>NC_137584.1:20138021-21375878 GCF_963210335.1 Falco punctatus
CCCTCCTGAAGAGTTTGTAGCCATCCATTGCAGAACTCCAGTCATGAGACTTATCCCATCATGTTTCTGTGATAGCGACAATGTCATAGTTCTCCTGCTTTCATGATGGCTTTCAGCTCCTGTTTGTTGCCCATACTTCAGGCATTGGTGTAGATGCACTTCAGCTGTGCTGTCAGTCTCACCTCCACCCCTGCCACGGTGCCCCCAGGCTTATCTCTAGTGACCCTGGTTTTATCCTCTTCCCCCTTTGAATATAGATTAAATCTATTAGTGAACCCTTCTAACTCCTGACCTAGAATCCTTTCCCCCCTTTTGAGTCAGGTGAACCCCATCTGTTGCCACCAGGTCTGGTGCTGTGTAAACTGACCCATGAACAAAAAAACCAAAATTCAGTCAGTGACACCAGGCCTGGAGCCAGGTATTCATGTGTGACCTTCTGATTACATGTCCCAGTTTTCCCTGCAACTGGCAGGATAGAAGAAAACACTACTTGAGCTCCTGATTCCTCAACCAGCCACTCCAAGGCTCTGAGGTCTCTTTTGATTGCCCTCAGACTTCTTGTTGTTTGGACTGCATCGTTGCCCACTTGGAAGACCAGTAACGGGTAACAATCAGAGGGCTGTACCAGACAAGGCAGTTTTCTAGTAACATCCCTTACCTGGGCCCCGGTGGCTTCCCTGTGGGATGGGGCCGGTCAGTATTTGAGCCCTCTGCTCCTCTCAGAATGGAGTCACCAATGGTGACCACCTTTCTGTTTTTTCCTAGCAGAGCTGGTCTTGATGTGTGGGGTTGACTGACTCTCCCTAGGCAACTCCTCCAACCTGGACAGACTTTTGTCCAGATCATAATTTTCCTGGCCTTCAGGTTCCAGGGCCATGTACCTCTTGTGTAGGGGCACCTGGGAAGGTGAAGGAGGCCAGGGGGTGACTCACCTGCTGCCCCAGGCAGAGACCTGTTCCCATTCCTCCCCATCGCTTAGGACTCCTCCTGCTGCCTGGTGGTGAGTAGGCAGGGCATCCTCCACTTCTTGTGATGTGTCTGTCCAGTGTGTTTGTCTCAGTGATGGTAGGAGGTGGCTCCACCAGTCTGTCTCCCTGTCACACTCCCTGATGCTCCTTTAACCTTTCTACTTTCCCTTTTGGCTTTGCCACCAGGCTGGGCAGATCGTGCACCTGGTCGCACTTCACACAGGTGTTATCTCTGCTGCCCTCTGGTAGCAGTGACAGGCTCAGGCACACCCTGCAGCCCGTGATGTGGACAGCTGCATGGTTATGTGGGAGCTCCATCTGGGTCACCCATGCCTTCTGGCTCTGGCTTTTGGCCAAGTGGAAACCATGGCTAGGTTTCTTCTGGGGGACAATAACCAGTATTGGAGCTCACCTCTTTGATCCATTAAGGGGATGGTGCTCTTCCTGCATGCCCTCCCTGTGCCAGCTGCTGTGCTGGTCTCCTGGCTGCTCCTGCACCCCAGGGGCTCCTTTTGTATTTGTGGGGTCTGGCCACCTTCACTCCTGGCCCTGCCCACAGAGTCAGAGCTGCCATGCATCAGGGTGTCAAGCTTCCCCTTCTGGGGGGTGGGGCTGGGGCACCCTCTCTTTTTCTGCACTTGCTTCTCAGTTTTACCAGTTAACGGAAAGATCCCCATGGTCCCACAGCATGATCATCTGCTCTGGATCTCCTCTGCTGGAGTAGTACTCCTCAGAGACTTCACTGAAAATGCATTGCTGGTTCTTGCATAAACCAAGAAAATACAAACTTACTTAGTACTTATCCAATAGTGTAGAGTGGGAAAATTACTACTAGCTGTAAAAATATATATATTAAAATATGCCAAAAATTACAAATTAATGAATTAGTTAATTTGAAAAGAGCTGGGTCAAAGTAAAAGTTACGTTTTTTTGCAAATCTGTTAATCCCTGTGAGGTAAGGACATTTGTCTGAATCAATGAATTTGGGAAAACCTTTTTTTCCACCCTGTGATGCAAAACTTTTGGTCCTAGTGCGGGTAAGTTAAATTGTGAAATTGGAACCAGGACTGGTAGGAACCTTTTCTAGGATTGCTGCATGCAGGCTGGTATGAAATATTGAAGTATTAAATTATTGTTTCATTTGCATTTTCTACTAATTCTATAGCAAAGTGTCAAATAGACATCAGTAGAGTCTATCAGGACTCAGCTAAGATGCATAATAATGTATTCCACATATAGGCAGCTCTGAAAGTACAGGCTTTTTACAATGATGAGTCTCTGAAAGAGCAAGCCCAACATTTAAAATTAATATTCTTTGAGGATTAGAGGAGATGATAGGCATTTTCTATGTTTACAGTGGCCTAAATCATTCTTTCAAGTAAAACCAGCAAGGAATAAGTTTGGGTTTTTTTCTGTTTGAAATTAAAACTGTAATACTCCCCTAAAAAGAGAAAGGGTTTTTTTGGGACCTTAAGAAAGTTAACAATACCTTTGCAATCCAGAACAAGCATCATTTACGGCACCCTCCACACTCTTACTGCTGAGATGGCATGGTAATCACATGAGACAAATGTACGCCACATCATTAATTTAAATGTTTTCCAGTCTCTTCATTCTGAAGTACAAAAAAATTGTACTTTGGTTTTGGGCATACCTGAACCATAATGTCCATGTACTGTTAAAACAGGGACATTTGCAGGGAATCTCTTCCATAGCGTGCAACCACTCATTTGCACTTGAGAATCATCTGTCACTTGTATGTGGTCCGTATGTGAATCAGCCTAGGTTTTACAGTGTGCATGAGGAAATGACAGGATAATTTTTCCCAAGACCACAGACTGCTCCTTCCAGCGCTCCCTTCCACATCTCATTCCTAGGAGGCCCTATAGTATTCTCATAGAACCATAAAATCATAGAATGGTTTGCGTTGGAAGGGACCTTTAAAGGTCAACTAGTCCAAAGACCCCTGCAATGAGCAGGGACATCTTCAGCTAGATCAGGTTGCTCAGAGCCCCATCCAGCCTGTCCTTCAATGTTTCAAGGGATGGGGCATCTACCCTCTCTCTGGGCAGCCTGTGCCAGTGTTTCACCACCCTTGTTGTAAAAACTGTCTTCCTTATAGCTAATCTAAATCTATCCTCTTCTAATTTAAAATCTTTACCCCTTGTCCTATCGCAACATGCACTACTAAAAAGTTTATCCCCATCTTTCTTATAAGCCACCTTTAAGTATTGCAAATATGCAATAAGGTCTCCCTGGAGCCTTCTCTTTTCCAGGCCAAACAATCCCAACTCCCTCAGCCTGTCCTCATAGGAGAGATGTTCCATCCCTCTGATAATTGTTGTGGCCCTCCTCTGGATCTGCTACAACAGGTCCATGTCCTTCTTATGCCTGGGGCTCCACAACTGAATGCAGTACTCCAGATGGGGGTGTCATGAGAGCAGAGGGGCAGAATCACCTTCCTTGACCTGCTGGTCATGCTTCTTTTGATGCGGCTCGGGATACGGTTGGCTTTCTAGGCTGCGGCTGCACATTACCAGCTTGTGTCCAGCTTTTCACCCACCAGTACCTCCAGGTCCTTCTCCACAGGGCTTCTTTCAATCCATTCATCCCCCAGCCTATACTGATACTGACAGTTGCCCTGACCCAGGTGCAGGACCTTGCACTTGGCCTTGTTGAACTTCACGAGGTTCACATGGGCCCACTTCTTGAGCTTGTCCAGGTCCCTCAGGATGGCATCCCGTCCCTCCAGCATGTCAACCTCACCACTCAGCTTTGTCTGCAAATTTGTCTGCAAACTCACTGAGGGTATACTCGATCCCACTGTTTACGTCATTGATGAAAATATTAAACAGTACTGGTCCCAGTACAGACCCCTGGGGGACACCACTTGCCACTGATCTCCATCTGGACATTGAGCCATTGACCACCTCTGGATGTGACCATCCAACCAATTCCTCATCCAGGAAACAGTTCATCCATCAAATCTGTATCTCTCCAATGTAGAGGGGAGGATGTTGTGAGGGACCATGTTAAAGGCCTTTTCCTTCTTTTTGTCTTTCCCATATGTCCCGTAAATAGACTAAGAATAGTGAACTAAAAATTAATTACATGGATTTCACAGGAAGATTCTTTCCAGGCAGCTGCTAGTCTTTTTTTACCCAAGAAGTTTATGTGGTGGCAGCAGACTACTTTTCAGTGGAATTTTGGAGCCATTATTTCAACAGCCTTTTGAATTTACTCTTAGCAGCTGCAAAAGTCAAAATGTCACAATTCTGCCCATATTGCTGTCTTCCCTGAAGCTTTCTGGTAACTCTGCCATTAAACTCTGTCATTTTCAAGTCTTGGTTATGGAAATTTTGCCAGCACCTCTGTTGTTAAAAATGATTAAAAATAGCCTGATTTGAAAATAGCTTAAATTCTGTAATAAAGTAATTAGGTTTTTTATCTTGAAACCTTTGCAAAAGCATTCAGGAAATGAAGAAAGTTATATAAGATTAAATTATTTCTACAGACTACTGGAATGTAACTCATAGCTACCTGGACAGTTGGTGGACATTGCTGTGTTAGACGGAATGGAGATAACAGGTTTAAGAGTAACTCCTCCAGCATTCAAATAAAGCATATATATAGTTTTTGTAAATTAAAGAATGGAAAGTATTTTTAAAAAAAAACCCAAAACATTTTAAGGTTATAAAATGAATGCCTAGAAGGAACCTCAAGAACTTGAAATAGGATCCAGCATACCAGGACTGTTAAGATGCTGATCCAGCCACAACCCCATCAATGCTAGAAGATTCTAGTCCTTTCAAAGACTTATTTTCCCTGCACTGTTCTGGACTCCTTCAACACCATCTACCCCTTTCTTAGATGGGCCATCCTGTGCTTTCCTGAACTGCACTGGAGGGCTAGGGAGCAGGTGCTCAAGCATGGGATTTGCTGCCTCTGTTGTCCTACATCCAGTGTTCCTCTTAGGACATCCCACATCACTTTTTCTAAAAAGTGTCACAATGCCAACCCAGCTTAAAATGCAAATAAACTTTAACTTGCAATAAACCCATCCTGCTGCAGCCTTGTTCTCTCTCTGTCCACATCTCTCTCCTCTGAGCTGAAAACTAACCTGCCAAAAGAAGTTATTTGTCACCTGCATTGCATCTTTGATATGGTTTACAGGATAGCTATACCAATATTTTTCCATTGCAAAAAGGAGGATGTGGCAGCAGGAGAGCAAGACTCTTCCTTACAGTGGCATGACTGTTTTATGTTAGATTAAAATATTTACTGAACTCCGTTTAGCCTCCTGTTGTACTTACAAACCATTATTAGCTGCAAGCTTTTCCTGTAGAGCTCCTTCCCAGCCATCAGTCCCCATTTTGTCTTTTTTTTTTTTTTTCCTTTTTAGTTTTGTCTTACCTTAGGAACTTCAGATTATTTGTCAATTGAGCAAAATAATTCTGAAGGTAGTTATGTGACTTTCCTAAAGTGCTTCCTACTCACCCAGCTTGCTGTTAGTGCAGATATTTTGTGTGCTCTTTCCTCCAGCATTCAAACTATTAATGAAAACCAAGAACAGGCCTATAAAATAATTTGGTAGGTACAACCTCTAAGGTAGCCAGAAACTACTGAACACTACACTTTGATCAGGATTTTTTCATCCAGTCTTTTCACCATTTTAAGATAATTTTAGCTGCAGTGCATTTCCATAGTAAAGCTATGAAATATCTTTTGCTTTCCCTATTGACTCTGCACTGTCAAAGAAGATGAGAAGATTTTGACAGGCTATGCTTTTATACTTCCTTTTGAGCTGTTTCCTATCATAGTTCCTTCAGGGACTAATTAAATGATTGTTTAATATTTTCCCACAATATCTTTCTGGGTTCATTATGTACAGTCCTACTTTTTCCTCATTCTGAATAAAGAAGACTATTTACTGTTCTCCAGTCCTCTAGTGTTTACCGTCACCTCTGTCTCTCTCCCCACAAGTTCTTTTAGATAACTGCAAATGATTCAGGGATCACTTTTTCTGCTTTCTTTAAAACTGTGTGAAATCCATCCCATTTATTGTCTTGAATACGTCTCATTGTTCTACATTCTGTAACCTGTTCTTTCCTCTGGTGGCCTGAGCTACCCTATTACAACGTTTGCATTACATGCATGCTTGCTATTTAACTTTTTATGCAAAGGCTCATACCAAAAAGACAGTAAATATTTTGACTTTATTAGCGTTATTCATTATTTAGTCACATTCCATCTTACCTAATTGATCAATATTTTCCCTCAGCTTTCTCCTAATGAAAAATAATGTGCTATCTTTTCATATTGCTTTCTTTGTGTTTTGGTAAGTAGATTTTAAACCACACCATTTCTGCATTTTTTGCCTACATTGTTTCACTGTTTATTTAGACTCTCCCTCATTCACGTGTTCATGCTTCTGCTTTCTGTGCAGTTCCTTGTCAGCCATTTATTCAAGACCTCTGAATGCTGCTGTGGCGTCTTCTGCTTTACTTATCATCTCCTCTCCATCTCACATTGCCACTACCTGTGATACTGCCTATTTAGAAGCTGCAGGCTCTCTTACCTTTCTTCTTTCTGTGTTCTCTTGATCCACCTCATTATTTCTCTGTGTTGCAGCAATGAGTCACTGTGGACTCCCACCTCTTTCTCTTGGGCTTTTCCTACTCATGCTGGGCCCTCAGAAAATTCTCTTGCAGCAGATCTGTAGCTGTTTGTCCCTCATAAAGGAGAAAAAAAAGGTAGAGATGTTAGATTCTCATTAATGCAAATACAAACAAACAGATAACCCACTAGACTGGTACAAGTTGCTCAGTAAAGTTATTTTTCTGTGTGAATAAGTTTTGCTTTTGCTCACTAATTTATATTGTTTTATTGTAATATTGCTTGTGTACCATTTATGAGTCATTTGCTTGGAGTATAGTGTTATGTATCTTCCTGTAATCTACTTGCCTCGTGTAAGCCTTCAGTTACATGGTTGCTTGATTCTTAAATGCTTTTTAGGGCAGTCCTCAGAAATTTCTGATGCATGAACATATTCGTATTAGTTGTGGACCCATCACTTCCATTCCTGGTATTGGAAATTGGAAAACAGTATTTTTCTCTGAATAATGAAAAGTTTAATGGTTAAGTTGTTAAAGAAAATACTAATGCCTAAGATTCACAACAAATAAAATACTTGCCTTTATATCTGCTTAAAGGTAATATGCAATCTTCCCTAGCATGTATGAGAATTGTAATTTAAGTGCAAAATGAAGTCTGCCAAAGCATTTGAATTATGTGTTACACTTGATTACTCATAAAAATATCCCTGCATTCATTACCCTTACTACATGGACTTATTCTGGTCCCACATTACAGCAATTTCTTGCCTTTCAGAATTCAGCCTCTGAAGAGCTGCCATAAAATTATCTTATCTGTCCCCCATTACCTTCACTGTCGAATCCCTTTGGTAACTTCTTCTGCATTTCCAGTTGGGTTCAATTTTCTCATATTCCAGTCTCTGACTTCTCCCTGCTTTCACACAGTCTCAGTTGCCTTAATCCAGCACCATTTAAATGCTCTCTTTGGTTTTTGATATTTATATTTTCCTCCTGGAGCTCACTTACATCTTTGGTAAGCCAGCTTCCACCCTTCTCTTTGAAATTGTTCTTGCACCAGTGATAACATATCTGTCAAACAAAGAAAGTGAAATGAAAAAATGTTATAATCCTCTTTCTTGACAAATATGTCTTCCTAGTAAATGAGATATCATGTCAACAGGAATTTTATTTAAATGCTTTATGACATGAGTTTTAAGACCTCAAATAAATGCAAAAATTAGAAGGTTGCTGCAATTCTCAACAGAACATAAATGCTATTTTGCAGTTCAAAGTTTCAAGAGGATCTTCGTATAAATTAATTTTACTTTTTTTTCATATCAAATGAACCAGATGTTTTCCATTACAGCACTTGTGTATCTCCAACTTGCTGGTGCCAGAAGTCCACTGAGGAAAAGATTTTACTGGAGGAAGTAACCCTAGGCTCCTACACTGCATAGAATGACTAAATGGCAGGCTTAAAACTGTAGCAAAATGCTGTGATGTTGGGCCAACCACCCAACAACATGGCAATCTAGAGGGACTTGAAAACAAGTTGTATTATTAATTCTTTTCCTGCCAGAATTTGGGATTTATTAGAGATGAAGAGCAGTACAGAGAGACGTTTAAGTTTCTACTCTAATGTGGGAACTCATGTTTTATGGCATTTCCTAGAGTTATGGGGAGTAATTTTTGCATTTTTTGTGTTCTAAGACAACGGTAAGTGGCTATTAGTGGTGTCCCTATGATGAGGACAAGGAGTTATAGTAAATGTTAAATATTTGTTGTTCTTTGCTAATACCTAGCTTTTCTTTGAACTATGTGATGAAGTTGTATTTGCAAGCAATAAAATATTCTCCTCCCTGCAGAAACTTTCAGCTATGTAACTTGTAGTCTGATCGAGGTTGCAGGGAAGTAAATGACAGTACTTCCACAGAGGGTAATAACAGCAGGATATACCCAGCAATTCATACAACAGTCTGAGTACAGGCCCAGAGGAGAAGAGACATGGAGAAAAGCATTTGTTTAAAAACGTTTATTGGTTCACACCTGACTCCAGTGCTCTTAGTAAAACCAGTGCAGAGACTGGCAAAGGTAGTGAAACCTATGAAAAATTTCTGGATAGGCCATGCACATTATCAAGTGCAGAGAAAGTGTAAGGTTATCACTAACAGACTTGATGTGTCAGTCTGTGTTCCTTAGTAAGTAACAAAGAGTATTCTGTGAGACCTGTGAGAAGCAAGCATTAGCAAAAGAAATGCAATAGGAATGCTCTTGTGAGATTCTGAGCTGATGTGTGTAGATTCAGTACAAAGGTATGTAGGTTCAATACAGTTAATAATCGCAAAGATAAAATAATGAGTGATTCAAACTAGGCTGGAACCTGGTACTTGATTTTAGATTACTTTTTCAGATCCCACACCAGAATTTGTATTTTGGGATTTGGAATACATGATACTAGGAAGAAGTCCAAGAATATGTGTTTTGCCCATTTACAGCTAAGCCTCTCAATTACTGAAAGCTAGCAACTGACTCTTCAGTAGTGCTCTCTGCCTTTAGTCACAGCTGAAAATGTTTCTCTCACCAACCAGCAATGTTACAAGCAAAAGACTGGCAAACTTGAGAATAATTCTTCTTGTCATTTCCTTCTTTGTCTAGTACTGCATTAAAAACAGTACATAATATTAAGTTGGTGCATTTAAATTTAGGTGCTATTCTAAGACCAACATGCATTCTAGCTGTAGAAAAATTCTTATCGATTAAGTTATAGCAGAGATGAACGTGACTGAAAGTAATTCAGCAGAGGTTTAGCCAATGCTAAAGATGCTTATTCTGCTCTGATCTGCACAAATACAGTTTTAGATGTCAGTTTGTAGGTCCATAAAAATAACAATGATTTGATATTGTGAAAGATCTTGAGGTTCTCGTTACATGTCAGTGAATACACGGTATTCAGATTCATGGGGAAGCCTGCACAAGCATGTCCCAAGAAATTAATAGATGTTTTACTTTGGCTATGATCCTATATGACAATGATCACATAATCATAGAAAGTCATTTACCTGATCTACTTCCTTCAAGTTTTAGGCCAATCCTGATAGGCGTTTGTTCCTGGAAGCAGTTAGAAATGAATTAGTGACCAATGTATGAAACTACCTAACCCTATAGTTGTACAGGAAGCCTGAATGCTTCTATAACATGTTTTGCTGAAGAGTCAGAAGAAATGGTTTTTGTTTATTCATGAGAGGTCCTCTGATTCATCTGGCTGGTAAAGTTCCAGGCAGCTCTATGCCTCGGACTCTTCAAAAGCATTGTCTGTTCCCATCATAAAAATGAAAAGTGCTCAAGATCTCTTTTAAAAATATCAGTTGCATGCTTTCTTTGATTTAATTTACTGCTGATCTCAAGAAATGTTCCCCTGATATAACCTCTAAGTAACTGTGCTAATAGTATTTAATGTGATAGGATATGTTTCAATTTCTAGAAATAGAAATTCAACATTTATTTAGCATAGTGTTTATAGAACCTTTAACAGCATTTCAGTTTTCAAAAGTGTCCATTCTGGAAATATTTACAGTTTTGTTGAGTGCAAAACATGTAATCTGGTCATCCTCTTCAAAGATTCTCAGCCTTGCACCAGAACATGCTTAGATGTATTGTAGTTCAACTAGATGTAGAAACCATTCTAGAAAATAAATTCCAAGTAGGAGGAAATATGCCTTTCCTTATGTTTTTTTTTTTTTTAAACATTACTATTATCAGTGTTAGGAAGGCTGAAATTTTGGAGTTCTTCCTCATGTATTGTGTAAGCCCATAGCAGAATGTATCTTTATATTAGAGTTTCCCCTTACCTGCAGATATTGCCTTACTATGTAGTTTGTTGCATAAAGATGTGTTAGTTAATCACCCTCAGTCTGTTTTCTGCCTTTTACCTTGAAATTCAGGTGCATTTACAATAATATTTTGTTAAGATGTCCAGAGAAAGTCCAGATGTTTTAGTTACGCAGGCAGTGTTGAAACTGAAGCTCTAAGACAAAGCTTCCTGTATTGCTTCATATGTACAAGTATTTTTTAGCAACTTAGCAATATGGTTTAGGGATGGACATGGCAGTCCTGGGTTAACAGTTGGACTTGATGATCTCAAAGTTGTTTTCCAACCTAAATGATCCTATGACTCTATGATTTTTGGAAAACCTTTCAGCTTTGCTGCAGATACTACAACAGGAATATTTGTAAGAACTTTTTGTGCATAACCCATCAGTAAATTTCTGTTAGGTTTTGTCTGCAGTGAAGACATAGGAATGAAGTAAAAAGATGAGTATTTGCTGTGTCAGAGAACAGGTTGGGTCTTCCTACTTTATAATTTTTTATGTTTTCAAACACCCAAGTCCTGGGATATCACCAAACCACTGAAATCAGCCTTGGTTTTCTCTCTAAAATTTACTTCCATTCTCATTAGCTTTAAAGCAATGGGATTGTAGAAAATATTTGGAGCTATTTTGAAGGATGTGCAGGTTTTGAGCCTTTTAGGATGTATTTTTAATCATTTTTACACAAGTAGAAGTTAGCAACACAAAAATTTCTTTGGTTTTTTTTTTTTTTTTATTTAAAGAAAAATAGGAAAGCTAGGCTTTTCATATAACCAAGGAATTATGTTTAAAGCTTAGCTATCTAATATAAGGAGTTTCACTGTAAAATCAGAAATATTACCAAGCACTGTTTGACTTTGGTTTCTTTTCCCCTTCATTTTGCTTGGTTTTCTGCCTGCTACAGGTTTTTGATGGAATGAAAAAATTTCTTTAGCTATGGAGACAGTTAAAACAGATCTATTCTTGAATTTTCCAAATTGTATGAAGCATAATTGCAATATCTGAAAGAGGAGGTAAAAGAGAATAAACAAATGACACTTTTGGTGATTTGAATAACTTTAGCTACATTGCACAGTGAATACTTGCAGTAAAGCCAATTTTAAATAACTTTTGAAGCTTGATTTTTAGTTTTCAAAACTAAGAGGGTAGTAAGTTATGAAGATCATACTTGGAACAGTTTATAGGAGTTGGTGTTTAGCAAAACCTGCAAAATTCAAATCAGGTCAAGGTTATACTGGTACATTAGTGCCTGGATTGAAGATATAGGCTTACTCTATTGATTTAAAGTGCTAACTTCAGAAATGATGTTCTGGATAAAAATTTTCTTTTCAAAATATTTAATACTTCAGAGAATTTAAATCTGGGGATTTACCCTCAACTTCTTTAACCATCTTAAAGCATAGCTGAAAATATAGTCAAAGAGCATTACTAATTCTAATAAAAAAATTCTCAAGTTTAGTTTTTTTCCTTATGCTGACATGCTACCAAATGCAGAGCTCCAGTCTTTGCATGATTCTAGTCCTTATTGTTGACAATTTTGTTACAGAAGCATGCTGTTTTTTCACATGAAAGACATCCTTTCTGCTTTGCCTTGCATTCAGGGCAAACACCTCACTTTCAAAATCAGTTGAACAGAATAATGATCAGCTGTTCCCAGAAGCATTGTTTGATTCAAGGCTAAGTATCTTTTTATTTGGCATCTACTTTCATTTAAACACAAACAGGAAATAGATGTTTCATCTATGGTGTTTGGAATTTATTTATCTCAATGATCTAATGTTACTTTCTTTTCAAAACTGTTATGCACATAATCATAATAAATCAAGGAAAAATGCCACATACAAAAATTGATTTAGGTGACTATGATTGGTTCATTCTGTCCACGACCCAAATACATAACACAATTTGATAAAACTGAAATGAGTTTAGAAAAAAACCCTCCATATAAGCATGACAGGCATGCAGAAATGTGAAAAAAGTCTTAGAAATTATGTGCACTTTGCTTTAACAAGAATACTAAGAATCTTCTGTTGTGTAGATATGCCTCTTTCCTTTCTGCCTAATACAGAACCCTGTTTTGAAATATGCTTTAGGATGATTGTAACTTTACACACAGAAACAAAGAGTGTGACTTCAGCAGACTTCCCTGTTTGATTCATTCATTTGTAATGTCATCCTTCCCAATCATACTTGTCTCTTCTGATATACTGCCTCTCATGAAAACTGTGAGCTCTATAAATGTCTCTGTAATGACTAGCTTACTGAAGCCCTGGTCCTTGATGGCAGCTACCATAATGCAAATAATAAATAATAATAATGTCTGTACGTAGCTACAGCAAAGTCAGTGAAGCAATACATGTTCCTGGATATACAGTGATTCCAATAATATATTGGATAGGGGTCAAAATTTTTCCCTGTATCACATGGCACTGTGTCAAAACACGAATTGTAGCTCAACTTCTGCAATCAGATCTATATTTGAATCTTTACTGAGTTCAATGAATCTCTGTGAGCATACTGATCCACTCTTCCATATTTGAGTGAAATGCTTTTATCCTTTGTAGTCTGTATACTTCAGTGATGCTACATACACATTAACTACTAGCTTTTCTATAAATTAATGATTAAGCAACATTGTGAGACATCTTCTAAACGATGTATTCTGAATTTTTAATAGTATATGCTTAACTCCTATTCTTAATTCCATTTTATTTAAATACCATAACCTGAAATTTCTATGCCAGAATAAATATTGAAGAGGTCTGAACAGAATTTCAAGCAATGCCTGCCAATATTACTATAAGGTTTGACCCTGAAGATTCTGAACTCTTAACACATTCATTAGAGTAATTGTAATGACATTTTCAAGATGCGGTGATTGAAGGATCTCTGGTCTTAGCTGTCTTGAATATGTGCTTCACTAGACTAAAAGACTAAACTGTTAGCATTAAGATGCCTCAACAGTAGTGATGTTCCATTTATTTTCATTTAGGAGTGCTGTGCCTTAACAAAAGGCTTCTTTTTGCAGCCACACCTCTTCCAGACATCTTTAACATGTATTTATCTGTAGAAAGGTATGGTATTTATAGAAACTACTCTTGCTTTCAAGCTACCCTAGATTTAAAGTCACAAAAAGAAGAAATTAAAGTTAATATAAACTACAACATCTATACAAAGATACATGATATGTATGTGACCATGTGCTGCATTGTTAAAAGAAACACTAAAATAACACTAGGGTTAAAAAATCAGTTCTTTTATTTCAAAGTAGTAGTGAACTAGAAAAGGAAATGTTTTTGATACAAGACATTTTACATGCACTGGATCCCTCTGTCAGATACCTTAATTTACATTTTGGAATCACTTTCTGTTCTGATTACTTGCTCTTGCTGAACAGTGAAAAAAAATATGTCAGATTAAAAAGTGCAATAATAGAGCTATCTTGCCAAACTCATTGCATTCAGACAACTACAAGGCTTCCTCCCCTCACAGTAATTTGACTGAGAATATATACCCACTGTGTTAAGATTTATGCACTGGGAATGGAGCACAGAATTATTCCAACATCTTGCCAAAATTCTGAAAGCAAAAGCCTTTCAAGTCTAAAGCAGTATTTCTGTTGCTTAAATGCCATTTGTAGGCAATAAGCAAACTACTGCTAATGTATTTGGGTTCAGTACTTTCACTCTGCAGCAAGAGTGTTAACATATAAAACAACAGTAACTGGTCCTCTGGGAAATTCCAATACAGCAGAGTAGTTATTTCTGGAAAGATATTTTTATATAAGGAACACTATGGGGCTGTGTAGGCTGCTGTAATATTTTGCTATTAGGTGAACACACTGAAAGATTTTAATTGGCATGTGATTTCAGCTGTCTTCCCAGGGGAATACTGGTAACTTTATGTACTGATTCAGTTCATTGTACCTGTAGAACTGCTATTAAAAGAAAACCAGTGACTTGGACCTTTGAAAAAGGATAACATGACTAATTTTCTAACACACACACAAAAAGGAGAGAAGCCCCTGAGTACCCTTTAAACACTGTGTCTTCTATTAACATATTTGTGTATTTCAATTAAGGAATTTTTACAATGATTATATTTTCCACCATGTTGTATGTTGTCAGTGGCAAGAATTGCCTTGACACAAAAACCAGCCCACTGTAAAACTAAGTTGTTCTTGCAGACCGCTGGACAGACTTATGTGGTAGGTGTGCCAAGGGATTCCTTTTTTTTTTTTTTTTTTTTTTTTATATTGAAATGCTTCTGCTCTTTGGACAGAAGAAGAAGATCCACTCTTTCCATCCTGGTGCAGGGACTGAGCTAGATGTGTCTGAAAGGGATACAGAGTTAATTTATTACTTCTGTCCTAAAAGTGCCTGTGAAATATGTGTAGGGTTAAACCTGCAACTGATCAAAATCCTACTGAAAGCCTCAAATTAAGTCAAGCTTGGTTTGACTTGCAAGATTGGCACTTTGCTTGTTTTTTGGGCAAGACACTTTTTCATGTTGAACACAAAGGACAGGCAAGACACTTATGATGCTTGGTTCTTCAACTCAAATGAATAGGTTACGGGATTCAGGTGGCTGGTGATTCTGACAGTTCTCAGGATGAAAAAAGTATCCCACATAGATAAAATGCTCCTTTAGATCAGATAACATTTCTCTACAGTCATTACATTAGGTGAACTGTTATGATTCAGGGAAATGCTGCAGTTCTTTGTATCATGTATCATGCCAGGCAGCAGTGCTATTTGTCTCTATTAGGACTTTCTGCACAGCCCAAGTAAGATGGCCATTTACTCATTGTAGTGCTTATTGTACTCAGTTGTGATAGTTCTCCCTTCCCTCCATTTTCTTCTTTTTCTTCACCCAAAATGCAAATTTATCCCATAGGGAAATGTTACTTGTTACTATAAATTGAGATCTGTGATATTTTTTTTCCTAAGACCTTGGCAAATAAAAAAATGCCACTCTTGAACTCAGCCACCTCTTCCTAGGTGACTCCTGCTGCTTAGATATTTGCAACTCTTTAAACTCTGTCCCTTTAAGCTGTGGCTGCTTGTGCTGTGTGTGTTGTTATGGCACTCTCTTGCTGACCTCTACTATTTCATTATTTCCTTGTGCTTATTCTGTCTGCTTGTCACCTTTCCTTAGTCCTGTTAGATTTAACTCTCAAGTTTTTCAGGGCTTTCTGCAAGTGTTTACACTGTGGAAACCAGGCTATAAAGCTCCCACATACTTCCAGAATAGGTAGAATAGACGCTTGCTGTTCTAATGCAAGTATTTTAATCCATTGATGGAGATTACTCTGAGCATGTTAATTCTTAAAAAACTCAGAGGAAGCCAAGCTGGACACAACTGGCAAAAGTTCTGGGCAAGAGCTCTCAGCTGGACAGAGACAGTAGCTTCCAAAGCAGTTTTAATTATTATTAATGGCAGCCAGTGCTCAGTGGTGGAAACATGGATTTCTTTCTGTAACTTGTTACCACTATCTACTCATTGTCATGATAACCAGTCAAGCTGGGATCTTAGAGGCAGTGGTCAAATCAAACTGTAAGCCTTTCATCCTTAGCCAGAGTCCTAGAGGTGACAGGAAAACAGAGATGGCACAGAAACTGAAGAGCTGCTGGTGACAATCTGAGCTCATTTCCTTGATGTGAATGCCAAGGTTGCTATGTGCTGTTGTATGGCTTGGAATAGAAAAAGAAAGGAAACCATGTCCCACAGGCTCATAGCTGTAAAGCATACAGGGGACAGGTAAGTTCCCAGCAGTGCAGTCAATTGTGATCTGTTGCCTTTGGGTGTCACTGGTATGCAGGGTCATCACAGTGACCTCTGCTCCTGCCCCTTAGCACTGGCTGCCTGTCTTTTTGTGTGTACAGGGCAGGCATTAGGTGTACAATAAAGAAGCTTGGAACGAGAACAGGATTGCCTGTCCCTCCAAGAGGCCTCCTGCATTTGAGTGTTTTTTTTATTTTTGTTTGGAGGAATCACTGCATGAGAGATGTATCCACTGAGTATCGGTTCAAATGGAGCGGGCTCCATTTCATCTATTAGCTGGCTAAAGAGTAGACTGTCTATTGTACACTTTCTAGATTTCCTCGGGAAGAGATGGAGAATCCTGATGGTCACTGTTGCAGTCCCTGAGGGATCTTGATGGCCCATCATGGTGGAGTCTGTGCTGGAGTTGCCCCAGGTAATTCATCCTGCATGTCTTAAGTACCTGTTTGCAACGGAAACAACCATCTCAGGAGGTGTGTGTGTCCTTCCAGTGACCAAAGAAAAGCATAAGGGACTAGCTAAGCTAGGCAACTAACTCTAATAGGGAAAGGTCTAGGTTAATCCCTACATTAATAATCTGCAACAGAGGAGTTGTTGGTGTTATGGTAGCATATACCAGGTACTGCCAGTGTGAAATACTTCAAAGTGTTTCTGGTATTGAGTTTCCCCGTTTCTTTTTTTTTTTTTTCAAAATTGGGTTTTTCATCAAGGAGAGAGCTAAGCCCAGAAATACTACAGTTACATCTGTTGAAACCCTTCTGAACACAGGATCACATTTTTTAGATGCTTTTGCACAGAATCTGAAGGTAATTCAGATTCACAAAGACTCACAGACTTAGGAGTGAAATCAACAATTCTGTTCTTTTTCCATTCCCGTGTCATGCTTAGTCATTCACTTACTGCCCAATCAGCTGGCAATTCTCTCTCATATTATTATTTGTGCAAAATTTTCAAAAATAGATAGTAAAGACATAATAACGAACTGTGAGGTATTTATAAAATTCACTTCCAAATGACCCCATTATTTGATCTTTCACTACACTTTTCCTTAATGCAGGGAAGCAATATAAGTTTAAATGGATGGGTATCGTATGGATCTTGGGAAATATTTAAACTTCTTATAAGTTATTTCTAGTTATTTTAATATTTCCTTGTTTTTTATAAACTATCAAAGTTCTGCAAATAAAAAATTGTGATTTTGAGGGTTAGGTGGATATATAGTGCTTTCTCAGTCCTAGCTTTACATACATTTCAAAACAAATTCTATTTTGTATGTAGTAATAATAAAACAGATCTTAAAAATCCCAAATATTTTTCATAGGTTAATCTGATTGATTTTTTATTAGCAGTTTTTAAAATATTGACAAAATAATTGATCACTTGTGAAATTAACCTATGGAAGGTGTAAACTCCACAGATTTTAAAGAAGGACTTATTTGTTTGTCTATTTGTCATGCAGCGAGGGCAATCTACATATTTGGTGTATCTGAAATTCTTCTGGTCATGGACACAGGAACAAGGAAACCCGTGGTGTATTGCCAATATTTCTAAAATGCCAACACTGCAGGCAATCCCCTGCATGCAGTTTAGCCCCATCTGAACTACGACAAATTTACCCCTTCATGAATCAGGGGTGTCTGTGCCATTGTTCCAAACATCGGCTTTTCATTTTGTAACTTCTGCTTCTCTAAAAACACCTGTAATATAATCCGGTTTTATGCCACATTTTTATACCTCTTTTTTTCATGCATTTACAACTAAAGAAAACTTTTTACAGACATAAAAAAATCTTTAACTATTATAGAAAAAAACCCTAAGAAATAAGACAATGAACAAGTGTTTTCTTGTCTGTTTACTACCATTATTGTTTTGCTCTAGAAGATCCTGGGGAAATTCTTATTTCAAATATATATTTCTATAAGGAATCAGAACATGGCTTTCACATAGACTGATATCTGACTAGAACATTATGAGGAAGTTCAGGAGCAGTAAATCTAGGAATGCAATCATATAACTTATTTCTAACAAAGCGTGAAGTGTGGCATAGCAAAGGTGCTGATAAGGATATGCAGTATAACTGTAAAGTTCTGGAAAGCCAGGAATTTGCTTGATTTTGACTCCACTCTGCAAAGGCAAATGCACATCTTTTTTGAGAGGTCCAGCTGAAGCCCACCAAGAAAACTTGAGTGGCTAGAGGCAGACCCTACAGCTCATTTTTATAAAAGAAGATTCCTTAGACTCTTGCCTTCAGAGGTATTGAATGAAAGACACATTAAACAGGGAACTTGCTTACTCCTTGAAAAATACAACCTTACAAGATCAGACTAAAAGAGCTTCTAGTAAAAAAAATAAATTCCTGTCTCTTTAGTTTGCTAGAGGTGGGCTGGATTCTGGCGGTGAGGTTAATAAACCAGGATGTAATGGTAACTGTGAGGTCATTTCCAAGCATAGAAAAACACTGGGACATTGATCAGATTCTTTCTTCTCAGGGTACAATTCCTATCTCCTTATAAAACAAAAGTTAACAAAATGCCAGATGTCACTTAAAATAGTTTCCAGTTTCAGGTTTCTAACCTGGACACAAGGCTCTGGGATCAGCCTGTTCATCCCTGTGGTGTTATCTGCCTGTGTAAGGTAGGTGGCTGCTCAACACAGCATAACTTCTCCCAGAGCACCTGTCACGGCCAGCACTGCCTCCCTGAGCTGTCCTACAGGGCTGCTGCTCTCTCTTCCTAATACTGTCTCAGGGCTCTCTGCAGCAATATGTAGACCAAAAAAAAAAAACCAACCCAAAAAACCAAAAAAAATTCAAAAAGACAAGAAAAAAAAAAAAAAAAAAAGAAGCAGCTAAATAAAAGCACCAGGTACTTGTTTTTATTATACAGAAACTAAAAGTAAATTTTGACAAGTAGATACAAGATTTTATATATAATTTTCTATTTACTTTATTTTTTAGTCTTGCCTTCTTATTGGCAAGAACTAAGTTTTCTCATAAGGGACCTTCCAGGTCCTGAGCAGGCTCAAGCCAGCTGGGTACTATGGTAACATAAATATTAGACAATAGCTCGTACCTCCTTGTGCCCACAGGAATGAATCTTGGCCCAGACGTTTCCCTTGCAGGAAAGTTCTTTAAAATGTATTGCAATTGTAATCCATATTTACTTAATTCTCCCCCTCCAATATCATGTGATCTATAAAACTAAATAAAGCTTGAGGGTTTTTCTATATTCTTAATCTCATACTATGTAAACCTAAAGCTGGTGCATACTGGGAACCATCTAATCAATAGTTTAGTGTGAATCTGAGCAACTGTGGAAAAAATGTAACATTTTCAGGCTAGTTCTGTGGAACTTTTCTTCAAAACTTAAGACAAAACCCACCAGAAATAATATTAAAAAATACATCAAGGAACTGACATCCAGTCATTTTTTTTCCAAACAACCAACATAGCTTCTGAGGTCCAATGCATGTGCTAAAAATGAAGACTTTTTTCTTTTAAACAATACTCATACCTATTTAATTAAAGCTAGATTGAAAACTAATTTATGTAATGTGATAGAAACTTCTTGGTGGTTACTCTTGTGGTGATTCGGATACAGTTTATAATTTTTACTTGAAAGTTCATAAATTTAACCAAACCAACATAATCTGACCTAATTTGAATTTGGACTCCACAGAGGAATTGTACCAAGCCACCAAAATACTCACTTGTTTCAGATGTAAAAGGGTACAGCTTTGTGCATAGATATGATCTAAGGTGCCTAGAATTTTAGTCAGTACTTTGACCCACAGCCTTCTATGAATTAATTTTTATGACCTCCATATGCCAGAAGAGCGTTCTGTAAGATCTCTGTGTGATAGAGAGGCCAGAGGGAAAGGTACTCCATTGGTTTAGATCTATTGCTTATGGCTTATTTTTTCACCTCTTCTGTACAAAGACCCATGAAAGTAAGTCTGACCCAGAGTTCAGCATAGCTCTCTTCTGTACAATTAAGATCTGAAACTTTATTCAGGTTTTAAGGCATTTTTTTAATAACTTTAAATATTTAGGTTATATTGAAGACTTAATAATGAGACTAACGGGAGTTAATAAGACATAAGCAAAGAGATTTCAATTCAACCAGAGAAGAAAGCTCTTAGCTGTGATTGACAAAAGCGAGATGCAGCATTATTATTGGTGGCATTAACTCATCAAAACAGAGGAGAGCCTGAAATTTCTATTGACCAGCTACTAAATCCAGGAATATTAATACAAGCAGAAATAAAAAGAACATGAGCTAAAATTCAAATTAATTCTGACATTCATAAAAAATCTAGCCATAATACCTTGCCAGGAAAGGAAGAGTTTGCATTCTGTGGAGTATCAATGCAAAAAACTTGCCCTTAGAGAGGAACTCATTTAAATTATTAGGTTTTTACTATTACTTTAAACTTGTTGTTTACTATTCAAACATTACTGTGTTTTTATCTCTGTACTGTTTTGAATTTGATGTTTATGGTTTCAAATTCAATAATCAAACTGGAAGAAAACCAAGATGTTAAACAAAACATAGCTCAATAAATGAAGAAAATTTGCAATATTTCTCTTGCAAAAACAAACTTTGGAGGGGGGAAGGAATAATGTGCCATGGAAAAAAGACTTTTCCTAACTACAAAAACTTCAATTTTAAATATGAACCTTTGTACACATTGAGACACCAAACAGGAATATTGTGTATTGCTCCAGTATTAGCATAGCATTAATACATGCCCAGAGCACTGTAAGTTGAGTTCTATATGCATAAAGCTAGTTGACATTTTTAGCAACACTTTGTTCAGAGAGCATCCCCGTTTCATCTCGGAAATTTCACATCTGTTGAAACCTACCCCTTGTCTACCTCTCCTCTGTGACCACTTGGAAAAAGTAAAATCTCCCAGTTTCTATACCACTAGACAGAAGTTTTAGAGATGAAGTAAATGAAAGAAATGAAAATCTATCTGTCCCCTATCTGTCCCTGTATCTTTTTTCCTTATCACCTTTTCTTTGAGAAAAGCAGAGAGACCTTTGAGAGAAAATCTCATCTACTCAGGGATTGACTGTATGTTTTGAGTGAAACAGAAAAAGCCCAAGGTTGCTACTGGGAGCAGATGATATGTTATGCTTTCTACAAACTGGGAGTTTCCACAGCCTTTCTTCCACCTCATTTGTCTTAAAATTTAGCAGAAATATTAAATAGAAATAGACCAGAAACACTTATAAAAGTAACTAATATCATGATAAAGCTTAGCTTTGAAGGAGAGTTTGGCATATTAAGGAAATAAGAGCCCACAGTAGTGGGAAGAGTATTATTTTTGCTGATTATTTCAGGTAGAAGAGGCCTTAAGGTGTACAGCCGAGTAGGTGGGGTTTTGGTGTGTGCTCATTTGTCATTTCATGTGGGCTAGCTTTACTCTCTTAAATATTTGTTACTTAATCAAAACCAGTAATAACAGTGATACTGTAACATTTCTCTGGCTGTGTTCCTTTTGCAGGGTAATTTCTTGTGATGAGTGCTTGAGGGCACACGGGTCCCAGCTTGAATCTCTAGCTGAAAAGAAAATGATCAAGATGGTTTTTACCCGTCTAAGTTCCAGTCCCAGAGCTATTGTGGAAATATTTCATTGTCAGAAATACTGTAATAGAATTTGGAATCTCAAACCCTTTAATTACAAGATTAACAGCTTCCAAGCTAGCAACTATAACTGAAATGCCATTCTTAGTTGTTTGTACACTCATTCATTTATTCACTTAGCTAACTAAGCAGAGCCAGATACAGCACTTCCAATACAGTTAAAAGTTGTAATTTTCTTTCTCTGTGGTTATAGTCCCTTTGAAAATGTACAGTGTAGGCTGGGAGTGATTCAGCTAGCTCAAATACTTACATAGAAAATGGTCTTTGGAAATATAAAGCCTATATATCAAAAAGGAGGGCACTACTTCATATCAAGTATATTTTCCAAGAGGTCAAAGTGGGACACAGAAGAAATTGAAGGAATTCTGAGCATCTCCAACATGTGAGTGGTGAGTCCCTTCTTGGTCTCTTGTTTGACAAGGTCTGCTGGAGCCCTTTCATGTTCATTGATGCTTCCTTTTAAGCCCTCAGGCATGACTACGATTAATGTGTGAAAATAAGAAATGGAAACTCTTTGTATGAAGTAGTATCCTCCAGCACTAAAGATAGGAGGTACAAATAGTTTCTTTCATTTCTGTTCACAATGACCTGAATGATAAATATACTGTATTGGCTATGCATTGCCTGGACAACACAGTAGTTGTTTTTCACGCTTTGTTATCTCTAGGCTATCCAGCTATGTGAGGATAAGTTACTGTTCTGCTCCCACTGAAGGTACTAATAACATTTTCACATATTTTTGGCATCATATGTATATGTGGTCATGTTTCAGTGACTGAGTGCTCCAATGCCACTAATGAGCTGGCTTATCCTTTTAGAGCAACCAGGCCACCATTACTCAGGTGTAAGCCCAGAATGACTTACACAAATCCACCTGTTAAAGAAAGTTCTTGTTCTTCCTAATTCTTCTTTTGTTCCTCATGGCAGTTTATAGGGGAGATAATTGGGATCTTGCATAGTTGGGGCAGATTCCCATCTGTCTGAACCATCTATAATTGCTTGCTGTCAGACAGTTTCAGAGAAGTAACTCATCTGAATTATAAGCTTTTCTTCCACCACTTACAGCAGTAGTAGCAAAATAATAATAATAAAAAAGTGCTCTAAATCATTATCTTGAGTAATCGGTTAAAAATTTCAACACTGAAAAATATCTTCAGAGATAATTTCCACCCTGTTGAAATATTAACAGGGTTGCAACTATTTATTGTTGTGTGCTTTTAAAGTGTTTACCTCACCGAGGCATAGGAATACCTGAATCAGTTTTCAGTGGACATAGTTAATAGTACCTAAATGCACCAAGGCAGACTGTAGCGGCACTGTTCTGAAGAGCAGCAACATCTTACAGCTGTAAAAGCACAACGGATAGGACCAGGTGGATACATACAACATTTTAAGCATGAACCCTGGTTACATTCAGTTTTGAATCGTATTGTATCCTTGACCATGTGCAGGTATAAGCATTATGAAGGTTCTTGCATGCACTGCACAAAATGTTTACCTTTACCAGAGTTGATTGGGGCAAGCAAGTCTAGCACTAGTCTTCAAGTCAATCATAGAATCAATTAGGTTGGAAAAGACCATTAAGATCAACCGTTAACCCAGGACTGCCAAGTCCACCACTAAACCATGTCCCTAAGCACCACATCTAAACATTTTTTAAACACCTCCAGGGATGGAGATTCCACCACCTCCCTGGACAGCCTGTTCCAATGCTTGGCCACCATCTCATGCACTCAGTGTTGATGAAGTTGGGCCTTCTAAAGAGGTCCCAAAACTGCATGCAACAAAGTTCACTAAAGTATGAGGCATGTCTGAGTTCAGGCTGTTCTTGGGACAGTGTGAACCTGACTGAGTTATAGATGTGTTATATCTGATGGGGAAACTGGGGATTCAAGAAACTGAGTCAAGGAGCTTGCTACACTCAAGTTTCCTTGTGGATCTGCACTTGACAAGGTGCTGAGGCTTTATATCTTCCATGGACACTGACTACATGCAGGTCTTCTTCACACTAGAATGCAAAATGTTTGCTGGGGTCTTATACTGTAACAGGTGTTACAGTAAAACACTGTACAACTAATCCTGGCAAACATCTCAGGGCTGAGTACTTGTTATTTTGCTGAGGTCATAGGTAAGGTTTTGCGCTGTTCTGTGAGGGAGATTAATGTGTGGTGTGTAGTGTGTTTCATTATCAGCTGGAGGTAGAAGAAAAATTCTTCTGGAGACTCAGAAGCTGTTGCTGTGTGGAAACATGCTGTGTGAACAACAGGCTGTGACTAACACATTAACTTCACATTTTCCTGCTTTTTAGGGTTAGATATATATGACAAATTACACACTTTTGTAAGGAGCATAGCTACCTAATTCCTAAGCAATTTCAAAACTAATAGTTGTATACAATAATATTGGTTGGACTTCTATATTTCTGGTCACAGGGACAGTTTTATTCTGATTTGATGATCCATTGTCACCATTTTTGTTTTACCATTTTGGTTCCAGAGGCTTCTAGAGGCCTTATAAGCAGGCAAAGTTCATATCTCAAATAACATATAATGCTTGGACTGAAGCCAAAGCAAGGAAGCATAGCACACACGAGAGGATGATGGCAGAAGGAAACTGGAGGGTAATGACAATAAAAGCGAGCAGTCGTTTAAGCTAGCTGTTTGCACAACGTGGTGATCTTGAACCATCTGGAAGTTTGTTTTAATAAATAAACTGCCGCACAACTTAACTTAGTAGTTGCCCGATTTCTCCAAGGCACTCATCAAAAGTGAATTTAGAAAGAGCAATAGCCATACAAACTAATTCCTGGAGAACATCCATGATGACATTCAGATAAGGGCAAATACCCATAAGCTGAAACAGTTTCTGCAGGGACGTCGCCATGTGCTGATCACCATCATTTGAGGAAGTTATTTAAAATGCAGCAACCAGCAACCTTCCTTGCCTACTGGGCATGAATGAAGGATCATTCCATTGCTCTTACCATAAGGAGCTGGTCTGTGACAAAGGGGAATCTAGTTTGCTGCTAGCTCTGCTACTGAAGATCTACAAACTCATACCTTTGAAGCATGTTTTTCAGGCACTGGATCCTTGGTAGCATGAAAATAGATTGGCTGGAATTTTAAATGAGAATGCAAAGTTATTGTTAACCGGAGAGAAGTTGCTGCAATGACCTTTCTCTTCTTCTGCTTCATGGAGCTCCTTTAGCTGCATTTCAGTCTTGGTCACTGCCCCACCAGATGGCATAACCCATAGCTGTCTTTACAACAGGGCTGTCTCATGACTAGGCCTGAAGCACCAAGGCTCCCTTCTTGATGGTTTAATGAAAAAGATCCTTGCAAAAACAGTTTGACAGGAAGTTTATCGTTGACAGGAAATATATCAGCTCTAGCACAGATTACTGCAGGGTGAAACTGCATGTGTTACTTATTGTCATTTGGGAAGAGCAATTGACAGTGAAAAGTGAAAAGAATTTTAATATTTTAGTTTATCTAACACGTCCTTTAAAAGTCACAAGAAAAGTTCAATTGTTTTAAAGGATGCTATTTATAATATATTTGGATATTTGATGATAGATTAATAAAGCTTTCTATTCTGAAATGGAAAAGGTATTAAGCTTAATGTTTTGGGTCAAATTTTGTATACAAAATCCTAACTGATCACTCTGGAGAATTAAATTTCCACTCACCTCTGTGCCTACATGTACAAATATAACAATTGCATCATTCTCTTTTGTGTAACTAGCATATTTAATACACCTTAAACATGCATTCTTTTGCCAACAGGTACTTCAGCAAAGGCAGTCTACACATTTCAAAAATGAAAAGCAATTTGATTAAATGACTTGTAAGCTAACATGGTTCATGTTGCTAGAAATCACTAAGTCTGTTCTTCAGACAGCTCACAGAGCCAACATAAAAGTTTGTGTTAGAAAAACATGCTTTGAGGAAAGTGGTTTAGTATGACTCATATTAGGAGAGCATTGTGAATATGTTTGGCACTGTGTATTCATAATCTTATTGTTAAGAAATTATTTTTCTTGCTTTGTTTATGTTCAACTTGTTTTTCCAAATGAAGACTTACTTTAGGTAGGGTAAAATCAGGCAAACATTCTAGCAATGCTTTTGAAAAAAATCAAGTCACGGCACTTCAGCCTAGAATACACATACTTTTACCTTTTTAGGTAAAAGTATGTGTACTTTTATAGGTACTTTTATAAGAGTAGATACAAAGGGAGAAAGAACATCCTAATATAATCTCCAAAGCCTCTTTCTAAGGAAATTACCTAACTATGCATGAAAAGCATCATTCAGAGAAGCTGAGAGTGTAGTTACAGATACTGCTACAACATTCTGCTGTTTGGATGTCATATTTGGCATTTTGGATGAACAAGAAGCTCCTGCAAAACTCAAATGCAAAAACCAGAGCCTACAGAGTGTGGGAGCAAGGACAAGTAGCTTGGGAGGAATACAGAGAAATTGTTCAGGCAGACAGGGATCAGGTTATGAAAGCTAAAGCCCGGATAGAATTAAATCTGGCCAGAGATGTCAAGGGCAACAATAAAAGTTTCTATAGGTACATTGGTGATAAAAGGAAGACTAGAGAAAATATCGGCTCTCTCCAGAAGGAAACAGGAGACCTGGTTACCAGGGTTGTGGAGAAGGCTGAGGTACTCAATGACTTTTTTGCATTAGTCTTCACCAGTAAGTGCTCCAGCCACACTGCTCAAGTCATGAAAAGCAAAGGCAGGGACAGTGAAAATTAACTTCCCACTGTAGGAGAAGCTGAGATTTGAGACCATTTAAGGAACCTGAAGGCACATAAGTCCATGGGACCTGATGAGGTACATCCATGAGTCCTGAGAGAACTGGTGGAGGAAATGGCTAAGCTACTATCCATCATATTTGAGAAGTCATGGCAATCTGGTGAAGTACTTGTGGACTGGAAAAGGGGAAACATAACCTTCATTTTTAAAAGGGAAATAAAGAAGACCTGGGGAATGACAAGCCAGTCAGCCTCACCTCTGTGCCAGAAAGACCATGGAGCAAGTCCTCCTGGAAACTATGCTAAGGCACATGGAAAATAAGGAGGTGTTTGGTGACACCCAGCATGGCTTCACTAAGGTCAAATTGTGCCTAGCAAATTTGATGGCCTTTTACAACAGGGTTACAGTGTTGGTGGATGAGGGAAGAATAACTGATATCATCTACCTGGATTTGTGCAAAGCTTTTGACACTGTCCCACATGACATCCTTGACTCTGAACTGAAGAGGCATGGATTTGATGGGTGGACCACTTGGTGGATAAGGAATTGGCTGGATGGTTGCACTGAAAGAGATGCCCAAGTGGAGAGCAGTGATGAGTGATGTTCCACAAGGGTCCATACTGGAATCAGTACTGTTCAACATCTTTGCCCGTGGTAATTGTACCCTCAGGAAATTTTCTGAAAACACCAGGCTGAGTGGTGCAGTTCACATGCTGGAGGGAATGGATGCCATCCTGAGGGACCTTGACAGGCTTGAAAGGCAGGCTCGTGCAGACCTCATGACGTTCAGTACTCCATCCCTGGAAGTGTTCACGGCCAGGCTGGATGGGGCTTTGAGCAATCAGGTCTAGTGGAAGGTGTCCCTGCCCATGGTAGGGGGTTGGAACTAGATGATCTTTAAGGTCCCTTCCAACTCAAACCATTCTAAGATTCTATGTGTAACAGGTGGTTCTCAGGGCTATAGTGATGACAGTGGGTGTTCTCAGCTACACTTTCACCTCACTGTGTGGGTTTTCCATGATGCGTGCTTGATTATTACAGACTTTTTTCAAGTACTTTGTTTTTGCTTAAGTAACTGGCTATTCTTTGCATGGAATGGAGGTCATCTCACTGATTCAACCACTTTGCTAAGGTGCCAGCATTCATCTTGTCTTTTTATCATAAGACTGAAATTTGTTGAAGTTCTGAGCCATAAGTTAAGTGATTTTATTGTGGAAGGATCTGCCTGATTTTATTTTGCTGTCATTTGCAGCACTGAAATTCAGGAGAAGCTGTTTTACCAATGAACTGTTCTAAGCCTTCAGCTCCAACTGAAGGGAAGTGTTCCGACTTGTGGTAATTGCCTCTCATTCTGCTGCTGTGCACCTCTGCTTAGAGTCTGGCTCTGTCTTCTCTGTATCCTTCAATCAGACATTTGTGGAGAGCAGTGATTCTGAATATTTCTATGATGTGCATTCACATAAGTCTACTATTCTGTACTTCTGTTTAGCATTTCGGAGGTGTCACTCACAGGCTCAGGGGATATTGACAATCTGTAATCTAGATGTTTTTCTTAAGAAGCATAGTTTTCTTGAGTTTCATTACTAATACTAATGCTAATGCTAATACTAATGGCTTCAAAGTCATGGGTGTAATCTCAGTGGTGCTGAAATTACATGTTTGTGAAAGACATTCTCACAAATTTGTTGATCTATCAGGGTGTATGTGAACTTATTCAGCCTTTGACCCTCATTGATAATGTATATACTTTGGTTTTCTGTTGAGTAGAGTTCTGGCGAATTGGTCCCAGTGTTCTTGCTTTCTGAAAGGAGTTCTTTCAGAAAGGAAGCAAAGCAGCTTGTGAGGTTGTCTTCCTGAAGTCAATGTCTTTCATTGTAGTACTTTAGTTTTTGTACAGGTACAATGGGTTCATTTACATACTGAATGGCTTTGTTGGCACTGCTATTCCTGTAATAATGGTTGCTTCACTTTTCCTACTTTCTGAAGAGAACCTCTGTTTCTGTAAAGTTTTAAACTCTATTTCTGTTAAGTTTTATCCAAAACTTGTAGGTGTATATTGTTATTCCAAATACAGAAAAGTTTAACTGCTTTATAACTTTCATCATAGTTGGATCATGCTCCGGTGATGCTTGTGTGCTTAACAATGTTTATGTTTTACTGTGCTTTGGCCTTTGACCAGTTTTAGGCTCTGTATTTTTGGGACAAGACCTAATAGATTTTTGTCCCTATTCCGTTTGGTGTTACCAGGCAGGTTTGGATTTCCAGAAGACATGTAGGGGATTATACCTGCCCACCTTCTCAGCAGTATGCAGTAAGAGCGAGGCTGCATTGTTGTGTTGATTGTTCTGTCTCATGGGCTGGTACCAATGGCTGTGTCACCAATAGCCCTGATGGATCTGCAGCTTGTCACTGGCAATTATCTTGATTCCTTTTTGTACTTCCTTTCAGGGCTGCTAAGGATGCCACTAGCATTAGGGCTGCTGCCAAGTTTAACAAATATAAAGACTTTCTCTACCCACATTTGTTTATCCACCTGCTTTACAGAATCATAGTCACATGATGCTGGAAAAATAAAGGCAAGAGATTTTATAGCACATTTAATTTTGTATTTTACAACTGTGCAGACGGATACTCTGCGTATCCTTCCAGTTGACATCGTAGTATGGGATTGACTTTTACTCTCTTTTCTCTCTGTGCGATACTGTTAATTTGTACTCTAGGTGCTGATTTTTAAATTTAATGTGCATTTCTTTTGGGGCTGGGAAGAACACTATCTAAGTTTTATTGCATTCACGTCCTTTTTCTATATTGCAGCCAGAAGAAGGAAAGTCTCATTCTTGCTAACCTCCTCCCTTGTAGGTATTTCCTAACTTTTTGCCTTGTTTATTTTCAACTTTCTCAGTTTCCTTTGTGACACATTTTGTACAGTGTATTGCCCATTTGTGGACTCCGGCAATACCCACCTGCTGTGAAGGGATTGCTTGGAGAAATATTGCAAGGAAACCCTGAAGAGGGATCACAGAATGATTTAGGTTGGAAAAGACCCTTAATATCATAGAGTCCGGTCATCAACCCAGCACTGCCAAGTCCACCACTAAGCCACGGATGTCCCTAAGTGCCACATCTACATGGCTTTTAAATACCTCCAGGGATGGTGACTCAACCACTTCCATGGGCAGCCTGTTCCAATGCTTGACAGCCCTTTTGGGGAAGAAATTCTTCCTAATATCCAATCTAAACCTGCCCTGCTGCAACTTGAGGCCATTTCTTCATGCCTTATTGCTTGTTCCTTGGAAGAAGAGACTGACGCCCATTTCTGTACAACCAACCACCTTTCAGGTAGTTGTAGAGAGCAATAAGGTCTCCCCTGAACCTCCTTTTCTCCAGGCTAAACAACCCCCCAGCTCCCTCAGCCGCTCCTTATAAGACTTGTGCTCCAGACCCTTCACCAGTTTTGTTGCCCTTCTCTGGACACGCTCCAGCACATCAACGTCTTTCCTGTAGTGAGGGGCCCAAAACTGAGCACATTATTCAAGGTGTGGCCTTACCAGTGCCGAGTACAGGGGGATGATCACTTCCCTAGTCCTGCTGGCCACAGTGTTTCTGACACAAGGCAGGAAGCACTTGGCCTTCTTGTCCACCTGGCTCATATTCAAACAGCTCTTGACCTATGCTCCCAGGCCCTTTTCTGACGGACAGTTTTCCAGCCACTCTTCCCCAAGCTGGTAGCATTGCTTGAGCTTCCTGTGACCCAAATGCATGTCCCAACACTGAGCCTTGTTGAACTTTGCACAGTTGGCCTCAGCCCATCAATCCAGCCTGTCCAGATCCCTCTGTAGAGCTTTCTGGCCCTCAAGCAGAGGAACACTCCCACCCAACTTGGTGTCATCTGCAAACCTACTGAAGGTGCACTCAATCCCCTTGTCCAGATCATTGATAAAGATATTAAACAGAACTGGAAGGAGATGGTGAAGTGAAATAATTACTGTTAGATATAAAGAAAGTAGTGCAAATGTAGGAATACCTTACACAATGACCTTGCAGGGAAATCAAGATAAAGTGTCTGTTTCTTCCAGGTGACATGGCACTTTTCTGCATGACATTTCCTTGGGAAGAGAGACTTCCGATGGCTTGCAAGTAACCAAAATGGAAACTGCTGCTTACTTTCCTGAGCCCCAGATAATCTGAATAGTTCTTGAGCAAAAAGACATAGACAAAGTCATTTAGGAGTTGCTGTAGAAATGATGGAGAAATTGTGCTTGGACAGTCCAGGGTAGAGAAAGGAAGGCTTTGTGGCCTGTTGAATGGAGGAATAATTCGTCTCAGCTACTGTAGTTTTGCCTCTGAAGGGAAGGCACTGTGATCCTGGTCTAAGGGGAGGAAACGTGTGACATTGAGGGCCAGGGTAGGGCAGGTCTTCACTGACAAAAGGGTGGAGATCATGGTTTTGTGATGACTTCCTGGATATTTCTCCTCTTTAGTATGAAGGTGGGGAAAAGCCATGCTGATGTGTGGGTAGTGCAAGAGTGCACATGGGCAGAGAGGGTGCAGCCATATGGCAGAAAAAAGAGACATTGAATCACAGTGTCTTTGTCCTTCCTCCCAGTAGCTCAAGTCAAAGGTAGCCAAAATTATTGAGTTGGAAATCACTTAAAACATCTCCAAAAATATTTAACAGCCTATGTTGTATTATTTGGGATAACCTCTCCATCCTTGGTAAGACTGTGAACAAAATGCATTAAGAGCTGTTATAAGTTATAGAATTTTTGTTTTTCACACAAAATCATTTAGGTTCTTCATTTAAAATTAATCACTTTTAATTCATAAGCCTTGTCTAGATTTTTAGGGGTTTTTTTTCTAAGTACAAAGAAAATTTTATTGCCTAACTTGGCTGAAGAATACAGCTGAAGTCAACCGTAGTACTAGGAATAAAGGCCTAATTACATTATCCGTGTACATTTTTCTCATGGATTTTCAAATGTTGTTGTTAGCAGAATTGAATCTCAGTTCAATTTACCCTCATGGGAAGTATATTTAAAATATTATAAAGTGGGAAAAGAGTAAAGATTTTTTCCATCTGATAGTTCAGTGTATTGTCAAACAAAACATAGTGCAGAAAAAGGAGAAAATAAATAAATCTGGGATGATCACTATACTTCTTTTGGCACAAGTTTTCAGGTCAGATACAAACCTGCAAATAAATTCAAGAGGGCCAGGGCTTCCCATATGGGTTTAAATGCTCTTTTCCCCATTGTCTTTTTTTTCTTTTTTTTTTTTTTTTTCTCCTTTTTATATAGTTTTGAACAAGCCACTTCACCTAGAGAAGATAATCCAGGTAATAATAGTTACTCACTTCACAGTATTATGGTGATGTTCAGTTAATGAATATCTGAAAATCACATCAGTATAATCATCTGCATCCCTTTCTGTAGCTTGATTTCTAGGTGAACTGCAGCTGTTGAACATCATATTTATTGCTATAAATATGGTAATGTGTGCCATAAAATTGCAGCCACCTTATTGATTTTAAGAACTGGTATAATAGAATAGAAAACAGTCCCATTATTAATAAACAGTTATTGGTATAAAAAACCAAATGTATCCAGCTTATATTCAGCTTACATTCAGCTTTTTAGTTCTCAGCAGAAGCAGCGATGTTATGGCCAGAAATCTTTCAGCAATCAGTCAGTTTTGTGAGATACCAGAAGTTATCAAAACTTTGGAGTTAAAGAAGTTGTGGATGATCTTTTTACACAAAGCCTACATCTGAATCCCCTTGCAGGCTGTTACAGATTCGTAGAGTTTAGCTTCATAGTGTTTAAGGTTGTGAGGACCATTAGACTATTTAATCTCCTGAATATCACAGGCCATAGGGCCAGGAACAGGCTGTAATGCCAGATTGAGACCCATAGTTTAACTAAAACTTGTCTTTCAGCCTAGCATCTAGTCCTGATTTGAAAGCCTGAATAAGGTGAAAACCTAAAATTTTCCTCTGTAGTCTGTTCCAGTAGCTATTCACTCTCACTGTTGAAAATGTGTGCTTAATCTCTAATTTGAATTATCTGACTTCTGCTTCTAACCAATTGGTTCCTGTTATGTATTTCTCTGTTAGAGTCCTCTTTAGTACCCAGTATTTTTTACTCATGAAAGCACTTATACACCCTAATCTTCTTTTCTGATAAGATAAACCAACCAAGCTGAAAGGCATTTTCTCCAGTCCTTAAACAATTTCTGTGTCTCCCTCCAGCACACAATCTACTTTTAAAACATCCTTTTTTAAAATGTGGACATTGGAGCTGGGGATGTGGAAGTCTGTGATGGGGAGAGAAGCTCCTCTGGAGGTGAAGTTTCAAAGACCCTAAAGTTAGGTTTCTGCTTTGACTTATCTGTTATATAATTATCCTCCTTTCAGCATAAAGAAGTTTAGAGAAGCAGGTCAGGTGTCTCCTGGACTGGTTAGTCTTTGCGATTACTTCCCTCCGCTTCTCTGCTGCTGGCCTTGCTTTACTGCTTTTTACCACAGCATCTTCCTAGGCACTTGTCTCCTTAGCCTCCAAAGCCCTTCATGAATACCAAGTCTAAGATACAGCCTAAACTTTAGAGGTATAGTCTTGCTAATTCAGTGCTGTCAGCTAGGAGGTTAAGAGGGAAAGAAATGAAGGTGTCCTGGTTTTGGCCAGGATAGAGTTAATTTTCTTCCTTGTAGCTGGTACAGTGCTGTGTTTTGGATGAGAATAATATTGATAAGACACTGATGTTTTAGTTGTTGCCAGGCAGTGCTTACACTGAGTCAAGGACTTTTCAGCTTCCCATACTGCCCTGCCAGCAAGGAGGCTGGGGGTGCACAAGAAGCTGGCAGGGGACACAGCCAGGACAGCTGACCCCAGCTGCCAAAGGGATATTCCACACCATATGATGTCATGTGGAACAATAAAACTGTGAGGGAGTTGGACAGGGGCTGGCAGCTAGCTGCTCAGGGACTGGCTGGGCATTGGTCAGTAGGTGATGAACAATTGCATGGCTCATTGCTTGTTTTTTATATTCTCTTAACACTTATTATCATTATTATTATTGTCATTATTGTTGTTATTATTATTACTATTATTTATTTTCCTTTTTTTTTTTTTTTTCTGTCTTAAACTGTCTTTATCCCAACCCAAAAATTTTATCTTTCTTTCTGATTCTTTTCCCCATCCCACTGTGGGGGTAGTGAGTGAACGAACATTCGTGGTGTTTATCTGCCTGCTGGGTTAAACCACAACAGTCCTTTTTGGCACCCAACATGGAGCACAAAGTGTTGAGATAATGACAGATCTAACCAGAGCATGTTAAAACAAATTTGTTGTAAGCTTTCATTACATTACTTTAGTAGTTGCTGGTCACAATGTTGATTGATTTGCTCTCAGTGTTGTTGCACTTGTTCTCAGAGATGTGCTGTGTAATACCTTACTTCCTGCATATGTTCCCTCTTGCAGTTTTTTACATTTCGGGGGCTGGATTAAGGTGATCATTTTGCTGTACTATGTGACACTGGCTTATGATATAATACAATTACTGCTTGAGAGATTAATGTAGTATTTGCACTCACCATTTCAACCATCTCTGTACTTCAGGAGCCGTCTCTTAGAACCTACTGGTAATTACAGTCTTTGACTTTTCTCCTCAGAGAGCCAGTCTATGAGGGAGTCAAGGGGGGGACACACTTTTCCTTGCTCCTTCCACTTCCCGTTCTCCTCCAGGCTAGGTACAATAGCTCTTGAGAATTTTTAATATCCTTGGGATGTTCAAACCAGCACGTTCCTATTGCTATGTGTCCTGAATGTGTTTCAGGTCTTGTTTAAGGTTAAACAACTATTTAAGAATATTGCCAGAGATCTGCCCCAAGGCTGGATAGTTATGAGTGGCAGGGTGTGTGGGATAGTATAGGCAAGTACCTAGGACAGTGGGCACTTCCGATATTTTGGAACTTCACTCCTGAACAAGTGCAGAATCCTGAAAAACTAGTAAAATATTTGGGAAAAGAATGCTGTCACCTTGGCAATTCCAGAGGGACACAAATCACTGCAACTTGGCTCATGCCTACTGACTCCTGTTCAACATTATTGATTACCCTTAAGGGGAAGAGGTCTCTGGATCTGATGACAAAATGATAGGCACTGCAGCCATTCACACCCCTGCAACAGGCCTCTGTCTACTCCAGCCCCGGTGACAGACACTGAGACTACTCCAGCTCCCATGACAGGCATTGCAGCTACTCCTACCCTGGTAATAGGCACTGTGGCTACTCCAGCTCTGGCAACAGGCCCTATTGCTGAACCAGAGAACCCACCTGTGCCTGGTGTCAGTCACCCCTATACACAAGAATTAGCACTGGATGTGAAAGTCATCTTGTTTAGTAAGGGAGAAAACTCATACTAAGAAGGGGAAGGAAGAAGAAGTGGATGAGGCAGGCTACTCTGAAGCAGGGCCATAATGAAAAGAGGAGGAAGAGGCAGAACTCATAAGCAAGGTGGTAACTACTCGATTCTTATCCCTGAGTGAGCTGCGAGATATGCAAAAAAAAATCAGCTGTTGTCCAGGCAAGCACATTGTCACCTGGCTGCTCCGATGCTGGGATAAATGGGGTCAGTAGCCTGAAATTAGAGGGTAGGGAAGCCAAGCAGCTATGACCCTTTTCTAGGGAAGGGGGCACTGACAAACCTTTCAGCCCCGGAGGGGCCTGATAAGGCATGAGGGAAAGGTATCCCTTCAACAAAGATGTCCTATGTCACCCAAGCAAGTTGACCACCATGGAGAGAGGTATCCAGTACCTGATGAATTAGCCATGCTGTCATTTATGATGACCTGGGCAATGGGCAGTTATCCAAAGATCCAGATGAAGTCAAGTGTACATGAGGACCCTTCTGTTGTGGTGTTGCTGAAGGCTGAAGAACAACAGGTGCCAATGGCTACTACAACAGTACACTGGTGGCAATATTGCACCATTTGAGACTCCTGGATTCCCGTCCATAAACTGATTCATTAACTGGAGATCCCACAGGGATCAGAAAGACTCACTCACCCTTAATTATCCAGTGTGAAAGTCTAGTGGAGAGTGGAGACTAACAGTAGACTGTTGTGGCCCGAATGAAGTCACACTGAGTGCTGCTGTCCTGGACATGCTAGAACTTCAATACAAACTGGAGTCAAAGGCAGCTGACTGTGGTGGTGCACTTCTCCCCCTTCTCCAGGCTGTTCTATGACCTCAGGAGCTTCTGGCTAGGCTTCGGTGCCTTCAGTAATGAGTTGGGTGGTTAAGCACTCCTTGACTGTACCAGTATCTCCTACTCCACTAAGGCAGAGAATGGCACTGCCTGTGCTGCAAATCCTTTGACTGGTCAAAGCAGGGAAGAAGAGTGGAAACAATCAGTTACTCCCTGACAAACCTGGAATGTTCCTGCCAGAATATTTATAGCCAGAGTGGTAACCCAGTGGAATGATATATTGTTCCTTGAATTTTTAAGATTACCAAGTTGGGTTGTGGTCAGAATGGAAATTTGCTGATGACTAAAGCCAGTCATCTCACAGCTTTATAAACAGTGGTCCCACAGTGAGACCTTTTGGTGCTTTCATGGACCACAGCAGGCTGTGACCAGCATCTCCCTCTGAGAAGGACACTGCTCAGAGCTTGCAAACCACCAAGTTTGTAATACGAGGGAGACCTTCATGGAAACTCAGCGATGGGGCCTGGACTGATATCCCTCCTCCTCAAGTCTCAACACTTCACCTGTTGAGGAATGCAAAGGCATAAGACGTATTTCACTGAACTTGAGGGCAAACTTTTAGTAGGTATACCTTTGCTGTAAAACATATTGCAAGTTTGAAGCAAGTAGTTTAATTATGTAATTTTGTGATGTAAAGCAAATTAATTTGCTGCTACAATCATGAATAATCTTGATCTGGGAACAAACTTTTTCTTTCTCTCTCTCTCTACCCTTTAGATCTAATCTGTTGTCAAAGTCTGATAATAGGTATAGGTCCAGATGCACCTAAGCCCCATGAGAGTTTAGAAAGCAAGGGAGTCTATTCTGAACCTCACAACTTGATGGTAGAGTCCCCCTTATCCTTTATATTTCTCTAGAACTAATCCATTGTCCAGGTCTGAGTCAAGGTATAGATCCAGCCACACGTAAATTCTGTGAGAGTTTAGGAAGCAAGAGGGATTCATGAAAGTTTAGAAAGCAAGAGCCTCATGACTCAGCAAAAGGGTCTCCCTTATGCTTTACCTCGCTTACTGTCTTTCCCTTTTAGACATAAAATGTTGAACAAGTCTGAGACTAAGACTGGATCCAGCTGCACCTAAACTCTGTGATAGTTCAGAAAGCAAGGGGATCTACTCTATACCTTGTGACTCAATGGAAGGATGTCCTTTTATACCTTTGATCTTTTAAAACTGTTTCCAACTCTATTCTGACTTGATTTCAATTTGATTTATCTCTGTGCATTTACTCCATGTAATAAGTAACAGAGTGAACCTTGCCATCGAGTCTTGTGCAGTTGCATTTTCACAAATTCATATTAAACCTGATGCACTTAAACCCTTTGCTGGCAATTCTTTAAGGGACCTGACCTAACCACTGCTTTCATGAGACTGAGTGGTATGCCCCAATTGATACCACTAATGTGTTTTTCTCAGTCCCTTTGGCAGTAGAGTGCAGGCCACAACAGAAGGTAAGACACCCTTCCTATCTTTACAAGATAATGATTTCCAGTAGTTTTTCCTTACTTATTTCCTGGAATTTTTTCACTGATGGGGAAAGTTTTTTGAAAGGAAATAAATTAATTAACTTGACATTGATGATTGACGAGCCTTAACAAGGATAGCCGTAAACCTGCAGTGATTACTTGAATGAACATTCCCACTGGGCAAATACCTTTCTCACTTACATTAAGGCAACTCCTTGATTTAAGTGGAATTCTGGTGATATATATGAGATGTATGAGATTTGGTCTATTGATTTTTAGTGTGGGTAACAACTACCTGAACAGATTTTAAATTAAGTTTTGAAGCTACAGATTTTTATTAAGCTGGTACGGCCCTTTAATAAATCCTGTAAAGGTGTCTACTGAGTTGCAGAGAAAAGGAATTTCCAAACACAAAGAAGTGCAAATTATGTGGTATACCCTTAAACATGTCATTTCAAGCTTCTAAGTGTTGTGTAAACTATTTTGCCCTTTGTATACACCTAGAAGTCTTGGGATAAGGGCTAAACATACCAAGGACAATAGTGAAATGTAACTAACTACAGACTGTAGCCTTCTGGTTTTTTTTTTATTTAATAAAAAGGTCAGAAAAATGTAAGAGTAAATTGCCTGCTACATGCTGGATTAACCCCAGTTAAGTGAACATGTATTAATTCTCCCACAACAAAGAAACAGAAGAATAAACTTTTCTTATATATTATCATGACTGATCGGTGAAAGAAAAATCTAAATAATTTGTAAAGTATGTGAACTAAATCTAGTAAAGGACTGGTTTACTGTTTTACTAAACTAAAAGCACTGAACTAGAAGCATCAGAGAGTTAACCAGAAGGGAATACTGCAGAAAGATGCGATTTGTGTTGTACTCTTCTCTAAAGCCAAGGTATTTAACTGCAGTGATGAGCCAGGTATCTCCCACCATGTGGGAGTTACTTTCACAAAGGCAGCACTCGGCTGTATGTAGTACATGCATTCTTGAATGATCAGACCAGGGTTCAACTCTCCTTTAAAATTCTCTTGGTACTGGCTGGATTGTTAAAGCACTCACTCTGGGCTTTGCTCTTGGCTCTAAGAGCTGCTTAAGTATTTTGTATGAGTAAATAATTCACTAAAATGAGTAAAAAGACCAGAGAAGCAGGAACAGAAACACTCCCCAAACACCCAAGTACCCCTTCTCTTCTTCCCACCATGAATGAGATTACTGGTGCTATAATATTTAGTTGCACTGACTTTACTGCATTTACACCAATGTAGATGTCCTACCTTTAGCATGATTCATCAATGCAATTACTGAAATGTTTTGTAAAATGGAAGTGTAGGGGAGAATCATAGCTTATCTACAAGGAGAAGAAACAGAATAGGGATTGCGTTGCTAGTTTGCTAGAGGTTGTATGACAGCCCTTAATTAATGGAGCAGATTTTAGTAGCTCTCTGCCTTATTAAGATGTGATTTAGGAAGCAGAGTGGGCTAGCATTCAGGTCTCTGGTGTGGGAGGACAGCCTGCAGATGGCAGGTGCTGGCATGCAGCATGGTCGGTCTGTTGTGATGACCCAAAGATAAAACTGGGCACAGGCAATTACACCCTCCACACACTGAAAATAAACGGGCATGTAATTACAGAGCTGGTGCTCCAGACAGTTGAGTGGTCTTATTTTTCTGGGTGATGAATGTAAAGCCTATATTCGTTTAGAAACTTAGCTCCTATTTATTTTTGTAATAACTAATATTTTCATATGTTCTTAGCTCTGAAATCTCTGTTTCGTCCCATGAAAGGTCTAATGGTATAAAATAACTTGCTGGAGCACAATGACTTTGTTTTTCCTTTCACAATCCAAGTTTTTGCTGTACATAGCTGAAAATCAACAGAAGGACACTGCAATTTGCTAAAATCAATATAATTAGAGAAAAAAAAATTGATGTACTGAAAAGACCACAATTCAAAGAACTACTGGGCATGATTGAAATGCTTAATGAGCTGCTGAACTGTAGTGCCCTGGCTCTGCCACGCAGTGGAACCTGGGTGCCTCTGATGGGAACCTTGCTGCCAGCCTGGCTCCCCAGAACACTTCTCAGCACCATTTCATGCCAGCAGCTGTATTAGGCTGAATCTGTATCATACCCACTGCCATTTCAGGGAGTTATTCATGCTGAGACACTTCAGACCAAAATGTCAGGCTAGCACCTAATTTCTTCACATTACTAACATTTAGTGCAGCTGCTAAGGTGAGCATGCAGCACTGTACTAAACTCCTCTGTGAAAAGAGAATTTGTCCTTTCAACAGTTTAATTCTTTGAAGAGTTGTCTGATGAAAGTGTTTTGACTTTACATTGCTATTGACTTTTTACAAACCTATAAATGGGCTTCAGGCTTTGTCCTTTCAGAGTTAAACTATGCAGACAGGACTGGAGCCTCATGCATTAAGTTTATTACCTTTGCTTTGTTTCATTTTTCCCTCTCCTGACCCAAATCTGCCATGAAGCAGGGAATTAGGAAATGAGCTGGTCAAGGATGGTTTGATTCAGACCTCTGCTTTTTATCTGACCTAGACTATGAGACATGGCAAGGTGGATCCTTATATAGGTGTATCCCTGGCCCTTTGCACCAGCTCAGCTCCTTTCCCTGTGCTGAGTTTGTGACAGGACAGGAGCAATGGTGTGAGACTGCAGTGGGGTAAGCATGTCTTCTCTTGCAACTTCTGTGTGGGATGCTGCATGAAGAGGCCCAATTTTTTCTACAGTGCAGGGTCCAATCTCCTCTGCCCTTCTGTATCTTCACACATGACGTCTCTCAGTGGGGAAAGTAGACTTGGTTTCTGCATCGCAGCTATGTGAACTACAAGGACTCTGCAGGAGACCTTAGCCTGCGGTGAACCCTTGACCATGTATCACACTTCTGCAGAACAGCTGACAGGTCTATAGCTTGGGAAACATGCCCATGCCCACTTTTATTATTAAAATGAAGCAAATGCAGAAAAATGGTTTGCTTGGACTGTGGTGCTCTGGATGCAATTTTCTCTCTGCCATTCATCTTCTCAGATTATAAGCTCTGCTCTTAGTAAACAGAAGAGTTCTGTGTAGCAAAACCAAAAAAAAGGAGGCTCAGTTTTTACCATTCCTGCTAAATTTAACATGAAATGAGAGTGGTGCTGTAAAGCACATTTCTGCGTTTTTGTTTTTCAAAACAAATAACAGCATATGCTTTTTCACTTATACCTGCTCAGGAAACAAGAGCAGGCTGCTCCCCAGGGAAGGTGAGCCAGAAGCCAGGGTGACAGCAAGGTGGAAGGGCAGTGTCTGCGCCAGCAAGGTCACAGTGCCACCATGCCAGAGCAAGGAGAGCAGGGTAGGCCCAGTGACAGTAACCAGGGTCAGTCACAACCCAGGCAAATCCTTGGTGATGGGGCAGGTCTGAGGTCCAGTCAGCTGGTCATGACGAGGGGCAGGCACAGGCATATCTCCAACATGGCTCAGGCCAGGAGCAGGGGAAACAGCTACAGGTTAAATGCATGCAGGAGGAGGCCCTGAGAGGGCTTCTTATGGCTCTCCTGCACAGCTTTTTTCCCAGCACCCTGATCCCAGCTTAGATGGCTGTGCTGTGTTCAGGATGGCTACCAGCACAGGCAGCTGAACCTTGGGGTGGGGGGCAGAAGTTGAGACTGGAGGTGCGTGCAGGGCCCAGACTCATCTGTCCTGCAGGACAAGAAGGCCACATTTTCTGTAGGATGTTGTCAAATGGAGAATGCATACTTTTCTTCAAAGAGGATCACTGTGTACCTGAAACCCAGTGACAATCAGGATGTCAGCAAATATATTCTACTACCTTGTCATGATTTGTTTTGTAGGGTAAACCTGAGATGGCAACAAGATTACCATCTGTATTTTAAAAATAAAAAAAAGCCCCACAACTTAAACAGAGGTAACCTGCATGAAACAAATGCTTTGCAGAAAGACATAATGTATTTCTATTTCACTCTGGAGAGGTTTCTGAGCATTATTATCATATTGTGATGCTATGCTACAATTAATCACCCCATTTAGTGATGCTGTAATAAACTCAGGGGTTTAGGTTTTCAGCTTGTGTAAATCAATATGGGTCCATTGATTTCAGTGGAACTGTGCCAGGTGAATATCTGGCCCCTGACATCAAGTGGAGCTTGTACAGAGATGTTTAATAAAGCAAGAGACCTGTGTTTTCACAGTAGATAAATGACTTCCCGGGTGATGCTGCAGTCTCTTGTGACATTTCTTCTCCAAGAAGTTTTATTTTAATCACTCTCATAAAGTTCCCTTAACTGTAACAATAATGCTAAGTGCCTGACACAAAGCAAAGGAAATCAGATATCTAGATAACTGCTGGAATGAAGTGTTAGTCTTGAGTTGTTAGGTGTTTTTTCCTAGGATTTTTATTCTATTATTTCCTTCCTTTTAATAGCACTGAAAGTGCTAGTGTTTAAAAACCCAGCTTCTTCAGTCCTTAGCAGATAGACCTCTGGGTGGTCCCTGTAAGGCCTGTAATATAAATAAATATCAATATAATTGATCTAGTTTTATCTAGAACTGTGCCATAAAATGAAGGTCTTAAGAGCAGCTGCCCAGTTTATCATGTCAGTAATCATTCTCTGTGTTCACCCAGTACGAACAGATGCAACCCTACAATAAATATGAAGGAACCAAGGCAGCATTCAAATACAAAGTTCTTTAAATGCAGTTAGTTTGGGATAGTACAGCACACTAGTGCTTATGGGACTGTGTGTGAGGAAGTATCATTTAAACCACTTCCGATGATACTAAAATAATAAATTTAGCAGCACAACATAGTATTAGTCAAACACATAATAAAAATGTCTTCTCATCTCTTTGAAATACCAAATCTGTTTAACTCCCAGAGAATCAATGGAGACTGCACATGCTCAACAGTTCTGAAAATCAGATATGCATCTGCTTATTTGCCCAATATGTATATCCATGCCAAATCTGAGGTGTTCACATTTGACAAATTTGATCTCTGTCTTCAGTCAAATGCACTTCTTGCTTGCAAATCTCTGTATGTGATTAAAAACATTTCCTTTTTACTTTAATTGTTTCATTTAACATTTATACTAATTCCCTTTCATTTGTTAGTCCATGTAAATTCTACTCAGATTAATTTTAGACAAGCTGGTAAATAATGTAAATGGAAGCAGCTTCATTGATTTCCTAAGGCTTTTTGGCATGAGCTTAAATATAGTCTGAAGACAACCACGGAGGTAAACACCACAGACAGCATCAACATATCTTAGAGCAGCACCATCATTTCTGTATGTAATATAATGTAATTAATGTAAGTAGAAGTGTATTGACAAAATCCAGAATTTCGAGGTCCCTCCAGAAACAGGAAGGTCTAAGTTTTATACTTAGAGTAGGAAGCTGATTGGCAATACTAGAATTAGTAACGTTTTTGCTGAACACCTTCTAGTTAAATGCATGGCATTTAAAAACAAGAACTGGGTTATCAGTTGTGAACAATTTGTAGCATTTGGCTTAATTCACAAAAGTGAAGTTCTGTACAGGAATCAAGGATTAATTGGGGTTTGATGCGGTGCCATCCGCTCCCTCATCCTGCAGGGATCTGTTGTATAACCTCAAGGCCTTCAGCTGATTGGACTAGTATAAGCAGCCAGGGACCCATGAATAGGACAATCTTATTACAACCAAACATGTTTCACTAAATTGCAGAAAGAAATATGCAGGTTGGATATCAGTTAAAACTAATGAAACATGGAATAGAACACTTACAGGCCCTAGCACATTTCTTTCACTGGAAGAAGGACAGGGGGTGACCCTTATGTGAGAGAGGTAAATGATTAGGATGACAACTTTGTGTGTTTGCAAACTTTTACTTTTCTCTTGTATAACCTACAATAAACAGCTGTGCTACTGATCTTTGTGTCTGAGCGTATCAGCTGCACCTATCAAAAGGGAAATGTTGCTAACCCGTACGGCAGCGTACTGCTGGGGTGGCTCCCACCATCTCCTGAACACAAACTGACCATGACAGCTATGGATCTTCTTGTTCTTTAGTTCAACATCACTAAAGCCTTTCCAACAGAGATAACTGACAGCTTCTCTTCTTCACAGTGTCATTGCTTACCCACCTGTAGGTATTAAGTGAAACATTCGCAATTGACATCTCCAGGAACTAAGAACTGCTATGGGCTTACCTGACCCTCATAGAATAGATAAACTCCAAATAGTCACCATGGAGCTGAAAAGGTAATGTGTCTGGCTTTGAATTGCTGCAAGGCAATTCTTGTTTCTAGTTCATGACCATCTTGTGATGTGCTGTTACATTTGTCTTAGAAATTGCACTGGTGAAGTGGTAATATGGACTGGCTTCTATTGATGCATCTCTTATAATTCCAGAAGTAGCATGCACATTCCCATAAACAAGCTCATCAAAATCTGCTTGAGCTTGTCTTGGATGCCCTCTGATAGAGACACTGTTATTGCCTTCTCACTTTTCCTGTTTACTATCACTCATTGTCAGAACAAAGGATAATGTCCTGTGGTTTAGTAAACTGCTTGAGAATTTAAAGTCAATTCTCAGTGACTTATCTGAATGATATAGCTCTTCTGCATTCCCAGAAGAGCATGCCACCAGCACATCTTCCTAAAAGGTGCTACAAATCTCCTCAACCTGCTGCAACCTATTGCAAAGCCTGCATATATCACTTTAATCCAGTAGAAAATTACTGTATCCCCATATGATAATTCCAGTAATTGATGGGAATGTGTTTTCACTATATAATGCACAATATTATATATTCATAATATACACCAAAATTAAGCCCAACTGTTGGCCCTTCTAGACAATTATACAATGACGAATTCCCATGCTAGTATGGAGTACTAGGTTTTTATAGTGGTCTGCTATTTACCACTCACCTGGCATACAGTGTAAGGGAATTCTTTTCCCATGAGTAAAGGAATTTATTTTCATAAGTTTTCAGACACTTCAAATACTACAGCTATGCAATTGCAAGTGCATTTCATAGTTATATTCAGATGTTGCATTGCCCTGTCATAACAGTAATGTTGTCTTTAACAGCAGTTTTCCTCCTACTGTCTAAGACAGTCCCACAAACTGTTTCTATAGTAAATAAAATCACTGTGCCAATGCACAGTTTGTGCACTGATGTATCATTATCCCTAAGCTCCCTGGCACAATTCTGACCTGTGCCAGCCTGTTCTTTCCTAGACCATATTTGGCCACGGTTTGGGAGATTACTGTCATGTTAAGAGTCTGATGAGTGGCCAGTGACAGGGGCAGGGGGCAGACAGCCCTCCTGTTGAGTCATGAGGTTCGGAAAGGACCCCCTTTCTTTTGAAACTCCTCCTCAGAGAGGAGTCTAGGTGTGGCTAGATCCAATCCTAGTCTCAGACTTGGTCGGGGGTTTTGAGTCGAAGGATTATATGTACAGCCACTCATCAGAGTCAACTTTTGCCTGTCAGAGACCAGTTTAAGGACCTTCACTGAAATAATTTTGCAAAGTTGAAAAAAATAGAAAAAATAGATGATTTATTAAGGTGACACATAACACGTTCGGAATTGCTATTGAGAAATACATTGACTGTAAAAACTGAGTTAAGAGTACAGCACTTTTGTTAGTAATATTGTCCTGGGAAACATACAACCTAGTTGGAGGTGCAAATCTTACCACAGAGGCATCCCTGCTTGGGAAGGAAAGTGGTCCAGGCCCGTCGACCCATCCCATATTTATGATTCTTGTCCTCCAAAAAAAAGATTCTAAAATTCTGGATTTTATACTCATGGTGAGGTGGGACTAAGTGTACCCATTGGCCCTTCACAAGGTCTCAGTTCGGGAAGGTCAGTTGGGCCCGATGGTTCAGTGTGGAGCAGGGAGGATTCAGAAGAGATACAGATTTATGGCTACAGATGTTCAGGAGTCTTCCTGGCCTTCACCCTGGGCACCACACAGTTTGCTTGTTAGACCACATCTGTAATCTGTTTTGTGAGATAGACATGCTGCTCAGGTCAAACTGCTGACTCCACCTAGAGCTGAATACAGTCATTCCTTGTTAGGGCAGGATGGGGCAGGGGGGACACCACCACAATTACATGGGCCATATGGACACATGTTGCATTGTGCCACTTGCTTTTAGACGCAGGGAACTAGCTGTGTCCCAAAGAATAAACATAGCTGCAGTCTCCCAGTCTGTCTGAATGACAAACTGAGTTGAGTGCAGCTTCCTTCATGCCAGGAGAGCACTCTCTGTTCTGCCTCACCCTGTTTTATAACAACATGCCAAAATTCCAGTGCTTTTTCTTTACCTCATCACTATCAAAATTCCCTTTTGGGACTCCTCAGGTCCTGCAACCAGTAAAAGCATAAATCTCAAGGACGCTGGTAGGCATCTTCCCTTTCCTAAGCTTGTTGCCTCAAGCCACTCACTGTGGTCCCACCATTTCCTTTCCCTTCCCTCCCTGGCAATGCACTGACTCAGCTGTTGACATTAAGGTTGTAGGACTCAGTGTTCATCTTTCTGGGGGACAAACATGGCAGTGAGTTTCTGAAATGATGACGAAAGCTGTTGAAGAGCAGCACAGAAACAGCTCCCTGCCTGTGGTCACTACTCCTAGGTCCGTGTTGTGGTTTAACCCCAGCTGCCAACTAAGCCCCACACAGCCTCTGGCTCACTCCCCCCACAGTGGGATGAGGGAGAGAATTGGAAGAGTAGAAGTCAGAAAAATTGTGGGTTGAGATAAAGACAGTTTAATAAGTAAAGCAAAAGCCACACACGCAAGCAAAGCAAAACAAGGAATTCATTCACCACTTCCCATGGGCAGGCAGGTGTTCAGCCATCCCCAGGAAAGCAGGGCTCTGTCATGTGTAACGATTACTTGGGAAAATAAATGCCATCACTTTAAATGTCCTCCACTTCCTTCTTCCCCCAGCTTATATACTCAGCATGACATCCCATGGTATGGAATATCCCTTTGGCTAGTTTGGATCAGCTGTCCTGGCTGTGTCCCCTTCCCTTTCCCCGTGCCCCTCCAGCCCTCTTGCTGGCAGGGCCCAAGAAACTGAAAAGCCCTTGAATCAGAATAAACATTCCCAAGCAACAACCAAAACCATCCATGTGCTGTCAACATTGTTCTCACACCAAATCCAAAACACAGCACTGCACCAGCTGCTAAGAAAATTAACTCTGTCCCAGCCAAAACCAGAACAGTCTACGTTCAATTTCCATTTTGTTTATCCAAGGCCAAAAAAAATATCTTCATGTAACTTTCATGTTATGCTTATTTCTTTCACTGTCCTTTTTTGGCTGACTTGTCAGCCCCATCCTGTAGGCTGTCTGTGTGACATGACCCATTCTTAGACGTGAAGGAGGTACCATATTTCAGCACTAATGCCTATGTCAATTGCCCTTTTTTAGGAGGTCCTGTAGATGTACATATACTAAGGAGCCTTTTGGTGGAAGTTCAAACCCAGCCTGTGAAGGTTTTATAGCTATAAATGGCTGCTGATGGTACTGCATGAAATATTCCATAATTGTAATGCCTTTACAGATGTTAACACTACCCCTCATGTATTGCTTTACCTCCCATTTGTATGTGCTATCTAGCACAGGAGGAATCTTCTGTGTGTTCCCAAAGAGAGGCTCCATGTGGGACCTTGAATCCAAGATTTCTCCTCTACATTGTGACCTTGACTTGGCTCATTTGCTGCAGCTAGATTTACTTAGATGAAAGGCTGTACTTCTGTGTAGGTTGACAGCATGCTACAGGTTTTATGAAGTCAAAATGGTACAAAGTGACTCAGATCCCTTTTTAGCTGTAGCTAAAAGAATCCATCCTGCTGTAGTCTCCAACTCTCTCTTTTGTCACACATTTTGAAAATCCAGAAGGCAGCTTCTGAATCTACTTCAGAACCAAAAGCAGCTTCTGGCACCATCTCTGGCCTTTCTACTGTGTATTTTCTCCAAGGACTATAATGCATCGGTTGTTTTTTAAGCTAGAATAACCAGCAGAGTGTGAAAACTACAGATTATGCTTATTTAACAACTGATTCAGCTGAAAGCTCTAAACATTTGACTGAATGCATCTCCCTTTTCTTTGTACCAGAATAGTTTTCTGCTGTGGAAGGAGAAGAATGCTTCATTAACTTTAGAAAATATTCATAGTATACTGCACTAGAGATCTGAATGGTGCCCACAAGTGCTGGATAGGGGATGTGCATTGTTACCTGAAATGAGTGAACCAGATACAGTGATAAGGGTAAACCTCAAATAAATGATTCAAAGCATTGAAATAACTCCCTTTCTGTTGTCCCTTCCTTGCTCTTAACTTTTAAAGGAAATCTTCTGTTACTTCCTTAGTAACATTAATACTCATTGGGGAAGCCTTTTATTGAACTAACAGCTGCCCCTTTTGAGTGAAATACCTAATTGTGTTCCTCTCACACAATTAGGTTACAAACTTGGCTAGAAACATAGTATGTGAAATCAACCCCAAGTGAAAATGTGCTTGTTCAGGAAAACTGCGTATCACCAAAATAAAGTCCTGTACTCATTTAAAGGTTCTTTCATCTAGTGAAAATAAGCTGTGTCTTTAGAAGTTACAATCATCCCAGAAAGACTTTTCTATTAGCTCTAAACTCTAAGCAAAAAATTGTTAGTAAAGTTGATGGGATAGGTATGATTAGTTACCTATCAGTAAGAGTTTATCAGTGTGGATGTGGGCTTACAAACCACACCACAAGGGCTTGCAAGTTTCCTCAGCAAGATGTGCCCCATGCTTTGCCACATAGATTGCCATCTTATACTTGGGCTTTTGATTTTCAGAACATGTTTTGACTGAAGACATATTACTTTGTGCAGTCATACTGTACTGAGGTATCACCATCCACGTTATTAATGAACCAGTGTTACATTCACCAATCTCACCAAGAATATAAAAATTTTCAGGCAGCTAAAAGCTTCAAATCTTCTTCTGTTCCTGGATTCAGTGACTCTGTGGCTGCCCTTTACAAATTTTGTATTGATAGAAATTGCCTCTTGCCTGCCAGCTGTTTATGGGATAACCATACCAGACTGACTGTCAAACTCTGTGGATAGCAGTGAATTCAAAAGAGGACAAAGGTCTCAATAAAAACGCTCCTATTGATTTCAATAAACATAATTTTCTACCATAAATAAGGAATTTAAACATTTTATGTGGGCCTAAGTATCTGAGTCTATTTATCTGGTGATAGTGGTCACACAGTAAGCTGTACAACAATTCATAAATTGTATGTAGCCCAACCAGCTAAATCAAGGACCAAAGGGATGCAGAAAAAATAGAGGTCTCTTTTCAGGATTAGAACCAGGTAAAAGTGCAGTGATGCAATTCTCCTTTACACATGTTCCTTTGGAGATCGTTTCTGAAAGGCAGAGTAGGTGACAACATGGTTCAGTTATAGCTACAGTGAATAGTTTTGCGACTACTACGAGAATTAAGTCCTGACCGTCCTTAGAAAAGGGCTCAAAATTTTAGCCAGATGGATGTGACATTGTCATTGGTCATGTTTTAAGGGAGGAACTAAGACAAAGGACACAATTCATTTGAGAATACCTAGGAAACTGAGTGGATCAGTAACTCCCATAGTGTGTGAGCATGTATCCTCTGGTACCTTAGAGCCTTTCTGTGGTATGATAGCTCTAGCACAGTCTTTTAAGTCACTTTTAACAAGAACCAGCAACTAGAAGGTGCATCAAAGAAAAAAGTCTTGAAAGCTCAATCCAGTGCAACTAAGAAGCACTTAAAGAGTGAGTATAGAACTACTACAACTCCTTGCCAAATGAGGTATACAGGGGCATATATATGTCTACAGAGAAGTAGGCACAATGTGAGCTGAATGCATATTTTGTAATTTTCACCAAGAAAAACAAACAAACAAACAAACAAACAAACAAACAAACAGACAACAGGAAATATCTCAGACAAAAGGTATTTTCTTTTGGTTTTGTTTTGGTTTTTGTAACCACCAGAACATCTTAGTTAAAGGCTGCCCATCAGGTTTGCATCAACCTCCCCATGAAATCTGAGCGGTTTTTATAGTTCAGCTGACTCCATTCTTTTTCTGAGTAAAGGTGAAGTCTCTGAAGTTAGAGAAAGAAAATTCAGCAGGAAAAATGCTTTGATACTGTAATTATGTCTATTCTAAAATGACAGGTTTTGTTGGGCTGAAGTTATTCAAGATACTGCCCTAAATGGCAGAGGGGATTTTTTATTCTTCTGAAATGTAATGTGAAAGAGAATTAATGTGACACAAGGGCATTCAAAACCCCCAAACCACTTTGTGGGTAGGGCTGAAAAAAACATGGGAATACAGTACAACAAGCAATATTTCTGAGCGCACAGGGGGAGAACTGATAAAGCAAAGAAGGTGTTTTGGGACAATAAATAACACTAGCAAGGAGAGTTTTTCTGGTGCAGAAAATGTGCTTCCTTAAATTAACTTACGTAACTTTAGAAGACATGATGCAACTCTGCATGTACTATATAAATGAAAAAAATTATGAGTACACATTTTTAAATTTAATGTTCTTATAGGCTTTCCACCCTTCTCAAGTTGCCTTCTGGAGGAATGACACCTTATGGTATAATGCTGTCATATGCTCACATACTTTGTAGCAGAATGTTAAGGTTACTCCTTAACTTGTTGGTCCAGTCCCATTTACCTTGGTACAAAATCCAAATAAATATAACATGATGTAAAATCCTGGTGAAATTAGCTAGTGGAAGAATGGCAAAGGGCCCATACAAACCCTGGCTTTGAGGTGTAAAGGCACTGAGCAACATACAGGTAGTTGTGGAGCAGTGGAGCTCCTGGAGAGATCTGATGCCTGTTGGCCTCTGAGCACTAATGTATATTATTCTCTGGCACCACCTGTTCTGCTGCAGTGATGGTTGGTCCCATTAAACATCCCAAAGCTGAAAGGCCTCTCAAATCACTTAGAGACATGACAACTTCCAATTCTTCTGAGCTATGTGTTCTGGGCTAAAATCAGTACTGGATCTTCTGCTAAAAGTTCACCTTAATAATTTTAACAACTCAATTCTTAAGTTCCTGCTCTTGTGATTTTTTAGTATCTACAGCACATCAGGGATTCAAGTTACAAGTCCTGGTCTTTTTTTTTTTTTTTTTTTTCATTTTGAAGATCTTTTTTCCTTTGGTACTTAATTTCTTATTTCCGAGCGGGTTATTGATTATTTTTCCTTTGTAATACAGGTAATAGAAAAATAGTAACCTAACACACTTAAAACTCAAGGAAAAAACCCCAAACAACATTATCCAATGTACTGAAGAAAGTCTTCTTTGAAGGCAGAACTGCTTAAATGAAAAGACCTCCATTTTTTTGAAAGTAAGGGGATATTAAGCATGATTAGATGCTAGAAAAGGCTTTCTTTTGGTATCCAAGATGGCTATACAATTACTGACTTCAAAGTAGTAATTTAGTTAAAAATAGATGCAAGCCATGTAACTCCTCTGCCACCTGGCATGTGGCTTCAAGAGTTGACCTTTATCAAAATGTTATCAATATAGTTTTCTTAAATCCATATTCTGAGACAAATTAACATGGGAATTGTGAATTTAAAAATATTTACATTTTAAGTTATTCCTTTTTAAGAGCACCACATCCTATACGATTATTTGTATCTGAATCACTCTCTTTTGGCACTCTCTTAACTCAGTCATTTATTCAAATAATTTAATTTAAACTGACAAATCCAAGTGTATGAATTTCCTAAGCATATTACCAGCTGGGAGCAGTAGTAGTTATAATTACTTCTTAGCTAATATTGTACACAGAAAAATTATGTTTGGAGAGTTATATAACATTGGACTGGTCTGTGATAATCTTGCAAATTTAGAAAGCAATGAATGACCTCTAAACATGGCTAAGACAAAAATTAATTAACAAAGAAATCTCCTGATATGCTGTAATATGCCATAGTTTGCAGCTAACAACAATTATTTTGTGTTTTAAATGTTAGCAGTTACAGTTTATCTACTTTGTCTTCTATGTATGCCAGCATAAAATCAATAAAACTTGTAAACAGCAATTAAAATGCAATAACAATCCCACTCAAGATTTTTTTTTAAAGCAATATGAACAACTAAGATGATGATCATTATTACGTCTATTTATTTTTCCCCATAGTCGGGTAGATTTGCATATTTATGCCACAAATATTTCACTTACTAATACAAGCCTCCCCTATGCCATATCCATAACCACGGGGGTGCACACCTGGTCCAGAATGATTCATTTATTCAGCTCAGGGGAGATATTTTAAGCTAGCACACTTTCCTTTGCACTTGCAATGGACAAACACTGTATACCCAGTCAGGCACCAGGCATCAGAGACACAGTCTTTGCCTCTGTCTCATGACATGGCTAAGGTGACTTTTACACCAGTGTCATCCAAATATAAAGATGGGTCTGGGCCAGAGTTCTCAAGCTGTGATAAGCATCCTACTAGTAATATGCAAGCTACTCCTTCTGTGCGTGTACCCAGCCTAGCATAGTGCCAGGAGCTTTTGTTGCTGATGCTGTCGTTAATGCTCTTACCTAAGAAAACTACATTTAGAAAGTGCTATGTAGGATGTTCTTCCTTCTTGATAATTATAGTTTGATCAGGTGTTTCAAAAAGACTGTTTCAATAAGAGGGAATTCTGACCCTACTCGGATTGTAATGTGAGTTTGTGATTTCTTCAATGTTTCAATCTAGGGAAGGAGAATCATGAATCTGCAGTGAAATAAATGAGAGGAGAATCTGCCCTGTAAACCAAACATGAAATTACTGATGAAAAAGGAAGATTTTTTTTAATGTATTTGAAATTATTTGTGAATATTTGAGTGCATTATCAGGCAATGCCATTTTCTGTATTTCTTGGTATTAAAACAATCAAAAGAAATAAAAAGTTATACAGCAAAATAAACACAGAAGTCTTGCTGTGACATCCAATATGGTTGCAGAACTGACTGACTGCTAATGTGGTACTTCAAGACGGAATCTAAATGAATGGTTTGCTTTGAATAATGTATTTGTCAAAACTGGTCTAGTCCTGTTCACAAATTGCTGGAGTATGATTTTTTTGTTTTATTACTCACATTGTTGGAACAAAATTTTGCATTGAAAGCTTTGACATGAACAATTTTTGGCTATCTAAGACTTGTACATTCCATTATTGGCATTAATATTTGGAATTCCCTATTTGATTGACCTTTGAACAGCCAAATAAATTATGTGGTATCCTGTTGCCCCTTAATTGAATTCTAAAAAAATAAAGAAGTATTCTTTGCGTGTTTTTTAAAATAGTCTTTTATCCAATATGTGGGAATATGTAGGGTAGAAATATATTTTAGGAACAGGGAGCAATGGCTCAAAGGAATATAAGGACATTTAAAACCCATCTTCTTTTTCATTTAACATTGCTTCCTGGATAAGGAAACAATAAAGTTATAAACCAGATTCATTACTGTCCTGAATACTTTAGGTTCAATTTTCTCTTTCCTTAAAAAAAGCAAAGCAATTAAAGATTTTTGAACCTGCATGGCTTCAGCCTTTTCTGATTTAAGTGTCTAAGCTGCAGGACTTCAGGCAGGTTTTTTTTGAGGTAAGGCAAGTTAACCTCATAGACCTCCCTACCCTTCAGTCCAAAAGACTTCATGATAATGGAGGGATGAAGTAGTCTGGGGAGTTCTGTATAGGAGAGTGTTAGTTTTCTGCAAAACACTGGGAATACTAGTGCCTGTTCTCACTCAGCAGTCTCTCTTAGTAACACTATGTTTCCATAACTGTATATAAAACAAAGCATTTTTTCAAGAAGCACATACATCAAATTTAATGGTCTTTGGCTTGTATCATACTGTATTTCTTTCACATATTTAATCCCAGATGAAAAGGATGCCTGTGTTTATTATCGTCAGATCAGATGACTACAGCTATCACTGCTGTTAAATCCAACTATTGCAAACAGAGATTGTGGTGCTGGAACAGGTATTGAGGCACATAAGTAAGAAGATTATTGAAGTTCTATTCAAAAAATCCTCTGAAAATATGTCCAAAATGTCTAAAAAAGTACTGAGTTTCATAAACTATACTCCAGTGAAGATGAGAACGTAGTCTTCCTCTTCACAAAGTATATAGCAAACCCAGTGCTGCTAATGTAAAAAAAATGCCCCATTTCTCTTCAGACTGGTCATTCAGGATGAAACCTGAGGTTTTGATTTGGATTTTAGGGATGTGAATGACATAGAGCTATACCTCCCTGTCACACATCATGGAATCATAAACACTGGGGGCTAGAAGTGACCTCAAGAGCTTTTCTTCTCCATCAGCCTCTCCCAAGGCCAGATAAAATACCTTTCCTTCTTTCCAAAGACTTGTTGTACCTGTTCTTAAGTCTTTTATGATGAAGATTCCACAACCTCCTTATTCAGTACCCCTAAAATCCAGCAAGTACCAAAGAATTCTGAAATTTTCTCTGGCTTGCTTGTTGCACTGTGAATGAACTCAAAATTCAACTTACTAGCTGACCGCTAGATCCTCACCAAAATATAGGTGTCTGTAGTGCAGACAAGAGCTTGACTGAGGGGTTTATGGAAAGAGAAATTTGAATCCCATCACAATCAGTAGCTCTTTAAACCCCTAGGAGGTGTACTGATATCAGTGAAGACACCCATGGAATATAATGTTATCCAATATGAAAAAGGGGACCAGAATCTGTCCCTTTGTTAAAACTGATAGGGCAAGAAGATTCTCTTGGACTTATGTTTAGGTATGGCTTATAATAAGCCATATCTAAATGGTTTGAATATGGCTTTGAATAAGCCATACGTTTAGATATGGCTTTGAATAAGCCAGATCTCATTCTGTGTGACATTGTTAAAAGCAAATGAGGTATCAGCCAAAATCATAAAAATGGGTTTTATATTATGGTAATTGCATACTGATACAGACACAAGGGTCTAATTTCTTGTAGTAGTGGTAATATAGTACATCTACTACAAAATAAACATATATTTCATGTTGGCATTTCTTGTATAAATGGATGAAAAATCCTAATTCAGTTTTTGATGGAGTTTTGCAGTCAACCACTTGCTTTGCATAATTGGGGTGACAGATGCACTTTATTGTAGCAGCAAAACCACTTTGTAACACATCTTGTAAAATGGTACAATGGGCCTGGATCTTGGCCAACATCAATAATGGAATAATAAACTCATACAAGTAGCGGGGAATTGCAGTTGTTTTAATGGAAAAGCCACTTCTCATGGTTGTTTTGAAGTTATTCTGTTCAACAGTTGCTGTCAGGATACAGGACTTTTAGAAAAGATTCTCAATCATTTGTGAGAGAGGTAGAGAAGGGACACAGGAGGAAAAGATTCCGAAAGAGTCCCACAGCATAAACCCCACCATGTCATGCACTGCTGTCAGAGAAAGCACTGGATCATTACTGAGCCACCACTCACAGAAGCAAGTCTTTTTGTACAGTCCTGTAAACCAAGCAACCCTGCTGAAAATTGTTATCCAGCCCCTCAGAAGTCAGACAGGAAAACACAGCCTGGTCTACACTGTAGGGTCTTCCTGCACTAATGCTTTCGTCACCCACATTGCTTACTCACCTGATAAGCAGAGATTTGTCTACACAGTTTTCGTGATTCACTGTTGTCAGTCTGAATAGGACAAATCTGGGAAAAAAGCAGCATCCCTCACCAGAGTCCTGTGAAAAATGTCAATGTATATCAGACTATTAAGACAGGTTGGTATTGATGTGATTTCTCTTTCTGACAGTTGATGAAATGCTCACCTATCAAAAATCTCTGCCTCTCACAGCTGCTCCTTTGAAGACAACCTGCAATGCAATGCTCTTGAAACGTGATTTTGTTTGAGATGGATACATTACTTTTCTTGTGTTTGTTTTTACTCAGTAAGTAGACAGGAGAAACTTGTTGAAAACAAAATAGGCTGATGAATGCAACCCAGATGAGGTAATTGAAAAGATAACCGAACAGAGGCAATGTCTAATCAGGATAATATTTTCTTACTGAGAAAATGTGAATGCAACACCATTTTGACACAAGTTGTCGTCCTTATTATTTCTTTAATAGCTTGTGCATACCTCCATTTCTTAGACAGAAACATAGATAGGAGAAGAGAAAGAATGCAACTCCTGAACACATTTCTTATCATTAACAACCACTCTGCCATGTATTTTGTAGGTCAGACTGTGTACTTTTTCCAAAGAAATTCATATCTGATCTGACACAACTCAAAACCCATCAAGAACATTAGAAAAACAACTATTGACTTCCACTTTGACTTTAAAAGGTCTCTGGGTCCAGTTTTAGGCAACTAGAAATAGCTGTCTGGAACATGGAATGAGAAGAAATTCTATAAGCATAATTCTTTTTAAAAAGTGACCCAAAAGACGTATATTTCTCTATCCTATACATGTTATAATCTTATTTTAAAAAGTTTCATTTGTAGCTTTTTCCAACTTACCGACCCGTATCAAACTAAGGAACCATGTAACAAAATGTAGGATGCAATAGTGACTCAACATACAGACATGTTTAATATCTGATAGCTACTGATTATTGTGTATCTCCAAATAATAAGCTTATTCTCCAAATGCAGAAGTCTAAGAAACATTGACACGTGGCAATTGTCTCATGTACCATGCCCAAAAAATGTCAAAAGGATGATCTGTGAAACTACTGCTAAGTGGTCAGTCTTGCTTCAGTCTCTGGGAAAATCATGAAGCGAGTCATTTTGGGACACACTTCTTGGCACCTGAGGGAGAAGAAAGCAATGACAACAATCAGCATGGATTTCCCAAGTATAAATTACGCCTGAACAATGTGATTGCTGTCTGTAACAAAATGACTGGATGCAAGAGCGGAAAGAGAGCAGTGGATGTCTCTTTATATATATATAGTATATATATATATATATATAGTGGATATATATAAAGATATACTTTAGCACATCTTTCGACACTGTAGATCAAGGACATGTTTATGCCCCTTTACTTAGCACTCATTGGACCTCATCTAGAATACAGTGTTTAGGTTTTCTCCCCTCCTCAACTTCCCTCATGAAACACAAATATTGATAAACTAGAACAAGTTCAGTGGAGGCCACCAAGATGGTCATGGCTAGATCACTTGCCCTGTGAGGAGAGGCTGAGGGAACTGGGCTTATTTAGCTTGGAGAAAAGATGGCTTTGGTGAGACGAGAATATCGTTGAGGGACAAAAGTTCATTATCATGCTCATGGTATATTTACAAGCATTTGTAGAGCTTGAAAAGTCCGCTTTCCCTCTCACTGCAGCATGTGTGAACAAGGAACAAAAATACCAAAATCTATGGTATGTCAAAGGCATAACTTCCAATAAGAGAATAAGAATTTGTCTTCAAGAAGTATCAAAGTACCAATTGCAGTGAGAATCAGCTTTCTTTGAATTAGATTATTTCCACATAAAAGCTTGATATATTGCTCAGATTCAAAAAATGCCAAATAAAAGTAGGTATGAAGAATTTTATTATTTTCACATTATTTGTAAATGAGATAGAAAATTAAGATATTCTGTATCAGAGACTGAAGAATAACAAAATAAATAAAAGGATCCATTTACATGGCCTTGGAATTTGCAATTTTTATTTTAAAAAAGTAACTCATTACTTGATCTTTTTTGTCTGAAATCTTTCTCCAGAATGTCCCATTCTGTTCCAAACTGCTCATCCTCCAGGTAGGTCAACAAAGTGAATATTGTTCATGACTCTCAAGCTAACTTTGAAAATAGAAGCATACTTATGTTAATGAACATGTTTGTTTAAATACTTAGAAAGATCACAGTCAGAGAATTGCATCTTTTGGAGGAAAACAGAATGGGAAGGATGTGCTTGGATTGTAGTCATGCAGAGGTACATATATCATATTGGTCTCACATTAGGATTCATCTTTAATAGCTCTGTTTCTTCTCTGTTAATCACAGTCAATCACACCATATCTCCTTCCTTATGCAAAGCATATTCTTTTGTTTTCATCCTCCACTGAAGGCTCTTACCCATACTTGTTTCCATATAATTTCTTTTTTCTTGAATGTGAGTGAAAAGCATATCAGATAATCTCGCAGATAAGGTTTTGCTTCTACTTTGTATATGAATACCTAATGCATCCTAAGACTACATTTCTGCATTTACTTTTTAACAGCCATGTCATGTTGGTCACTCATAATCATCCTAACTTATTGGTGTGCTCAGATCTATGCACTTCTAGATTTTTTCCACTGGATAAATGCCCAATTTAGATGAGGAATTAGTGTGAGTGTTATCCTACATAAAGTTACTTAATATTAACGTTGTTCTCACTGGTGGCTGCCTTGGTAAACAACGCTAGCTAATGTAATTATTATAAACCTGTAAACTTAATGATGTAATATCTCTATTATTCCATGTGATTTTACAGGCAACCTGTCCCTAGATAAGTATTTATAGAACATATAATAAATAATTTACAAGATTCAATCTCCTCTGCACAGTTTTCTTAATATTACAGATATACAAAAGGCTATAGTTCACAGTAGACCTAAATGGCAGCAAAACTATATGAATCAGAATATTTTTTTAGTGCCACAGCTAATAGTGCCTCTGGTTTTATCTTCATTGTACAGTCAACAGAAAACTTAATCAGCATCTTTGGTGAGCAGAGAAACACAATTAAAAGCTGCTTCTTTGAAAAGACTTTACTCAGCTCTACAGTCAATTGTCATCTCAGAATATTTCATGAGCTTGTTTTCTAAGTCTGCAGAGTTCAGTTGCTTGTGTTTTCATGGTATCCACATACATTTTCATTTTTATAGAAGTCCACAAAAAGATAAGGAAGGTTATGTCATTGTTTCTGTTCTTTCCTGTCCTCCCACAGGCTAAGCTTCCTGAAGTGCAGATAACTTGTCTGTTGTTTCAGACTGTTTGAATCTTATCCCTTCAGAGACAAACTGAGCATATTTAAGTTAGCAAAGATATCACCCAGATCTGTCTGAATGCACAGTCATTGCTGGTCACACCACGGTGCCTGCACTGTGTTGCCTTCCTGAAATAAAAAAAAAAACAACCCTAATTTCTGAATTTTATATTCAGCTCAAAACCTTTCTGTGTGATAGTCATCCTACCTCAGCAAGGAGGAGCAGTGCTGGTACTCAGAACAGTCTGTCACAATGTCTTGTGCCTTTGGCTTGATAAATTCATCCGTTTTATTGACCTGATGAAGGAAGTAACTTGCATTCATTTCAGAGGAGCATTTTCATACATTTAACACCTCTTTTTGGGTAGAATAGTGTGTATTTCATGTGCATTTCATTCATTTCATTCCAAGCCTGCCTATGAGGGCATCATCACCACAACACTTGAATAATTTGAATAATTAAACACTTTGGATGATACTTTTTCTTTATATAAGTCTCAAGGATTTTTAAAAATATATTCTATATTTGTTATTTGCTATTTAGCATTTAATATACAGCATTTAGTATTCAGTTATTAGTATCTATAGTTTCTGCAGAGATAGGCCAACACAGGAAAAAATCTTTCAGAAAAAGCATGAGGTTTGAATAAAAGAAGAAGTTACTTCTGCCTTTAGAGCAACAACAGAATAAACCTCATGTTGATCAAGGTTCTGATTTTTTTATTATTTGGCTTTTTTTCTAACATAATTTTGTTTGCTGATATAGACTCATAGAATTGTTAAGGTTGGAAAAGACCTTTAAAAGTCCAACCATTAACCCAGCACTGCCAAGTTCACCACTAAGTCCCATGTCCCCACGATGCTTTTTAATACCTCCGGGGATGGTAACTCAACCACTTCCCTGGGCAGCCTGTCCCAGTGCTTGACAAAATTTTGGGGAAGAGTTTTTTTCCTAATATCCAAGCTAAACCTTCCCTTGTTGTCAGTCCTGATGACCCCCCTCCTTTCTTCTCTGAGAATCAAAAACTTTATCAGTTTGTGATCTCATGACTGGCAGACCTGGCCTGGAGCAGAGGATAGTGCTGAGCAGCCGTGGGGATCTTTCCATTAACCAGTAAAACCAAGAAGCGAGCGCAGAAAGAGGGTGTCCCAGCCCTGCCTCCCGGAGCAGCAAGCCTTGACACCCTGACGTGCAGCAGCTCTGACTCTGTGGGCAGGGCCAGGAGTGAAGGTGGCCAAACCTTGACATGTACAAAAGCAGCCCCTGGTGAGTGCAGCAAACAAAGTGGGCAAACAGGGCACAGCGTGGTGGCCAGGGCGTGGCACGGCAGTTGGTGCTGCAGTTTGTGTATGGAGGGTGCAGTCACCCTACAAGCTCAAATAGGCAAACTCAAGTAGTGGTCATCATCCTTCCTGAAGAAACCTAGCCATGGTTTCCACTTGGCCAAAAGCCAGAGCCAGAAGGCATGGGTGACCCAGATGGAGCTCCCACATAACCATGCAGCTGTCCACATCACGGGCTGCAGGGTGTGCCTGAGCCTGTCACTGCTACCAGAGGGCAGCAGAGATAACACCTGTGTGAAGTGCGACCAGGTGCACGATCTGCCCAGCCTGGTGGCAAAGCCAAAAGGGAAAGTAGAAAGGTTAAAGGAGCATCAGGGAGTGTGACAGGGAGACAGACTGGTGGAGCCACCTCCTACCATCACTGAGACAAACACACTGGACAGACACATCACAAGAAGTGGAGGATGCCCTGCCTACTCACCACCAGGCAGCAGGAGGAGTCCTAAGCGATGGGGAGGAATGGGAACAGGTCTCTGCTTGGGGCAGCAGGTGAGTCACCCCCTGGCCTCCTTCACCTTCCCAGGTGCCCCTACACAAGAGGTACATGGCCCTGGAACCTGAAGGCCAGGAAAATTATGATCTGGACAAAAGTCTGTCCAGGCTGGAGGAGTTGCCTAGGGAGAGTCAGTCAACCCCACACATCAAGACCAGCTCTGCTAGGAAAAAACAGAAAGGTGGTCACCATTGGTGACTCCATTCTGAGAGGAGCAGAGGGCTCAAATACTGACCGGCCCCATCCCACAGGGAAGCCACCGGGGCCCAGGTAAGGGACGTTACTAGAAAACTGCCTTGTCTGGTACAGCCCTCTGATTGTTACCCGTTACTGGTCTTCCAAGTGGGCAACGATGCAGTCCAAACAAGAAGTCTGAGGGCAATCAAAAGAGACCTCAGAGCCTTGGAGTGACTGGTTGAGGAATCAGGAGCTCAAGTAGTGTTTTCTTCTATCCTGCCAGTTGCAGGGAAAACTGGGACATGTAATCAGAAGGTCACACATGAATACCTGGCTCCAGGCCTGGTGTCACTGACTGAATTTTGGTTTTTTTGTTCATGGATCAGTTTACACAGCACCAGACCTGCTGGGAACAGATGGGGTTCTGTTCTAGGGGAAGTGATCATCCTCCTGTACTTGGCAATGTTGAGGCCACACCTCAAATCCTGTGTCGGTTTTGAGCCCCTCACTACAAGAAAGACATTGAGGTGCTGGAGCATGTCCAGAGAAGGGTAACAAAGCTGTTGAAAGGCCTAGAGCAAAAGTCTTATGAGGAGCGCTGGATGAACTGTGGTTGTTTAGCCTGGAGAAAGGCAGGCTGAGAGGAGACCTTATTGGTCCTTACAACTACCTGAAAGGAGGTTATAGCGAGGTGAGTCCAGTCTTTTCTTCAACATAACAAGTGATGGGACAAGAGGAAATGGCCTCAAATTGCACCAAGGGAGTTTCAGATTGGATATTAGGAAAAATTTCTGAAAGGGTGGTCATGCACTGGAACAAGCTGCACAAGGAGGTCGTGGAATCAGTCCCTGGAAGCGTCCAGAAACACGGAGATGTGGTGCTTAGAGGCATGGTTTAATGGTGGACTTGGCAGTGCAAGGTTAGTGATTGGACTTGATGATTTTAAAGGTCCTTTCCAAGCTAAAGGATTCTTTTTTTTTCCTGCCATCTCTATGCTAAACAGGCCTCCACCCATTACATCATTCACAGGTCCTTCTCTGTTCACAAAAAACAGGTCCAGCAGGATGCCTTCCCTATTGGGTCACTCACTAGCTGTATCAGGAAGTTACCTTCCATACACTCCAGGAACATTCTAGTCTGTTTCCTCTCTGCTGTATTGTATTTCTAGCAGACATCTGGTAATTGAAGTCCTCCACAAGAACAAGGGCTAGCAATTGTGAGACTTCTTTGGAGCTCCTCTTTAAAAGTTTCTCAGAGTTCAGGCTATGTTACTGGAAGGCTCTGAGACTTCACATTAAAAGGCGGAGCTGGGACGTTTTGTGATTTTCTTTCTTTACCTTTTGATCTAAAGAGGGCTCCTAGGTAACTTGCAGTGTCCTTGGACTGGGCAGGGAGATAGCAGCCTGGCACTTAGAGATGACCTTTAAATCTGTGTTTAGCTGTGTAGGAAACATTTCCCATGTGTGAAAGACCTTATACCAAACTGCTAACTTGGTGTCTTGTGCTCCAGGAGCATGACATTGTGGGAATTCACATATAAGTAAATACTTATATTTCATCCCAGTTTATAACCCAGGAGATCTGAGAAATTCCTTAAAGCATTTGCTCTATTCTTGTGCTTGGAAGACTGAAGTTATGTGTTTAAAGTGCTACTCTAATAATCACTTCAATCAGTATATTGAACTAATTATAGATACATTTCCTCAATTTTTGTATTTTATTTTTAGTAAATCAGAATATCCTTTCTTCTTTAAAGACACAAAAACAATGGTTCAAGCTAAGTCAGAGCACAGGAAACAAGACAGACTTGGGTACCATTGCCTGAGAAAATGCTGAGCTGAGAAACTGCTCTGAAGCAGGAGAGGAAAAGTTTCTGACATGCATGAGATCAAAAGAACTCTCCTGCAGGTCTAAAAATGAACACTTGCTCTGTGGAGAGTAATTATCTTGGAACAACCAGCTGAGACACAGGACCTTGTGAGACCAGAAGAAGTTACAACTAGCTTCATTATCATCAGAAGATCAAAAGATTTTAAGATAGATGAGCATGCCAGCTGCTCTTTCAGGAAATACTGTCCCTTTGTTACAATAGCTTAATACTTCCATTTTAAGAAGGCTGTTATGTATCTATGTATGATTTGTATCTGAGTCACAAAAAGAAAAACTGCAGGTACCTGAACATAGTCAGACTTACTGAGAAAGTGCAGTCTCCTCTGAAGTATTGTAACCCAGGTCTTAGTTGAGTACAAAAAAGACGTCAATAAACTGGAGCAAGTTTGGTCAGGGGTGAGAATGCTTGCCCTGTGTAAGGAGAGGCTGAGGGAATTGGGCTTGCTGAGCCTGAAGAGAGATCACTCCGGGGAGATCTCAATGCCATCCTCAACTACCTAATGGAAGGAAATAGAGGAAAGGGAGCCAGAGTCTTAGAGGAAGAATGAGAGGTAACAGTCATGAGCTGGAAGGTGGGACATTTGATGCAGTATTAGGGAAAAAAATTTACTGTAAGCATGTTCAAACAGTGGAACCAGTTTCCAGCAAGGTTGAGGGATCTCTGTCCTTTGAGATACTCAAAACTCGATTGGAGAAGTCCCTGAGCAGCCTGCTATAAGGGAACCTGCTTTGAGCAAGGGGGTTGGACTAGATGAAGGATCCATCCTACCTACATAATTTTGTGACTGTCACCTGTGGGTTACTATAAAAACAGGATCAATCACGTCTGGTGGGTTTACCTTGGCTGGCTGCCAGAACCCCAGCCTGTTGATTTCTCTCCCCTGCTCCTCAATAGGACAGGGACAGAAAATAAGTTGGAAAAGTTTATGGGCCAAGATAAAGGCAGTTTAATATTCACTACTTCCCATTGGCAGGCAGATGTCCAGCACTTCCCTGGGAAACAGGGTGTCAGTACACATAGTGGTTGCTTGGTAAGACAGACACCATAACCACGAATGTACCTGCATCCACCTCCTTGCCCTCAGCTTTTATTGCCGAGCACAACGTCAAATGGTGTGGAATATCCCTTTGGTTAGATGTGCTCTGTTGTCCTGGCTGTGTCCCCTCCCAACCACTTGCCCACACCCAACCTACTGGACTTTGGATAGGAGGGGGATTTGGAGAGAAAACCTGATTCTGTGTAAGCACTGCTCAGCAAAAGCCAAAACACTGGTGTGTTATCAAAGCTGTTTTAGCCATAAATGCAAAGCACAGAACCATACGGGCTACCATGAGGAAACTTAATTCCATCTCACCTGGAATGTAACTATGCACGATACAGGCTTGTTGCTTGGGAGGGATGTCCACATGAACACAGGCACATATCAAAAAAATACAGCTTACCCTGAACTGTGACAATTTGTTGTTTGGATAGTTCTGCTTATTTCTATTTCAATAAAATTGATCTGACATTAATGCACAGTGTAGGCTGACCTTTGGATCTACGTGAATAAGAAAACCATTAAACACTGTGTTCCCCAAATGCTAAGCAACAACTAAAATTTAACAGAAAGAACTCAGATATGCCAAGGATAAATTGCCTAAGAAAAAAACATAGAATTAACTTATTTTCTTTGCTTGTTGGTATTGATTGGACTGCTTGAGCAGTGAAAATTGCAGGACAGAAAATCCAATTAGCAAAATATGGTACTTCTTTAAGTAAGCAAACATGCGCTGGTGGTCAAAGCTTGGTTGCTTTATTTTTGTGCTTCACAGACTGATTCCCAGCCTAATCCTAAAATGTGCTGCTGAGTGCATTTTGTAACAGTTCATAAGATTTGCCTACCAACAACTTCTGAATTCTCTATAAAATTATAGGTGCTGTTTATCTTAATCAGTCAGTTTTCTCAGCTTTAAGGTGCACCTCTCCAGCCCTCTGTTGTTCTTTTGACTCTCTGACAGTTTAGTATTCACAGAAGTACGCCTATGCAGCCTGCAACAGAGGATTTGTTCAAACGGAAAAAAAAGCTGGCACCTGATCAAGCGAAATGGTTTAAATGGGTTATCTGGAAAGCAGATCACACAGTAGGGGTCTCTGACTATATGTTGGACCTCTCCATGATTGTGTCCTGAGGAAAATAGGCAGAAGGTAGAAAAAAACAAACCCAAAGTTACATTTTTAAGGGGCATTTTCACTAGCTTACCTGAGGACAGTTGAGCCAATATCTGATTAAGAAGGAGCTCTGCCTTCCTGAATACTGATTGATTCTTAATGAACAGGGTAAGGGGGGAGGGATATTACCTATAAAGAATCTCTACGTTTTAGTAGGTTCTTTGCTAAACAACATTACTAGGCAAAGAATAGTAACCCTTAAATGTTAAAGAAACATTTAAAGAAAAAGACATTGTGAGCTATATAACTGAATTCTCTGTGTTACAGGGTAGATAGATTGCTGAAATAGGCTAAGTCCTTGTTCTACTATCCAGGTGGAAGACAATTTCCAGATTTCATTCTTAAGGTGGGAAATCCCAGCCAAAGTTTATTCATGACTCGTTCATACCGATTTCTTCAGTTGCCAATTTTTTTAAAGCTTAAATTAGCTCTTCTTTCTCCCTCTCATTTATCATCCTGATGATTTTACAGACTGCTTTCTGTTTTTTTTCTTCCTGAATTAAATCAGACAAGATTTTTTAAGTGTCCTTTCCGAACATAACATTCAGTTGGCCATTTCTAGTAGGATTTTTCTGCACACAGTCCAATCTGAATTCATCTTTCTTGAAATGGATGAATGAAATTCTGTACGGTGTATATGAGGGCTCACTAATGCCTTAAACAATGGTAATGATTGCAAGAGTAAAGCAGACCAGCATCGTGAGGCTTTTCAAGGTTCTTAATGGGGGGTGGGGGGGTGGGCTGAGTAGAAAAATCACTATCTAATCATAGCAGGAGACATTCTTGGTGTTTCTTGAATCAAATGTCTTGGATGAACTTGCAGTTTAGAATTTTTTAAAAAAATATTTTGACATTAGCAATTTCTGTACCAAAATATTTCCAAAATACAAACACACCAAATTAACCTAAGCATGCAAAACCAATCTTTATATCTAGGGTTTCAGTTGAAACACTGTTTGGACTAAGGAAGGAAGAAGAATTTGAGGGTTGTTAGATAAACATGTTTTGTTGTGTCAGAAAATGTTTCTGTATGAAACAGTATTTTCCCATGCTCTGCATTATGTGAACCCAAGAGAATTCAAATGGGATGTATAGATTAATTTCAATTCACAAATATAAATAACAATTAATGTAATGTATCTATATGATTACGAATCATTTAAGTAAAACCTTTTTTTTTTCAAATAGGTATGTTTATGGGTCTTAAAGCTGAGGCATTAATTCTGGGATTCTTTTGAGCGTTTACAGAAACAGATCATCAAAAAAAAAAGAAACTATAATTTGCTTACTAAAAATTTGTCCATGGTCTGCTACTGTTACTTTGGGATTTTATGAAAAGTTCCTGAAAGAAAGAGAAGTGACATGATCCTGAAAAAAATAAGATGCAGAGAAGTTAATTCAATATTGTGTAATTAAAGTACTGGAGCCTGCCAAAAAAAACCCAAACCAAAAGCCCAAACCCCAAATCCCAACAAAAGACAACCCACAGCAAGAAAGCAGCAGATAATTTTTTTGAGAAATACTCCAAAGCAGCAACCATATGATACCACCCCCACTCTGCGCCCAGCCACCCCATTTTCTAAACAGAGTAGTTGCAATTACCTGTGCTTACGTTCAAATAACAATAAGAGAATGGCATTAAGAATGAACAGTCAATCATAGAAATGCTAGAAAATGCCCAAGACAACACTCAGTGCAAATCAAATTTATCCTAGTCCTCATACTTATAAAAATCACATTGATCTAGTAGAACCAACAAATAAAGTAAAAAACCCAGGAGAGAGGATTTAAACCTTGAAGCTTCAGAGCCTGAAGTTCTGAAACTGTAAATGACTGAAAACTTCCTTGTGAGGGACATTATTAAACAACATGAATAAAAAGAGCTGTTACTGTCTCACTCACTGTAATGTACAGTTTAAGGGCCTAGCTGATGGTGTGTCAGCACTTCAGCTTTGGTCAAGAGTTGTTTGAAGCTTCTATTCATTTGCAGAAGTTCTGATCAGTCAAATGTGGAAACTGGGTTATTTTTACCTTGACTTTTCCTCCAGCATTCCTCTTGATACTAATGGAAACTTTGATCAAAGCTCTAAACATAGTTGAAGCATACTTGTATGCGATTCTCATGATTTGCCACACCTATTGCTATACCATTACAAAATACTACTATCCCAAGTATCTTCCAGCAATTTTCCCTATGCTTTTTCAGTGTTACTAATTTGTGACTTTCAGTATTGCTTGTTATAATAATATTGACAAGTGGCACATAACCACTCAATCAGGCATATCAAGTCCTTTAATTTGGTCTAATTCAGGCATCAATGAAATGTGTGAAGCTTTTATATTTGCTCTACTGAAACTAATGCCCATCACAAAGCAAATTGATTTTCAGTTTCAATACAGATCAAAATCTGATCACATGAAAAAATGTTGTCAAGCCTGCTAAATTGATAATGAATGAACAAAGTAAAGTGACTTGAATATCTGTCTCACATTTTCCTTTTCTCTGGTGTGTAATTTCTAGCCATTCAAAGTAATTTTCTAAAAGATGAAACACCTCAGTCATTCTTTGCATGTCTACTTTTTTAATGCTCCAGGTCTATTTTTTGTCACATTCTGTCTTATGGTACTTCAGACAGGCAAAGTAAATTGATTCTTTGCTATAAATGTTTCTGATTTGGCAAACAGCCAAATAAAAGAGTCAAAGTGGAAAGTGTATGTGGAAACACAAACTCTGTGTCCCAAATGTGACTCCAGCTTCCATTTTCGCAGAGATGCGTAGGTGGATTGCACAGAAATAACTGATAATAGTTGTGAAAGACAAGACAGCATTATTATTATGTCTACGTCTATAATTGCTTTCTTTGAGGAAACTGTAGTTCCCCTAATAATGCTGATTATGAGATATGCCTGCTTTTGTTGACTTTATATTGTTAGTGATATAAGTAATCTTAAACAGTTCTACAATAGTGACACAAAAAGAAAGAAAAATGCCTGGTATTGGTTTTTGTTATTGTTTTGTTTCATCTGAAATTCTAGAAGTAATATAAATAGAATAGGGTTAATCAGTTAATCCTTGATGTCATCTCTGTTACTTCTTCAGCACATTCATCTTTTGGACATATTCTCTATGTCTTGATCTATGCCTGGAGATCTACAATATTTCTAATAGGCTTAAGAGCAAGCTGTTAATACCAAGGAAATATTTGCTTTTTAATGCAATAAAAGAATTAATTGCAACAAAGAATCTGCAATGTCTCCGGAGCACTGCCCATTTATGCAGAAACAAAACTATTAAGCTAATTTTATTTAATTAAGGCTACCCTTTCCCTGATTTTCTCAGACAATCTGTACACTGAATTTGTATCTTCATGGCCTTTATGGTTATTTGCCATATTGTGCTACCTATTTGTAAGTGCAACTCCCCATTGATTTCTAAGACAGGCAACTTGGGAACAGTGTGCATTGCCTAAGAAGTGGTAGGGTCTGTAACAGATTCACCACTCGCAGAATATCGATCTTTAAGTGGTATGAATAAGACATCAAAATCTATTAAAGTTACATCAAAATAAAGCACGTATAAGATCTGATTCTGGTCCCTGTATGAACTGTATTTATGGTGTTCATTCCCTTGACATCTACAAATCTAGTTGATTTTCAGATGACAAAATTTATGTCAATTAATAGAAGTTACATGACTTAACCGCCATCAAATGTAGATCTATATTCACATGCTGATTAATTTACAACTCAGCTAGTTCTTTCTTTGAGACTTAGGTAAAAGCTTTTGACTTCTCTTGAAATGTTTTCTTCTCATTTAGAAGATTAAATATATTAGACTAAATCACACTAAAACTGGAACAGGGTTTAGCCATCCTCCAGCCCTCTCTTGCCTCCATTCTTAGTTGTTATATAACTCTGAGAAGCATGTGAAATTCCACATGCATTTCCTGAATGAAAGGCACATTCTGAAGGGTGCCTTTACCCATGCTATACAACAAGCTGTTGTATTCTTCTAAGCTTTGTGGTACAGCTGGCTTTCAATACATCCCAAGACAAGGACCTGAACCTCATATCTTTCAGTTCTTGCATAAATGATCTAAAATCTGAACTTTTAAACATAGGAAGGACAGAGCCATCCTTAGAACTTGACTGGAAACAAAGGTGAAAGAACACTTCACCTTGTCTTTTGAGGTGTAGCTGGAGGTTTTTGCTTTGGAGAAAGGATTCTGAATCTGGCTTGTAAGTGCATGAAGATACTGAGTTCATATGCTTAAACTTGGAAAGATGTATAATATCTGAGATGTACTTATGATTTCCAGTTAGCTGACTGGAAGTGGTCTACCACTCCATGTGCAAAAAACTTTTAGATTCCCCTTTAGGAACTGGACACATAGGAGGGTATGTCTGTGAAGTTTTTCACAAGAAGACAGGAATCAGGTCTCTGAGACATGCAGCCATCAGCCAAATCTAAGTCAGAAGCTCTGTAGCCCCCTAGGAAGTTACATGGCTTGAGTCGGTTCAACCCTGTCTGACTTAAATATGCCTGAGCCTTTGGTGGGATCTAGACTTTCGCCTGTATGAAGGTGAAAACTACTTGTCCTGATAGAATTTTTCTGTAATTCGGAGTACTAGATATTGTGTAATGTTTCCTTGTGGAGGTCATGTACACAAAGTGTTAGGTCAAGGTCGAAGCAAACCCAACATTACCTGGGCTGCTTTACAGGAGGCAACAAACTGGTTATGGCTCCAGTGCCAATAGAAAATCCCTGGGAAGCACAAAATGCTACTGGTGCTGCTCCCAGTGAGGCCAGTGACTCCAGGGAGATTTAAGAAAGGTACAGTCTCTCCCACAGCCATTTCTCCTTTTCTCATGTCACTGTAAACAGAAGTGCTAAGTTCCACCTCTAACCTGTTTACCTCTCCATTTTCCTGTGGCAGTAATTGCCTGGCTTTAGGTTAATTCCAACCTCATCTTATAGTGGTATCATATTCAATTTTTCTCAAATTTCTTTCTAAGGGTCTCATGCTGAATTGTAGGCAATCATCTGTGAATGGAAATAAAATCAATAAATGTAGTTTAGTTTTGACCTAAACCAGTCAGGATCTCCACATTTCAGAAGCTTATTGTGATGGACAGTTGTAACACCATTTTATTGGCTTGAAATGGAAAGGCCAGGAACAACGTCTGCTTGACAAATCTGGACAGGAGGAAGATGTTTGTGCTGGTTTTGGTACACTTCCTAACTCTAAAGATAACTTCCTAACTCGGGTTAGGTACACTTCCTAACTCAGGAAAAGACCTGCTGGTTTGCTATGAACCTTGACAATGAGCTTCTCTCCATCTATGTTCAAATTGTTCAAGCCCAGTGTCTTTGTTAAGTCCCTGGATAAGTGCTCTGTGCATGTTTTTGCATGTAGATTTAAGATGTGTACTTTTAACTTCCTCAATCCCAAATATAACAATGTGTGAAATGGAATCATCTTGATTTTTCATTTTAAGTGGGTCCTGCAAAGTTTATTTAATTTATCAAGACCACTGAAGTCCTCAGGGAAAGAAAGGAAATAAAAAGGAATGCAAAAAATATATTGCAATTTTGTTAAAAACTGTGTAACAGCAGTAGAAAGCAATATTATTACTGAAATAGTGGAAGAGAAAAAATAAAAATGTTAGAAAGAAGGCTCTTTAAGTAGTTGAAAGCTTGTCAGACAAGATCATCATTTAGGGTTTTACAAGAGTGGTTTCTTATGAGACTGCAAATACAGAAATCACAGTCTACATCAGCAGAAAAATAAATCCAGTAATAAAACCAACAGGATTAGGGGTGCTTGGGAATTTTGGAGTGAATGCTGCTTCAAACCACTCTTGCAAGATGGAATGGAAAGCGATGTAGAAAGAAAGAGCAGCAACATTCCAATGGTATGGTCTCTTGAGCAACAGGCTGACAGGATACTTTATATACTGCAAGCAAAAGCAAAGACCCCTGGAAGCAAAATCCTTTCTTGAGTCCAGAAATGACAGTAGTGTAAATTTACCACAACATCTATGGCAGTTAACTAGATGACTAGTGTGACATTATTCATGGAGTCTGAAATATCTCATGCATTCCTACGGGTGAGAAATTCTAGCTAGCAACAATGAACTTTTCATTGTTCCACTGTTTTTTAATTAACATTCCTTGAGCCAGTTTCCCTGGTTCTGATAATATTCTGCAATACTCTGCACTAATCTCTATCTGCTTCAAACAAACAAACAAAATTGTTTTTTTTCTCCCACCTCAGTTTAAAGCTATTTTGGTGACATCTTTCAGAGTTGTATGATTCTAGAATAGGTCTCATTAACAGTGATTAGTCTGAAGTTTTAAAGATACTAAACAAAGTAGGCCAGAGTGTGCTTCCAATTTATTTACTGGATAGTTAGCGTAGCATAGAGAGATAATTTGAATACTGTTGAGTGCTGACATGAAAGGGAGGAGGCAATCTACTTATACACAGATAGTAACATTTAATCCTGAAAAGGCAATAGACTGTCCTGTGCCATCTTCTGACACGATATTTGTTTACATTCATTGACAAAGATCAGCATTGAGGCAGGCATTGATAGCATGATGGATTGAGAAGAGAATTGTGATTGAAAACTTTCACGGAGGGTTGGTGTCTGAAATAATGTCAAGCTGAAGTGCTGGACACTAATTCTCTCAGTAGGTTGTCTTCTCTGAAGATCCAGGCCTGTTAACCTAGCTGACATGGGCCATGGTGATAAACCTCTGGCTAAATCACATCAATGTCTTTGTAAGGAAAATATCGTTTGTCTGGGAGATGGGGAAAGGGGAAGTTAGTGACTCCCCTTGCCCTGTTTTATAAAGTCAGGGAAGGACTGGAGTTGTTTCTTGGTTCAGCAGCTTAGATCAGCCTGAGAGGTATGCCAGCAGTTGCAAAAGAGGATGAAGGAGGTGTTGAGGGGAAGTTGGCTAGCAATGAGATTAGCTCATTAGGAGGTTAAATGATCACCTCAATGACAGGTACTGAGGATCTTTAAATCTCTACCAAAACTCAACTGCCTTGTTTCTCTGCTGCAAGTAGAACATACTCTTCAGTGGTATGGTGATCCTCCTTTTTTTGGACAGAAATTCAAAAGCATTGAAAGTGATCCTATTGTGAGAACTCTGTGGCAGTGATCAGCACAGGCCCTTTCTCTAGCCCAGGCATTGGCACAGGGGAATTTGGGAGCTATAGTTTCCACTATGAGTGCTGAGTGCTCAGTCATACCCATTGCAGTTGACTTTTAAGAACATCAGTTAATTTGGGACTAAAAAGCAATATGTTTCCCTTAAAATTCTCTGTGCTTGATTATTATTATTACCCTAGATTGAATGTTTCTCTCCCTCTGCAGCTGGAATTTTAACGGACTGTTCTGTTCCTGTAACAGCTGCTAAGAAGCTTTTCTCTTCCCCTAACTGATCTATTATTTCTACATAGCATCAAATGAAGTTAAATTTTGTTATCCCTGCATACTTATTTTTTTATCTCATTTCATTTCCTTTAGCTTCTTAAGAAATGGATTGAGACTTAATGTGGTTTAGAAGTGTTGGTGGCTTTCTCAGATCAACAAGCGTTGTCATACTGGCATGTTGAAGCTTTTTTTGTAGATGATGCCTAAATGCAGTGAAGACATGCCAACATTAATTCCTTGGCATGTTGAAGCTTGCTAGATTTGTGCAAAGAAAGTGAGTTGCCTTGTACATGTAGTTGGTCATACTGTAGGGAAAGCTGGATCTAACAGATGAGGAAGGTGACCTATTGATGTTTCACCATTGTAAACTGTAAACGTCTTTCAGAGGCACCACCTGCACATTTCCTCAGGTTGAGCATTACCTCCCCTTGCCCAAAACAGAATAGTTTCTCCTTTTGGAAGGCCCACAACGTGTCTTTTCCAGGCATCCCCTGCTCAAATTCAAATTCTGGGATCTAGTCCAGGGATTCATGGTGAAATTTGGTGGCTGGCCAGCACATACACTGTGCTGCACATTCCGTTATCTGTTGAGGCAGCTACCAAATGTTATAAGAACAAGCCCCTTTTTTCTCCATTCATTTGATTTTTCGAGTTGCACTGCTCCTATGTCTCTAAAGCTGACTGGAAGACCTGAGAAAGGACTGTCAATGAGCCAATCAGCAATCTGTGTCCCAAATATTGACTTTGGCTGCTTATAAGAGTATTTAGATATAGGAGCAAGTGCTCTTATTGGCTGCCAAAGGACAGGATTAGTACATCTACTTATAAAATAGGGCTGACAATCTGCTTCACAGAGAAAATATATCTGGGCTGATCTTATGTGTGTTGGCCTTCTAGGAAAACAGAATCACAGAATGGTTGGGGTTGGAAGGGACCTCTGGATATCACCTAGTTGAACCTCCCTGCCAAAGCAGGTTCACCCAGAGCAGGTTGCACAGGATTGCGTCCAGGTGGGTTTTGAATGTCTCCAGAGTAGGAAACTCCACAACCTTTCTAGGCAGCTTGTTCCAGTGGTCTGTCGTGCTCAAGGTAGAGAAGTTCTTCCTTGTACTCACATGGAACTTCCTGTGTTGCAGTCTGTGTCCCTTACCCCTTGTCCTGTTGCTGGGCACCACTGAAAAGAGCCTGGCCCCATCCTCCTTACAATTGTCCTTAAGATATTTATATGCATTGATAAGATCCCGTCTCAGTCTTCTCCAGGGTAAACAGGCCCAGCTCGCTCAGCCTTCCCTCATAAGGGAGGTGCTCCAGTCCTATAATCATCATCATATGATAATCAAGGCCAACAAAATGAAAAGGGTGATCAATATAGATATTCATTTGCTGCTTACAAGTAACTGATACTCCAAATATGCTAGAAATAAGGGCCTTCATGTAGTCTGTGATCTCTGATTGGAAATGGTAGATTAGCATTTAGTTTGCTGGTAGTTAAGAATGTACAGCTTAATGGCTGCCCTGTAGAGCTAAGGGCAAGCTATGTTAAAATTAAAACATGATTTCTCCATCATCAAATATAGGTTACTGATCTTCTTTTACAACCTCATTTTGCATATGGGCAAATAGATTACTCTAGAAACCTTTTGCACTATGTTCAATTTCTCTTCCTTTCTAGATTTTAATACCTAGTAATTTTCTATTTCCTTATTATTTGCTTTATGCAGCCTCTCCTTGTTCTAGAGAAGACTTTAGGGCTCAGTTGGTCAAAAGTGACAAGTAATTTTGCCTGCCTTGTGTTGTTTATTTAAACAGATGTAACTTAAAAACAGTTTTCAAGAATGAGTAAATACTTTCGCATGACATCAAGTTTTTTTGACCACCTAAAGTTTGAAAAGCCAAATCTAAACATTCTCAAAATATTTAGTCATTTTTGAGAAAACCATATTCCTTTCTTGACTTTATTATGCTTTTCCTTTTTAATTTCCTATTGCATCTCTCTGTTCTCCTCCCTTTCTCCCTCATACTTCTTTTCATGTCTTAAAGTATTCCTTTCCAATTATATCTTCCCCCCCCCCCCCCCCCCCCCCGTATTTATTTACATGCTATTAGGAAGGCTACATTATTTTTCAGACATCTGATTTAATGATCCTAAAACTCTGCTAGCAAAAGTAATGCTGTTTGGAAAAGGTTAACGATAAAGTATCATCACCATCTGCACCAAGTCTGCTGGTGAAGCCTGAACCCATCCCAGGTTAACTGCAGGCTATCCCGGGTACCCCAGTCCCTGGGAGAAACTGAGTCTGGCTAGGAACTTAGAACAAGCAAACTTGTAGCAGTGCTTATTCTGTACCATTCAGGAAATGTGGTTTAGAGGAAAAGAGGTAGATGTGTAGAAAGAATAAGCAATACCCCTGTGTTTGGAAGTAATCCTGCGTTTTGGTTAGCCCTGAAATGGTCAGGCAGGGCAGGCAGTTGGACTAGATGACCATTGTAGGTCCCTTCCAACAGAAATTTATCCTATTCTTTTATATTATATGCAGAGCTCTGAGGTCAGCTGGTTGCTCAGACCAAAGGACTCTTCAGTTGTTTTGTAGGAGTAACTCTTGTATAAGATGCATCCGTAATCACAGTACTTAAGAGGATTGGATCTTCCTATCTGCACAGCAAAGCCAGCCAATGGGGAAATGGAGTTACAGTCCTTCATTCTCAAGGTGCCTCACATCAACTGTAAGAAGCATATCTCAGAATGAAAACATGTTAACAATAAAAAATCAAGCAAGCAGCGGTACACATTGAATATCCTAACAATTGAATGTGAATATAAGAATACCATACTGCGTCTTCTTCCTGCTTCCTACGCACCTGTTCTGTTTATGGTACTCACATCTTTAAAATTCAAGCATGCATATGAGCTCCCTGCAGTCAATCCACTTTGTGTGGGAGAAGACTGTACAATGATAAGAGTAGCCAGTGCCAACTGGTGATGCAGGTCCTTTTGTAGATCTTTGTCTGCATCACTGGGGCAAATGTAAGTGGGACATACTTGTGTAAAATTAAAGTGTAGGGCTTTTCTAAAATTTCTGTTATACACAATAAACTGGTAATCCTGGGATCTTGTAGTAAATATGGCACTAGGCTGCAAGAAACAGCAAAAGTACTGTATGCTTGAAATACCGCCTAGGAAACTACTAATTTTAATGGAACATTTAATCTTTTCCGTATCAGATGTAAATGTGGTATCAATAATATGTTCTGATATTTAACTATATGCTTACTCTGAAGAAAAGTAAATCAGAGAAAATATTTTGTCCCTGATAGAAAGACTTTACTTTTCTAAAACTGCTTTCTAACTGAGCACACATAAGGATTATCTGGCTGGATACTGAAGAACCAACTGTGTAATTCTGTGAAAACAGAAATTTGTTGGAATTAATAAGGTAAACGGAAGTTAAAACCTTATTATACATAAAAAGATAAAATCCTTATTTGAATACAAATGGATTTTTCCTATGCGAGTAATGTATGATGATATGATTTTCTATCCTTTGAATACATCAGAGACCAATTACTTCCTGGATATGTTGTACATAAAGAATAAAAAAACATAAAAAGAAACTGGGCAATGTACTAGCAGAGTCTCAAGTTAATTGTGCCAATGAACAGATTCTGACTGAAATGAAAATTTGACATTTTAAAACTTTAGCAGTCATACCTCTTGTAATTGCACCAGTTCACCTGAACAGAGGATGAAGGTGAGGTCCAGGGAGAAGGGGCAGAAATGGCAGCTGAGAAGTGTTTTGGACAGTTACAATGCTGTGACACAGCAGCATTTATCTGCAGTTCCTTACAAGAACATTTTCCTGAATAGGGCCCATAGACATCAGTGAGCGTGGGTCTCTTCCAACTCTGCTTTGGAAAGAGATTTAACCTGTATGTCCAAAAGGTGACTCTGTCACCTATACAGCTATGAATCTCAGAAGGATTTCTACTTCTTGTTATGGCGATTCACACTCCAGCTGTGGCCTCACCAGTGGTGAATAGAGGGGAAGATCCCCTCCCTTGGTCTGCTGGCAATGCTTTGCCTCATGCAGCCCTGGACACTGTTCACATTCTTTGCTGCAGGGTCTCACTGTTGACTCACATTCAGCTTGGTGTCCATTGGGTCCTTTTCTGCCAAGCTCTGTATCAGCTGGGTGGCCCCCAGCATGTACTACTGTCTGGTATTGTTCCTCCCCAGGTGCAGAGCTTTGTACTACCCCTTGCTGAACTTCATGAGGCTCCTGTTAGCCCATTTCTTCAGCCTGTCAAGCTCCCTGTGGATAGCAGCACAACACCGTGGCATACCAGCCACTTCTCACAGTTTTGCACCATCTGCAAACTTGCTGAGCGTACATTCTGCCCTATCATCCAGATCAGTAAAAGAAGATGTTAAACAAGACTTGACCCAGTATTGACTCCTGGGGTATGCTGCTAGCCATGATGACTACTTATGATGATTTCTGCTTCTGGTTATGGATGTACTGTGTGTGTTATAAGTGAGGAACAAATAAAGTTCCTGTAGGAGCGGCACTTAGAATTTGGTTTTGAGGAAGTAACTTACAGAGAGGATGAGCAGAAGTTCTGGAGGCCCTGTCCTCAGTTTGCTGTGATGCCCCTGGGGTCTCATCTTCCAAAGGGAGAGCACACAAATTCTGCAAACAGAAGGCAAAATTCTGTGCTGACCAACACTGAGGCAACTCCACTGATACTACCATAATTACCCCCAAAGTACATCACAACTTCTCTAATTAAGGAAAATGTAAAAGCTCTTCCATGTGCACAATTAAATAGAAATTTAAAAAAAACAGAAAACAAATGCCTTAATGAGGACACGCAGTTAAAGAATGTGGTTTTCTTTCTTTAAGTGTTTGAAGTTTCCATTAAGATTTTCCAAAACAGTGACATGACAACATGCAAGAAACAGATGACAAGCTGTAATTTCCCCTGTGATGCACAAAATAAATGATAGTCAGAAAGCAGGTTTGTTAAGGAAAAGCCTTTTCAAACTTTGGTGCAGCCAAAGCAACTGGATGGCTTAAGAACTAAAGCTTCATCTTAAACCTCAAACTCATACCTGTGTAAGTTTAAGTATGCATTTAAACACTTTACTTATTCAAACTGTATACACTGATGCTGCTTTTTTGAGCATGAAGCAGAAAAACGAAGAGACTTTCCTCCATCCGTGGTACCACAATTAAGCTTAGAGGGATAATGTGATTCATTATGGTTCAATATAAACACCGAAGACCCCGTTCACACCCTGCCTCCACCTACCTCATGGAATTTGTATGATGAAAAGCAATTTCAGTAAAGAACAGTGTATTTGTCTTGTAGGGCATAACAAAAGTGAAAATCAACACTTTGGATAAGGCAACATTCTCAAAGGAAGAAAAAATTGGTGTGAAGTTAAAATGATGCAAACATATCTGTTACTATACTCACGTAAATATGCAATAACACTATAAATGTTGGAACAATAGCATAATTTACCCATGCTTAGAACATTGGGGACTTTTTGGTTTCATATTAGAAAAAAACAGTATTGATAGTTGCATTAAGAAAGTTGAAAAGAAAGTTAGTGAACGCTCTCTCTAACTTTCCAGTGCACAGGAGAGCCAGCAATTGAAGTTCTGTGGATCGCACCGTTTCATGAGTGGCTCCTATAAACTGCAGAAACCTCAAAGCCAGAACTTTGGACTGTCTGTGTAACCACTTTGATACCATGCAGCTAGCACATCAGAAAACATAAAGCTAAGGAAATTTAAAATACGCAAATCTGACTCTTTTTTTCTGAACTCATGGGAAATCTAGGCAGCAAATGCAGATGTTACCTACCAGCAGTTCCTATTTCTCCCAATAAACTCTATTACATATCTTCCTCAAAACAATTGACACTGTTTTGGAGAAACAGTAAATAAAACTCATGGTCTTTCATCTATCCAGCGATGCTAAAAGGTTCTTTTCAGATGAAAGCATGAAACACAGGTCTTCCACCATTTCCTTCAGCACAGTGTACCAGAAAACAAATTTTTTGCTTTGCTAGCAGTATTTTTTCTGCTTTGGCATAGATAGAATACATGGATCTTGCTACTTTCCTTTGCTAAATGACATGGAACTAATTTTGGTTGAAAAAAAAGAAAAAGTCAACACTAAAAACCTGACATTTCAAAGCTTTTTGTTTCAAAGGATTTGAAATGAACAATATTTACTGTGTTTTCTTCCAGAATTTTATTCAAAAATGGATGAAAATGGTTTAAAAATAGCGATCATACTGCTTACTGAAGACCCATTTTTTGATAAACACAAAATTACAAGGTTTTTATTGGAATATAACATTTAGGAAAAAATACGGAAAAGCACAAATTCTAGTAAGATATTTCAATATTTCATGGATAGCTATTGTAGCTTTAAGGTAACATTCTATCTAAATTCCATGCAATTCACAAAAGTACAGTTTCCCAAGACTACATATTTTTAAAAAAAGTAGAAACAGATTCACACGTGTCTGCAAAAGCTCTGCAAAGCTGAAGAAAATCATGTACTTCCTTTTCCTTTGGATACAAGAATTTTAGGTGAACAGGGAAGTTCCTTTCAGAGAGGAGGATGGTAAGGACACTGGATGCATCTGATGTGGTGTATTCCCACTGCGAGTGACATTGCCTCTCAGCTGCAGAGGGACTGGCTTTCCAGGCAATGCAGCATGGAAATGTGATCTCACTGCACATCATTTAAGGCATTTGGACTTGCTGCACACATGCAAATCACCAGCAAAACTGCAGGGTCAACAAATGATGTACATGGGAGGCCTGTACTTCAACACAGAACTTTAAGATTCACTTAAACTGAAGCATTAGCATGTTTTCGCTCTTTTTCCTCATGTTAAACATACCTCCAACTGAAGGAGTATTCTCAACATTTTACATTTCAAATTTTAATTTTAATTTAACTTACATTTAAAATGAACATTTTAAAGAAATGTTAATTTAACAGACAAGAAAATAACATTGTTGCTGAAATGAAATGTGGGTACAGCAAGTTTATCCCAGAGATTAACCTTTGTGCCTAATCTGGATTGTGAGACTGAGGTATGAGTCTGGCTTGTACAAGAGAAAGCAAATGCAAGCTGTAAGAAAGAAAATCTTAACTGTTTTTGTAACAGCCTAAAGAAGAACCTCTCAAGACTGTTCTAGGGACAACTTTGGCTCAGCTTGAAGAATGTGCCTCTACTGGGTAACATTTGGCACAAAAAAATAATTCCAATACTTTGAAAGTTCTCTGGAGAGCAGAGAAGCAAAGCAATCCCCATGACTTTTAGATGGTGTTTTTACCCTCCTACAAGGAAGAGAGTCTCCAAACTGCAAGTGTTTCCTTTGAAGCCGCTGCTCTTTCACTTTCAGTTTTCTTGGGGAGAAGTGAATTATCTTTCCCAAGGGAAATTAAGGCAACATTAGCTTCACAGCTTACATAAAAGCAGCAGATAGATAATGCAATGGTCCATCACTCAGTGATCACAGTTCCCAAAACAGGAACATGCTGCTGGAAAAGGGTCTCTTATATCACTGAATCACTTGTGTCTTCTGATTGATAGTCTAGATTTTCTTTGAATTTCTGCCCTGCATTTACTGATGCCTGGTTTATACCTACTCACTTTTGTGTCAGCTGTGGTCTTTAGCTTAGGCAGATCTTCCCTGTCTTGATTGTTTTCCTTTTCTGAGCCTCCTCTTCAGCTAAAAAGTCAAAATTCTTTTCACTGAGGTTTTCAAGACTTGGCTAAACAATGCTGCAGCAGACAAATGTAGTGTTGGTGCTTTGAGGAAGAAGCTGGACTAGGTGACCTCCAGAGGTTCAATTCCAGTTCACATTTCTGTGATTTTTGCCTACAAAAAAAGATTATATGTATGTCAGGCTTGGAAATGTGTTAACTTCTATCTCATCTGCTAAAAATAAATGAAAGGCTGCATCTACACTGGGAAAAAGGACAAATTTCTCTTAGGTTTGGATATTACATATGAATTGTATGAATCCTTTACTTGACCTCTTACTAATCAATACAGGGTACAGAAACTAAAATAGTGCTAAATTAAATAAAGTTTCTCCTTTGAGCATCTATGAAAAACAGAATGTTGTCTTGATTTCAAATATGTAATGAAAAACCAGTCCCAAGCCTATTACTCCCCGATGGTGATTTTTTAATTTTGATTTTCAGTGTATTTTAGTAGTTTAACTAGTTGAAACTGTACGTTAAAGATCAACACCAAACTCTTATTGTAAAGGTAATTTCTTTGAAAAAATGTTTAGAAGCTGTGGAACACTTATGACAGTATCCTTCTCCATACTGAGTCAAGGAAAACTTGACACATCTGAGCCACCTGGGTGAGATCAAATTTAAAGGCTAGTGGATTCCTGCACTTAGAAATGCCACTTGTGACACAGTAAAACTTACCTTTATAGACATTTGTGAAAAATGAAGGAGTGTGGTCCAAGCAGATTCATTTAAACACCCAGGACTCTGTATTATTCAGAAAGTTCTAGTCATTACATAGGTGTTTCCAAAAATGGAAATGGGAATGAAAAATATGTAACTGTTCCTCTTTCCTTTTCAGGATTTTTTTCAGGAAGTGTGTCTAAAGCTTATAAATAAGTTATCAGCAAATGTGAAATTAATGATTAAAGCTTAATTGTACCCTGGGTTTAAAGAACAATTGAAGAAATAGTTTGTAATTGTACTTGGAACAGATGTGCAACTGATTCTCTGTGCTAGTAAATTTTCAGTAGCATGCTACAGTTCAGAAGGGATTGGAAGATCGAGTCACTTTAATTTTCCTTCACGAAACTTACTTTTTTCACAACTACAGGTAGAATCCTGCCTGCTGACTCCTACCAAGTCCATTAAGCAGGAGTTGCTGTGGTTGACACTGCTTGGCTCCTTCAGACACCATTTTGAAGTTAAAAAGAGTATCATTAAGAGTTATCATTAATTCTGTAGACCTGCTGCAGGGTAAGATTTCCCTTGAGCTTTTTGCCCACTGTTTCTTCTCATCGATATTGTTTCTGCAGTCCTCGTTCATATCATCATCTTTGATTTGGCTCTTTTTTTACTGAATGACGTTTTATATGTCTCAGAATAGTCTGGGTAAAGTGGCAAAGAAACAACAATTTCTGAAACATCAAAGCATATTCCATGCTTCTCCAATGTAAATTCAGCAAAATCTTTGTCATAATGCAATCCTCCTATTTTATAAATAGGTTCCTTTGAATCCTTTGTTATCATTTAACATGCTTGCAGAATTTCTTCTTATCCAAGTAACTGTTTTCATCCAGATAAAATTTACTTTCCATTTTGTCCTTGCTTTTATTAGAATACTGTAGATGAATTTTGCTCCTCAGGCAACATGCTTAAGTTTGCAGCACCACTTTTATGTGTGTTTTTTTTAAAAATAGGTCTCTGTATTTTACCTTATATTGTTATTTAGGGTGTTTGTGAAATGCCTATAAATCTTGTGTGAGATTCAGGAGTTTGTTCTTACGTTATGAAGGATAAACCTAGGATTTGGAGGGAAATGCAAACAAAACCTGAGTGGTATTCTTGGCACAATTATAAACCGTGGTCTTGAAAGCTTGCAAAACTAATATGCTTGAAGTTAAATGTGCACTTAGCTCTTTGCTAAGTCAGGGATGAAATGAATAATTAACCACAACAGAAAAAACCAAAATTATAAGAACACTGCAACACATAATAATGGTACATAAAATAGTAATAAAATTCTTGAATATCAACCATAATAAGAATTCTTGTATCTGAAACAAACACCAAAGTCACCTAAGGTTTTCATATTAATCTGTGAATAAAGATGGTCTTACATAGCTGCACAGCAAAATTTTGTGTTTGCCTAGCCAAATACATTATATCAAAGGAATGACTCCTGATTTGGAGAACTGAAAGTTCCCACCCATTTATACAAGTTAAGCACATTATAAATTTTAAATTTCATTTTTCAGCACCTTTCTGAGAATGTATTTATCTCCCAGAAGACACTGTTTGACTTCCCTCTGTAAAACATAGCGACAGGTGTTCCAAGCATCTCCCAAAATGGTCAATGCAATTTCAATAATGTATGAAATGAGCAACACCACTACTGTTTGTGAAGGAAATGGAAATCCAGCAGCATTCAGGTTTAAACAGGATCTTGTTATCAAATGCAAATCAATTGTGAATATGGTAATGTTGTTTTAAATAGTAAACAACAGGAGGCAAGAGGACTTACATGGAGCCCTCTAAAAGGAAGGTTTCTAGGTGATTTTGTCTATTGTTTTTTATATCTAGTAACTTCAGAAATAGTGTGCAGCCACACCATCATTTCAGGTTGTGTAGCTTTCTTCAGTGTCAGTAGGAAGTATTTAATCTGGGGGTGCAACATGCCTCAGTGGAGTAACTCCTAGCAGCCCTGAAGACAGCTGGAATGCTGCTGTTAGTCTCAAGGGGAATCAGGATTTAGACCACGGCACTCAAACAAAACCAGTAACAAAACCTAATAAACTACCAGTATACTTAGCATATTCTGTATTTTTTTGCAGGTCATAGATATCTGGCTATGAAAGGAATTGCAGAGCTGTGAACATACATTTCTCTAGAGACTTTGTCATTATAATTTTTTCTGTGTTAAATCACTACTAAGTTCAAATATACTGACCATTCTTAAAGAAAACACACGAAACTTTAGTATTGCAACATCCTGAGCACTCTTTTCTACAGTTGATAGAAAAGGACTCCTCCAGAGGCTGTTGTTCTGTTCCAACAAGGTGCTTGCAATGAGTAGGGTGATCTGCACTTCAGGTGTGACTGGTGACAGAAGATAGTGGGTGGTAAGCTTAGTTTACTTGTAGGATGGTTACCTGGATAAAGCAAAAGAATTTGAAATATCTACCTATTTCAGTGAATAGTGACAGAGTATATAGAGCATATTGATTTATTTTATTTCAATATAATTTATTTAGTTCAACATAAGTGCTAGTTATAAACAAGTTCCTTCTTTCTGGCATGCTCTGATATTAATTTAACTTCATTTCCTTACTGCAGGTTCAAGAAAATCCCATACTCATCCAATGCGTTTTATCACTGGATCGTATGTGATGTGAAAAGTCCTATGCAAAGTCAACACGCCAGGATGAAATGGCTTAGCAATATAGGGCTTAAGTAGTGCCTAACCACTTATTAGTGGATTTGACCTCGTTACCCTTTCTAAGCAGAAGTGTTTTAATCCTTATTCATAAGTGATGAACTAAAAGACAGAAAAAGCAACCGTTTTGATCAAAGCTAAGCAATCATCTTTGACAGAAGATGAACCCCAACTTTTGAAGGCTTAGTACTGTGCTAGTTTTACTTCTAAGTGTAGTGTTACTAAAATGTAATGAATTTCATGGACCGCTACTTTCTATCCTTACTGGAAAGTCTGTGGTTTAACTTACTTGTTGGACATCACCATTCTTTTCTTCCCTGCATATAGGCTTAAAGTTGACATGTCTGCTGCTTTTTTCCCCTCCGTTCTCTCTGCTCTCTCCATATGTACAGAGACTGTCTTAGCTTATTTTTCATCCTGCCCAGTGTCTGTTCCAATTTAACCCTAATTTTCATTATTAATTTTACTTTCCATCATCCTATATGTTTCTGCAGGTGATATGAATTAATACATAAAATAAAAGCTCCACAACACTCAATTCTGAACCAATAACATTTTAGTGACTTTTGAATTATCACAGGCAAAATGAAGATGCCTGTCCTTAGTTCTAATTCATTATTTTTCCAGGCATTTGGTGCAAGATATTAAAGGCAATCATTTCCATGAATGAACTTATTTCCCTTTTGTATATGATAAATCATTCCCAGAATAAGAAGGATGGACTAATACTAGTTACTAATCAACTATCAGCTCAATGATGCTTTCATTGATGTGAATTAGTATAGTAAATCTGAAAAACAGCAAGCAGTAGGTTTGAGATAAAAATCAGTGTCATTGCAAAGTGTGAAACAGAAGCTGCAGAAAGCAGTATGTGACAGTATTTAATAGTACAGAAATGTGGTATAGCATTTTGTGTATTACACATCATGTGTTTTATCACCTTATGCTGATGGCAAATTGTGCATCAGAACGCTTCCTTTCAATACAGGTGTCGTGGAGTCATGCACTTCATTCGTAAGAGAGAGGCAACAGTATACTTTATTGATATAAAGTAGTGAGTTAAAGTTCAATGGTAAATGTGACGGTGGTTTAACAATATAGCAAGGTATACTTCAGTATTTACCGCATAGAGGACAAGATCACAAAAAACGGTCAGAGACCCTTCCATTGAGTTACAAGGTTCAGAAAAGACCCTCTTTGCTTTCTAAACTTCTCAGAGGAGCCTAGGTGCAGCTGGGTCTACTCCTAGTCCTAGACTTGGTCAATAGTTTATGTCTAAAGGATTATATATGCACAATCAATCCTTTGTATCACGTAAGTTTAGCATACTGTTAACCACTTACCAAGAAACTGTTGCAGCAAAGGATACCTCAACCTCTAGGAATAACCTTGAGAGGTGTCCCTCCTCAAGGGGAGGTCCTGGCTTGCAGTCTGCTGTGGTGCAGGAGAGCTCAATGGGCCTTGGGTTGTCCACTCTTTATCGAGTAAAGTTATTGACTTACAGTCATATTTGGATACCAGCAAGATGCTTGGGTCATGGTTCCAGACAGCCCTTGGCTACTGTGTTGCCATCTGTCACCCAAAGTCTAGAGTAAGCTGGGTGCAGCCATCACAACCCCATTGGTGGTTATGGCTTAAGCAGGGGCGGGAGGTGGGTGGGGGATTGGGGTGGGGGGCCGTGGGGTCAGGGGAGCACACTGCCACAACAGGCAGGGAGAGAGTAATTCATTTATGTATATGCTGGGGAGTCTGAACTTAACAGTAAACTTACTTCAGACCTGGCTTCCCTGTTGGGTAGTTAAGAGTAGACTACAGGGCTCAGGGTCGGCTTCTGACTCATTCCAGGTCTATATTCTAGTATTCTCCAAAGGCCGTACCATGGATCATATACTCCAGAAATTGAAATTTCTATGTTTCTTATCAAAGTACTGGGGAAACACAGAGCTGCTTAGTTTTTCAGAGTAGTCAAGATCAAGCTGCTTAGATGATCTAAATCACCTTCTAGGAAAAAAAAAAAACCAAACACAAGTGCCATGTGAGACTATTAATGCTATTTGCAAATGAAGGCTAAAAAAGGACCAGATTTTGTGAATTTTCCTTCATAGAAATATACATGCATTAAAAAAGACAGCTGAAGTAGATTTCTGAAAGTGCAAACACCATGATCCATATGGAGGGGTGTACATCCATCCCATCTGTGAGGGCAGAATCACACCCTGAGTTCCTGAAAACAACAGGAGATGGGGACATGGCACATTTTATTCTAATGGACCGTAGCCGTGTGATTGAGAAACTCCGCTGAGAACACTGAGCCTGCCAGGAAAGGGTTTGTGCTCATGGGCTAAGTTTTATACTTGCACAGTAGTGGCTGCTTCTCTGCAATTGGGAGAGGTCTGTCAGCATTTCTATGACAGAGATTCTGGTATTAGGCTTAAGCAGCTTTTGGCTTTTAAATGCTTCCTGACTGAGAAAGTCAAAAAAAACAACTCCGTAAATGAAAGAATTGCAACTCCAGTCATAAGTGTATTAACTCACATGGTACTGCTGTCATTTCCTCCCTGAAAAATATTGCGTAGATCACAGTGTGTCTATGTTTTCTAAGTTTTGTCCTATTTGTGAATGAAATTGGATTACTTTAAACAATGTTTTTCTAACCTGCTGATACTGCTGTCCTCATCACATCCATCTTTTCTAATTACTTTCTCCAAAGTTGCCTTTCTCAGCAAGCCTTGAGAACTGCTATTCAAGACACTGAGAAAAAGAAATGTCTGCTGTTTGCCTATGTTAAAAAGTCCTGCCATCTTGAATTACATTGGTCTCCAAGAAAGCTGGTAACAAGCGTTTTGTAATAAAAAAATGAAGACATGGTATTTACAGAGTTTCATGTAATTAAATTCTGAAAATACCTCACAGCTCTCTTTCTGTTTAATTTTATTGTCTGAAGAATACATTTCCTTATGCCTACATCAGAAAGGTCCGAAGCCAGGACCCCTAGTTTCAAAACTTAATTTTCAGTGTTGCTACATTTAGCTGACCAGGCTAAGAGATTGTAGGTTCAGGGCTGTGAAGGTTTGGGCAGGTGACAGGCAGGGACTGACGCTGCTGCACAGCATGGCATCACTGGCAGAGGAAGGGCTGCCCTGCAACAGAGAGTTTTAAGAGATTATCTGAAGCCTTTCTGATGACTTAGTAAAGCTAGTCTGAAGCAGCTTACCAAAACTTACAGAGCTGTTTATCTTCTCTGAAAGTCCTGAAGGTGCAGAAGAAAGCCATGAGTTTTGCTACTTGTGTGAAATAAAATCTGAATATTTTTTACTGTTACTTCATCTGTGTTCTATATCCTATAGTTTACAGTATCTTTTGTCTCCCCTGGAGCAGAAGTGTCCCTGTTTTTTCTCCATGCTGTTTTACATTTGAAACTTCCAGAAGTGACCTTTTTTAATGGTATGGAAACATGCAGTGAACACACATTGAATGTATTAACACTTAAACATTGCACAGGGTCTACCATGTAAATTCACAGAAGTTATTGGCCTAAGACAATTCTATTATGTCTCAATTTAATTCCTTCATCGTGTTATCCTTTACCTTTACATCCTTTACTGTTATCTTCTTGAGAATGCCTATTTATTATTTAAAGTTACATTAGATGAGCTGTCAACATTTTCTTCAACTAGGCAACTATTTTCATTCAAAGAAAATTACTGTGCTCCCAATACTTGCTTTTATCAGCATATTATAGATTATTTTTTTTTTATTAAGGACAAATTATCACTCAAAACCTAATTTATGTGCACAGTAACTTCTTTTTATATCATTTATAATTGTGTGTGCATTCCCATATTAACATTATAACATATTACAAACTGATAAATGTGGTGCTGTTATGAGATACCACATAAAAATATATTTAACGACCTTTCCATACAGCAGACAGATACTTTAGCTCATTGCTTTTTAGAAGAAGCTGGGTATATTCACTGTGGCTATTATAGTTTGTAATACCTTACATTGCAAGTTCTAAAGTCTATGAGAATTCCCTGCACACAATAGAGCTCCTACCGTATGTCAGGTAAATAAAATATATTTTGAAAACTCCCTAAACACCTACTTTTCAACAGTAGTTATTAAGGTTATTTATGGACGTATCTATTCTCAGCATGTGGAATTCATAGCCACGGGAAGTCATAGAATAAATATCAGAGCTGGATTTGAAAAGTAGTTGGCTCATTTTATGACTAAAGTAATGTTTGTGGGTGGTACATCCCTTAGCATGGCAGCTCTGTGCAGGTACAAATGCGAGAGTAGATTCATTGCCCTGAGGAAGAGAGGAACTTAAAAATCTGTCTTGTCGTTCTTTGCTGAATGTCATCCCATTTTTCAACACACCTTTTGAAATGACTGCCAAAGCTGGACAGAGTAATCCATGGACTCATTTTTACTGCTTCTTAATGCTGTTCTCTGGATTTATCCCAGATTAATGCTCCTGTTCAGGTAACCCCAATTTAATCATGCTTTGACTGTGTACCATACCTTTCTATGTATAAGGTATGTACCTCATACCTCTGTGTACCATGATACCCCTCCTATCCATGCTGAGGGGATATGTTCTATGTGCCCTCTCTTCACCTAAGTAATTTTATAGAAAAATGGCTGTGTATGACTCAGTTGCCTTGATGACTTTACTTCCTAATACGCAAATATACATTTATCATCTTAGATTCATATAAATGACTTATTGTTATGTTCTAGTGAACACCTTTTTTGTCATCACTGGATTTTATTAGCAATAGTTATATTACAGGTCATTGCCTAAGATACCAAATACCATTAAGCCAAAACTGGACCCCACAAGAAACATGACTTCCCACTTCCAGTTACTTTGGCAAGTCTGTTAGTCATCCAGATTCTCTTCCATTTTTATGGGTTTTATTGATTCTATATAGTGTTATATATAGTGGTAAGTCAAATAAACAAATCTCATAGAAAATCAAATGGTTCAAATTATTCTACTACTTTACACAGTTGCCTTCTCCAACTGGACTTGCAGTCCCGTAATGCTGATGACAAGTCTTAGATCAGTGCAGAGCATTAAACACAGTTGGCCAAGTGTAACATGTGTACACAATTTTTCACTTACACACTTATCCACCCACCCCCAACACATACACATGTGTACACGCGTATTTTTTCAAAAGTTTAAGCAATGAATAGAGGTAAAATAAGTCTCGATAGACTATTCACCTTATCTACTAGAGTGATGCAATATTATTAAAAAAGAGAATGTTTATTCTACATTTTCCTTAGGTTCGCAATGAAATAAAGGGTCTAACATATGGACTGTAAGTGTCCTGCCAATTGTTTAAAATTACAAACCCCAAATACAATATCAGCCTGTCATTCCTTCAAGCTGTAGCCCATACTGAAATGCTAAAGGCTCATACAGCAGCCTATACCTCAAATCACCAACCTCTCTTCAAAGCTTGGCTGAAGCAGATGGACCTTCCTACATACAACCAGAAATATAAATTTTTAATCTTGTCTCTCCAGGGCTCACAGTATGAGACTATATCCTGATATTTAATAAAATAATTACTACTTACTGCAATTCCATGGTTTAATAAAATCTCAAAGGCAACAAAAGACAAATAAAAATAAGTGAATGGGAGAGCAAAGATCACAAAAGCCAACAAATTAATTGTTACTTTAGGCATGTTTTCCTTGTTGTGGTGTCGTAGTTTAACCCCAGCCAGAAACCAAGCACCATGCAGCCACTTGCTCATTCCCCCCTCACCCAGAGGATTGGGGAAGAGGATTGGAAGGGAATATAAAACTCCAGGGTTGAGATAAGAACAATTTCACAGGTAAAGCAAAAGCCGTGCATGCATGTAAAGCAAAACAAAGAATTAATTTGCTGCTTTCCATCAACAGGCAGGTATTAAGCCATCCTCAGGAAAGCAGGGCTCCATTATGCATAACTACTGCTGAGGACGACAAACGCCTTAATGCTGGATGTCCTGTGTTGTGTCCCCCCCCGCCCCTTCCTCCTTCTTCCCAAGTTTATTTATTCAGCATGATGTCCTATGGTATGGAATATCTCTTTGGCTAGTTCAGGTCAGCTGTCCTGGCTCTGTCCCGTGTGTCGTCCCCCCTCGTCCTCCCCCCCCTGTTTCCCATGTCCATCCAGCCCTCTCGCTGGCAGGGCCCAAGAAACTGAAAAGTCCTTGACTTAGCATAAACATCACCCAGCAACACCCAAAACCATCCGTGTGCTGACAACACTGTTCTCACACCAAATCCAAAACACAGCACTGCACCAGCTACTGAGAAGAAAAATAACTCTGTCCCAGCCAAAACCAGGACATGTGGTTAACACCTATATGAGAAAATTAGTGTGACAGAGTCTCCTTGGGAGCCTCCTGCAGAGTCAGCTGACCCCAGCAGAATGATGTAGAAGGCATCACCTAGATGTGTCCATGCTGCAGCAGTTCATTGCTCCAAACAGCACTGGCCAGATGTCTCCTCCATGCTTTTTGAGACAAAACTGGAAAATGTTTGTCAGGGAACATGAAGAACACAGAGAACCAAGAGTGTTACTTATCTCCAGCTTACAGCTGGCCTGTTCCCTGAAGTAGAAACTCCATTTTCTGCTGCTAGCTGAACAGATCTGTATCTACTGTAGATACCCATACTCTTTTGAGAGGGCATGTGTATCTGTGCAAAGTTCTTTCTTGCTAATGTATTAGTGGCTAGAGCATTTAGCCAGAAAATTGGACAGCAGTCCTGACAAATGTATGTCTTCCAGTTCCCAGAAAAGCTACCTAACCAATTTCTTGGAGAATACCTGTGGGACCACACACATTGATCCTGCTGGGGCTGTGTCAGAAGAAGAACAAATAATAAAACCATGTCACTCTGTCATGGAGGCATGGGAAGAAGGGTTCCTACCATTTTGTTCTAGCACCCATGGTTGTTTCTGGTGACCAGGATCCAATTAATGTGAAACATAGAGTGGAACACAGATCTCTCCTACCCTGACAAATTGCTGTCATGACCAGGACACTAGCCAGTAAGGCGGTGCTTTCTGCTGAGCTTATTGCTTTTGTTATATCTTAGAAAGGTTTGAAAATGCCCAGTGAGCAGGATGATCTAGGGAAGCGGGTAGAGTTTAGGTATCACTATATTAACATACCTATACTGTTACAGTCTTTGAGTACTTGTGCAAGGTGCACAGGGAATATCTGTGATTCAGAACACAGGTGATTAATACAGATGCTGCAAAACTGGCTGGCTACAGCTGGAGGTTGCTGGCTTTCTGAATAGACTTCCTGAAAATGCATGACTTACTCTTTAAAGCACCTAAATGGGCTCTCTGGATCTCATTCATAGGCATAGTGTGCAAACCCAAATAATTAAATACAACTGCCCCTGCCTAAATAATTATTTAGACAGGTCAATTAGAACTGGAATAGTTCAATCCAGTGTCTCTGCAGCTTTTCTTTGGAGTTGAACAGCAGCTTTTCCTCCTCAAAAGGCTGGAAAACTAGTTAGAGAAAGTGTAAGACAGTGCTCTAGCATGGCATCCACTCTGATTATGAAGCCCCGATGTTAATGTTTTATTTTAGGCTATAGGATTCAGTCTTAAAACGCTCTAAGACATGCAAACGTGTGAGTGATCTTCCAAGTTGTGCTTAGGTCTCTTGCAGTCATACATGTTTACAGCACTGAACTCAAGTTCTGATTTGTGAGGGACAGTAATTTTGTAATGGGAGTCCTTGATTAGTTTATTAGTTAGTGGTGACTACCATTTGTTATTTACCTGCATCTGTATTTCTCCCTTAATATGTTTAGAAAGAAGCAAAATGAAGCATCAACCCCTGATCTGTTTAAAAAGATGGGAAAAGATTGTGCTGTTTAAATTTATGTTTCAAATTAAAGTAGCTGAAGGAATTGGACATTATTTATTTACTCTATTTGTTTAAAATTGTTGGCATAAGAAAAATAGTGTATTTTAAAATGAATTGTCCAATTCATAAGCATCCTAAACTATGAAGAAGCCATACATTTTTCCATATAGAATAGTAGCATTTTATTAAAAACACTATCCATAGTCTGTACTTGCAGTCAAAGGAGAAGGTATGGAAGATAAAACGTGATGTCAATTTATCTTATTGCTATAAAAAATACAGCTGAAAAGGAAGAAAGTTGCATTACCAACAGAAAAATCATATTACCCTGTGTATATTTAAAAGAAAATGTCAGTTTATTTTTCATCTGTTTCTCATGAATGCAAACAGTACCTGTTTCTTGTTGAGCAGACCTGCTGAGTATAATACTAAATAAAAGCAAAACAGGATCTGTTCACTAGGCTGAATTCCCTTACCTTCCAGTCTCTGAAGGATTCAAGCAAAATCAAAGGTCTGTGCTTCTTATGCCAGAAAGGGGCAAATTATCAAGAAACCACTGTGAGCTATTGAGCCGCCATGGAATAATTTTTCCCAGTGGTTGTTTTCATGGCAGTGAAAGAACATGGTGCATTAATTAGTTCAATAGGAACACGTAAAGGACACAAAATATATCTTCAGTTCCTTTGTTTTCACCTTGTTACAGTTCTCAGGAATACAAATATCAGTGACCACAGATGTGGCTCCTTACACAGATTAGTCCAAGGTCAGTGGTTAATAATATTAACAACATTCATAATTTTGTTAAGGGTGGGACCCCTGACTTGCAGGAATAATGGAGACTGTACAGGATTTGGGCTGGATTAAGCAAAGACAGAAGGGAGACTTGAAACTACCATTATATAGTGAGAGCTGTAGACTCATTCTCAGAGCTAGTATTCTTTGTAAGCATCTGCCCAGGATCTTGGCTCATAGAAATTTCTAGATTCCTCTTCTGAAAAGCTAGGTGGTATTGGTAACTTGTGCTGGGTCATTTTAACTGCCAGTACACTATTCTGCTTAATGTGAAGGGTGTGTTATGGCTATTTTGACAAGTAGTTGAAGCTTTTTGCTCTTAGTGTGGCACATACTGCATGTGATATTCAGACAGTGAGTGATAGTTTGGGACTACGATGTCTCTTTCACATAATGGATCCAGCTTTCTTTGATTTTAAGATTCTGCACAGCCAAGGTGTGCACAGACAGACTGACAGATAGATGAATGTTATGTACAATGTATCCATAAAATGCTTTTCACTGAAACCATTCAGACTTTAGCCAGCTTCCACGGCTGCAGGTGTGTATTTACACTCTGAAGGTCATATGTGAACCAGGAGACTTGCAACACCTCCCCCCCACCCCAACTACAGCAACAACAATTCTTCCTCTGTCTTGCTTAAATGTCTAGTATACCCTTATGCCGTATGCAAGAGTACAGTAACTAGGTGCTTTTTGTTTTGTCAGACATCCTGAAAACAAGTCCATCTCCTATGCACCATAAGTAAGGCTTTTTGCTATTATCAGTGTGTCTAAACTCTTGCACAATAAATTATTACTTTTTGAGAGCTTTTCTAGCTATATGGATTATTTCACCACTGTGGGTTATTTAAATGTTGCTGTTTGGTTTGATGGATCACATCCAGATGGGTTAGGCCAACATTACTGGCTTATTCAAATGGCCATTTTTCATAATAAATGTCTTGCTTTCTCCATCCGATACAACACTATACCAGCAATAGAGCTAGCTCTAAGTGAACTAGCTTATCTGCACTGCAGAGTAGCAAAGAACTTGGCTCATGGAAACAATATACTTGTGCCGGTGCTGTGTTGACTACCCAATGAATATCGTTGTGAGTAGCCCCTGGAGAAGAGGATGATTAGTCCAGGCACTGTAGCTACGTCGCTTCCAGTTCTGAACCTAAATCAGTCAGACCCAGCCTGGGGATCTCTGTGCAGGCATATCCAAGGTGTACCACTACAGCATGTGCATTTGTCTGAAACACAGCTAATAATAGCTGTGACCGACAAGGAGAGCACAACCTTTTTACTTCAAGGTATCCTTTGCCACAGTGATCTACATCTCTGTGAGTCTGAGATAAAATTACTGTAATATACTCTGTGTGGGACTACAGGCTGAAATGGAAATGGGAGTGACAACAAAATACAGTTGCCCCATGTAGGTAGTATTTTGTGTTTGTTTAGCTTTGGTCTCCAGTGACTGCCGATTTCTTTCTGGATGGAGGTCAACTGTAAAGCTCTGTGAGATCCAAGTGCTCTTTTCTGTCATTGTGGAGATCCAAGTGCTCTTCTCTGTCATCGTGACATGCTGAACAGTTATGATCAGCTAATGCTCTCATTACTGAGAGAATAGTGCTGCCAGAAGCTCCTGTCCTCTTGTCCTTCATGACAGATACTGGGATTTAAAATTAGTATTTTCTGCCAGGACTCTGCTCTATTGGCTTTTGAGACTGCAAAGCTAATCTTTTCACCTCTGCATTTAGCTCACAGAAACATTGATGTTTGTACAAATCCTGTTGTTTGATAGGTGAAATATTGTATCTTTTAGATATCTTTTGTATTGGAGAGAACAGCATTTGAATTGAATAATGACAGCAATTACATCCAGGTGGCTCAAGCTTGTCATGGATACTTATTTACATTTTTAAATCAAAAAAGCTAAAATAATAATCAAATGCAAATCACATTGAAGGTGACTTCACTAGTCTAAGTATGTCCATTATTCTAGGTTAAATGAACCCACTGATCAAATGATCATTATGTTCTATGGTCATGATTAGTATATAAGATCACGCCTATAACAACCTTATGCTACATTTTTTTGGGTGATTATCTGCCTGACCACCGGCACGTATCCACTCAGTTTTGTGGATTTTGACCTCAGATGATATACTTATGTGGTGTTTCTCAAGCTTCTTTTAATCAGTCATTCTAGTTCCTTTGTAAAGTTTTTCTTTTCCTTTGCAAAATTCTGGAGTCATGATGATTTTGGTAGTAAGAAGCTGCTATCACCAGATATATGGGAACACTTAATTATTCAATAATGGTGTGCATTTTAAAATTATATAGGTCAGATTACCATATCTGACATTCTGTTGAGTGGACCCAGTTTTATCAGCTTTTGAAGAAGCATGTATGTAAATACAAGCAACAAAAAAATTAATTCAAAAGCAAAAAGTGACAAACTTGTTTTCATATGTTGCTCACCATGCCATAGCTGAGGCTTCGCAATGTCACATAATACACTAATCTATGTGTGACAGTTTGTTAGTAGTTTAAAATAAGCACTAGGAATATAAGCCACATCTCATTAGGTCCACCATTACTAATGTGTGGTTGGCCTTAGAGAAAGAAGAATATGTTATGAAATAGTGATTCGGTGGTGTTGTTCTAAAAGTTTTTATGATTCTCTTATTTGACCATGCATCATATTGGGGTGGGGGTGGGGGTAGAGAAACAGATCAGAAATGCTACCATTTATCGTGTTTGTCTCTCTATTTTACAGGCAGGTATAGTAGAATATTTTATTATCTTTGTTTTCTATCCAAAGACTGAAAGCACAATCTACCTTGCTCAATAACTTCTTCCTTTTATACTCTTTCCATATTACTTTACTAAAAAATACATGGGAACTCTGTGGTATTATGTGGTAGGGCAGTTCATGCCATATTATAATTATTCCCAATTGCAAATACAAACCACATTTTCGATAGCTAGATAAATAAGTTGTGCCTATCGGGAGTTTAATGTCAAACATCTGACTTGGAAAAACATCTAAGTTTGATATGGTAATAGAAGAAAAATAATTACTCTATCTGTGTCTTTACGCAGATCTGTACTTTTCCTGTTGGAACTAGAGAAAATCAAACTTAAAATGGAAAAGTGGGCTCATCTGAACATCCTTGAACACTTTTGAGCATTCCTGCTTATCTAGTGCTGTCCATAGCGACTTGCAATAGGCTTACCGCCAGGGCAACCCAGACACACTGAAGTTAATGCTAATTGTGAGTCTGACAAGCACGTCTACCACCATTTTTAACATCTTTCCCAGATAAGTCTGATCTAAATTTTGGGTTTCCAGGTGACAGTGCAGCTAACTCACAGTACATTTTAGATAAATTATAGAAGTAATTCAGCACAGGGAGGGTTCCTATGTTGGCAGATCTTTGCTGACAGATGACAGTTCTGTTTCCTTATGGATAACAGAGCTGAGTTTCAAACTTCTTGATGCTGAAATGTTTTGTTGTAGCAGGATCTGAGTAAGAAATTACTTTCATATATATCAGAAGCTATTTGATAGGTATATAATTCAATTGCCTTTCAATGTATAATTTGATATGTTAGGATCTTTGAGTATTTCCTGATTTCAATTAATAGTGTATGTCTTTATTAATAGCAAAAGGAAATAAATATTTCAGTTTATTTGCATGTTGTCACTGAATGAGTACTGAGTAAACTCTTAGTGGAGCTATCTAATTGCACATGACAAGTATGTAAAAATTAACGTGACTGATAAAGGTTCCTGGAGAACTTCAAATGCTTAGTCCAAATATGTGAAGTATTAAGTTTTGCTAATTGGAAATTCTATTTACTTAATTAAAATACAGAGCCTGTATGCTAATACAAATGAGAACAGTCAATATATAGCTTGCAGGCATAAACAAAAGGGGATTACTTACCTGAAAAACACATTTACCTTAATTACAGAACTCAAATTTTGTAAGTCTGTTCCTGATGAAAGTGAAAGGGCATTATAAAAAGAACTGAGGTTAGCATATTATTCATGAGATTAGTTTAAAAATTATACCTCTAATACAGTGGCTATATATTTTCTTTGCCATATTCTTAATATAAGAAACATCGTTCAAGAAGTGTTATTAGTACTTTATCATATTTAATTTTTAACTTTGATCTAATTTGCTCATATAATTCCCTCAGTGACTCTCAGGGGACAAGAAAGATTGTCCTATAATTTGTACTAACGATGCTGATAACAGAAAGATCAGTGTTCTAAAAAAGACACGCTAATCCAAATATAGCCATCTGCAGCTTGGCAATCAGCAGGAAACACCATGATGTGCACACCAAAAGAAAGTGAAAGTGAGATCTGTTAAGCTAAATGTCACTTTCAGGAGCACCACCTTAGGAAGTAAAGTGTCTTGGCAGCAGCACATAGATGGCTTTGACAATGAAATGTTTTTTCCAAAGTTGTTTTTTATAAAAATCTTTCTTCTGAAAGTGACCATGAACTCTGTCACAGACATGATACCTCTCCTGCTGTGAACAAATATTGGAGCTGGGAACAAGCTGCCCTGCAGTATTTGTGATTTAGCCTGTCTTCTTATCTAGTTGAAAGACCGTGTCAAATCTTAGGACTACATGTGTTGTCGTTCTCTACTCCTTCAAACTAAACGCATTTAACAGCAGTCCTAGTACCAATGAATTACCATGATATGAAATAATCAATACACCTGCCACTTGAATTTTGAATGAGAATATAATTCCAAAACCAAGCGAAGCAAGGACATGAAGCTGACAGCTGCAGAAGTAGATTAAAAAGGGGCTGCAGCGCAGCTTCACCTTTCACTGAGGCCACTTGATTTTCAGAAATGCTGCAGAAAGCCCAGGTGTGTCCCAAGCAAATGGCAGTGGCTGCAGCTTACCTCCAGGCATGCAACACTGTGGCTCTGCCATAGGAATGCATGAATTCAATACTGAGTGCCTTTGATTGAAAATTGCAGACTGATTTAATTTCTAAATCAAATATCCCCGATCTTTTAAAAGCCAACCTTAGGGGTGCCTTTCTGGTGCTTTTCTAAACATTTGCTAATGTAAACTTGAAAACATGGTCTTTACAAATGTATGCATCCAGTCTCAGACAATGCCTTTCAGCTTCATGCTGTCGGTACAAAGTAATTGAGATTGCCTTATGGCTGAAGAGCAGTAAATAACTTCCCTCTGATCACCCCCTGCTCTTTCACAGGCAGAGTTTTTCCATCCTCTTTCTACTTTGAGCCACTTGCTTCCCCTCTGTCAGCAATTCATAGCTCCTAATCATTGTGCTGACACCATGGTTTGCTAACCCCTTTGCAAATCTGCTCACTGGAGTCTCTCAGGTAAAAAAATAAACAACAAACTCCATGGGTGTTTGTGACCACAACACCGTTATAACCCTGGACAATTTCAGCTGCTTATAACCACACAGTATTAAGAGTTATATCACTACAATTAGGTACAATTTGGGCTATAGGACTGGTGGATGTGACTTCTTAAATCAGAATTACAGTGTAACATTATGGATAAAAGATAGGCTCCAAGTGAATCCTTGCTGACAATATATCAAAGACAAGTGTGGCTGGGTGGGTTTTTTTCCTCTTTTGTTTTCTTTTCACAGAATAACTGAATGGTCTGAATTGGAAGGGACCTGTAGAGATCATCTAGTCCAGCCCTCTGCTAAAACAGGTTCACCCAGAGCAGGTTGCACAGAATTGCATCCAGGCGGGTTTTGAATGTCTCCAGAGAAGAAGACTCCACAACCTCTCTGGGAAGCCTGTTCCAGTGCTCTGCCACCCTCAAAATGAAGTTTTTCTTCTTATTCAGATGGAACTTCATGTGTTGCACCCATTGCCCCATGTCATGTTCTTGGGCACCACTGAAAAAAGCCTGGCCCCATCCTCTTGACACTCACCCTTAAGATATTTGCATACATTCCCTTCCCTTCCCTTCCCTTCCCTTCCCTTCCCTTCCCTTTTTCCCCATGTTTTCCCATGTTTTTCTATATTTTATTTTGTTTTATTTTTTAATTTTATTTTCTTATCCAGATGCTGCATAGAGGGTAAAGCATAGCCTTTTACATCTTAATTTCTTAAAGATGTAGGTTTTCTCATTTGGGGTGCCCTATGTCCTCTGTGTCAGTGCGCATGAAATGTCCATTGTAGGTCATTGCCAACTGAACACCACTGGCATCAGTATGTAATATCTGTGACTGCATCAGGGAGATGAGGAGGACAAAGGCTTAATGCTACCAGCTGCTGTCAGCCACAGTACACATCTATACTTTCAAATTCTTTCCAGCGGCAAGGACTTCTTCCATAAAAGAGGCCCTTATTCAAATGGAAGCTACAGGACTGCAGAGCTGTGTTTATTGCAAAGCTTTTAGCTGCATGGAGCTCAGAAGATTTGCAATGGAATCAGCCTTTGTTTAAAACAAATCACTGATGGCCTTGTGTCACAAGATCTTCAAATGTATATTAGTCCGTAATTGGTTCACCCATCAGTGTGAACTTTTCACTCACTTGATAATTACGTCTGGCTTATATTAGTTTATTGCTGCTTGCTCAGAGAACAGCCTGATTATTGCATGCAGGCATTCATTAAGCAAGCAGCTGCACATGAGGTTTAGTTTATTTGCATTTTGGTACCTGAACCCCAAAAGCCACCTCTCATGACCATATGAAAGTTTTACTGCTCCTCATGTTTCCTGTGTACTAGTTGCCTGTTGCTGGCTTCCAGCTGGTGACTCCAACCACCCAAGCCCTGCCAGCAGGAGGGATCATGCGAATTCTCCTTAATGTGCTTTTGGCAAAGTTAGTCAATTTAGATTAAACCACTGTCATTAACAGGTTAAGTTAACCTGACTGACTTTGCCTGAAGATGATGAGGGAGAGATTGCATGATCCTTCCCTTGGAAGATCCCCTGTAGGGAAAATGGGCGGTGGCAGAATGACTGAGAGATGCAAAGTCTTCATGGGCTACAACAGTTTGCAAAATGAATGAAAATGTGACCCAATTATAGGCAGATGTACAAAAATAATGGTTAATGATTATACCTAAAAGCACGGTATGAGGAACATCTTGCATGACTATGCCTATTAATAGTAAATTAAAAAGTGTGAGACATGGTTTGAGCACTGATGTGATCATCCATGCTGTTTGCTTGTTAACATGCTCCCTAGCACTTTTGGCCTGGGGTCAACCAACCAGAAAAACACAGCTTGGAGACAGAATAGGTCAATAAGCAGTGTGGACAAGACCAGCTTTTTCAGATGGAGGGAAGGGTTTAGCTTTGTAAGCCTGTGCTGTGCCACTTGCCCTGAGGACAATGGGGAGGATTCATATGGAACAGAAGAGGAACTGAACCCAGTACATAAGTGGCCAGGTTCCCTAGGATGCTTTGCATCCTCCCTGGAAATCTGAGCAGTCCTGGGCACATGGGTTACATACCATGTCTTTCACTGAACTAAAAGGGAAATCTAAAGAAATCACCTAGTTTAAGGCATTTGTGTGTGTGAAACTAGGCTTTGTGAAAGTTCTTTCCTGTCCACATCCCACCCACATTTTGTATGGACAAGCAATACGTTACTTGATGGAGATATTCAAAAGCCATCTGGACATAGTCCTGGGCAACCGGTTCTAGGTGACCCTTCTAGAGAAGAGGTGTTGGATCAAGTTACCTCCAGAGGTCCCCTCCAACATCAACCATTCTGTCATTCTGTGACACTTAGCCTAATAATGTAAGGTTGTGTGGAAGAAGAGAGTGTGTGCTTCCTTATGGTCATGTGATCAAGGACGTTGTCAAATTAGATGATAAGGAAAAGGAGAAAACCCAAAACCAAGCTGCTGGGAGGGACTGGCATGAATGAGGTGTGTGAAGAGCTCAGCACCGGTGGCTGGAGCGTGACTACGGGTCACAGCTGATGTGTCTGGTGCCAGCTGCTGGAGGTGGTGTCTGTATCTGCCCCAATCCTTGTGTGTGTGTCATTTACCAGTACACTCCAAGCTGGGCTTGCTGGCAAGGAGGAGGCTCTGGGTCTGGATAGGCGTATCAGGTGGGTGGAGGGTCTGTGTGGGTATCTGGGGAGACTTGTGGGTGTGGAATGCCCATGGAACAGCTGTGTGAGTGTGTGTCTGCACCATACAAAGCTGGACCAAGCAGTGAGTCAGGGACTTATGGGGCAGGAGAGTGTTGTGTGTGGGCCCGCATGAGTGACCTGTCTTTGCCAGCCCAAGAGGAGGAGGGGATGGGACTCACTGTGCTTATGTCTTGTCAGTCCTATATGTACGTGCAGCTGAAGTCAGCACCCTCTCTGTGTGACTGGCCATGTCTGTGTCCTGTGTGTGTCCTGTGTGTGTGTGCACGTCTGGGATATGTGCTCAACTTCCCTACTGGGTGAACCTGCAATTGGGAAGGCAGCAGGTGTGTACCTCAGCCCAGGCAGAGACCCCAGGTCCCGAGGGTACCCGTCTGGGCTCCAGCGGTTGCACAGGAGGAAGTCCTGGGCAAGGGCTGCTGGAGGTGATGGCCACTCCTAACATCCCTTAACAAAGAATTTATAATACAACTTGTTGCTTAAACCTGGAATTTGGACCCTCTGTATGTAATTTGCATTGGAAGAAAGATGAATCATATAAAATTTAATATGTTCTGATACTTTTTCTGTTCTTCAGAAATATGTAAGAATTATGTTAATCCCTGTTTCTAGGGAAAACAATAAAAGCATCATACTCAATCATGTTTTTCAGTCCACGCTAAACATGGAGCTGATGAAAAGCTGGAGGTTTTCTGTGTGATACTAAATGAGAATGATTAGGTACAAAAATTTTCCTGCAGAGTTTGAAAATTGACATTCCCTGTTGTCTTTGAGAGATATACTGAAAATCATTACAAGTTCTCTGCAATTGCTCAATAATTTTCTCAAATTGCTAAAATATACTTCACCCTTGAGCTCTTCCTTCTCTTTGCCTTCCACTTCCATTGCTATCAAAACCCATACACCTTCACAAACATTCGCGACAGTGCCCTGCCTTTCTGGCGTTTGTGCATATCATGGTAAATTATACTCTTATAATCCTCTGCCCTCAGTCTTACATTAAATCACTTTAGCCAGGGTGTTTTATTTCCAAATATTTTGTCCCCTGAAAACTAAGGCTCAGTTTATCAGATGATCTTGGTAATTAGAAATGAAGCTCATAATAGAAGGACCATTACTGTCTCATTTGCATTTGCTATGTCAGATGATGAGTTAAAATTACAATAAAATGGCTAATTTGCACTACATAAACATACCCAGAACCTAAATCTGATGCATTTTAAGTTCCTTTTGTTTACAGAAATAAAGATCCTGTTAGAAGGATTGAGCTGGCTTTTGGCATAAACTCTCAATTTTCTTGATAGTTGTGAATCCCCTTAATCCCTTGCATTCTTTGTAAATCATTTTGCATTACATATTCACTTTCCTTCCATTAGATGAGCTGTTTACACAACGGATATGGGTATACACAACAGTGGATATACACTGTTGATATGAATATACTTTTTAATTTATTTTTAATTTATTTTTGTTTTGATCATTTAGAGCCAGGCCAAAACTTCATAACTTCAACAAATCAAATTGGGATTTATTTAATACAGATTAGAGTTCTTCCTTGTAAATCTTTAGGAATACTCAGTACTTCTTAATGTTTGGAAAGTACTTTAAGCACATAATTCACTTCTTTCTTTCATACAGGTGGAGAAGAATATAAAAATTTTCAGTGCAGAAATCTTGTCCCCTTCAAAGTCCAAATAAGTTGTAATTGTACAGTACTGCAACCATGCCTACAGTTCATATAACTAGGTGTATTTTACAACCAAATTACAAAAAATATAAATGTCTCCACATCTTGAAATAGATTTAAGAGACAGATTGTACAGAAATGAACAAAAGCTCTAACCCCATTCACCTTCCCTATTCCAATGCCTACCTGTTGTTGAGCTGCATTTTTGGACCTATCCAGGATGCAGATAGTCCCTTGGTGACAGTATCTGAAGCAAGGCTTGGAAGGATTACTGCAGAGTTGGTGAACCATATAAGCTGGGGAGCATATAGACAACCTCTGATTTGTGGAGATGAGACATTATCTGCTTGCTTCCCCCTGTAGACAGGTTCTGCACACAGGGAATAGTATCAGGGGCACCAGGCAGAGGATGGAGCACTCCACTATCTCACACTAGGTGGAAAACCCCTCCTCAGTAGAGCAGACAGTCAAACTCCATGTAGTTATGAACCAAAAGGAAAGTCCTTGGGAACTAGAGTCTTGCTAGTAACTCATTGTGCAATTTGGGAATAGAAAAATGAGCAGCTTCTCAAGAAGCAGGGATTGTGCTCCAGTTTTGATCTTAAAGGCCCAACTCAACTTTTGGCAGACACCCAAAGCACAAAGGGGACCTTGGTTCACCTGCTACAAAGACTGTACTGCAAAGACACAGCAAGGAAGTGCCATTACAAAATGTCCTTGACACAGGCAGCAAAACCCTCTTCATTCTTATCTTCATTTGTACTGTCTATATGTACCTTTTACAAACTGACTGCTGCATTTACAGAATGAGCTTGAGGCCCTGCTGTCGCTTAAAGTCCTGAAACATAGTAACGTCATCCTACAAGAGGTGTTCTCCATGCTATCCTGCTAGAGCACAGCTTGTTGAAGAACTGCTTTAGCCTATGATCCAAATTTTTGCCTGGGTTACTGGCGCATTAGGAAACTGCATATGGAGAACAATGCAGTGCACTGTGTATTTGCAAAGGCTTGCGTAGTCTATTTTCCTTTAAAGGAATTTCTGACAGGGAAAGCCTGGTGTTTAGCTGCTGGTCTCAGGGAACCAACCTAGAGGACCTTTGGAGCTGGCAGGAGGTATCTCAAGTGAAACCTATAAATTCTGGGTCTGACTGAAATCCTTGTTTTCAGGACAAGGTTACTAAACTGCCATTGCGGGAAACAAGCAATGTATGTCAAAAGGCTTACTGGCACTATGATGTTCCCCCATGGGGAACTGCACATGGTTGATGAAGCACAAATTAATGAAAACAAAGCTACCCCAGCCACTGTCAACCAGAATGCTATATATTGTAGTATAAAATGGTGTGGAGGTGGCACTAAAGGTTTTTGGGTAACTGTTATGCAATGTTATACTTCTGCCACAATGCATGAACAATATACATGTAAACCAGTCTATCACTTGGTGCATGGTCCTAGATGGACCTAGATGTAGATGAGAAAGACAAGAGTGCTAGTGGAATAGACAATATACAAGATAAAGCATTTTTTTTAACATACACTTTTTTACACAAACAAATGGACACATTTGCATTGAATAAAAGGAAAAAGAGGGTAAAATAGGTGTAAAGGTGTGGTATATTGTACCTTTACAGCATTCTGGCAATAAGTAGTTGGGACTACTGATTTAAGGCATTGGATGAAGTAGATTCAACAGGATTCAACTTAGTGTGACTACTGATCACATTCCTGCTGAGTTGCACTTACCATCTGAAATCATGCATAAAATTGAAGTTACTTTGATAATGTAAAACTTGATTTATGATTTAAAGAGACGATGGTTTGATCGGGTGGAGGGATGAGAAAGCTAGATCAAAGATTTTGAGAAGTTTATGAAATTGAAAAATTATAAAATCAAGGTAAATAAGCAAAAATGAATATTCTGTGAAGGGAAACTTTACATGATGGAGAGAGGTTGTCATAGCAAAGATGCGGTCACTAGTTAAATGCATACTTCGACAGGCAGAAAAAGAGTACAGTAATAGTGAACTACAGAAAGAAATTTGTGGCTTGCTGTTCACCTAATCCATCAATTTTATTATATTGATATTGAAAGACATCCATAGAATACTTATGTTGGTAAACAACTGGGATCTGAAGGGGGATCTGAATAAGTTAAGTTACTTATAGTTGTCAAATACTCTTTTTGGACAGTACCTTTCTGGGTTTTTATTGCCTGTAATTGGTATGTAGAGGGGAACCTTGAATCTTAAACAGACTGGGAGAAGTGAAATGAAACTGGAAAGTTGTGCAGAAGTGTGTCAGTGAAGTGTTGGTCATTTCAACAGAGGCCCCAAGTGAAGCAGATCTCCAGCTCTTGACTCTCAGGGTTTAGTACACAGCAAATTAGTTGTCTCTTCTGAATGTTCTAGATTGCTCTTAATATGACAAAGCATTAGAAGACAAAAAAAGAGAAGAAAGTAGTAACTTCAGGATGGCTATTGTTTAGTGTGACATGGGGTTTCCATACAAAATAACAGCATAGGTTGGGAGAACTCAGAGAATGTAACTCTGAGACAGAGGTCATTATGGCAACGTGTTAATCATACAAGAGGTTGTTGTCAAATGTGTTAATAGCTTGGAGGTTGTCTTCAGATGACAAGATGTCAGCTTCTTTGGAAGATCTTTCTTGTGTTTTCTTCTTACACAGTTTGTTTTAAGAGATTGTTTCTGTGGAAAATAAAATAACATAAATATTCTATGACCCTCATCGGATGAATGTCAATGTTTGTTTTCCTTTTTAACCAGGTCACACCCTTGTTGTTTCCTCAAGATCATTTTAAATCTTAGTTTTTCAGAAATGCTATTTATTATGTTTATTTTCACATGCTTGTTTTCTCCTGTCCAATCCAATTTTGTTTTTAGGATATCATTCAATATGCCTAATAGGACTAAATAGGAGAAGACAAACAGCAACATTATTATCCTCACTAAGCACATTTAGAAACGTTCATTTTGCTTACTGATTCTTTGAAGCAAGACATTTCATGATTTGTAAGGCTGGCAGAATCCACAGTTTTAGGCGTTTATCAGTCACAGCACTCCTTCTTACGCCAATAGGCTGTTTCTTTGATCATTTGCTAGAAGTTTCAAAATACCAGGGAAAACAGCCCAGAGGTATTTTGGTTGGATCACAATGCAAACTTAAAAATATCTTAGCTCCCTGCTTGTTGGTGGCACTTTACTTCAAGCAAGACATTAAAAAAATGCTTATGCTGGCAAAGACAGCCAGCTAAGTTATGCCTTTGTTTTACTTACAGTGAAATTAAGAGAACATTTCTATCACTTCACATAATTTAATGTTATCAGGGAGACTTTAGCACAGAGGCTGCAGAAGTGCAGCAGTGACACGAAAGGATCTACATTTTTAAAAATAACTTAGGCATTTCTCAGTGAGCAACGTCGTGTCTTAATTAACTGCTTTCTGCTCATAGTACAAATGCTGCCTTTTCTACTTTTCTATTGCTATAAATGTACAATGTACTTTCTACAGCATTACTAGTGGTATGATGTCAGCCCTTAGTAGGAGAGCTATAGTGCACGCAAGCTGTAAAGGAACACATCCAAGTGCTGAAAAGACTACTGAGAGGAGAAAAGGTTTTTCAGTGGAAGTCTGAGCAGCTAGTCTGAGCAGTGTGCCTTGGCAGCCAAGAGGGTAAACTGCATCCCAGGGTGCATCAAACACAGTATAACCATCCGGCTGAAAAAGGTGATTATCCCACTGTATTCAGCACTGGTGCAGCCTCACCTTGAATAGTGTGTGCAGTTCTGGGCCCCACAATTTAAGAAGGATGTGAAGGTCCCTGAATGCATCCACAGGAGGGCAACAAGGCCATGACAGAGCTGGAAAGAATGTCCTGTGAGGAGTGGCTAAGGACTTTGGGCTTGTCTAGTTTGGAGAAAAGGAGGCTGAGGGACGACTTCATGGGTCTCTGCAGCTTCCTGAGGGGAAGTGGAGAGCGAGGTGCTGAGCTTTTCTCCCTGGTATCCAGTGATAGGACACGTAATTGTTCAAAGCTGCACCAGGGGAGGTTTAGACTGGGCATTTGGAAGCATTTCTTTACCGAGGATGGTCAGACACTGGAACAAGCTTCCTAGAGAGGTGGTCAATGCCCCAAGCCTGTCAGCATTTAAGAGGCATTTGGACAATGCCCTTAATATAACACTTTAATTTTTGGTCAGCCTTGAGGTGGTCAGGCAGTGGTGTTAGATGAACACTGTAGGTCCCTTCCCTTCTGTTCTGTTCTACCTTAATAGAACTCTATTGTGTTCTAGTGTTTGGCATATTATCTGAAAAATCAGCATCCATCAAATCTGTCAGAAACTTATTTTTCCTAAATTATTCCTTACTGTTAAAATGTAATGTATAATTGTCGTTATCACTAATGTAAATCATTTCTGTATGCGGTGATTTTATCCACATTCAAACATAGCCACAAGAACATCCAATGTTAAGCTCTTGATGGGAAAAAAATCATTGTACAGATTGGATTATATTACAAATTACAGGCACAAAATACAGTATATAATGTGACTGTGATGTAATAATTTTTTGACTGTCTAAACTGATGTAAACAGTTCTTAAAAAGGATTTGTCTCTGGACTCCTTCCTTACAGTGTGAGTGCTTTCTGCCAGTCTTTTGACAGGAAGGCAACTCATGTCCTGTATAGTGAAGATCAGGAAACACATTCTTGCCACACCAGTTTTAGAGGCTGCATAAAGCAAGATTTTCATAACCAATTCCTGTGTGAATGTTTTCCCCTTCTCCGTGGGTAATGTTTGAAAAAGCAATTGGGGATTTTACAATGTTAATTACTTGATATAGTTTATCTTCTGTCATGTATATTTAAAATCCCACCAACAAATACTTATATTCTGTAAAGTGCTGGTTATACTTATCTTTTTGTTGTTTGTGCTTTCTAAAAGGAATAATTGCTGATCAAAAATGGAAGCATCAGTAAATCTGAGATATTACACTGTCATAATAACAATGACTATTCTTCCACTCCACAAAAAAACCCCCCGAAAAAGCCTTTAACTCCAAAGTTGGGCTTTTAACATATATTCAGGCACATTTCATAGACTACCCAGGAGTGAAGTTGGTAAAAGACTTCTAAACAAATATTGCTTCATATAAACACTTCAATGTTGCAGATTATCTGCTTTAATTTTCCTGAAGTGTTTTATACATTTTCATGGAAAAGCTTAAGTTTCCAGGAAACCCAATATCACAGGATTCTGTGGAGAATATTTTCCCTGTTTCATTTAATTACACGATATTTTTCCACATCGTAACAATGCTCATGGTGCTTCATTTTAGTCTTATTTTCCAATGTGTAAAATATTTCATGCTGTGAGACAGTATCTCTTTCTTTTTGGTACTTGGTCTTTAATAGCAGCTGAAGGAAGTATCCAATTGGAGGAAAGGATATTTTATCAGGGACTGAGCTGCCTGTTTCATTGTCATTTTTGCTCCCAAAGGGCTGGACTTAAATGCTGTGAGTATTCCCGAATATGATTACAAAATTATGGCTTCCACTCTAAACATTTGTTTTATGAATTCAGTTTAATTCCACAGTGGTGCAAAAATTTTAAATCGGCTGCAGATGAAAGCTGGTTGTTTGGATTGAGATGGAATGAGTATTTTTTTTCCTCTCAGTAGAGAATAATCTAATTTTGCTCTTCCTAAAGGTCGATAAGATCCCTGGCTGGTGAAGATAAAGATAGTTCCTGTCATGCTCTAAGGGTCATTTTCCCTTTTATACTTCCTTTTCCCCAGAGCAAAACAGAAAAGTCCTGGTGTCCTTGCAACGAGCGTGAGAATGACAACAGAAAGTGATTTTATATATAGAAAGGTTTTAGTGTAATCCTGAGAAAGAAAATCAGGCATACTGCAGTAAAATGCTGTATTTTAAGAGATGAGACAGTTTCCAACTTGTGCAACTCTAGGCAGTTCACAGAGATTGTCTACAAGGCCTAGTGTGCCCATTGCCTGCAATTTTCCCTTAGCCCTGCAATTTAAAAACCTATTGATCAAGCTTCCTACATGTTTGTTATTTATATTTCACTTTGTGCATTATGAAGTCAGTTGTGCTGGTAAGACAATTCCAAGGAATTAGCAATGCAGAGATAGACTTACAGGAGGCAGGGGAAGGAGAGACTTGGCAGAGGTTATGCTTCTAGAAGTGTGATACCCCCAGCAGCACATGGAAGTATGCTCATGGTGTCCTATGGTTTATGATAACTCTATACATCTCACCTGCCACATCTGTGTGAATAAAATTCAGGTAAGATATAGTCAAAGCTCAGTATCAACAAATAAAGGCCTTTGTAAACAAAACACAAAAATTAGAGAACCAGAATAAGGCAGCACGTCTGGATAAATGCCAGGAGTCTAAAAGTAAGGTATGGGCATAAAAAGAATCAGAAATTTGATGGGAGAAACACACTCAAGAGAACACCCTGATGGCAGGGAAAAACTGATCTACAGATGGCAGAGGAGGAAAGACTGAAGCAAGAGTGAAAGTAAGTTGTGTTAAACAAATGCTGTTAAGCAAACAGTTTGTGAGATCCTTTCTAAGAGCCACTGTGATGGTGACAACCATGACTTTAAACGTAACTTTTCTAGGAGCAAAAATCCTCCCAGAACTGCAAGTATTCAAGCTTCACAGAGAGGAATTATAATTACGAAGGAGCCTGTTAAAAGGAAATTAAAAGAAGAAGCTGGGGTGAGGAGTTACGAGTGAAATACAATGCTGTAGTATGCTTGGACCTGTGTTGTTCAGTGTACTCATCTGTCTGGAAAAGTAGATACACAATGAGGTGACAGGTTTCCTGATACCTTCACATTTTTTCTGGGTATTAAAATTCAGAGCCAGCTGAAGAGAGTTAGGGAAGAGTCTCATGATACTAAGTGGCTGGGTGATAAAGTGGTGGATGAAATCCAATGTTGATAATGCCAAGTAATGCACCTGGAGAAAAACAAGTCTAAGTACGTATACACAGTGATAGCTTTTAAATTGGCTATTACCACTCGGAGAAGAAATTGTTGTTGTGGATAATTTTATGAAAACATCTCACAACCAACAACATAGTGTTCTGTACTAGACAAATGAGCAAGCTAGGAATTATTAATAAAGGATAGAGAACAAATAAGGAAAATCATTATGTTGCTGTGTACAGTTACAGCATAAAAAAACCCTGAATGCTGTGTGCGGATCTGGTTCCCCTCATCCCCACCTTTTCAAAAAAGGTAGAGCTAAGCAAAGGTTCAAAGAAGTTCCAGAGGTATGTTCAAAGTTGTTGAATGGATCAGGATTCTTCAGCTCTGAGGTGACGGAGGAGTAGAAAATGAAAAAAAAATCCACTAAGAAAATCATAAATTGCATTGAGAATAAGTAACAATTAATTACAGTTTCTCATAATACAAATGGGGCCTTGAATAAGATGGTGGCCAATGGGTTGCAAACAAGCTACTGTAATGGCCTTTAATGTTATTGCCACAGGATAGTCTTGACAGTTTTAATGCAGAAGGTAGAAATTAATTGGACTAATTCAGCAAAGAAAGACTATTAAGCATAAAAGCAAATACAATTGCTGGCTCAGGACACTCTTAAGATTTCTGGAAACAGGGAGTGTTTAGTATCAAGCTTTATTTTATCCTTATTTCCATGTATCCCTAGTGATTGGAATCACAGATTCACTCAGGGTGGAAGGCACTTCAGGAGGTCTTTCACCCAATCTCCTAATCAAGGCAGGGCCAGCTACAGGATCAAACAAGGCCGCTCGGTGCTTTGAAAAATCTACAAGGACAGAGCCAGCATCACAGCACTCTCCAAACTATGAAGCTACAACAAGGTCTTTCACCATCTCATACAAACACACCTTTCATACCAGTCCCTCTGCTGCCTTCTCCTCATATAGCCTCATCCAGGACCCACTCACTCTTCTCTTGTTTCTTCCTCTCTCTGCTTCTGCCTCGGCTGCTCTCTCTTCATTGGCTGCCCAACCCCTTACCAGAACCAGCCACAGCTGCACCTTATCTACATCAGCCAGCCCACCGCCCCTGAAGCCAACCCACAGTTGTATATTATCAGTGCTAATTAACCCAGCTTCATTCCTCTACAATTCCCCCTTCTTTTTTTTTTTTTTTAACATTTCATACCTTAAGTTTTTAACAATTATTACAACATTTTTACAAGTAAATTTTTCATACAGTCCTGTATATTTCCTCTACAAGCCAACACAACCTGTCTGAGCAACCTGCTCCACTGCTGGGCTGCCCTTATGGTGAAAAAGCTTTTCATCATATTTGATCTGAAGGTCTCTTGATTTGATTTATGACCTTGGCCTCTCATCCTCTCACCATGCACTAGTGTGAAGAACTTGGCTCCATTTCAACGCCCTCCTTGCACGCACAAGAGGCTGCAATTAGGTCCCTCCGAAGCCATCTCTTCTCCAGACTGAACAAGCCCAGGTCCCTCAGTGTCTCCTCACAGGATTAGTGCTGTGGCCCCAACCATCTTTGTAATCTCCTTGACTGAACTCTTTCCAGTGTAACAATGTTTTTTCTTGAACTCCTTAAACCCTTTTGCTAAGCACAGAGGCCTGGGAGACATTGATGATGCCTAAGGCAAATGCGCCATTGAGGACATTTGTCAGTGTCCAATATTCTCTGACCAGGGTCATTGAGATATTCTGCATGACGAGGAGTCAATATTTAATACCAAATTTACTTATTTGCATATGTTGCACGGGATTTGATTTAGCAGGGTAATACAGCAATGAACTGAAATTGCAATATGCTACGCTTAGCAGAATATAGCACTTGCAATATATACTTGGATCATGATGCAAATGTGATTCCCATTGCCAGTCTTTATCTGGACACCATCACAACACTGGTTGTCCCTCATTACCAGGAAAGAGTATGCAGGTTGAAACCAGCACAGGTCTGTTGCTCTCTTTGAAATTCATTTGGTTGTTTTTAAGTTTTTATACTCTTACCTTGGACTGAGCCACACCTGCAGTTCCCCCTTGCTGATCTGGCTAACTAGGGAAGACATTCACACTCTTTTAATTAACTCTGGGAAACCATTAACATTGGGAAAACCATTTTAACAACCAGTTGATCCTTTCCACTGATATATCCATTTATTCAAAGTTAAATCTGGTCCCTTTTGTGTTGAGATAAATGAAAATATCTTTGCAGAGCTGTAGTCACTCCCTACCTTCTCCCTTGAGCTTCATGAGCACATTGCCTGTACCTGTCTCCTCTGATACTTCTGCCACTGTAGGGATTTGTTGATTGGTCACAAGTTTGTCTTTGCCTGCTGTCACTAACCTGCTGTCACTAAATCACCTGCCCCTTTCAGGAAGGGGCTCAAATTTTCTTTGTTCCAAAGTTTTATTTCTGAAGATTTTACTCCCAAAGTTTCAATAGAAGCTTTTGTTGCCCTTGATGTCCCTCAAGCACATCAATTTTAGGTGAGCTTTGGCTTTCCTAACATTGCCTAAAAGTACCTCTAAATTCCTCTTTTGCAGTCTGTCTCTGCTTCCACCTCTTGTGCTGCCTTTTTGCACTGGAGCTCGGTTACAAATTCCCTGCTTAATCAAGCTGGTGTCCTGACAAGTCTGTTGGTCTTCCTGAATGTCAGCACAGACAGACTTGCACCTGGAGAAGGTTGTCCTCACAGATGTGGCAGCTTTCCTGAGCTCCTTCGTACTTCCAGGCTGCCTCCTATGGGATCCCACTTAACAGCTCTTGGATAAGCCAAAGTCAACTCTCCTAAACCCCAGGGTCTGTGCTCCAGTACTTGCCTTCCTCGCTCACCACAGGATCTTCAGCTTCATTATTTCATGGTCACTGCAGACAAGGCCGGTATTGAGATTCACATCCCAAACCACTTTTTCCTCATTTCTGAATAACAAATTCAGCTGTGTGCAACACTGGTTGGCCTATGCAGTGCCCGTATCAAGAAGCTATACTTGACACTGTCCAGAAATTCCCTGGATTGCTTATATCCTTCTATTTTTTCCTTCAGCAGGTGTCAAGGAGGTTAAAGATCTTTGTTAAGGATTAGTCTATGATCCAGAGACTTCCTTGAGTTGTTTAAAGATTTATTTATTTATTTAAGTGCTGTCCCCTTTCTTAACTGAATTGTGCTCTGTACCACAGTCCCACCATGGTGCCACCTTCACTGACATCTCTGATTCTAACCCACAAACTCTTGCCCAGCTTGTTGCCCACCCCATACAAGAGCTCCCTGCATCTGAGCTGCTGCTTCACATAGAGGGATACTCCCCTTCTCCCCTGAGAGCTATCCTGACACATCTGAGTTATTTCTGCAATGTCATAGTTCTGTGACCATATGTGGTGCTTCAGTTCCTCCTTCCTGTTTCACCAGGCTGTATATATTCTTATACATACGCTTGAGGTAGGGGCCTCTTCACTTTATCATTCTCTTGATCCCATCGCTCTGCACCTTTTGCTTTCCAAGCAAATAACAATTCCAGTGATATATCCACTGTCTAAGAATATGGAGGGACCTTTCTTACGTTCCAGGAAGTCAGTTCCTATACTTTTACATTATTCACCATGACTAAGTCCTTCTGTCTTTATTCTGTATAAGATCATATTTCCCGCTCCAGGTCCCTTCTCCCTGATTTTTGGCCTCAGACATGTGCTCACATTGGAACCTATATTAATGGTGAAAATTATTTATTTCATAAATTCAGATATGGGCCAAATGCAGTCTAACCCTGCTTTTAATACATAAAAAACATATAGTACATTATGCAAATGGTTAATATTTAATCACAGATCTCCTTACATTTTATGACTGCAATGAGTAACACATCTATCTACAGAATTGTACAGACAGTATTATAAAGCAGATTAAATATGTAATTACTATCTTAAATAAAACAGCAATTCCCCTGAAATAATCATCTATCTCTGGGTGAGGTTTGGGAGGAGATTGGGTTGTCTATAATGCACTCAAGCATAGATTAGCTGGCAGCTAGAATTACAACTATCTCATACAGTAGTTGTACAGAAAAAACTGTATTGTATTCTAGTGAAGGGAAATAGAAACATGATTTTTTTATGGTATTCACAGATAATTATTGAAAATGTGCTTCTTTACTACACAGCAAAGGCACTATGTTCAAAATGGCATGTAAAAGAGAAGTCTCAGCAAAATATTTTTTATCTCTGTTTTCCTCTTCTGTGGATACTACTAAGAATGCACACTGTATTTTGTGGTAGGTCTGTTGGTTCAAATAATTTGCCATAGTCAGACTTTTCATAAGAAGATGAAATCAGATTATGGTGACTAATGAAAGAAACTCAATATTGGTGCATAAGGTTCTGTTCTGCAGCTCAGAGAGCTCATTTTATATGATATTTTAAAGTGAGCTTAATGGTGGTGAAATTTGCTTTCTTAGAAAAGGAATGGAGCACAGGTGTTGCACGGCCAGCTGCTGGGCCCATGTCACAGCTTTAGCTGTATCCAGGGATGACAGCTCCATTAGTGAGCAAGGAAGTTAGTCATGTACTCATGCACTCTGTTTCCCATTGGACAAAGTTGTTTTTAGTCTTATGTAATGCACTAATAAGGGAGAACTTCATACCTCTGTGCAGTGCAAAGTCATGTCCTCTCTGTACTCCATGGCCTGATGTCACAGCAAGGTGACCTGGACCTTCTCACCCTTAGCCAGTTGTGTGAGGAGCAGGGAGCAGGGCAAAGGCTGGGGGACAATGCTTTCATCAGGTGCTGTGCAACCTTGTACGGCCTGGAATAAGGTTACTTCTTATTACACTGGTCAAGACGCTCTGGGGTCATCTCTTGCTACCATATCCATCATGAACTAAAGCAGAAAAACTTGAGAGGTGCTGCTAATAGACCCGGTAAGGTTAGTAATAGGGTTAACATTAGCTGTGATGACAAAAGGGAGTTCTTATGCCACAGAGGAAAACAAAGATCTCTTGTAGCTCTGCATATGGTCTTGACAAAGTTCTTGCCCACAGTTGTTTCTGCTAGTACAGATACAGGATGCAGTCTTTAAAAAAAAACATCTAGGTGAGATTTGAATAGACAAAGTGACTAACAGCACGTGCAGATATTTATTCACCACTGTACTGAGTCTGGCTGGGATGGTATTAACTTTCCCCATAGAAGCCCTCAAAGGGCTGTGCTATGTATTTGTAGCTAGAAAGGTGTTGATAATACACCGGTGTTTTGGCTACTGCGGTGCTCACACAGCACCAAGCTTGTCTCTCCAGATCTTTCCAAGGCCAGTAGGCTGAGGTTGGGCAAGAGGTTGGGAGGGGACACAGCCAGAACAGCTGACCCAAACTAGCTATAGGGATATTCCATACCATGTGACCCTGTGTTCAGCAATAACAGCTAAGAGAAAGGATCAGGAAGGGAACATTAATGTTATTAAGGCATTTGTCTTCCAGAGTATCCGCTGTGCGTACTGAGGCCCTGCTTCCCAGGAAGTGGCTGGACATTGCCTGCCGATGGGAAATAGACACTAAAACTTTTCGTTTCCATGTGCTGTCTTTGCTTTCCCTTTATTAAACTGCCTTTAGCTTGACCCATGAGTTCATCTTCATCTTATTTTCTTCCTCCCTGTCCTGTTGAGAAGGGGGAGTGACAGAGCAGATTGGTGGGCATGTGGTGGCCAGGCAAAGTGAATCCACCAAAAAGGCCATTGCACAGGGAACCGGACATTCCATATAAAGCTGACCTCCCCCACCTCTCCACTGTGTGCTCAGGGCCAGGACACACATAAGGCCACACTTGCACACCCCGGGCCCATGGCAGATGCTCTCGCTGCTCCTGCACAGTGAAGGAAGGCAGGTGCTGCAAGGGGGTCAGGGGCTGCTGCCCGTGCAGGCCCAGGGAGGTTGGTAACTGCCTGTTGGTAACTGCTGGCAGTAGCCTCCAGTGGCCAACGGCCTGCTCCCCATCCCTTTGGCCATGATGCAGGATGGTGCAGGCTAGGGCCCTCTGGCATGCAGCAGCTGCTCACAGCAGTTGCAGGTGTTGAACCAGTAACAGCGGGCAGCAGGGACCCACCAGATGCTGTGCTGGAAGGAGGCTGAGCTCCATGAGGTGCAGGAGCTGTGGCAGCTGGCCAGTGAGGTGGTTAGGCCCAGCAGAAGCTGTAGGGCAGCCCGCACAAGCTCCAGGACGTCCTCAAGAAGCTGCACTGGGAGACGGATGGCTACCAGCCTGCCTGCATCTGTCATCTCCAGAATGAGCTGCAGCTCGAGCGGGACTCTTCATAAAATACACCCTGGAGCAGCCTGCGGGCAAGCTGCCTGTCTTCCCCCTGCAGGGCCCAGTCCAAAGGCCCTCTGGGACACCAGGGCCCTCAGGAGATGCAAAGCTCCCGCTTCTTGATGTAAACGGGCCCTGGGCCCTAGCAGTGACCAGATGCCAGATTGAGCCTTGGTCTTTCCAGTTGGCACTACAAAACTGCCCCCAAAAGCCACAGCGCTGGGCAGCAGACAAAATGCAAGGCTGTGGCAGATGCTCAGCTCCAGGTGCCAGAGTCTGCAGGGGAGAACTTGGTACTTCCTAGTGGCACATGCAGCTGGCTGCTGGAGCAGAGCAGTCACCTGCAGTGTGCCCTGGAAGACCTGGAGAAGCAATGCCCTTGAGATGGAGAACTGCCTCCTGAGAAAGAGAGGCTCTCCAGAAGCATGCGAGGAGGCAGAGAGGATTCAGCAGAATAAAACTAGCTGCCCTCACCATGTGGCTGAAAAAAAAAGTGAGTAAAGGACTAAAATAAGGAAAGACATGTTTTGAAATTAAAAGAAAAAAGTCAGCCTAAGAATTTTGGAACCATAGAAAGCAGGTTGGAGGGAAATAAATTGTAGAATCAAAGCTCAGTGAATCTAGGTGAGGATTCATGGTACTTTTTTGATAAATAAATTAGCCTATAGAGGTATGCAAATTTAGTCTTGGACCATGAAAATAATTTTGTAATTTCTAAGGTGTTTCCAAATGTAGAAATGACATACCATAATATCATAAAACCTTCTTTTAATTTCTCATTCCTTTTCATGAATAGGTTTTGTATTAGGCAGAATCTAGAAATCTTGATACAGAAAGCATTACATGTGACAGGTATCATGGTAAAAGCACAAAGGGAAAATGCTACAACATTCTTTAGCAGGGGTCCTCAAACTATGGCCTGCAGGCTGGATCCAGCCCCCGGTATTTACACAACCCCCCCACCCCCCTCGCCAGGGTTGGGGGGGGAAACCAAGCAGCCGCAGATGACTGCCTGCCACTTCATCTGCATGCTGGCCCCCTGCTTAAAAAGTTTGAGGACCCCTGTTCTTTAGCCTTCACTCTAGACCTTCCTGATGGTGTTCTATGATGTGGCCATCATACTCTGCAATGTTTCCGTATGCTGTGAATACGCTGCCTGTATGCATCGTTCAAGTTTCATGACTGCTTATTTGGAAAAGAATGTTGAGAATGATTATAATCCCATAGAGAAATTAAAATTTGGAGATGTTCAGAAAGAAGAATATTCAATTTGGTGGGATACTCTGGCATTTCAGAATCCAGGACTTGTTCCCAAACAGGATGAAAAGTCCACTTTTTTGGGGAATGGATATTCTAACCACTTTTTTTGGAAATGGATATTCTAACCACTTTTTTTGGAATTTGGAATTTTTGGGGAATTTTGGAATCAGATTTGATATTGCTGAAACATGTTCCTTCAACGTTGAAAATCTATTTCATGGTATTAAAAAAAATTAATAAACATGATGTATGATGAATGCAATACAGGATGAATATTATCATATGAAAGACAAAACTGTTGGGGTCTGCAGATGAGTTAGTTGACTTTAAAGACTTAGTCGTGTATCTTTAAGACAGCCACAAAAATGTCAAGTATGTAAACAGGATGTGAGAAACCGGAACTTAGAACTGCAGCATAGGGGCACATACAACAACAAATAGCAAGCAAGAAGAAGACAGAAAGCCTATCAGGGTCTGACACATATGCTATGTAAGATATATAAGCAATATGTAGAAATAAACACCACTTTTGGCCATTTTGTCTGAACCCAGTGATTAGCTGAAGAGAGTTAGGGATATAGTGTTTTTGAGTCTGTCTCTACTTACATTGCCCCACAAAACCTGAAACTTTAAAGTGGGTAGTTGTTTTTAACTTTGCTTTAATTATTTCTATTAAATTTGAGTGAAGCTGATTGAATCCCATGAGGTTCCCAGTTGCTTACATGGTACTCTCCTGTGGAAATGGCTCTGTTTAAAGTTTTTTGCCAGCTCTAATCACCAAAATTTACCTCTCCTCCTGCATTGCAATCCAGGGAAATAACCTTATTTTTCTTTTTCTCTTGACAGTCCTGAAACAGCTGACAACAGAAATGACAAAGGTACTGACAGAAAAGTTATTTTTTTTCCTCTTCATTTTGATGTTATGGATTGATGTCCATTCCACTAGCAGCCTCCAAACCATAGATCACATAGCGCGTGACTTCCAAGTCAACAAGAGACATTTACAGATTAGCAAATGTGTTAATTTCCCTTTGGCAATTCAACAGGGATTCTGGCCATCTGATTCAGAGAAGCACATATGGTAAATACTTAATGGAATATAAATCTTGAGAGCACACCTTGAAATTAAATGAGATTCAGTGGGACTCACATTCCTGTTTTACAAAAGTCCTTTTGAGAATTCTATCTGTTGTAAGCCTCTGACAGTTATTTATGATCTTGGGCATACATATACTCAACGTTTAACCTATCCCATCTGTGTTAAATCTAGTTTTCTATCAGGATACCAATGTTTACTGCACACTGACCTACAGAAATAATTAAATTGCCTTTATTCTTCCTAGATTTTATTGCCTGGCCTTACAATAGACATCAGAATGTACATGAAGATGTATTTTTATTATTTCTGCAACATTATTGTATGTTTTTAAATGATTTTAAAAGATACTCTGCTATATTTACATTGTTACTACTACCACTGGGCCACAAGGGATGAACTCTGGAAATAATTTTTATGGATTTACTTCAAGCATGTAACATGTCAGGTTTCATATTTCCTTAATAAATTCTAAAAATACATTCACCTCCAGGGTGTCTGAAAGTTTTAGAGATTGGAAACTGTCAAAAGGCTTTTTCATCTTTTAGGTTTGGATTACTTCAGTCAGTGGAACTGCTCAGACTGAAATGGTTAAAAAATAGATTCCAGACCAGTGGAGGCTAATAGCAGAGTGAAGATGGTTTTCCTTTCTTATATTGGAGTCGTGTGAAATAGAAGCAAAACTCCATTCAGTTGTAATCTCTTTTAGCTAGCGTACCTTCTGAGACTTGTCAGAACTCGGGAGGGCACAAAGTCCAGCCTTTCAGGCAGCTGCTCGCTCCTCAGATGTCAGTGCTGGATGAAGTAATTGCTGCTCCCCATGCTGTTTGCTACTGTCGTTTTCCTGGAAGTTGCTGCCCCCACAATTTTGCAGCAGAGTGGTTAATGTGAAGGCTTCCTAATATGACTGGCAAAGCCAGCTGGGTTAGCTAAACTAGCTGTTTTATTTTTTGTTTTAAATTATACTGGAGACATGCTTCCTTAATAGATGTCTATAATGGAAAATGCCGGGTTCTCAATTACACTTTGTTTCAAGCATCGAGAAAGATAAAGAGTCAAGGAATCTTTAGACTATACAAAATACTTTATTGCATTTAGTGGGTGTGCCTTAGAAGCCATCTTCTCATAGATCATCAAATGAATGTAACACTGTATGTGGGATGTGGATGATTGGGGATAACCTAGCATGTTTTAATAGGAAAACATTGACGTCTAGCAACTTTTGCAGGTTATTTTGATAAAAGACTGAGACAAAAATAAGAAAAAAGATATGTTACTAGTTAGGATACTGACATTTCTACAGGTATGTGCAAAGGCTAGCAGGGTAAAGATCTGAATCCAGGTCTCTTCTCTAACCAGAATCAAAGATTTTTCTTACTAACCACTCTGCATTTAGATGAGCAGGATATTAGTACATATCTTGCCAGCATCACCAGTTCAGCATCTGAAAGTACTGAGTACTCCAAGCTCTACTATCAAATGATTAGACGTCCATTTTTTTTTTTTACCAGCTGCATTAAAGGAATCACACCTGACAGAACATGTGAGAATAACATGATGCCAGAATATTTTCCCAGTCTTTCCAGGACAAACCAAGGGAAGTCATTAAGAAGAATTAAGAAAGACCCACAACTTTTGACTTACTTGTTTATTCCTGCTTTGCACCCTCAGCATGCTACTAGCTACTGGAAAGCAAGCTAAAAATATAAATCTATCTTTCTGGTATCTTCCTCATTGTTTAGATAAACAATTAACTCTGAAATAAATATGAGCTTCCATTGTTAGTTACAGAATACAAAAAAGCTTATCCAAAATTTTTCTCAGTTGCTTTTTTTATTGATGCTTAAACCAAATATAAATGAATACATGTACTCTGGCCTGGAGAAAGCAGTTTCTTAGCATGGCTGTTGGGCATTCCCATGGGATGCTGAAATACAGGTTAAAATCAGAAAACAAAACAATAAGGACATGTACCTAAAACCTAAGTGTTATTACTAGTCAGCTGCTATTTTGAGGTCTGTGTCTTTAACACTTTTCAGTTACATTATAAGACATATTTCCTAATTAAATATTTCTTGATACTTTCCTCCAGAAAGAATCAGATTTGATAAATTAGCATTTGTATTAAAAACAATTGCCCTGAACAGTTCCCAGCAAAATATATCCCTAATTAAGTCAGTTACAAATCAACACAAAATAAGTATTCCATGTTTGAAATATGTCTTCACCACCTGAATGAGAAATTTAACGATAAATTACTTTTTTCCCCTATCTTAACTGAAAGTGTTTTAAATTCCACTGTTTTATTTTTCTGTATCTTTTTAAATTGTGCAAATGCATGCTTTTTCAACTTATAATGGCTTTAACTCCTCCTTTACTCCCATGGGAGGGTCACTCTTTAATGCAGTAGGATCATATCAGAATTACAGAAGTAAAACATGTTGATATCAAACCCATATGAGGCTGCTTCAGTTTAATTTATGATGCTGCATTTGTTTTACTGAAAGTAGTAATATAATCCTTCATCTTATCCTGATCATAGCTGGTGTTTGAAGCTACACTGAGGCTGACTAAGTCAGGCACTGAAAGAAACACAGTCAGAAAAATTACTTTTAATTAAACCTGTTTATTTAATAAGTTGCCTTGATTAGTTTCCAATACCTTTCCTTATCTTTCCACCCAGGAATTCTCCTTCTTTGTCATTTTCTTGACAAATAATTTTAAAATTAATTTTTTAAAGCATTTTAGACCTTTTGTCAGCTGCCTTGCAGTTTGTGCCTGGTTTAATGGTGGACTGATTCTTAATAAAATGAAACTTATTTTTCAAATACTGTTGTAAGAATGACAACTGCAGTACTTTGGATTCATGTGTTCTATTTTCATGTGAGAGCATATTCTTAGCTTTAGTGTCACGTTTTCACACTAATTTTAGAAGGAAAAAATATTAAAAATGACACATCTAATAAGACAATTTTGCCACACTACCCTTACTGTTTTAACTTTAACTATTTATACCATATATTTTTTTTTCAGATTCATAGTTTCTGAAGAGCTTTTTTGATCAATTTTGTATGCTTTCAGAACACTGTATGTGAATATGTAATGACATTCTCATCTTTGGATGACTTTAATGTATTTCTTAACAGTACAAATTATAATCTTGTTGGGGCTTTTTCTTATTTACAAGTTTGGTCCTTTAACCATACTGGTTTATTTTTTGTCAAGTAAATATTCATCAGGAATTTCTTCACTTCACATATGTCATACAGTTTCCCCTGTGTGGGTTTCAAATGTTAAGGAAAAAAATGTGGCAGGGTTTATTTTTCCCATGGTGATTTTTTGAGCAATTAGACCTACATTTTTCAGCTTCCTAATGTGATTTTTCTTTCCAATTTATAATACTTTACTTTTACAAAATATACAGATAAAACTTACAGGAAAATTTGAAAGAGAATAGGAAATTAATAAATATGACTCATTTTAATTAAATTCTATTAACAATAGGAAAATAGATATAGGGAATAGGTAGCTGATCTATGCAATTTAAAAAATGAAAAACAACATATCTGTATAAGTGGAAGTGATGATAACATCACCTCACAAAGTTTTAGAGAGAGAAAAGATAACATTTATTATTCCAAGACTGCAGCCATATCACATACACAGAGACAAGCAGCTCTCTTCTATACAATCCTCTACTGCAACACAATCTCTAAAATAGGGATCTATTGGAAAGTCAGACAAGGAAAGACTGTGACTAAATACTCAGTTAAACAAAAGTAAACAACTTTGCTTTGCTCATGTTTATGCCCCTCTATATTTGCATTTTGAAGTAAGAAATGGAGAGATTTTGTTTAGCTCTTGTGCATGTGGTTTTGTTTTTTTAATGAAATTTAGTTTTAAAGTAGTATCTGTGCCAGAAATGCTATTAGAGGGATAAGTCATGAGATTTCTGACTAGTCATAAGTAATTAACACAGCTGAAAGTGAAAATCAAGTAATCTATATGTGAAGAAAACTGCATCCCATTGATTCAGAATCAAGAAAGTCTGCAAAAAATGTTTTTGAAGAAATGATGATCTATTCATGGATGTTCAGGGACAAAGAAAAGATATAAACTTCCTCAGATAAATTATTCATGATCAATTATTTGCTCAGCTTCAGTCCGAGTACATCTTGTGACAAAATTAGATTTTAATCACATATTTCTTTAAGTCCCAAATGAGGCATTCAGCATTCAGAGATAGTAAGATCTGTCAGCTTCTCAGTGGTTAGGGGCTGATTCTGCAGCACTGAAGTCACTAGGGCTATTTTTAACTGATTTCAATTAGAGTAGGGTCAAACTACTGGGACTTTATGGTTCTCTGTGTTCCACTACATTTGCACCAGTAGAACTTTTCTTTTTCCTGCCATTGAGCAACTCACAATTTGAAGGAGAGGGTGCACAAGCAACTAGAGCACTGAAATTAAAGAGGATTTTTTTTGTTGTTGTTAATGAACATGGGAGAGGGCTTTATTGCCTCCACTGCTTATCAGTCAATCTGTTCACAACATGAACACTATGGGCTGGTTCTTCAGCTTTCATAAGTTAATATCACATCCTTGACTACTGTGGGGTGATGCTAGTTTTCATGAATTTGATCTGACCTCAACTGTCATTTTCTTTATTTCCTACTTTTTTATCATTTAAATATAACTGACTAGAAAGGGAGTGAAAGTAGTCAGTAGAATCTCATTATATCATCTTTCTCCTTAACTTTGATAATAGTACCCAACTGCAATGAGTATGACAAGCTTTAATTCAAGTGTTGTCTCTTTCAAGGTCTACACGATGATTAGTAAAGCTGGGAGGGCTAATCCAAGTATCAGTTCATGCCTGGTCAGTGCATATACTGTGCATGTATAAGTTGCCCTTTTTCAATGCAGGCAGTTATTTTGCCTACCAGACTTCCACACAGTTGTGGAGAACCGAATACATTTTTTCTCATGGCAGATACACAAGTTGATTTTAACTAGCTATTTCACAACAAGTTGTTTTGAAGTTACAAATAGCTCTTTAAACAGGAATATGCCCAGCTCCTCTACAATTGTTTTCCGAGCAGACTGCTCTTTGAAGATAATACTGCCTTTTAGGTGAACACTACACATTAAAGCTTCTTGTATGACCGATTCCTTTTTTCCATCACTTGTTACTGAATGAATCATACTATGTTATTTATTGGGTAACGACAAGAGAGAGAACAATATATATATCTATACAGATATAGAGTATATGAACAATTAACAGAAATCAAATTCTAAATCTACTACAGGTCTAAAATTAGTCTGAACTGTAGTTTCTTTTATGAAACACACATACCAACTACTAATACAACAATCAGTTCTATGCTTATTCTTTCATCATGGATGGCTGGAAATTTTTCTGTAGTTTGAACGACAGTATGTTAAACTGTATTTTTATTTAGATATTCTAGCTGCCAGGAAGTTATAGCTAGTGCCAGACATGATTTATCACTCACCTTTACCATGTTCCCTTCCAGCTGTATACTAAATCATTTCCACTGACTTAAGCTAGCCTTCCAAACCTCAGCACAGCTTCAAATGCAAATGTATATGTATACACATATATATAAAATTGTGTATATATACACATACAAATACACTGCCTTTTTTCTTATCTGTTTGCTAAAGTATAATATAATACACACCAAAGTAATATTTAATCTTTTTTTAAATTAAAAAATGAAGCAACAAAAAGTAAGAAAAAACAAATTTAAGTAGATCTGCAACTGAAGTTTTGCCTTAAAGTTGGATTGCTCAGATTTTTGCACAAAGGAGAACTATTTCATCTGGTATGCTTGATGGTCTCCATGAATGGCTGCTTCATAATTTGTATTTCTCTCAAGGTGTGTTTACTCCATAATACTAAAATCTTGCTCTAACAATAGTTGCTAGTTTGTTTAGCAGCCATTCTGTGACACACATTATTAGACTGTTCAGACATCAGTTGCTTTATTTTCACAAATTATCTCCATTGTGAGAGGCTGGCATTATCCCATTTTAGAAGTACTGAACTGAATGAAGCATGGTGATATCTATCCTAATGATTATCCACTAATTTTAGCAGACTCACTTTTCAGAGTTCTGAGTATGATGTGGCATATCTCCTGCTCAGAGCATGCTATACCTCCTGCTGATTAAACGCACAGCTATTAGCGCTCAAAACTTCAGCAAATGAGGGTCCAAAACTTAAGCTGAGAAAACAAACTTGGGTTGAAATTAATTGCAATTTAGCTATTTAATATTAAGGCATTTAAGCTGAACTAGCTGTTTAAATTTTTCCTTTCTCCAGTTAACGGAGTGACAGGCAGCTCAAGAGAGCCATTGCCTCCATCAGTTAGAAAAGAACTCCGGGACAGAACGAACTGTTTTCTGGAGGTGCTTTTCTGCACTGACAGAGAAAACCTGCCTTATTTGTAGACCAAGGATATGCAAGATGAATCTCACTCTTTGGGAGGGCAAAGGCAGAAAGGGTCTAAAAGTTAGGCATTTGGTCTAAATTAGTCTGCTGTAGTCAAGAGTGGTAAGAACTCCCAGCAGGTGATTCATGCCATTCAAAGTCCTCTTAAAAGGGATTTGAAAAATCACCTTCTAGATATACCTGTCTCCCCCCATTGACTACAGACACTTTAGACTCCTAAATTTAAGGATGATGAATAAAACATTTACAGATTTCCTTTGGTAATTTTGGCTGTAGCCATTTGCTTGCCATGCAGAAATTCTTGCAGGGAAAGAAAATGTATTTCTTCCTAGAACTATACAGCTTGGAGAACAACTTCCCTTCTTATTCTGCCTTCTTATTTAGGCAACCTTCATTGCTGTGGTTTCTAAATTCATAGCACTTATGCCTCCAACTACAATTTAAGGGATTTTTGTGTGTGCAGAATTTCCTTGTTTTTTTAAAGAAGCAGGTTTGTTTGGGGGAGGTGTGGGTGTGTTTTTTTAATTCAGTTATTAGGCACTATAATGCTTTGTGATGAGCATGGCTGGAAGACTAACACCTCACAGACAGGTGTCAGGGAAGGTAACTGACTGAAAAAAGCCCAGGACCTTTTATGTTTAATCCTAACACAAACTAAGTAAATTTATTCTTTAATTTCCACATTGGTATTTTATAAATATTTGTAACTATCACCTGCTTTGTATGTTGTGACAACTTCTACTTGTATTAACCTGGTTTAGATTAAGGATAATTTCAAAGTATTTAGACAAAAGCAAGAGACAGGCTCTCACAAAGAGCAGTAATCTAGGAATATGACTTCAAGGTAATACCCTGCAGAATATGCCTAGGTTAAATGTACAAGAGTGCTGCAGTCAAAGTTTCAGAGACCATACAGAAAGCACGAGCTGGTATCTGAAGAGTCAAAAGAAAATATGGCTAATAGTTCTCTTCAATATAGGTAGGAAGATATTCAGGAGAATTTTAAAATAAAAATGGTTCCCCCAGAAATCCATTCCATTGGCACGATTGTGAGTACAGCTATGACTCCATAGTGTGTCACATTTGCCTTAACGACCTAGAGGGGAATTTAAGCATTTATATCACAAAAGTGAAGTGCTACCCCTTCCCCTATAGTATCTATATAGGACCACCTTTTCCTGTTCTGGTTCAATGACTCCTTCATTAGTTTCAGTTACAAATATATTAAACATCACGCTTACTAAATTGTATACGGAAGAGTCCCATGCTAACAGCTTCCTAGAAAACAGTGTGAAATGCAGTAGTTTACTGAAACACATCAGAAGGTCTGATGCCTAAGACTGTCCTACCATTAGGTGTCAGGACTGAGAGAGTCATTATATACATATATATAAACTTAGCTCTTGCTGTTGACTCCCTTCTCTGTCCCTAGGCCCTTGACCCTGGCCTGCCCAGTCCTTCACTGCTGGAGCACCTCACATCAGTCCAGCTTCATTGCTTGCCAGTCCTTGTATCTTCACCATGCCCCAATATCTTAACCTGTCACCCAGCTTCCTTTCCCAACACCACCAGCTTCTCATTTTATCTTCTTGTCTTCCTTGCTACTGCTTCTTTCCTTCCAGACTGGTTCAAAATAATAAAAAGCTTTGCCAGAGTTAAAAACAAAACAAGTCACTTTGAGATAGACTCCTGCCTGTGAAATTTTACTCCAAAATCTTTACTCAAGTAGAAGCAAGGGGAAACACCTGTGAAATTCACACATAGGTAGTACCCTTCCATAATGCCTTGTCTTTCCTACATAATTATATAGATTACATATAATAATAGCCACAACTTACTAAAGAGTTCATGAAAGACTGTCATCTCTGAAATAGTTTCTTATCAGCTGCTGTGCCCATAAGATATTAATGATTGCTAATATATAGATACTTGATCAGCTGTAACTGATTTTTCCATAATCTTGATTAATGTATAAGCTATTATAAAAAAAATTAATGCTTTCCCAAAAATCATTCCATTGTGCACATCATTGCACTCATTGTTTCTACTCATTGTCCTCTATTCCTTCCAATTTTTTTGCTTTCTCTCAAATTACATGGGCTCCTCTCACTGCCCATAAAATGTTTATGCCTAATAACAATAAATCACTTGCTTTTTTTCTTCTCTACCTGATAGAAACTTTCTTTCAAAATTACAATTTTTTGTATGCCACAACACAAGCAAACAACAAAAAGGCTTTACCACTGGTCAGATTCTACTGTCCATACTGTTTCTCTATCCTCCAGAGATCAAACCACAGTACTTCTCACCTCTGTCTCACCCAGACTCCTCCCCTCTCCCACACTCCTCAGAGCTATATAACCATTTTGCTGTAGGATCACAGATGCACATTGTCAAAGCAATCTACCCAATGCCTTCAAAAAAAGGCTGCAGCTGCATATTATCAATGTCAATCAATGTACTGCCTACATTCCCCTACATTTGTAGACACAGGATCTAGCAGGATTCCATACTGACTTAGTAACTGATTTCCAGTACATAAAGCTCATCACAACAATAATGTATGTTTTCTTGGAACCCTGCAGTAGGAATTCGATAGCACCACAAAAGGGACTTTCCTCATTGCCCAGAAAAATTAGCTTGCCCCTCAGAAAGGCTCACAACATCAACCTTTAAAAATATATTTTAGTAATAATATATATACAATTTAAATATAGAAGAGAAATTAGGTAATTTTAGAGGTTTATTTGGCTCCCTCTACCCTGTGTCCTGTGCAAATTTAGATATTTGGTGAGCAAGATTTAAAAAGCAGAGGGATAGAAAAACTAGCACCAATGGCTTCTAATATGATTCTAATTTAATTTTCTTTTACCTTTGTGGAGTGTGGCATTTTCTGAGTGCAGAACAATGAGCAATTTTATCAGGTCTCAGCCAGCATGGCCTTCTTCACCTACAGGGTGGAAAGAAGCCACCTGAACACATGTCTGCAGAACTTTTAGACTATGTTTGCCACTTAACATGTACTTATTTAATTTCATTACTAAGAGAATTAAAAATAAAGATGAGACAATCTGTAACAGTTGGTCTCATACCAACAAAATATAGCCCCCATATTTTGAAATTGCTTTCTCCTAGCTACTCAATTCAGATGATTTCTATGCTCTTTATTTTTTAAGCTGAACTGTTCAGCACACTTTGAATGCTCATATCTCTGAAAAACACGTGGCAGCTAAAGAAATATTCACAAAGATTTTCAAAAATAATGCCTAGAAAACAGTTTTACAAATCTTCTTAAACTTTAACAGACTTTATAGCATTATAACATGAAATGAATAAATACTTTAATGCAGGAAATGCAAATTTTAGTTTCCTGCATCTCCTTGTGTCACAGTGGGAAAGCAGTAGTAGCTATGAAAGACCCACTCCCTTGTGAGCACTGGGTAATGTGCACCTTTGCTTGGACATGGATGGACAGAAGAAGGAGACATCTTATGTCAAGAAACTGATTAATGGATATACACGTACAAGAATTTGCTTCCAATTCAAATGGTCCAGCCTACCTCCTCCTAGGAACAGAGATAAAAGAAGATGACATTCAAAACCATGGGTATTTGAAAGTGATAAGGAAAGCTGTTTTTTTTCATTTAATTTTTGAGGCACCAGCCATCTCCTGGCATAATCCCCTTCTGGTCCCTGTAATTAGAGATTGCTTTTCCTAAGAACAGTCATATGTGGTCAAAAAACAAATGTGCCCTTGCAAGATAGTGAAGGAGAATCATGTTGACTCTTGAGAGACTCCTTTTGGAGCTGGCTAGCACAGTAAGAGATGAGGAGTAACCCTTTCTTTGGACTGGTTTTCTCCGAGCAATAAAAATGCCCAGTTTGTCAGCAGTCTCTCTCTCCAAGGCAGAAATACATTTATTTTATGCTACTGAAATGCACTGACCAAGAAAGAAGGCACAGAGTAAGGAAACAATAACATGCTTTAATCTTTTGCTATCTCCAGCATGAAATGTTCAATGATACACTGATTTGGCTTTGCAATGGTACCTGTATGGCCTCCATTCAGCAATATTTTTCAGAGGTTTATAAAAGCCTGCCACAAACTACTCGAATTGTACAACCAAGGACATATTGCATCAAACTCTCTGATATGGGCTGTGAAAGAAGAGAAGGCCCGTCTTAAACCAAATATTCTGCCAAAGGAATGTTTGTCTTTTCAGATACCCTCACCTTTAGAAAAGCTTGGGTTTAGAATCTGAATGCACATTTTCCTCACAACAACGTAAAAAAAGATTTGCATCATTTTATGAACCCAATTATATAAACATTTTATGACATGAAGGTTCATAACTATTCCTTATAATATGAAATTATAAATGAATATATAAATGAATAAAATGAAAAACACTGTTGTGATTAGTTCTTGATAAAGAAGAGAAAAGATAGCATATAAACATACTGAGGTTGATAACATTGTGGTACACAGTCTGCTGAAATCTGGGGATGCTAAGAACAAGCAACCACTAAACCAATTAATTAAATGAGAAGTCAAAAAATGTTTGGCCAGAATCAGGAAGAGTTTAGAGTAGAGAAAAAAAACAACAAAACCAGAGAGACCAGGGAAGACTTTTCTCCACATCACCAAAGTTGTTTTCCATTGAATCTCGAGTTTTTCTGACTTATTTCCCACATACAACTTCAATGCTTATTTCTTGTCCAAACTGAGTTCCCAAGTCAAGGCTGATTTTTTTAGAAAATCCTTGCATCAACCTTCAGATGAACAAATCAGAAATCTGTTATTTTAAATGAGGCAGTAAAACTTCTGATTGTAAATGCAGAGCCTAAAAGCAAAAGCTTGTAGATATCCTAGCTATCTGGGACACAAGCATGAAGATTATTTTCTCACTTTATTCATTCTGTGCTGGAAAACCTCATGATTTTATTCTGTGTTTCATAACTGTTGTGAATTTTCAACAGCCCCAACCTCAGGAGCCTTGCTGTCTGCAAACCCCCAGCTTTTACTTAAAGTGCATTTTTATAAACAAGTTATAGTCATCAGAACTGCAGGGGGGAAAACCCAACAGCAAACCCTAAAAAATGCTACAGAAAACTTTGAGCATTCAAAAAACTTCATGGTAAATGGCATGTTCACAAAGTACTTGTGTTTTTATCTCATGAATTTATGTTCCTACTAAGACTTTCAAAAGACAGTGTTGGAGATATAAAAGGTTTGCTTTGCTGAGAGTAAAGATGGAGAGATTTCACGTGTTTGTTTGACTTAGAAAAAATCTTGGCTTAAGGCCATCATGTACACATTGACTATGGGACTAGTGTTTTTTCCTTTCCAAACTTTTTTCTCTGTAGAGAAATATGAGGAGAATTAATTGGTTTGTAGTACCATTCTTTTGCTAGAATTGGGAGCTCAAAGTAGGGAAGCGTCACTTTCACATCAGTCTGAGATAGACTTAAAGACTTTCTTTGTCAGTGTTCAAGCCTCCTTTTGTTTTATTCTGTCTTTGCTTCTCTGTTGTCTGTCTTTCATGAGTCTGGCCGTATAGCTGTTTGCTCCATATTCTCCTCTCCCCAGGGACTGTGCTTTAATTCGGTGATAGAAATCACTGTTGTGTAGACATCAAGATTTTTTTGTCACTTTCTAAAACTTCACCACAACATTATTTTCTATTAGAAAAGCAAAGACTCTGCTTCCCAGGCAATTGGAGTCAAACTCAGGACATTGCTTGAGGCAGAAAGTGGATATTGAACAGTTCCTGCTCTTTTGTCCTTGCAATGCTTAAGGGACGAAGTGACACAAAAAAAATGAATGCCCCACCTGTTCATCTGTATGACAGGAGCTTGGCTTAGATAACAGATAAATGCTCTGGTCTCAGTCTCAAGTGAACATTGTCAAATTAACACGAGCCACTGTATCAGTTGTCAGCTTAGTTTTTGTTCCAGCAAATGACAGATATGAGCAGCTACTCATATTTTTTTCACACCTCAAGAGCATGTGGTGACACAGTGTTCATACACAATGAGATGCAATGTACCACTGGGAATAGTTTCCTCTGTGCAAAATCTGTCACAGCCATGAGAAGTCATTACTGATGTGGCTATACAGTTGTATGAACAGAAAAGGGGTGCCTTGGGAGCTAAGCACAGCTTGAGAGACCCATGTGAGAAAAAGACTGCTCTGTTTTCTCATTGTGACACTTAATAAACCTCACTTGCACGAATACGCTTTGGGTGTGCAGAGAGTGGAAGTCCTGACCACTTCAGTCATTAAAGAAGCTGCGATACTTTATAAGTGACTTTACAAAGAATAAGGATTTCTGGCTTTGTGTTCTGAGAAAATTCATTTGGAAAAATTATATCCTCCCTAGCAAAATTACTCCAGTAGTTTTAATTGCCCATAACATCCTACTTTATTTTTACCCTTAATTATTCTCTATTTCTCTTGAGCAGTCCTAACTTCCATGCTTTATTCAGAAGTATATGTGTTTCAGTGGTGAGTGCAGTGATTACCATATACCTATTAAGGGGATTTATTACGTCTTCCTCAGGTAGATTAAAGAATCCATTTAACCCCAGTATTTTTTTCCCTGGAAAGATCCTTACAAACTACACTTAAGTCACTTTTTGAACCATGTATATAGTTTTCTCAAGTCAGTCTCAGGAATGCATCATACAATGACAAAATCATTCCTCAAATCCCAGTCTAAATTTGAGCTTTTTCTGCCACTGTGTTGCATGGAGGTTCCTGCCCAGGAGCTAATTTATAGTGGCTCGAAGCATTTTAGAAGTCTTATCTTCCAGGTGACAATGTCTTACTATGTAGGCATGGCCAATGTTCCTAGTTCTTCAGTAAATGGTTTTCATTCACCTTTAGCATGAGAGGGCCTGGCTTGTTGAGCAGCTCTGATTCTTCTGTACAATTAATTTTTCCTTATTAGTTTGCCATTCTGCAGTCTGTGTCAGCCAAATATGTTGTGAATTACAGTTTTATAATTGCATTCATGTGAAAATGCTAGTTTTACATACCAATTCATGTGTGCCTCCACTAGGACTCTCTTTATTTGATGACTGCTCATCCACAAATACCATTTGAAATATGACGGCAAAGTACTTCTTAATTAATTTCATGTACCTGCATGATACTGTATAATGCTTATTTTTAATCAAAATGTCATGAAGTTCTAAAACATATATCTTAAACAGTTTAAATCTATTATATCTAAACAGTTATTTTAGTATCCAGACTTGTAATTTAACCAAAGAATGAAGTCATATTTGTCTGATAATAAAGCCACATTAACAAAGACTAATTGTAATAGAACAGTTAATAAAACAAAAATATTTTTAAAGTATATCACCCAAAGTACCGTAGTCAATATAAACAGCATAACTCTCAGTACCAGTTGTATGTCCTCAGACACCAAATAACTATGACCAGCAAATATAAACTGAGCACAAAGGAAAATCTATCCTTGAGGAAACTTCAGTTCTGACAGGATGAAATGAGATTAAAGATAGACAGAAGGAGCTAGATTGACAAGACTGAATTAAGCTCTTTAGTTCAAACACCTGAAGGTTTCTAAAATTCAGGTGCCAGTAGCATTTATAAGACCTTACTCAGCCATTGCCTAAGCCTGTAAAATTCTGCAGCTGCTAGAAAGCTGATCCCCAAAGGGATTTATTCCGCCAGATTTTAATTAACTGAGAGTAATAGAAATGGTGAATGCTTCAGATTCAGGACTTCAAAACCTCTGTGAGTCTTGGTCCAAACAGCTATATCTGTACATCACTAAACAAACTGGGACACTACAGAGTATCTCAGGGTCTGCTTCACTCTTGTCTGTAAGACAAACTTGTGTAATGCACAAGTGGGGCATTTTTTAGTGTACCTCATTGGAAATCCCAGTCAAAGACCCTAGTCCTCCCAAAATAGTGACAAGAAACTGGTGATGCAGTGCAGCAATGGAGACAAGACAGACTTAAATCATCCTGACTTCAGTGTTCTGTTTTCTACAGAATTTTAAGTGTAGGTTAAAATGCTGATTTGAACTTGAGTCTCTCAAAGGAATGCCAAAATACAGGTTATAAGGCTGTTCTCAGCATTGCTCTGTTTTCACCAAAATTTAATTATTTTGCATATTGGAATTGTTCAAAAAGAATGAACGAAGAACTCCTCTCTTGAGGAAAAGAGGCCTTCCTATAGAGGCCAGGGCTTTATGCATTTGGATAGGCACAGATTTAAATTGTTACTGTAGATTAGACAATTAAACCTGGTCTGCTCACACTGCAGTATTCCAACAACTGAATATGTACTGAAGGGAAAAGCAGCATCAATATTATTTTAAGGGGGGTGGGACGGGTGGGGTGGGGGAGGGGCAGTAGATTGGATGCTCCGCTCTAGGAGAGAGGTTTTAGCTGCAGATCCCAAGCAGAGGGAAGCATATTGTTCTCTTCTGAAATCAAGCATATAATTCATCCTCTCTTTCTCTTTGACATTTCCTGCAGATGAGCTTAGGCAGCTTTCTTCTGCAAAGTGGATTCATTTTTTGGTTCATCCCTTTTAAGGGGCAGTCCAATTTCCTAATCTGTGGGTGTGTTTTTAGTCACTTGCAAGGCATCTAATGCTTAGGCCGTATTTTTACTCTCCTTTATGAAGCTAATCTTAGGCACAACAGCAAATCATCAATACTGGACAAAATATCTCAGGTAAGGGTCCAAACATATATTCTGGAAGTAAGTGTTGACTGTTTTCAACAGTAATAGAGAACTGCATATCCCAGTCTCTCACTTTTTACTAGAAAGAGTGCATTCAAGTAAAGCACAGCTCTGAGCCTCCAAGGCCCTATTCATTTCCAGAAGTCTAAGAAAAACTGAGAAAAACAGACAGGTAGTAGCGGTAGTAATTACAATAAATGACCATTAACACTGTTCATTGCTATTGAAAAAAAAAAAAAAAAAGGGTGGGAGTGGGGTATGGGGGAATAACAGACATACACAGCAACAAACATGAGAAAGCCCAAAGCAATGATGAGACAGTTCTGATTAGTGTAATAAACAGAACTCACTGCATAGAGCCTGTTCTACTTTTGTGAACAATTCCACTAGTACTGTAGTACCAGTAGGTTGTAAGTAGCTATTACATGGAGGATGGTATTGTGATCTTATAGGAGAATATTTCTCTCTTCTTCCTCCAGAGACAATTAGCTCAAACACAAGGAGTTATAATTATGACATGGATCAACCCTTGGTCACAGTAACACATTCAGTTTGAAGAGCTCCTAGACTGTCACGATTGTCTGAATAGCAAGGGCTGATAATGGTCAGTTATATTAACTTGACATGTCATATCCAGTCAGTGTCCTGCTAGTATGTGCATATACATGGAGATTCATGGAAATTCTGCATCAAGAAATTCTATCTGTACCAAGAAAAATCTATGGACAAGTTTCTCTAAGGTGAAGGTTAAGTTGATGAATTTAAGGGCTTTTTCTGAGAAAAAGTTAATTGTCTGGGTGGCAGGTTGCAGAGTGATTATGCCACACCTGTCTGCAATGAGGGCCATGCTTCCCACATCTTAAGTACTGGGGAAGAAGAGATCTCCTCAGGTGAGCATGCTCTGTGGAGTGTGAACTGGCTGTAAAGTTGCTTTGCTGTACCTAGGCATATTCTAGGGCAGAACTTGGGTGGGTAAATGATTGTATATAATCAGCACTTATGTATGCAATAAAGGATCTTACTTGGGGTCTGTGCTTTCATATGCTACAAATGGTGTCTGAACAGGGGCTTGAGGAAAAAAAAAAAACCAACAAAAGTCAACAACAAAAAACCCCACCTACTGGCATAGCCCACCTGAAGCAGGGAAGGTGGATACATTAAGATGGATAAGGGAGTGTTCTCATCATCACCACAGAATGGCAGGTGAGTGACTGGGAACCCTGGGACAACCATTAATACAGGAATCAAAAAATCAGGAACAGGAAATTGATAGTCATGTTTTGGACTGAAACAGCCAAAATTGCACCTACCCACAGATTCTCCATTTTGGGCCTAACAGACTGAGTCATTACATTCAGGTGAGTTGTCTGAAATTATAGTCCTTTGAAACAAACATTCCCTTGGTAATCATGTTTATCCTCTTGCAACAGTAGGGTATTAATTTTACTCATGTATTTACAGCAAGGAGCAAAAGAAAAACCAGAGTCTCTTCTGTGCTGTTTTGCAACTGTGACTAGATATGTGGGTTTAAATTGTACTATACATTTTATTGACAAAGACATGAAGACAGACTTGAGCTGAAGCAGTTCTGGAAGCAAAAGAAAGAGAGTATACTTTGGTGCCTTAGATCAGTGCAGAAAGGAGGTTGTGCGAAAGGGAGGCATGGAATTATTCAGTGCATTCCCTGTCTGATACCAGGTAGAGCAACCAGCTGTGTGAGAACAATTCCTGTACGAAGCTGTAAAAGAACCCAGATGCTCAGTTAAAGATTTTTGGACCCAGATGCTCAGTTAAAGATTTTTGGACTCAGATGGGCATTTACCATAAACTTGTACACTGCCATTGCAGAAAGATATGTAAATGACCCTATACAATTGTGAAGTGCTGTGTCATATGATGCTTACCTCTATACAATATGAAGTTTGATAATGGAGTACTGGGACTGAGCTACTGTGCAGACAGTGGATAATTTAATGATGAAAAATATAGATCAAAGGCCTCAGTGAACCCCCACTTGGCTCATTTGACCAACAGAAACCTCCTACCGACGACAGGCCAGAGAACAAACCAGAATAATGTGGATCATCTTGATGCTTCTTTCCTTGCATCTGGCATTGCTGCCACACAATCTTTAACCACATTGAATAAGTTAGGATGTGATATGAAAAATATTGATGTGTGGGTTTGTTATATTGCTAGGGTTTTGGCTATTGTTAGGTCTACTGTGTTTGATGAACCTGAAGTGAGCCACGATAAAAAGAGCTGTCTATCAAGCTATGATGGTTCAGATTCACATAGCCTTAACCTTACCTGATTTAACAAACAAAAAATGGGGAATTATAAGGGCTCTTTCTGAGAAAAGGCTTTGTTCATTGTCTGGGTGCCAGGTTGCAGAGTGATTATGCCACACCTGTCTGCAATGAGGGGCATGCCCAAAGCCTCCCATATGTTAAATATTGGGTAAGAGATCTCCTTAGATGAGCATGGAGGAAGTAAATAGCTTTGTGGAGTGTGAACTGGCTGCAAAGGTGCTTTGCTGCACCTAGGCATATTCTAGGGCAGAACTTTGGTGGATAAGTGATTGTATACAACCAGCACTTATGTATATAATAAAGGATCTCATCTGGGGTCCATGCTTTCATATGCCACAGGTGAAAGTCAAGACTGACTCAGCTAAAGTTCAAGTAAAATAACATGACAGTTTACAAGAAACTTTCTATTATAGATAGGGTGTAGGCATACTTCTTTATAAACAGCTTAGGGCACAAAATTTCTCCTGTATCATAAAATACCTGATGCTGTTTCTTCTTTTGAATGGTACTAAACTCTATTCCTTGTCCCTTTTCTTCCTGCCACATTTAGATGATCCTGCCCAGTTCCCTGTCTTGGGAGAAGAGCTTTGCCTGCATCTCAAGTGAGGAGGTGTGGGCCTGTGGGTTCTAATCTACTCAGAAAATGAACATTCTACTTAGGAAAAACAATTAAAAGCCAAAAATTCTCCAGTTTTTTTTTCCCCCTAAGTTGAAATCTATAAAATATTTTTTGTGAATTCTGAGAAGAGGGAAAGAAAAAAGCAAAAGGGCAAGGGAAAAGCACTCAATAGAGCTTATTGCCAGGGCTTGACCTGGGAATGGGAGGCCCTTCTGGGCTTTAGGTTGAGGAATATTATGTGACTTGAAAATTCTGATTGACTTTCTGAAAATGAACTTAGAAAATACCCTATGAAAGACTAGAGTTTGTGGATTAGAAATTTTATGATCTGGGACAAAGCAAGAAAGATGTTAAGGAAAATGTAAACACTCCATAAGTGCAGGATAGATGGTGCGTATAGAAGGTTTAGGTTAACAATGAGACTAACATTACAGCAGCAGAGAAAGAGAGATTCTGTGAAAACATAAGATTCTAAGCATTGTGTAAGGATGATAAATGCTTCAGTGGACCCCACAAATTGTAAACAATAATAAATCCAGATAATGCTAGAGAAACATGGAAAACAGACCATATATTGTCTGTTTCTCTCTCACATTGTTAAAGGGTTTTGTGTTTTTTTTTTAGTATGTTGTATTTGGTATAGTTTTAAGTACTTTTAGAGATGTGTGGAATAAGCTTCAGCTATTATAAGGCCCATAATAATTAAATAGAAATTCCAAACATTCATAGGATCTGATTCCCTGGAGGTTATGACAGAAATTCATTGGTGTGTTAAAGCTCTTTGGTGCTTCTAGAGACCAATATCTACCAATATCTTTGTCATGTATGAATCAACTCATGAAATTCTGACAAAGGGAATCTAGTAGACTGAATTAGGAAGGGGGAAAAAAACAACACTATTGTCTGCTATAGGACAAATAAAAACATCAGTCTTGAATTTTAAGCCCAACACTGCTGTCATCTAGTTCCCTGTCAGGAAGACTTCTGCTAGAGCTGGAAACACTGAGATCTTTCCTCCTGATGTCCCCTCTCCCACACCTCTAGATCAAAGAAGAAACTCCATCCTATTTGAAAAAAGTGTTTTCTTTGTCATGGGTACATACAAGAAAGGTATTGACGTATTCGAGTGAGTCCAGTGGAGGACCCCAAAGCCTAGGAGGATGGAGCACACATCATACAAGAACAGGCGGAGACCTCTGTTTGTTTGGAGATGGGAAAGAGAAGGAACACCTTAGTGCTGCCTGGAGGACACAGAGGAGACAGAGCCTTACTCTTGGAGGTACACAGCAGCATGATGACAGGCAATGGGCACAGGTTGAAACGTGAAAGTTCTGATTCAATATTCAGATGTTTTCTTTTTTAACTGTAAGGGTGCTCGAATACTGGAGGATGTTGCCTAGATGTGTTGTGGAGCCTCCATCCCTGGAGGTGTTCAGAACTGGACAGAACACAGTCCTGAGAAATGTGGTCTACTTTGAGGCTGGAGTTGGACTAGATGACCTCTGGACAACTCTTCTAGCCTTAATTATTTGATGAGTCTATGATTCTATAATTCTATAGTTCTCTGTAGCGTTTGTCTTGCATACCTACCTGAAGTCCAAGCATGGTTGCTCCTAACTTGAGAAAGGTAAAGAGCCATGGTTAGAGTACAATACTCTGTGGAGACAACTTTGTGAGAGTGTGGTAGAAAAAAGTGATAAATAAGTTAAAAAGCCCCACAGTAGACCAGTTATAATGCACTCAAAACATTAAAGATGGGAAGTAAGCTTCTATAGTAGATGCTGAACTTCTAATTCTTGGAAAAAGAGTATGAACTGCAGATTTCTGAATAGTTTTCTGTGTGCTTAAGATAGGCTATATGAGATAGACGTAATTCAATCAGCAACAAAAGTATGAACCATTTTCAATATCACGCTCAATAGTATGAAAATTTAGCAAATTGTGTTCTAAAGAAAGAATAAAACAATACAAGAAACTTTACAAAGACAAAATGTGTCTCCCAACCTTGCCCATTTCTATAGGTTTTATCCCACCTGTTTTAACTTGTTCTTTCAGAGGAATACTTTACTTATTATCATTGTGGTTTTTGGTTTTGGGGTTTTTTTTAGTTGGTTTTGTTTTCTTTTTTTTTTTTTTTTTGAGGGATGTATGATCTAGGATACCTTTTTTATATTTCTTAATTGCTGATGTGCATTTAGGGTAGACCAAACCCTTGACTCAGAGCTCAGTCATGAGTGGTGTGTCATCCCAAGAGAAGTAACAAGCACCCCCAAAGACATTCTTCTGACACACAGTTTCTCTGAGATTCTCCTTTTCTCCCTCCACTAAACAGGAGTAACCTTCAACAGCATCTCAGAAGATTCAGCTTTGATGACTACTGGGTGAGGGAGGTTATGCCCATGTGTGGCAGAAGTGTGCAGCCAACACTACCCAAATCCTACTTTGCTTATGTTGAGCTCATAGAAGGACAGAGATTTATTCCATTTGACATGTAGGCGCAAGTCTGCTTTAATGTGCAGGCCAGCACAACTTTTGGGAAAAGGAAGATTGCAATTTTGAACAGGTTTCTTTCCTAGATTCATTCAAAACTATTTTCAGAATTCATGTTAGGTCTCTAAAGAAGTTCTTTTTGCAGGAGAATAAAGCATCCAGACTTTTGCCTTAGGAAAAAGACTAGCATCTGATGAAGTTGGGTAAGAAATGTGTATATTTCTCTCTGATAGATGACATGCCAAAAAAGCCAACATAAACAGCTAACGGCTGATTGGATTGGTACATTACCCTTTGAGGAAGTGCTTTTCCTGGCTAATGCAGGAGGTGAGCTACCCATGTAGATAAATCAATGACGTAATTGATTTGGCAAATCTCATTTTCCAGTCAGTCAACGCTTTGCGTGTTGTGTCCTAACTTCTGAGAAAATATCTGACTTCAAAATACTGAAATGTTTTCACCAAAAAGCCACCGAGATGCTTGTTTTTATAAAATACTGTGACTGTTTCATAATTAGCTTGGCTGTCTTTAGGGGACATACTGTAAAATTATATCTAGAAGAAAATAAGCTAAAAATGGATTTGATCTTCCCTTAGACAGATAGACCTTCCACATCGAAAGCATAGCATACATTCATAAGCACAGACAATGGCCATATTAAAATGCAGTCTTGTATTTTTCCTGTGTTTGTGGCCTGTTCATGTAATTTGGAAATGTCTCAACCCCAGGTGTAAGCCTGAAGGCAAGATCCAATTGTTGACATCTGTTGAGGAACAGAGAGAGGGGTAATCTATAGGTTCTGAGACCTTCAGATACACAGACAGCCCTCTGAGGGAAGGGGTATGCTGCCAGCATGCATTGGCGCACACACACAGATCCCTGCAACATCATTCATCTGCATGCACATGAGCTAACACTTTGGGCCATGATGGCTTGGAAAAGAAGACTGCGCTGTAAAGTTGAAGTGTACACAACATTTGTATTCCTGGTTCCCAATGGATGGACAAGAAAACCATGGACAGTATTAGGATGAGAGGTCTGCCAAGTCTCTGAGGTGGGAATCCTAAACAAAAGCTGACTTGTGAAAGGTAGCCAGAAGTGTTGAGAGAAGACAAGGAACACGCCTCCATATGGCTCAGAACAACAACTGAGAGCAAGGGGCGAAACCAACAGCTGTTGAGGCTGAAGTGCCCAAAACAGCAGCCTTGGACAGGAACTGTGGTGCTTCTTACTCAACAATGCTTCAGATCATATTGCTAATAGAGTCCCAGGAAAATATATATCACTTAGGAACAACAGCAAATGACCATGCTAAAGAGTTGGATTTCTCTGAGGCTGGGCAAAAAACTGTGAGCAGTTACTAGCCCAGGAAGGAGAGAGGCACTCTGCCAACATAGTGACAGCTGTAGGAAGAGGGAAGCCTGATAATGAACACAGCCCAGAAGGGACAATGTTTCTTTCTTTCAATTATTTAGTTTTTCTAAATTGCCTTAATATGTTTCTGTCGTCTTCTCCCACTCCCCAAAACTCTAACTCTTCAGCTCCTTTATCTAAAGTCATGGCCTCATGTGAGGAAGTCCTGCCATTTTGGAGTGTTCAGGTGACAATGTGTATTTTCTCAGGCTCCTGAGGGAGGTTCCAGTTGATGGAATGACACATGTCATTTGAAATTCTCATGGAAAATATGTTGTGCAACAAAAAACTTGGTTAGTGTTTACCAAAATTCTGTATGACACAATCTAGCCCAGTGCCTGTGTTCTGATGAGCTTCAATATGCAGAACAGGACTTACTTTTCATCCAAGCACTCAGGTTCCAGTGAATGCAAAATTTGATTTTGTAAGATCAGTAGTGAGCTTGCTAAAATTAAAAATGTGGATTGATTAGTGAGATTAAACGAAAGTCATATAATAGCAGAGACAGGTTCACAATAGTAAAATGAACATTAGCAACAATCAATCAGTTGAGCTCCAAGCCATGTGCTGAGATCAAGTGGTAGTGTTCAGTAAAGTTCTGCTCTATGCCAGGAGAAAAGTGGCAGCCCAATGTGTTGCATTTAAGAAAGATATTTTTGTGTAACACAGAATGACATCAAATTGCACCTGTCAGGAGACTGAGATTCTGATATAATTTAAATCATGATTTCCAAATGGCCATGTTCTGAGCTGCGAGGAACACCTGCCAACATAACTAATAGTGAGGACAAAAAGCCTTTGGTAGCAAGTCCCTTGAGAAGGAGATAATAATATATGTGCCCTGTTCAATAAGCTCTTAGCCTGAGGTATTTCCAGTATGCAAAGAAAAGAAAGCTTACTTTTAATTTTTTATGCTGTCCCGCTTTATCTTGATATGTTTCTTCCATTTTCATCAAAGAAGTTCTCAATTAGTTTAACAGGAGTTTTCTTTTCTAAAACCAAATCCATTTCTATGTGGAAGCCTTTGATGGGAGTTTCCATATGAAGAAAGATTAAAGAAGTGAGAGCTAATTATTATGGAAAGAATAAGCACAAGAGAAGATATAACAAAATAGGCACACATAATAGTTCCTACTGTGGACAAGGTCAGTCATGCTCTCTTGATTGTCCATTACCAAAGCAAACACTTCATAAATTAAAAAAAACAACAGACTGAATTATATATACACACCATTTTTTACAAAAGCAATCTCACTTTACACAATACATGGCTACAAGAATTTACTTGCACAGTAAGGGAAGTTTGTTGTAGAAGAAAATATACAGTCTCAGGACAGTATGTCCTAGATGTTTCCGAAATGGCAATCTTGTAAACAGGAGGGCTGACAGGCAAGGGTAATTGTGGGTTAAAACTCAGAAGTCTGCAGAGAGCAGCCAGATCCACAGACCTTCTCCTTTTCTTTTGTGCCCTCTACTCCCAATATAATCCATTATCAATGTTTTTTTAGTGACAGAAAAAAGAATTAACTGCAATGACAGGGTCACAGCAAGCTCCAGCCGGACTAGCAGCCTTCCACAGGCTGTTGCTGCTGCTTCAAATCAGAGGAACCACCTCTAAGCCTTAGCTAAACCTGGCCTCTTCTTTGGATGTAGTTAAAAGATTTGTGCCACTGCCACACAGTGAACAGGCAGATGAACATTTATCATGCAAATAAAATGCCGGCAGTCTTCTTCATGGGATGCCACAGCTTCTCATCATGTGATGGAAAGTGCATGAGCACTGAATCGGCACCTGTTTGCATACAGCAGTGTAGGGGATGAAGTGCCAGAGACCATCAGAACACAGGGGTCCTTCCATACCTGCTAAGCCCACGTTCAACCAGAAGGTGAAGATGTACAAGTAAGTGTCATTCGCAATCTCTTAAACAGTCTCAAAGTATCATGTAAAGGAATGTTTTTTTCTTGTATTGAGAAGGGTATACTGAGTCACAGTGAAGGAAGGTAGCAGAGAAGCAGGTTGTGAACTGGATGTCTTTTTCTGTCTAAGAGAAGGTTGTGGAATAGACATTATAGGGCTTTCTAAGAACAGGGGAAAAAAAAAAAAGGTTTTGTGGAGAATTATAGCTGATCTTTTTGTGCAGCAGGAGCACAGATAAGATGCTTTGCAGAGATCCTTTTTATAAATTTAGCCCAGAAGGCCAGCTTTGCATTAAAGTGTCTATCAATTTGCTGTAATTTATAATAGATATGTTGTGGATCTTCAGGTCTTGGCTGTTCTCTGTGCTCATGATAGGGAGATCAATATCACTTTCACATGCGTAGGGCATGCTATGTTTAATAAAAACTGCAATGTACATAAACCCCTCACCTGGCTGAGGCCCAGGAGAGAAAGTTTGCTTGGTACAGCAAGCATAGACTTAACAGCTCACTTCTAGGTGTGCCCTTCTGGGTCTGGCAAGACAGCGTAAGTTCAAGTGTGTATGCATCTGTTGGTGTTGACCTATCATGTAGTACAAATACTAGGGAAACAAATTTAAACATCGCATCCTCAGTTGCTCACTGTGTTCTGCTAAAAGCAGTACTGCTTGTTGACCACTGACTATCAGAAATTCTCTGGTTTACTGCCACAGAGTGTGACCTTTCTTTTTCTGAACTCCGATGGCTTTTTCAGCTTCCCTACATAGACAAATTGATTGGCACAGCATTTTTTTATTTTGGAGGGGTGAAGGAGTAGAGGAAGCCACGGAGACTGGAAGACATCCCATTCCAAAACAGGGTCAAGCAAGGATCATAGGAACTTACTAGTATATCAATAGCTGCAAAAATATACTGTTACAGACCTGCTATTATAGCTTTCTTTGAAGACCCTATACCAGAAAAAAGGTTATACAATATTACTGTATAATACATATACACATACATATACAATATATGTTACAATAGTATTACTCTACTGTAACTGTAGCTATGGATAAACCTTCTAACATCCCTCTGGTTCCTGGAGGTGATTTTGCTGAGGAACAAAATTACCTCAGTAAAGGTAACGTGCTGACTGATGGCACAGAAGTTACACAATGAATTTGTGTGATGGATTTAAACCGGTAGTTTAATTACAAGTTGCTAATGGTTCACGCTATGTAGTTCCATATGTATAGCTACCCCTCACTTAATGTTGTATTGGGATGGGGCATCTGCAGCACCATTCTCTGTTGTCTTCTCCCAGGCAAAATAAATTCATCTGTAAATTTTTTGCTACACAGTTATCAAGGTAGTATTATGACATCAAAAAAAATCAATATATGTACAATCCTTATGCTTCATAGCTCATGCTAAAGAAATATTTACCAGCCCATTAGGTGACGTTGTTGTTATACATGGTCCCCTCACTGTGTAAGGGGTACATAAAATGCTGAATAGGCAGGCACAAATAGCAGCCATCTCTTAGGGCCAAGGTATTTTACCTGTGAATATACATACAGGAGAAACTAGTAGATGCACATAGACATCAACAATTTGTGTCTACTGTATGCATATAGGTGATGATGCAATGGGACTATGTGGGTAAGAGGATGAGCCTGTGTACTTCTGTGTTCTAGCCATATCTTTATAAAACAAGAAAAAATGGAGGACTAATAATAATACCATTAAATTTGGAGTTTATGTAAGAAGAATGTTGTGAGCATTGCTGAAATAAATCCTTGTTCTGTGATTTTTGGCTACATGTCTTGACTGGCTACATGATATCTGCAATAGAAACATAAAGATCCTTGGTTCATAATGCCCAATCATACATTACAATTTATATCATGTAGTCATGTCTTCCTGATCATAATAAGTTCTGTTTAAGACCATAGAAAAATAGATTATTTCCCAATATTTCTTGTAGAATATTGTTACAAAATCTTATTCTTCCACTGTTTCAAAATCTCTTAAGTTATAAGTTAAACTGAGTCACAGCTATGTTTTATTCATTTGTTCTTTTACCAGTATTGCCCTTTACCATAAAATGATATTTTGCTCATATTAGGCAATAGTTGTGTTTTGGTTGTGTTTTTTTTTTTTTGCTTTAACTTCCCTCTCTGCTGTTATTCCCCCCTGACATATTTATAGAAATCAATTATATCCTCACTCAGCCTTGGTTTTGCTGCTTTTTTGCTGCTAAGCTGAAGAAGTTAATTCTGGTGGGTTTTTTTACTCACACAAAGTAAGTTCTACACCATACTCGTCATTTTAATGGACCTTTTCTCATCCCTTTTGAAACAACTTTATTGACCTTTGGTGGCTACATGCAGGATTTCAGAGTAAGTCTCACCAATATAAAAAATACAGCATTAATACTTCCATACCTGACCACAGTTTGTGTGAGCAGGCAAGGGCCTGAGGAATGTGATTTGAACATTATTATTGTGAGAATGCCCCAGAGTGGTAAAGTTGGGCTTTGATCCTAAACAACAAAAAGATACTACAGTCATTCAAACAACTTTTGCTACTGTAGCTTTAGCAAATTTATGTACGTAACGGTGAACTTTAGCTCTTTAGTTGACCTCTTTTCCTTTTTAGGTACATATGTACAAATGAGTTTTGTGAGTAAGCAGTGCATGGTTACTAGCCTACATTTATCAATCAGAAAAGGCTGTTCCACTCATTCACTGCCTCTGCAGAAGACTTTTCTCTCTGTTTTCCCCCTTATCTTACCTTCTCTCAGTGATGAGGTTAATTCCATCTTCTCCCTGCTGTCTACCAAGTACACTTGTACTGTATTTGCTTTTTCTTTGTCTTACTTTCCTACCAGCTGAGTAATAGTGAGGCCAAAAGAAGAGGAGGTGAGAGGACAGGCAGGCAGGCAATCTGCCCAGTAGCAGGGATAGGAAAGAAGAGAATTTGGGTAAGAAAAGTTGATGAAAGCAAGAATTTTTTTTTTCCTCCTTTCTCCCTATGAAAGAAGATGTTGCACTCTCAGACTTTTGCAGTGGCTGTCTCTTCTGAGGGCCTAAAGTGTTTGTTCTAACACTTGAAGAGAGTTGGCATAGGTATTCTGAAATGACAGAATGTCCATACAAAATAGCAACAGCAGTCACTGTAATTATTATTAGGGTTAGTTAATTAGGGTTTATTAATTAGTAGATTAGGGTTAGAGTGCATTGAATATTATTTTTTCATTGCTTGCAACATGGCATAGGTCTGGTCTGTGGCTGTTGTATACCATTATACATTTTCTCTCATTTTCTCCTTGTATACACTACCTTCTCTCATGCATTAAATTCTTCTGCACTACTGCACTTAAAACAGCATCTTTTTGCCAGGTGATCCATCCCAGATGATTCAGCTAACTTTTTAATTAGTGCAGATTTTCCCTGTTCTTACCCACTGATTGTGTAGTGCAAGCTGTTCATGGAATGTAAGCGCTTTTCAGCAGGCATTGTAAACTTGTCTGAGCTCTGTAAAAGGCATTTTTCCTAAAATCTTGCCAACTTAGTTGCAGTTATATTACACTTGCTATATTACACCGTAGATAAAGATGATATTCCTATCCCTTTTCTACCATGTTAGGAGTGACTATAAATATGTTTAACACAACAACTCTGCACACTGTTTTCTGGTGCCAGCTGAATCCCTCAGATTCATGGTAGCCAAATCAGATGCAGGTATTTGTTCTTTCTCTATGATCATCAGTACTCCACAACTGCTAAACCACAAAATTTCTCTTGGGAATACCACTCTAATAGTTTGCTTCCTTCTTTCCTGCCCTTCCCCTCCAGGTATATCTTTGTAGTCATAGTCAAGCACTAGGAATGATTTTCCCTACAGGAAGAATGAAGGGAAACACATTTTCAGACATGACACTGCACTGTAGTGTTTTCAGTAGGAAAGGAGACTTGAAAAGAATTGCCAGTAATTAAACATTGGGCCTGGAGAAAAACAGTTGTGAATAATACTAGTATCTCTAATTGGTCCTGAAGAGGCTTGTTGTCAAAATTGCTAGTAGTTATATGTTTCTTTTCTTGTTATTACACAACATCACGTAATAGATTTTGTTTTAAACAGTATTTTTACTAATTCATCCTTTCAGTAGATTTATAGAGTTTCTCTAATTCAGAAGTCTTTTATTACTTTATTATTCCAGTCATACTCTCAAAATCATTGTTTCATGGAGAATTCAGCATTCTGAGCGACTTCTAGACCCTTAAATATAAAGGGAATACAACATACCACACCTGACATATATATATATATATTCTGATTACAGATATAACTATAAAGCATATACCTATCAAGTGACATGCTAAAGGTCATACAGGTAGTCTGAAGCAGGGCAATATCTCTTGAGTCCTAACCCAGTGATTTTACCAGAAGAAACATACTTCCTTCTAGTAATGCTGCCACAGCCTGTTATTGGCAGGAAAATGAAGAACTGAGAAATGTTGACTGTGAACATCAAGGCGTTAACTTTTCTTTTAATCAGACAAAATAATTTAGCTATGACTCTTCAGGTAAAAGTTCATTAGTGAAATACATGAAGTAACATTGCAGCCTAACCAAGGTTCAGAAGAATCCATTTTTATTTCAGTGAAATAACATTACAAATTAATGAAAATATAATTATTAGATATGGGAGGTTAGTCACATTTTCCAAAATAAATTCAATTGTAGCTAACACTGAGACTGACAAATTTTAAAACAGGAGGATTTATTTTAAAGAAAAGGAGAAGAGAATATAGTTTAAGAGTGTAATACCTTCAGTAAATTGAACTATGCAATTGCTACTGGTGACTTCAACAATTGCATGCTGTATCATTCTTGAATCTGCGGTAACAAGGCTGTTCACTTAACACACTGATTTTCTTGTAGTTATGGTTCTCAAATTATATAAACTATAATAAAATGTTTGCTTTTCAAGGGTAACATCTAAATGAAAATGTCACTAGATAGTTTCAAGAAGTACAGGCTGACCATTTAATTTTCTTTATTTATAGTTTTCTCCTTTCAAACTAAATCTGATGTTTTTCTTTGTCTGGCTATGTGATTAGATTTAAGAGTGGATTAATGGAGATAATTCTGCTAAGAAAAGCTATTCTGCTGAAATCCACAAAGCATTTCTGCTTCCGCTCTTACTCCCCAATTTCCATTAAACAGAAAATGGAGACCTTTAAGACAGAGAACCCTGTGTACCCCAGCTTCACTGTAGCTGAAAGTAGTACAACAAATCTAAGACTCTTAGCTAGAAGGAACATGTATGCTTTCTTTTCAATGTCCCTACTTCCTAAATTGTACGTAAGGCAAGGCTCCACCAAACCTTTGCCTTCTCTGTTACATTCGTGTGCCCTCTTACAGTTATTGTAAAATGCATAAAAATAGCAGAAGCCAACATATGTATTCCGTTAGGGCTTCAGCCAGAGTTCAGTGGGTGGAGGAAAAGCAGACAAGAAAGAACATGGATTTTACCTTCATGTTATGAGTTGATTCTTGAACTTAAATGGACAGAACACATCAGGCAGTAGAGACCCTTTAATTAGAAAGGTAGTTGTAAGCCTCTGGCTGGAAGCTGAAGGTAGACTAATTCAAACTGTGGAAAGGGCCCATTTGTCAAGGAATGAAGGTAATTAGCCACTAGAATGACTTACTTTAAAACAGGTAAGTTACGATAGGTTCTTCTTTGCTACAAGAACTTGTATTGACCCTGGCTCTCTTTCAAAAGATGTCCTGTCCAACACTATCAGAGGTTGCTGCCTTGGTTCAGAAACTAGAAAGTGGAATGATACAGTCTTGTCACACATGCAGCAAGACAGAATGATCTGCCCCTAAAACTATAAATCTAATAAATTTTAGGACTGGCTCAATGTGGAAGAATTTCTTTATGGCACCTGTTGTAAACTACGGTGTGGAGGGGAGATATTTGTTAAGCTGGTAAAGTTCTGGTACAGGACAAGGCATGTGTGTGGTAGAAGTAATCTACTTGCACCGGAAGAGAGCATCACTCAAAGCTATTCAGTTTCTGTAAATAAGGTAATCCAGATGTCCTGTGGCTGCATAGGTATGCCCACTGTTCATCTAGCACCCCAGAGTTGTTCTGAACTCAGGCAGAACACCTTCTGGCAGGCATACTTTGCGGTATGCAAATCTACCTTATACTTAAAGATTCTTCATTATACAAGTACTTGACTGTAGAATTAAGCCCTCTTCATATTAAAAAATAACCCCCTACCTTGTTACTGAGTATCATATAAAAATGTTTTTAATGTCAACACATTAAAAAGATGTGAGGCCAAGGAATATCTGGTTTTATACAGTTCTTTGAATATTGGCTTGTTTATGGGGATAAATAAGGCAGCTTGCCTGGAGCTGAGATATTAGTACACCTCAGTGAAAACTAAGTGTACATGCATCCGATATTTAACTGTGACAACTTGCTCTGCTTCTGGAAACACTGCATTATGAATTAGTAGTAAAAGCTGGACTACACCCCTTCAAATATTTAGTGACTAGTCAGAGCTTTGTCACGTGGGTAATCCCTGTGCTAATGTAATATAATTATACAGTTAAACATGGGGTCCCTGACAAATTAGTCAAACAGTAAATCTCTTCTTAGCACCGCCTGCAAATTTGCGTAGGGAATTTTATTTCCAATTACAAATTGGATCAATAGAGGTGACATCATGGTCATAGTGAGAAATATTCAGATTACATTTTCTTCATAAACACAATTAGAATTTACTACTCTGTTGAGTTGCAATGATATTTCCAAGTGAAGGCTCCAGAAAAAATAGCTGGCTGAGAACATGTAACCGAGATCTTCCCCAGTGTCCCTTGTAGATTTGACATTTCACTTTTGGACACTTTTGGAGCACTGTGGCTACTACAGTCTTTCCAATGCTCACTTGATAGAACTTCCTGAAAATATCAGTGTGTAACCAGCAAAGTGTCACACCAAAATGTTTGATTCTGCTGACGCTACCATTTTAACTTCTTTTTTAAAGCACACATATTTTTCTTAAAATGCATCTCTCATAGTCTGCAGTTAATAACTACTAATAATAGAGTATTTATTGATGATTTGATGTAAATATTCCTAAAATACTTGAGTTATAATCATTATAGAAAGCATAACTTAGAAGTAAAAATGACAGTTTCATTTTTTCTTCTTGGAGAATTAAATAAGTGTTGATTACAATTCCAACACCAGCATCACATGGAAGAGTGGGACAAAAATTATGCTTTTCTGCCATCGTTCAATTTAAGCCTGTTCTTTAGGAAACCCCTTTAGAGGTTAAAAAGGGCTGATTCATGGCTAGTAACTGCCAATATTATTCATAGTCTCCTGATCTGGACACATTATTTAAGAACCAGAGTGATGCTCATTTTCTTTCAGAAATTTAGGCATTTTGGTGCATGTAGCCTTTAAATGCCTATGTTTGGGTGATGTTAGCATTGGTCCTGAGGGCTTAGGAAATATGAGCTGTGAGATCCTATTTGTGCTAAGGGACAGTAAGTCAGAAAATATTTCCAAAGGAAGTATGACAGAGGAATGGTGCTGCCATCTATTCAGTCAAGGTTTAATAATAAGCAAAAGAAATACAAGAGCACATGAATGTAATGTAATGGCAGCCACAGTAAACAGACTGGTAAATTGCTAATGGTGACCTTTACTAGGAGTGGATGATTAATTACCTAAGGTAGTTAAGGCAAAGAAAAAGGTTATATTGTTACAAATAAAATTACTTAAAGGAATTTTTGAACTTCTACATGACCCAAGTGTTTCTGCCTTGGTTAGTCTGTGAATAAGTCTAGATCTGAAGGACCTGCATATTTTAATTTAGTTAGGGAAAATGACAGGTTAAGCAAGTATTCTGAAAGATGAACACACAAGTGAGTTTTAACAATGTCCCAATTAACAAAAAAAAAATCTTGATTTGGCCCTCTGTCCCCAAATGCCCCTTGCATTATGCATCAGTTGCCTATAATAGTACATTTTGTTACCCGTTATGGTTATTGATGATCCTTTTGTGTTCAGTAATTTGCCAGTACATATGTGCCGAAGGTTTCATCAGCTAGAAAGAAAAAAAGGCTATATGGAATTGGGTAAAACTTACTTTGTATTCAGAAAATATATGCAAGCTTTCATTTCCCTATACACAGTAGAAACAAAACAGCAAGATATGGCTTCTCTCCCATATCTCCAGGGCACTTTCTCAGCTAGAAGTTTATCTGCAAAGCTTTTTCTCCATTTAAGTATCACACAGCAGGTACTTCTCTGGCTCCAGTTTGAATTCACTGTCTTTTCTAAAGGTTCCTGGGCTGTTCTGAGCACACACAAACTCTGAAAGCTCCACCAAGAAAATAGAAAAACCTCTTCAATTAACATGGTTTCTGATCATCCATATATGCAGCTGGTATTTTGAGGAATAGCTCCAGTTTTTAGAGCTCTGAACATTATGTTCTGAATGAATGGCAGCTACCAGTCCCAAGAATAATTTTGCTTGACCCATCTTTTCAGCAGAGTCTAGTACAGTGACTGTCATTATAGGCCATCTAGAACAGAAAGCAGAAGAAAAGTAATTTACAGATTACATATGGTGCAAATCAAACTTTCATAACACCTTTTCCTAACAGGACATTTTCACATTTCCAACAAAAGTTGATTAGATAAACACCCTAACTTCCTTGGACTTTTTTGCCTTTGTAGTTGATTTTTCGTCTCTGTGTTTATCCTGGGTGTTTTTTGTTTTGTTTTGTTTTTTAAAATCTGAGTTAGTCAGAGACTGTTGTTTTTGTTCAGCTGGAGAATTTTTTTATTGCTGCAGCCATTCCATTCTCAGCTGTCGCAGTTAAACCCCTAATCTCTTCTCCCCCTGCTATTTCCTTTAGTAGTCTTCAGGAATTTGGCTTAATTTTATACCTAGCTGTGTTCTACGTATCATACATTTTGTTTGCATCAGTGCCACATAAAGCCCCTCTGAAGCTCTTTCCAGGTCAGGATTTTGATTTATTTCTAGGATTGTGAAACATTTAAACATTTCCCACATAACCTTATATCATTTTAATGGTAGTTGCTCTCAACTTTCCTCTGACAAAGGAACATGAGTTTTCAATTTTGGATTGCAATGTTTCTGCAAAGTCCTTTGTTCCTCTTCAACAACTCCATAGAAGAGGTTTCCTGGGGTCCATGTCTCACACTGACATATGAGGAGTGCCAGGATGACATTTTGTACTCTCTCATTGGTTGCTTTTCCAGAAGCCGTCAAAAGGAATGCGATGTGCTGATCCCAATGCCTTTGATACTGTTCTAAAACGATGGCCAGCTGAGCCCTTCAAATCTAATTGAATTTTGCATCCATTTCATTGTACCATTGGTGCTCAGGGCAGGAGCAAATTATGTGGATTCCCAGAATCTTCCAGGCCAGCTGAAATATTTTTGGTTAGAATTTCCCCCTTTTACTCCTATAAAGTTACTAGAGATGTCAAGAATTCATTAATTCATTAACAGAGCTGGATGGAAAATAGCAGATGCCTTTGGTGAAAAAAAGACATTTTTAAAGTTTGTTTGTTTCTGAAATGAGTGTGAAAATTAAAGAAAAAAAACGTGGGGGGAAGATTGATGGGATTTCAGGACCTGAAGCTTTTAAGGAGTGAGCCAGAAGGGAATGTTTTGGCTTTCTATGTGCCCTTCTGGAAGGTTTTTGTTAACTGACAGAAACTGACATTGACCGAAGCTTGCCAGCACAGCTGCGGAAAGACAGCCCCTGCCCAAACAGCTCTCCACACTCTAGATCTGGGAACCATTCAGCCTTTCTAAGCTCAGGAGAATAAAGACACAACTGCACTGTGGAGTGAGGTAGAGAGAAGTCCAACCTTGGTTGCCAGCCAGCCTTGTCACAGGATTGCCACACGAGCTCAGTGCAGGGCCATGCCTTCAGCACCATGTTCAGCCATGCTATGGTACCCCAGTGCACGTGGACAAACCATGTGCCATCATCATCTCGGCATACGGATTCATTCTTCAGTGTAAGTGTGATCAAATAATCAAGGTACTGAGGGCTCAGAAATTTTCTGTCAAGTTCACTGAGAAATTGGAGGTAAAAACATTACTGCTGAGGCAAAAAGACAATGCTTGGTGTGGGTGTATGTGTATGGTAATATGCTTTTGAATGGATAACTGATATTTAGGATCTTAACTTCCAAAAGGATAATGATTTTCTGAAATCACTGGCCTGTTAGTAGGCAAGCAAAAGCAGAATGATAAGTCTGTTTACACGGTTACATCAAAACCAGCATCACAACTTCTATTCATTGGAAGTGTCCCATATGAATTTGAATTTATTTGCAAAGCTGTGCAATTAAGTCTAATAAAGAGATGGAAAAAACAGTGGTGTATTCAATGAAAACTTTAATTTTAACATCAGCTTTTGGAAACTGGGGAAAAAATAGGAAATACTGTATTTTGCAATAGAGAAATAGAGAACCTTTTTTCTTATGTTTAAAAAACAATCTCAGGAGCCAGAATATGGCTAGTTATAGCTCTGACATTAAATTTTTCTGACTCTTAAGCCAATTAGGGCAACATTTTAAAGTCTGGAGGCATAAATATAACTAATGTATTAAGCAGGGAATTTAATGAGGAGTAAATTCCCTCAGCTTCTTTGGGAATCAAGTCCACTGATTTAGGAGAATAAATATGAGTGCTTAGCTTGATAAAATTAAGCAGAGTGATTTGACAGTGCTAGCCTAATCAGCATTGTATCTCATTTTATCTACCTGTGGAAAAGGACTACTAATATGAATGAGGATTATTCAGTAGTATCTGTAAGTCACTTTCAGACCAGCTGTATATAGTATTCTACAAATGCAAAGTATTATTAACATCTATAATCTGAAATTTAGTTGTTGGACAGACTCCCTGTATATAATTTTGCTGCAAGAATACAGTCTCATCATATGAAAGGCCTTTTTCTTACAGTAAAATGGTTATCTTTTTGAAATACATTATTTAAATATACTAGTGCTAGCCAATATTCATTTGATGCAGAGGAGAATGTTGAGTATATTATTCAATAGCTATTCACTCTTTACCAGAGACAATAATTAGTGGTATTAACAGGTGGAAAATTGCTGCAGTGAAGAATTCACTAATATATTATGATGAACTCCCTCAGAAAGTTACTGTACTTTTTCAGAATCACAATGGCTTTGTTACTCGCTGCCAAATAGTATTTTTGGAAGTGTATTGTCAATGAATGCTCTCAAAAGGACCCTTCAGTGGACAGTAAAAAACTGAAATAGCAATTGTCTCTTTGAGTAATGATTTCTCCAGATAGACCCTGTAGTATACTATAATACATACACTGAAATACATGATTTATGCATAGACCTTTGGTTACAGTGCCTTACTAGCTATTCCAATGGTTTGGGGGCTACTTGGCATTGTTTCTTTAATTGAATGTTACCACAAAAAAAGAGTAAAGGCCATCTTCTAACACAAATCTTATCAGATTTTTACAATCTGAAGATTTATAAAAGACTTACTTTTAGAACTCTTAGTAATACTCCTTCTCTCAAGGTAAGTATCCTGGGAAGGAGTATGGAACAAAAGCTTGTTATCCAGATCCCATTGAGAGATGCACAAGGTTGGAAAGGACAGTTTCAGTATTCTTAGTTCTTGGTTGCTCAGGAAAAGGATGTTACCCAATGGCATGAAATAGAAGCCACAGGGGTTATCTGTAGCATAAAGAAAAACAAGATTTCTGGCAAATTACAGATATAGTATGTGATAACATTCATCAGACTCATCAGGGAACTGATAGGAACCAGGCTTTCTCAGCCAGCAGCAAACAAATAGCAAATTAAATTCCAGCTGCTCTATCTCCTATGGTGTGTTGGTACATTTAAAAAATAAGAACTTAGATGTCCCTTTATTCCATTTTATTCTTTACATTACTTAGTATAGAGCCAGACTTGTTGCACTGGTTTTGTACTGTGTGTTATATGGTGTGTGTCAATATGGTCTGTGATGTACCAATCTAGCTCTGACAAACTTTACAGGAAAAAAGAGCATTGCTAAACATAGGAAAGAAAACTACGAATGACAGGGGATTTACAGAAAGTCAGATCACCCTGAAATCAGCAGCAGTTCTTTAGTTTTCAGTGACTTGAAGGTTCCATTTTCAGCCTAGCCATATAGATTCAGATTTACTAAAAGCTGAAACAAATTCATTTTTTGAAGCACCCTACTGCTGTTTGAAATTCTAGTCAGTGTGACTTCAGGTGAAGACTCATCCCTTCTAACTTCTGGCACTCAACAGAGATGCATAAATTAGGATTTCAGTCTCCTCATGTTTCTATTTACAAACAACATAAACCCAAGTGATACTTCTAGAAGTATTACAGATCCTAAATGGCCAGTTGACTCTATTGACTAGGAAGGGCCAGGAAGATGAGGCTCCACCAAACCTGAGGACACCAGCACATCTGAACTGCACAGTATCAGGCACCTAACAGAGCATCACACGGCAAATAGAATAATTTTTTACCCTTCCAGAAATGGGCCTGAGGTTAGGCTGAGTTAATCATATGTAGAAGCTGTAACAGACTGTGTTTTCAGGGCCAAAACAGTGTTGAGTTTGTGAGTAATTTCCTAAAGGACTGAGCACCCTACCACTGCAGAAAGTGTTGCAGGATTTGATCAGATGAATGATTAACAGTGGAAGAAATGGTAAGCTATTGACTGATGGTTTTATTTAGAAGTTAAGCACACTAGCAGTTTGAATTATGAATTGTTCTTCAATAGGAATCACTTATGGGCAGAATGCTTCTGAGAAGGTTGACTCAATCAAAAGCATTTTTTTACTTTCCTGAAACCTAAGTCTGGATGGTTGTTTTTTAAATTAACTTTTTTTAAAAAAGTCTTGATTTTAAATGTCTCAAAATTTTGTAACTAATTAATACTGAAAATGTGAACTGTTCATTTATCTACCCTTCCTCAAATGAATTTGGATTAACTATAAAAATCCCTTTTGTTACACATTTTGAAAACATATTTGATAATGATCTTGATAAAATTTGGAAATATCACAAAAAGAGTAATTTCAAGTCTTGAAGGGAGAACGATTTTTCCACTTCATTTTTCCAAAGTAGTTTTTCATTTTTCAACCATCTTAACATGTCAAAACATTGCAAAGTTTGGAAGTACTCAGAATTACAGAGGACCAGGCACCTGACAAGACCCCCACAGCAACATTCTGCAAATACAAAATAAGAGAATTTTTCCTCCAGAAACACGCAGGGACCTGTTACCACACCTCCCTCCACAGTCTATGAGAGAGTGCTGTTTTCATCAGAAGCATGTCTATGTGCACAAAGCAATTTGAATTTATTTTATTTCTTCTCCTGCAAGCTTCTCTTTACAATGCTGAAGCTTTAAAACTTGCCCAATGTAAGGTGAAATCTGTAGAAGTTTATTCCCACTTCTGTAAATCTTATGTGGGACTTGTAGTTCATTTTGCATTTTTCTCCTGCTCCTATTCCTGACTATTTTCTGTTTCTGGCAGAAAAACATCATTTTTTTTTTTTGGAGTAATTATGCTATCTTTATATTTGTATGAAGATCAGCTTTTATACATTTACCACCACTTTTTTCTCCCTCCCTCATCAATCCATAACAACCCTTTCTGTGCTGCCTGATAAATTTAAGACTTTTAATGTAAAAACTCCATCATAGATGTAAGGGAAAAGACATGTTTGCTGTAGGAGTAAAGCAGACAGCATTAGTATAGCAGTGGCACTGAAAAAAAATGTGCAAGCTGTAAATTTTAATGAGGAGCATGTTTTACGGAAAGAAAAGTCTTTATTTGTAGATGTTAGCTTGCATGGAGCCTTCATTCTGCAATGTAAAACTGACTAAAAGGACCCCTTCTGCAATGAGAAATCAAAATCTGTTCTCTTTTAAGGAGTTTTCTTTTATGTATGGACCACCAAGAAAGAAACTTCCAAACAAGGCTTCTCTGCTCCTGCAGAGGTTTGAATTGAAATCTCTCCTCACATTTCCTGAACGGCAGGTGAGATATCAGCCTCTCACTCTGTTGGCCTTAGAGATCAGCATGGAGCTGGCTTAAGGTGACTTGATATGGATTTGCTATTTGCAAATTAAAAGCCTTCATCTCTGAAGAGAATCCAAAATAGAATGCAGTTCTTTATTAACTGTGGTCCTAAAATTTTTTTAATGGTTTTTAGCTCAGAGGGTCTTTCAAGAGTTGTCTTTTCAGACCTATTATACAGCTCTAATTTTTTTAGGTAGTGAGCATATATGTGAAACCATTGGGGTAGCTCATGCAAACTCAGGTTTTTTAGGCTAAGAAGTTTCATGACCAGAAATACCAGAGATGTGAGCTGTATCATAAAGTTTTTTCCCATAGAAAATAGCTTAGAAGAAATAACTTGAAAAAATGAGCAGCTAATAAATGTATTTTACCATTATTAGATGACGACAGAGAAGATGGATCATGTCCGATTATCTTAAGACATTTTATATTACATTACTGGCACCCCAACTGCATTTATCTGCCCCTCACCTATGCACATATTTCAGTCTGCAGAAGTCAAAAGCTTTCCTGAAACTTAAAATAATGATGAAACTTAAAAAAATAGATGAGACACCTGTTCCAGAAGGTAATTTTGCTACTAGCATTTCTTCAGATTTTTTACTCCTGATTTGCCAAACCTAATCGTTTTATTCCTTTTATTATTTCTATTCAGCATTTATATATGTCTTCTATGTACTACTGTAGCACATGACTTTTCCATGGCCTATCTACACTGCACAACAAGCTGTTAAATAAAATTCTTGTTGTCTTTTACCATGAAAGTCTAATCTCTTTGGGGTGGTTTTCTTGAACTGCTTTCCCAGCTAATGTCTCGAGGTCAGTATCATTCATCTGTAGGCTTTGCACTTTAAAAAATGACAGACCATGATTAGACAGGGGCTGCTCTCTCACTGTTTCCAGTGTGTGATTCTTTCTGACAGTGCATTCCCCTGACAGTGAAATCCTGCTAGAATATTTCAGATCAAAATATCTTCTAATATCTTAAAATTCCCTAGAACTGAAAAGTAGATGTGATCATTTGGAATGAGGTTCTGTTGTTGTTTGTCATAGTGAAGAGCAATTTAGAGGACAAAACCGCTGATACTACAGCATGATACTACTGAGACAAGATACTAGCCCCTCATGAGGTAGTTGAACTGGAATTCAAACAAGCTAAAGCAGGGATAGGAAAGAATATCAGGTTTAGTGCTTCCTGCTAGTAATTCTTGGTGTAATAATCAGGAAAGAATTTGGGTCCTGTTTATAAGTACTTCAAATATTCCAGGTCCTTTCCAAAGCTGAGGTAAGCCTATTAGGCTAGATGGATGGTACTTTGACCTGGGACAGGGCTTGAAAGTTCTTGGATATTTAAAAATATGTATCGGTGAGCATGTCTTTTACAATTTAAACTGGTGAAGCTTGAGTTCCCAAGTTTTTACCCTAAGGAGATGGAGTTGCTTTATAGCTTGTGCTAAACAGAGCAGATGTTCAGAGGACCTTTCAGGGCTTTCAGTTATAACTGAAACGGCCTACTTTGCAGTCTTCTGTGAGACTGAAGGTGCAGGTTTCATTTGGTCTCTGTGACGCACCACGTATTACAAAGGATGTGCACTGGGACATTGCTTTTCTACTGACATGTAAGTTAGAGAATTTTATTAGGCAGAACAACCAAGGAAGAGCCTTATGTTGGCCACAGATTGGAGAAGAGAAGATGATGAGAGGAATCAGAGGAGGCTTGGAGGCATCTGCTGCTGTTCGTTACATATGGGGGGTGTGTGTGAGGTATTTCCATGAAAAAAGGAGGCATATCAAAAATGACATGATATTTCAAGTATTTAGAGTATTTACTCTAAAAAAGAAAACAGAAGAGGCTCCTTAAGGAGCTGACAGTATGAGTTTAGGTCTGTGTACTATGCATGCTGTAGATAGGAGGAGTGAGAGACAGTGGAGGTTGATAGCAAAATAGCGTGTGTGGGGAGAAGCAACCACAGGCAGGCAAGGGGTCAGCAGGACACCAACACTGTAGGAGCAGCCACAGACTAACCTCAGGATGCTCAGGAAGAAGGGTGGCAGACCACTATCCTGCACTGGGAGAAGCCCCTTGTCATCTCATCTAACCTTCCAGCAAGGAAGATCTGGGACTCTCCTTTTTTGGTAGGTGAGGTGTATTTTCTGTCATCAGGATCACTCCTGGAAGAGCTCAGACAGTCTGTGCTCCTATAAAAAGGCAATATGTCTGCCATGGTCTAAAGGCTGTTCTTGGACATCTCTGTGAAGCACAGAATAACTGCACCTGTTAACCTGTCACAGCTAAAATGCATTAGTACCAGGCTTCTCATACTCTATGGACCTGCTATTAATTTTTGTGAATGTTTTCCCACTTAAGAATCTTTTGAAAATTATTATGGAATTGCAGATTGTATTATGTTAACATGCAAAGAACTCTATCCACATTCCTAGATACTGTCTCATTCTTTTCGCATCGCTGTTACTGAAATGGCATGGGAGAAAATCCAATACTGCACGCTCCTTGGTTGCGTGCCAAAGTGGTAAAGCAGCAAAATCAGGCCCCACTGTTAGTGATGGCAGTCTGTAAAACAGGAATAATTTTCTATTGAATACCTGATTGAATTACTCGTGAATTGCTGCTCTGCTGAGAAAATGATATTGGAGGTTGGCAGGCGGTCACCATTTTTATTTGCTAGAGGGTATTATCTGAATTTGCCTGTCAGGTGATTGCCTGGTTAGTTCCTTCCAAGTATAAATAACTGTGTATTTCAAAATGTGATAAATAATAGTAATAAAGTTTATAGGGGAAAAAAAATTACTTGCTGTTACAAGGAATAGCACTTAACCCAGCCATTTATCTACTGCTTACAAAAAGCTGGGCTGATCAGGTGATAATGTATTCCAAAGGTTTGCAAAAATAAAAGGGAAGGAAGAATCGCTGTTTGATCCCTCTCCCACTTCTTCTTGTAGCTACAGTTTATAATACCTTTGCATTTAATTGGTATTTTATTTCTTTATGCTTATGAGGTTTGATAATTTGAACAGCCCTTGCAGTGGTATAATTTTGTTCAGTGAGCCAGACATTGCAAACTTGTGCATTTTTATGTAATTGAGATGATTTTGCCTGGTAGCTTGTGGAAAATTTCATAAAAATTTGTATGCATTGATCAACTCATTTAATGTGATATTTCACTTTTTGCGCTGATCGGCATTTTTTCCTGGTACTCCAATCGCTGTGCTGTAAATAAACTTTTTTTGTACTCTGTCTCTAATGGTGAAATAATGAACAACATAACACTTCCCAAGGCAGAAATACAATGTTCATTTTTCCCTTTGGCAAATGAGAATCTAGCCATTAAGAACAGTGCTTTCCCAGCTGCTCCTTGGAGGGAAAAGCCAGTATACTGGTATCAGATATATGGATTTTATTCGGACCACAGAAAGCTTATGTAACACTTGACTGTGTGCCTCTCTGTGCTTGACCATGAAGAAGTGGGGCAGATTCCTCCCATTTCACTGCTGCTGCTTGAAGTGGTGGACTACATCAGCAGGAGTCAAAGACTTAAGCAGGCTGCTTGTGGTGATACCATACTTGTGACAGATTCTTCTCAAAACAGGTAGCATGGCTTTCACAAAGATCCTCTTTGTCTTTTGGTTATAATGGAGTTTTTGACAACAAATACTAGATCTCTTTTCACAGATAGGCACCAAGAAGCAAAGGGTGAAGTTCAGCCGTTGGAAGGAAGGAACTAACACCACCATGTCTTATAAGTGATCTATTGTCAGGAACAGTAAATAAAAGGCAGTTCCTTGCAGAGGTTCAGTGACTTAGATCATTGGTTCAAATCCAGCTCAGATCTGAACCACTAATTGAGAGGCTTGCACGGCTGCTGCCAGCACTGTACCTGTTCTGCCTGTAAAGAGGGCTTCAGCCGCCAGAGTGTCTATCCAGCAGGCTGGTTCAGACAGGTAGTGGAACCTGCAGCTTCAGGGGTGCCCCTTGGGTTTTCGAGTTCGATGTGCTGTAACTCTTCCATATGTATGAGACTCCTCTGTGGGGAGGCTGAGAGGAGGAAAGAGGTGTGCACTTGCACTGAAAGCAGCAGAAAGACTCCTGGTGTGATAAACACCTGGTTGCTAAGCTGCTGCTCAACACTGCTGGGATATTTTGGGTAAGGGACTTACTTTTCAGGAAGCTAGGGTCACACTGGCAGTGTGAAGCACACACCATGAGAGGCACTGCCAGCAATCTTGGACTGGAAGTTAAGGACTATTTTCTTGTTGGTAGCAACAAAAGGTACGGTGGATCCCTAACCCCTGATCTTGGGGTGGTAAAAGAAAAACTAGGAAGCTCTCAGTTTAGACATCAGGTGGCCAAAAGAGGAAAGTCCCTTTGAAAACTCTTTCTGAGAACAACGGTCACCACCTTTTAGACAGTGTCAGAGTAGGTGGGAATAATGATGGAAAGAATGATAAATGACCCAAGACAATTTCTCTCAAAGTGTTTTTTCTAGAACAGTTCATAAAATTATGGCCAAATTAACTTCAGCAATAGTGTCTCAACTTCTTGTAGCAGAGCTGACCGTATTTGACTGTAGGGATGGGACTGAAATTGAAATCACTGCCCAAAGCTGCTCTCCTTGCAGACCCTCAGCAAGAAACCAATGCCAAAGAGACTGAGAATCTCTTGTGGCATTCCTTCTCCTGGTTTGCATAAGGCTAACTGAAAATGAAGTGGTTACCTAACTGAGAGCTTTGTTGCCAAGGTGGTGTCTATAGTACACACAAGACAGAAGGACAGATGAGTTGAAATAGATCTGGTTTTCAACACAGATATTTTGCAGGAACTGTCTTTGCCTGGTACATGTGCTTTTTGACTTGCTTTCAATGGAAAATTAGCCATTTTGTGAAGATATTCCTCAAAACAACATTAGGAATATGTGAAACTGGGTAAAAGCATGCTGCAAATACATAGAATTCCGTGGGGCGTTAAATCTGAATTTCACAGAACTCTGATTTGAAACTAGTTCTGATGGTCTCATTACTCTAATTCAGAGTAAAATATCATAAATAATTTATTGGTGAATGTAGTAATAGTGGTTTGAATTGTGCTAAATATACACTGTAGAGCCTTCCTATTGTGGGCTCCCTTGACCAACACTGCAATTTTGTAAAAAGAAATGTATTAAACCAATTTGTAATGACTCTTGTACATGGGATACTTTCTTGACATCCCCTGCCCCGACAATATTCTGCAGTAACAGTGATTCGTAGAACAGGGGAAGCAAGCAAATATCTTACGTGTTCCCCAATTGTGTTCCATGAGACTAATCTGAAGAAAACAATATCTCATCCACAGAACCTTATTTTTTGATTTAAATGTTGGTGATAAATGTATATGGTATTTCTGAAGAGAACTGAAACACTGATCTGTGTATCCAAAAAGTCTTGAATTCTTGAGATTAAAATAACTTTTTACTGAAAATGCTGTCATGAGGTTTAAGTAAGAAGGAAGATGCTTAACACCCATTCTAGTGTTTAATACTGTGGGGCAATAAGGTTGGGTTGTTGTACACACAAGATAGAAAGACAGCTGAGTTAAAAGAGGTCTGGGTTTCAACTCATATGGTGCTGAGCCCTGTTGCTAGCACTTACTGCATTCATTAAGATGGATTTTATCAAAACAGAGAAGGTATTTATACCCTCACTAGATCTAGCTTTTGGTAAGCACTCTTCACAGTTTTTGAACTCCTTGGTAAATCAAGCTCTGAGCTTGTAGCTTTTACATAATGATTCTTAATATCTGTTAAGTAATATATATTAATCTAAATATTAGGAAAAAAAACCCTCAACCTTGCTGATGTACAGGTAGATCAATCTGCTTTAAATATGGTATAAAGAAAGTCATTAATACTGAAAAATATTCCTGCTAAGAACATTTTACAGGCTAACAGGCATTGCTGTTCTTCTGAGAGTGTGTTGAAAATGGTGACAAAATGGCAAGGATGTGAAGTGCATAACAGTAACATAAAAAATAGTAAAATATTTGATCTTCTCACTACAAAAAGAGAGCCACGTAGTCTGGGATGATGTAAATATCCTGGAGTGGGTTCTAATCTGTCTAATTTAAACATACAGCTTTCACATATGCGCCTCTAAAGGCATCAGGTAGGCAGATCACGTCTGTCTACCTTAGGTACCTGAACTGACATAGGCAGTTTTTTCCACTGGAAGCTTTCAAAAGCAGCTTTCTCTCTCCATCGTCTAAAAAGGACCTCTGGAACACATTAGAAATCCCTTAAAATATACCTGGCACATGCAAAGCTACATCATACTGTGACTCTAGCACTGTCCTGTCCTCCCCCCACACCCACCCAGCAAATGTAGCTCCTGGACAAGTACCAGTGCAAAGGCAGTGATGAGTGGATTCTAAGAGTAGGTATGTTCATGAATGTAATCCAGGTGAATAATTACTTTAATATATTAACCTCATCCAGTGTTTAATGGATCAGCTTACTTAGCTACGTCTATTTTACAGATGTGGATTTGGAGCCAGAGAAAAGACTAGGACCGCAGCTCCTCTCTAGTATTTGGTAGGCAACAGATCAGCTCCCCCTTCCTCCTTATGTTCTGTTGCACATGGTTGCAATCTCCCACCAGAAACTGGCATCCCTCAGTTGCATCTGTTCAGGTGACCAGTCTTTAAACCAGGTTTATGCAACTGTCCACATTTTGAAACTGAAACCTCTAGCATGGGAAAAGCAAAACATATTTTCACAAAACCTTTGCAAAGCACAATTGTATAAACAGCTGAATTGGCATGACAGAGGGAAGTAAGCTCTGGTACAGAAGAGATGGAAGGGAAGAGGGTCAGAACAGAGGAGTTTAAACTAGGTCTGCTACTGACAGAACCAGTAATCTGGAATGACAGTCTGAGAGATTTGTCTGGAGCTAAGCAGAAGATCTGTGTCACATCAGCAAACCAACTATGCTTTTCAAACTCTAATAGGCTCCCCAAGCAGTGACCAAACTTCCTCTTAACTCAGATTAGCAGTATGGTGTAGATTTCTGGCAGATGTATGTGTTTAGGAATGCAAATATACTAATGGCTTTTCTTCATGTTAGTGGAGTGACTGTAGAATGACAAAGCTGAAGATGCTTTGGTCATGGAGCTGTGCTACTGGTGGCGAGAACTAATATCCTACACTCTATGCATGGCATTTCTGTTTATGGGAAATCAACAGTTTGGGAATAATGACTCCTGACACACAATTGATTATTAGATGAACACAAGTTGCTGCTTTGGGGGACTGCAAAACATGTAAGTAAAGGAAAATTTTACACACAGACTTCCTGGTGGTAAAGGCAAATAAATCTCTCTATCAGCATTTGTGCTGTCAATGTTTATTTATCCAAAAGAGCAGCTTATTATGATATGACACTTTTGAAAGACCCAGAGGGAAGGATTTAGACAGGCATTCAAGATTCAGCAGGATAAATAAGAAAAGAAGCAGTTGTCATCTCCAAAAAAACCCGTACCAGTAGAACTTGCAGATAACATAGCTACCTGCTGTAAACTACAATTCTGTCCTTTCTGAAAGGATAACAGAGTTTGTATGTTGATTTCACATTTTCTTAATGGATTTAACTGGAACCTACAGAATTAGATCTCTACAGAGCTCCAGGAAAGAGTTGTGTTGTATGTTGATCCTTGACTCTCTATCATTTTGGATAGAGGATTTCTACTTTCACCAATTAATTGTTAACACAAATGTTAGATCATTTGTAGCCCCTGTGATTGTTTGCTGGCAAAGTCATCTGAAGAATGCTAAAATGCTATTTTCCTGCAGAATGACTTACACTACAAAGTATGGTCACGCTCATAAAATCTGAGAAATCATATTAGAGATCCGTGCCTCTGTAGGGCTTTGTGTTCAAAGGAAAAGAAAAGAAAAGAAAAGAAAAGAAAAAAGAAAAGAAAAGAAAAGAAAAGAAAAGAAAAGAAAAGAAAAGAAAAGAAAAGAAAAGAAAAGAAAAGAAAAGAAAAAAGAAAAGAAAAGAAAAGAAAAGAAAAGAAAAGAAAAAAGAAAAGAAAAGAAAAGAAAAGAAAAGAAAAGAAAAGAAAAGAAAAGAAAAGAAAAGAAAAGAAAAGAAAAGAAAAGAAAAGAAAAGAAAAGAAAAGAAAAGAAAAGAAAAGAAAAGAAAAGAAAAAAGAAAAGAAAAGAAAAGTTAAGTTTCTGGCTTTTGCTTTACTAAAGGTTATTCTGAGGTGCAGGGAGAAGTGGACTACCACACAGTCATGCATAAATCTGCTTTGCTTTCTATCCGTCCAACTAAGCAATCAATGAGATTCAGCTCCACACCACTCTTCCTTGTTTCTATGTCCATTTGCACCTTGTAACCCTACCTCTTGCCTACACCTGCTGTGTGTAGTCCAATTTGAATGTATGGGATGCCCAGGCACTGCTATATGCATTTTAGGAGATGCACAGTCACTTTTTCTATACCAGACACTGCTTAAAGGAGTAGAGCTTCAGCTTCATTAAGCTCTTTGGTTAATGCCATACTTGCATTCTGCAGCTCTCCCTCGAGGATGTTACAAAGACAGTGCTACATTCTGTCTGGATAGTTCACAAAACCTAGCTTCCTGGACACAAATGTTTGTGACTATACCTATACAGTGGAATTGATGGGTATGGAAGTTTAAGTGCTTTGCTAAAACAAGACCATAAGGAGTCCAGGTAATGGGAAATTTATCATTTTTGTTAATAAGCTATCCTAGTGGATTACGATTCTCATTTCTAATAGTCATATTCTCAGTTTAAACTTTGCAGATTTCACTTCTGAAATATCTGGTGACTTGTTCACATCTGAGTTTTGCCATACATAATTAAATCTCACATAAGCTTGCCAAGTAAGGCTTACCTGGGATCTAAAAAGAATTTTGGTCTTAGGCAAGCCTTCTGCCTAGGGGTATATTTCATCCTATAAACTCATTCATTTAGCTTTGCTGCTAGTCTATTACCTGTAAAGGTAAATCAGTACTTCACTACCTTCTGAAGTATATTCTTATATAAAGCATAGGGATGACTCCTCTTCCAAGTTTTATCAGACATTATAAAGAAATTAGGTGTTCTCTCACCAGCTCAGTGGAAGAGGCAGCTGACATACCATCAACAAATAACACTGCTGTTATTTATTTATGGCACAAAAATGCATTAAATAAACATACCTGAGGATGCTGAAGAATTTAGAAATAAACAAAACAAAAAAAACCACAACAAAATGACAATTGTTTCTAGCCTGTCAATGATTTAGTTAAAAGATCATCTAATTATTTGATTAACTTTAAAAACAGGTGAAAATCATGTTTCTATGATTTAGGATTAAGAGGGGAGAAAAAGAATGATTTATAGTTAAGGCATGTCAAATGTCAGTATCTCCTTAACAGAGAAGCTTTTAAACATGCAACCAGACAAATTAAAAGCTTCAGAGCAAGGTATATTTCTCATGCTTTTAGTAAAAATTTTGCATCTAGATCTACCTATTTGTATTTATGCAAGGTGCTCAATCAGTTATTTCTTTGGAGAGGCTTTATTTATTGTCTCTTGGTTTCATTTTATTTAGCTTTTTTTTTCAGATTACTGATTTACAGAGCTGATTAAAAAAGGAAAGATGAAAAATAAAATAAGTAATAGCATTGTTTTCAAGGTGAAAGAATTATTTCATTGTTACAGTATTATTTTTATTGTAATTCTAAATCATTATTGCTGAGATAAATTTAGTACACATTATTTCCTTTCCTTGAGCCTTTAGACCATATTGATTATCTGAGTCCTTAAGTTTTAAAATTCTGCTTATATTTTCTAATTAATACAGTGAAATATATCACGATTTAGCCTCTGGGATGGGTAAAATGTTAAGCCTCCAGCATGCTGTGTTACTTAACTTAAAGGCATCTTTTCCAATGTACTTTTCTGCCTAGTAACCATAGATCTGTACCTGAGTAAGTTGATGAGTTTGGAAAGTCAGGTTAATGGTACACAGCTTCCACTGGGAATTTTCCAACAGTGGTCTAGATTGTAGATATCTCCACTGAACCAGAAATTACCCACTTCCTTTATTGTCGGTTGTGAATAAAAAAGGTACTTTGGGGAATGCAATTTACTCCATTATTTTCAGCATCTACGTTAGAATGAGATCAATTATATCCTAGAATTGCCTATTTTTTCTGAGCAGTTAGAGGCTGGTTAAGTAAAAAGGAGATGTCTATACCTGGTCAGGTGAATCCTACACATTTGGGTAGAAAAGCTTGAATTAGAGTTAAATAACTCCAAGGAAAAAGAGATTAATTGGGAGTGGCAGGTAAAATTACGAATGTCCCAGGAAATAAATTGGGTCAGTGAAGCAAATGTAGGGTTGTTAGTCCTACTTCAAACCAAGTTTCTTTCAGGAAAAACTCTGTACATTAAAAGTAGAGCCCAATGGAAGCCCAATGAAAATAGGAGCTTTTAGAAGTAATAAGAGATATTGCCCTGCGAAGTTGGACTCAAATCTTCAAAACACAGCAGATAACATTCATAGCAAATCTCCTCACAGATCAGGAGCTTGTACATTAGGAGAAAAAAAAAGTAATCTGCATACTCATGGTTTTGAAAGGTTTTTCTTTTGATTTTTGTATTTCAAGACAACACCTAAACCCATCAGTGTTATGTCATGGTTAGTGGTTTATTACATGCATATTTATAGATAACATTTATTATTTTCCTCATTAGTTGGTGTTACATAGCTTTCTAAGAAAAGATTAGTAGAGGTTTAATTGAAAACCAGGATTAATTTCTGAGAGATTCTGTGTAAATAATATATATCCACAGTCCTACTGTTTAATACTGCAAATTATCCTTTATCATCTAACTCAATTTGGTAGCTAGATTCAGAAGATGCAAAGTTGAAAGATTGTCTCAATAAAACAGTAAGGGAGAATCTGGAGTCCTAGATCAGTAATAAAATTTAAAGGAAACAGAAAATTACCTGTTGTGATACTGAATATGGGTTAAACTAAGCATGTCTATACAGGACCATAATAAGACATTTTGGCATCTGGGATGCTGCCTCAGCTGGCTCTGCTTCCTGCCAACTGCTGCATCTACCTCCTCTGGATCTGCTCACTCCAGACTGAGTGAGGACCTGCAGCAGCAGCATCTCAGACATTTGCTGCTTTTGAGTGCTCGTTGCTATGGCTCTGTGGCTATGCTGTTTGTTGTGAAAATATCTTGATGGTCAGGTAAGAAAGTCACATTACAGCGGTTCCTTTTGCACTGGTTGACTTGTTCTGATGAAAAAAAAAAAAAAAAAAAAAAGATTATTAATTTGAATAAGTACTTGCTGCATAATGGTATTTGTGTGAGATGTTTTAGTTTTACATAATGGGCAAAGGAAGCTGTGGATATATCCAGTGTGTCTTGGCAGAGCTCCTCTATGATTCATAAGAGAAATGAGAAGGTTGAGAGCTGCCAGGCTTAAAAGATCTAATATCACTAAGGCCTGGAGACTCAAGAGCACTGAGAGAGGCCCCCGAATAATTCCAGGGTCAGCCAGATCACTTGGAAGACTTGACCTTCGGGATTTCTAACCTTAGCTTTTGAATTACTAATGAAGTTTATATGCAGAGAACATGAACTTCTCCCACATTAATTCTTTTATGTAGCAATTTTATATATGAAAATAGTTTCATATATTTGCTTCTCTGACTTTAAAACTTGGGTTTCTCTTTTAACTCACAGATGACCAATGGCTATGAAAGATTAATGCTAACACTAATATAAATAATTAATTAAACAATGAAAGCTTCAGCTTAAAAAGTCTAACTCTTACATGAGTACAGACTTAAAAGTGCACACGAAGACAAGTATGCATCATTATTTCTTCCAAGTAAAGAATTGCCTGTTTGTAAATCAGACATAATCTTGTTACTTTATGTTTCTACTTGGGGCACAAATGGTAACCACTTAACAAGGTGAACTCCCTGTCTAGTCTCTCCCAATATTTGTTATTCTAATTTATCTTAGCAGAGAGAACATAAATTCCCTGAGCCGCTGAGCTAAGCCCTGGTTTTGCTGCAGGCTCCTGATCTTGCATTCTTTGTGTCACTCTTAATGCCTTCAGAGGGTGTGCAAAGGAAGCGGTTCAGACCCCATAACTCTGTATCTGAAGAAAGGCAATTTAATATTCTTCAGTTTCACTTACCAGTTCCTGCTCTGCTGACAGTCTTGCTGCACATCTTGCAGTTTTAACAATCTTTCCTTTCTTTTTGTTGTTGCTTAGGTATAAAATGATGATGTAGTTTTCCATAACATGCTGTTTCCTTGCAATATTCTCACTCTGTAGGGTAGCTCTCTATTGATTATTTATTTTTGGAAGAACCTTAGCACAGCCCTATACTGTGAGCCCTCGTCTCTTGAGAGATTACTTTATAAAGTCTGTGAGCCTTCATGAAAGAATGTAACAACTGAAAGTAGAATTGCACTTTGAATTGTGGTGTGCCTGTCCAGTACATGTTCAACTCTACAATATGGAGTGGTAAAAAACTTTTCAGCAGTGCTATTTTTTCAGGTTGCACTTCCTAAAAATGATTGTCCATCTTCTAAGCCTTGCTATTAAGGAACCATAAAACAGCTGGAAAATGGATGTATTTATTTCTCTGGAAGCCTCCTGTGTTAAACAGCTGTGATGGCAAGTTTAGGCAAATTCCTTACAGATCTACAGTGGCTACAGTGGATGTGCCTGGACTTGAGAAAAAAAAGATCTGAAAAGAGAGTTTATTTACTCAGTTGACTGGTTAACTTAATTGAGTTGAAGAGGCAAAATGCAAACCCTGACCATCATCCCTAAGTAGCTTAGTTGTCCTAGCAAAAACCCTGTGCTTGATGGTCATTATGTAAGTCTGGATTTAAATTTTTGGGATCATTAAGGACCAGCTCAAGCTCTCACCAAGTGTGCAAAGATAAACCTGAGCTGCCTGGTGTTCAGCGAACTAATTTTCTTTCCTTACTCACAAAGATACTGGCTTGAAGAACTATCCTTTACTGAAAGGAGAAGAGAGTGACTAAGTACACCACTGCCCCTTCTCCGTAGTTTAGGTAACTATTCACAATTCTCCTCGCTAGCTCCTTGGTAAGACAACTGTTAGGGCATCTGACTGTTTCCCAGCTTCTGCAGTAGCACCTTCTTTCTAATTTAAGACTGTCAAGTCCCATGGATTTTATGTTTACCCTGCAGGGCAGAGAGGTTTCATCCCAGGCAGAGCTGCTCTGCAGCATCAGCTGCCTTGCCAGCCCACCCCGCTCAGCTCTCACAGGTCCTCCCAGTGCCCACCGCACCACTGCTAAGAAGTTCGGTTCCACAGTGATTTCTGCACTGTGAGCAGGACTGCAATGAGTATGCAGGGGTTTTCACCTATAAGAAAACCCCTATGCAGACTCTCTCACCTAGCTGTTTTTCTAAACCTTTGGCATTTGCAGTCCAATGTGGCAAGATTAATTTAATGGAGGGCAAAGAGTCAATATGCAGTCATAGTTAGCTGCCCAACACTTCTATGCCTTTATAAAATTATTAAATCTTCTTCAACATTGTAAGACTTTTTTCTTCTTAACAGGGACAACACACTTATAAAATAACATATGTAAATTCAATATCTTAAGCCTGTCCGTTGACTAATTTTCTTTTTCTTTCTCTCCACAAGAAGCCAACAGATCAATGCTTCCCTTTTTGCTTCCATCCCACCTGGAACCCTCGGGAGGAAGATGGGGGTGCATCCTCCCTTTGGCATCAGCCATTCTGCTTGTACTAGTACACTTGGAATTACTCCTCTGTGCAGGCTGCTGTGTTGTGGGAGACTGAATACAAAGAGACATTCATATTAGCAATCCTGCTGGCATTTGCGATAGAATGTGGATGCTGTGTGCCAGCTACAGTGCTTCTTACTGGTCATTAAGGAGAACTTCTGAGTCACTGTACCTTAGATTCAAATAAGACCACGTATTTTTACAAAATATTATGTAGTAATATAATACTATATATAATTAATATATAAGTGAGTAAGAAATGCAAGAGAAAGGAATCTAGGGTTCTTTTAAAGGGCTATTATCAAACTTACTGGATCGGCAAACCAAAAGTGTGCTACGCCTCTTAAGAGTACATTTTTCCATTGAGGAAGATCTGATAGTCAGGTGAGAAGCTGAATTTAGAAATAGCTAACATAATAATCAATGCATAGTCCTATAACTGATATACCCAGAAGCAATGAAGTGAGAAAACTAGTACCATGGAGTCATCCAGACTGATCCATATGACTTACTGGTATTTCTGCATTCAGCAACACTGCAAATTCTGGAAGAGCATTTGGTAGTTAGAGTGATATTTTTTGTGTGATGCTATGAATCTTTGGGGAAAATTAGAAAAGTTGTAATAGCTGCAACAGCTGCTGGATATAAAACCGTATCTCTTCTTGAAGATATATTAACATATTTGTCTTCGATCCTATGCTTGCGGCAGAGCAGGTGGGTGTCCAGATCTGGGTGGGAGCTTTTATCAGCAAACTGTTACACCATATTCACCCTACTACTGTCTGAGTACCAGTAGATGCCAAGTTATTATGAGAATGCAGAGAATGAAGGGATTGCTGTTCTCTAGGAAAAGTAATACACATGATTTGGACAACTTGACAATCCATCTATTCTCTTTCAATATTTACATTCAGGGGAGCTGATATAACACAACCAACACCAAGGTACCATCTCTGGAGAAAATGAAGAGAAAAATCGTGTAACAGATGGCTTTTTACATTAGCAGAGAGTGCACTGTGAGTTTCTAGAACTTCATCTTAAGGTAGAGATCACCTATATTCTAATGAGTTACAGGAAGAAGAGAGTCCTCTGGATCTTTATTCTTTTTCATATTATTAAAATAAAAGAATTATTGTTCATTCAAATGTGAGCATTTAGCAACCCTGATTTACTTTTTTTTCCCTGAAATAAGAATTAAAAGATTTTGGATATATCTAAAATTATTTTATGTTTGTCATCATGATTTGAACTCACATGTTTTATTGAAATAATGGTATTTAGTGGAATCCTGTTTCCCTTTAAATCAGCTGCTAAATTCCTACTGATTTATTAGGGCCAGGGCTTCACTCATAGATTTTAAAATGCACACTTTGATTTTGCACATTGTCTCTACAAAATTACACTGATTATCTAGTAATGATTTTATCTGAATAATGAGATCTCTTCTCTGAAGTCATAGGATAATTTATTTGCATTTTGAATTAAATTATGACTGAGATATTTAAGGTAATTGTGCTTGCTGAAACACCCCAGGAATATAAAGAGATCCTTACAAATCTTGAATGAAATACAATTCTAATTATCAGAAAGTTTATAATTTGAAGATTTTCAGCAGCTTTCATGATAATATCTTTCAATTTAATCCAAATATTAGGTCCTCAACCCCTTGGACATTTTCTTTGGTCATTCATCAACCCTGACCGTTGTAGGTAGGTTCTGCAACACCTGATATATAATCCATAATATACGCATTCCTCTTTCAGCCTCCATTTCTCATAGACCACAGACTGGAGGAAGCAAAAGTGAAATATATGCATCCCAGCTTTGTTTAAGAAATCTTTTGTAGGCTATGTAGAAACTTCCATTTTCTGTATCATTCAGTTATAAACTCTGGCAAAATAGAGGGCAACTACAAAGTGATATGTGCCATAGAGGCCAAGGCCTTTTCCTTTTAAGGCGTAGGACATCCCTCTGTTGAGGTCCTTGGCTGAAGAAGTGCATCTGTCCTGTTCTATGCAACATAAACTACTGCCAGAGTCTGGGAGGAAAGTGAGGTTATTCCAGGGAGCTGCCAGGAATGGACAGAAATGATGGATACTGGGCAGAAAAGCATGTCACCAAACAGAGAACCCAATGGTTTGATGGCATCTCTAACTCACCGTCTTTGGCTTTTTATTTCCTTGTCTCGTTCCTGTCCATCACAGTCTCCAGCTAACTTTTTTTTCTGTAACAAGCTAGACGGAACTGATAATCTATAGCAACATGTCAGACTTCTACATATTTTTCATTACATGCAAATGTTAAGTAATTTTGCTTGATATATTTGACAGCGATAGTTTCAATACAACAACTTGAAGTTATGTCTTTTCTAAGTTGTTCTTGTAATTTGTTAGCTTTTTATACACAAGTGGCTGCTATTCCCAATGGAAGAACTTACCCTACCTCCTCCACGCACACATTCAGCTCTGCTTTGTTTAAACAGCAGCTGAGATATACAGGGCACAAAGCTCGCTTTGCAGATGTGATCCTGAATCTCTCACTGAATCTTGACTACAGTGCTGTGGAGCTGTGTGGATCTGTTTTTGTGGAACAAGTGTAAGGATTGGGATCTGAAACAGTTGTTGGTACGAGATAATTTGCCTGCCCTGAAACTCATAAAATGTCAGGCACCTTGCAAGAAATAAGGCAGCTTGATGCTTCTGTGGGTGTACTGTTATATCCAGGGCAAGGATTAGTGGGATTTGTTGAAGTATTGATTTAGTATAATATTTTGGAACTATAAAATTGTATACAATTTACAAGCTATATATCGAACTGTCAAGCTGTGCACACTGTTAGCCTACATAATGGTAGGATTGCTTGTAATCTTGTCCCTTCTCTCTTTTTGCCTCCCAGTGTCTGTAATGCACTTGTTGTGTCTTGTTCTTAATTATCCCCCAGTTCTATATGAGCTGTGAAGCCCTGTGCCCCTCTTGAAGGATACTGATTTCAGTTGAGCTCTCCAGAGTGCAAAGGTCTGCCTGCAGAGAGGACGATGAACAATAACCCTTTAAAGGGAAAGACCTTAATTTATCCCTGCATCCTCTGAATATAAAACTCCTCCAAGATACTCTCTGCCAGCCAGTTTATGACAGGGTTTTAAAGTAAGCAGTCTCTCAGCTACAGGATGACTGCTAAATTTCTGCGATGGTTGCTCCTCATCAAACTGCGTTTGGGACCTGACGTGGGTGTCCATGCTCAGTCTCTAGTTCAGCGAGGCAGGTGAGTGTGTTTGATAATGTCAAGAAGGAAATACTGGACATCAGAGTTGATGTGCCTAAACTGAGAAGACCAGATCTTCTCCATTGACCAGCTAGGAAATATAATATTCTTTTTTGCAGAACTAATCTGCCAAAGGGCTGTATGTGCCTGTATCCAACAGACTGGCTTTGCCTTTGCTGTGCCTGCATGAGTAGATTTGGGTTTTTTTCAGCCTGTGATCAGAGGAGATAAAGTCAATGCAAGTGCTACACTTGCAGTGTCTCCACAGGCAGAGGAGCCTTGGAAATGTGCGTGGCTTTACTGGATTAGAGAAAGACATAAGGCCATTTAAGCTTGACTCAACACATAGAAGAAACTCCAGACCACTGCAGCCTACCATAAGGCTACTCTTTTCTTCCCTTTTCTTCCCCTTTCCTCCCACCTGTAATCTCTTACAGCTCAGAGTAGCAGCTGCCATTCAGGATTTCATGTTTTAAAACTGCTGACTTCAAAAAACTCTTTATGCTTGATTCTCATGTCTCTGAGCTGTCAGTGAAGCCTGAAGTCTTTACCTACCTATTAACCCCAAGACCTATTCATCAGCAGTGTATTGGTAAACACTAGGTCCTACTAAGGCAGCAGCCTGGCTTGCTACCAGCGATACCCTTCAGTGTACGGTTGTGTTGCATATAAATAAAATGTGGCAGCTGAAACTAGCCTGGACCACAGTCAATAGCCCCATTGCCTTATACAATATTGATGGGTTGGCATTACAGAACCTGTAAAAAATCTTACATTGAACATTTTTTTCAGGTTCCAGGTAAAAAGCACTCCAACTGCCACCAGCAGCTTAATCTTAGGAGCTCTGCTTCTGTACACAGGGACAAGAAACAATCAGCTTACTTACAGAGCACAGTACATTACTGAAAAGTAGGGGACGCTTAATTTCAGCAAATCTTTTAATACATAGGAGGCACCACTATTTTAATTACTGAGAATTTATTTTTGAGTCTCTCTTACTGGGAGAAAGGGGTTTTGAAAATGCTGCATTTGTTTCAGAGAACATATTAAACTAAAATGGTGAGTGGAGCAGAAGGATTTGGATAGGTGAGAGGAATATGTGGGGCAGGCAATAGTTTACTTTTTTCACACAAGATGTTTCTCTTTCCAGTACAGGCTAAGCTTTAAAACTTCAAGATATAATTTCTACCTGAAAGTAAGTTGGTGAAAGATAAACATTTCTGAGACACGCCCCCCCTTCTCCCATCCCCATGATATCTCCTGGCTTAAGCTGCCACTTCTGCTTTGCGTGCTGTGCTGCGAGGTACAGTACAGAGCTGTGGCAATTTTGGGTGCTCGTCTTTCAGTCAAGCCAGCGTAAATGAAACTGTCAGCAATGAGAAAAGAGATGTTTGCTAGAAATTAAATAAGAAAGCCTATGCTAAAATGCATTAATCCCACTATTTCATGGTTTGTAATGTTATTCATACATTTTACTTTCGACACCTCAGACTCAAACTTTTATTAAAAAATGTCAAAACCATGTAGGGCTGTTGGTACTGTACAGAAATCGTGAAAGGCTCTTGCAAAGTTACTGTTGTCTGAGCTCTCAATATTTAATGTGCCCTGAACTTAAACTAGGTTCTCATTTTCTGTGTTCTTAATAGCTTTATTATGCCTTGGCTGTAATGTTTCTGAGAGGAACCTTTGTCTCTACTGATCCCTATGTGAGTTCACGCATCTGTCTGGTGTGAATTCTGCTCACTCTCACTCCACCCTCATTTTGTGCCTTAAGTGTTATCACTTTGAAAAGGTGCAATTCACATATCAGCCTGGTACTTCAGGCAATGACAGATTCTGCAACCAAGGAACATTACAAATTCCTAGGCCTGCATACCTCATCCATGCTTTTGTCTTTCTTTTCTCTTGTTTTTCTTCATTTTTTTCTTTTGTATTTTTCTGAGGTGTTTTCTCTCTCTCTTTAAAATTATTATTCCTTTTCCCCAAAATCCTCATTTTTTTCTGATTAATGCAAACTCTGGGTATCAGATACTGAACCTATTGCTGAAAAATATATTTTATGGAACAGCTATATATTTTATATAACAGCTTAAAGGGGAAAGAACCCACAAGGAAGATTACATTTTTTGTACAAAAGCATTAAATACTTCAAGGTCCTACTTCACAAACTATGAAGAACTCTCTGTGTGGCTTTACACAGGAAGCTGGGGTTGCTTCTGTATTTACACAAAATCTTTCTTTTGCTTTAATAATTTGTTTGCAGGGAGGTATAAATATACCGTTTGAGATTAGAACCACACTGCCCCATGTACATTCCTCTATTATCAGGGAGTCTTTCCCCTAAAGGCATTATATTCTGAATCAGAAGAGTCACATAATGTATATAACAGATGAGAAGGAGGTCTACTTAGCAAAATTTTAGGGAAATTAGAGAAGGCAGCTGTGGCTCCTGGTGTTGTTGGTGGCAGCGTCTGACCTTGCTGGGAGGATATATGTTATCCACGCATTTCATCCGGGAGCAGGAGTAAACAATTACAAAATCTCTTTTTGTAATGATGGAGATTAAAGCCCAGAGCACAGAGAAGCTTGTCAAAGACAGCCATACTGACTGAAAACACAGGAATCAGAGGCATTGATTTGGGTGCAGGTTTCTAAGAATGTCTATAAGAAACGAGATCTCTGCATGCCAAGAGAGAAGTACAGGGTGTAGCACTGGAAAGAGCACTTATTTTGAAGTAAATGGAAAAGCTGGTTACTTTCAAAATGGCTTCATTCTTTTTCTCCTTGCTGGTTTCAGAGGAATGGGAATTTGTGCACATTTATTGCAAAAGAAACAGGGATGAAGCAAAGGAATATTTGACTACATTAAAAAAAGAACTCAATAAAGCTGGTTGCGTCACTTAGCCTTTTTAAGGAAACAAGTACAGCCTGGTTCTGATGGGCCAGATCCTCTGTCATTGCTAAGTTTGAAATCTAAACTTGCATCCTTTAAAACAAAGTCAGAGAGAAAGAGTTGAGAGGGAAGGCAAAAAAGCAAAGCTAAACCCTACCAATTTGGTTCTTTATGTTGACGCTCCCTAGCAATGTGGCAAGGGACATGTTTTCTCCAAAATGTGGAAACAGGCAAGCAAAGTAAAGTATTAGTTATCAGCTGCTGAGAGATATTCCTGGCCACATGTTACCCTTTTGTTTTTTTATAAACCATCTAGGTTATATCATTATGTTGCTTCTAACATTTTCTGAATTTCAGAATATTTTCAGAATAAAGCAGGTCTGAGTTATGCTTCCTGAGACAATTGCAAATATCAAAATCTGTGCAGCAGTGTTACAAAAGAAAGAACTTTTATCCCTAAAAGGCAAAGGGATAAATTCTTAGAAGTCAAAAATAATAATAAAAAAACTTACAGGAAAGAAACTCAGAAGCTATGTATATACTACAAAGCTGTTTCTAGACAAACTTTGTTATTAAGAATGTGTACTTTGTCCTACAATAGCTATGACATAAAAGGCCTACCTCAATCCAAAATTATTCAGCACAAATATGTAGGTGAAGTTTACAAAAGCAAAAGGACCTTCCTCTGGGTAAAACATCTGTGACTCCAATGGATGGCTTAACTATACCAGGGAAAAAACTTATTTCTTTTGGTGGTGGCAGCCATGTTTCCATCCAAAGGACTTCCCAATGTACTTCCTTCTGAAGAGTTCTGCTTACTGGAACAACTCTTGTACTGGAAACCAACACAGTGGAAAGTTTCCCCCAAAAAAGGGGGGGGGGGGGTGGGGGGGAAGGAATTAATAAAAAAAAGAACAAAAATTATGAAAAAGAGTGAGAGGCAGAAAAGAAAGGGTAAAAACCAATGATGACAAATTAGATAAGGGAGACAGCTAAAGTCAGAAAAATTTCAGAGCCTTCACTCATGCCTATCCATTCAAAAATTGTCACTCAAAGAGCTGCACATAACATGACAGCTCTTCTCTCCCATAGACCATCTATTTGGTTTCCATACTGATGACTCTAGTCCCAGGACATAATGACCAGATTTTTTCCCTACCCCCTGTGAAAGCCTGATAATTTGCAGTCAGTTATACTTCCTTCTCAAAGGCACCCCTAAACTTTAATGCCTTGCCATAAGGCTTAGGGAGCATTATTCCAATATAAAAAGCAACAGCTATAAATAAATTTCACATTTTTGAGAAAATCCAAATAGCCAATCTGTATTTCTTCAACATCAACTGTCAGCATATACTCAAGCTTGGTGTCTATTTATCATTTTATAGGCTGTGTTAATGCATTCATTTTTATTTTTTTTTACATTACTGCATGCTGCAGAATTGTAACATGCTGGTAGGAAGTAATATGTATATGTCTCAAAAGTCGATTCTACAGTAGCTCTTGATCTGTAAACAGAACATGTTCTTTAAGATACTTATTTAAAAGTCAATGAAAATACCCATGTGAGTATAAGATGTAGGGAATGATCCATCCATTAATAATAAAAATGCATGTCTCTGCTATATGCAGTGGGAAAAAAAAAAAGAAAAAGTAGTATATTTAACAATAGATTTTTCTCAAGGTTAGGATTCCCAGAAATAACTAAGAGACTTAGGATAAATCCCAGTAACTGTCAGTGGAACTCAGGTTCCTAAATCCTACCACAAATCAATCAATTTTACTTATACTGTGAGGCAGTTCTTTTAGGGAACAGAAAAGCAGAGGGAATCTGAGTTTTTCTTTTTTCACAATCCTATGTTTTCTGCAGTTTCCATAAGTACATTTTCAGCACTTTAATTACTGTTTTCCTGTTCCTAATAAAATGTTCGTGAAATCTATTGTGCTGCAGTTACTGGAGTCTGATTGCTTCATTGGTTTCCATTTGCCACAAGGTGAAAGTTAATTTTAAAGCAGCAGTACATGGACTTTCTTGAAAGAAAATTTTCACACTGGAAACTGAGGGAGTTCATTTTTCTTAACCAGAAAACATTTGAAGGATGGATGAACTTAAAATAAGAGCAGGAAAGAAGTATGTATTAGTTGTATTTTTTCTTAAAACCACAGGAGAAATATTCTTAATTTTCCAGAAGACAGAATTTTCTTAGTGCTCATGATCTGAATTAATTTTATTGTCTGTTTGATAAAAGTATGCAACATTAACTTTACTATACCAAAATTGAGTAGCCAGTAAATACCTGAGCCCTGTATTTTCAACTTGAGTACACCATGGGAAGGAGAAAGTATTATGGTGGTTTCTAACCAATATGCACAGATTTATCAAAATAGATTATGAGAAATTTTAAGCATTATGAAACACTGTTTAATAGATGGTGATTATGTATGTACTGAGGGATCTGCATCAGCTCACAAAATTGGATTTGAAAATAAGAATCTTAAGGATATTTCAGGCAGACATCACTGCCCAGCATTATACATGACTGGGACCCTGAGGCACAGTCTAGTCTAATAGGAAAAATATTTCCAAGAACTATAGCTTTCTGTATGGGTTCTGCCACATGCCTTCTGTATTTCCACATGCAAATAATTCTAACTGTATATTCCTGTTATCCTTCCCATCCACTTAGATTATATGGTCTTTGATACAAAGGCTACCACTCCCACCCTGGCACAGAAGCTAGTACAACGCAGTGGCTCTGGTCTTGTTAAGGACTTCAAGCAAAGTCAGTAATGGGTTTTTACATACTACTCATTTCAAAAGACACCACTACCCCATAAAGGTAGTGTATTTCATATTCCTGTCACTTCTTGTTGCAACACTGTATGATCACCTATACATCCAGCAGTCTCCCAGCTCTTCTAGCTAGAATACAACTTGATCTTTTTGAATGAAAGGATGAGAAAGACTAAGGTCTGTTTGGAATTAGATCTGGCAAGAGATATCAACAAGAAAGGCTCCGAGTACATCAGTAGCAAAAGAAAGACTAGGGAAAATGTGTGCCTGCTGCTGAATGAGATGAATGCCCTGGTGATGAAGGACACAGAAAAGGCAGAGTTACTGAATGTCTTCTTAGTTTCAGTCTTTACTGGCGAGGCCGGCGCTCAGGTATTCCAGACCCTGGAGGCAAGAGAGGAAGTCTGTAGAAAAGATGACTTTCCCCTGACAAGGAGGATCAGGTTAGAGCTCACTTAAGCAAACTTGACACCCACAGATCCATGGGCCCCAGTGGGACGCACACCCAAGTGCTGAGGTTGCTGCCAGATGTTATTGCCAAGCCACTCTCCATCATTTTTGAAAGATCACGGAGGACAGGAGAGGTGACTGATGACTTGGGGAAAGCCAATGTCACTCCAGTTTTCAAAAAGGGGGAGAACAACCAGGAAACTACAGGCCAGTCAGCCTCACCTCCATCCCTGGAAAGGTGATGGAACAGCTCATCCTGGAGGTCATCTCGAAGCATGTGGAGGAAAAGAAGGTTATCAGTAGTCAGCATGGGTTCACCAATGGGAAATCAGGCCTGATCAGCCTGACAGCCTTCTATGATGAAAGGACTGACTGGGGGAGATGAGGGAAGAGCAGTGGATGTTGCCTACATTGACTTCAGCAAGGCTTTTGACACTGTCTCACATAACACACTCACAGGTAAGCTCAGGAAGCATGGGTGAGATGGGTGGACAGTGAGGTGGATTGAGATTAGCTGAATGGCAGAGCTCGGAGAGTTATGATCAACGGTACAGAGTCTAGCTGGAGGCCTGTAGCTCGCAGTGTTCCCCAGGGGTCAGTGCTGGGTCCAGTCCTGTTCAACTTACTCATCAGTGCCCTGGATGAAGAGACAGAGTGTCCCCTCAGCACGTTTGCTGGTGATACAGAACTGGGAGCAGTGGCTGAGACCCCAGCAGGCTGCGCTGCCATTCAGCGAGACCTGGGCAGGCTGGGGAGCTGGGCGGAGAGGGACCTCATGGAGTTCAGCAAAGGCAAGTGTAGGGTCCTGCCCCTGGGCAGGAATAACCCCCCGCACCAGTACAGGCTGGGGCTGGCCTGCTGGGAGGCAGCTCTGCGGGGAAGGGCCTGGGAGCTCTGGTGGGCAGCGAGGTGACCATGAGCCAGCAGTGTGCCCTGGTGGCCAAGAAGGCCAGTGGGACCCTGGGGTGCATTAGGAGAAGCGTGGCCAGCAGGTGGAGGGAGGTGATCCTGCCCCTCTGCTCTGCCCTGGTGAGGCAGCATGTGGAGTGCTGTGTCCAGTGCTGGGCTGCCCAGTTCAAGAGAGACTGGGAGCTACTGGAGAGGGTCCAGCAGAGGGCTACAAAGATGATGAGGGGACTGGAGCATCTCCCTTACAAAGAAAGGGTGAGAGAGCTGGGCCTGTTTAGCCTGGAGAAGCCTGAGAGGGGATCTTATTGTATACAAGTATCCTAAGGGTGAGTGTCAAGAGGATGGGGCCAGGCTCTTTTTTTAAACTACCAAGTGACAGGACAAGGGGCAACAGACACAAACTGCATCACAAGAAGTTCCATCTGAAGATGAGGAAAGGCTTTCCTTTGAGCATGACAGAGCACTGGGACAGGCTGCCCAGAGAGGCTGTGGAGTCTCCTCTGGAGACATTCAAAACTCGCTTGGACGTGACTGTGCAACCTGCTTTGAGTGAACCTGCTTTACTAGGGGGTTGGACTAGAGGACCTCCAGAGGTCCCTTCCAACTTGACCATTCTGTTATTCTGTGACATTTTGGGAAACCATTCCAATTTGCTAGCATCTAGAAGATGTTCATAGAAGCATAGAATGCTTTGGGTTAAAAGGAATATTTAAAGATCATCTATCCCTGCCTGTGGGCAGGGACATCTTCCATCAAATCAGGTTGCTCAAAGCCCCATCCAATCGACCTTTAACACTTCCATTGATGAGCCATCCATAACTTCCCTGTGCAACCTGTTTCAGTGTCTCACCACCCTCACCATAAAATATTTCCCCCTTGTACCCAGTCTAAACTTCCATCTTTCAGTTTAAAACCTTGTTCTTTGTTCTATTACTACAGGCCTTGGTAAATAGCCTCCCTCTGTCTTTCTTGTAAACTCCCTTTATATATTGAAAACTCATAATAAGGTCTCCCCAGAGCCTTCTCTTCTCCAGGCTGAACAACCCCCTATCTTCACAGGAGAGGTGCTCCAGCCCTCTGATGATCTTTGTAGCCCTCCTCTGGGCTCACTTCAACAGGTCCATGTCTTTCTTATGTTGGGGTCCCCAGAGCTGAACACAGTACTGAAAGTGGTGTCATGAGAGTGGTTAGAGGGGGAGAACAACTCCCTTGACCTGCTGGCCAACCTTCTTTTAAAGCAGTCCAGGATCCAATAGGCTTTCTGGGCTACAAGTGCACGTTGCCGGTTCATGTCCTATTTTTCATTCACCAGTATCCCCAAGACCTTCTTTGCAGGGCTGCTTTCAATCAGTTCATTCCTCTGTCTCTACTGATACTGGGGATCGCCCTGGTACAGGTGCAGGACCTTGCACTTGGTATTGTTGAACTTCATAAGGTTCACATAGGCCCACTTCTCAAGTCTGTCAAAGTCCCTCTGATGATGGCATCAGACTTGCTGATGGTGCACTCAATCCTACTGTCTATGTCATTGATGTAGATATTAAATAGTATTGGTCTCAGTACAGACCCTTGAGGGAGGCCTCTCAGTGATATCCACTTGGAATGTGAGCCGTTGACTACAACTCTTTGGAAAAGGCTATCCAGCCAATTCCTCATCCATCTAACAGTCTATTCATCAAACCCGCATCTCTCCAATTTAGAGGTAAGAATGTTGTAGGGGACTGTATCAAAGGCCTTAAGTAATCTAGGTAGATCACATCTGTAGCTCTTCCCTTGTCCACTGATGCGGTGACTCCATTGCCACCAGATTCATCAGGCACAATTGTCTCATGGTGAAGTCATATTGAAGGATTTGGTTATTTAAAGTGGATCTAGGACCAGAGCTATTTGTGTGTGTTCTTGATACATACCTGTAGCCTGAAGATCACGAAATGCCAGAAGCCAGGGGTAGACAATGCTAGGGTTTGTGTTTATTAGTCATATTCAATGCAGCTGTTTCAAAAACTGAGTCACTTTCTACAGATAGTCTCTCTTTCACCCTCTTCTCCCTGTGTCTTCATCAATGAAAATGTGACATACAGAATCTCTCCAAAGTAATTATAACGGATTAAGGCAAATCCCATTCCTGGCCATGTCAAACAATATAAATGACTGCTATGTATGAAATCAGCTGACTAATGATAAAGTTAGACTATTAGAAGAAAAGATCCTTTAAAAAAGGTCAGTGGCTTAGTCTAAAATCATATGTTGCTTATAAAAATGAACTTAGTAGAGCACAGTGAAATAAGATAAAAAAATTCTGTACTTCATGAGTATGACTAATATGTGCAGTCACATCTGCTAAATGTAAACAGTAATTCATAGGGGCAAAGCATTTCCTGTGAACTCTGTCCTGTGTCTTTGAATGTATTCTTCATCTAAGTTCATGGTACATTTGATTTAATTATTCAGACAGGGACCCTGGCAAGATAGTTTTCCTCTCCTTCAGATATTTGAAAATGGTATGAAGTATATAATTTTCTAGTGAGAATTCCAGATGTAACAGAAGGGAATTGAAGCTTGTGGGTTTCCTTCTTTACTGGCACAGATGTCATCAGATAAGTGCCTACTGCGCATTAGATCTCTCTCTGCTTTTTTAAAAATACTCCTAGACTTTGTCAATGTACAGCAAGTAAACAGGTGGATCTTGCTCATGTTTTATTTAATTAAAAAACCAACCTCTCCCATCTTTTTATTTCAAATAAACAAACATTTTTTACTTTAAATATATGTGGTAAACAGTTACCTCTAAAAACAAATTTATTTTTGGTAAACACCCTCTACTGAGGTTGTTCAAAACACATTCAACATTTCTGAAAGCATAACCATATGTTATAAAATTAATTCAATTTTGAAATGCCTTATCATCTGGCATTTTTCTCTTTGAGAGGATTTCCTACTTATTTTCTCATGCTACAGATGTGTTTTCTGAGTTGCAATGTCTGGCACTTAGTAATTGGGTCTTTGCTTCAGGGACTAGCCATCTTTAGTCTAAAATTATAGTAAGACTAAATTTAGATTTCTCATACTCTTCCTATTTTATATCTTTCTCCACACTGTTATGACAAGTTATTTGGATAGATTAATGGATGACACTATGGCTATCAGTTGCTTGTTCTACCTGCCAATTACCATTTCCTTCTGCATACACGTAAGATTCACAAGAGGCAGTAGATCCCGTATGGTCCTTGTCTCTTGATCAAAATAAGCAAAACTCTGATCTCCCTGGCTCCCTCTTGTAATTTCTTTCTTTTTGATTTTTTCCCTTTTCCTTTTTTTCCTTTCTTTTCCCCTTTCTCTCTCTTTTCCTTCCTCCCTTCCTTCTCTTTTTTCTCTTCTTGCTTTTTCTCTCTTTCTCTTTCTTTATTTTTTTCCTTCCTTCCTTCCTTCCTTTCCCTCTCCTCTCCTTGAACAGATTGCTGCAGTTATTGTTAAAATAATTTCTTAGGAATAATACACCACAATTTTGAAAGACTAAAATTGAAATATTCACCTCCATCCCAAAGGAAGCAAGCAGAGCAGATGCCATATGGAACTCTCCAGTAGCTGACTAAGTATTACTGTTGTTCAAAAAAAATATGCAGAGCACTTCTGGAAAGGGCAGCTCAGCCTGATCATATAAGAAGTTAAAAAGTACGTTAGTTGATCTGGTGTAGGATGAAATATTACTTTTTAACTGGGGGAACAGAATACTTACAAGTTTAATTCATGAGACTGGTCTAGAGAAAGGACTGAATAATTTGAAGTACTGAGTGTAGGAGGTCTCTGCAGATGCTGATCATTTAAAATTCAAGTGCTTTCACAAAGACATCAGTAAATAAATCGTTATATTGTCCCTTACTGATTCCACTTTAGTTAGTGGTGTCTAGACATTATATTACTGGAGTAATACAGAAGCCCAGCTAAATGGCACTCCAAGCTGAAAACTGTCCTTTTCTGCTAACTGCTACTTGCAGTGGTTTGCTGTTAAAGAACCAAAACAACTCTTCAGTTGAATTCCAACCGCAGAAAAACATATATATTCTAGTTCCTTGTATTTTTCCCATGTTCTCTATAGACAAAAAATGTCACTTTATTACTATGAGCCCTTGAATTTTTCCAGAAAATTTGCAGTTCCAAATGGTGCCTTTTCTATGTGCTCACTAGGAGGTTTGACAAACCACTCTTCCCACAGCCTACCCTCTCCTTAAAAAGATCATTGAAACCTTGCACTACTGCTGACAGTACTGCAGAAAAGAAACCTTCTCATCTGCAAGACAGAACTTCTGTGGTCTGCTTACCATACTCAGCACATGAGTTCATACTGTAAGATCATTTTTGTACTGTACAAATTCAACTGGTCTTCTGAGACCTGCTAAGTGCCATGCTTTTTCTATGTTGCACTGTGAGACTGGTGAAAGTGAAGGAAGATGCAACAGTTAGTGGTGAGGCTAGGGAGGTGTCCAAAGCAAGTTGGTTGGGAATGCTTCTGCATGGTGGGATAACCCCCAGTAAAACTGAGCTGGAAAGCACCTTCCCTCCTGTGTGCTTGAAGAGTAATTGTTCCGTACTTATCATAGTGATTCTTAGTTACAGCTTGTCAAAACCTAAGAAATAATGTAATGAAACATGGACATCTCAGTATTGTTTTTATCCCACAGAGCTTGACATGAAACATTGTTTTCATTTAAACCACCAAATTTAATTAAATTCCACGTTCTCGCTTTATCATTTTATACATCCAACACCCCCATACACCTTGTCTTACTACTGAAGGCAGTAAAAGTGCATCATAATATTTTTTCTTACTTAATTGTCCTCCAAAATAATACAAGAGAAATATTCACTGTGGGATTTCTGCACATTTGCTGCTTGTCTCCTTTCCAAAAACATATTTTAAAAAAACAGGGAAAGCTAGGCATCTCATCTGAGATGTATGTAGGACACTAAGGTGATATTTGTAGTGTAAACTAAACAGTGCCAATGTGTACCCTCTGGTAAACTTGATCCATATCCCAGCTATCAAACTCTTCTATCCTCCAGAGTGGTGTGATCTAACAAGCTCTTTGGGAATGGCTGCTGCGGGAATGTTAGTTGGTATATGCTGTGAACACCTTAGGGAGTATTCGAACAGGATAATGGCATAAGGGATTCACCTTTAGGACCCATGTCTGTGCCCTGACACTATTCAATTTACATTGTTTACATTTAAGTACATTTATAATATAAAGCCTCCTTGTTTAAAGAGGAATAAGCCTTTAAAGGCGTGTCATAACTATGTATGACTCATGCAAATGAGATTAATGTGTAATTTACTTTTTTCTTTATGATTGAAATGTCTAGAATTGACACTGTAATCACAAATAACTGGGCCATGGTGGAAGCTCCTATGCTTCTTTAAGGTGTTCCAAAGTGAAAATGTGTACAGATTTCCCTTTAACTTTACTTAGTTTCCTACAGTGTTTAAAATATTCTAGTCCTTCTTATGGATTCCTAGCTCTCACCTCATGATTTCAGTTACTGTTTGTGGATATGGGTAAAAGAATACATATATTGATGAGCGCCTGCTCTGACAAAAAAGTTATTTCAGAATAACTGGGCCTCTGCAAAATGTGTTGCCTTCTTTCATCACAGACTTCTTTTAGACAGAATTTTGAGATATAAAATTTGTTTGAATCCATAGAAATTCATCTTTACATACCCTGCTCATAATGGAATTGGATACATTTTTGAAGATCTGTTGTTCTGAAACAAGAATATGATCAATGCATCTCCTTCTGGTATTGAGGAAAAGGCTAAGGAAATTTACAGTAACCTAGTAAATTGTGACCTTATCCTTTCAGAACTTCAAAGTCACGCTTGCTGGGGAAGGCCATTGTCAGAGCACATAGCTTGGGCTGTGGGCAGTTAACAGCTGAGATAATAACAGTCTGTCCTCTAAGACTATTTTTACTGGATACCTGCGTAGCTACATAAAATTAAGCTAAGATGTACAGTTTCATTAAAAAGTCCTAATCAATCTGTTATTTGGATGTCCCAGTTGTCTTAGGAACCTGGAGATGGTTCTTCTTTTTGTTCCAAGTGTTTACAGATTACCTGTTCTTATCCCCCACAACATGTTACCAGCTTTCTGTTTGATCCTGACAATACATCCACTGCTCCAGTGGTTACTTTTTCTTCTATCTTCCTTAGGTATCTTCCCTCCTTAGCTCTTTCAGTCTGATTTAGGTATCTTTTTTACAGAATCTACCAAAGACTATCGATAAATATAGAAGGAGGATAAATGTGCCTGACACTTGCAGGCTGCTGCTGTCGTCAGGAAAAGTAGCTGCAGAAAGGATTTAGCAGGAGAGGGTAAATAATGGCTAGAAAGATCCAAAAGAGGGGAAGAAAGGAGGGCTCTGATACAAGAGTATTTGCATTGTACAAAAGCATTCAAGCAGTTCTGTGTCCCCCTGCTTTGTATTGAGGTGAACGATACATTCATTTTATGAATATATTTTTTACTAGGGACAGAAAATTTATTTTATATTTCTGGCGTTTCTATATAAATGACTGGAGAAGCTATGGCAAACAGCTTATTCCAAGCAAGGAACTGAAAAGCCTAATTTCTCCAGCAGTGCACATCCCAGTGATCATAAGATAATAGTTTGGGAACAAAAAAGATCAAGATTAGTATGCCGTGAGAGGAGTGAATAGACCAAAAGGGTCAACTTAAATTCAAGCTGAAAGCAGTAATGATGTTTAACAGAAGCCTCAATGCAATGTGTCAGATGGGAAGCCAGGTGGCTTAATTAGAACACTTTACCTGTTCCTAATCTGAGCTGCTTTTGCTTTGTTTTCTCTCTCCTCTACCTCTGCAAGCCTATTTTGCAATACTGACATTGGGTTTTACCTGGAAGTTGAACATCTGAAGTGATCTTTATTTCACATTCATGACTGAAGCTTGATTTCCAAATTCTGTCTTCAAAAATACAGATGTACTTGTCTTTGTGATGGAAATGTTACTCTCTAAATTACTAGCTTTATAGCTAGAACTAGTTCAGCCTCTTAAGAGAAAGGAAAACCAACCTCTTCTATCAGGTTTTGAAAATGAGAGCTGATCTGTCATTAGTTGTGGATTTGGCATACACTTCAAGGCATTTTGTCACCTTCACTCACAGGATCCCTGACTTCTTGTTAACCAGCATCCAATGTAGCCCTTCACTGTTTCAGTGGCTTTCAGACAAGTTTCATTATTCTCAGAAATGTATTCAGTCAGACCATCCATATCTCTTTTTATTCATCCCCTGAAGCTTCTGCAAGATGTAAAGGTTAAAAAAAATGTATTTTATTATTAAATACATACAAATAGGGGCAGTCCCTCCTGCAGAATTTGTATTCTAGTGAATTTTATACCATATGCATCACTGCGGCTTGAAAAATCTCCTTCAGTCAGGTTTCATCAGTGCAGTTAGTTTATTCAGCTGGATCACTCATATATGCCACTTAATTTTAGCGGCTTTAAAAGCTGCACAGATTAAAAGAATATTGTATTATTATACAGAACTACATTGAGAGAGTTTGCTTTCAGCAGCTGTTTAGTATACTAAATTTAATCATGATTAGATACATTTTCTTTTCATTCTGTTTTATATGTTAGAAGCTGCAAGTATTTTACAGCCCTACAAAGTAATGAGATATTGCTTACATTATGCAGAAATTATGTCCAAAGATCTCTCATTCAGAGATTCAGTGTAAATAGGATTAACTAATATATTTAAATGTTTAAATTTAAAATTAAATAGACTAATTCTTCCCAATAACCTTTCCTAGCAAAATTTGGTATGTTGCCTGTCATCAGTTCTCCAGATCAGAAACATTTCATTAAGAGACTACCAACAAATAACGAAAAAACAGTACTACAGACAAAAAAAAGAATTTACTAAATTTTGCCATTTTGCAGACAAACATATTCCTGACAACTCTCAATGTCCATTGATGAAAGGATGTAGGAAGCAAAGACAATGGGTTATCTTCCTATGACAACCTTCAGAAGCAACAGAAGGGCAAAGAACTGTACCTAAAGAAACCTGGGTTTTTTCATTCAATTTTCATACTACAGCTTTAAATACATTGTAATTTGGGACAAAAAAATATTTCAATACGAGGTACCATATTCAAAAGTATTCCTTCATAATGCTCAAATACCAGCATGAGGATCTTCTTGTTAGGTGAAGAAAAACATGGATGCATGTATGTACAATATAATATAGAGTTCTGTATACATAGTTATAGACAGATCACTTTTTAGGATTTTATAATCCAGTAAAATGCATTAGCTACAATAGAAAGGAATATTACTAGGGGCTTCTGCCTTTTTAATGAATGCATTTGTATAGACAGATTTCTGCAAGATTACGGAAAGAGAGAAACTAATGGGAGTTGAGTTATTAACATTTAAACTTCCCAGAGAAAGATTACATTAAAAATGATACTAATAGTCATAGAGCCCATACATGATAGCTATTTCCTAGATGTAATAATAACAATATTTTTATATTAAATCATTAGAGTTAATACTATTTTAGATGTAATTTTTCAAGTTTAATTCACAGAAGATATGGAATTATAGGCAACACCCTTAGATCAAAAGTTGATGGACTTTAGAAGGACATTTAAATAAAATTTGTCCATAAGTAAGCGGGGGTTTTTGTAACAGACCTTGGACTATTAAAGCAACCTAACTAGGGACATCAACAAAATGTACATGGCTAAATAGACTAAAAACTGTAATGGAAGCTTTTCTGTGTTCTCAAGGCAAGGGGTAAAAACACTGCATGGAAGGATTCCAGAATGAGTTAGATGAATAATTAATTTTGGAGAAAAAAGATATTAGGAATAAAGAACTAGCAAAAAAATGGCAAGAAAAACATATCAGCAAAGAACACTACATTCAACAGGTCAAGAGACATAAGCATAGGCAAGTCAAAGATCAAACTTGTAAAAAAACTGAGTTAACTCTTTAGAGATAGCAAGAAAAGCAAAAAACAGGGGAATACGACATAGAAATGGCTGAACTACTCACCATATGTTTTGTCTCATTGTTCATATTAAGTTTGTTCTCAGACGTCTGTATGTAGTAACATGGTTTTGGAAGGAGATGAACAGCGGACTAGGACTATAGCCAAAACCTGGATATATTCAGGTCTTTGGGGCCAGGTGGGTTTCACCCAAGAATGGTCACTGTCATTCTCTATGCAAAGTCATGGTGATCAGTGTAGAGGAACGAAGTTGGTTTAATTAACATTGATAATATACAACTGTGGGCTGGCTTCAGGGGCGGTGGGCTGGCTGATGTAGATAAGGTGCAGCTGTGGCTGGTTCTGGTAAGGGGTTGAGAGCCAATGAAGAGAGAGAGAAAGAAGCAAGAGAAGAGAGAACGGGCCCTGGATGAGGAGAAAGCAGCAGAGGGATTGGCATGAAAAGTGTGTTTGTACGAGATGGTAAAAGACCTTGTTGCAGCTTGATAGTTTGGAGAATGCAGTGACAGTCAGGGGTTTCCTGATGATCAGTAAAAGAAAGGTTAGCCTTATACTCTTTTGTAAAAAAGACAGTAAGATGTAATTGTGAAATAATGAGCTGGTCAGCTTCATCTTAAGCCCTGAAACAACAGCATATCCTATTAGAAACCATTTCCAAACACACGAAGAACAAGAAGGCAATCAGGAACAGGAAGCATGGATTTATGAGGGCCATATCATATTTGATCAGCAGGATTCCTTTTTGTGATTAAATGACTGGCTATGTGAATGAGGAAGAGGGGGTGGATGTAATGTAACCTGACTTTAGTAGGCTTTTAACACTGTCTCCTACAGATCTTTCATTTGAAAGTGGAAGAACTGAAGGCTAATCCTATTAGATGTATTAAAAATTGACTGCACTGCCTGGCTGAGATGGTTGTAACCAATGGTTTGAAATTCAGTAGGTGGCTAGTAACACATGGATTACTCTGGTAGTTGAAACTGAAGCCAGATTTGTGCAATATCTTTGTCAATAACCTGGATGATGTAACAACACATCCTTAGCAAATCTACAGGAAAATACGAAATTGGGTGAGACTGACATGGGATTTAGTGGAAACTAGCTTGGTTCAAGATGAAAACAAGACTTACAAAAGTCAAGATGAAATTCCTTAGAACTCAAACACATACAGAACTTGCATATCAGAGGTCCTGTCTCATTACTTTAAATAAACTTACAAGTATGTAGGATGAGAAAATAATAAACATGCTGAAAAGGGGAAAAAGTACTCTGAGCAAGTACAGGAGCATTATTCAGACCAGAGTAGAATGAAAGATTTAAAAAAAAAAAAAAAAGGTGGGTGGTGAGGGAGGGAAGTTAAAAAAAAAAAATAACACCAAAAACCCCAATATAAATAGCAGTTCATAGAAATTTCACCAATAATAGATTTTATCCAAGTATATCTTTCTTTCTCAAGATAACTTATTTTAAAGGTGAAGAAATGTAGTAAGTTTGCCCTGTCTGGAATTCAGAAAGTACTTTGTGTGGCTACAAAGGAAATTACTAAACTGAAGATGTTGAAGAAGGTGAAGTTCGAGAAGAACTGAAATTAGGCTAGGAGATGGCCAAAGGACAGATAATAGTGGGTTGCGCAAAAACTGGAGTTTGCAGGCAAGAGTTAAGTATTCCTAAATGAGTAGTCTTGGAAATTATCTGCTTAATATTTTCATTAATGCTGTGAGCACAAAAAAGGTGTGCTACTGAACAACAGATCTGATTAAAAGCTCAAAAATATTGCAAATACACAGGAGGACTGATAATACCATACTGTAAAGTGAATGGTTTTGGGGAATGGAATAATAGCAATGCGGTAAATTTTCAAAGCATAAAGCACAAAATAATGTAGATATGGGATAGAAGCTAAGATTTCTGGTTGCTTGCCAGTTGGGCAGAAAGAGGAGAAAGACATAGTTACATTAGTTGACTAATACAAGATTATGGAAAGACTACAAATGACTAATGACATACATATCTTAAGAGGACAAATATTTGTGAAATGTATTGTTATATTTCTAGTGAACATATAAAGTAAAATTATAGATGTTAAGGTACAAGATCATAGTGAGAACTGATTTTTAATTAAATTAGGTTTGATCACACATGCTTAAGAAAGATACATTCAATTAGGGATTTATAGAACTGTACTGAAATCAGGCTGATGGAAGAAAACCTCATAAAATTACTCTGGCAAAATGAAGTCTCTCTGTCTTAGGAATAGATCAAGGGGTGCAGTGGTACAAAAAATGGAGAGAAATAAAAAGGGTGGTGGTGGTATCTGATCAAAGTAAAGGCCAAGATGAGAATGAAAGACTATAATCTATCAATGTCTACATTTATTCCAGATATCCAGATTAAAGTTTACAGTCACAGGAAGAATGAGAATCAACAGAGGAAGTTTTAGATAAAATCTGTGAATTTCAATGAGAATTATTTTTATATTTTTAATTTGTTTTTCACTAAAGCTCAAAGTGAAATTTAAGGTGTTTGCCTGCCCACAGAGACCCAAACTGAAGAGATTAACTGCTAAAGCAAATTTCTGCCATCTGCTCTGACAGTATACAGGCACAAGCAAGTAGGAATAGGAAAAGAGATAGGACATCCTTTCTGCTTGGAGTTGAAGCAAATAGCCTGTTTTTTGTGTGAGATTATATTTACAGCAAACTTGGGCAATCTGGAGGTTGAGATGGGATATAAAATTTGTGCATCGAGGTGTCTTGGGATTCAGTTTATCTGTAAGAGTAGGGAGGAATTCAAGAACATTCTGTAGCAGTCAAAAGAAATCAGTACTATTAGTGAATTTTTCAACTGCATATATTCTGCTGATGGAAGATGATGTTTTTTTTCCAAATTGTTGTTTATAGGAATTGAATATTCTTAACTCAGAAAAAATGCCAGGTGGGCAGGAAAGGGATGAAATCTTGCTTATTAGGGAAATACCAGTAGAGACATAACTGGATTACTTGGGGACCAATGAAAAGTATGTATATTCCTTGTTCTATCTGATTCATCCCATAAGTTAAACTTAGCACTGATTAGATGAGTTCTTTGACCTATTGAATAGGCTATTGACTGCTGTAAGATTATGGACCTCTGATGTCTTCCAGACATATGTTTCACTTTGAGTAAACTATTGCCAAATAGGCAGAGATTTGGACTGGAATTTCCCAGATCCCAAACACGGGCTAAATTCAGCCTTTGAGCTCTGCTCTTGCACTTTTTTTGCATTTGTAAAGTGTCAAGTTTATCCTGAAAGCACACAGTAAAGCATTTTGATTCTCAAAACTTTTAAGCAATTAAGAATGTGTTTTCTACTAATTCCTTATGGAAGCTTCAATAAAGAGCTCAACTGATGAATCATAAAACACAAATAAAAATCTCACTTCTTAATTCCTCATAGGCCTTTTATGTTTCAAACATTTGCTGTCAGCTTTGTAAGACACCTGGTGTGCTGGTGTGTCATTGAACATTTGATATTTCATTTATATTGAGATTATGAACAGTTTTACCTTTGAGTTAGAAGTCATTGGGCTGAAAAGACTGAACTGTGGGTAGGTATTCACATACCTCAAGGTTAGATACACAACCTAGCTTACCAGTTTTCCTAGGTTCCCTATATAATCAATGCACAAGAATATAGTTTTATATAGGAAGCCCAATTCAGAGCAGGACCTTGGTGTTTCAGGGGAGAACTCTGCCATAGTGATACTGATTATCCTGCAGCAGACGAGTGTCAGGATGCTGAAATCGGTGTGTACTTTCCCACTGCAGTATTTTAGTTTTGATAAATCAATGTTTTCCATCAAAATTAGTTTACTGAAAAATTCCCAGTCAGTGCCAGTTGGCACGTGTTTACAGCTAGAGTGAGTCAGCCACATACATTGTCCACTGGCACACAGAGCTGTTATTGAGGCTGAAACTATGATATGATGAGTATTTGGCAGGCTTGTTTAGTGCAGTGGCAAAGAGATACCTCTGTCATATTCTGCTCCTCCAGCCCCCATGGTGGCCTTGTAGAAGTCACAAGTTCTCTGTGTATAGCAGCAACTCTGTGGATGCAAATGACTATTGGAAGGACCTGGATGAAAACTTTTTTAGGTTTAATTTTTTTTTGGCTGAAGAGGTTGAGCAATGGTGACATGGTAAACAGTGTAAGTATTTCAAACTTTAAAAAATTATTTAATCTATGATGAACACTTTCTTTACTTGAAGTTTTTTTTCTTAAATTAATTCTGATAGTCTGTACAAACTTTTGTCACAAGAAAAGAATTGATTTTTTTGTCAACAAGAAAAAATTATTTTTGTAAGTTTCCCATTTTTCTTCAGCTCGAGCTATTTGCCTTATTTGACCTAAATTCATGAATAATTACTGACAACATACCACTCCCCTCCCCCATCAAATGGCACTTCTGGCCAGCTGTAATTAAATGGAGGACAAGAAGCCTCTGTCAGAAAAAATATTAAAAAATACTAAATTCTTCTGTACTCCAGCTCCGCAGAATCATGTGTGTGGACAAACTGACTTCTGCCACACATAGTTGCAACGCATGGTTAGCTGTTGAGCTGATTCAGGGCCCTCCGCTTTGTGGGATGTAACTGTGGCACTTCTCTCTCTCTCATGCCAAAATATTTCACACAACAATACAAATCTCCCCATGTCTTCCACTTACCTGAGGACAATGGTTCCGCTTAAATAACAACTACTTTCTTTTTTTCTCACAGCTGTACCTTTCACCTTAGTGTTAGCTCAGCGTGAGGTGGCCTGACTTGTCTTGTCAGAACATTCTGAAATGAACCCTGTTGCTACAGTGTGTGCTGCTCTTCCTCAATTTCTTGAATGCGTCTTTCGTAATTCTCCAAATTCTCCCCTTATTTTTACTGTGACATTTTCATAATGGCATCTTGTATAGTTCCACTTCTAAGCCATCAAGTTTAGGATTTCCATTGTCTCCCTAGCTTTCCTTCCCAGATTGTAAGGCATTTCTCCTACAGCACTATCAGCAAGAGCTTTTGCTCTCACTTTTTTCTTTCCTGTCCAGTTGTGCTTTCTTAAAACAGTAATACCCCACGTTTGACTAGCTGCGTTGCTTCTTCATGGAGAAAGATGCCTAAATTTTCAAGCACATCCCTTTCCAAAAGGATTAATTGGCTGACACCTTTTCTGGCATGCAATTCATATATCTATATACGTAGTTGTTAATCACAAAATCATAGATTCGTAGAATAAATTAGGGTGGAAGGGATATCTGGAGGACATCTGGTTCACATTCTAAATACTGCTATTGTTTGTTGAAAACATTAAGGTCTATGATATTCCTGTTCACTCTATGTTCTTGACTTTGATAATGAATAACAGGGCAATTAATTAAAACTATTTTCCAAATGCCATGCAATACATTCTGTATTCTTTGATGATCAGTGCAATCAACCTGAAGGAATTAAGCGTTTTGGATGTTCTAAGCTGTTTGATCTTGTTAAAAGGAGTGATTAGAGGAAGATTTATCACAGTTAGGAATGAAGTACCCTCACAGAGTATTAAAGACAGCATATTATAACAGAGTTCTTCATAAGAGAGCAAGTGTGGGCTGCATCATTTCAGAGCTACCGTTAGTTTAGTTCATTTTTTTATAATCTGGAATGGACTTTTTTTGGGAGGATCAACTGCCATTTCAGTTTGTAAATTGCTTGTGAGGAATGTATGATGTCTGATCTGGTTAATTGAAGGTCATGCCAATCATAAGGCTAATCTGAATATATATATATAAAAGAAAAGCTTAGCAGTCCCAGTTAAAATGTGAAATATCGGCAGTATGCCTATTTGTTACTGTTTGAAAATTGATCCTCATTCTTTTTTGAAGAAACATTTTTGTTCTAAATGAAGTGTAATAATACTAGTTAATATTCTTTTCTCATTGAATAAATCTGAAATATGCAGAGACTTGTTTGATCTTTGTCATATTGCTGTGAGATGGAGCTGTATTTGAGAGATATAAAAGCAGACCAAAGAACAGACCAAAGAGAACTGCAGGCTTAATCGCATCCTTATTAAGACTGAGAGAATTTTACATTTGACTTCACTTAGAACAGATATATTACAGTTCAAACTGAATTACAGTCTGAATATAGTCTTCAGTATTGTGTGGTAAATTGCAGGTGCATCTCAGCTGGGTAACACTTCTAAAACACAGCAATATGAATTAAAAAACAAAATGGCATGTTTTTGTAGCCTAAATAGGAACTATTAGAATAAAAAATTACTTTTCTATTTCAGTGGAAGCCTTGCACTGGCTTGTACCCCAAAGGGTAGGACAACTTCTCAGACTGTGTAATACAGGTCACTGAGCTGCTGTGAAGATCTTGCTTAGTCTTCTGTAACTCTTTTCATGTTCCTTGGAGGTAGAGGCTGTTTATTATTTTGTGCATGCATAGCTTTGTCCGTGGTTATCTCATGGGGCCTCTGTATGAACTCTATACACTATAAAATTATTATTAGTATTTCAGTAACAAAGTTCTTATGACATCTTTGGAATCTATTAGATCAGGGTGTGCTGGTTTTGGCTGGGATAGAGTTAATTTTCTTCCTAGCAGCTGGTAGTGCTGTGTTTGGATTTAAGATGAGAATAGTGTTGCTAACACAGGGATGTTTTAGTTGTTGCTAAGCAGTGCTTGCACAACATCAAGGCCTTTTTTGCTTCTCACCCCACCAGCAAGTAAGGTGCACAAAGAGCTGGGAGGGGATATAGCTGGGACAGCTGACCCCAACTGACCAAAGGAATATTCCATACCATATGATGTCATGTTCAACGTATAAAGCTGGGGGGAAAGTGGGAGATATTCAGAGTGATGGTATTTGTCTTCCCGAGTAACCGTTATGCATGATGCCCTGCTTTCCTGGAGATGGCTGAACGCCTGCCTGCCAGTGGGAAGTGCTGAATGAATTCCTTGTTTTGCTTTGCTTGTGCATGTGGCTTTTGCTTTACCTATTAAACTGTCTTTATCTCAACCCATGAGCTTCCTCACTTTTACCCTTCTAATTCTCTCCCCCATCCCACTGTGGGCAGAGTGAGTGAGCAGCTGTATGGTGCTTAGTTGCCACCTGGGGTTAAACAATGACACATGGTTAATGAAGAATTGTTTCCCCACTGCATTTTCAATTGCTTTGACCAAGCTACATTTAAATAATTCAGACCAAATGTGCTTCTATAGGTCACACTGGGAGGCTTTCATTATTCCACATTAATGTATGTGATGTGTATTACAACAAAATCCTGCTATTTCGCTATTGCCATGACTTTGTTTTTATTGCTCAGTTATTCTTTTTTATAAAGTATTCAAATTCATAGGAAGATAAGAAACTCAAGGACAGTCTTTTTTTTGTCTTAAGAACTAACAGCAAGATATCTAACTCTCATCTTTTCAGAAGGAAAACTTGCCCTAATGCTCCCAGGCTACTGGGACCAGGTTCAGAGTTCCATGGCAAAGCAACAGATGTTTCTAAACTCATTTAAAAAGTCTGTGAATACCAAGTAATCCTTGATTTCGATCTTAAAGAGGCAGAGTGTTTAATGACATTTCCTTATATTGATCCAACAACACAACATTAAAAAAAAATACTATTCAAAATGAATGCAAGTCACTTGTCAAGAGCATGTGATCTGTAGATCTTTAACCAGAGAACAGGGGAAAGTGTATAGTGCGTACTCACCTACTAGGTTTTTGGGGCTGGCTAGAATTGTACATGTTGCATTAGACAGACAATGGTAAAGCAGAACATTGACCTATATTGCTGTATTCCCCTATACCTGCTATTGTAAAGCAGCAGAAGGTGTGGAACCTACGCGTATTGTGAAGTGTGCTGCAGAGCTGTGCTTACAGGAGGAGAGTCACAGAGGGAACAGGCTCAGCTTTTCCTATAGCTTGTGGTGTTTGTGACCAGAAACCCAAGGACCAAACCACTTGCTTGTTCAGTGGAGCCGGCAGGGGAAAGGAAGGGAGAGGGGAAAAAGAAAAGAAGTCTAGAGGAATATGCAGAAAGATCTCAGTGATGAGTCTTGCAGTGATTTTCCATGTCACGGAGTAATACTACTCAAAGGATGAAGAGTTCTAGCCTATAGTCCTTGACCAGACTCTAAATTAAAATCAAGTGAAACTCTAGGTAGATGTTGAAGTGTATTCCTTGATGCTAATAAATTTCTAATAAGCTGGATATCAAACTATATTAATCATACATGTGGTCTTGCTCTGTAATAGCACAAAACAGAGATTGAATATAACTTTTAGCACAGTCTTAAGGAAGAGATTGTTCTTTGTAAGCTCAGTTAGGCAGTTTGTTATGCATGAATTAGTTATTCCAGCAGATTGGTTCTCACGACTAAGCATTTCCAATGGATTCAAGTGTCAGTAAAATAGTCTCATACCTGATGCTTACAGAGATTTCCAAAGCAACTGAGTCTGGTTATTTTAAAATCATTTCACAGTAACCAAGGACTCGGAGACAACACAGGCTTAAAAAATAATGGAAAGGGGAAGTACATTTCCATCCTGCTCAAAGGCACCACTGTAAACTGGGAAAGGGAGCCTGCACTACATCTCCTGAGTGACTACATTTTGTGTCCAAATATGTACCACTGAGCCCAGAAATCCCATAGCAGGGTATGCTGTCTGTGCCTTGGTTTGCTGTTTCAGAAAGGGATGAAGTCATCCTGCTGTTTGCTGTTAGTCTTCAGGGAGGTCTCATTTCTGCACTCCTGTACATGACTGTATTGAGCAATGTATAATGCAGAAAGTGAGACAGTTATAAAGAGATGCCCTTTGCAAGGGCCAGAAGAGAAAGAAAGAATGTCTACAGCATTAGCAGGGATAATGTTCAATCCCACTAGACTAAGGAATATTGTAGGTAAGGGATTAACCCAGAGAAAGGTATTATTACTTTAAAAACTGAGAAAGCAAAAGCTAATTAAAGTAAATTGGAAAGGACTGTCGTAGCTCTGGAAAGTATTAGCAGTCAGAAAGTTCATTGCTGAAAGGTAAGTTCCTTAACTAAAAATAAGCTGTTAAATTAACCAGAAATGCTTTAAAATTACAGAATTTACTTTATGAAAATGTTTAGACTTTCTGATTCTTCCTCTTTCCTGATGTTGAAGTTAATCCTTTCATTCCTCTTTTCATCATCAAAGCAGACCTCTGCTGCATATCATCATTAAAACGGCAGCTCCCACTGAGAGAAACAACTCTATTTGGTGAATGGAAATCCTGACAGAATGACAGCATGTCTAAAAACTTCACTGAATATTTTTGTCCTCTATGTGCATGATTAGTTGAGTACAGGCACACATGTTTAGAAGTATGAAAGTGTTGATGCTTGTCTAGAAAATATTGTCTGTGTTTAGCTCTGTAAACCCATTTAAAAAAATCACAGATCCTTTGCTTTCTGCACTGTTCCCCTCTTCATTAGACTGTCTATGGCATGGTCACATCCAACAACCAAAACTAATTTCAGTGGACTCAGATGTGCTGCTTAGATACAGACCAGCATTAGAGGCTATTCAGCAGCAGCATCTACCCTCCTCTCATTGTAAAACTAGTGGTCCTCTGACTTCTTCCAACAGAGAAATAGGTGGGCAGCAGCACATCATGTGCAAGGTTTGTCAGAAAATAGGAATTGCAAAGGCCAGAAGGAGGCATTTCTTCTTTTCAACAGCAAGATTAGCATCTTGCATTCCCCAGAAGGTTTTTCAAGATATGCATGGGCTTTCCTAGTTAGATGATACACCAGAATATGCTTATCTTATTCCTGGTACTCACATCCCAGGCTCTGTGCTAGGAAGCTACACATTCTCTGCCCCAGCTATGAGCTATGAGGGAGATTTCCTCTAGCAGAACAACAAACAGAAAACTGAGAAAGATCATGTTGTGGTCTGCTTCAGTTACAGCCAATCAGTTTATCATTGCTCATATTACCCTGTGCTCCCCCTAGAACATGCATCCAGCTCAGTCTTTTCCAGAGTTATTTCTGGAATTCTGCATCAGACACAAGTACTCAGTGGTTTATATATTAGTGAACTTTATTACATTGGGTACTTCTTGTGCCTTCTTAAATGCCCCTTTTTATGCACATGAAAAACTAAGCATCTTCTGTAGAGCATGACCAAGAAGGATAGTTTTTAGGAGATCATGCCAGACCTGTTAAGCCATGCTATTTGGACTGTTCAGTACAGAAGGGGCCTTAAACTTGCGTAAAAAGGACAATTATGGCATGAACTACTATAATAGGGAAGAACATGAAGTAGTTTAATAGTTAATTATATCAGACCTGAGGATGGTATTACTAGATATTATCCTTCTTTTAAGCAGAAATGCCCAAGCAGGGGGTCAGAAAAAAGTATATAATTCCATTCATGTTCCTTTTTATTGATATACTTTTAAGAGCTACTTGAACCTGTCACATAGGGCTTCATCTGGTGCTCTTTGAAGTTAATGGAAATCATTGAATAGACATAAGGCTATAGTTCAGGCCTATAATTGATCTAAATGAGGTGCTAATAAGCTATGTATATTAATATCTCTACCTCCTCCAGTTGCTGGCACTACCATTTCACTGTATCTTGTATTAATGTACATTCATAAATGTCTGGGACAAATGACTACTTTCTTTGACAACAGAACTACCTAGAAAATGCTCAAGTGAAACATAAAATTTGGAAAAAAGGCACAAAGACAATCTCAAATAACGAAATTTGTTGGGATGTTTTATAAGTTTGTCAACAAAAAGAAGAAACAGTAAAAATATCAGTTATGCAAACCATGAACCTATAAGCAAGGAATTCCGGAGACTATGATTTTTCTTTTTTGACCTGTCAAGCAGCAGAAACAAATAACATGAAGCTGAATACCCTCACACTACCAAATTAATTTTTATCTTCTTTTATCTTTTATCTTCATTTATGAAGATGATCTTCAAATGTTTCTGAATGTTGCTGAGATTCTCAAGTTTAAAAATGTGACACTTCATTGTTAATTTAATATACCTGCATGTGTTTATTTTTTTCAAGACTTCATAACAATGCCAAAGAAACCAAGAGTTGAATATAACTAATGGGCTGATATGTCACTGTTACAAAATGAATTTTTCTTGCTTCAACTAACATTTTTGGAAAGGAGATTAAAAAAATGTAAAGTTTTAGATCTCTGCACAGATTGTCTCCACTAAATTCTGAACCAGAGTGTCATATGTATTCTCACTAATTAACAAAAAAATCTGCAGTTGTAAAACAGCAAGAGTCTTGTGGGAAGCATATGACTAGGACAGACAGTTTTAGCAAAAGCAGGGCTTGTTTTAGCAAAAGAGGGGTTTGGCACACCTGTAGCCTGCTGATCTGACTGCATCTATTGCACAGGTACAGGAATATGGCAGTTTCCAGAAAAGCAGTCCCTCTGTGCATGCACAGCACCTGGAGCACTTACACACAACCACTGCACCCATGTCACCTGTGCAGTTGCCCAGCCACCAACCTGCTGCCTGGATGGAAGAAGGGCAGCCCAGAAAAATGGCAGCTGGTGAAGGATGTCAGGCTGAGTGGTCTTTAAAGTGCAAAGTCTTTTAAAATCTAGGTTTGGAAAGGAGAAAAAAGGACATAGCAAAGGAGCTGCAACAGAAGAAAGACTCGTTCATAAATGCTTTAATTGCTTTTTGTCTTTGTCATGGTATAGGTTTTGGTTGCAAGATAATGCTGATATAATGCAGCTATACTTTTTCTGCGACTTATCTCTTTATTTAAATAACCTAAAAAAGAAAGCAAATAACTTTATCAAGTTTACTGTCACAGTCTTGTCAATCAAAGTTTTTTAGATTACAGAATGTCTAAAAGGAAATTATAATAGACACTAATGTAATATGTATTTTCACAAGTAAAGTGGAAACCAATACAGTTAATTAGTTAATGAATGATTCAAGTCTTTCATGGTTGTATTGGGAGCATCTGTTGTATTTAACATTAAACAATGTATTATATAGTCAGCTTTTTAGTTACCATCTGTCTGTCTATTAATAAGACTTGAAAAATCTTGAAGACCTTCACCTGTCCCAGCCCACATTTCACCACTGACTGGACACGCAACTTGTATCACAGAAACAGAGAACTGAGAAAATAAGTATACACACGGTTCAGATTGGGCAGACTTTTCTACGTGGCTGGATATCCACAGTATTATAGAACCCTATAGAGTTTAATGAGCTCCTATGCACCAGCAGAATTATGTAAACTTTGCCATCCAGTATACATCAATAGAAAGATGGATTTCCTCTGACATTTATGTGAGAAAATGGCAAGAGACACTACAAGGACATTTTTTTGGCCCTCAAACACTAACGATAGAAATTAATTAATTAATTTATAGAAACATTTAGGTTGGAAAAGACCTTTAAGATCATTGAGTCCAACCATTAACCTAGCACTGCCAAGTCCACCACTAAACCATGTCTCTTAAGTGCCACATTTACACATATTTTAAATACCTCCAAGGATGGTGACTCAACCACTTCCTTGGGCAGCCTGTTCCAATGCTTGAACACCCTTTCAGTGAAGAAATTTTACCTAATATCCAATCTAAACCTCCCCTGCCACAGCTTGAGGCCATTTCCTCTTCTCCTATCACTTGTTACTTTGGAGAAGAGACTAACACCCACCTCCCTATGACCTCCTTTTGAGCGAAAAGGTCTCTCCTGAGCCTCCTTTTCTTCAGACTAAACCACCCCAGTTCCCTCAGCTGTTCTTCATAAGACTTGTGCTCCAGAGCATTCACCAGTTTTGTTGCCCTTCTCTGGACACACTCCAGCACCTCAGTGTCTTTCCTGTAGTGAGGGGCCCAAGAGTGGATGCAGTAACTGAGGTGCAACCTCACCAGTGCTGAGTACAGAGGGACAATCCCCCTGTCCTGCTGGCCACAATATTTCTGATACAAGCCAGGGTGCTCTTGGCCTTCTTGGCCACCCAGGCCACTGCTGGCTCATGTTCAGCTGGCCAACAACCAATACGCACAGGTCTTTTCCACTGGGCAGCTTTCCAGCCACTCTCCCCCAGGCCTGTAATGCTGTTACAGGTTGTTGTGACCCCAGTGCAGGACCCAGCACAGAGCCTTGTTGAACCTCATACAATTGGTCTTGGCCCATCGACCCAGCCTGTTCAGATCCCTCTGCAGAGCCTTCCTGCCCTCAAGCAGATCAGCACTCCCACCCAGCTTGGTGCTGTCTGCAAACTCACTGGGGGTGCACTTGATTCCCTTGTCCAGATCACTGATAAAGATACTAAAAAGAACTGGCCCCAGTGCTGAGCCTTGGGGAACACCGCTTGTGACCAGCTGCCACCTGGATTTAACTCTGTTCTGTACTACACTTTGAGCTCAGCCACCCAGCCAGTTTTTTACCCAGCAAAGATCATGCCCATCCAAGTCATTAGCAACTGTTCAGGCAGAATGTCCAGGAGAATTCTGTGGGAAACACTGTCAAAGGCTTTACTGAAGTCCAGGTAAACAATAGCCACAGCCTTTCCCTCAAGTTATGTGATAAGATTGTACTTTCATGAAATACAGATCTGTGGAAACATAGCCAAACTTGGTGCAAAACCAGAATGCAATGTTGAGTGTCTAGGCTATCGGGAACAGATACAGTGCTATTACCATCACAGTTATCTAACAGTATTTCATTTGGGAATAGAAAACAACTATTATAGGTTAGATGGTGCCAAAATTCAGTTCCCTTCAGTTCAATGTGCTCAGATACATGTGGTTTCAGAGAAAGTGCAAAGGAAGAGTGAATCTAGTATTATGGTCAAATTAATATTTAATCATGTATCCAGCATTGAATAGACAATAGACTGATAATGTAGTCAGTCTTCTGCCCTATGGGATTAAAATCTTTGACTTCAAATAGAAGAGGGACTCGATGCTGGGATTTACAAAACCAAGATGAATAATCTGTTGTTTATCACCTTCTGGAAGTTTTGTTGTTGTTGTTGTTTTAATGCAGATTTTTTTTGCTTTTAAAAGAGGAGGTGTGGCACAAGTTCAAAAATTATGAAAATGTGTAATAGGGGAAGACGTGCTGAGAAAAAGGAGTTTTCAGACATTAAGGCTAGCAGAGTCATTAGAGAGAGACAAAATACTTTCATCAAAGGCTGCTGCTACAGTGAATAATTTGTCTTACTCATCCATTGATGTTTGGTAAAAGCATATCAGTGTATATATATCAGTGTCTGGGGTCTTGTAATTATACTGAATTTAGATTCCCTTTTTAATGATTAATTTTGTTTGTAAATTGGGATAATGTTAGGGTGTTCTTTCTCTAAATGGCTATATTTGTATTCCTTAGTCCTGGGAATACCCCGCAAAAAAAAAAAAAAAAAAATAATAATCTGGGATTTTCACTTTTTGCTCTTCTGACAAATTCTGCAACTGATGACTTGCCTGGTTTTTGGTATTACAATGACAATTATGCCTTTAATTTTAATATTCTAGAGAGATTAGATGAAGTTTGCACTGCCTAGTACTAACACTTTAGATGTAGTAGACCACAAAAATAAAGATGCCAGTATGTGTGATGTGGAGAGTAGAAAAGAAGTAACAAGCTTTTAAACATCTAAAGCAAACATAAAATTTGTTAGGTACATTGATTCCAGAAAAGAGAAGAGACCATAAAATTAATTTAAAAGATTGTAGACATATGAGGACTTAATGTTCTAATAGTATTTGTTGGTGAGGCTCAAAAATCATTTGTCTTGCAAACAGAGAAAAAATAGCTCGAAGTCTTGGAATATGTATTCTCTCAGTGCAGAAAAACAATCTTTCTCAATTGCAACTTTTTTTTTATTCCCCAGAAGAAAAGGATTTACTTCCCAAGTCAACATAAATCCTGCATTGTATACAAGCAAAGTCCAGTCTTCTTATATTCTTCTTTCAGATCTCTTTGTTTTCAAGGAAGCATTCAGCTACTGAAATTCAGCTTAAGAGATTCCCATTTCCTAAGGAGACTGCCTTTTGGGGATTATGCTGCATGCCCTTGAGAAATATATTCTGTTTTCTGGAGTGGCCTTTCTATTGAAGAAAAGGTTAAAAGTGCAAAGAGTGGCAGTGAAAGTTTTCCTGGCACCAAGCCTCAAACCTGAACTGCATAAGCCATCAGGATAGTTTGTTGGCCACATCGGATTCAGTGCTTGACATCTGCTTTGGTAGAGTGGCCAAAGGTGGACACGAGTGTCAGGTGTGCAGTGGTTTTGTCTGTGCATGGTTTAGACACCTGTCACATGATAACCGAGACCACCAAATGTCATAGGGTAATGACCCCCTATTAGAAGTTGTTACAAGACATTCTGGATTACAATGGAGAAACCTAAATTACCTGAAAGTGCATCACATATGCAGAAAAAAGTTAGAGAAACATTTTTAAGTTTACTAACCTGGGGTACTTTTCCCTTTATTAGTTCCAGAAAGTTCATATTACGTATCACATCCCCCAAAAAGGAAAAGTGGAAAAGAAAACCTGGAATCATTCACAATACCTGCTGCAGAGGTTTCAACTACTGTTACTTATGTATAGCTGATGGGTTAACTGACAGCTTTTACTCTAGAGATGAGTAACAAAACAAAAACAAAAAAAAGGAAAGCTACTAGAAACTCAAAAATAGAATTGGTCAAATGGATAGGACAGCAAAACCTTTAATGTAAAGGAACTTTCACAGTTAAAAACAAGTCTGCTTGTTTATTACTTGGAAGCTTGATGAGTGTGTTTCCCCAGCTAAGTAATTTTGTACCCTAAGCCTTGGTTAAGTTACAGACCCATGATCTGTAACATATGTTTGGATCTTTCTCTTTTTAAAATTTTAAGAGCAGATTTTTCTACCTGTTTAAATATAGTCTGTTATCTTTGAATCATTTTTTCCCATTCATACACAAAGAATAATATCAAAATATTCATTATTTACTCAGAACAGACATTTTGGCCCCAGTAAAAATTTTTACATCTACCTACAAAGCTCACCAGCAGCGTTTTAAAATATATGTTTAGATTTACTCCCAACTGTTCCTGTGGCTCCTGTGTTCTTGCTTGCTTGACTTTTTCATCTGAAGTTTTAAGATGTAAACACCCACACTTACTGAGCAATCCCCAAAAGTGGGTATCTCTTTGCAAGTAGTGATTCACTTTTGATGTTATTGCTTCATTTGTGCTCTGTAGGAAATGACAACTGAATGCCCACAAAGGTGCAGGTCAGCTTTTCTGCCCATTTTAAGCAAAGGCCATGGCATTCCTTGGGGGGAGACTGGCCAGTCTGAAATCCTACTATTCAAAGCCAGGATTTTGTTGAGTGTTAAATTCAGTGAATTTTTGCCCTACCATACACCATCTCAGAAGCAAGACTAAGGACCTTAATAATTCAGCCAAATATCCACTTGCCTAATCTGTCTAAATTCTCATTTCAAAGATTGAACTTGGTCCTGAAACACAGATCTGTTACTCAGAAAAAATACACATAGTGGAGAAGTGTTACCCAAAGAAATAATTTGCCCAGCTCTTGAGCATTTCTTCTGCAGCTGGCATACTAAGAACCCATTTTCAGCACTGTACCATGCAATGTGCTAGCTGGCAAAATCCAGCTTAGAGGGCTGGGAGCTTCAATCCATTTTGGATCATAAGAAATCAGTGTGTTCATTTGTCATCTCAAACAGCCATGCCTTTGTTCGTGACCAACATGCAAATCAATGTGCAGAACAATTTCAAAATATAAAAATCTGATGGGAGTAGATGGTTCAAAATACTTGAAGTTAATGCTCAGGTGCCATGTTGATAAGCACAGGATAGATCTGTGGAAAAAGGCAAAAATAAATAACAGGAAACATCAAACAGCCTTTCATCCCCCACAGATCATTAACAACTGACAGCTATTATTGCCTGATTAATGTTGAATAGGGTATGGTAAAATCAGTCCAATTTCATGGCAAGAAAAACCATATGCACAAAAAAAGATTTATAGAATTATATAATAATAGAACTGTTCAGCTGGAAAAGACCTTTAAGATTACCAAGTCCAACCATTAACCTAGCAATGCCAAGCCCACCACTGAGGCGCCCCATCTACATCTTTTAAATACCTCCAGGGATGGTGACTCAACCACTTCCTTGGGCAGCCTGTTCCAATGCTTGATAACGCTTTTCAGGAGAATTTTTTTCCTAATAACCAGTCTAAACCTCCCCTGCCACAACTTGAGGCCAGTTCCTCCCATCCTGTCACTTGTTACCTGGGAGAAGAGACCAACACCCACCTCACTACGACCTCCTTTCAGGTATTTGTAGAGAGTGACAAGGTCTCCCCTGAGTCTCCTTTTCTCCAGGTTAAACAGCCCCATCTCCCTCAACCATTTTTCATAAGACTTGTGCTCCAGACCCTTCAGCAGCTTTGCTGCCCTTCTCTGGACACGCTCCAGCACTTCAGTGTCTTTCTTGTAGTGAGGGGCCCAAAACTGAACGTGGTGCGGCCTCACCAGTGCCGAGCACAGGGGGACGATCACTGCCCCAGCCCTGCTGGCCACAGTGTTTCTGACACAAACCAGGGTGCTATTGGCCTTCTTGGCCACCTGGGCCAATGCTGGCTCATATTCACCCTGCCATCAACCAATACCCCCAGGTCTTTTTTACTAAAGTTTAAGTAAGGTATTGGATTCACATTACAAGATTTTGGTAACAGGGGGGGTTACAGGGGTGGCTTCTGTGAGAAGCTGCTAGTAACTTCCCCTATGTCTGATAGAGCCAATGCCAGCTGGTTCCAAGATGGACCTGTTGCTGGCCAAGGCTGAGCCCATCAGCAATAGTAGTAGCACCTCTGTGACAACATATTTAAGAAGGGAAAAAAAAAATCCGTGCAACAAACTGCAGGCGGACAAACCAATGAGCATAAGTGAGAGGAACAGCTCTGCAGAGACCCAGGTCAGTGAAGAAGGAGGGGCAGGAGCCACCTTCTACAAGCACCAGAGCAGAGATTCCCTTGCAGCCCATAATGAAGACCATAGTGAGGCAGGCTGTCTCCCTGCAGCCCAGAGTTCCATGGTGGCACAGATATCCACCTGCAGCCCATGGAGGATCCCAAGCCAGAGCAGGTGGATGCCCAAAGAAGGCTGTGATCCCGTGAGAAATCCATGTTGGTGCAGGATCCTGGCAGGACCTGTGAACCCATAGAGAGTGGACTGCAAGCTAGAACAGGTATACTGGCATGACTTGTGACCCTGCAGAGGACTCACAGTGGAGCAGTCTGTTCCTGAAGGACTGCACTCTGTGGAAGGGACCCACGCTGGAGCAGTTCATGAAGTCCTTCCATGGGAAGGACTCGTGTTGGAGAAGTTCATGGATGCCTGCCTTCCACGGGAGGGACCCCATGCTGGAGCAGGAGAAGTGTGAGAAGCCTCCCCTCTCTGCTCAGCCAGGCCAGTCTTGCTCCCCACTGGCTCACCTTATTGACACATGAGGACAGTCTGCTACTGCGCCTTCAAGATTTCTGTCTTAGGAGGAATGTCCAGCCTTCCTGGATTTGGTTGCCTTTCAGGACTGCTTCCCAAGGGCTGCTGTCAACCAGGCTCCTAAACAGGCCAAATTCAGCCCTTTGGAAGTGCAAGGGAGCAATTCTGCTGAGTCCACTCCTTATTTCTCCAAGAACTGAAAATGCTATCATTTTATGGTCTTTGTGTCCAAAACAGCCTTTAACCATCATAGCACCCACAGGTCCTTCTTTGTTCACAAACAAAAGGTCCAGCAGGGTTCCTTTCCTTAGTTGGCTCAAGTGAGCCCTGACCTGCATGTGAACCAAAGTCCCACTAAGATACCAGTTTGGGGGGATCAATTTCCAAATCTCTGCCCAGCTGTTGTCTACCATGGAACTAGCTAAGCTGCAGAGGTACCCCAGATTTTTCATTCATATTGACTGAGTTGTTTTCAGCTTTTTTTCTGGGAAAGACCAGAAGTTTCTTGTTTGGATCACTAAGATCCTCATGTTTAATTGTCATCAGAGACCCCAGATATCTCATCTTTCCCTCTGTCTTCTTAAGGATTTAAGTCTACAAGTGGTTCCAAGCAAATGCCTGCCTAACATATAGCAGTTCCTGAAGCTTTCTGTTGGAGGGTGGCAGAGCAGGACCTTCACCAGTTCAGTGTTTCAGTGACTAAGACTCCCAGCCAAAATATAAGTGACTGGTGTTTTCTTTCTTGAAAGGAATTAATTTTAACTTCCTGTACCCTCCAGAGCATACCTCTTCCAGTGCAGACACACTTAGAATCCCTCCTGTTCATTTTGGTCCAGGCACTGCATGTTATAAAGAGCTATCAAGCCAAAAAGCTAAGGTGAACATGACTCTGTAAGCTAGTTGGAATGTCCATATTTTTAAAAAATAAAGAGGGAAAAAAATTAAGAGTACATATTGCAATGCACCCTGAAGATGTCTTAAGTTCTTTTGTCTAAGTGCCTGCAATCCTCATTCCGTCTTCTGCTGAGCCTAGAAGATCCTGTGGGTCCTTTCATGGTTCTAGGTCCATATATTCACATTATAAAAAATGCTGAAACTGCATTGGGAGTCAGAGAACAAGTTGAAAAAAATAGTGCCTAAGAAGAGACCATGTAATGGTAGAGTTCAGGATCTTGTGTGGAGGAAGCAGAGCAGTAAATAGGATTGCAACCCTGGACAACAAGAAAGCTAACTGGCCTTTTCAAGGATCTGCTTGGAGGAATCCCATGGGTTAGGGCTCTAGAAGGTAGGAGGTCTAAGAGAGCTGGCTGATATTCAAACATCACTTCCTCCAGGCTCAAGATAGGTGCATCTCTACGAGTAAGAAATGAAGCAGACAGGGCAGGAGGCCTGCATGGGTGAGCAAGGAGCTTCTGGAAAAACACAAACAGAAGCAGCAAGATTATAGGATGTGGAAAAAGAGTCAGGCCACTTGGGAGGAATATAGGATCATTGTCAAAACATGCAGAGAGGCAATGAGGAAGGCTAAGGTCCATTTGGAATTAAATCTGGTGAAGGATATGAAGATCAGCAAGAAGGGCTTCTTCAAGTACATCAGTAGGAAAAGGATAGCTAGGGAAAATGTGGGCCTGCTCCTGAAAGAGGTGAATGCCCTGGTGATCAAGGGACAGAAAAGGTACAGTTACTGCATGCCTTCTCTGCTTCAGCCTTTACTGCCAAGGCTGGCCCTCAGGTTTCCCAGGCCCTGGAGGCAAGACAGAAAGTCTGGAGAAAGGAAGACTTTCCCTTGGTTGGGGAGGATCATGTTAAGAAATCACTCAAGCAAACCTGACACCCACAGATCCATGGGCCTCAATGGGATGCATCCCCAAGTGCTGAGGTTGCTGCCAGATGTTATTGCCAAGCCACTCTCCATCATCTCTGAAGGGTCATGGAGGACAGGAGAGGTGCCTGAGGACTTGGGGAAAGCCAATGTCACTCCAGTTTTCAAAAAGGGGGAGAACAAGCAGGAAACTAGAGGCTGGTCAGCCTCACCTCCACCCCTTGAAAGGTGATGGAACAGCTCATCCTGGAGGTCATCTCGAAGCAACAGGCACAAACTGCAACACAAGAAGTTCCATCTGAAGATGAGGAAAAACTTCTTTCCTTTGAGGGTGACAGAGCACTGGGACAGGCTGCCCAGAGATGTTGTGGAGTCTCCTTCTCTGGAGGCATTCAAAACCCGCCTGAACATGATCCTGTGCAACCTGCTCTGGGTGAACCTGATCTAGCAGGGGGTTGGGCTAGATGATCTCCCGAGGTCCCTTCTGACCCTGACCGTTCTGTGATTCTGTGAAGGGTTGCATTTGCTTCATTTACTGATTTTCCTGTCAGGCCAGCACCTGGACAGGGTAAAGGCACTTGGATATATTACTGCCAGCGTACTGATCTTGTGGATGAAAACAGCATGTGACCTGCTGGAATTCAGCCTGCAGAACCGTACTCCACCTAGCTTCTGAAAAGGACAAGTCCAATCTGACAAAGTAAACATTAAAAGGATATTAAAATAAAAATGGTATTTTCTATAAGTATTTATAGGACTTTTTTTTATGAGACTGAACAGAAACTGAGGTGAACAGAAAGAACCATTCCTTGCTACCGGGTTCTTAAAACTCCTGACAGAGAGAGCTTGTTGAACATCCCTTAAATCCAGGGATTAAGTGTACACATAAACATGGCTATGGCTTCATACAGGACATGGATGAAAGATTTCTTTTCAAAACTGGTAGAAGTATCAACTGTCAAATATTAAGGATGTTTTCCTGAGCATTTCAGTACTGATTTCCCATTTCAGTTTTATTTAAATGCTAGCTGTTTTTTTCTTAAATTTGGTGGCTTCAGAAATCACCTTTCTGGAGATGCAACATATTTCATGTCACAAGTTTCTACTTCACTGGAGTTTTGGAACGGGCATTAATAGACAGCAGCATAATTATTTTATATATTTTCAACCTAATTTAATACGTTGTCTTTTGTGTTCCCTAGGAATTATATAGACTGATGAATATAGATTCATTACAACATATTTATTTTTATTTACTGAGAAAAAAATCAAGGTTATATTACTATTACAGGAGAAACCTGAGCTCACAGGTTCCTTCCTACCATGGTCTTTCATCAGCTCAGTGTCGCAAACCAGGGAAGGCTAGGAGGAAACTAAAGGTTCCCAGATATGGACTCCAGTGGACCAAACAAAAAATATTTATTAGAAAGCTGATGATTTCTCATCAGAAACATGACTCTTGAAGTGAAAGAATAAGGCTTTTCTCTTTTAGCGGGAGTGTCTGCTGTTTTCCTATAGATTTAAACTATTGATTTTTAAAGTGATTAGTGTGGAATCATCATCTCTAACCTCCCAAAGGAATAACTGGCCTCTGGAGATCGCATGAATTTACTCTGGGGCTGGAAAACTAACAGCATTAAAAAAATGAAATCTTCGTTCTACACATGTATCTTAAAGCTTATGTATAGCAACTATTAATGTGTGGATAAATACCAGTATTTATTTGTCATTTTTTATGCTCTTTCTCTTACCTGGTGTTGTTCATTATTGTTGGATTGTGGGCTAAAGGTGGATGTTACCCACTTCTATGCAATCATACAAAGATCCTCTAGATATTGCAGTTTAATGGCAATTCGAAACAATTATTTCATTGGTAGGTGTTGGCATAATTTTTAAGATATAGAGGCTATTTTCATGTCCTTTAGGCAGTGCCTGGCAAAATAGCTATTAGCAACAGTCATCTTTCTGCTAGTCACTAAGTTAGCTGGTCAAAGGCACTGGGAAAAATGAGTGATGGCACAGATCTGAATGTCACTGACAAACCATCGTCACAGATGCCTATACTCTCTCACAAACCTTGCTGCTGGTGCCATGTGTACCTTAAGTTCTATATGAGAAAGCTTTATTGGTAGAAGACCAGTTGGACAGTGTTACAGACCTCAGTGAGTTTTTTCAGAAACAAAGGAATTACTTCATTCAAGTGTGAATTTATTCCTGCTGGAGTTTTCCAGCATTTTATGAATTGTCATGCATCTTATCTCTGTCCATTACAAAGTTCAGGAACAGTGTACCAAACACGCTGCTAAGCCATTTTAAGTCAAACAACTCAGGAAACTTCAAACAGTGCTGGAATCAGGTTACCATAATTAATTCCCTCTGCCCCTTAAAAGAAGGTATTGTTACATCATGAAAACCCAGTTTGAAAGATTGTCAAATTTAAAGAGTTTCTTTAGCAAAGCTCGCCTACTGCTTCTCCAAGCAGTATCTATTTCTTATTCCTAAGCATGTAAGTCAAATATATATGTGAGTGACAGAACCTACCCCTAGAGCTCCCTGACTTCACCAGGTGGCATTGGGTGAAATTTAAACAGAGAAGACTGGATTTGACCCCTAGGCACAACGCTGCTGCCATGGAAGTAGCTTGTTCCATCGAAATCTGAATATTCATATCCAAAAAATAAATGGAAATTTCTTCTCAGCATATGTGAATTCAGTCTTTTCTGACTATCTGGCATAATCTTCATGATATCCAGGAAAAGGTATTTTATAGCCCTAGCATTCTAGATAAAAAAATTCCACAGTAAGTGGAAAATTTACCATAAATTTACATTAGTGTGGTCTTCATTCACATAGAACTGCAGACGAGTGCAAATGGTTGCTGCTTTTTTTCCAATATATCCAGCCACATTTTCAAAACACTGAACAAATAATGACTAATGAATTAGTATTGTAATTAAGTCAGGAAACACATAGAAGGAAAAGAAATGCTTTTGTATAACATTTCTCAAACATCACCCAAAAAGTCTTATTCTTATCTAAAAAGAAGATAATTAGGAATATTTAAACTAAATTTACTGGTAAGAAAACCAGATTTCCTGTTTCCTTGAGGCTGATATATTTGGTGTCTAAAAAACATAATGTTTGATTGAAACTTCTGTTCTGTAGCCTTCATAACATCCCTCTCCTGAGTGGATTCCTCAGAGTGAAATTTAATGCACCTAATTTATGTGCCCACTTTGGGCCTTACTTCATTGAAAATATAAGATTACGAAGCAGGGAGGCACAGGAATTCAGCCAGTGTAAACTGCGTTCTACCTTATACTGCTAACAGAAATAAACAAGTCCCCTGAGAGATGTTTTCAGAGGTACACTTAGTCCACCTAACTTCTGTGCCTTGAACAGTCAGTGCTTGCACAGGACAAGCCAATGCATTTAAGTGTTTCCTTAAGAAGTCTACATGAAAGATTGAGCATCTACATTTGGCTCATATCCATTCTAAATAGATATCTTCTGAGGCGATTGCAGAGGTGGACAAAGTCAGTTGTAAGGGACCCCAGTCCAGCCTAGGCCACTGCCGTTCAGCAGTTGTGACTTCTCCCTCAACCTTCCTCACTGCCAGTTAAAGAGATGAATTTACGTTGCAGCCTTTCTTTCACTAGAAGCATTAGCATTGCCTCCTTCCACTACCCAGAGGCCAGTTTTAATGTTAACAACTTTGAGAGTTTCCCCCTCCAGACACATTCAGCTTTAAGCAGCCAATAAGTTCAATGGTTATTAGAGGAAAAGCAGAGACACCCACGGTACAAAAATGGGCTTTAGTAAATCAAATAGAATCTCACTCCCTGAAAGGCAGGGTAGTAGCTCAACCTCCTGGCAAAAGGCTTTAGGAAATACATTCTAGTTAAGCAACAGTTGCCAAACTCACTAAAGGGCAACAGGAATATTATGTGGCCTCTGTTATGAAAGAAGTTAGACTACAACACTTGCAGTCACATTGAGCCTTAAAATTTATGACTGTGGAGTCACAGATCAATTCTCTTGTAACTGTCAGCCGCTGACACTTGTTCTCTCCTTTCTGCTGTTCTTATTTTGTAGAATAATAATTCAGGTTCAAATTCCTCTTTAAAATTGTTTTATTCTTATAGGCCAAAAAGATATAAAAAAAAATATTAAACTGTGGGCTGGAAATAGTGGTCAACAATTTAATTCCACTGGCATAGTTAAATTTCTACTGTTAGAAAAAGCTTATGTCTGCTAGAAAGATGCTTTCTGTGGGACTACAGAATAAGTTTTCTCTAGAGATTAATGACAGTATCACACCTGATTATTTTTTGCTGCAATTGCCAGATATGTTCCTTTGACAGTCATTTTCAATATAAAATCCTAACAGTATTTTCATTTAAAAAAACCCCAAACCAACCACAAACCAACAACAGATAAAAAACATAGGAACCAATATTTGCTAAAGCAAAAACAGCGCACTGCATGTAGCGAACAGAGATGAGAGATGTTAATCACTTTGCTTAATACATGTTGGGAGTCATTCAGAGAGTTTGGTGAGGAACTCTGTGCAAGAATATGTATATAGAATGACTTGTAAGATCACATCTTGTTGGATTTAAAAGCATCAGAAAGAAATTTGAACTCAGTGAGATACAGAACTACATGACCAAGATTCTCATCAAAGACCTGGCCAATGCCAATGAACCTGTGGCCATTTAAACAAGCAGAGGAACTACCATATATAAACTATGAGAAAAGACAATGAAGGGAGGGTCAGGAATCCAACTGAGGAGGGAGTTAATCTAGCCCACAAGGGAAGAGCTGGGTACGGTCATAGATCAACAAAATCATTGGAACCTGGAGAATGAGTCAGATGGACAGTCACTAGTAGCTCAGTTTTGCTGCCCGCATGTGGGCATCATGAACATTTTTGGATGCCCTAGGTTGTAAGTTGAGGCTATCCTTGTTGGCTATTGATTAAATAGCGATCAAATCTCCATTGATTATAATGGGAGCTTAGCTACATAAATCTCTAGATAACTACACAAAGGTACCTATATTTATCTGTCTTAGACTCAAGAGGAAAAGGCAATTGTTCCTTTGCTTGGATTTTCCTCTACAAAATAAAAGAGGAGGGCAAAAATGGCACACACTAGCATAACAGTATCCAAATAACTGTCAATCTTCCCTGTGCCTTCTACTTAGTACCATAACATTATGCAAATCATGGACTAAAAATTCTGGAAAGCTAATGACACTGTTTGAAGCTTTTGCTTTCCAACAGAAGCTTACACTATATCTGTTCTTCTGCTCTGAGGTTATTGCATTCAAAATAATAAAATAACAATTCAGTTATATTCAGAACATTTATCCAAATTCTCAAGCACCAGAAAATATAGTAGCTCCCCTTTTAGGTGAAAAAAAAAAAAAATAGGCTTTCTATTGATACAATAGAAACAGAAACTATGGAAAATGCAATTATTATCACTGGAACTACAAGGGAGAACTTTGTTAGTTTCAGTAGACTTTTGCCAGATCACATTAAAAAATTTTCTTATGGAAAAAGTATGATCTTCATGTTTTACTGGGAGACCCAAAACCTTTGAAAGCCCCTGATCGCCAAAATGAAAGGTTCAGCATCACAACATAGTATATTAAATCTGAAAAAAATATGTGAAAGCCAAATACCACTCCTCAGAAGAGTCTAATTTGCAGCTCTCTGATGATATCCTAGTCAGTGATGTTAAATCACCTGGCATGCTAAAAATGCACTTTTTTCTTAATGTTTGGCTTGAACTTCTGAAATCCAAATAAAAGACACCTTTGGACTCTGGACTCTGAAAGTGTTAGTCAATCTGCCAATTTCTAGGATCAAAGACAGATACCAAAAATACTTGGAAGGGTATTGCAGTAAAGCTCTTAGGTAAGCATAGCCAAAATAATTTTATTTTTTCGCAGTTTGCATAGGCTCACTCCTTACTTTACACAGAAGGAAGATTATATAAACTAAAAATACCACAGAAAATCTCATTTTGTATGTAATCTTGGAATATACTGAAAATAGAGGGTTTGTTATATTCTTACACTTTACAGGTAATACATAGTGTCATGCAGATAGTATAGTATCATTACAGTATCATATAATGATATAATATTATTACAGATAATACATATAGTATCAAATATATATCCTCATCTAGATGAGGATCTGCATTCTGCTATATATTTTTTTGGAATATATATGAAGCGTTCAAAAAAAAAAAAAAAAGAAACCAGCCGCCCCAAAAAGGAAAAATGCCACGATCACGGACTTAAAAGTGGAATAAAGCGAACCAGATGGCTCTGAGAAGGGCAAGTTCAAGGGAAGAGCCAATGCTTACAAGCATTTTTAAGGTTATAATTCAAACCAGAAATTTCTGGGAACACCAGTACTTCCACCATGCCACATGGAATTCAGTAATGCAGTGGAAGGATGCCTGCAGCTTCCACCAAAACCAAATACTGGGGGTTACAGATAAAATCAGTTCACTTGGTGGAAAAAATATATTCATGCTTGAAGGTCTTCAAGTATGACTGATCCCTATTTATGTAGAGAATGAAAGATCAGCAGCCAAAGACCCTATTTTCTGCTTCGGTTTACCATATTATAGTACTTACCAGAGACGAATCTTCTTATTGCTGTGGGGCCCTTATTTCTCAGATAAGCAAACTTCCTCAGAAACTAGAGCTCTGGAGGCCAAAGGCTGTAGCATTGACCTCAGAAAGAAGGAGTTCTGCTGTATTTTTTTATACTAAATAATTTGCTGCAAAACAAAGCAACAGTACTGAAGAATATGGACCAAATTCAGTTCTCTTTGAGGTGACCAGGACTCTAGAGAGTGAGATAGTAAATAAAGGTTGAACAAGAAGACAATTGCTACCTCAGAACATTACATTGCACTAAGACCCTACAGGGACATGGAAAACAGGGATTAATGAACAAGAATCTCTGTGATTTTGACTTGCTTTGTTTGGTGAAGGTGAAATGCATTTGGTAAAATAACACGAAGTATGTATGCATTTGAATTGACATGTAAATTGGAAGTTAAGGGATTTTGAATATCCTTTGGAACTGTTGCTGTAGATGCCTTCTGTCTGTGTCAGCATAAATTCCCCTTTGTCACAGCAACAGGCTGAGGTACAGTATTTAAAAAGGGATGTGTTTCTTATGAACAACCTCATCAACAGAGACTTTTTTAAGAACTTTCTCAAGCAGGCAAGAGACAGCACTTTTGACAGCGGTAGGATTCCATGTGATGGAGATCAGGTAACATCAGCCTCACACATCTGCTATTTTCCTCTGTGTTTGTGGACAGCTTTCTGTTATTCATAGAACTGTTCAAGCATTCAGCATATGCAGAGTTCCAGTGATTTAGAACCATCTGCTTAAGGTTTAATTTTGACAAGTTGTTCTGCTGCTGAAGTTCCACAGGGTTGTTCAGGCTTTTACCAAGTGACTACTACAAGCTGCTAACTACGCTTCCAAGCTACCTTTGGTAAATGTTTCTGTTTATTTCTTAAGAAGGTTCATGCTAATTAATATGACCATGTGGTGGGAAAAAAATCCCAACAGGGTCAAAGTAATATGCTTTAACTGCTTCTCAGCTGTAATTTGGTTTAATGAGTGTTTATACCTTAGTTCATTTTTCAAATAGTTTCTATAATAGCCTTTTGTCTTGTGCCACACCATATACTTCAGTATTTTGTTTAATTTTACTTACTAATTTAATTCCATTTTGAATAATATTGCTTTTAGCTCCATTAAAGTTTTTAAGTGTCTGTTTTCCAACATGTTTCCATGCATTTCTTTACTCATATGGCTAGTATATGTATACTGAATTATTTCAAAGGCTGTCTGTGTTGATTTACATTAAAATGGCACTGATATTGCTATAGCTAAATAATGCCCAGGAAGAGCCACTCAGGTCAGATTGCATCATTTACAGGAGTCTTCTTCAGGGAGTTCTAGGGTCATTTTCAGCCAGAAGTACCCACCTGCGAAGGCATGCCTTCACAAGCTCTCTTCAGCCACCCAAACTCCATTTTCTTTCAACGTATCATCTGTCCTAGGATGCTCTTGGTACTGATAACATGCCTCTGTTCTCCGCTGAAGTAAGCAGGTTATTTTCCTTATCATGTCAAACCCAAGCACTCTTCAGCCTGCTGGAGGAGATGTGCCACATCATTCCAGACACTCTTACCTAGTACAAGGGAGCAAAATATTGCCATTTCAAAATGCCATGACAGGATTAAATTCTGGCAGGTTACCCCTTGTTCTTCTTTGCCAGTGCTTCTCATTTGACAAATAGATTCATAGTCTTCATGTGCAGACCATTTTGATCACTTGGTCTACAATGTATGTAATTTTCTCAGATGCTGAGTCAAAGCATGTTTTCCAGAAAGATATCTAATCTCATTTTACAGACTCAGATCCAGAGTGCATCTACTGCCTTTCCTGATGAATTGTTAATTACATTTACTGTCTCTGTTTCAAGGTTGAATGTGCATATCTTGTTATGCTTTGTCTGAAGCATAACAAGACTGATTTTTTTTCCTTTTTTCCCATGATCAGATTTCATTTCAAAGTAGAAGTAAGTATCTCTAGATGGCAATCAAATCACCTTTTAACCTCCACTTTGAGTAGCTGTATGAACTGAGTCCCTAAAGGCTCTGTTTATAAGGGTTGTTTTTCAGCTACCACATGTTGCTTTTTCTAACATCCTTTTTAAATGCAGTCAACAGGGATGGTCCCAGTAGTATAGGAATAGTCTGACTAGCTGTGTCTGCAATAGCATGTTCTTACTCTACAGTCCTCTCTTTGTGCATCCAAAAGATGGATTAGTATATTAATATCATGGTTTAACCCCAGCCAGTAACTAAGTGCCACACAGCTGCTCATTCACTCCCCTCCAGAGGGGTGGGAAGGAGAATCGGAAAGGAATATAGAACTCGAGGGTTGAGATAAGAACAATTTAATAATTGAAATAAAATAAAAAACATAATAACAGTTATAATGAAAAGTAGGGAGAGTGGGAGAGGAACGAAATCCAAAGGGAAGGGAGAAAAGAAAATAAGTGATGCACAATACTGTTGCTCGCCACCCCAAGCAGCAATTAGCAGGCCCTGGCCAACAGCCCATAGTTTATATACCGAGCATGATGTCCCTCTGTGGCTAGTTCGAGTCACCTGTCCTGGCTGTGTCCCCTCAAAATTTCCTGTGCCCTTCCAGCCTTCTCACTGACAGGGCCTGAGAAATTGAAAAGTCCTTGACTTAATACAAACATCGCCCAGCAATAATTAATACCACCCATATGCTATCAACATTGTTCTCACACCAAATCCAAACCACAGCAATGCACCAGCTACTGAGAAAAAAATTAACTGTCCCAGCTGAAACCAGAACATTAAGACAGTCACATATTGTGATCCCAGTGTACCTTCTGAATGACTGGTTTCCAAAATAGCATTCTTATCCTATATCTTGAATATTCATTCCTTCCTTGTCCCCAGATGAATTACCTTATCTTCAACTGTTTGAAAACATGCTTGGTTGGAGAGTAGCCATTTAACTGAACAGTTCAGATCACTCTGTAACGCTAACCTCTCCAGTTATTTACTGTCCTATTCATCATTGTGTCCAATATTTTATACTGTTGTCTACATTCTTGATGAAATTATTGAAGCATTTTTCAAAGTACCAATCCCTTGAGATATGTCCCTAAAAATTGATAAAATTCCACTAACAACTATGTTTGGGAAAGCCTACTTCAGTCTTTCTTATTTTCATGTAATATCGATTTTTAATCAAGCATCAGGTGGAACTAGGTCAAACATTCTGGTGAAATTCAAACCTACAGTCCTGTCTTGCTCTTGAGTTCCTTGTCAGTGTCTTGAACAAGAAGGTAAATATGTACATGCAATGAACTCTGTGTTTTTTTAATGACATTTTTGGTTTAGTGTCCCATCACATGCTGACTAAAAAGGAAGCATGATGCAGTATCAACAATTCTCATTTCACTTTGATTACAGCTGACTGGCAGATCTCAAGAGGTTACCATGAAAATGGAGTCTTTGCTGAATGAGCTGTTTTATACTGGGGTTCTGGGGTGACCAGAAAGAATGTCGATATCATTCAATATTCATCTACATTAGTTAGAATTAGCTGGGGGGGGATGACCAGCAAGATCTGTGAGTGACTCAAAGACCTGAAGAATGAATAATGATAATTAAGCAAGGCTAGTTACAGTGTAATCTAGATAGTATGATGAAGCAATCCACTCAAACAAGTTAATTTGAATGCTATGAAATGAAAATGTAGTGATGTGCAGCATAGGGGAACTTGCTGACTGGAAGAATAGCGAAGCTTTGGGTGCAGTGGAAGGGGGCGACAGGAAGCAGCGTGAGTAACAAAGTAGATGCAGTGGCAGTTGGGAGACTGATATTGGAACGAAGTTGTGTAGCTGCTGTCTACATTTTTTAAAAGATTACATAAAGCATTAAAAACTTCATGAAGTATATATGAAATAAAAATGAGACACTGTAAGATACTGTGACTTGTTTCATATAGTATATTAATCCATTATACTCAAGGTCAGTGAAACTGAACAAAGTAGGTTGAGAAATTGCTATTTTGTAACACTTATATTTCAAAGAGCCTACAGCCTTTTACAGTCTTGACTTTTCTCCGTTGTTCTGTCTTCCCATCTTCAGGTAGCTTAGAATCAACCATAGGCTACTAGAAGACAAGGACGGACCAGAAAAGGTTCTGACGTTGACATTTGGTGCTTATATGGTCCCTGCATGCCAGCTCTAATGTTACTAAATATCTTCCCTGGATTTAAATGTTTAAAAGAGTGTCTTTATGTTGTTGCAACTGGGACCATTGCTTTATTTCTAATTCATTGAGAGATCATGCTTAGTTATATAGGAAGTCACTTGCAACACTGCTATTATCAGTTAATCTCCTGAATTGAGACTGATTGCTACTGGAAATGAAATCTTCTAGAACAAATTTTCTCTATGCAGGTGATCTCATAGACCAACACATTATGTGGAACTAAATTCTTTTGTGTCTTATGGTAAATGTGAGAAGTATATACTTAATTTTACATTTCCTTTTTGTTCTACTCATTGCACTCTCACAAATTAAATAATGTATGTGTAGCCTCTAAATCTTTCATTTATTTTCCATCCCATATGTTTGTGTTTACTAAAGTAATAATTCTGTTTTCAAAGTGTCTTTTTTTAATAATTTTCAACCAGGTCATTTTAACAATGACAGACTATAGCCATATAAAATCTGATCCCCTGTTAATTTAGCCTACCACAGGGTTACATCTAATGGACCAGATACTATCTCATTAAATCTAATTAACTAGTTGGGCCTTTTTCTATGATTGTGCCTTTGTATTTTCCTTCAGAAATTGACCTGCCTGTCTCCAAATAGTTTCCTCAAAAAAAAATCTTTTCTTTAAAAGCCAGTCAGAAAAAGATTAACTTTATAATTCTTGCTAAGTGTCTCAAGATTTTCTCTCACCATTCAATTATAATAACTCATGAGTTTGAGCTTTCTATCATTACCATTACTCAAAATTCATCAGGATTTCATTTTAAAGACATTACAAAACAAGCAAGGAATTTTTTTAAAAATAAATAATTGTCTGTTTCCTGCTGCATGGTAGCTTTATACTTCAAGCAAAAAGGGGAACAAAGAAATCTCCCCTTAAGGTATAGAGGTCAATTTTGCCAGTACATTTGTTATGTTAATTCCTTTCACCTTAATTGCCACCTAATGACTTATTGGTAGCTGCAGCTAGTGCTGTACAATTCATTTCATTCTGAGATGTGCTGTTAGCAACTCAGAAGCATAATGGTTGACTTAAAGAAAAGAAAATACTCAGGGCTGAATTCGTCCCACCTAATTTCTTTACAACAGCGTTGGTCTAAGTGTTTTCAGTCTTCATAGTCATGTGCTCATGTTAACCACCCCCCTACCCCTCCACCCCCACCCCCACCCCCCCAAACACACACAAATACAACCCAAAACCCACAACACTTTTAGGGCATGATTCATCTTATCTTAGCAGTAATATGACAAGTTGATGATGATCCAGATTTATTTAGGGTTTATAAAAATGAAAGCTGACCATGAACACCCGAGGAAGAGCTTCATACTCTTAAGGATAAAATTCCTCTCATCAGACATAAATATCCAGAATGCAAACATGTCTGAGTCACTCCACTTTGCAGTCAGTGGACAGAAATAAGCACCTCAAGGACATAAGCCCTTTTCTGCAGAGGTAAGTAGGTAAAACTAGTCAAGTGAATTTCTGCAGATGGCTAAAATAAAGATGAGACAAATTCTGCCCCACCCAGTCCATAGGCCATATAGACCCATCTTTGAAAAGCTGCAGCTCTGCCTATAACATCTGTAGAATTTTCTGCTGTAAATTTGCAGGACTTTATTATAACAAAAAGAAAAAAAAACCAAAACCAGAATTCATACTTCAGTTCCATGCTGGAATTCAGTCTGTCTCAATGCAATTATTCATGTAAGCAGAGACCATTTTAATTGCCACCTTTTAAATAAAAAGTATATAAGGACACATGCAGTCTTCATGCTTTTTGTCATTCACAAAAAGGAAAAATATATATATATATATACACACACATATATGTTCTAGGTTAGAATATCTCTTCAGTACCTCCTTTGCAAAGAGGATTTTGCTTGTTACTTGACATTATTTGTTCAGGTCATAGAACAGTTTAGTATACTATTTCTTAGTCCCAAACCAGGTTGAAATCAGGCATTCATTCCTTAACTATTTTTACATTGCTTGGTGCTTTTTTTAACATCATGTCTGCAAAAAACTATTTCAGCTTACACTCACCATATAAGTCCTACTTATACATAGCTCCTTTAGTGCCTGATTCATTCTGATGCTTCCTTCCTTAGTTGCTGCCTGGCTTTTCAGCAGAGCTGAGGACAGGACTTAGTCCAATGTTTATTACGTCTCTATTCTACCAAATAAAAACAGTCAGGTAATACATGGGGAAAGTCTGGATTCCACCACTCCCTCCCCACCCCAGCCCCCCAAGTACTCACTGCATCTGCTACAAGCACCAAGGACTTTATGCTGCTGATTGGTTTGCCCATCATCTGAATGGCGTGACTTCAGTCACCAGAATGGTACTTAAGAATGAACTTCCTATCCTTCTGAATGACTGGCTATAGTTTCAAACCCATATGTTATCTTGGAACAGCATGACAACTCTGAAGGAATATATTAAACTCTATATTCTAGACTCATACATGAATGCAGCTTCCTCTGATAAAGTGAGCTATGGAACTGAGTCAGAACAATGTCTTTTTTAAAATTTGGCCTTTTTTTTAAATTATTCTGGTAGATCAGAGAATTCTAACATCCTCCAGCTCCAACGTCTACTGTACATATTTTATAATGAAATAACAAATCCAGTCTGTTCACAGATAAATCAATACTAGTCATTTATACTGGGAAAAGACTGCATAACCCTTCTAGGACTAAAGTGTTCCTGCTAGAGAGAGAGAAAAAAAAAAAAAAAGAAAAAAAAAAGATTAAGAGGCAGCTAAAACTAGCAAGAGCTAAGAAAAGAACTAATCAGCTTCAAGCTTGGCATTTCAACACTCAGTGCCAATATGCAAAATGTACAATTCTGAAACAAACTATAAAAAATGCATCTCGGTTAAATTGCATTTCAGTTTGCCTAGGGTAATAGAGTGAAGGTATGTATCTAAATATATCTTTTAATGGAAAACAACAGCAATAACAATTCACATGTTAAAATGTGCTACAATAAATAGTTTGGTTTTCAACAGTGGTTTCTATCTCAAAACACACAGAAGATTAAACATATATTCATTGTGACCAATTTCTGGGCAAGCTTCACTCTGCCTCAGGATTCACATTATCATGCAAGGACTGGACAGCTTTCCCCATCCCCAGGGAGATGCCCACTGCCGGAGGCTGGGACTACCCTGCTGCCCCCACCCCCAGCTGCCCTGCCACTGGCACCCAGGGAGTTGCTGGCTCCCGCTGCGCGCTGGTATCTCCTTTGTTAGACCTAAATCTCCCTCTGATGAAACCTGGTGAAAGGGATCCTTATGCCGTTCATGCAGTTGCACCCTGAAGGTTTTGCCTCCCCTCTGACCTTGTCTGGCCCCTTTGCTCTTATTTCATTGCTACTTTACGATCTGTCCGACTTTGCAATCCCCAACCATTGACGGTTCCACTTCCAAAGTGGAGTTAAATGCTTGGCACTTAAACCTTAAGTGCTAATTGCCTAGTAATGAAACCTTTAATCATCAGGTGATTAAAATTTTAATCACTAAAAGGCCTGTGGAAATCCACTACATCATGCTGAAGATTAATTTCTAAGTTTTTTTAACGTGTGCTTCCAGTGCAAATTGCCTTACGTTGTAGAGATGAACAGTGCAGTATGTGAAATGTGAAGTTCTTCGATAACTCCTGTGCTGAGAAAAAGGTTGCAAAGAATCGAAAGATACAGCTGTAAATGTAAAGTATATCTTTATGTTAGATTAATTATTTTAAGAAGGGGATTTTTTTTAAATCTTCTTGTTTCCAAGTCACGTGGAAAAAATATATTCCTGCATTAACCTCCTAGCAACTAAACACAGATTCATGAAATCTGCTTTTCCAATCAAATGGTAGAGAAGATCTGAAAATCCAGCTTTAAAAGATATCTAGAGGGGAACTTCAACCATTTTGCCATATAGAATAAGAAATAATAGCTATTGTGCACACAAATCAAATGTTTTAATCACAAAATTTTGCTATGAAGTTTAGCACATGGATTCCAAATTAACATGCTAGACAGTAATGACACTACTAGTTCAATGAGCCACGAACAAAGAAGGATTTACCAGACAGAACGAGCCATCTGCTACAATCTACTGTATCCACTTTCAAAAAAAAGTCTGTATTTGAAAAGTTCCCTAAACTCAGAGGTTTACATGTGCCAGCTCTTAACATCTCATAATCACTCGTTAGCTGGTACAGAGGAGTGGGAAATCCACTGACTGATGGAATGGCTTTACAAAGCTGTGTTTAGCAATGAGACAGGTATCTCTGAGGACTTCCAACATTCTTTCACAAAGGCATGTTTGATGATGCATTACTCATTTGGGGTAATATTATACTAGTACCAAGAAAATATAAAACCTGCATCAGAATGGAAGCTTCTGACATTGGGCAACCACAGCAGGTACGAGGCAGAGAAGAAGCTAGTCTGCATTTCTAAACCTCTCCAGATTCCTGAAACTGAATTCCTTGCATTCCCTTATTCCAGGGTTTTGTGCTTTTCAGGCTCACAGTCTTCTGTTTCCCTTTGCATTTCTAGCAAAACGAGTGCTTCATGTACTCCTTGTTGGGGTGCTGTAGCTGCACGGGATCACAAGTATACCAAGTAATTCAGCTGGTAGAAGTCCTACTAAACATTATATGATTCAGAGTGAATATTAAGGCATGTGAGGGAGAAACTGGCTTTGCAGGCTCACAAACATTTCTAATGTATCAGTATACAGCTCCATCACTTCTGTATTGTTTAGAACGTTTTAAGTCTTTCAGATGAAGAGCATGCTGATAATTCTTTACCTCCATGGTACTACACATGTTTCAGGAAATAGAAAGGAAGTAATGGAGCTGAAAAGAACAGCTTGCTATGGTCAGTGGGCAGCTTTGTAGAGACAGATATTCAAGACCTACAAAGCACAGCATCTCAAAAATAATTGCATAGATTTGCCTTAAACTGAACCTGGAAATCAATTAAAAATACATACATTTCTTCTTTAAAAAAAAAAAAAGAATAGTTTTAAAACCAAAAGAATGAAGCAGTAAAATGAGTTATGTGTGAATTTATGCTACATTTTAGTGTATTCCTAGCCAACAAAATGAATTCTGCAACAGTATGTTTTAAATGAGAAGGGGAAAAAATCTCAAACACAAGTGAACAATGTTATTTCATTTATAATAGTCTTGTATGCAAAGTAATATATGTACTGCTGCCTAATTTACAATTGTTTTTGTATTTGCCTACACAGTATCTTCATACTATTATTGGTTTATAGGTGATTGGAGACATCTCCTGAATGAGAGACATTATATAAACTAAATTCCATTCTATTCTGGTCCATTTGTAAAGGTCAACTCAGCAATGAATCAATGCAGGACTAGAAGAGGGCAGCTCTCTTGAGACTGGAGATATCAAAAGGGCTGACAAACTGTGGTGTTTTGCAAAATCAATTCACTACAAGAGACATGTTATGCCAAATCCAGGCCTCCTACACTAAGCCAGTAGTACTGCATTGATATCAAGGGAATTGAAACTCCTTACATCAGGTTTGAATTAGACTCAACACAACAGCTGTCTGGGATACAAATTCCTGCAAATAAATGGAGTTACATCAAGGATCGGTCTGGCCATGTTGCTTAGAATTTCAGGCTACTTGCCTGGTTAGTTGTGTCATGACTGCTGAGAGTCACGGACCACAATATAATAGGAACTCACTCTTGTGCTGGTCATAGAATTTTCACCTCCAGGACCTTTTTTTTTCTTTTATAGAAACCGCTGGCATCAAGTTCTTTGAAGAACAAGCCAGCATCTTTAATCGTCGTCTTACTTACGATCTGTTTACTTTTGCTAGATTAGGTGCAAAGCAATAGGCTGACAAATCAAGAAAATATTTCCTTTGCTGAGAAACACCAGTTTAAAAGATACTATTACATGATCATCCTGTAAAACAATACGTATTGTGGGTTAAAGGTTTATGGAGGTAAGGTATTTGGCGTTTAGTTCCTTGAAGCACTAGTCCTGAAAAGTTTCTCTGGTACAGCAGGCTGAAACCTCTATAAGTAGCTTTATATCTCTCTTTTTTCATTAAATTTCCTCAGCTTGCTTGTGAACCCACATTCTATAGTGTTCTAATTATGCAGCTAACACTTCAGTTCCTCATTTTCATTTTGCTACAAAATTTCCTATATAGGTTTTCTGCATCCTGATATCTCAGTATTTATGCAGTGAAGGTGCAAATGACCTGCTATCTGAAACATTTAAAAATACTACACACAAGACATCTCTATTATTAAAATAACTCCCTTCATCCTCTAAAATGACCCTTCTAAAGAGTTTTTTTATGACATTTTGTATTAGACTTCATTTTTATAATGGTCTACCTGTAACTTTGGCTGATTTCTGACTTTGCTTGTATTAAGGACTGGAGTTGTATTTGGTATGTCTGCTACTTTTAGGTTCAGATTTTCACATTGCACCCCAATTATTCTTTCTGGCTTCATCTGCTTTAGCATGCCCTTGATTCTTCCTACCACTTTTGTTTGGTGCTCTGACCTAAATTCTGCTTAAGCCCTTCCCTGTTTGAGAAAACTGAGTTTGCAGGTTCTTTTTTCTCAACACATGGCTGTCATAGATTTATCTAGAAGCAATGGGTATATCAGTGTTTCTGAAGTGATTTCATTTGTTCATGAAATTCAAATTTAAATGTAACATCCTGTCTTTTTTGCTGAGATCATGGCATTCTTTTCTCCTTCATCTTTTTTGTCTCCCTTGCAATTCACACTGCTTTGGATTGTCCCTCCTGAGGTGCTTGTTTATTAGTCACAGCTATGTTATCTTGATTTTAATCACACAGCGCTTACCTAGTAGTTCCTGATTTCTGACTGAACCAGCAGCACCTGTCAATGATTTCATTCCTCTCCCTGGATGCATACTTCCTTCTGCTTACGAGCATTGCCAAAATGCTGGGCAATCAGACCTTTTACCAGCCAGACTTCAAACTCCAAATACCTAATCTAACTTTAATAGTTGAAGTGTTTGTGTAGGGGGTGGCTGAGATGACTTTGTTTTTCCAATCCATCACTACCTTAGTTACTCAGGAAGGCTCTTAAGGCACTACTATACTGTCACCTGAGGGAAAGCTAGGTCAATACTCGGGTTTACAAAACGTGTAACCTGAGAATATTAGGTATATTTAGTAATTTGTGATTTTTCAGAGAAAAATGAGTGTTGAAAAGAAATGGCCTATTATCCTGCAGGTACAAATGAACAGCAGTAATAATTAGGGCTTCAGACAGAACTGACATTGTCAAGAAATCTAATTATTATTTCTTGATAATTCCTCAGAAATATGAGCAAAAAACAAAAAAGTCTGGAAAACGTCTTTGATTACCAGCATGAATTCAGTAGCAGCTACTTAAATGAATAAAGAATAAAGGGATGTGCAAATCACTTTCCATTTCAGTCCCAGACAAATACTCAGACTGAACATGTGCTTTAATAATTGAAAGGTTCTGTTGCTTTTGTTCATGATACTACCATACGCATATCACCTGAAGTGACAGACCAGAACCAACTGAATAGACATAAAAGAGTGGCTAAAATCCTGTCCTTATTGTAGAAAAAAAGGCAAGGATCTTCTTATTTGATATGTTTCCTTATTTCTTTGAGCAAGCTATTCTGCTTCACAGTAGTCAGTTTCTGCAATGGCAATCATAAAATGTAAGTGCAAATATATATCACAGTTATATGCTATCAAAAATACAGGAAATAATATAGGAAATTTGAGGTATCACAACTGCTACTGTATAGCTTTTTACATGAAATACTATACTGTAGCAAAGGCTCTTTTTCTTTTTCAACTTTACCATGCATTTCTGGCTGTCATACATGTGTGTCATACATATGTACATGAAATTATTCGGGATTAGGAATGTACTGGGGAGAAAAACCCCAAACTCCAAGTCCTTAAAAGGAAAGAAGCTTTCGCATGTAGGGAAGAGTTTCTTACTTCTGAGGGAAGGCGAAGAGCTAGAACATTCACCTCTAAGCTTAACAATAATTTGAAAGGCAGAAATGGAAACTGTAATTTCTGTGAAGAAATATGTACTATAGAGAAGCCATTCAGAAGCAGGGGCAGAGCAGTCTGAACGAGATCTGCAGATGTGGTGGGAGCTTTTGGCCCTCAGCCTACTGCCAGCTGCTTATGAAAATGATCAGGCATTTTTCTCATACCTATGGGTATCCTCCCTTATGATCTGTCTGTACCAACTAAAACCATATTCTCCAGGTACTCTGACACACAGCACTCTGTGAAACACACATATGCTTCTATCATCAGAGTTAACAGGGAAATTTTAATGCATATGTATCAAATGTCCACCGCTAATTCAGATGCAAGTGAGAATGAAAACAAAATTAATTAGACCTGGAGGAAGACTTTGTTTTGATCTCAGTCCAACATGAATTGGAAGTAATTCAGCTGAAGGCAGCAGAGTCAGCCTTGTACTGACTCAGTGTGAGATCAGGCCCAGGTCTGTGGTGTCTGCAATAGAACTCTTGACTTTTGCCTGGCTGAGGTTACCGAAGCACTCAATATTCTTGATTTCTCTGCCCAGAGAATAGGGATTTCATTACCTGAAAGTGGCAACTGTAAGATTTTAATAGCTATCACCAGATATCTGTAGAGACACACATTTGCCTCCTTTACCTTATCTTAGCTACCAATTAATGCATATGATGTTATGCAATGCAGTCACCAAAGGGACCTCCAAATGGAGTTTTCCTGTGCCAGCAGCTCTGCTCAAGTCAGTGCAATTACATTTGTAAAGAATACTGCTTTCTTTACTTTGTTTGTGTAACTATATCATTCTTTTTGTGTACTGGGACAAATAGTGAACCACCTCTGTAACTATCTTCTTTGGGAGGCTTTAATTTTGGTTTTCTATCCACAGATATGTATATGAACTGAAGCACACAATGGCACTAGATTGTATAATATTTGGTGTCTCGCATTTCCTCTCTTGAGTGTAGCTAAAGTACATTTTAGGTGTTACAGTATAATCCCATTAGCTCCCATTTACCGGTTTGTAACCCCTGTAAGGTTTGAATCTGTATTTCGTCAGGCAGGATTTGGTCATGTTTTTAGCATGTGTCAAGGTTTTGCTACTCGGTTACCACCAGGTGGTAGCATTTTAAAACGTTGCTCTTCTTTTAGAACAGCTATACTGTATTATTTGGCAATTTTTCTGTGGTTTCTTGCAAAGGTTAGTGTTAAGGAGGTTGGCATGGTAACCTACTTAGAGTGGATCAAATTGTCATGTGGAGAGTTCAAGCATGAATTAAGATAAAGACATGGAAAGGCTGCCATTTGAAGAGAGACTGAAAATACTGGGATTGTAGGGTGTCCCAGTTTACATTCTCGTAATAGAAGAAAAAAAGGTTTCAGTATAAGGAAAAAGCAAGAGAAGAAACTTGGGTAAAAGAAAAGTTCGTCTTGCTTTTGACATGATATTAATTGACAGAAGTGATTTTATTAAACTCAGTAAAAGTAAAACCAATTTTTAACATTACTGAGAGTATCTACCCGGTATATAAAATATATCGTTATAGAGATATACTTTGATTTTTCAAAGCATATGTCTAACCATAAATGCCTTCATAACTTATTTTCCTGAAACATTTCTTACACCTGACATTGACCTGACATTTGTGTACATTGATTGAGAGAAGACTGTGGGTTTCATGGTTCTCTTACAGAATTTCTTTATGTCCACTGGAGGGATTTTGCATTGGTGGTTTATGAGAAGATATAGAAAGGTATTTTCAACCACTACACCACTGATGTTCTGCTTATGTTTTGGGTATGTCTGCTGTTTTTATTTCTTTCTACACTATGATTGCAGAGAATAATAAATCTTTAGAAGTGAAAGAATAATTAACCAGAACTGTAACTAGATATTTTGGTACTTGGAACACCTTTCCCATTTTCCAGTCAGCTCTTGTTTGCTTTACTGTGAATGCTTTTTAGCAGTTCTGGCACTCCAAACCCTTTCTTTGCTGCTGCTTAGTTTCACTTTCTTTCTGGTTTGTGTTCTTCTTAACATATTCCCTTCTCAAGCTACAGTTCTGAGTCCAACGAAAGTCCATTGGCTGGTTCTCCAGATGCCACTTCGTCAACAGTTTATCTTGTTACGCCAGTGATGAACCTCTGCTTTGTAACATTAGAAATAATTTATAATGGATAAATGCAGGACATTTGAGCTTAAAATGTGACTGCTAAAGTTTACAGGGGAGACTAGATAGTAACTGATGGATGGCACACATTCAAGAACAGTTACAGTCCCCAGGCTACAGCAATAGGACACTTGTTCAATAGGCAGGATCAGAGCCCCCTTTCTAGAACTGTCAGGGACTCAGATCAAAGAAGAAATACCAAGTATTATGCTGATATATGTTATTATCTTTTCATTTCAAGCACTTAGCTTGTGCACAAGTTTTTGGTGCCTACTAAAGCAATCTGTCTTATGTAAGTACATCAGTTCAACAGTATTTCCAAGACTGTGACCTTTCAAAGTCTTCCAAAGGGATGGTGGTGCAGCTATGCTGAGACAGGAGTCATTTAGATAATACAGGATGAAATGCAGGCCTCAAGTAAGGAAGTAAGATTCTGATAGTAATAGACAATCAAAATACATAATTTACATAGTATGTGCATAGAATATGCAGGAGGCAGTAGCTGTGCAGGGATAAATACAGACTGCAGCCTTTGAGAGTAGAAGACTGTGTTATAACTTGCTGGAACATTTTAGATAAGTGCCTTGCAACTTGGGCAATGATGATTTTTAGTGGTAGACAGAGTGGTATCGTTAACTGAGAGGATTTATTCAAACACAAATAATTAAATCTAACTACATTTAGCTAAATCTAGCTTAAATCTATTGAATGTTGCTTCTTTTGACAATGAAAAAGTATAGAAAGGAAATGCCCATGTCTTATGACTATTGTTTTGTGTTCTTTTCAGTTGTTAGGATAATTTCCTCCAGTTTTGAAGAAAACTATTTACTTACTTCTGTGAATTAGCCGGGGAAGAAAAAGTGCTGTTGAAAGAGAAGTAACTGTATCTCCCAAGCACCCAGTTCCATTAGAGCTGCAGGGCGCTAAGTCTAGAGAAGCTTCCCCTCAAATCTGAAGTCTTATATAAACCAGCAAGTACTTTGTTCCCATACAGGAATATTTCTTCTTAAAATAAGGATATTACATGTATGCCTGTACTGCAAAGTGTTCCATTTTCCCTCTTCTCCCTATCAAGGAAATTCATTTCAGTGTTAGCAAATTTAAAATTAATTTTATACATCAATTAGAAAAGACTGTAGCTTTTACTGTGCATTAGGATAAAATGGGGTTTGCCCTCTTTTACTGTTTTTTTTCAGTTAGGAAGCTGAATCTTTTAGATAGTGCAGCTCAAGGTCCTGCCTCCTATGCTGCTACTCCTGCCTTGATGGCAATGCAAAAATACTATCTTTGAATTTTATTCTTTCTGCAAACTTGTGGAATTCTTAGCCTTTCCTATAAAAAAATCAAAAACAGGAGACTGAGGTGCGTTCGACATGTATGTATACACTAAGTCGAATTAAAACTAACCTCCTAACAGCAGCAAAATCACTGTAAACTCAACCTTATTTTTAATTTGTAAGTTTCCTTGAAATTTCTATTTTAAGCAAGAGAAAAAGGTCCCTTACACGTTTACTGTAGTAACTTGGAGTCTAACATCACCTTTATCTATTACTGGATTTTTGTGTGAATTGTTCATTGGATATTGAATGATTGTGATGAGTGTGGGAAAACACTAATTTCTAATCAATATTTATCATAGATAATGAATGGGTTTAAAAGATTTCAGATGTGAGCTTAAGACAGAAGACGGGTCCTATTATGTAGCAGATAGTAATTTAAAAATAATTTAGAACTAAAATTAAGATTCAGTCCCAAAAGTGCTGATCATTCATCTTTGTATTCTGGTGAAGATGTGTTGGTTTCTTTCTCTTGAGGTAAATACAGATCTTTCATTATGTAAAACAGGCATCAAAGTAACACTGAATTTTTCTTTTCTTTTTTAACACATGTATTAGAGGTAGGTGGCCCTGGCAATTTGTAATACTGATGCTATAAAAGGAACTTCTGCTTATCAGTAGTCTCTTTGAGAAATTATCAGAGAGGTTTTGTTGATGTTTTCATAGTTTTTAACTTGCTGCTTGAAAACTCATTAATCAGGTACAGTCATCTGGTTGTGTGAAATATTTATAAACTGCATTTTCCATTGCTGGGAATGTTCTTCAGCGTGTCAGTATTGTCTCTTAATCACAAGAACAAGGAGAGAGAGAGAGGGAGAGAGATATATGTATAGGAATCATTTATTGCTCTTCTCAAAACAATGAATAATTGCTATGAATATTATATTTCTACAGAGAATACTTTTGAGATGTTGATTTTTGAAGTTTATACCACATTTGGCCTAATTCTGTTGCTTATGCTTCACCTCCCTGCCCCAGAAAAAAATTGGCAAGTATAATACAGAAGATTGCAAACTCCACAGGAAATACCGACTCCACAAAGATTTTAATTGAATGTGACAATAAAAGAAAGCTCTAATTCTTGCTGACTAATATTATTTCTCAATATTGTGTTAATGGTGTTCAAAATCATTGAAAAGCAACAGTTCAGAGGTTCCCACTTAGTTTTGTACAGTGTCTGCCTAGCTGTTGAGAATAACTGGAATAACTCTGGGGTTAGGAAAGGATACTTTTAGTCTGAGAAACTATTTAAGGAAAACAGCTTAAATTTTGTGTAAGCGCCCGAAAATTTGTTGGAGATAAAAGGACTTGTTTTGACACCACTCTGTTAGTGTGAATGAAATTTAGATAAGCAGAGAGACAACACTGCTGTGAACAGTAAACAATCTTGCTTTCATTGGTGCAGACTAATGGAGGTTGGTCTGTAATGAGTAAATCAGAAAACCAAACATGACAATGGCAAAATAGAGTGAAGCACTGTTCAGATCTGCATTGTTTTTGAACGCGTGACATTACAGGAAAAATGGTGATACTCAGAGTTACAATACAGAGCGTATCCATTCGGGAGTGATCAGCAACAGGGAGAAGGTTTTTCAGTGGTGATTGCTCATTTACATTTTCTAGATGGTCTGATTTATCAGCTGACAAATGTCAGAATGTGTGTAAGAAGTGTACTGAAGCAAATTATGTTGCCTAAGAAACCCAACTGAAGGAGGATTTGCAGAGTTAAGAGAACAATTCTGTTAAGGTCAAATAAAAGCAAAATTGAAATGTCTTGGTTGTTCTAAGGAAAAAAAAACAGGAGTAGAGATGTAGTAATGGTATATTTTAGGATTGTTTTTCACCCACCTATAAAGAAGCAGAGGTTTTGTTAATACAAAAAAAAAAAAGTTTTAATGTTTTAATAAGAAGTAAAATAAACTAATCAAGCAATGTATTTTAATTGTTTTCCTTTAGTTTCCCAGGCTCAGCTCCACATATCAGTTACACTGACTTATTAAATAACCTTTTTGGCCCTTACTGGGTAATTTAATAAATCAGACAAAGCAAAAATTCATTATTTTAGTGACAATTAATTATTTTTTATCTATCAGTAGATTTGCTCTTTCTAGTGCAGCATATTTAATGTAGTGTCAAAATCTCACACTTTTATACTCACTTTCAATCATTACTTTGTACATTCCACTAATCATGTGATTAAATGCAAACATCTGTAGAAGACAATCATGAGTTCCTTAGCTATGGATTGCTTGTGGTAACAGCTGAAATTCCAAACACAAGTAAGCCTAAACAATCTATTTTTTATAGAAAATTAGACAGACAGTTATTGAAGTAATTGTTACCATGTGTTCCTCAGAGCCAAGGACATTAGTGTCTCATTAATGGGTGTGGGTGAATCAGTGGTAAGGGTACAAATGACTGTACTGGCGTAACCAGAACCTTTTCTCAAAATCTTCAGTGCCAGTCAACAGATGAATAGTTAGTGTCAGAGTCAGCCTACTGTGTGAAACTTCTGCCTGATAAAAAAATAAATAAAAAATATTCTGATATCAGCATTTATTCTCTATGAATGCCTTGATGTTTTGTTACAAGAACGGAAATAAAGCTCACTGAAATAAATCACTGGAAAGATTCCTATTGGCTTTAGTGGGCATTTGATCAGGCTTTTTAATGAAATAATTGGTTTCATGCTTTTTTTGGCAAATCTTCTTTACAAATATAGCTGCATAAACCCCTCATATTAGTTAATTACCTTTATCTATGAGATGGATGTCTCCATTAATTTCAATTAATACATAACACAAATGTTCATAAAGAATGTTGCTATAGTTTCATGTATCTTTTATGACATGACAACTACATGAAAACTACATGACATGACAACTTCAGAAAAGAGGTGATTGGTGTGACATAATTTGTAGCTGTATTTAGGTTATGCCAACAGTGTGATATACAGTAGGACAGTTTAACTGGGTTGGGCTTTTTTCCCCAAAAAATACTGAAAAAATACAGAATGGATTCTCTGTACAAATATGTTTGTAGAAGTATGCAGGAGGATAGTGTGTGTTTAACTCGGTGTGGCAGCTCCATCCCTAGTTATATGGAAAATCTAGGAGAGGAAGGTCTGGGATAGATTGTCCCACCCCAGGAACAGCTCAGCAGGGAGAAGCTCCAGGGGGAAAGCAGGAGGAGAGGCAGCAAGCAGGAAGGTGCTGGGCAGCAGCCAGGCAGGATGGCTCTGGGGGGAAGCAGAGGTGTTATGGCCGAGGGGAGCAAAGTCAAAACCAATACTCAGAGGAGAGGGAAAGATGTCAACAATCCTACTAGTATGAGGAATCAGATTGGTGTCTGTGCTGTGCAGGAGGCTGCAAGAGCTGCTGCATTGGAAAGCAGCGCTGCAGAGAAGGGACAACTTTGTAAGGACAGTAGGCAGAAGGAAGGTATGATTTGCAGCCTTCTATTTAGTCTGTCAGTCATATCAGATGTAAGTTTTCCCTGTGTGAGAAGTGTCTCATAGTCCATTCTTTGTATGGTCTAAGACACAGCCTTAGATGTTAGTGTCATGTGGTGCCCTCTCTTCAAGAAAACAGCTGTTTGAACAGATGTGTTGGGATGGCTATGGGAGTCAGGAAGCCTCACGAGAAAAAAAACTGTATCCTTGGCCACCTGTGAAAGCTGAGGAAAGAGGAGCTTTTCATACTGGGACCTGAAAAGAATGGTGGTATCAGGTGGAAGTCAGAGAAGAGACGGGTGACTATTTGTCTTTTGTGGACAGGATAGATAAAGAAAACAGTAGAAGAACCTTCCTTTTTCTGCAAAGAGAAAGGTAGAAGAAAAAACAGCAGCCAAAACTTTACTTTTCACTTGGAAATAAAGGTGGAAGACAAAATTGGGATTCTTGGCTGCCTACAGTCGTGTTCTTTGTATGAGTATTCTCTTGTGACTTGCACCATTTCACTTGGGTTGTAGCCCATTACATCAGAGAAGAATGCATTTAAGTGCAAGTTTGTTGTTGTTTTGAAGTATCTTTCATTAAGTCTTAATACTGCTGGTAATAGACATAGATGATTTTAAATTGCTGTTAGCCTCTACACCATCCTGCACACTATCAAACAGGTCCCTGTCCGTTTGCAGCCCAATAGGATAGTAAAAAGTGGACTTACTGCTCTCTGAAACATAAAAAGAGTAAAGACAATGCTCTGCAGCAAGACAGGTATACATGCAGGTGAAAACGATGTGCGATCAGTGCAAATGACCTTGACTATGTGATGGCATGGCCATGCTCTCAGGACCAGTTACCAGCTACCTTTAGAGTGTGAGGTGTCTTTTCATGCAATCTTACAGATTATAATTGCTTTGACGTATGTACACAAGCCAATTGCATTGGAAATGAGCATAGAAACAAAAGCATGGACACACAAATAAAAAAGAATTATGACTGAATACAAGAAAAAAGAATTATGACTGAATACAAGAATTCATAAGAAAGATATATATCTTACAGTGTTAACAATCTGCCAAATGCAGACTGACCTTCAACAAGTCGCTCACATGGACCTGCAACCAGAAATTATGATCCAGATTCTCAAAGAGGAATCTGTTTAACTAGTTCCAGGGTGGAAATCAGAAACCAAGGCCTAAGCAAGAAACTAAGTCCTAGCAGAAAGAGTGAATCAATGGAACAAAGAATCACACACTCTTTTCTCCTCTGCCTTCATGATTTCGCTGCACAGGGCAGCACAGTGACCGAGCAACATCAGAAGGAGAAGGAGGTGCTATCGTCTGTCTACAGCCTGGTGGCATAGTTAAGGATTTAGCACAGACTAAAGGCAATTGCCAGCAAGATGTTTGCATGTGGTCCTTTTGGAGAGTAAGAGTTTAATAATACGGAACTCACTCTTCCAAGCCAACTAGTCTCTTTGGAGGAACAGTCACAGCTATGTGTATTTTACTATAGATACAGTTGAGATAATTGATCTGCTATTGAGAAGAGGAAGTCTCAGTCCTATTTTGAGTACTAGAGCTCAGGTAAGGGAGGGGGCAAGCTGAGCAATGGGAGGCAGGAACAGGAGGGAGAGAGGAAGCCTGTAGCTGAGTGAGACCCCTGCAATCCGCTGGCAGCAGCCCAGCTGAGGTGCCAATGGCACACAGTTTAGACTTGAAGCAGTTATTCAGAAGTTCATTTCCCCCTTCAGCTCTAAAAAGGGAATTCTATCTAATTAGCTTTATTCATAAAAAACCTGAATGGACATAGTGTGCATTTCCAATCCATTTGCCTAAGCTCCAGGGAGTTTAGACAAACTCAGCTACTTAAGGTAAGGTCTTCCTTGCTGTATGTGTGGGGAAATTTTATCTTTCAGAGGCTCCACAATCTCCCCATTGACAGTACAATCTAATTTCCCTATTTCTTCTATCTGAATCACCTTATTGATGCCAGACCTTAATTTTCAAGGTGTAGCCATATGGAAGTTAAGTGGGTCTCAATGGCTTTCAAACTTGCACCTTCTTTCTCTAAGTCTTGAGACTCTAGTTGATCAAAAAGAGAGAGAACTGTGGTTGGCTCTTATAGGAAAAGATAATGTTTTCTCTTTAAATACCTTCACTGAGACTTTAAAGACAGAATGGTCCTCTAGGATGCAAGTATTCAGGCAGCTTTAAAATCAGCCTTTGCTATGCATTCCACATATAATTAAACTTTCAGAATTACAAAAGAGAACTCCAGGACTGATGAAGCTGCCTCAGATAGACAGAGCCCCAGAGGGCTAAAATCTTGCCAGGAAACCACTGGAGCAGAGCAGTGTGCTGCCAGTGGCCCCTTTATCACAGCCAAACTTTCTATTCTGAAAATGGGAAGATGATGGAGAAGCCAGTTACATTGGCTTTACACCTGCTAGAGAAATTCCTGCACCTGAAGATTTGCCTTTGTGTGGCTTTCTAGCCCCTTTGCTCTGACGTGCCAACATGAAACCCTGCAACCAGTTTCCCAGCTACAGCAAGCAGGTAGAAGACAATACAAATTCTGGTTTTGTACATTCCCTTCTGAATTTTGATGTGATTTCAGAGGGTGGAACATGAGCTCTGAAGTCTAGAATTTAGAGAGATCATTCTAAACTTTCATTAGTAGAATTTGGCTCAAGATTAAAACACAGGGGTTAATTTGTATGGCTATGTATTGCCATGCTGGGTAGTTAAACACCTCATTACAGCCAATGGAAATCTACTTAATATATCCAGCAGAGGCATGAAAGCAGTTCAGCCAACCATATCTGATTTATGCACCAGAAGGTCACAGTCCCTCCAGAAGTCCTCTATCTGTTGGCCTCCCCTTGCAGATGTCTTTGATAATATTTGGCATCCTGGTGGCTACCTGTAGCAGGGCAACCAAATCGCACAGTGGTTATATGATTAGAGTTAGCTGAATTACTGTTTAGGTTCCACTGATTACATTATCTAGTGGCTTAATTTAACTGCGCAAGCATCTATGGTAATTTGAGGTACGGTAATGTACATCTGTAGATGTGACACAGGGCATCTATGAGATTCATCCCCTTCAAGAAAGGTAGAAATAGGCTGCACAGGAGACCCTAGGGCATGTAAAATCTCAATGGACAAACACAGTGATCCTCAGATCTCACTAGTGGGGAGCACCTATGCAGATACCAGAGTGTGGACAGCTGAATTTGAACTGAACCTTTCCTTTTGTCTGACCCTCTTTATAACATGAACCACCAAATTTGAACATGATTTGAGCATCAGCCTCATAACTTTTTTCCACACTATGGTGTTTATTCTAGAAAGATATGAACCTCTTGATGGAAAAGTCTTCTTTCATGGGTAGCATTAGACAAAAGGCTTTATGAGCTCTTTTTGAAGCAGTGTTTTCAAGATATCCGGGGATAAAATAATTCACCACCTAATATACACAGTTTTTTAAGATCAAGTAAACTATCTTGGCCTCCTTCCATAGTCAAGGTAAAGAAGTAGATGCAGAAGGAGAAACATTTCACTGTAAAAGAGGTTTATGGAATAGGTCAAACGAATTACTCTCTGGAGGTGCCTGCTTTTCTCTTTTGATTGAAAAAGGACTCAAATTTTACTAGCTGACACTTAGCCTTCTCAAATTCCAGATGCCAAAGTTAGGTAAAATGAATCCCACATTTTTTTTTCCCTTCATGAAAAGCAACATACAATGAGAAGGCAATCTGTGAAGATTCTTTCTCAGAGAAAGGGAACTTTGTGTCTAGCTCTATTTTAACATTCTTTCGAAGGTACATTCAAGCAGAAATACGCTCAAAGACCACTTTCAGGCACTGCAAAAATAAGATTCATTGGTTTTAGCAGAAACAAAAATAAAGTGTAGTGTTTAAGTTCATTTGGTCAAATCACTATATCAGTTCTAAACTGGATTGGAAACCTGAGGGGGTCTCTGCCCGGCTCCCACAGGTTAGATGTTACAGACAAATACTCATATCACAGAAACCACTATCACTGCTGTTTGCCACCCAGCTGAGACACTGAAATTGAGCTGGCAAGGAATGAGCTATAGTACCAAGGACAGGCTTGATAAACACTGCATTACTGGTACAGCCTGAATAAGCCTCTATGCTGACTTCTCTACTGCTGTCCCTACTCTGTGAAACAGGGCATCAATCTTTAGTGTTGTCAGCTGAACTATTGCATCATATCTTGTAAATCATAGATTGGGTAAATTGCATTTCTACTTGTCCTTCAGCACTTCAAAAACATAATCAGACCATTAACAAGAGGTTGTGCTTATTTCTATTGCCATTTTGTATTAGTGCCTTATGGGCAGTATTGAAATATGCATTTAAACAAGAAGAGAAGCAAAAAACTTGCAAACAAGCCGGGGAGAATAGAAAATGCATTTCTTTGTGATCATGTTTCCTTTTTAGAATACATTCTGAAATCATCTCTTCAAAACCCTGATTTCAACAGGTCACATAATAACCTGCCAGAGGGGATGTCTGATTTTTTCAGAAGGATCTGTTTTGAAAATTCTGTGTAAGGTAGAAAAGGAAAGCTCATACAGTCAACAACCATTAATATAATGCAGCAATTTCCTGCAGGAAAACTATATTTTTAAATTCCTTTAAATATTCCCCCCAAAATAACAATAATTAACTGCTAACACCTGGCAGGATCCATCTGGCAGTATCCATTCTTTATTGGTTGACTGAATATGGATTTTGTTCAGCATTCAGATGCAAGATCATGTGCTGATGGTTTCTACTGAATACGTAAAGCCATGAATGTCTGTATATCAGTATCAAAAGCCAGGTGTTGATCAGACATTAAAAAAAAAAGAAGAAACCCTGTAATCAGTACCCCAGTTGAAGATTTCGTTTCAATTAGAATTAGAAAAATATATATATTTACCATTATATTCTAAAAGTTAATTGTATTCTTTATTATACAACACTTGTTTATGACAATATTTTCAATAAAGGACATCTAATTTATATTGAATCAATTTCCTACTATACTATTACACTATACTATATATTCTACTATAAATCACAAACTCTGTTTCAGTAAACCAGATGAAAGACAAACCTTATTTTTCAGTAAATGGCAGTAGTTCAAGATAGTGAGAACTTATCTTGGATAATGAACTTATGTTAATAATACATTTGCCAATTAAAGCATGATTAATTGCACATATCTCATCCAGTATTCTAAGGAACTAGCTTCCAAACTCACTGCCACAATGCTGGCAGTATTTTGATAGTAACATTTTATTTTGTGCCAGCATCTTGATTCTTAAAAAATACTATGACTGTATAGATTATACAATTATTTATTTGAATTGGAGGTGAACAGTAATTTGATACTTTTCAACTGTAATACAAATTTGTCTGATGTCGCATTATAAAATATTCACCTTAAAAAAGAGATGCATTAACTTTTTCAGTATGGGTCTCCACTGAGAAATTAAATATTTGAAGCTGAACAGGCTAATGACTTGTAATATTCAAGGCATTTGATAGTTTAGTTTCCTGAAATTTTTAGCCTGATTATCCTTTGGTTCTTCATCCAACAGACTCATCTTACTTTCTTTTTGTATGAAGTAAACCATTTCTCTTTCCATTCTACAGAAAATCCAGCTACACGTGCAGTCTTTACAATTAGCCAAAACTCCTTCTTACTCTTTCTGAACTGCAGAATTAGTAACTAGGAACAATACTGTAATAATGGAAGAAGGCCTGGGTAGCATATTTTTTCTTTTGTCTATATATAATATCTCTTCAGTTTCATGCTTTTGGATAATCAGGCAACAGTCAAATAACAGGAGAGTGGTAATATGAAGCAATAATATGCCACAGCTATCAGCCACAAAAAATATTCCTGGAAAACACTGGAAAATAGCACAAATATATCCCACCCTTCAGTTTCTGGTTTTCAATCTTATTGTCTGTCACAGTTTTCCAAATTTGCATGGTGATTCACAAATGTTTGGTTATCAGATTCTTTTAGCAAGACCAGAAGGGAAGAACTATTTGTAAGCTCTGCAAATGTATGATTTTCCCATTTCCCCTTACTCATTTTGTCTCTCGTTAGTAGATGAACCAGACTCATTCCATGAGTTCTTGTCAGTTCTTCCCTTGATGCCAGGGATGTCACCAAAAAGTAGGAAACCACATGACCAGGACTTCCACTGTTCTTGGATGACTGGAGTATATTAACTTTTGATATCATTTGGGACCCTAAAACACCCAAACTGGCATTTGTTCTCAACATGTAAAGAAAAAAACTCTAAGCATTGACACTGCAAAGACAATTTTCTCTTTTTCCCCCAGTTCTGGTCTGTTTTCATTGATGATAACAAGCAGAAGGCTGTTTAAGAAATAGCTACCTTAGGGAAATACTCAAATGTGTCTAATATTTTCTTGTCAATTAAAACTTATCTGAAGTACTACTATCTTGTAGGCACTCAACTTTAGACTTTTGAGCTTTTGTGGTTTTATATTGAAGTCTTTAATAAAAGCGGCATAATTATAAATAATAATGGATATATACAAAAACAGGGGGGGAAATAGCTATTTTATTTATTCCACTGCAGATCAGTTTAACTAACTTTTTTGACTACTTAATTCTTCAGTAATATAATTTCAAGTTGTAGAACTGGATATGTACTACGGATATCATTATAAACTAAGCAAAATTACATTTTCCTTGTAGCACTATCCAGTTTATAAAGTATTTTGTCACAGCTCAGTTTATAAAGTATTCAATGATACCGAAATTCCAGTTAGTATGGGTAGCTGTGTAATACATGTTGTACAGTCATGCCATCTGAAAGATAAGATGAAGTACGTATGTTTTTCTTAACTGAATTTGATTAAACTATTTATGTTCAGCATCATATTATCATAGCCAAGTATATTTCAAAAGTGGCAGTCTGAATAGCTATAGACTTTTTTTAATACATTGTGAGCTTTTTAATACTGGAAAAATAATATTTTCATTTTCAATTATTTTTACAAAAAAGTAGGCACCCATGGATTAGAGTAAAATGGAAAGCAATATGTGTTGGCAATATTTACAAAATCATTTTCACATTTAGGTCACAGATGAATAGGTAAATTTCAGAAGACTGCACAAGTACAAATATGACTATCTAAAAACAGCTCCTGTAATTATTATTACAGGTTACTTAGTCTCGCTTCAGACCAAAGGAAAATATTGGAAATTTTGATTTACAATTTAGTCAATAAAGAATGAAATTACAAGAATACCACTAATGTCAATCAACAGTTTTAGTGAAAACAGTTCTTAGAAAAACCTGGATACTGTATTTTGCAGTCATAGTAATGGTTATGATGGCAGTTACACAGATGTAAAGGGATTTTGTAAGGTGTTTGACCTCATATCCCGTGATGTTACAGTATTAAATTAACACTTGATGATTATAACAGAATATACATTACATGGATTAAAGCAGACTCTCTGACAATTCCCAGCAAATGGTACACTCCTACTTGAGGTTTCTCAGGAGTCAGTGCTAGGGAAAATACTGTTGAATATTTTTGTGAATGAGCTGGAAGTAAATACAAAATTACTACTGCTGAAAATAAAACTTACTTTAAAATAGTGTTGATGAAATAAGATTTAATAAAGTGACAAATAGTGATGAATCTATGTGGCCATATTCAACCACCCCAGATTTTTTTCAGTAAGTCGTAGCCTTCACACAAAATGTGTTTTCAAACAGTCAAAGCTATACATCTAAGGCCAGTGACTGCAGACTGTTGTGGGTTATGGGTTATGTACCCTGAACAGCAATGACTCAAACAGAGTATGACAATCACAGTGGCCATGAAACATCATGAAAGCTTTGAAGGTAACATAACAGCAAAGAGAAGGATGCAGACAGGAAGTATGTAGGCAGTTCAGTGACTTGGCAACATCTACAGTGTTGGTGATCCAAGTAATAGAGCATTAGTGTTCTGGTGACCAGAATTTTGTAAAAAGTTCTTGAGAAATCTAAAAAGTGTAAAAAGTAATTTGAAACATGATTTTAGAGCTAGAGAGAATGTCTGAAAAGGAAGGAGCTGCAGAACTTCCCCACTTGCAGCAAAGTAAATTCCACAATAGTTAGAGAGAAATATTTCCATTTTAAGAGTGATAAAACATTGAAATAGTCTGCCAGGACAAGCTGTGGAATCTTTGACCTTCAAGATATTCAAAACTTGGCTGGACAAGCTCTGACCAATCTGATCAGCACTGTTGAAGACACCCCTGTTTTAAGGAAATGTTTGGACTAAATGAACTGCAATGGTTCCTTTCAAACTAAATTCTTATGTAATTCAGGGATTGTATAAACTAATTCTTTATATGTTGTGAATAAATGACTGAGAGATGATCTGATTATTATTTAAACATCTTCATAGGCAGAAAATTCTGTATACAAAGCACAACTTTAAACAAAGATAAAAGGAGACTACTGGTATAGAATTAAAATGAAAAATCTCAGACTGTTCAAATTTTAAAGGTGATCAGTAGTTACAAAGAACATTATGGAAAATGTTGGATCCTAAATATTTTCACAGCAGAAATGGATTTTTTTGAATTCACAGCATACTCATGCCTCAATAAAACACCAGTTATTAGGTTTTACAGGGAAATACCTGAATACAATTCTTTACATTCTATTATACTACATCTGCAGGATAGGTTAGGTGACCTAAGGGTCTCTTCTATGTTCAGATTACAGAACTAAGAATTTTTTGTTAAACAGTATGAATGAGTATGTAAGAAGTACAATAGTTTGCAACCCAACAATTAATGTTGGGAGTCCTATTCAGGTATACAATGGTCCTTGAGATTTCAATGGGTATGCACTGGCATTAGTATAACACCCGAGAAGAAAAAATCAGAAGATCCTCTCTGCACAGAGGAAATAAAACGTTTACAAAAGAGAAATTTTTTGTGGGTAGGGCCTGTTTCACTGTCCCTCAGTCTCCAAAGGGTGTTTCAAAGCCTGTGACTTTCAGACATGCTACAAAATTCTGTACTGATGGACCAAGCAAGAACATGTTAGGGACTGTCATAAAGAATAAATAGATCTAGACAGCAGCATTTTCAGAGCCTCACCCTTTAACATTTTATATCTGTAGTGCTACTCTTCCAAATATTGCCTCTTTTTCCCTTTCAGACTCAAAATCATACCATGTTTCAAAGTGGCTCCTGAGGACATTTCTCATGAATCAACATGAAGTTTGTTTCCCTGAATATTTCTGCAAACAAAATTTCATATTGATTTGTGTTGGTGGATAGAAAATAAGGGGGGAAAGACAATGTAAGTGATTCAATATCATCTTTGGAATATGTTTGAAGTTTTGCTTGTTTGGCACATCTTCAAATTTTTCTGTAGGAAACAACATTTTTATTATTTGTAAACAGATAATACTAGCATGTCTTCTGAAGAAGCGCAACATAATTTTATCATGCTACAGTACCAAAATATACACTTTCTGAGAGTATAGTCTTTGCATGTATTTAGAGTTATCTCTGTGAAATGCTATTATAAATAATGAAGTTACCATTTTTGCCCTTCTTAGGGACTGGCACCAATTAATTTGACTAGTAACCTCATCCAAAAAAGGGAATTAAACTTATGTTAATGTTTTCTAAAGGGTGATTATTAACCTCTGTACTAACTCAGCTGGCAAACCAATAATGAATATGCTCTACTTCAAATATTAATTTTCTTTGAACTTTTTTTAACCAAGTGCTGCCTTTGGGGCTGTGTTTAAAGTTATAAGGATTGGGTTCAGCTGTCTTAATTAAAAGTATTCAATTAACCCAAACAAAGCTGACTGAAGTCTAACAAATTTTCCAAAACTGTTAAATCATTACTAAGTAAATAATTATTGAATTAAGAATAATTGATTTTTCCCCTTGAAATATTAAGTGAAATAGAATTTATTTATTTATTTTATTATTAAATAATTAGGTAATTAAGGAACTATTTAACTGCTGGAGTGACACTTGCTAATTAAACAGAACAAGACTGTAACATTGTGCATCTGGATGGCATGAGTATCCTATGAAATCTTTCTGAAAATTCTATCATTTTAGGATGAGATATTATACTGCAGCTTTTTTTATAAGGTCTTAAATCTCCTAAAGCTTTTGTACTACAAGGTCAGGTAATTTATTTATCACTGGATATTGCCTCACGAGGCTACATTTCCTAGACCACTAGTGTCCTGCGCTAAGTACCGTGTCCTTTAGCATAGCCAGTCCAGTTGTGTGTCCTTCAACACTCAGAGCCCGTTCAGTTCCTGGGATGCACTGAATCCCCCTTTCCCACCTCAGAGGTTGCAAGGATCCCTGGCTCTCCTCTTCTGCTTCTCACTCTCTTTTCACCCAGTCCCGTGTGGCTGTTAGGCTTTAGCGTACAGGCATGCATGCGCTTATTAGCATAAATTGCTTGAGGAATTTGACCTGCTTGAGTAGGAATGTTAAATGTGATGAGGAACAAACTTACTGGGAACGTTCTTCATTCTTCGTGTGAGGGAAGAACAGGTTCAATAGACCACAGGAATGAGACATGTCAATAGAGGAAAATGAGTCTTCCTCAAATCCTTCCTCAACCAGAAAGCTTTGTTTAGGAAATGCTTCCATGGAGAGATGCTCATCTGCCCCAGAATGCAGAAACCCAATAGGTAGATGACAGGGAAGGGAGGAAAAAGCAGAAACAAACTTTTCCTCCTTTCTAAGGTCATGTTTTCCTGGTCATGGTTTCATAGTGTCCCATTTTTCTGACAAGCTTTAACTGTCCAACAGTCCACACAGAGTGCAGCTGGTGACACAAGGCTGTACAGGAGTGAGAAATTAACTAATGATTTGGGGAACTGTTGTGGGCTAATACTTGCGTCGAGAGAACCAAATAGTGAACTGGTTAAGGACATTAACTGTGTGAGGTTAATTATAATAGAGCACCATGAATCTAAGAATATATTGGGAAGTTTCTTGGTGCTTGCAGCTCAGAGTATATGGGATGATAGTAAATGCAAAAAAAGGAACTGTGAAAGCTAGGAAGGAAAAGAAAATGATTGAGAAATCACTTTTAATTGTTCCCTCAGCAAAAGGATGGAGTTCACATGCAAAACATGTATTTAAAATTACACTGTCCCCAAGAGATTTCTTAAATTAAATTTCTATTAATTTTCCCCTATTTAATGGGTTAGATTGAGAGATTTAATCCCACCCAAAGTTCAGATATCACTGCTGCATTAATATTAGTCCTCACTGCCACAGCTAAATCACTACTTTAAAAAAGTGAAGTATACATTTGTTTTTCTCCAAGGCCTTTCTTAAAAGAACTACTCTAGCTTTTCAGAAACAAGGCAACGCCCCAGAGCTTAACTGGTATCTATAGGGAAGCTGGCATTTGGGATGCAAAAAAGACACCAACTACAGAAATGAAAAAAAGAAAAAAAGAAAAAAAGAAAAAAAAGAAAAAAAAGAAAAAAAAAAGAGTATGACAGTACTCAGCTATTAGCTAACTCAGGCCAGTGTGAGCCAGTAAGGACCCTAATTGCCTTGATATAAATGCTTTCCCAAGGCAGTAAAAGATGTAATGAGAACATACTGTGTTGAACTCAGATCTTCTTTCTTAATGTTGTTTTTTTTTATTAATTTACTTTCCAGTTGCAATGTTTTTTACAGACAGCCCTCTGTACAATAAATCCCATTTACTGTAACAGATTTTCTTCAAAATACTTCTTCAAAGTACTGATTTATTGACTCAATTTGGACTGATATACATTTTCTTGCACTCAGTGCAGTGCCTCAAAAATTGTCATGAGGGTTATCTATCTTTTCAATAGGTCCCATGCTCTGAAGGGGTTCAAAAGAGACCTTATTAGTTCTGGTGTACTGAAAAGCCTTTAAGATTTTTATGGACAAATAGTCTTATACCAACTGAACTATGCCTTTAAAACAATGGTTTATAAAAAGCTCTACCTAATTTGGGGTAAAATCCTCTAAAAATTTGTGCAACTGCAAAAATTAATTAGAAAAAAGTATTTAGTAAGTGTGATTCTATTCTGTGCTTTGAAAAATCATGCCTATCCATATACTGGGAATTCATCTTCCTGAAATCTGTATGCTGCTGAAAAGAACAGAATATATTTAGCTACCTTTTTTCTTGGAGAAAAAAAGGTACATCTTCAGTAAAAGCAGGTCAGAAAGAGGTTAGAAGTTACAGCTTTGGGAGGTACTTTATGCTAATTCAGACATTAGCCTGGAATTTAGTTTTTTCATATCACAGAAGTGCTCTTTAATTTCTAAGTAATACAGAGCCATCCAGAGAGGGAACAATCTTTTGTTCTCTTTTAAGGCTGCTGTCTTACAGGAAATAGAGGGCTGGTGTTAAAGTCTTGGAATTATTGCACAAATGCATGGAATAAAGTACAGAGTAAACAGTCTACCTTCTTCTATATGTATGTTTAACTCTTCCAGGAGAAATTGCTGCACACTTTGAAATCTCTGTCTTTGCACATTTCCAGCTGTCTGCCAGGTGCTGATAGTGAGATTCAGAGATTTCTGGTAATGGAAATTGAACACTGCAGGCATCATGCTGGAGTCTGAAATCAGGTTTAAAATAAAAATCAAGTATCAGGTGTGAGTTTAACTAGATTTCATTATGTTTCATTAAGTTTTTCCCTTTAATAATTTTTTCGCAGGCCACTCCTCAGTAGAATCTTAAATCTATGCCTTAAATCTATGAGGCACTGGAGTACAATTAGTACTCTTAGAAGAAGGAACTGAAGGAGACAAGATAATACTGTTGGGCCTAGAGGATTGTATTGATCCACCTAATGCCTTGTGTACTCCATAAATTTTTCAGTGGTGTCATCAAGCTTGCAATTACAGGACATGATTACCTATGCCAAAGTTTCATTTCCCCTATTGCATTACAGTCATAAGCAATCGTACTAAAAATCTGTGCTATTGTGCAATTCACATTCCACTACCCTTAAGCACATACAAATCTATGTTTTGTTCTGTTTAGGTAGAAAGACTGATACTAAGGTAATAAAGGCTCCCAAGTTGTATCTTTCTGCTGCACAGCATTAAGGCTTCATGATCTGAGGCATTTCTGAAACACAGAAGTAACTCTATGCTTTTGGTGTAGGCTACAGACAATAAAATTGTAGATAGAGAAGTTGGTCTTGTAGTTTCAAGTTTACTGAAAAAAAATATTATATTATAGAACCTTATTGTTCATTATTATAACTGTGCAAATGTGTTGACACTTCATAACAAAATTCCACCCATTCCTTTGGTATATGTAACAAAAGCAGACAGAACTCATGTGGCAATGAATTCTTACACCATATTATTGTAGAATATCTTAAGCACATTGGGATGGGAAGGCAGAAGGTCAGTCTAGGTGCAGAAGCCTCAGCCAGAGGAAACTGGGTGCATGCTGAAGATGAGGCTCCCTTTCAGAGAAGCAAGTACTTTTCAGAGAGTTAAAATGAACTTACATGAAGGGCAATTAAATAGAGGAAACTAGCCTTTGGTAATAGCAAAACACAGATTCTTCCTCACATTTCCAGTCTGCTGAGCCATATTCAAGCTATAACATTCAGGTCCTCAGCCCCAGATTTATTGAGGAGAATTCATTACCAATGCATCACCACTGCCTTCTCATGAGGAAAATTTGGTGAAAACTAGTGCTGTGTAATTATTTTATTTATTTATTTCCTTCATATTAAAGTGTCGCCTCATCCTGAAGCAGTGAAATGGACTAGATGACCATTTAAGGTCCTGCCCCTATATTTCTATATCAGAGCTATTCATGTAAGCATATTTAAGTTTTCTACTGATGGGTTTGTTATAATTTAGCAAATAGTTTACCAAAAAAAAAAATTTAATAATGTATCAGCTGTCTAGCTGTCAATCGGTATCAATCAAGGAGTAACATCTATCATGAGTGTTAATGTCTTTTTAAAAAAACAGAAATATTGCTCCTTGTAAATGTAGTAGTTCATACTGCTCATTCAACAAAAATATTTTCCTTCATCTCTAAATGAGTAAATTACCACTGTCTTTCTCAATAGCTCTAAGTAATGATCAATAAAAAATTGTCTCATTCATTACCGTCAGCTAAGACAAGAACCAGAATGGCAATGCAAATGCAAATTAAGTATTTCTGGTTTTCTGTATCAGACAATTGCAAGTGTGGAATGTCTAAGAAGAACAGAGACATAGATCACAGTTAGTGATACTCCCTACCAGATTATCCCTGTACTATCATTTAGTTTTTATCTTGCTGATACATTCTCATATCTACAGGTGCATTCCTTTTATAAAACATATTCCTTTTATAAAACGTATTCCTTCAGACTTTACAGGGGAAACCTTTTTCCTAATGAAGACACTAAGCCATGCAGTATTTGCATGTAGGAGTTCAGAATCTATGCAGTCTTCAAAGGCCTCTTTCTTATGTTAGTGATCTTTAGGAAGGAAAACAGGTGGGAACAGAAGTCGGTAATATCCTGAACAGGTGTTCTTAGTACAGGTGTGCTTCTGATCCCCAATACAAACTCTATATTTTTAGTTAGAAATAAACCACATGTTCAAAAATGACACAGCCTATCTTTTATATCCAAGATTAATTCCTCATCATAACTGCTACAGTAAAGAGCTCACAATCAATTTATTTTTACGTTACTGATGGAAATTGAAAGGACCAAAAGTCATAGGGTTATTAAACCTTTTGCTGTAAACCTAGGAATTCAAAAGAAGCTCCTGGATTTAATAGGCTCATCTAATTAATGATGCAATGCATCATGATTGATGTTAGCCAAATATCTGCTCTCCTCTTCTGCTGTCTCTACAAATACAGACTTTTCTGCAATATGTGGAGTAGCCTTTATTACTTCCTTGAGCTATTTTAGTACGGTCAGAAAGAAAGGAAAAAAAAAAAAAAAGATTAGTTCTTCTTGAAGCACAGATACATTTAAAAGTATTAACAACTGCAGCTCTATCAAGAAATATTTTAGAAAAAATAGGATCAACATTTTTCTACACAGAGAAATATCTGGATGACCTATTAGATTTACATGCATGCTTAAAGAACGTATGACATAATTTCTGCTTTTTCTTTAACTGCATAAATTGATCAAAGCTTAGATACTACTGCCTAACGCTTAGAGTAGTAATATGAAACATTGTGACTTGACTTCTCTCTCCATCTCCCTCATATCAAACATTAGGTAAATACTCTAATGCCTGTTAGTGGAACAGTCCCAATCACTGTGAATCATATGTTTTAAAGGGGAAGTTCTTAGACTTTTGGACTGGGCTACTTTAGCACTCTACCAAACAGTTCTTAAGCACAGATCATGGCTTCATACAAGCCAACATTTGTTCCGAACAGAGACTCTGGAGGTGGCTGCCCTGGTTTTGTATGTAAGAGAGTTTAATAGCGGAGACAAGATCCATTAATTGTGTTTTGGCATTTATGTCAGAAGGTGATTGTAGGCACATTTGATTTGCCAATATAAAGGTAGTTTAGGGATGAATGATTTCCCCCAGGAGATTTCCTGTAGCATATTAATGCATTTTTTTTTCGAGGTTTTGACCTAGTTGTGCAAAAATACCCTTTTGCGTAAAATTTCTGACTGCAGTTCCTGTTACGATTCCTGTCCAAATATAGTTACTGGTTTGAAATGGATTTAGGTAGGTTTTTCTTAACTACACATTTTTTTCTTTTTTCTGTCGCTCTAATTTACTCATGTACTTTCTGTGGAAGTAACATTTCCCTGAGTGTTTTCAAATGTTATCAAAATCATGATATGACACCCTAGAACCATGTTTATCAGAGACTTCTCATTTTGTAGCTTAGATTGGTGTAATAAGAACTTATTTTATGGGGATACTCAGGAAAATGAAGACAGATAGCTACAGGTATGAAGTTATTGTGCATAAGTTAAGGCACATGAAACCTTGTGAATTATCTCAGTCAGAGTGTTAACTTAGGCTGCTGTCTGGTGACAAATAGGCTTCAATGGCAAATCCAGTTTAGTTTGTCCCCCAGTGTCATTCTCTGGCTGCCTGCTCCTGCCTCTATATGATGCTGACCCCTCAATTGTACCAATGCTGGCTTTTGTGAGTTCATGAAATAACCTAGATTTCTGAAGTCAGCAGGTTAAAACTAATATTTTCTTATCTGAGAATTTGTTGATGTAGATTGTATTGGTTACCTTGGGTAAAGGGGGGACCACAAGTCACAGAGCTGGCATGATTGGGAAGCACCAAGTCATGTGCAGTCACCAGTTTCACTGGCTCCGTTTTGTGCAGGTAGTCAAACCCAACACAGAGACAAGGCTTCACGCATGATGTTATCTCACAGTGCAGATTACTAGTAGAGTCCAAACTCCCTTGGCCTACAGACCCGAGTCTGGCTGTCATCTGAGTGCACAGAGGAGCTTTTCAGGAAGGAGCAACTGGATCAGACCTGAACTCTGCCTCTCCATACAGAGGCATCCGTCTTCTGGTTGTGCAAACTGAGTCTCAGATTCAAGCACGCTCTCCCTGTCAGTAGAGTCAGGGCAGAGGGGTGAGGGACAGGAAGGAGCTGTTCTCCCAGAAAATTGTGCCTGGGAGAGCTGGGTGCTGAACGCTGCTGGAGAGGCATGATGTAAAGACACAGCCCCTGCACATAGCTTCTGCTATGGTCCAGAAAAATAGGTTTATACCTTCATAGGAAATAAGCACAAAGAAGGAAACCCACACTTCAGTCACCAGTTTTTCTTCCTCATGGGAAAAGCCCAGACAAAACCTGAGTCCGGCTAACGTGCCAGATGTGAAAAAAAGGCCAACAATTTTTTTTTTAATAGGAAATAACTGTGCACTGCATTGCTTTCATCAAAGTTAACTTCTTGTTTTTCATATGCCACACACTGCAGAATGCATCTTTGGGTATAAAAGCAAAAGCACAGCCAAGCTTGCAGATGTTATTGCTAAATGCAGTGCACAGTGCAGTGTTTCTGCCAGGTTAAAGATAGCTTAAAAAGTTAATCTAACATTTAATTACTGGGAGGATTATAGAAAAGAAATGGTAATTCTTAAAAATATATGAAATCTGGTGCATAAATGTGTATTGAAAAGAGAAAAGGTTGATGGCGAGACAAAATGAACAGATACATGATAATATTAGCGTTAGCTTTTACAGAGCAGAAATGGTCTTATAGCAGGCAGAGGAAACACTCAAGGCAAAAATATTATTTTAATATGAGAACAAGGAGAGAAGAGAAACTCAAAGACAATTCAAGCTTGTAAGCTAACTGAAGTTAGGAGGAAGTAAGGAGGAAATAATATCTATTTCAGTTGCTTGCAACAGAAGCTGGTTATAAAATGGAAAATGACACTGTCAGAAGCCATCGTTTCAAAAGCCAGATATAGCTGAAATCAATTGATGTCCCAGATTATAGCATGAGAACTTCAGGTATTAACTTAAAAACTTCTGTCATATTCTCTTTCTGTGGTTTTCAAACACCATTTAGAGAACAGTCAGGCACAGGAACTAAATTGATTAAAGTATGTGTGTGAAAAATCTCGAGGTCATTAAAAGCATAAGTTTTCTGACACGACTTGCAGAATAATTGTGGAAGGGATCTTTGTGTCTTTTTATATCACATATGATAGTTTACTCAACTTGATGTGAATACTAAAGCAAATAGTTTTAAATAGCATTAATATGTTGTCTCAAAACCCTAGCAAATTGAATTAAGCTTAATATTTAATTTAATGAAAACTCAAATTTGGTTTTAGAAAAATATTATAACCACTATTTATTTTAAGCAAAGTTTATATACATGGGTGCATATATATTTATTTTACTCTTTAAAATCCTGCCAAATTCAAAGTTCACCTGACATTTATTACTACTGAAGAAATACCCTTGTGTTTGATGTATTTCTTTTTCAGCATAGACGCACTACTATATGTATAAGCAGTTGTGAATATAAAACCATAGAGCAAGTCTTAAAAAAATGTTTTAAATATAAATATGGTTTTATTTGGCTAGTGGTTCTATTTTTTTCTTTTAAACCCCTTAAAACTCTGAAGACACTGTTGTTATTTTAAAAACTTCACAGTGCTTTGCTCATATGTCAACCCATTTGAAAATATCTTGACAAGGACTTAGGAGACAAAGTGCTGCAGGTCTGTGAATAGAACTGGCCGTTTAAAATTTCTTATGTTCCATGGATTGTTTCCACTTGATACAATATTTCCCCCGTAAATATTAGTTTATAATTGACATCTCAGATGTCTACCCTCTTGCCCTTGACTGAACCTGTAAGCAGATGTTTCAAATAGCTCAGAAAATGCTAGGTCATTGAAAAAAAAAATGGTTAGCCTAGTGAGTTCCTTGTCACAGTGCCATGTAACATTAAAACTCCTTAGAAAGGGAGATGGTTAGGTCTTTTTCCATAGGTGTCAAAGATGAATATACAACCTGACTGTCTCTTTATTATTTTGGCAGAATTGTGTTCACTTCAAGATCAACCTCTTTACTGAATGGGCATTGTAGAATCACAGAATAGTTTGTGTTGGAAGGGACCTTTAAAGATCATTCAGTTTCAACTCCCCTGCCATGGGCAGGGACACCTTCCACTAGACCAGGCTGCTTAAAGCCACATCCAGCCTGGCCTTGAACACTTCTGGGGATGGGGCACCAATTTCTATGGACAACCTGTTCCAGTGCCTCACCACCTGCACATTAAAGAATTTATTCCTTATATCTAATATAAATCTACCCTCTTTCATTTTAAAGCCATTACCCCTTGTCCTATCACTCCATGCCCTTTTAAAAACTCCTTCTCCAGCTTTATTGTAAGCCCCCTTGAGGTACCAGAAGGCTGCCATAAGGCCTCCCCAGAGCCTTCTCTTCCCCAGGCTGAAGAACACAAACACACTGTCTTCGTAGGAGAGATGCTCCAGCCCTCTGATCATCTTTGTGGCCCTCCTCTGGACTTGCTCCAACAGGTCCAGGTACTTCTTATCTTGGTGGCTCCAGAGCTGAACACGGTAATCCAGGTGGGGTCTCACAAGAGCAGAGGGGGAGAATCACCTCCTTTGACCTGCTGGCCACACTTCTTTTGATGCAGCCCAGGATTTGGTTGGCTTTCCGAGCTGCAAGCGCACCTTTACAGGCCATGTTGAGCTTTTTTTCCACCAGTACCCCCAAGTCTTTCTTCTCAGGCCTTCTCTCAATCCATTCTCCTCCCAGCCTGTATTTGATTCTGAGTTGCCCTGACCCATGTGAAGGGCCTTGCACTTAGCCTTGCTGAACTTCATGAGGTTCACACAGGCCCACCTCTTAAGCCTGTCAGGGTCCCTCTGGATGGAATCCCTTCCCATCCAGCATGTCCACCACACAGTGTTGTCAGCAATCTTGCTGAGGGTGCACTCACTCCCAATGCCCATGTTGCTGACTGAAACCTTGATCGGCACCAGTCCCAGTATGGACCCCCGTGGAATGCCACTTATCACCTATCTCCACTTGGAGATAGAGTTAGTTAACAAGAGCTGACTACAACTCTTTGAGTGCAACCATCCAGCCAATTCCTTACCCACTGAGCGGTCCACCTATCAAATCCCTGTCTTTCCACTTCAGAGAGAAGGATGTTGTGGGGAACAGCGTCAATAGCTTTGCACAAATCCAGGTGAGGTGATGTCAGCTGCTCTTCCCTCATCCACCAAACCTGTAATCCCATCTCCTAGGAGACTACCAAATGTGTCAAGTATGATCTGCCCTTACTAAAGCCATGGTTAGCTGTCACCAATCACTTTGTTATTCTCCCTGGGCCTTTACATAGTTTCCAGGAGAATCCGCTCCATGATCTTGCCTGGCACAGAGGTGAGACTGACCAGCCTGTAGTCCCCCTTATTTCCCTTTTTAATAATGGATGTTACATGTCCCCTTTTCCTGTCAGTGAGAACTTTACCAGACTGCCATGATTGGTCAAATATGATGGATAGCAGATTAGCCACATCATCCATCAGGTCCCGTGGACTTGTATGCCTTCAGGCTCCTTAGAAGGTCTCAGACCTGATGTTCTCCTACAATGGGTGGTTCGTCATTTTCCACATCCCTGCCTTTGTCTTCTGTGACCTTGGCAGTGCAGCTGGAGCACTTGCCAGTAAAGACTGAGGCAGAAAAGTCACTGAGTACCTCAGCCTTCTCCATGTTCCAGGTAACTAGATCCCAATTTCTTCTGGAGAGGGCCCATATTTTCCCTAGTCTTCCTTTTATCATCAGCATACCCACAGAAGCTTTCTGTGTTGCCCTTGACATACCTTGTATCAGCACAAGCAAAACTAGCAAGCTGCAAAAAGGCTTTACTGCTGGTCAGATTCTACAGTCCATGCTGTTTTTCCATCCTCCTGATGCCAGACCACACTGCTTCTTGTCTCTGCTACATCCAGGTTCTTCCCTTCCTCCCTCAGGTTCTTCCTCCATCCAGCCCCTCCCTCCCACACTCCTCAGAGCTATTTAACCACTTTGCAGGAACAAGCTACAGCTGCACATTGTCCACATCAATCAACCCCCTGCCTTTGAAGCAAGGCCACAGCTGCATATTATCAATGTCAATCAACCCACTGCCTTCGTTCTTCTACAATCCATGGCCAATTTTAATGCTATCAAGGCTTTAGGCTTCCTAACCTGATCCCTGGCTGCTTGGGCAAGTTCCTCTGTATTCGTCCCAGGATACCTGTCCTTGTTTGCACCTCCTCTAGGCTTCCTTTTTGTCTTTTATTTTGTCCAGGAGCTCCTTGTTCATCCATGCAGGCTTCCTGACTTTTTTGCCCAACTTCCTCTGTCTTGGGAAACATGGTTCCTCAGCTTGAATATCAAGTAGCTTTCTTGGGCCCCTCTTCTCTCCAGGGCTTTATTCCATTACACTCTACCAAGCAGATCCCTGAAGAGGCCAAAGTCAGCTCTCCTGAAGTCCAGGGCAGTGATCTTGCTGTGTACCCGTCTCACTGCCCTAAGGATCTTGAACTCCACCATTTCATGGTCACTCTGTCCAAATCTGCCCTTGAGCTTCACATTCCCCACCAGCTCCTGCTTGTTGTTGAGAACAAGGTCCAGCATAGCACCTCTCCTCATTGGCTCCTCTATTACTTGGAGAAGGAAGTTTTTGTCAATGCATTCCAGGAACCTCCTGGGTTGCTTGTGCCTTGCTGTGTTGTCCCTCCAACAGATATCAGGGTTGAGGACCATGAGGACCATGAGGTCCATAAGGACCATGGGTCCATGAGGCCCAGGGCTTTTGAACATGAGGTGGCTCCTATCTGTCTATAGAGGGCCTCACCCATTCAGTCTTCCTGGTCAGGCAGCCTGTAGCAGACCCCCACTATAATGTTACCTGTCCCTGGCCCTACTCCTGTCCTTCCTTCAGTCCTTACCCGTAAACCATTGGTCAGTGCCTCATCCATCCCCAAATGGAGCTCCATGCACTCCATCTGGCTGCTGACACAAAAGCTTGTATCTTTCCATTCCAGTACTCCAGTCATAAGAGTCATTCCTCCATGTCTCTGTGATGCCAATCAGATTGTAGCTCTGCAAGCGCGAGAACATCTTTAACTTCTTATTTCCCATACTACATGTGTTTACACAGAGGCATTTAAGTTGGGCCCCCAATGATCCAGATTCATTCACTGGAACAGCTGAAATTCCCTTGTGTTGCACTTCAGGTGCTCTCCTGCTGCCCTGCAATTCCTTTCTGGGCTCTAGGAATCTCTTGCTGGTATTGGAACCTACAAACTGGTAGAAGCGGGATGGATTGAGGACCCCTTCCTGGGCAACTTAGTTTAAAGAAAGTTATCACATCCCTTCTTCCAGTAGTGTTGAACTGAAGACGGGTCTTGAACAGAAGAGATCAAGACAGAAGAGATCAAGACAGAAGAGATCTTGGATGGCCAGACCCGGAGTATAGAGTTTGCTGGGCTTGACAGTACTATTTAGAAGAACATAAACCAGGTAAGCACCAGACATGGAATAGCTTGTGCTGACAAACTGGCATGGTGGTGTCCCCAGTCTAGTAACTACCACAGGCCTCAGAGAGATGGCTGCAATTCTGTTTTGGCTCTGAACTCTCCTGCGGCCTTGGAGCAAGGTGCTTCATTCCTTTGACAGTTTCTCTGCCTGTAATAATGAGAGATGTTAGGGATCATGGAGTTTCATGCTTTGGTGACCTACAGCTCTGAGGCAATAAGCTACACAAACCCACAGACCTTTCGGCTGCATTTAGCACCCTCAATGTCTTGTCTTGGATCCAAGCCTGGCTCCTGGCTCTGTCACAAGAAGCCTGAAGCTGTGGTGCGAGGCTGTCTGCCCTGGCACCAGGAACCTGAGCTGGTCCTCCCCTGCTGGGTGCAGTTCACAGGGGAACTGGCCTCCAGCTGCAGGCACACGGCAGTTGCAGGCACACAGCAATCACTGATTAAAATTTTCACTTTTCTCAGTCTTATGACAGGAGATAACTGCTGTGGTATAAAGAAGAGTCATATTTGATTTTATAACTGAAAAGATATGGGATCTTATTTAATTTGAGAAGTATTCTGGTTCAACGTTGCCAAGCATGGGATTTGGTTTTAAATATCCATCTTGGAATGAGCTTGGAAAAGTCTGATTAAATCCAGTTTTGATAGAACCCAAATTGAAAAATTTCTTTAAGTTTCATATTTTGGTCACTCTTATCTAAATAGTTGTTTATAAAGATAAAAATATCTAGGCAGATCTAATGTTAAACCTTTCCTTCTTCTTAAACTAAGGTTCTATGAGCTCTAAATTGGATGAGATTTATTGTTTTAAGTAGAATTAGGCAGACACAGCTATTGAAATTTGCAGACTATTTACTTACGCAATCTTATAAGAGCTCTGGATCTTTTAATGGCATTCTTTTTTCTTAGTAGTGGTGGAAAATGGGAAAGAGAAGAGAGATGGAGCTTTGGTGTTCAGTACCGTAACTGCTTTCTGTACTTGGCAGTCAGCAAGTGACGCTCATCTGTTATTTAAAATAAACACTCTTGATAAATGATAACCATATAACATTAAGAGAGCACTGCAGCTGCTGAAGTGATAGTATACACTTGTACCTCATATTAGGTTGATGAACAGGAGAATCTGTAAAACATGTGCTTTTTTAATTTAAGTGATAGCTGTGTCCGGCTTTTCCTTTGGCAGTTTTCCATTTTTCAAACAGTTTGATGCTGAAGCTGGCCTCCAGCACATGGCTGTGGGTCAGGCAGATGAGTCTTCAGAAATGTTTAGAAAGTCTCAACACAAAGCAAAACTAAAATGATTGCATTTGGAAGGTGATTGGGTTTTTTTTGTTAGCTTATAATATTTATTGTTCCAGGATTATTAATATTCTAAACACAAATAAACACAAAAACTCCCAAAAAAACAACACTAATCTTTTTATCCTTAATCATTTATTCTTAAAAAAACCAATGATGGGAGTATTCAATTCAGAGTAATTTAAAAGGAGTAATTTATATTTATAATTGACAATCAAACTTCTAGAAATGTTATCCTGAGGCACATAAATCATGGAATTATTTAGGTTGGAAAAGTCCTTTAAGATCATTAAGTACAACTGTTAACCCAGCGCTGCCAAGTCTGCCACTAAACCATGTCCCTATGTGCCACATCTACACATATTTTAAATATCTCCAAGGATGGTGACTCAACCACTTCCTTGGGCAGCCTGTTCCAATGTTTGACAACCCTTTCAATGAAGAATTTTTTCCTAATATCCAATCTAAACCTCCCCTGACACAACTTGAGGCCATTTCCTCTTCTTCTATTGCTTTTTATGCAGAAGAAGGGACCAGCAGCCACCACCCTATGACCACCTTTCAGGTAGTTATAGAGAGCAATAAGGTCTCCCCTGAGCCTCCTTTTCTTTAGGCCAAACAACCCAAGTTCCCTCAGCTGCTGCTCATAGGATTGTGCTCTAAAAACTTCACCAGTTTTGTTACCCTACCCTGGACACGCTCCAGCACCTCAATGTCTTTCCTGTAGTGAGGGGCCCAAAACTGAGCACATTATTCAAGGTGCAACCTCACCAGTGCTGAGTACAGAGGGACAATCCCCCTGTCCTGCTGGCCACAATATTTCTGATACAAGCCAGGGTGCTTTTGGCCTTCTTGGCCACCCAGGCCACTGCTGGCTCATGTTCAGCTGGCCATCAACCAATACCCACAGGTCTTTTCCACTGGGCAGCTCTCCAGCCACTCTCCCCCAGGCCTGTAATGCTGTTACAGGTTGTTGTGACCCCAGTGCAGGACCCAGCACAGAGCCTTGTTGAACCTCATACAATTGGTCTTGGCCCATCGACCCAGCCTGTTCAGATCCCTCTGCAGAGCCTTCCTGCCCTCAAGCAGATCAGCACTCCCACCCAGCTTGGTGCTGTCTGCAAACTCACTGAGGGTGCACTTGATTCCCTTGTCCAGATCACTGATAAAGATATTAAAAAGAACTGGCCCCAGTGCTGAGCCTTGGGGAACACCGCTTGTGACCAGCTGCCAACTGGATTCAATTTCTTTCTCTACCACTCTTTAGGCCTGGCCATCCAGCCAGTTTTTTACCCAGCAAACAATACACCCGCCCAAGCCATGAGCAGCCAGTTTCTCCAGGAGAATTCTGTGGGAAGAAGTGTCAAAGGCTTTACTTATACCTAGGTAGACAACATCCACAGACTCTCCCTCATCCACTAAGTTGGTCGTCTTGTCATAACCCAAAATTCTGCCAGTGACACCAGACTCAGAATGGTGTCATAGAATGGTTTGCATTTAATAGCAAAAGAACAATAAGATTCCTATCTCAAATATTTAGACTTTATTAGTGTTGATTATCAAGCCTATGTTCATGAATTTATGTAAATATTGCTCAGATAACTAGATTTTCTACAAACCTGTGCAACCAGTAGATAATTTGGTGGAAATATCTCCTAAGATGTATAAGCCTTTCATTAAATAGACTCTTCCAGCCTACAGCTCTGAAAATTTCTTACTCTGTTTCATATATGTCAATCATAATCACAAGTGAGAAAATGTGAAATGCATGAAGAGGGTCCCATCAGTACATGTCATGTTTCCATATAAATTTCTATAGAGGATGAACTAGCCAGCTCAGAACTAAATAGGCCACCTGAACACTCCAGATTGTCTCTACAATACATTTGAACATATTCTGCAGAAAATGAAGCTATTTCAAATGAGTAGGAACCATCACAAGTTTATTACTTGAACAAGATCTAAGCAGATCTTTTGAGTATTCATTTTTCTTAGTCTGAAATACAGTGTAATTTTTCAAAGAACTGTAGAGCTTTTAATGTAACAAAATTGAATACATGTCTGTGTGCTGCAGCAGATGACAGAACATCATAAAACAAGCAAAAAAAGCAATTATTCTGTTCTTATTGACTTTTTATTCTGTAGAAACCATGGGTTTATTCAGACAGGTTGTGATGCTCTAGGTCAGTGATCATGAAATGCATGACACTGGGTCCGATACTTTGCACAGGAAGAATATGAGGTGATTTGGATTATTCTGGGGGTTTTGAAGTCTTCATATAGAACATATGAACTGAAATTGTGCATTATTTTTATGAGCTAAGAATGATGAATAAAAAAGGAAAACCTTAGCCAGAAAAAAAAAAAAAATCCTTTCTGAAGTCTATTTCTTCCATGTACAATAAATTCATAGACTATCTATTTGCCGAAAGGCCTTTCCAATGTCTTCCAGGAAAAGAAATCAAGAAAAATATGCTAATGTGGTTACCTACATATTCCATATCTCCCACAGCTTCCAAATAACAGTATCTTAAAATGCAGAATAATGAAAGAAATGTGATGCTACAGAACCAACTCAGAAAAACACTCGAGTGAATGTTTAAAATAAAAGGTACTTGGAGTAATTTTATTTTTTTTGGTGCCAGAGGTGATTTCTTTTATTGAGTTTACTGATATCTGGCTTTTTAGTGCCACATTTTACATTAAGGAGTTCCAGAAAGGTGTAGAAACTTTATCTAAATTCTCATACAGAATAATCCTATGAAGTATGTTATGTTAGAAACAGGAAAGCAGTATCATTTAAGGTGAAGGACTTGCCTGAATTCACATTGTGTTTTAGAAGCTAAGAAAGGAACGTTTTCTGGGAATTGTCATACCTGTTCAACAGTTTTGATACATAATAACTGAATACATGTCAAAATGTGATATGGCACCTTTTTCTGTGCTTTATACATACATAGATCATCTCCTGTATAAGTTAGCATACACTTGGAAGCTTTAATGATTACCTACAAAGTCTTAAGCATAAACAGATGATTTGTTCTCACTTGTTTCAAGAAAACAGATCTCTCTAAGTTTCTCTTCATTCTCCTTTGAAGTGAGACATTTTCCATTACCCTATCTCCTAATGAATCCTGTTTCTGCAAGTCTTTTCATCCTCTGTGTGTGTGTGGTTTTTTTAAAAAAAATATCTGTGTTTTCTGTATTGATTACTTAATGATACATCAAACCAGACCTTTTAAAAGCTAACAGTAAGAGTCCCTGTAATTTTTACTGTGTGCATCTGCACAATATATTCAGATTCCTCCTCGGTGAATTTGATTCAAATGCATTATTCTAAAACCGACAAAAGTATTTGCAGTGTGGGAAGCACATCCTTAAACCCAGTGGATTCAGGAACTGACAAGAATGAAATATTTTAAATGTGAAAAAGGCTGTAAAGCCTTGCTTTTGATTATTACTTCACCAATTACTTATTAGTGATTATTTATTACTTATTTGCTAGTGTCAAAAAGGGAAAAAAATTACTTGATTGAGATACAGATTTACTGAAAAAACTCTGAAGGTTTTAGATCCTTCTCTTTTTCTTTGTCTCATTAATTCCTCACAGTTTGGTGTGGCATATGAAGCATATAAAGCTGTTACAATTAAGTGTCTTCTCATCACCCCAGCTCTGTTGGAACTAGTCATTCAGAGGTTAATCAAATAGTAAAAACTGTTAGTTATAATTTCATGTGAATATGTCCTTATTTCTGAGTTCAATAGCAGAACTGCTTCCTCAGCTATAATACTCATTGATTCAATTTATGGTGTAAGAAGATGCTTGTGTCTCATCAATTCCACCTGCCAGCACACATCCCCTCTTCTCTTATACTTGGATTGCAAACTCTTTGGGACAGAAAACGTATGTTTTCCCTGGACTTCTATCATGCTTAGCACAGTGGCGCAGATTCACTTTTGGCATTCTTAAACTGGAGAAAAAAAAAAAAAAAGTAGAAAAAAGCTTTTATAAAGTTACCATGGTCTGGAGGATAGAAAGCCAAGAAATATTGTTGTGTAGGTTCTTATTTCATGGTCAGCTTTCTGCAAGCCAAGCACTGGGGGTTAGCTTGACAAAATGGAAAGCAATTTAAACTCTTTTCTATAGCAAATACTTTGTGTTTTAAAGTTAGAATGCTCAGCACAGCAGGAATTCTCTCTTACTGTGGCATTCAACAACAAAAGTGTGAAAAGGAAGTAGAGTATAGCTCAGACATGCATGACTAAAGGGAATTCTACAGCATTCTACTGGCCACTTACAGTCCCCGTCCTACAGTGAAGAAAATGGGATACACACTCCATTCTCTGTGTGTAGAAAGAGGATTGCTTTTAAAAAATTACCATATAATTTACAATGCAGAAATCCATTGTTGCCACTTTTTTTAGCTGCTGGGGACTGACATGATAATTAGTAGGTTATAAGAGTCAGTCAGAAGGGAACTCAACCCAGGTATCATACCTCATAGGAAATGACATGAACTTCTAATTTAATAAGAATAAGATCAATGTGGCCACTAAGGGAATGAAAACATTTCTGAATGAAAACAGCAATGAATGCTGTGCTTTGTGCTTCAGATGACTTGGTTCTGTTCCTATTTGTTACAGATGATTTTGAGCACAGATTAACCTAGTAGTCTGACATCTTGGGGAGACTCTTCTCAAGCGTGAGAACAGGCTGTCTGGTTTTTGAATCTTGAAAGTCTGTGGTGGTGATGTTAGTTGTGGGTAGCACTATTGCATTTTCGCCAGACCAATGAATTGAATTAGTGGTGCATGGGACACATATTTTATGTGAAGTTCCACATTTCCCCTCTGTGAGCATGTATCTGGCTGCTATAATGTGCATAGGCAGCTGTAGCATGTTCCACTGTGTCACAGGCTCCAAGGGACCAAGATTCAGGGTGCAATATGGGCTGCACCTTCACAAAGCAACGACACAGATATATTCTGTTTGATAAGTTTCATGGATTTTGAAGCTTGGAACTCCATATAGTTCATTTCAGGAACTCAGATACTATTTTTGGTGAGCACCATGGAGCTTCAGTATTCTCTAAAGTCTAAAGAAACTTGAAACACAAAGAAGAAAATATTGTTGTAGTATGTGTTACAACCCCACACAGAAAGCATGTCAACATATAACATATAGGAGTACAATGCATTTCCACTATAAGTTCTTAATTTCAAGAATATCTACACCCTGAAATGTGATAGGCAAAATCTCTAATTTTAAGAACAGCCAAAATTTTTTTTTCTGTGCTCTCAGTAGTCTAGGCAGATCAAACATGTTTTTGTAATTGCATAAATGGTCCAACACTATTATAAGAATTGTTTCATTATTACCTTATTAATCTCATGTTAGAAATTTATGCAAGGAATTTCATTAGCTGCTAATATGAAAGAGAATATTTCTTGATATTTTTGGTGTTAACCTTCCCCAATTGTTTTCATTTCTGTTTAAGTTTATTGGGAAACACTGGATGCACAAGAAAAAATCTAATAGAAACTATGATAGAACCAAGAAACTATTACCTCAAATATAGAGAAGTATGTGACACTTGCATAATAAATCTGATTTGTAGTAGATGCTTTTGGCAGCCTGCTTTCTGATATTAAGAGTGATTGATACATCTGCAAAAAGTACATATGAAAAGCAACAACATAAACATGAAAAATACATAAGGCAAACTTTTAATATTAAAAGGTAATCTGTACAGACTCTTAATCAGCTGTTTTACATTATGTCTGTACCAATATTCAAGAGAGACCATGCTTGGTTTATGCACTAAGGCAGAGAAACTAAGGCAGAGAAAAATGTAAGAAGGCAACATTAATTTTTGAAGTCATGAGGAGACCCAGGTATGAAGATTTGTAGTGACCAGTTCTAACAGTTGCAAATCAGCAAACCTTTTCCCTTGTGTTTGTGGTTAGAGAGATTGCTTGGATAAACACCTAACACAAGGTTGGTGTGGTGAGGGTGGTGTGGCTTTACATTTAAAGATACCACATCCCAGTCCTAACTAGGATTTATCCTGCTCTTAGTGAAACAGGAAGAAATACCTGGGATGACCTTAGTGAGCCAGGCTGATCCTATAGATGTAGGCTGGACCCTATTAAGATATCACAGAAAAATCTTTGGCAGACTTTAAATCCAAATTTAGCCACAGTTTAACCCTGAAGTGTTACATTCTAAAACCCATTGTGCCTCCTGGCTCCATGAAGGCCTGAAGCTTCGGCAGGCAGCACTCTTCCTTTGCAGTTCCAGAGCTGTCTCAGCACAAACATCTAGGCTTCATCCCAGATCAGTCCCAATTCAGGTTTTTTTTATGTTCTGCCTTGTTCCCCTGAAGATCCTGAAATGCATACAGACTGAGCAGAATTGGCAAACAATGACAGGGCTGACCACTTAAAGCACGTATGTTTGCTTCTGCTTTCTTTTTAAAACAGATCTTCTAGGAAAGTATCCTAACGATTAAAGCACATGCCCAAGAAACATGAGGTTTCAACTGGAGCCATAAAGGGCTGAGTTATGGTCCCTGCATGAGCTTCCTGGTGATGTGAGTACAGGTTAGATAGCAGGCCTAGAATAAGGAGGTGTCCTACTTCCTTCTTTCTATCCCCCACCAATACTAATTAATGACAAAATGCATGTATAATCCTTGAACTAGGAATAAAACCTGAAAACCTCCTCCCCACTCTTGGGTGTGATGTCAGCCTTTCATTTATTCCCAGAATTTTCTATCTCACACTCTCTTCTCCTTCTGAATCTTGTGATTCATTTCTGGTTAGCCACACAGATGCAGCAGAAGGAAGGAGGGTTCATCCTTTCAACTTGCTCTAGACCCTAGCAATTAGGGTGCTTTCCAAATCAGAGAGGTTTGCAATTTAGGTTTAGGATAAGGTGTATTTAAGCCAAAGAACACAGTAGATGAAAATATCTTATTTTCCATGTTTGCTCCTCAAAATGAGCATTAGCTTTTTTGTCCAACTGTGTTCTTAACAACAGAAAGGCAAAACAATGATTCCATTCTTTCAAAGGATAAGATATAAAGAATTGAAAATTATGGAGTTTGACAGGTGGGCCTACCTAATTTCTGGAGTTAACAGCAGGAGTGGATTTTCACACACATCCCAGCGCTCTGAATTTCTAACTTAGAAACACCAGAGTTCTTTCTTTGATCTTGCTCTACTGGAAATGACGAACTTTCTGAAAATCATTGGCATGGAACTGCATGATTTCTTAGAAGATTTAAAGCTGATAAGAAGCAAAACAAAATAAATCTCTTGAAAAATCCATAGTATATTCATGACATGGAAATTTTTTAAGCAATTTATTGGAAAGAGATTATATAATTTCTAATTTAAAAGTATAAAAGTTTTTTTGAAAAGCTAGGCAAAAATCTGCCAGAAAATTTTAATCATTCATAGAAAAGGGTGACATGTTTATTAACATGGACTCATACACAATTATGAATAAAGATAGCTCTTTACTCCACCTGTGCCCCAAGCTGCACAGGTATAAGCAAACTTATCTGACAGCTAGTGAGTAAGTTAGCTCTGCCTGCTGTAAGCCCACGTTAAGCCTTCCCCAGGAGTAAATATATTAGCTTGGGGTTTGCATTTAGCCTAGCACTGGCCATAATGCAGCTTCTGGAGCACAGCTGGTTCATCATCTGTCTTAAAGAGACAGTGTCACAGTTTTATCTGAACTCGGTGCCTTTTTTCAGAGGCACAAGGCTCATTATCTTATAATTTCATTTAATTTCTATTTCACAGAGAATACAATAAAGTAATGACAAATTAGCTTTGATCTCACAGAAGCCAAAACAAGGGAAAAATTCTGCATTGTCTCCCTTAATGACCAGTTTTTGCCATTGCAAATTTGGTCTTGATTTGCTAATGTTTTCCTAGTGCAGTGACATCTAATACTGATTTTTCTTCTCTTGGGTTATACAACTTCAGCTTTATCTGAATTATTTGCCTGAATACATAAGCTTTTCCAAAAGAAAGGATGTTCTGGTTATGTTTTAACCTTACTACTGCATGAAAGAAATGTGCTATGCTCCATTCCAACAAAACCCGACAGCTTGAGTTATTAACAATATATATTCCTTACGTTACTTCCTATTGTGAACATTAAAATCTTGCAATAGTCAAGCCTTTTTTTGCCATCTGATTGAAAATCAATGATGAAGGGAAAGGCAAGTCCTATTTATAGAGAACTCCGACACCTTTTATGAGACCAAAGCTAGCTCAGTCCCTGTGATGTCCTATAAAGGGAAAGACAATGACTAGATTTGAAGAACTGAATGTTCCTATTTCCACTGTGGGTACATGTGTGCCTGGTCTTGAAATGCAAGGTAGTGAGAGTGTGTTTTGTAAATTAAAACTGTGTGTCATCACCATGTATGTCATGCATTGGATGATGATCTTCCATCTGCAACAATTATGGGTACACTATAAAAATTTCACAAGTGCATGGTCTCCAAACAACAAAAAACCAGTTATAAGCTCTTATGACAATAATATTCAGTTTAACATTTTGTGGGAAGGAGGTGCCTCTGTCAAAAGAAAAAAATGCAAGTCCTGATAAGGTCCCCAGGCCAGCCAATTATGAGGACTGTCAGTTATATTAACATCACAATGTACAGTTCCAGAAAACATGGTATTTCAGCCTGCATATTCAACTAAATATATGCTGAAATGCCAGACTAAAAAATAATAATTAAATAGCTTCTCCCACCTGTGATGAGGAAGCCAGTCAGCCAGTGATCCACCAGCCATCAGCACAGTGCCTGGTCTATCCTGCTGGGTGATTAGAGCAGGAAGGACCAGCAAGGTCCAAAATGGTATGTGTGCTCTGATTGATGCAGCTCAGGAGTCTGTTGTGCCCAGGCAGCAAACCCTGTAGACAGACGGGATACAAGCCGCTCATGGAGGCAAGGATAGTGTGAACTGCTGAGAAGAATTTGCTTACGATCAGAGATGGAGACTCCAAGAAATTCTCTGCAGTGGAAGAAGAGGTTAATGCACAGAAACAGTGTGAGGAAGGGTGAGAGGAGGATTTGTTCTGACCAATAACAGAAAGCTGCTCCTCTTCCAGCACTTGCTCAAAGTAGAACATATAAGAACCAGAAGGTTCTTATAACTTTTCCAGTGTGATCCCCAAATACTGCTGCAAAGATATGATTAATTGCTTGATTATAGAATACAGATCAATAAAGTCTGAAACCAGTTTAAAACTCAGGTTTGAAATGTGTAATTCTGAGAAACACTGCAGCTTACACCTGTTCACTGTACAGCTACACAAGCAAATGTTTTGTAAGTACCCAAAAAGATTGAACCTCATCCCTCTGCCATAGCTTCACGGTATAAAAATTACAAAGCATTGCTGTCCTCAGAGGATAATCCTGCCTGCACAGTGAAACTTGTAGGACAAGCTGAAGTTTATTTTAACTATACCTATTTATGCAACAATTTGTTAGAAATGCTGATCTGTATTGAGGGGGTGTGGGGGGGTGGGTAACATATTTTTCAAAAACTCCATGTTCTTCTCAGCATACTGTTAGAAAGTAGTGGTCTTTCACTTGATAAGTAATTTGAATGTAGAACTTTTTGCTGTAGGATGTTACTGAGTCCTCAAAGCCAGGGTTCAAATGTCTGCTGAAGATAACTGTACAGCAGTCAGCAGAACGGAGCATGGACTGGGTATCAGGTTCATAGATGAGCACACAAGCTGGCATCACCCATGAAGGTGGATTTGCATTAGGACAATCTTAGTAATCTTAGAAGAGTATAGACACAGATCCCTTCTGCCAGCCCTGCTGCAGAAACAGCAATCTGTGTCAGTGAGGTGATAAGGAAAAGCCTTTGTATGAGTTTCCTGATATTAAAAGTACAAAATAATGTGTTTGTGACTTAAGCAGATATCTAACTATTAGAAATTTGAATGAGCTCTTCAATGAGCAGCATTTTATACCACATTTAACTACTCTGAAGTCTGGACATTGGTAGAGATGGAACAACAGACTAGATGAGACACAGTCCTGATCCTTTAAAACCTTGTATTATTGACCCAATTTATCATGCTGGAAGTCATTTGAGTTCAGACTGCTCTGTAAGCATACTATGCTTCCATAGCCATTTTTCTTTCTTTTTTTGGTTATGTTAGTAACGTCTGGTAAAATAAATTCGTAGCTTGTAAACTAGACTTAAGGTACAGCTTTAATGGGTGCTAAAGCTCTTGCAGTGGAAATACAGCAGTGGTATATTTACACAATACTACAAAATCTTCATTCAGAGGGAAACAGCCCAATTATCTACCTCTGCTGATTTTCAAATTAATACAAGCAGAGCTATACTGGCCTGACTTTGCATGCATCTGCTGGCTGAAAGGAAGGTAATATCTTTTTACAAAACCTCATATAAATCAATGAGATTTCTGTCTGATTATAAACCATTTGCAAGGAAGACAGACTTAAATTTGATTTAGGATTCCACATGGAAAAAAATACACCTGCCTACAGTAATACCTGCATGTTTTTTCTAATGCATCTGCTTTTCTTGGTGAGACAGGCACAACTTTGGATCAATTTACAATTTAAAGATTTAATCCTAAAAATATTTATTTTATTTTACTTTAGTTTAGTTTAGTTTTAATGGAATGGACAGATTACCACACTACTGCAAGATAAATGAGGAAGTGATGATTCCTTACGCTGTTCAAACTCTGGTGGTTGAACCTTCTCAAAGGGTATTTAAACACCTTTCTGAAAGCAGTTGTATTAGAAATGACATTATCTCAAATGAAGGTTTATAATCTTATGAATTTGCTCCAAAGGAAATGTTATATTCATGCAAAAGTCAGAGAACACCTATTGTGGGTGGAAGTCAGTGGAGTGCTATGGAAATTGAAATTATGAAGTTGAATTACTCCTTAGAGTTTCTTTTAAAAGTTTTTAGATGGTAATTTGTTCATAGATTTTGTTCTACAGCTTCAACTTTGTTCTGCTAATGTATGTTACTCTCTGTGGGACAAATAAAAGTACTGCTAGTATGTATACTGCAGATTAAAGAAGACTTAAAGTAGGAAAAGAGTCAACCAGAATGATGGTTTAGCAACTAAATACAAGAAAACCATTCCATAAACAAGACCAAGGATTGTCTTCTCCTGTAATGACTGAGCATAATGACCAGTAGGAAAGAAAGTTGTAAATGAACGTCTTTTTACCCATAACAGGGAACAGAACCAAGATTATCCCAAATGGAAAATCGATCATAGAAAGCATGATCATAGAATCATAGAATCATTTATGTTGGAAAAGGTCTTTAAGATATTTGAGTACAACTGTTAACCCAGGACTGCTAAGTCCTCCACTAAACCATGTCTCTAAGCACTACATCAATGAGCTTTTTACACACTTCCAGGGATGGTGATTCCACAATCTAAATATCCAGGCTTTAACTTCACAGAAAAGCATAAACAATACAAAAATGGTCACATTATGCAGCTATTAAATTGTTCTTGATGTATTTTATTTCTTATGAGTTGAAATTCTGCCGTTCTCAGCATTGACAACAGCAAAGATCCTAAAATAATAAGTCAGAATCCAAGAACTGACTTAAAAGTGTGAGGGTTTCCTTGAAATAGTGAACATTTTGTGGTTTTGCTTTTGTTTAATTTTAGCGTGGGATATTCACATATTATGGGCTTTCTTCATAATATTTTCCGGCTTTTCTCTAAAATACTATAAATTTATCTTTCCAGTTCACAATATGTTTCTTTCTCATATTCCCATGCCTCCCAGACCTGGAGACTCAGTAGAACCATCAGACTTCATGAGAGTAAGGAGTGATAGCCCTGTCATACGCAGAACAACATGCAGGTGCTGTGGCTCATTAAAATTCCATTTCCTGTTGCCTCTGCATTCCTCCATCAAAAAAAAAGTCTTCTCTAATAAAGCTATAACATCCATGTCCTACATTACCAAGCTCACCTAAAACAGCAGAACTAATCTAAGTAGAGTTTCTTGTTATAAAACCTGTTTGTGATTAAGTGGTTTGTGCGTAGTATGTCTCAGATACACAAAACCCCAGCCCCTTTATAGATTGTTGGAACACGGCCTGATGCATATGCTGCAGAGCTGTTGCTATACTTGTAAAAAGATGGATGCAATGAAAAATCTCTGACCACTGAACAAAGAGAGTATTTACTCTGTACTTCATGTTGTACTGCTGTCAGGTATATTGTTAAGAAAAATAAAAAGTGGAAAACTCAGCCAAGCCCAGAAGTCTTAGAGAAAAAAACAAGCAGAGATCCAAACTGTTGTGCTTTAAAATAGATTTGCTCTTCCTCCTCCTTCAGTTTATTTTAAAGCTTATGTATGTTGAGCTTTGAGGATAGTGTATTCTCTGAAATGATAGAAACAAAAATATTTTAACAGTCAAATGTCCTTACCACAAATGTAAGATGAGTATTTTTTGGCCTTTTTTCTCTATCCATTTTGACAGCCATCAGCATTTTCTACTTCTCTGGCAGGGGTGAAATGATTCACTGTACAGAGAGCTCTTTGCTGGGTCCCATTACAGAGGGAGGAAATTCTGAGGCAAGAGGAGACGTTTATAAAGTTGTGCTTTGTATGACTCCTCCAAGGACGTTTCAGACAGATAGTAAAATATCCTGAACAGTTTATCAATATGTGTCCATTGTAAAAGCAGCAGGAAGTGCAACAAAGAAAATGCTGCAAGAGAAGACAAGCAATTCCATGGAATCTCAGGTCTCCAGTTTCTCTCCTCAAATCTCAATTCCTGGTCTTCTTTCAAGACTGTTAATGCATACCAATTCCATACATGTTTCTCTCCCCAGAATTAACTGTCAATTCCTATATTCCTATTCTAAGTTTTCTAGAACAATACCACTTCCTTCAACACATACGCTTTGATGAGGCTGTCTGAATCTATATTAGTCTATCTGAATTTTTGTCAGGCTCTTCTTTCGTGAGCTCTGGAGGAATCACTGAGAACATTTAGTACCCACTCATTTTAGGTACCTACCCATACATAGTCTGTAGCAGCCCACAGTGACAACTACAGAGAAAGTCCTTAGAGATGTAGGAAGAAGAACAAGGCACAGGACTATATGAAGAATGTAGCTACCAATTTTTAGCAAATCTTTGTGGAGCATGTGTGAAAAATTCTTCTTCAGGGAAGTATAGCTAGATCAGACTTTGCTGGATATTAACAGAACAGGCAAGAAAGTATACGGAAGACTCCTTTCCCTACTTTCCTCCTGCCAAAGTCCAATTTCAGACTAGGGCCTCTTGAAGAAAATTCTGTTTGAAGGTTTTAATCTAGAGCAATGTTTTAATCCCTATCACATTCTTGAATGTGGCTGAAACTTAAGAAAAAAAGTTCAAGTGAGGTAACCATTCTCTATAGAGATCCTATGCATTGGTTTGGTGTTTGAAAAAAATAGCCACATGCATTGAAACAATAAACAATAAGTCAGATGGATGCTGGATCTGCTGGATGAGGTATTGAAAAAATATGAAAACTGCAATGGCCTGTGCAGGACACACTGTTGACAAAAGACAGTGTTATTTCTGCTGGGAGTGGTTAGGATGTCAGTATACTTCTTTAGTAACTGTATAACTCAGTCTTATTTACATCCCACTCTGTATCACCTCATATTAATTTTTTAGACTTACACACATAGAGTTAACAAACATTTCTTTTCCATTAGGCTTTCTCAAGTCTTTTAAATATCTGTGAAACAAACTGCCCAAACCAGACATTCATTATATGCAGTCCAAAAGAAAAAGAATGGGGGGGCTATAGCTTTATGTAAAAAAAAAAAATAAAAAAAAGATGGTCAAGTTTAATTTATGTATGGATAATAGAAGCAATAGCTCTACAAGGTAGTTGAGTTGAACTTGAACTCTAGGCAGGATTGGTTACATTTATATCGTTCTCACCACATGTGTCTCTAATCTGTTCTCAAAGACTTCCAATATTGGAAATACTTCAATATCCTCACTGTTCCAGTGCTTTGATATTGATGTTTTTAAAAGTTTCTCCTAAGATTTAATCTCAGCCTCTCTTACTGCAAATTAATCTCACTGCTGCTTCTATGATTCATCAATGATGTGTGAAAGAGGACATTTCCTTCCTCAGTACCCCAGTCTTTCACATACTTGAGGACTATAATATCTCTCAAAGCTTTACTTCTTTGGTCTAAATAATTCCATTTGTTCACTGTTTCCCCACAGGTTTAATTTTGCAGACCTCTAGTCATACTTGGTGCTCTACTCGGGACTTTTTTCTGAAGGTCCAGCTCTTTGAAATACCTTTGCAAAACCTGGAAACCCTATGCCAGCTAGAGCTTTCCCATTTCTCGGCAGAGCAGACTTCACAGGTCTGACAAGCTGCAGGTTTTTTTATGTAATGCCTTTTTTGCAATAGTGGAAAATATTTCACAAGTCAAAAATTGAACCATTAATGTTCAGCTTCATGACACGCAGTACTCTTTAGATCTACCTCTTGCTCACCTTCCTGTGTTTGTGTCACTGACAATTCTTGCCCTGGTTCCTATATGACTCACTCCCAGTGTTCCTCAGGCTGCACCAGTCTGAGTACAGCAGGTTATTGGGGTGTCAGCACAAAAGACTCTTTCTGAATTCCTGTCAGGTCCCCTAAGCTTTTTTCACTCCCTGAGTTCCCAGCCTAACACTTAAACCTATTTCATGTATGAGTCCAAAAACCTTGGAAAACTGCTTGCTCTTCTGATCACAATATGCTGATAGCCATACCCAGAATTAGTCTTGTGTGCCTAAAATGATGTTAAGCACATAAATTCACTTAATCAATACCCAAAACTGCTCAATTACTTAAGCAACGGACAGTACACGCACCTAAAGGAAGAAAATAATCTAACCAAATCTTCCCTAAACTGGGATTTAGATGTCTAATAGCTACATGACAATCCAATCTACCTGTTTTCCTAAGACCTTATGCAAAATTAATTAGGTGCCTCCTTAATTAATTGACAACATTCTATGAGTCCAAACGTAGGTACACATGCTTGTCAGAAGTGCTTAATCTGGAAGCTACCTCCTGCCTTGAGTTCCCTATTAATCCAGAGTTAGGTGTACACTCCTTAGCTTTTATGAAGGTCTCTGGAGAAGTCTGATTATGTTTAGGAGTAATCTTACAGTCTGACTGTAAACTAAACTATGTCCAAAATGTACTTAGAAATTAGTGGTATTTTCTCTTTATGAGCCAAAAGGAGTCTAATTGGTCTAATTAAAAAAATCACATTTATTGTAAATAAAAGGCTCAAAAAACTGTTACGGCACTAGCGTATGGATGTCTTCAGACCATCTCTGCTGTGCTGGAACCCACCCGTACTCACCCATACCTAATTTTCCAGTTAAAGGCCTATATTTAGGAGAAAACAATCTTTAAAGACCTTTCCTTATCCCATAAACAGGACTTCAGGTGCTTACATTGGGAGGAATGGACTACAGGTTATGCCCCTTGGCAAAAAAATGTCTAAATTAGGTGAACCAAACTCCATCCTAAACCTTAGCTATTAAACTAAGTACTAAAATTCTGCTAGAATACACACCTAGCAGAGATGCCATTTTTGCCTGCGCAGACTGTCTCAGTGCCTGGTTTACATGAATGCCTATGCTATAGAGCCCTTGTAGATTGGAATGGAATAGTCTAGTCAAATATAGATATTATCGATCAAAGTAGCATACTTAAAGCATTCTTTGTTTTCACAGATCTTTACAAACATACACTAAGACAGGGACCTTCCACAGTGCATCAAAAGCCCAAGTGGCACTGAACTGATGATGTTTCAGTGAAATCTAATTAAAAAGCATGTGGCTATGCACACCAAATACATTATAGTACTCTGCTCTATACTGAGGCTGACTAGAAAAGAAATGGAGCATTTCTACCCATTCATGTCTGGACACACAAAGGATACAATGCTATTACTAATGATTGTGTCAGTATAATTCATCTTAGAAATAGAAATCACTCTTTCTAGTGCAATAAATTCCAGATATGACCTCAAAATTTCCAAAGGAAGGGTAGAGTCTGTCATGTTAAGACAGTAGGAGTTTTATTTCTCTTACCAACACAACTCAAAATGCTTAGGAAATTTCTACCCCATGAACCACATGAAATGGAGAATTAATTAACTCTTGCCCTGAGTAGATGGACTTATCTGCCGTCGATGCCTGATTTTTATGTCAAAACACAGTATATGAAAATCCTGTATGTCTTTACCGTGATCTGAAATCTTAATTTCGAAAACACTTCAGCCTTTCCCTTAGCCTCCAGGTGGTACTTTTGTAATAGTATTATTCAACATTAAGTAACATGAAGTGAGCTGAAGAAAGGATGTTAGTTCAGCCAATGTCATATCCAAGTACAAGTGAAATCTGATGCAGACAGGTGTAAAAGCAACGAGCTATGAACTGAGGCTGCATTTTCTTGAATCAGATGCAGATAGAGACATTGATATGACTTGTGCTCTGCTTCAGGAGAACTAGTTCAGACTCTTACAAAGCCTTGATTACTTTTTAGAGACAAAAAAATGTGTTATTAGAAAGAAAGAAACAAGCCTAAAAATCAGTGCTGAGGATGTTATAAATTCAGTGTATCTAAAGAAATAATGTATTTTGTTTCCCTGCTAGAAAAGAGTATTCTTAATCTGTTGCTTCCTAAAGCTGTGTGGAATCTATACTTAAATACAGATTGAAAAATTATTTGGCATTTGTAAAGGTAATATTGGAAAAAAAAAAAGGGGGGGGGGGAGTGGAAGAGTGGAAGAAGCAGTAAAAAATCAAAAAAACTTCAATAACTATTTGAACATTTCCCATGAAGCTCCTGAACATGAAAAGAAACCTACAGAGGGGAAAAACAGATACGGGATGAAATATATTTTTAAAAGTATCCTACTTTAGAGAGATTACTTTGAAACATTGAAGGGATTGCATTGTTTGTTTTCAGCTCTTTAGAAGCTACGCTAACACAGAATTAATTGTCAAAGTGGTCATTTTAGAGAGTATTTATAAATTAAGCTGATGTATTAGTCCTAATTTTTTTGCGCTACTCAACTTTTTTTTCCTATGTTTTAATGCTTTCATCTTCTCATTACCCTCGTGTAATATGTAAAAAAAACCCTAAACAACCAGTCTGATTATCAAACAAAATAAGAGAACAACAAAATAGAAACAGCTCTGATGCATAAAATCAGAAACCAGCTAGAACTGGAACCCATACAGATGTCTAAGGAAGGGCAGAAGAAAGAACATAACACATATATAGCAAGATTTCTTCAAAATTAAACTTGTGAACGGGTGGTTATAACTTTGTATGGAATGTCCTTTTATGAGTTTCACTTTCATGAATTTGTTCAATTACTTTTTGACTTATGTAAAATTTTGGCATTTACAACAACTTCTAGGAATTAATCCAGAGTTTAATAATACATGTCATAGAAATGTCCCTCCTTTTTGTTTTAAACATGCTATCTAATAATTTCATTTAATTTCCATAACTAATGATTAGAAAATAATTTTATATTCACTTTTTACAGGCTACTCTGTGTTCTTAAAGACCTCTTTAATGTCTTTTCCAGGCTGAAGAGTCCTTCTCAAGTTATTTATTCTTCATATAAAGATCATTCACTTTTCTCTGCATCTCCTGCAGTTCAACTATATCCTTTTTGAAATTGCCTGAGCAGAATAGTAATGAAGATATGGGCATGTTATGGATTGTATAATGGCATAACAAAGTTTCTTGACCTGTTAGGCATGTATTTCCTAACAATTTATTACATTTTACTTGCTTCCTTGATATTTGCTGAGCACTGAGCTGATGTTTCCATAAAAATTATTGACCACATCTGAAACATTTTCATAGTTCAGACCCTACCACTGTATATTTAAAATTAGGATAGGTTTTCCTCATACACATTTTTATTCTAAAAAAAAATTGAATTTCATTTGCCATTTTCTTTCTCGGCTACTTGGCATCAGATCATTCATTTGTGACATTTTTTTGGTCAATATTCATTTTTACTATCCCAAATAATTTAGTATCGTTAGAAACTTTTGTCATCTCATTCACACCCTTTTAACAATCATTGATGAATAAATTGAATAACAGATGGTATCATTAATTCCTATAGGATTTTAATAATGGCCTCAGTCATTTACACTTACCAAGCACTTATTCTTACTTTTTAATTCTATTCTTTTAAAGGGTTGCTTATGATTTTGATTAACTTCCCTTTTATCCCATGCCAACTCAAGTTTTCTTCAGAGTTTTTGGTAAAAGTTTTGTCAAAAGCTTCATGGAGACTGCAATAGCCTGTAGCAAGTTGATGATTCTTGTTCTTGTGCACAATGACTCCTTTAAAGAATTCTAGTAAATTTGCAAGATGTCACTTCTTTCTTCAAAAGCCAGTGGTTGGTTCTTCCCCAGCATATCACATGTTTCTGTGATGTGTTGCTGTTGTGTGTGTATCTATGTACAGTCTGTCATCTATTAAACTTTCCATTAGTTGGCTGGGGTTTTTTTCCTCAGTATACAAATGAGATTTCTTATTTACAGGCTGGGGGGACTTATGTTAGAATAATTTTCTTTTTAAAATTGCCTTTATGTTTGTCACTCTATTCCAAGTATGCTGAAGCAATTTTAACAGATAGTACACACACCACAGTTAAACAGGTCAGCTATGTCATACTTCAAGGAATACCATCTGGGTCTGTCACGTTGTTACTATTCATTTCACTAGTTTATTCTAGAATCTTTTCTGATGACACTTCAGTTTGAGGCAAATCCTCCAGTAAGTTGCTCACAAACAAGGCTTCTGTCCTGGGTACCTCCTTTAGGTCCTTCATTGTAAATATAGATGCAAAAAAGTGATTTAGCTTTTCTGCTACAGTTATCTTCTTTAACATTCCTTTGCACTTCGATCACCTATTGAGTCTACATTTTGTCTGGCAAGCTTCCTTTTTCTGATCTGTTTGAAAAAGATTTGTTAGTTTATATACCTTCCACAAGTTTTTCACCAAAATCTATTATGACCTGCTGTTTTGTATTTTTACATTTAAGTCACCACTGTTTGCATTCTATTGTGTTTCGGTTTTTTTCAATGGAACATGACTTCGATATTTTGATGGGTGCTTTCTTATATTTAATAGCTTCCTTTATCTTGCTGCTTGCTGCTGCTTACTGCAAACACAGTGCTTTTTACACAAAAATAAGACGACTTTGGCTCTGTGGAGGAGTGTTTTTTTTAAAATCTTCTGTCAAAGTTGTGTTAACCACTATGCATTTTGTCTCAGCCTTACTGAGCTGTCTTTAAACAATCACCTTGTTATTTCTTAGCACTTCATCATTTTGGTTATCCCTTTGAATATCTTAACCTCCTGTTAGGTTTTCAGTTGAAACAAATGAACAACCGTGAAGGGATAGATCTAAAAAGAGGGTTTGAATCCTAATATAGTGTGATGTGGCTTTTCTTTAAGAGCTGGTTGTGTGTAAGAATTCAAAACTAGTACCTGCACTGTCTGTACAGTCTTTTGCTGTAATCTTGTTGTCTTCCTTAAGAAAAGTATCCAGAAAGAGCAGATCATTGAACAGGGTGTTGATTAAAGACCCTGGGGGTCACTGAGGACAAAATATACCATAATGTACATCTCCCTTTTCATTTGAGACTGTTTAACCTAGAGAAGAGAAGGCTCAGAGGAGATCTTATCAGTGACTATAAATACTTGAAGGGAGGGTGCAAAGAAAGTGGAGCCAAGCTTGTTTCAGAAGTGCCCAGTGATATGACAAGAGGCAACAGGCACAAACAGGAGATATCATCTGAACATCAAGAAACATTTTTTTTACTGTGAAGGCGACTGAGCACTGGCACAGATTGCTAGAGTGAAGTCTCCCTATCCTTAGAGATATTCAAACCTCATCTGGACATGGTCCTGGGCAACTGGCTCTGTGTGGCTCTACTTGAGCAGGGGGATTGGACCAGATGACCTCCAGAGGTCCCTTCCAACCTCAAACATTCTGTGATTTTGTGATCTCAGGCATTATGCAAAGGTATGGAGAAACATTACGCTCCACTCAGAATCCAAAACCCTCTCTGGAAGTGAAGGAAGAATGAAGGCAATGGAGAGGTACAGCACTTCTGCCTTGGGGCACCCATCCACATTTTGAGCAGATGCAACCCCAGCCTAAATTACACCATTCACAGGATGGTGCAGCAGTGCTCTCCACACCAGCCTCTGCCATGAGATACAGGTGGGGCAGAGGCACTGGTGGTAGTCTGTCTGGTGGAAGATGTTCACCTTTGCTTTTGGGGATTCACAGCCCCATGTCACCATTTCCAGGCACAAATTCTAAAAAAGAGCTTGTGGGTTTGTTCTGCTTCCCTCTTGCTTGCTTGCCCACTCAATCTTCAGTCTGCTGTTGTCTTTCTGGAACACATGAGCAGCGCCTAAAGCAGGGGTGGAGATTATCAGGTAGTATTGTTCTTAAGGTAAAAGTAAGTGGGGGCTGTGTTTCAGCCCATTCATACCAGAAGAAAAAATGAATCTGGCATTCCTTTGTGTTGGATAAGCCCTCTAATTACTACATAATTAAATAAATATGAAGTTGTGACAGAAGTCTTCACCAGGCTTGCATTAATAGCAAGTAGGTGTGATCATCAGCATCTACTGTGGTGACAGAAAACAGAGCAGCCCTCTGGTAAGACAAAAGCAAATGAGTTCTGCCTATCAAAGCTTGACTGGTTTTAACCATTCTGCTGTGGAAAAATGTTAAAAAAAAGGAGGTTTGGACATGAGTAGAAAAAATAACCAGGTTGCTTGGGGAACTTAATTGTTTCATTCTGGGGTTTTCATAAAGTCTACTTTCTCTTAGACAAAGCCATAGAGAAAACCGATTTCAGGCTTAGTTGCTCTGAGAAATTGTCTGTTGTTCTTCTCTGGACATTATATAGCTGATTTTGCCAGCTAAATAATAGAAAAAATAGATACATCTCTAAAAAATCTATATATTTAAATCACAGAAATATTTTAATCCAATGACTTTTTACAAGAAGTTCCTCACCACTATTTATTAATGGGTAAAAATAGCTCCCAAGTTTTTTTTCTCATTATTTAATTTTTAATGTTTAAAGGATCCTCTTTCAGTATTAACTCATGTGCTTAACTTTGAAAGAGTATGCTACTAGTTTGGTTTTTTACACCAGTGTCTTAAGTGGGTGATTTAGATTGTTAAGGAATCACCATCAGAGGTACTAGTAATTAACACGATATGAGTTGCAACTTAACAAAGCTTAATAGCAAGGTTCACTCTATTTTTTATTATATGGATGAAACATACAAAGGAAAATTGAGTTTGAATTGAGCTAGGATGATTTACACGAAGACCAGAGATGCCAAAGAGTAAAAGAGTCCCTCCCATTGAGTCACAAGGTTCATAGTAGACCCTCTTGCTTTCTAAAAGAACTTAGATGTGGCTAGGTCCAATCTGAGTGTCAGAATTAGACAACAGGTTTTGTTTAAAGGAATTAACTACATGGATTTTATTAGTATTTATATAGCATTCTATCAGTCACTTAGTAAGGATCTGCTGTGAATAAGGGGTCTCTCTACCCTGGGTAAGGAAGGATCGCTTAGTCTCAGGTAAGGAATCTCAAACCTTGAGAGGCATCCGTGCTCAAGGTAGAAGTCACCTGGGTCTCATCCAGCTGCAGTTCAGGAAGAACTCGAATTGGACTCATCCAAATATCTGTTGTTAGTAGAAAGGTGTCTCTGCCTCAAGGAGCAACCTTGAGAAGTGTCCCAGCTCAAAGGGAGATCACCACTACGCAGCCACATTGCCTAGCAGGGAGAGTGCAAAGAGGGTTCACCTCAGCTGTCATACTTAGGGAATAAAGTGGCTGGCTTGTAGCCAAATTCCATACTAAAGGACAAGTATGCATAAGACATTTTGTACCCACAACTTTCTTTGTTCCTTGACAAATGAGTCTTGGAAAACCCACCTGCTATTCATGTGTTAATCACATGGTCTGTGTTCCAAGGCTATATGCACTGATGCTCACTGGGTCACTCTGCTTCTTTATGGGTTTCCTGGAGGAGTTGTTGGCTGGGCTATGTCTCAGCCTTTACCTCTTTTGGAGCCCAAAGTACTGCCAGTGTAGCAAGGGGCCAAATGCAACTGTCACAATCAGTCATTTTTTGCTCTTTGTAACTAGAAAATTTTTCCAAAAACTGTCAGGGTTTTCATCAGCATGTAAGTTCAATCACATTCTTTAATCAGAAAAATTTCAGTTGGATTTTCAAAATTCCATAAAAAATATGGGGGTTTTATCTCCAGTTTAATCATCAAGATTCTTGGGACACTGTTTTCTCACAGGAACAATTTAAAGTCTCCAGAAATAAAAAAATATACACCTACAAAATATTTAAGTGGTCTTTTTTCTCAAAGACGACATAAAATTATGGTAAAATATACAATAATTCTGTTTGCAATTTTATAACTTTATTCTCTTCTTTCAAATCAAAGTTGTTTATGTCAATAAAACAATAAAAATATCTGATAGCAAGTTATTTTTATCTCCTGAAAAAAGCTCCTCATGTTACAATAGCACAGTAATAATTTGAAGTAAACAGTGAGTTTAGAATTAATTAAAAGCATTTGTAGATGGTAAATCTGCAAAGTTCATCTATCTACATGGCCAATACATAGTAATTCGACTGAAATCTAGCTTTCAGAAGGATAGAAGACTAAACTATGTGTTTAATTTACTCCAGATTAATGTATTAAAATAAACAGAGCTGGGAGCTCCTGAGCTACACATTAAGCCTGGAAATGAAGGAATAGAGGTATGTAAATGGTAACTATGTAAATGGTGTAAGTGGTGTCTGTTACCTATTTTCAACGGCTCTTTTGAGCAGCTAGTACTTTGGCTAAATTCCAAGTAAAGCTTTATTATTTCTTAGCATTTTTTCTATAATCTGTAAGTGAAAATAAAACTTCAATGCATACTGCTGGGCCGGAGCAGGAGCATGACTTTATTTTCTTTTGACAAGTTCAGCCAATGTTTTCACAACAATACTTGCAAATGGCTGTACCTCCTCCTGCTCATCTCACTAGCACTGCACAGGCCACTGAGCTATTTTCACATCTAAATGTTTGTTTTTATCAGCTATGTCTGTGGTGAATTAAGCCTCAGTTGTAGCTGTTTAAATAAACACTTAGGTCACAGTATGGTACCTACACACTGAGCCATAGTGAGATAGGCTTCAGAGACAGAAGTAAACGTTCTTTTAATCCAACATGTAGAAAACACATGCAAGCTTGTGTGTATGTGTATGGAGCTCCACACCTTGGTTATAAATATAAAAAATAGTTCAAAATATGTTTAAAGTGTAATCCACAGCCTGCAATTGCAAAATGATCTTATAATGTAACCTAGGTATTTTTGATACTTACTTTAAAGAAATATGTAAATATCTATAATGAAAAACAAGAAGGAATTTGAAAAACAAAGGAAGATAATCAACCCTTACAAATAGTTAACAAGACCTGGTCTTCAGAGAAGGAATACACACCATAAATATGTCAAGCTAAGAAATAACAACATAAGCATAAGGAGAACCAAATGGTTAACAAGACCAAACAGAAAAATACTTGAACTATGTGTGAACTATCCTAAATTAGCATAGTGAAAGATCCACCCTCGAGCAAAGAAAGCCCCCTACTAACAAAGCCCCCTCCCTGTAGAACATGCAGAGTGAAAAAGAGACTATTGTACCTTTAAATGGAGACGAGGCTTGCAAGAAGGAATGAGAATTAAGTGTGACTAAATGTCATTGTAAAAGAACTGATAACAGTTGCATAAAGTGTATAAAATATTTTACCATGTGTTAACTATGGTGCTAGCTTTGCGGATTTACCTCCTAGCACCCATCTCTGCACAGACATGAAATAAATATCTCAACTGTGTGTTGATCAGCTCTTGCACACTGGGTGAAGAACTCAGATTTGTGATAACATTTTGAAACCAGATTTCTTCTTATATTTTATTTAGTGTCCCCACAAACTATGCCTTTTTCAGGTTGGATTTTGCTTTATCTGACTTCCTAAAAGAAAATCAATGCCAAGGTCCCGATGCAGCAAATTCTTTCATTATAGACTTAACTGTTTAACTTCAGAAATATCAACAGACACAAAGAAGTTATCCTTTCATCAAACTGGGACATAAATATAGAATTTGTAATAATCAACTGTATATTTTTCCAAGATTTCAACTGTTCAATATGTTGGGGCAACAGGCACAGTGTGAGTAGGATACATCTCACTTGTCCTCAACCTCTGAAAGGTTAAGCATGTTACCAAATAGGTACTAATCTATTCTGTAAACAATGCAGTTGGCATCTACAGGGATATTCACTGCACATTTCTTAGATACATATTTTTGGATGGTTTGTGTTGTCCACTGACATAGGCTTATTTTTCTTCATTAACAGAGGGCATCTGTCTGCCTATCTCAGATCAAACACCTAAGTTACCCCGGTGATGTTAGATGAGTATCTCCCTGAACATACAGTACACACTTTATAGGCTTATAGGAGTATTATTTGCAAAAAACTCCCACAGCTGTGAATGTGTTAAGTGATACTAATGTCACAGTTACTCTGCTTCTCTCATTAATAGAGTTTCTTTTTCCTAAATCTTTCCTGTCTCTTTGGAAGTATTTTACTACTGGAAGTTGTAAGAATATCATGTAAGGTGCACAGAAGCACAGAAATGGTGCAGTGGTGGTGGCCACCTACTTGGGCAGCTGTCTCCTCTCCTGCTGCTTTTCCCTTTGTTCTTCTCTATCTCCCTGACTTTTAAGGTAGCTGGAGGGTGTCACTTGATGCATTTGGCAATAACTACAGCCAAACTGAGTTAGTTCATTATGATAAAATTATCATCATTCATGACAATACAGGTTTAATCCAATTCATACTCCAGTCTGATATGACATTTGTCCTTTATTGGTACAATAACAGAGGAATGGACACTGTATTCATGCTTGTAAAATGCAGTACTTTGTGCTGTAGGGACATTTTTCTTCCATGTGTGTTTTTAAAGCTATTCTTATCTAGCTGTAATACCAAATATATTTTCCTTTATTTATCTTTCATACAGAAATCACATTTTGAAAAAGAAACAGAAAATACCCTTTTCAATTTCAAATATTAACTTTATTTTAATTTCATTCTTACCTGGCCTTTTAGACTAAAATGTTGTTGTGTTTTAACCCTGGCTGGTAATCAAGGACCATGCAGCCGCTGGCTCACTGCCCCCACAGCGGGATAAGGGAGAGAATCAGAAGAGTAAAAGTGAGAAAACTTGTGGGATGAGATAAAGACAGTTTAATAGGTAAAGAAAAAGCCGTGCATGCAAGCAAAGCAAACCAAGAAATTCATTCACCACTTCCCACTGGCAGGCAGGTGTTTAGCCACCTCCAGGAAAGCAGGGCTCCGCATGTGTGATGGTTACTTGGGAAGACAAACATCATAACGCTAAACATTCTCCCTGCCCTTCTTCTTCCCCCAGCTTATATACTCAGCATGTTGTTTAATGGTCTTGAATATCCTTTTGGCTCATTCAAGTCAGCTGTCCTGACTCTGTCCCCTCCCAATTTCTTATGACCCTCCAGCCCTCTCGTTGGCAGGGCCTGAGAAACTGGAAAGTCCTTGACTTAGTATAAACATCACCCAGCAACAACCAAAACCATCCACGTGCTGTCAACATTGTTCTCCCAGCAAATCCAAAACACAGCACTGCAACAGCTACTAAGAAGAAAAATAACTCTATTCCAGCTGAAAACGGGACAAGGTTTAATATGAAGATTAAGATTTCTTGCTTGCTTATTTTCCTCCTTTAGCAATGATCAAGGAGTAAGGTTAAAAAGGGAGAAAGTTAGAGAAGGAACAACTATTCTTGAACATCTAATTAAAATTAAATAAATGAAAGATGTGTTTTCCCCATTTCCCATATTATACTACTACATTCTGAATGAGAAATATTAGGAAACAGTTACAAAGCAAGGAAAAGCAGGACAGAATATAAAATCAGTTTTTCACACTGAAGGCAGAACAAAGACACATATCAAAATGTCATAAACAAGACATTTTTAATTGATTATGTGTGTATTAGCAAAGAATATTTTCAAAGTAATTTGGACAAACTGCAATGTAATATTATTCTATGTAATATAAGTGCAATTAGTAAAGGGAAAACATTCACTTTGAATTTACAGGCTGATGTAAGTCCTGGAATCCAGGCATAAACTCTTTAGAATCCTACAATTATTTCAGTTAGTACTTTATTTGATGTTCTGGAAATATTACTAGATAATTTTCTGACACAATTTTTGTTTTTTAATCATATTCAAAGAGGCAGAACTGCAGAAGACTTTTTGTGAGACTTTAAAGCTAAACCAGTCAAAGTAGAAGTCATATGCCTGATAAAGCAGAGGTACTTGGTGGTTTGGGGGTTTTTTGTGTTCTGTTAAAAGATAAAATATTTTATCATCAATATGGAAATTTGCAAGAGTGTTTTTTCCTTAGAAGGCGGGATAGAAGTTAAACATGATAGTGATTTTTTTTTGTTGCTGTTGCATGCTTTGAAGTTACTGGGATTTGATCATGTGCTTCAAGTTAAGCTCATGATAACCTGCAGCTCTATGATAATGGCCTTTTCAACTTAATAATCTTATTAACAATAAAATATATGAGCCACATACTTAGAATTTTCAGCTCCACTCAAGTTCCACTGAACAAAATCGGAATGAAGTTCGACTGCTCTTTTCTGGAGTAGTCCCTCACCTTGCCTATTTTGTCTAGCAATCTACGCTAACATGGTAACACAGCTATGGTTCTAGACCACAGACTTGACTTTTCATTCATTTTTCAGGAATGGACACAGTATGAATGCTTTTAAATTTGACTATACTACATGTTTGGATAGGCCTTCTGGTAAGAAAGATTAATGGGGCCACTTGTGATAACTTACTGCAGCATAATAAGTGTCACGGAGAATGTGTATTACAGATCACAGCTTTATACATAACAGGAACAAGCCACATTTTGCTGCTGATTTTAAAAATATAAAACTGACAGATATTGAGGATTACTGTGATTAAATTATGCTTAATATTTTTTTAAAATACTTCACTAGGAGTGCTATGAAAATTTGTTATAATTCATTACACATTATGCAAATAACTGTTAAAAATTGTTATCCTAAAATTACATAGTTCAGCATTTGATTTTATATAAGAAAATGGATTGGCTGCTTCTGGCAATGGTAATGTAATTTCCACTGGCTTAATGTGTAGCATGAAGATCTACAAGGCTGTGTCCCATGATAGTTGCCATGTTGTTTTACCACTGTTAAATTGTAATTATAGGTTTGGAAAACCATATGTTTAGGAACATTAACAATGACAGCCGAATCTTGTCAAAATGCTAGTTGCTTAGCTACAACTAGATGGAACAAACTACTATCAGATCTGTAAAAATATTTGTTTTCCGAAGAGTATATTTAAATGGCATAACAACTGTGTTGTGACTGTTGCTGCTGGTTTTTCTACAGTTACTAACAGTTTGTGAAGAGAAGTGTTATAAAACTCAGTTGGAGTTGTAAAGGAGTCACTGTCAGGGAAAACAGACTTCCAGGAAGTCCTTGTCCCTATCCCGGCTTTGTGGCAGAGGTTACTGGAATTTCTCTTTTTCCAGAGAATGAAAAAGTTTGCAGATAATGCAAGCTTTTTTTCAGATTAGAAAATGTGGAAATTGTTATCAGTTTACACCAGGGGTCCTCAAACTACGGCCCGCAGGCTGGATATGGCCCCCCAGGGTCCTCAATCTGGCCCCCGGTATTTACAGAACCTCCCTGCACCACCACCCCCGCCGGGGCTGGGGGGGGAAACCAAGCAGCCGCAGATGACTGCCTGCTACTTCATCTGCATGCCGGCCCCCTGCTTAAAAAGTTTGAGGACCCCTGGTTTGCACCAAGAGATTTTTCTTTAAATTTTATTCAAAATTGAAAAACTGAAAATTGATGTTATAATTACTTCCAAAATTAGATGATCTTGTATTTGAAAATTTTCTCTAATTTTACTTAATATATATCAAAAAAACCAAAACTACCTAGATATTTTTTAATTAACTAAAACTTATTAGCTGAAAGAAATACATTTTTTCCTCTTGTATGACTCACCCAACATTCAAAAAGTTTACATGGCAAACTGAACTATAATTTTAAGATTGAAGTAGCTAACAATTTATTTTTTTTTTTAATTACAGATCAATGCACAAATTGAAACAAGTGTCACTGACAGACTGAATTACTTGAAGTCTGTAAGTTCTGATCCACAGCTTTCTCCCTGGGAGTGACTTTGTATCCCACACTTGATTTTAGCAAAAAGGCAATAAATACTGAATTGATGAAAAAAGTTTGAATTGTTGCTGATAGCCTCAATTCTTTAACATAAATAATGTTCCAATGTTTGATTCATCATGCTCTGCTGTTTCTGTTGTCAATGATTTGTTCAAGTCAAACATCTCATTTTAAATTTTTACTTTTAATAATCTCTTCCTTGTAATATTATTGTTAAACCATAATGAAAATTAGACTGAGAAAAGACAACAATTTAAATGAGGCCAATTAGTAAATAAAACTTCCAATCTGCCATTAGAAAGCCTTATAGAGCTTGCTTATTACTTGAACAATGGCAGTTCATTCCTTCTTTATATATAACTGAGTGCTAATTCCTTTCATTAGACCAATTCCACTGCATGAAAACAAATTAATATGTTGGTGTCTTACTAAACAATTAGACTGAAATTCTACAGCTGTACAGCAGTGAAAATTTAGAAAACTAAGATATGGAAGTATTCAAACATTTATCAGTGCAACAATCCCATAATCATAATAACTTTTTCTCTCTGATCATTTAATTTTGACCACACTTTGTGGTCCAGTTCTGGGAAATGTTTCTTCCCCTCTCTTCCATAAAGCTCCAAATATGATTTGTCCTATCTCTAGTGCTCCATTTGGTGTAGAGGATAGCCTAATATTAGGAACAGAATTTCCAGTATTCTGATATTTCCCTTTTGTATTTATAGCATTTAAGTTTTTGGGTGGAGAATGATACCGTGCTCATTAAAAGGATTATGCACATTTTTCTGCTTAAATTTTCAGCAAATTTAGTTTCCAAGTTCATAACATCAGAAACTTTCCTCAGAGTACAATAGCCCTTATATAAATAATCTTTACTTATGCTAAGTCTTATTAGATTTTAAAAAATAAGGATGCCTCACATGAACAAATGTTTCAGTGTTAAGCAGCAGGCTTGAATCTTTTCCATATTTTGAATAGTATAGTCCCAATAATAAACAAAAAGAAACAAAAAAGAAACACATAAACAAAAGAGGAGGCAAAATTTAATTCATGTCACTCCTTCCCACATGAATGCTCCTATCAAAGCTTCATTTTCTTAAGTGTACTTTATGGTGATACTCTTCATTATCAATGAAAGTTTATATGTCTTTTGTTGTGCAAACAGGAATACTACAGAAACCACTTTGATGTACAGACCTCTGTAGAGGAAAATGTAGCTGAACAAAGCTGATAACAGAAATACTGTTATTTCCAATTACAGTTTGAGAGTTGTCCATCAGACTCCTTCTTACATTGATTGGTAAAGAGCCCAGGTTGTCAAGAAGCCTATTTAACTTCTTCCACGCTGCCAAGTGATAGAATTCTTCATAGTCTGAACTTAATGATGACATTGATCAAAATGTTAATATATGTAGATTTATTAGGACATGATGATTAAGGTGATAAGGTCTCATGATTGGAACTTCCAGAGTAAATGTACTGAAATGATAAATGCATATTTCCCAGTCCAAGGAAATGGTTTCAGTATTGCAGTTAATGTTTCATACAGCCCAACTTCATTAAGCACAACTCAGCTAATGATATCATGAATTTGTTTAATTTTATCAAATTGCATTAATTAGGGAAATGCATTGAAAGCTGATTGTGAATAAATTTGTTTTTCCCTGGAATAACTAAAAAAAAAAGGGTAATTGGATTAATTTGTCCCTTTTCCCTCCTGTTAACTTGGAGCATGATGATTCTTTCTCAACTTTATGGCATGAACTACTTTATGTTTAACGTGATTCTCATTAACCGATTTAATTGTAGGGCTTTTAAGCAGGAACACTCAGCTGGACCAGTGCCAGCTTGTTCCTTTCCAATCATATTAAATGCCATCTCTCCAGGGATACAGGTCTTTAACAGAGGCCTGTGCTACCATTTTTCCTTATAATGTTAAAAGAAACAACTAACAAGGTCTTCCCATGATTCCTTAAAATATTCACGCCTGATCCTTTCTATCAATCTAAAATGTTTACTGCAAAATTGTTGTCCTCTGAGTCCTGATTATGATAATGGAGCACTACAGTTGTATTGTGGTTTTGTGACAAGATTTTGGTAGTGGGGGACTATAGGGGTGGCTTCTGTGAGAAGCTGCTAGAAGCTTCTTCCATGTCCAATAGAGTAAGTCAGTGCCAGCCAACTCCAAGACAAACCCACCACTGGCCAAGGGTGAGCCCATCAGAAATGGTGGTAGCACATCCGTGATAACATATTTAAGAAGGGGTGGGGGCAGGGGAATAATCTGTGCAACAAGCTGCAGGCGGAGAAACCAGTGAGGATAAGTGAGAGGAACAGCTCTGCAGACACCAAGTCAGTGCAGAAGGAGGAGTAGGAGCCTTCTTCTCCAGGCACCAGAGCAGAGATTCCCTTGTAGCCTGTAGTGAAGACCATGGTAAGGCAGGCTGTCTCCCTGCAGCCTATGGATGTCTGTGGTGGCACAGTTATTCACCTGCAGCCTATAGACCCTGTGCAAGAGCAGGTGGATGTCCAAAGGAGGCTGTGACCCTGTGGGAAGTCTACACTGGAACAGGCTCTTGGTAGGACCTATGGCTCTATGGAGACAGGAGCCCAGGCTGGAGCAGGTTTGCTGTCAGCACTTGTGACCCCATGGGGGACCTATGCTGGAGCAGGCTATGCCTGAAGGACTGCACCCCGTGGAAGGGACCCACACTGGAATGGTTCATGAAGAACTGCAGCCCTTGGGAAGGTTTCACATTAAAGAAGTTTGTGGAGGACTGTCTCCCATGGGAGGAACCCCACACTGGAGCAGGGGAGGAGTGTGAGGAACCTCCCATTGAGAAGGAAGAAGCGGCAGAGGCAGTGTGTGATGGACTGACGGCAGCTCCCGTTGCCTGTCCCTCTGTGCTGCTGCAGGGGAGGAGGCCGAGAAAATCAGGAGTGAGGTTAGGTCTGGGAAGAAAGGACAGGTGGGGTGAAGGTGTTTTTAAGATTTAGTTTTATTTCTCTTATCCTACTCTGATTTGATTGGTAACAAATTAAACTAATTTCCTCAAGTTGAGTCTGTTTTGCCCGTGACAGTAATTGCTGGATGATCTCGTCCTTATCTGGACCCACAAGCCTTTTGATATATTTTCTCTCTCCTGCCTGGCTGAGGAGGCGAAGGAGTGATAGAGTGGCTTTTGGTCAACACCTGGTATCCAGCCAGGGTCAACCCACTGCAGCAAAATACGTATGATTCATAGTGGTGTCTCTGAGCTCTTAAAAACATTGTTGCGTTGCATTTAATTATAGGAATAGATTCTACAAACAGTTGAAAATCACATAATTTGCATGCAGTTATGCATATTATGTAGATTGGAAAGGGATAGGTGGTTTTAATTATGCAGATAGAGCAGGTCTTTCTAGTTTTAACCTTCTGTTGTCCAGGATTCCTTGAAATTATAAGTTTAAGGTCACATTAAAAAACACCTTTAAAATCATGCCAAGAAACAGCTGCTATTGTACTTTTCTGTGTTTTGTGTCAAAGAAGCACTTTCTTTTTAAGTGAATGGCTGCCAATGGGTTAGTGGTAAAGATACTACACTGATGATACAAACAAATGAATACTACATAATCCTTTTAATGAGTGATCACTTCTATTTAATTAAAAACAAACTATCAGTAACTTCTTCAAATACCAAAGTTTCCAAGAAACATCAATCTCTACCTAGCTGAAATGTTGGTCCATATCTGCCTTAGAAAACAAAACTTTTTAATGGTGCACTGTTCAGGTGAGCTTCCAAATAGGCATATAAATCTGCCTACAGCACAGGCGCAAACGCATCTGACCCAGGGTTGATAATGATAACCAGAACCAGAAGCAACGGGTGCACGGTGCATAGCTCCCTGAGTTGACTGGATATGAATCAGCTTGGGTCTGACTGCAGGTTAAGCCACATTTGTGCAGCAGTGCGTTCAAGCTAACAAAGATAGCTGCAAAGCAGAGCTTGTTAGGTCAACTGTACAGCTGATCTGCACCATGTGAATTTAATGTGTTGCATCTCTGCTAGCTAAGGGATCTACACACCATGCTCCATGCGTGGCAGAGACAGGCTGACAAATAGTCTATTCCATCTGGACACTATGGGTGAACATGTAGAATTAACTTGGCTTTGTAAATTCTGCATCTGATGAGCAAACATACCCCAGTGATCTAGGAGAAAGCCTGTCCCACCTTAAAAATGAAAGGACCACCTACAGCTAAAAGGAACTTGCAGTGACAGTCTCTTCTGTAAATTCCTGTTTTTTTTCTGGAGCATTAGATAGGTCAGAGGTTAAACACTTGCTGCAAGAAAGCTTTATATATATATATATATATATATCTCCAGGAAACTGCTTGTATGCATAGGAAACTTACAGTAATATAATGATACTACCACCATTAAACTGACTGTACTCGTATAGATGAGTGGAAGCTCCTATTCTGAAACAAGTGAGGTTTTCATTATATCGTAGGAAGTTTTTCAAGCACAGATATACTGGCTTAGACTTACACATTTGTGAATAACGTGTACAAGACCTAAACATTAGAGATTTCCCTTTCTCACAGTGCTGAAATCAGGAACATCTGAATTCCTAGGAAAAAAAATCATAAATAGTAGATTTGGTTCAGGGTTTCAAGAACTCCTTTAAAAAATAAAAAAGGAGAAAAAGAAAAAAAAACCAACAAACCCAATGTTTCTTCATAAGCTTTTTTCTTTAGCTGAAGCTAATCAGTGAAGTTAGTTTTAGAACTTCTGCATAGCTTGAAAGTTAGTAAGTTGTAGCAGGCCGTGATCAGGACAAAAAGTTTGTCAGCTGCTGATCTTTCTTGAAGATAAGATAGCACAAATGACTTCTGGTACACCATGATGTCAACCTACTTCCTGAGACTGCTTTAAAGTTAGAAGAGAACTAAGCTTTAGGACATGACTATGGATGCATATTTTACTAAGGTTTTTTCTTTAATGTTGATTGTATTTATATGGTTTTAATATAAATTATAGAAATATCTACAACTACTGTAATATTTGTAAAAGGTGTATTTTCTGAAAGCTTCTGATTCTTTGTCCAAAATAGACAATATGTAAACGACCACCAACTTGTAATCAGTCCCAGATTAACCATAGTCTAGTATCTACTATTTCTTTTAGCAAATATACTAATTTTGGTTGAAATAGAGCATATTTTCTAAAAGGTCACTCTATTTACTGTCTTCAGACAATTTGTTTCAGCGTTAATTATGCTTACTGTAAAAATGTTGCATCTTTTTTCCATTTTTGCTTCATATGACTTCTGTGAAATTTAATTAAACAAAGATGTATAGAAGTAGCAGCAATCATTTCTAGTCCTAGAGAGAACTATAGTAAGAAAAACTTGTCATATCTCTGTGGTCTAATTATCACTATGTCTAAATCAATATGAATTTTTCATGAGAGTGAGGGCCACATGGGTTCTCATTTTCCAAACTCTTTTTGGTAAAGAGAATGTTTCAGGAAACACACAAATTTTTGAAAATATCTTCTGGAAATACCAGGGAGGAGTACATGATAGATTATAAAATAGTTAAAGTGGTCAGAAGAAAACACCAACACCACCACCAAAACAGAAAAAAAATGGAAGAGAAAAAATAAAGTGTGAGGTCCTAAACACGCATAAATCAGAATACTCTGTTGTTGTTTTCTTAAGTACTTCAGAGACAATTTTGTTACCGTGATGCAGATACTTCTGTCAAATGCTTCTGTGAAAATTTATGAGACCCGCTGAGAAGATCCATAATCCCTGAAACTATACCAGTTGATATCAGTTGTAATTGCTATACTTCTTCATGTTAGAAACCTATACAATTATACTAAGAATTATGTGATACAGGGTTGTATGTTAAATTATGCAATTAATTATGCACTTAGCCCTGCAAAGCAGTACCATCAGCTTTCATTGACTTTGCTCATGCCTTAAATTCTTGAACAGCAATGCATAAGATACAATGAAAAACTGTTTAACATTGTGCTGAATTTTCTTTTTTCTGGATGTAACCAGATCTGAGCTAAAATTTTATAAACTATTCATCCTGACATCCAAAACCTCATAATGCTGAATCAAACTTTTCTAAAACTGCATCTGCAGGTAGAGATGCTTCCAGAAGTGTTGATTCACTTTTTTTCAAGGTACAGTTTATCCAGCTGTCATAGGATAAACATAAAATAACAAAAGAGAAAGATAAAATATCCCTTAAATGTTCAGGTATCCTATTATTCATATGAATGCAGACAACTAGATTAATAAGGGAATAGTAGAGGGAATGAGGGGAAAAGGTCTTCCTAATGGTTTAAACCCAGAACCCTAAATCAGGTGCCATCTAGCCCAGAACTCAGTCTTTTATCAGCTAGATTTCTAGCAGTAAAATGCTGCAGGGTGCCTAAAATGCCAATGCTGAGTGGAATCACCAAAGTCCAGGCATTCTTCAATCAAACAGTCTTTGTCTTACACAGCCTTTCACTCAGCTGAGGACAGTTTTACCAACTTTATTTCTGATAAAAACCTTGGCATTTTGTTTCTTGCCTAGTCTCCACCCACAGTTGCACTTTATTTATTGCAAAAATAAAATGAGCAGTAAGAACTGTTGTTTACTCTGTGTCTCTGCTCATTCCTTGAACATAGCCCTTTGCTTGATGGGAAAGTTTTGCTAACTGTCAGAATGCCTAATACACTGGGACAAACAGTACTCATCCTTACGTTGGAGGCATTCCTCTTTTGTGTAAATGACTAGAATCTGCAGAAGACAAGCTCAGTGATGCTTCATGTCAAGTGAGCTGATATTACCTTATCCCATGCACTGGTGATAACTACTCAGTCTCTTTATTGCTTATTGGTCCAAATGCTACTTATCCATAGGAAGTAGAGTATCTCCCACTCAGGAGTCTAAGATCTGCCCCTCACCAAAAGGACAATAATTATGTCATTTTTTTATAGGACATAAAAACATCCACTTTCAGATGAAACCTGGCAAAGGAAGAAGCCAGGTCTTTCACATTCTTGGTGAGTGATCTGGTTCTGGGGTAAATGATGCCTCAGTGGGGTTAAGGGAGATTAATAATTTCTATCTTCCCCTTGTGTGCAGCTTGTATGAGAAAAGACTGTCCTCATCAGACACTTAATAGGAGACTCCTGGCTATGAGTACCATGTAGGTGCTTTCTTGCTGCCTAGAGTGCTTCAATGTACTTCACTTGTCTCCTTGTGGCATTTTAAACTGTCTAGATTACAGAAAGCTCTGCCAGGTTTGCCAAGGTTGTGAATCCCAGCTGCGCCTTATTTAGGGAACACTGATTGCCATCTCAGAACTGTTCGTTGTCCAAAAGCAATGCTTTGTAATACAAGTCCACATCTTTTTGTAAATTATCTGGGGAAGATTTTTAGTGTCCGTATGTCGAAGTGATGTATCACAGTTAAGATACATTTCACAACAGGATTATTGCTGACTGTTCCAACCAGTGCAGAACTTAACAGAGAGCTGCTGTTGTACTTCCAAATAATGCATTTTCTCAAAATCCCAATGAGACGTCTATGCAAATCATGATTTAAACGAAGAGCCTGAAACTTGCTTGCAGTGAGTTCTCAAACTGTGGTGAAACTCAGACTACCCTGCAAGATTTTTCTAGTTATTTTCCATAAGTACCAGTGACTACTTCTATTAGATAGTATGTTCATTTTAAGGAACAGGGGTTATATGTTAACAAACAGGTTTTCTAGTGCATGTCTGATTGGAAGGAGGCCATGCATTTCATATAAAATTTTCAGATATCGTGAGACGCGTGCAGAAGAAGGTTTTACCAGAGAACAGTGCCTTCTGCATTAGCAGCCTAGGGTGAGTGAGCACCACTGTTTTGTCTGATAATTTTAATTAATTTTACTTTGGAAAATGAAGCTGTAAGAAGGAATAGCTGTGGCAGTAAGGGCCTCCTGCTCTGTGAGCACACTGAAAGCTTATTACCTTCCTTATGCTATGCACAGCAATGGCTGCACAGCCTCAGGTATTGTTTTTGAGCATTTCATATCTCCTCCCTACCATCCTTCACCCATGGCCAAAACCATAATAAAGGAAGATAAATGGATGATGTGAAGAAAGAAGTGGCTCTCTCCAAAACACTCCAAAATAAGTAAGGAGAGGAAGAAGGGAAAATGAACTGTCTCAATTAGTCCGAGTTGAGATCACTCCTTTTTTTTGTCTGGGAGTCTCTCCTAAGGCCCACACTTAGCTCACTCCATTACCTGAGCATTTGACACAATATCACAGGTGTAAGAGAAAGTTAGCACCAAAATCCTTGAATAAAAGCAGGCACAGCTTACTCTGTAGGGATGATCTGTATTCAAAACCTGAGTGATTCAGCTGTGAACCAGAAACAAATTTACCTCGATGTATCATGTAATGGTCTTTATCCACAGAGTTATAGAACATCTTCTCCACAGTAAGCAGTCATGTGTTTGAACTGCTTATTTCACTGTTTAATTTCAGTGCTAAACATAAGGCAATGTTTTATTACCTGGTCTGGAAACCCTCCATTACTAGAGTTGTGGCAGTGCTTTTCTTTTGTGTTTGGAAGAGCCTCTCCATCACATAAAAAGTCTGGAGAGGTTCGCTATGTAAAACATGGGAGTGCTTGTCACATGCAGGATCAGATTCAAGGATACTATCTATTAGTCTGTGAGATGAAGGCAACAACAGTTAAGGTTTTAAGCAGCTTTTGGTAAGCAATGATATTCTTATTGGACTGGATTATTTTACGAAGAATGCCTAAACATTTTTACTAACATCAGTGGGCTAGTCCACTGCATCTAGTCTGGTTCTGCCTCTGGCTTTTGTTAAGAATGAGAATTTAAGCCATAGTAACAAGCTCTAATAGCCAGTAGTCACCCATCTCATAAACGTGTGTGATAGGAGAAGAAAATCACTGATTAAAAGTGCCTAGGTGGCAAATTAAAAAGGGAGATCGGCTGCCAAAACAGTGGTATCATAGTTTTATGTTCTGCCATGCAAAAAATACAGATTGATTATTTTGTGTATTTCTAGAATATATCACTGATCACTTTCAAGAAAAAAAAAGTTGATCTCTTATCTTTTTGCCAATTTTTATGATCGAATATGAACTTATCTTTTTTGAAACTGAAATGGTGTTTCATTTCCAGATCCTCTCCATTTTTCCACTGCCATGTTACTGCCACCACATACATTTTCCAAGGTCTGTAATGAAAGTCCCAAATGTCTCTTAAGAAAGCTTTTTAAATTGGTTGCAACATTAATAGATTCAGGGATGTTCCATTTATTTCAGAAAAAAAACCCCTACCAAAACACCTAAACCAGGGATTGCTTTTAAAAAAGGAGTAAAAAATTCACAATCCTCATCTGTCTTGATGCACAAAAGAGTCTGCACAGAAGAGTCTAAAGCTAAATCATTAGGTAATTATGACTAAGTCTGCAGTTCTGTGAATCCTTAGTTTCCACTCTTTGTTCACAGTGTTTATTGTCACCCAAATAAAAAGATGACAAAATTCTCTACTATACGTAGAGACTTATCATCAGGAGTGTCCTTTGCTTAAGATCTGGGCAAGTATGGTCACTCCCGTGATACAGAGGAGCCTGAAACATTTGGCTGAACACTTTTGTCTTTGGAAAGAAGTGGGGTAATGTATTCATATCTTCCAGAGAAAATGAAATATGTTCTCTTCTATCAGTAGCTTGAGAGGATGATTAACAGCAACCATTAAATAAGTTAAACATTTTTAAATCACAGGACTGGATCATTGAACAGAATTGGCTGTGAACTACTGATCTTGATTCAGAGCTACTAACTGGCCTCATTCATTTGAAATGACACAGAAAAAGAGGGAGCTGCATTTATTAGTCAATCACAGGATGCCTATGAGCCAGCAATCCAGTGTGTCTTGGGATAAAAAAAAAGTTATAAACTTCAGCTCATGTCATGTCTTTCCAGTTAAATAGGGGGGGAAAAAAACAGTACAAAAATTGCTAAATACTGAGTATAGCTTGGTCACACACAAGAAAATATATTTCAAAGTGGAACAGGTGGAGGGAAAAGCTAATACTATGATCAGAAGAATGGGGAATTTAGATACCTTGCTGAGTTTAGCAAAATAAAAGATGAAGGAAATAAGACTGGTATTTTGAACAGTATAAATACTTCAGAAGAGAAGACTAGATTTAATATTTTGGAAAGGAGTTTGATCATTGACAATAGATTATAATCTTGGTCTAAAGGTAAGTATATACAATCTGGCTATGTAGAAAATTTGGCACAAACTTCTAATAAAAGTAATGAGGGCAAAAATCCAAATTGTTTTTAAGCTGGTGATCAATATGAATACAGACACACTGCATAGTTTGATTTCCTGTGACAGCTGGAATCGGCCAAGGGTATTCCTTCCAGTCCTCTACTATTTCCTTAGTCAAAGTATTAGAACAACTGGTAATTTTTTTATTGCACCAAAATTTAGCAAAGGTTAAGAATGTGAACTCTGAAAGCACTGACAGGCTAGCTTGGCTTTCATCTTAGGCATCGATAGAGAATAATATAGGATATAATTGGTAAAGATAGCAACATTATTAATGACAATTAGTATAGCTTAATATAAACAGCTCTTATTAAAAAAAAAAAATGGTCTCTTTCTAATAAGACTATGTTTGGCTTAGGATAGTAATGAGATAGGACACAGATATTTGTCTTAAGTGCCATAACAAACTATTATAAATATGGCACTGTACAAAATTCACAAAACCCATATTCAATATATTAAAAACTGATTAGTTGAGTGCTTATTGTTTATTGTAAGTACTTACAGAGTGTTTATACTTTACAGACTCTTGCTATGTGCATTCATCGGGGACCAGTGTTGTTCAGTGTCTTTATCAATGTTCTAGAAGAAAATATAAAATCAATAAAGATAAATTTGTGGGTGACATGAACATTGGTAGAGCAGTAAATAATAGTTGAGGCAGGCTGGTAATAAAGATTGCTATGCGTCATTTGGTAAAGAGATGGTAAGGTTAATTTGAACATATACAAGGTCATATAACAAGAAAAAGGGAATGTACATTATATTTATGGAGTGGAGAATAGTTATTTGGAAAGCATTGACTTGGAAAAGGCTTTAGAGTAAAACTGAATGAAAATGGATTTCTGAGTTTGTTAATTTTTTATATAATTAACCTATTTATTGATATAAAATTATTTATTTTTTTTTCATTTTTAATTCAATCCCAAGATTGAAATAAAAGGGATTTTTAACAGATTAGAATGTTTGGTTTCAAGAAAGTAAAAAGTATTAAGCATGTCAGAGGAAAGTTTAGAATTAAACATGATTTTTAAACTAAAAAACCAAAATGTTTTAGATTTTACAAGTTTGAAACCCCAGGGGCTAAAGTTTAGAAATTATGCTGCTCTGTTAGCTGCTCTTGAAAGTTCCTCTGAATTACTCTGGACACATTAACACTGTGGACATACTCATGCTTGAAGCCTTGCTGCAGGATCTTCCAATGACATCATCAAGTCTCTCTAAAATTCAAGTCATGCCCCATGCATGACAACACACTGCCAAGTGTGTTAGGCCCTTACTGAGATACATCACCTGGCTTTGCAGATAACCACCATTTCTAAGAAAAACACTTTACCTTCCAGGAGACACCCTCCATAAGCCTAAAGAATGTGGGGTACCTTTCTTACGCTTTGTTGACATACATGTGTCTGCTAAACTAGGAAGATTAAAAGAGGAACTGTCAGGAACTACAGTCAGGCCATGCAGCACAGCTTGTAGGTTCCACGGATGGATCAACCTGGCAGCTTCTGGGACTAGATGTTTCTTAGCCTAATAACAGCAGCCTTTTTCTCACAATACGAGGTTTCTGGCATTTTCCATGCAGTTCTCTCACAGGAGCACCTATCTCCCACTTATACTAACCTCTGCTTTTTATATTTGGAATTAATTATAAATCTGTATAATATAATGCAAATTTATGATAACAATGGCCAAATAAAGCTGATAGAAAAAGGAAAATAGTGAGTATTCTATATTTTTAAAATAGACCTTTTCTTTGTTACCTGTGTCACAGCACTGCAGTGTCCTCAAGGTTCCACCACTGATCTTGGCACAGAATGGTGATTGCATTGCAGCAATGTCAAGGAAATGTGTACTAGCAAACGAATGCACTTTTTAATGTTTGAGCTATGCTATTTTAGTCCCAATATGTAATAGTCACTTTGCAAACCATCTTGCTTGGTGCAAACTTGCAGGCTATTTAAGCCATTTTCTTGTGAGTGACAGGGGACTTTGTCAAGTGTTAAATCCCACAGTTGCAGTAGATGACTATTCCTTCTTCTTAGCCTACTTGACCTACATTTTTCACTCCCTTACCAGTGGTCCATGTTTCTGGAATGTCTCAGAGAAGGAGACAGGTTTTCTAGCTCTTTCCTTTCCCTATCTGAATTGCTATTTCATGCAGTACTGACAAAGACTTTCTGTCCTCTCCTCTTTCTTACTCTTACAGAGTGTTTCAGTTCTTTCGTTTTCTTCACATTTTTCTGTTCTCATTGCTTCAAATGTCTTATTGCTGGTTTCAAACTGGGATATCAATGTAAAAACTTGTGAACTTACATCTAGCTCTATCTTATTTCACCTGCCTGAGTCTTGTATCTTGTTTCCTTGTCTAGGCTGCTGTCTATGCCATATGTTTGCCTATGCTATAGTAATCTATTTTCAGCTTTAAAATTTACAGTCTTTGCTTCTGGTCTTGCCAGGCCTAAAAAATGAGTTTTTCATTCTCCGTCAACTGCTTTTATTTAGTTTGGCTTGCACAACCACCACCACTTTATTCTTGAGTGTGCTGCTACTGAAACCTTTATTCATGTTTCAGTTAAGCTCAGGGGATTCTGAAATTTAAGCACACAATTACGTGTCTTCTAGCATCAATACCTAAATCTGTTTCCAAAGCATTTATTATCATTTCCCATTTGAAAAAGAGAACAAAAATTAGTATCTTTGTTTTAAGGAATGAATACTGTAAAATGAAACAAAAAACTTGAAAATGCAATGAGCATAATTACAAGACAGCAATTTTTTCCCCCTTATTTATTGTATCCCGAGCTTGAGAACACAGAATGCTACAGCTCACTTACTCAGGCAGAGAACAAGATTTGTACAAACATACCTTTGTTCTTTTTCTTCTCTGAGCTTTTTCCCTTTAGACTGTATGATCTTCTTTGGATAGTAACTATATGGTCTTGAGTATCTGGAAATGCTTCATACATTGCTGGCACTACCAGAAACAAATAACAAGATCCCAAAAGGTCTCGGAGACTCTCAGCCTACCCCATAATGAATGAAGTTCACAGTTTTGAACAGGGCCAGGACATACATTAGATGCTATGTAATTCTCAGTTGAGCTTCAAATGCAGGGCATGAGGAGTACCTAGATCTGTAGTGAAAAGCATGTACAGAAGGGATTAAATATGTGTCAGAGCAGTTTGAAAAGACTAAAAATCATTAGAGGCTATATAGAAAAAAATGTTGTGGTTTAACCCGGCAGGCAGCTAAACACCACACAGCTGTTTGTTCAGGCCTCCCCAGTGACATGGCAAAGACAACTGGAAAAAAGGTAAAACTCATGGGTTGAGATAAAGACAGTTTAATAGGACTGAAAAAGAAGGGAAAATAACAATAATGATAAAAGAATATACAAAACAAGTGATGCACAATGCAATTGCTCACCAGCCACTGACTGATGCCCAGACACACCCCGAGCAGTGGTGACATCATATGGTGTGGAATATCCCTTTGGCCAGCTGGGGTCAGCTGTCCTGGCTGTGTCCCCTCCCAGCTCCTTGTGCACCCCCAGCCTCCTTGCTGGCAGGGCAGTATGGGAAGCTGATCAATATTATTCTCATCCTAAATCCAAAATACAGCACTATACCAGCTACTATGAAGAAAAATTAACTCTATCCCAGCCGAAACCAGGACACACAAAAATGGAGTAATAAAGTATTCAGGAAATATAGATAAGAAATTCATTGACTTACACATTTTGTGATAGATTGCAGAATTAATTATTGATAAAATATATTAGCAACTAAGTATAAAAATAGAAGAAGGGTTTGATTTAAAATTGAAAGACCTAGATAAAGAAAAATCATACCTAAAACTGCACAGAACACTTAAATTTCACCCTTGCTGAGAGCCAATATTATAATAGGACAGTACAATCCTTTTCTGTAGGTGAAATTTTTTTTTTGTCTTCATTTTGCTCTTTGGGGTTGGGGGGGGTTTGTTGGTTTTGTTTTGTTTGCTCGCTGTCTCTGGCCACTTGCTGGTGCTAAGTCCCTGAAACACCTGCAGGAAAAACCACAGCACCACCACACAGCTGTCACAGAAACCCTGTCCCAGGCTCCTGGAGGCTGTCTAGGTGAGGGTCAGGGTCAGGGTGAGTGATGTGTGGCTGGCAGTGGGGAATGGCAGGATACCTCAGCTGCTCTTCCCAGTTGCTTTGGTATTTCTGTTTGTGGGGTAAGGGTGTTGGTAAGTCCTTTAGTTTAGACCTGTTAGAAATAGTTTGGAAGCTGGAAGTTGGGAGGCAGTTAATTGGAACAGCATTTTCTTCTAAAGGTTTTGTTTTGTTTAATTAAATTTTGCTTCCTATTCCAACATTACACTTGAGACCATCATACAAACCCTCCTCTTTATACATTTTTTGCTGCTCTAATTAATTCCCTTCTTTTCTTCTCTTGTCTCCCCTTTCTCCTCCCTTCTGAAACTTGATCAAATAGGGGCAGGCTTCCAACTTTGTTGTTTGATGTGCTTTTATCAAAAAATGAAGCAAAAAGAAAAAGTGTGACTTCTTTATTATGATACTGTTGGTTGCTAAAATGAGGTCTCTGTGAAAAAAAATAAATTGTGAATTTAAGATACCAATCAGCCATGTGATAAAACCTCTCATCCTTCAACACATGCCAAATCTTAGAAACACACCTGTTGTTATATTAGCTTTAAGAACCTAAAGATGAAGGAAATAAAGTATCTCAGTCACCAAGCAGACTTCAGGGTAATCCACTAATCCAGATAGATGAAAGGAAATGCAGATTTTATGCCCTCTTGAGAGTGGCAGCCTGTCAAAAAAATAGATCCTTCTGCTCAGCTTGCCAGAGAGAGAGAAGAGAGAAGGAGAGAGAAAAGGTCTGTGTCTCAGAGATGCGAACACATATACATGGACACAATGAGAATGTCTGTGCCACAGCAGTACATTAATCAATACTCCTGGAAGAAATCAATGCCAAAACATATATGGATAGATACCTCTATTTTTTTTATGATGAGAAAGAAGTGGGGTTTTTTGTGTTTTGGTTTTTTTTATATTTTTTTTTTTTTTTTTGTGGAGGGGAAGTAATTATCTTTGCACGTTAAAATACAAAAACAAAAGGAATCCTTTATAGTTTCAAACTGATTGAAATCAGAATACTCTCTTTTGTGCAAAACAAAGGTTTTCTTTGCAATAGGTACTAAAAGTCATAATTGCAGAATATTACTGTTTTAGAAGAATCTTAAGACAGCCTGTTCAAATAACACTCATAGTCAATACATAAAATTCTCATATCCAGAGTTTTTTGGGTCAGATTCTGCTCCATTTCTGCATGTCAAATGTTACCTTTAATTGCAATTAGTATACTTTAATAACAGGGGCCGAAGTCAAAATGTAAACTTGCATTTTGTAATGTAATTATACACTTTCACTTGAACCCCACATGTGTATGAGAGATTCTTTTTACTGGAGAAAGTGACAATATTACTTTGAGCACAGGAAAGCAAATCTGTGTGATCACTTCAGCTTCTTCAGCTCCCTTGCATTTAACCTATTTTTTATCTTTTATGTTCACAGGGTGCAGAAGGTAAAGGTAACGATGGAAAAGCGTATCTGGCAAAATGTGGATAAATTCAGCAGTAGAAGAAAAAAATACATGCTTTCCTGTACTGTGCAAAGCAAGCATAATTGCTGACATGAAGAAGTTTGCATTTCTGGGAGGAAAAAATTAATCAACAAAAATTCTTTACCAATGACAAGAAAAATTCGGTGTGGGGGTGGGGGTGGGGTGGGGGTGGGGTGGGTGGATAAAAGAGATTGCTTTCCATGGCATAAATTGGAGTTTACTGCAATTTAGAAATTTGGACACATTATGTCAATACTTCTACATTTACCTGAATGTATTCATAGCATTTGTGTTCTGTAGGTCTTCATTTTGTATTTTAAACTGAACACTGGCTGTTCTCTGAGATGATCTTTCTCATGTTCACAACCAAATGGTGACATATATTTAAACATATAATAATGTATTTCTTTAGTTCAAAAGCACAATAAATAAAACAAATGCCTTTGATCTTTCAAGAAAGAATTAGGGATATGTTGACAGATCTAGCACTAATAGTGTTCCTGCATTCAATGGATGTAAATATGAACTTTACTAACTTTACTGTACATACTATATTTGCAAGATTTCTTTTTTTTTTTTTTTTTATGACATACATTGCAAAGCTGACCAATCTGCCTTTAATGGGAACTCTAATCTACTGGGGAAGATTCACCATTCACAACATGGATACTTATTTTAATAGTTTTATGAGATGTTAAAAATTAGCTTCACTGTGTGTAAGGAAGCAAAGGAACAGTAGGAATGGAAAAGCATTATTCTGTACTTGGGGGAGGGAGCTATTGTCAGGAAGACACCTGGGGACACACTCAGTGCCCGAGCCCTGTAGCAGAATCCGGGAGGCTTTTACCTCCCCATGATACCCTTCCCTTTGTGCTGCTGTGCCACAACATTGATACTTCTGAATTGTCTGAGAAGCACTACAGATTCTTGCTGCTCCTTATCCTGTATAGAGCTTGATTGACCTCCACCTTCTTGTGTGGAGCAGCACAGAACATGGCCAGGAAAGTCTGGTGTCATGTGGGGAAACGAGTGTGGCCACAGATGCCCTACCTGCCTGCTGGTCACAGCGGGGCTGGTCTGTCATGGTTGCACTGTGCTGGAAGAGGTTTTATGCTATGAAAACCCTCTAGGCAAAATTTGTTTCCTTAAATGCTGTGTTAGATGAGAAGATCTGGTACAGATGCAGTATAAAATACCCACTGTAAGGATAACTATGAAGTCCCATGAAAAATAAAGGTCACAGAACACAGTCATTTCCATATTTTTTTTAAGGCATTTCAGAAGAACGAAGTGTTAAGAAGAGATTTCAAACAGAGCAGTAAGATGGCTTTTTGTATATTTATGAAGAGAAAAAGACACAAGGTGGGGAAAATATGAAGGCTTTATAATCCCAGAGTATTAGTATTTGATGTTAATATTCATCCTATTATGCAAAAATGCATAATTAGACTTACCTTCTTAGTTAAGAATGCTCTTAGGCTTCTACAAAGATGGTGACATTAAAAATATTAAGATAAAAGTGATACATAACTGCATCACATTGTAATGATTGTTTATTAAAATGGCAGTGCAAGTACAATAATAATTGAACTCAATATAATTTCATAAAATATCAGTTATACCATCCATAGTGCATATGGACACAATGACTTTATTTGATTGTTATGTACCTCACTGGAATCCCTCCTGCCAGTAAGTAGGTAAAATGATATGCTCTAATATTCAGTTCCTCCTCAGGCCTTCCTTGCCTTGAAATTGATCGCAAATATCAGGGGAAAAAAACTAAAATCTGAATAAACCCAGTTTCGTAAGGACTCAGTAGAGGTACAAACATCACCTTCACATTGTTTTTTTTTACTTTAACATCCAAGTTACTGTGGGGGAAAAATAATTCTATCACATTGAGAAGCATGTGCAAAAGGCAAAGGAGACAGAGCACTAGGCACACACAGCTGCAGAGGGGCAGGAAGCACCTCCTGTTTTTTGGAAGGGTTCTATAGAGGAGACTTGGATTCAAATGCCTTTTTGCTTAAGAGTCCACCTCCATTCTGGCAGTAAAGTGGTTGAACCATTAAATATAGTCTGTACTTGAATTTGGGAATTCCACTCTCTCCTGATTTTGGTGCTGTACATTGTCTGAGGAGCCTAAACACCATTCCTTCAGATGTTCTGCAGTGAGTTCCTCTCAATCTATCCTGTTGAAGACAATTCACCTTGTGTAGAATACCTAAATATTTATTGAAAGCAATTCTGTGGCCTGGTAAGGACATGGAGAAAAAAAAAAAAAAAGAAAAAAAAAAAAAAAGAGACCTTTTTTCTGCTTGATTTATATGAACAACAAATGTTCTTGAATAATGAGTGTTTACTACCCTTACCTACTAAGTGACTGATCTTATATCCACTCCCTGTTCCAGTTCATGTTTAATTAGGTATGCAAATTGCCCTGGTAAACAAAAATTAAAGCTTCTTCTCTTTGAACTAGTGGTTTGGACTATGTTTTTGAAGGGACTTACCAATTCAGATCAGCTAAAGGTGTGAACCGAATCAATACACCCTTGTTCTGGTAGGCTTTATCTTCTTCAGTATTAAGCATTCATTTGCATTACAATTTCTTCTGTAGATCAGGAGTAGAACTGAGGGTGACTCTCCCAGTCACCATCAGTTCGTGTGCATTGTTTCACATTGGGAGCAATCCAGGATCACACAAACTGGGATCCTTTTGGATAAGTGTACACTGGCAGATGTGCTCCAGAGATACAAAGCCTGTGATCCAGCTGCAGACAGGGTCAGAACCACATAAGTCTGAAGCAGCAACCACTGAAAGTCATATAGCACAAATGCAAAGTCCCAGGTGCTATTTCTTTCTACAAATCTGCACCTACCGGGCTGCACTTCTTCCTAATGGAGACATAGGTCTAAATTCACCTTTGCTGCAAGAGTCAAGTTTTTTTTGTTTTGGGGATTTTTGTGCTTTTTTTTTTTTTCAGAGACTTCATTTTACATGCATGAGTCATTTAGGAAGGACTAAACCTACAATTTCTGGCATTTCCACTGTTTGTAAGAATGAAAAGACTAGCTTTGTTTGAACTACAATGTGTAGGACCATATTATCTTTGTTACATTTGTAGGTTTGATTTGGCACATAAGAAGTTCACATGCATATTTGCAGCACCATTTGAATTATAATTCTATGCACAAACACTTGCACCTATACGATATTTTAAGAATAAAAGTTGGGAAACTATCTGGACTGATCCTCTAATTAATTTTCAGTATAGAAGTGCCATAAAAGAGTGTCATGTGCAAGACTGACCAGCTGTTTATGGTGAAGGGGTAGGAAAGCTGACAAAGTTTTTAAACTTCTTGTGGAAATGCAAAGTCTTTGCTTTACCTTTCCTTAAGAAATTCCTGGATATTATCTTCTAGGGTATGCCTGATCAGGAACTGTTGACCAATCATAAGCTGCCAAAAATTTTGTTCAGGATTTTTTGTGCAATGCAATTTCTCAGATAATTCTTTTCCAATGTGGAAGCACTTTCTTTCTATTGCTAAGAAGCACTAGCCATTTGGTTTTCTGTTACTAGGATTCCAACACAAGATACTGCTTTTATTAACTGTACTGCCATTACTGTATTTTGGGGTTTGAGCCATGGACTGCAGACATCTCCAAAAAGATGTGAAATTAAGCAAATGAAGAATGAGTGATTACATCAGCCACAAATGCACCACTCACCCAAATGCTGCAAGCAATAAATTTCAAAAGCTGTTCTAATGAATAGTATTCATACTTCTAAAGTGAACCAATGTGGAACCTGTCAACTTCTCTTCAGAACAAACTTTGCTGTGAGACAACATTGAACATGCAGAGGCTTTGAACAAGCAAATTCAGAAAAGGATTGGGAATATTAGTAGTTTGAAATATGAATGCTTAGATTTGTCTTTATGGGAAAATCATGAAAATTATTTCTGGATTTCTGAATATTTTTTCCCTAAGATACTAACTATTTTAATATAGACTTCTTGCTGAATTACAAACAGGACTCATTTTTGCCAATTATGCATTTTTGGGGTCTAACTTGCAGCACACCAGAGTTTTACTTTAAGCAATCTTTTTACTTCTACTTCAAATCTCACACTCCTCCACGTGATCTGAATGGACTTAATTGGACTTTATTGGGGCTGGGATCGAGTCAAATAAGAATGAAAAAAGAAGAAGCACTAGAGTAAAAGGTTTGCCAAATCGCATTATAAAGGCATATGCTTGGTCAACAGAAGGTATTTTCATTTTCATTTTCATCCATTCACACTTGTGAAACTGTGGGATATTCCCTGAAGCTTTCTACTTGCCAAATAGTGCACTATCATCAACTGATGCATTAGCCAGCTGATTTTGATTACACGGATTACATTCTGAAAGCATGTAAAAGAAATTAATTTTTAGTGGCTTAGTCATAAGTCTGAATGTGATCAGTGTCAACAATATGAGGATATGTCCTGATAGCATTAGATAAAACTCCAGGCTGCTGCATTTAAAGTACTTCATAATCTTTACAGGTACACATCACACCTATCTAAATGTAGGTGAGATGCTACTTAAATCCTTTCTACTGATCCAGGCAACTGTTTCTGTGTAATAACATTGAAGGAATTCTATGGGCTTTTATGTGAATTAAGTGACAGTAGTGTCGAAGAAAGCAATACTCCAGCTCTCAAGTGGCAATGAAGGTGAAGTCATGGGCCATCATAACCATGGAACCAGATTAAAGTACCTTAAAACAACTTCTAGGAAAGAAAGACTTGGAAACAAGCATTTAAGGTGGCAGGCATTCAATATCTTGTAAAATCTGGCATGTGCATATTTAAAAAAATAAACACTTAAAATTCTGGGATAAGTACATGCAACTATGGCATAACCAAACTTGTCCCATATGAATGAAACTCATCTTTTGTCCTCTCTTGTATCTTGTATTTATGTCTTTTTCACAAATAGCTCTCTATGTTGCCATTATTAATTCATGAACTTACAAGTCCTTTTATTCGTGTATGCTCAACATTTTTGTCAGGAAAGTGCTGGCAGATAAGATAATATTTGCCAGATTTCTCTGTTGATGCACCTGAAAACAGAGATTCTCCTATTAGCAGCATATGTGCTGTATCACGCAGAGATGAAACATCTCCAGGAGGTTATTTTGCATTTCTGTTAGCCGTTAAAGCTATATTGGTTCTGAGAGCATTTTTAATATCAACTCCAGATAAAGAAATATACCTAAGTTTAGCTGTCCTCAGTATCCATTTCCATGAAAGAAAAAAATAATAAAAATAATCAGGTGAGACAAAGCTGAGGTCTACAAACAAAACCCCAACAACCAAACAACAAAAAGGAGAAATAACAATAATAATGTCCCCCGCCCTCATTTTGTGCTAAGTCTTACAACTGTTCAGAGAAATACTTTTGTGGATTTCAAGATGTCACCATAAGATAGATAGAAGGTTGTAAGACGGCAATGAAAATAAACAAGATTCAAAGGGTTCAGCACTGGAGAGTAAGGATGTACTGCCTCAATGTAGGCCTCAAAGGAAAAGTACATCAAGGACAGAAGGAAGCTTAGATAGAGAAGGCTGTTGAAGATTATCTTTTGCTGGCTTCACTGAAGAGCTCTCTAGAGAATCTCTGTAGATTTACTGGATTCAGTAGCATGGCTTCCTGGTGCCTGACAGGGAAAAAGTTATTTTCAAAGAGATTCTGGTTTTAATGTGTGAGATTTTAATATTGTGTCTGCAGCTAGCTGGACACATGGTGTTGCCCTCAGTTTTCATTGTGATTGAAAAAACACATCTAAAAAAAAATACAGATGCCTTTGAAAATCATTCCTTGTGTCTATGATTGCTCTCTATATGGATTTTGCCTTTCACAACAGCTTTCTTCTGGGGTGATGTGTGGCCACAGCTGTGCATCAGGCACAAACAAGTATTCCTACAGTTCAGGTGTTTGCAAGGGATCTTACTATGTTATAGCCAGCTGCCTGCAGCCAGATGCTGGATTAGCTTCAGACATTTTAGCTGATATCCTTGAAATTAATAGGAATTTCCCTTAATTCTCATCTTTGAACCGTGCTGTCAAAACACCTTTTAAAAGTTGGCAGGGTGAGACTCAGGGACACACACTTTCTGAAAAAAAGTGGCATTAGGATTAAAGCAGCACAGATAACATTTGAGGAGGTAGAGAACTGGTTAAAACCGATTCTCTGTTTTGGATCTCAGTAGTCTCAATATAGGACATTTCATGGCTGAAGATAATTACAGGATATTTGTGGGATTAAGTTTGCAATTTTCATACTAAATAAAAAAGAAATATCATGACTTTATTCTTCTTCAGGCTGACTTTCCTTTGAAGTTGTTTTTTTTCTAATATTAATAAAAAAGATATTGAATGAAACAGGCTTTTGCTAAGTTGCATTTCTGCAAATGTTTAGCTTCTAAATATAATTAATAAATGTTTTAAATATCAAATATTGTATTGACTGTGTCATGTTATATGATGTAAGAACTTGTCTACACACCCACAGAGAAGCACAGACAATGACCGACGGGGCAGCCCCAGCGCCACCATGCCCCAGCTTCTCCCAGCCCCATCCCAGGAGCCATCAGCCCCTCACAGGCCCATCTCCACAGGCCAGAGGAGCACAAAGGCCCCAGGGTTGGACAGGAACAGAAACCAAAGGCTGTCTCAGGAAAACCTGGGCACCAGTGTCCAGATATGACACACCCACCATGATGGTCCAGCATGAGCAGCTCCAGATCCACTTCTGGACTGATTGCTGCCTGAGGTGTGGGACATATTATGGGATGCTGGGGAAGAGCATTTTAGGATTGCACAAGATGTTTAGGGAAGAAACCAGAGATGGGGAAGGGTATGGATTTAGATGATTTGAGGAGGAACATCTGTGGTAAAATGGAGGAGCAAGGGGACAAACAGAGCTGGTTACATGTAAAGAGTGGCCTGTCTGGCTGTGCCCCTACAGGGGTCATAGGGGTCCACGGGTCAGTGGTGCCAGCTTGGGGCAAGTGTGGGTCAGGTGCCAGCAGCTGGGCTGGACCATGAGCCAGAGGGCATGTGTGCCTGGGGGGCAGTGACTGGGGAGTCCCCAGTGAGTGACACCAAGTGCCAGCCCCAGGTGGGACCAGTGCCAGAGCCTGTCTGGCTGCAGTGCAGCACTGGGAGCCAGCAGGGGTGTTCGAGTCTGCAAGCTGTGGCAAAGTTCTGGCCTGGTGAGGTGGCAAGCAGGTGACATGAACAGGGAGCTGGGGGGGTGTGTGTTCTTCAAGGACAAGAGCTCAGGAGGGTGTTTGCTGGGGACCAGGGGAGTCCTGATCAGCTCTGTATATGCATACATGGGTGTGTGTGTAGGTCTGAGCATCAGCAAGTGGAGTGTGACTGTGGTCTCAGGGGTTCACATGTCCAAGTGCCAGCAACTAAGGAGGCTGGGATCCAGGGGCAGCTACTGGGTAGACTGAGTGTCTGAGCCCAGCTGCTGGGGGCAACCACACTGAACATATATATACACATATATGTATTCTCACCTGTGAATCTCCATCCTGCTCATCCAGAGAGGGGAAACAGAATAAGGCCATTGGTGCTGCCTGTGTCTGTACTGAGTGTGTCTGTCAGGATTAACCTATGTGGCTAGACATGTATACATTATATGGGCATCCTAATATATATAGATATCCTAGCATATGTTGTATGTATGAATTCTTATTTTGTATGAGCAGGCAATGGATGTCTCCTCCAGGTAACATCTCTTCTTGGCAAGAGATGGATTTGATAAATCAAGAGGTCTTTTGCATCTCCAGCCATTGTGTATTTAGGGTGAAACTTTGAAATTATCAAAATGCCATAGCTATCGTGTTTTTTCCAGGATATGTGACTGTAACACCAGAGTCCTTTTTGTCAGGGAGCCTCATTCTTATGGTCTTCTATGTGAATAAATACAAAACCGCATAAAGCCAAGTTGCACTACAAAGTACACCCTTACAGCCATGGGATCCCCCACTGTAACTAACAGATATGTTTGGCAAAAACCAGTGCCATAAACAGTGAAATCAGTAGCGGCAGGAGTGCCTAAGAATCCTAGGTGCCAAACTACTGCATAATTTCATTTGGGATCCTTGAGATCCAAGGCATTTAACAGCTTATTTTAATTCATTTCTTAATTTTCCAGTGTTAGCTTTCAGTTTTGGGTAGTTTAAAAAAAATACTTAAATTTAAATTCATAACAAAAACTGGCTATGACTTTGCAGTACTTGAAATCTGCATCTGAAATTTTTCAGATAAAGCCTGCCTTGACTTTAAAAAAAATGTCCAAATCTGCCTTTTCAGATTCTAGTTGTTCAGACAAAATGAGCTGGGTTTGACAGCTGATTAAAATATCTAAGCATTATCATTTTTACTGGTCACTATTTGTGAAGAATAGTGTTAATGGATTTTTTTCCTCTACTAGTACATTTTCATGACAGTTTTGCAAAACAAATGTAAATTAAAAGCCTAAGATTAGATCACATCAGCACATCCCTTCAATTCAATTAAGTGAAATAATAGAACAGTAACTATTATTAGTCAAAAGAAACCTGTCATACAACAGCATGACCTTTTACTGTGTTATCATTAGCGAGCTGCATTGATAATTGTGTTCATTTACACAATTTACACTATCTAAATGCATGTTTTAAGGCATAACAAATCACATGTATAGTGAACCCATCTTTGATGGTCTGATAATATATACTTCCTGTCCTTTAGGGAAATACACACTAATATACATTTATCCCATTTTATCATTGAAATAAATGGCAAAACTCTATTTCATTAGAAAGACATTGTCTGATGTGTTACTTAAAAAATCATTGCAAGACAATGTTAGAGAAATTGTGGTGCAACACTTTTTCGTGGACAAACAGTGCCAATCTCCAATTACAGACAGCTCCCATAAATAAACAAGCAAACAGAAAACCCACTGTGTGATTGTAACTTGCTTAGCTTCCTTTACTTTTGATGGGATTTGTGTTTTTCAAATTTTCCCGGTTCCGAGGTTCCAAGGAATACAAGCAGGTTCAGAAAACAGCTGTGCCATGTTGCCGCCCAAGGAGCTACACTGGACTACAAGAGAAAAAGCAAAAGCAAAATAACACACTGTGCAACCCAGTGGATGGACACACAGAGGGACTACTCTGAAGCAAAACTGTTGTGGCCTCAGACCCAAAGCAAAACAGAGCCATTAAAGTTAGTTTGCACGGCAGGTTGCAACTGTAATTTATATTAAACAAATGTATTAACACAAATGATGCCTTTGTCTTTATCTATTGCATTACCATATAGCCTGAGTTATGAATGCTGAAGTCCCTTGATCTATTTTTTTAAGTAATGATGAGTAAATAGGGAAGTCTTTCTGTTAAGACCTAGGTGATTCCTCTTTCTTGGTCTGTTAAACGGAGGTTACTCTTTTCTACTTCCAGGTGCAGCCAGTCGTTGAAGCACTTCATACTTCAATGAAAGAACTTTCTTGATTTGCAAGCACACACAACTGTGGATCCTTCAAAACCTGTCCCAGGCCTTCAGTCTGTCCAGAATCCATGTGCAGATCCCAGGTCTTCTGTCCTGTCTGCAGCTCTGACCTTAGGTCTTCCCAGACTCTGGTCTCCTCCTTAGTGGCTAGTACAGCTTGAAGTTCACTAACAAATCACACTCAGTCATGGAAGAGAAAGCAAAGTCATACATAAAATAGAGTTTAATAGAAGATAGAACTGACTGTGGTGATCAAGTGCAAGCATTAGTCAGACAGGAGTGCGGATCATCATACAAATGGCCTCTTTCATTCTGCTTTTTCCCTCATAGATCTACCATTCCACTGCCAATGTTCAGTAAGTTTGATGACAGTCAGATCATTCCTCCTAAACACTCCATAAATTGGCATAAGAAATACTTTGCAGAATGAAATAGTTCCCCACTTGCATTGCAAGTATTTGGAAGCTCTTTATACATACACTTATACTGCCAGTATCTGTATAAGACCCCTGTCTGTAGTCCTATGTCCCACCCATGTCCTCTGTCATCTTGCCCACACCCAGTTGTTCAGTCTTTTTGTCTTCTCATAGCTGACAAGTAAATATGGTTTCAGCCAAAAAACCTAGCCCAAGGATGGGAAGTGAGTATAAAGCCTTGTCTGAGAAAACGCAGGCACTGTTGTGTTCCCTAAAATGACTCCAGCCAAACCTCTACTGGAAAACCAAGCAGGATTGACAAGCAAAGTGCTGCATCTGTACTTGTGTAACTCTGCTCTTTACTGACTACTTGTTCTCTTCTCTGAAAATGAAAGGGCTATGAAAAGGATTTGGTTGGGGGTTTTTTTGTTTGTTTGTTTGTTTGTTTTGGGTTTTTTTGTGAAGTACTGTGGTGATTTATTTCAATGGATATTTAGTAATCATCTTTTAATGTACTTTTAGAATAAAGGAAATGCCAAAGTTCTAAGTGCATCTGTAATATTGTAAAAAACCCAGATATATCTACAAGAACACAGTACTGTTGTCTCTATACTATCTGCTTTCTTATCATACAGTATTTGCCTATTTACTATCAGTGGCTACATAGATTGTAGTTCCCTTGACAGATGAGAATGATAAGATTTAAATTTACAAAGATGTGTATAGAAATGCACATAACACCTCAGGGTAGCGCACAAGACTAAGCAATAACAAACAATAATACACTCAACAAAATAATGTTAAGGTTTTGCACAAAGTACATATAGTGAAATGGAAACAGAGAGGAACAAAGATAAAGAAGGGTAAAGATTTAAAGTTAAATGAGGATAAAGAACCTAGAAGACCACAGACAAAGGCTCATAATGAACTGGGAATAGTTTTATGGTAAGGGTTTATTTTGTAGGAAATGCTTGATTATAATAGACAAAATATGGGTATTAGAAGAGCAAGACACTATCAAGTTAAAAAAAAGTTTTGTAATTAAATAGATTTCTTGCAATTTTTTGGAAAAATTTTATTTAAAACTTGTTTACATCTATGGATCAGGAAATTGCCAATTACTTATGTACACTGTGGTATCTTCCTTCTCAGCTGAAGAACTGATGACAGCCTACACTCAAGACATTCACCTAGGAGAAGATTTAAATTCTTGGTCTGAACTGGAGCAGAGGATTTCATTTTGGGTATCTCCAACCGATCTTAAAACCCCAGTTCTTTCTGTGTTAGCGGTCTCTCATTCTCCTTCTCTGCCACTTGTCACTTCCAATATTTTTCTCAAAGGAAAATAAAAATCATTTAAAAACCACAAACAAAAAACCCCACAACTGACTACAGATTAGGATATTCTTGATGCGGAATAGTACTAGAAGAAAGATTTCTCTGAGCCTTCTTCCCCTGTAATCCTGTGTCCCACGCTTGCCAAGGCAGGAAAAGGGTACGTAGTCAGGGAGACACTGCAAGTAGCCATCCTGCCGCTTAAGTTCCATTAAATAATTTTCCTTTGCACCCCTGCATCTACAGGGGGAAATGACTGATTGGCTTGGCTGGTTTTCACTGATTGGTTTGTTCATCTGTTTGCTTGTTGGTTTATGTGTTGGTTGGAAGCAAGTGATGAATCCATCGGCAGGCATGTCTTTTACACACTCTTCTGAAAAAGGTCAGAAAAGCCTGTAGTTAGCATTAACCAAATGGAAGGATGCTCTTTATTTGAACATAATTTCAGGCTTTTTTCCATCCAAAAATTGTCTATTGCTTTTTTTTTTATTTCCTAGCTTCTTACAGGTTGTACTGCAAAGTATTTTCCTAGATGTTTCTGAGCATCTTTCTCCTGTTTGGCTTACACATGCCTGCAGCTTTTTTACAAAAGCAGACAATGTCTCTTACGTTCCGCTCCTTCCCTGTCTAGACCAAATGATACCTCTGCCTTCATAACTTAGGGATATGAAGGGCAAGGAAGGTCTTTTACAGCCTAGGAGCTGCATAGCAGCATCTCTGTTATTTCAGCTTTTTGTTCCATAAGGAAGCTTTGCATTTTTTATTTAATATTTGCTATGAATTAAGGATAGTGTATATTCTACTATCATCAGTTAACCATGAAAACTATCACACTGTGAAAATGGTAACAAATATTGGGATAGGAACAGCTAAAACATTCAAACACCCTTCCCAGAATTATAAAGTACATCAGCTGTGTCTAAGTATCTTTATTTTACTGCAATACAAGAGAACGGTTAATGTTTACACCAATGCATTAGATGATTAAGACCTAACAGTTTATTCCTTTCTATTTAGAAAATAAGAAGTGAGAATGTCTTTGGGGTTTTTCTCCCTCTCTAAGAAAATATGCAGGTAGGACTCCTCCACCAGGATTTTGACTTCTTCACTCTTTCCAAATACACACTGTGTGAGTCACTTCTTTGCTGTCTGCAGGCTGTTTGTAAGCTACCTCAATGTTTCTCTTCAGCACCACTTTTGGATCCCCAATCAGTTGTATTGATTTCCCCACTGTGTGAAGTATTGCTGCCAGCACTGTATCTGTGGAGCATTGCTTGACTACTCTTTTTACTAGGTTTCTCACCACTGATCTTTCAAAAACTGTTGGTACGAGCATGTCAGATTTCTCCATTGAACGGTGTGGTTTTTTCTTTCACACTGTATATGTTAATATAATTATATAATTTTTCTCTCACTATATTGACTTTTCCTTATGTTGTCTTTGTAGGCTACTTACCATAAAAGAAAAATAAACTTCAAAATAAACTTAATAAAGAAAAATAAACTTAACAGTGGAAACAAGCTTATGTTTATAGAAATTGAAAGATAGCTGTAATAACAACAGTTCTGAAACTTCATGCAAATATCAAGCCCCACAGCCTCTGTATTAGGACATACTAAGATTGAATTAATCTGCTTTTTTGACCCAGTGCTTGGTCAAACTTCTCAGCACTCTTCAAACTAGCCAACTGCAACAAGGTCTTTTACCATCTCATACAAACACACTCTTCATGCCAGTCCCTCTGCTGCCTTTGTCTCACCTCATCCAGGACACACTCTCTCTCCTCTCTTGCTTCTTCCTCAGCTGCTCCCTCTTCATTGGCTCTCAACCACTTCACTTAACCAGCCACAGCTGCACCTTATCTCCATCGGCCAACCCACGGCCCTGAAGCCAGCCCACAGTTGTATATTATCAGTGCTAATTAACCCAGCTTCATTCCTCCTCAGTCAAACAGCTCAAATTATCTATGAACTGTGTGGGGTCTAGAGTTTAATAATTGTGAAATATTCTATGAACAGTATATTTCTGTAACTTACTTTCTTCTTTTAGTGAAAACACAACATGGCACGCTTTTGGAAACTTTTTCCTAGTTTGCCTTAGGTAGCTCCTGCTGAGAATAAGAGAGTGAGAATAGCCAAGAGAAAATGACAGAGGTCTCCTTTACGTTGTCTTACAGCTCACACTCAAGATGAAGTTTTTCTGATAGAGAGTGGCTGTCGTCACTAAAGACTTCTCTGTCTCTGTGTGCTTCTTAGACATAATTCATAGTGCTTCAGGGCCCAGAAAATAGCTGTAAGAAGGCATGAGTCAAATTAAGACTCATGGCTTTTTGCACCACCTTATCCCTAAACTGGGTCTGTTCAAAGTGAAATGTAGAAAATAGTTTTGTTGAGAAACTGGAAATTCTTAGCTGAAAATCCCTTTGCTGGACCCTACTACCTACAGAAGATTGTAATTTTTATTTCAATTTACATTTTGAAGTATCCTAAATATTTTTTAGATTTGTCTGTGTATATTTTTGTATAACTGTTCCCTAGGGATTTATAAAGTCTGCCAAATTGTCATACAGTAGGGGAGATGGCAATTGGTATAGCACGCAGCCTTATGATTAGGTTGAAAGTGGTTATAGTTGAGGGCAAACTGTGGACAAATGTTTTTAGGAAAAAATGTTAGCAAGGTTGCTTAAAAATAAATCAAATGGTAAATAAGAAATTTACTGCAGTAAATTTTGGGAAGTGGTTTCTACAGAAACAGAAGACGTAAGAACAACAATAACTGTTCAGCTGAGTTTGTTCACTTATCTCCCAGGCTGGGCTTGTCAGTAGAATTATTGAAGCAGACCATAAAATCCCTCAAATATGTTATCTGATAACAAGCCTCCCAGAAGCTCATGAACAATCTTCTCTGTCTTTGTGAGATTAAAGAAACCAGCTGGGAATCACTACAAATGGTTCATAGTATACAATACTGTTAGTAGATGGTTTCCATTAGCAATAGTTTGTCACAAAACTACTCTGTACTGTTTGTTATAGTCACTGAATCTTCATAGGCATTATATTTTTATGAATACAATAAACAATGCTTACACAATACCCACACGTGTAAAAAAAAAAAATGACATCCTAGTCTATGCCAAAAAACATTGGCAGTCAAACCTGTTCATCAGTGTAACACTTTGAATTTCAAATTTGTGCAGTAATTTTATTGGTGGTTATCGGAGTATTACAAATTCAGTTGCTTTCATTTGTGTGCAAAATTCCAATGTTCTCTGCTAAAAAAGATTAGGTCATTCATCTGCAGCAAAGATTTTAGCACATCCTTAATTTGGAGCATATGACATCAAAGTATTCAGTTGAACACATACATATCTGAAGCATATACATTCTCTAATCACGTGCATTGTGTTTTTGTTGGATCAGGACCAGAATACACAGGGCATTACAAACCAAGTCTGTGGGTAAATCTACTGAAATAAACATTAAACATGCTTAACTGCTGTGTTGGATTGTTGCTTCTCAGTATGGTTGGCTATTTTTTACTAGTTGTCTTTAGAATTCAACAATTTCTACTTCAGTTATCATTACTTCATCAAGCTATATACTCCAATTTTATTTTGATTACCGCTGCCACTGAAAGGATCTGAGTGTCTACAAGATATGTGGTGGAAAATAAGTTTATTTTAAAAAAATGACAAAATTTGTGCTTTTATTTTTTAATAAATCTTTTAAAATAATAATTCTTGGGGTGCAGTTCTTCACTGTTGGCACAGAAAATGTAACAGTGCATATTTGGGTTTTAATTAGGATTCCCACAGACCTCTGATCTTCAGAAAAAAGAGCATTAGAATCAATGTGTGCAGTTTCTATTGCCCAGCTGAAACCATCATATGAGAGTTTTCAGGTACAGTTTTCATCTTGCATTTTTAAAAGCTAAATGGAAGATTCTTTGAAAATATCTGTAACATTAATAGCACATAATATCAGGTCAGTTACATATATATCTATCCCTATTCAGTGATGGATTATTGTAGATGTTGCACTAGTTCAAATTTTAAAGTTGGAGGTCTAAATTTCATCCAGTCATTACCTGCCCATAAAAATGTTTGTCAGATCCAGCTCTTTCCCCTTAAGTTTTTCAGTCACAAAGACAATCCTCCTGCACGTAGAAGATTTCTGAATATAGAGAAATTGTTTAGGTGTACAAGTAACACAATAACTTGTCTAGAAGGTGCTGGGATTGGTGAAGTTTGAAGCTTCTGGAGAGTTTACTCCATAGCCCTTCCAGCCAGTGTCAAATTCTGCTTTCCACACAAAAATTCCTGTTCACTGTACAAATTTCCACTGTAACAGAGAAATGGTGTATATCTCGGAGATTTTACTTGCAGTGTTAGATGGCCTTGGCCCAGGTCATGGAGAGCTTTTATGATAAGAACAGAGACCTTGAATTGATTTGATAATCTGTGGGGAGGCAAAATAGGGCAGAAAGAAAATAACGTTTGTGATTGCTCATGCTGTGGAGAAAAGGTAACTGGAACTTCCTAAGTGTTAAAGATGTTATGTCCACCTACGTGGAGTTCCTATACTCCAGATGAAAAGTGACATGTGTGGATCACTGAAGTAAGGTTATTTTCTGACAAGACAGACCACAATAATCACACTAAAGCAGTACGGCACCAGAGGTGTAACATAACAGCATCACTGATTCTAGGGTCACCAAAGGCTGTTGGTTACTGAATCTAGGATTAACTGGAGATGTAGTGGTGGGTTGAGTTTGGCTGGCTGCCAGGTGCTCACCAAACTGCTTTACCACTGCCCTTTCTTAACTTGACAAGGGGGGGGCAAAATTACGATTAAAGTATTGTGGGTTGATATAAGGATAGGAGATAACTGGCCAATTGCCATCACAGGCAAAACAGACACAGCTTAATTTATTGCCAGTTAATAGCAGAGTAAAATAATGAGAAATAAAAGCCCAATATACAGCACCTTCCCCCCACCCCTCCTTTCTTCCTGTGCCCAACTTCACTCCTGACTTCTCTACTGCCCCTCACTGAGCGGTACAGGGGAATGGGGGAAGCGGGTTGTGGTCAGTTAATAACTCTTTGCCTCTGCTGCTGCTTCTTCCTCATGTTCTTCGCTTGCTCCAGCATGGGGTCCCACCTATGGGAGACAGTCCTTCACAATCTTCTCCAAAATGGCTCCTTCCCATGGGCTGCAGTTCCTCAAGAATGACTCCAGCACAGGTCCTTTCCACAGAGTTCTTCAGGAACAGGCTGATCTAGCATAGATCCCCCACAGGGTCACAAGTCCTGCCAGACTGTCACCTCCTCATCCTCCTTCTTCACTGACCTTGGTATCTGCATGATTTTTTTTCCCCTGTATTCTCACTTGTCTCTCCCAGATGCTGTTGTGCACAATTAAAAGAAAGAAAATTGTGCCATTCCTACATACTCTTCAAAATGTCCTCTTCTGTTTTCAGTCTGACATCTTTCTTACTTCTGTTCAGTTTCAACCAATTTTTCTTCCCCCATGGACTGTTTCCATCCCAGTACTAGACATTTTATTGCAGCTGGTCATATATGATGAAGTATAACTCTGATACTTCCATATATTAATGTCAAAGTTTGGGGGTTTTTGTCCCACAGAAATACTCTGTGAGCAAATCCATTATTAATCACTATGTATCACCTGTTTGGTTTTTCCCAATATCACTTCTGTTGTTTCCACAGTTTCGGGAAAGCTTTTTTCTGGGTGCTAATATACCACTTTGTAATAGTCTCTTTGTGAGCAGGCTATTTACTAGCTGTGTATATTGCACCTAGCACAACAGGGAGCCAAACTTTTGAAACATTCAGACGCTTCAATAATACAAATTGTAAACAGCAAAAAAGCAGGGTTATCAGTGCATAGTTTAACAGATTTATGAAGGGACCAGCAAAAAATGCACAGATGAAATCAGAACTGGATGTGTCATGAAACAGTGCCCAGTGTCAGTTCATTGTAGTATTGCATGAATATCACAAAACTGGGTTTTAATGATTAATATGCTTGCAATTTGGAGGTAGAAAGATGATCTATGTTAATTATTACAATTTTGTATTAGGAAAACAGATGGGGATATTTGGATTTGCTGAAGAATTCTGGAAAGAGTTTGCCATGGAGGAGAATCTCTCTCTTCAATATTCTCCTCCTCATGCTATGTTTCTCCCAAACCACAGAAGTCAGACATTCAAGGAAAGATGTTTCAGCATGGTAAAAGGAAAGAGGAAAATGATGTGGCTTGTACTGACCATACCTTTCACATTCTAATAAATTTTGGACCAGAGGAATACATTTGCTACTCTTTTCATTCTTTCACCACAACATATTGGATAGAACTGTACATTTACCCTTGAGACAGTAATTAAGGTATGTAATGAAGTGTAAATGTCATGTCCCTTCTCTGTGGAGCTCATACTGGGCATCATAACACACCTTCACTTTAAATTCATCTTTCCACTTAACCTAAAACCCCAGCTGGTCAGCTTGCCACACAAATATTGTCAAAGGCCCAGAACTCATTCCCATGAACTGCAGGTGTTAAATGGGGACTGATCACAAATTTCTATGAAGAACAAGGACGTTTTTCCTCCTTCATCACAGAAAAGATTTCACCATTGCAAGCATTTCTGCAGCTGACAGGCTGTTAATGCAAGTTCACATTACTTAGATAAGTATCTGGCTTTTGTCAGGGGGAATGAGCAACCTCAGTGACAAAACAAAGGAAACGGGGAACTTTGAAGCCTGGAAAAATCTTGTGGCAGCAATAGCCTGTAAGCATCAGAGGCAGCAAGAGGTTAATGTTCACTGCTGGTTCAATAAGCGACTTTCAGCAGGGTGAGATTTCATTGTATAGAAGCTGATGCAGTTTGCTGTTCTGAAGGCAGTTGGGTGAGTTCGGTACCTAGAATTAGGAGGGTTGACTGAGCTTACATCTTTAAAGGAGGAAAAAGGAAGAAATAAAAGTAATATGTACATGCTGTTCCTGCCATCAGAACAAGTATTATTATTGCACATGTGCAACTTTTGCAATATTTCTATTTTTAAACAATTTTGAAAGTGCCAGATCCATCTGTTTTCTGGCTTTACTTGTACAACTCTGAAGCCAAAGAACTTGGCATCCTGATGTTGTAGAAAGCCTCAGGTTTTGCAGAAATTTGTTCTTTGACCCTGACAAATGGCAAGAAAAATAAATACATTCTGTAGAGTTTTGGCGTAGAATTTTCATTACAGATTTGAGAATAAGTCCCTTGGAACATAAATGAACGTCACAACTAACTTAAGTCACAAGATCCGATAGCTGGCTGACTGCCAAAATTCAGCTAGATTTTTTTCAGGTTGACAGTGCAGCGCTGGCAAAAGGTAATTGTGATTTAAATTAAGAATAGAATTGCCTTAAAAAAATTATATACTACCAATGGTTTAATAAAACAATAGATTATTTTTTTTTCTCTCATTTTATTTTTCTGTATATGAATCAGACTATAATATTTTGGGAACTCAATCAATAAGAAGTAAAAAGAGTCTAAGGCATTAAAATCTACTAATAAACTTACTTTCCTAATTTATCCACACAGGAAACATTATATAAATTATGTTACACTTAACCAAGGTGAAATATATATTTAAGAACCTCTGGCCCTGTCTTTTTATGGTATTTATGCATACATGTGTCTTTTATGTCCTTGAATAGTCCAGGTACCTTAAAACGTGCTTACTTTCTCTGCTGAATCATTGTTTTGTTTGATATTCTGCTGCATTCAGCATTCTGCTTAATAATAGAAAATCGAGAACTGAATATTGTAGGTTATTGTATTGGGTTCACGTGGTAAGGTTTTGGTAGCAGCAGGGCTGCAGGGCTGGCTTCTATGAGAAGGTGCCAGAAGTTGGGATATTCTTAAAAACTAATAAAATCTTGCAACGTTTGTGCAAGCAGTATGTTCCTTGTATTAAAAACAAATTTTACAAAAGACTTCTAAATAGGCAAGATGTCTCCATAAACCAATTATCATTTTGTTGGTGTTCTAAAAATGCTGGTCTTCATCCTTTCTATTCCAAAATGTTTAAGTATGAATTATTTAAAAGATTCTTCCAATATAAACCAGAAACCAAATGTATGTGCCTATCTGCCTTTCAGGTAACAGAGGTAAGAGAGAAGAGGCCCTTTTATCTCTTAGTTTTAGTTACAGATAGCAGGTAATCTTCTGTACCTATCTTATCTATTGTTTTTCTGTATCATCTCAATAATTTTGCACTCACTTCCTTAATTTGATTTGCCTTTTCTGGTTAGTTTGGGGAAGGTAATGGAAGAGGAAATAAGCCTTTTTCACCTTTTCTGAAAAAAAAAAAGAAAAAAAGTAACATTTACTGAAAACATATTATATGCACTACTAAGATAACTAGAAATATAATTCAGGTTGTAAAAGGCAATGCTTAGAAGCATGCCAGATGTTCTCAAATAAGCGCAGAGACAGTCCCAAAGTGCAGAGACATCATCAGCAATCAAACTAACCCAACATTTTAACAGTCTAAAGGGCCATGATACTATTTAATAATTTTTTTTTCTATTTTCTATTTCTATTACCTTGCTCAGAAAACATAGCTATGTTTTGTGGAGCCAGTTTGTGATTATAGTTAAAGCTGAAATACTGCTACATGTCGCAACTGAATAGTTTTCTTTTTAAACCCTGATGTTGATTGTACATGTTGCATAGTAAAGTCAGAGACTGGAACTGCATAAGACAAGGGTCCTCAAACTGCAGCCCGTGGGATAGATATGGCCCCCCAGGGTCCTCAATCCGGCCCCCGGTATTTACAGAACCCCCCTGTCTCCCCCCGCCGGGGGTTGGGGGGGGAAACTAAGCAGCCGCAGATGACGGCCTGCCACTGCATCCATGTGCCGGCCCCCTGGTTAGAAAGTTTGAGGACCCCTGGCATAGGGCATGGAAAATAGGTGACTTCTGCACATGAAATAGGATAGTAGAACGCCATATCATTCACATCTCGTTCCTGTAATGCTTCGCTCATGGGAGGAACACTTTAAAATTCAAGAAATTAAGAGGTGAATAATCTACAATGCACTCAATGCAAAATGGTAAGCACCTGTCTATTATACCAGAGAGGTGGAGGGAAAAGAATCTTTGTTTTCAATTTTTAAAGCCATACAGGTATTCATTGCCTTTTCTTTGATTCTTTAAATGAAGGCATCTGTTTGATGGACCTGATTCAAAATAACTATAATTTGCATATTCTTTCTTCTTTTAATAGTTTGTAGGTGGAATCAACATGAGAAAACAGATGCTTATTCTGTTATGACACTCACAAGGAAATACCCTTTGCCCACAGGAGTGCTTTGATAATAGAGTTGTCAGAAAAGTTGAATCTTACTGAGTGTAATGTGGAATCAATGCTTGTTATCTTCCTATAGTCATATATGAATGAACTGTGCACAGAAACTGAATTTCTTTTATTGCATTGCCTGTTCCTACCTCCTAGTAAGTGAAAAATAGCAGAGTTTACTCCCTTTACTTTTATAAAACCTTTTTTGAAATAGAAGTGCAAGGCCACAAATCACTAAAAAAATGCATTTCCAATGTACTATGGGTGAAGGACTCTCATAATAAGATGTTGCCTAATATTTTAAGATAATTTCTGAGAGCATTAAATTGTTGGATTTTCCTCTATGCTTACTTGCCCCTCCTGCTTCCTTCAAATTCTGCTTAATGAACAGTGTGGTACCATTAAATTTATCAGAAGAAAATATACATCTCAGCAGAATGCAATCAATGCAAGTTGTCTTGCCAGTTTATGCTTATCAGATCCTCAGAAGGAATAAACCCTTTTATTTACATGGGTAGGCAAACATCTACCAGCTCAGGTAAGTATGGACATTTTTGTAATAACATCTTGATAAAATATTGGCAGTATGCTGTTGCAGTTCGCACTTCCTGTTGGGTATTGTTTAACAGTGTTTGCTGAGAGTAAATACCAACTGGCTGTGGAAGATAAGTTACCTAGGAAGTGGCTCATCCAGAACAGAGCTAAGATATATTGTTGGGCTGTCTGGAGAAATCATCATTACATTAGCTGTTTTATTGACTAAATACAAAGTCTTAACACCCAGCCAAGACTTCAGTTTTGCTCCTCAAGGATCAGCACTTGATGCTACATAACCCAAGTCTCCTTGAGACTTCAGCAGGTTAACATCAGAGGGCTAGGACCTTTAATTCTTCTTTCTGAGCTTGGATTTTGCTATCAGATCAATGCCCCTTCCACCCAGCAGCAGCTGACACCACAAGGTAGCAGGATCTCTATTACAGCCGAGGTTTCTTAGCACACCTCTCCAACATCCATCATTCTGAGTGATGCATTCATTTTCATACTAAAGTTGTATTTTCCATTTGCATTGAGTAAACTCTCTATTGCTGGAAATTATTTGCATTAGAAATAGAAACCTGAAGCAGGAGTGGAAGGAAGATTTAGGCGTTAAAGAGTGAATCCTTTACCATAGAAAATTATTTAGGTCTTTGTTACAAAACTGCACGCTGTCTCTTTGATGATAATTACTCAGTAAGGAAACACCTCATAACTAAAGTCAGTACAGCACTGTAAATGTAACTTCCTTCTCACATTCTACTTAAATTCCCGTGACTTCTTAAAGGGATGTCAATTAAGCAAAGTATCTACTCTTTTGCCTTCTACCTTCCTCAATGTTACAACTACCAGCCAGAAAGAAACTACTTCACTTCACCAGCTGATTCTCATTGCCTCATCAAACTGGTTTGATCAGCTGAGAGAAAGAGCATTCAAAGGATTCCTTGAGGGGGTTAATGCTGGCTTTACCCCACCTTTATCTGCTGTCACAGCACAGTAGACTTGTTGAGGGAAGGAAGAAAAGACAGTGAATTGTCTGATTCTTGCCAATACAACTGTGAGCTAAAGAAAGAGCGAACAACATTAGAGGACTCCCAGAGAGATCAGAGTAGAGAGAGGGGATGGCAAGGTAAGCAGCTCTGGGAGTGTGATGAGTGAGGGAGGAAAAGACAGAAAAAGAGAATGGAGAAAATCCATCTTCTAGGGAAGGGGGACCACAGTGATGGCAAAGAGGTCATCTACATCCAGTTCAGGTTCAGTGCTAAAGAAAGGGAGGCAACAGACAACAAATGCAAAAGGTTATGTTCACAAGATATTTGAAACCAGAGAGGATAGATATGGAAGTGAAGAAAAATCAGAACTGCAGAAAAAAGGGAGTGAGATTGTACATAAAACATATATTATCTATTTAGGAGAGACTGGATGTGATGGACCACACCAGTGGCTCTACCCAGGACCAAACGAGTGAGGTGAAATAAATTAAGTACGTCATTGGCAAACAGTCGGTAGACAGGAGAAGATTTCAGGGAAAGCAAGTGAGTAGAAGGAAGAAAATGAAAAAGATCATGAAAGATTACAAAATTGGTGGAACAGGAATTTTTAAGTTATGGAAAGGAAAGAAGACTTGAGTTTTTATGAATGTGGACTCTGTTGAGTGTTGCAGTTGAGTGAAAGAGATTAGTAGGGTATTATTGTTGATGTGGAGCCTGAGAAGGTAAAATTAAAATTTCAGGATTTGTTATTTCCAGACAGGAAGAAAATATGGAGTGACTGCACAGACAGGCAAAACCAGAATAAGTTAGGAGAAGAAAAATTATAAAAACTTAATAGATCATGGAAAAAGAAGAGTGAAAAGCATAAAGCAGTTATAGAGAAAAATGCTAAAGAATGGGTAGAAACACTGGGATCTAGTTTTAATTATACTGTTAAATGAACGGTAAAGTTCAATCAGAGTGAAAGGTTGAAATTTTGCATGCATTAAAAGTACGATGTAATGCCCAATTTATCTGAGATCACTCTTGTGTCTATCTCTCCTCACACTGTCTGTAGAGAAGATGTAGTGATAGGAGTCTAGAACTAACAAGCCCTCACAAGTCTGACTTTTAATATATTTTTTATTTAAGACCTTTGCAAGAAACAGTTTGCTATCCTGGAAGTTAAAGCACTAGCCAACAGCAGAAATCTTGTAATTGCTAGAAGTGTCAGAATTTCATCAGAAGGAGAAATAATTGAGGCGTTTTTTGTTTGTTTGTTTGTGGGTTTTTTGGGGGTTTTTGTTGTGGTTTTTTTTTTTTGGGGGGAGGGAGGGGACACGACTGTAGAGAAACTTCCACAGTGTGCATTCACAACTTAGAATAAATCATTAGCTTTAGAAAATCTTGGCTGAGTGTTAGATCTGCTCTAAGCAGAGAAGAGTATTAGAGAATTTTCTGGAAATCCCAAACTTCAAATGTTAAACTCGCTATTAAATTTAGTTGGATTTGAAAAGCAATATATGCCTAATACATACACTGTAGATAGCAGGTAGGCAGTGTAGGTAGTTTTCCTTCAAATAACTGTAGAATGAATAGCGGGATACTATTTTCAAATGAGTAGAAAGTTGCTAAATTAGCTGTAAAGTTGATACAGTAGTATAGAGATGAATGTTTTATTTAAACTTTGACTTAAAACGTGTTTGCTTGTTTTGTATTATTAACACTTCATATCAATGATGCATAAGGTATGTGGAAAACATATTTAATGTTACTTTTGATAGACAACAGGTGCCTTTTTATTTATTGATGTATTAATCAAAAATATATACAAACTATTCCATTCTTTTTAAGAAAGCACTTCAATACTTTTCAGTCAAGTTTTTTCATGACATAGGTTTTCTTAAAACACCTCAGTTTGTTGAATCGGTATCTTCTAAGGAGCAATTTCAAGAGGTTATTCTAAACAATCTTTGTACTACTTTTATACAGAAATTAAGTTTTCTTGGAGAATGCTACTCACTGATGCCAGGCAGCATGTGAACCAGTGGGAAATTACAAAAAGATATTCATTACAAGCATCTGATGTTCTTTCAAAATAAATGACCTCTTCAAAAAGCTTCATCTTTAGGAGAAGAACTTGTATTATCAAGTGAACTGAGGATCTTAATTCTTGAGGACGAGTTCAAATACCCATGTATAGCATCTGCCAGTAGGTCCTTGCTGAAGACCTTCATCACATCATTTATTATGCAGGGAAGGTAGTTCTCTAACTTAGGTTATCTCACAGCCCCCAACAGTTTTATAGGTGCTGGGTGGAAAAAGTACATTGAACTTCAAAATTAACTGCAAAATTCCTGTTGTTCCTTAATCTCTCCTGGAATCACTCCATATTTGAAAAAATAATTTGCAATATGATGACCTATCTCATGCCTCTTCTAGAATGATGTTTGAATAGTTTTCAGTTTTCTCAGTTATTTTCAATATTGAGAATTAAACACAAAACAAAAGATTATTCTTGGCTTGTGGCAACCACAGTATTCAGTAATATGCCCCTTAGTTAGTATAATTTTTTTTTTATGCAAACCATCACATTGGCTACTTCAAAATGCACTTTTTATTCAGTATTTTACAAGATTGCTTTGAAATTAAAGAATTTTCTGAACTTGCTTTCTAGTAAACTAGAATTCTCTTTTAAAATTAACCTACAAGGAACACAAACACATCAGAAATTAATTTAAAAAAGGAAGAATTCCTAATGGAATTTTCTTAGAAATATTTACTCAACGGTAATTTTTACACTTACTGCCCTCCAAACGTGCCTTAAGGACAGATTTAATTATGAATAAACTGTAAGTAGAACAGAGAATCAGCCATAATTTTGCATTTGTTTTGCACATAACCAAGGCACACGTTCTTTAAGCTCTTGTCTCTGCTTCTAACCTTTTGAGAGTTGCTCTAATGAAGTGCAGAAAGGAAGGGTTGATACTATTCCCATACTGTTGTTCATTAGTACTAGGAACTAAGCTGGCATTTGGGATTAACATATTCCTGTTCTCTGTGGTGCTCTTTCATTGTTCAGCTCTGCAGTGATATTAGTTGTAATTGCAAAGATACTTTTTAACCCTTTTGGTAAGCCATGACAGAGTATTCTTTGGTGAGGTTACACGTCAGTCACACCAGCAATCACACAGCTGTCTGACAAGGGCCTCTGGAACCTATTAAAACTGCATGAAAGCCTCCCATATTGTTATGGGGATTCACTCAACCTTTTTGCAATTCATTTTTTCTCATTACAAAACAAAACCTGAGGGATAACAGGGGCAGAAAAGAGCATGCTTTTTTGATCAGGGTAGGTTGGAGAGAGTGAGGAAATGCTGGAGGATTACTCCTTTGCTGTTTTGAATTACATGCAGTTGTTTCAAATACTTCTCCAGTATATTTTGGTGATACCATTGACAACAGAGTACAAAACTGTCCTAAGAAATCCTCAGCAACGAAAAGAAAACTGGGACCTGCCATTACATCAGGTTTTGGTGCTTTTTCTGGAAATTTTGTCTTGGCCTTCATATGCGACTATAAGCAGCTCATCACTCAAACTTTTTCTTTTGTTATTCTCCAAGTATGAATTGGAAGACAGAACAGTTTCACACTTTTGTATATATCTTCATTCAGGTTTGTAATGCATTTATACCAGAGGGAGAGTGTGACTTTAACACGTAGGTCCACAGAGGGAGTCAGCCAGTTGCCTACCCCTTATTTCTGGAACCTCCCTGAATGGCATTTCAGATGCAAGTAATAACATAGTGTGAATTATTTTTCATACTGATAACTATCAAATAAAGTTATGAGAATTTTGAGAACTGGTAATAGAAATTGTCAATCATATCTAGCATTCAGCTTTAGTTTTAATGAAAATTGACATTTATTTGAGGCTATTCATGTTGACATCTATTGCTACTGATAATTTTTCATTGGTTTTCATACCTCCTTGCATCATTTGGTGTTCCCTATCTATAAGTCTAGCTGCAAATCTTGTGAAGAAAAACACTGAAGTTTAATCATAGTTTTCATACATATTTACACCATTCAACCTCAAAATAAAACTGGAAGATTTGTAAAAGCACATAATATTTATGAAAATAAAGTGGAATTTACCAATTACTTAATGATATCAGTTTCATCAGACTCTTGTCTCTGTGGTGGCCAGAAGCATTATTTTTTTGAATTTTCTCCTTTGTATTTACTGAAGTAAAACAAATTCAGATGTTCATGTTCAAGCAGAAATTTATCTTTTGCTTAGAATTTTTCTAAACAGAACTAAAGGAATGTGCAATGCCTGTAGGTGTAGGAATTCTAGATCAGGCACAAAATGACAGGCTACTAAGCTTTGGACAATGGTTGCTGTTTATATTTTTAATAGTAAATGACTTCGGCTCTCAGCACCTTTTGCTGTGTGGAGATAGGTTTCCATTAGCATTTTGTGTAACTTAAACCTTTGACATCTGGATTTTCTGTCATACCCAGCACTCTGCACATCAGAATAAAAACCCATCTCCAAACAGCTTTCTTGAAATATTTTTGGGTCTGGTTATATCAGATTTGTCTCCAAAGCTGAGCAGAAATTATTTATTGCTACTATATTATGGTTTTTAAGTGACACTGCCTTTACAGTTGCTTGAACACCAGAAAAAACAATAATTTGCATCCACGTTTCCATTTTTTTTGCTCAAGATGCTATCATTTGCTTTGTGGGTTAGGGGAATTGCTTCCCTTTTTTTTCTGAATAATGCTTACTTTCTCTGGAGTTGAAAGTACAAAACAAAACGGTGCATTGGTTTGCCTTTGATTTTCCCCATCTTTGAGCAGGTGTTTAAGTTTCCTCATGCTTCAGATATGTCAGCTGAACCTTCTGAAACAAGGGAATTGACAGCATTTTCCCAGTCATAGTGCATGTATCATGCTGACACCAGCCAGGAAAACTACTGTGTCAGAACCTGTCTCAGGGCAATATACAAATACTTTTTTCGCAACCTTATTCTCTGTGTGTAACATCAAAATAGGGGGTTTCCTTCTTTTTGAATTCATTTGAATGTATATGTGTAATAAAAAAAAAAATAATTGTTTAGATCAATATAGTCTCCAATCTTTAGTATGAAATCAACTGCTACATGTGTATGATGAGAAATGTAAGGATCATGTGACAGGTGCAGTTGCCCTTGAGTTGGAACTGCAGCAGGTGTCTGCACAGGGACTGCTGAATCAGTGCAGACAAACACATGGTTTCCCACAAAAATTACATGTTCCCCTTCAAATGATTGGGAAGATCGAAAAGTGGATGATTTGTGTTGTAAACAGTATTAGAGATTTTCCATGTAACATGGGGTATGCTCTTAAACTTGTGTAGGATTCTTCATGAGATTTACTGTTTCACATACATAGTTTAAAGCATTTTTCTTCATTTGCAGAAGAGGAACTTGTGCTAGTGCTTTATATGAGATTCCAGCCATTGCAAAAATCTGCTTTGCAAGTATTTGCAAATCAAGACCACAAAATAATCAACTTTAGCATTTTTCTTGTATCTTTTACTCCAGATTCTTCTGGCTCTGCACAGCACTATTACAGCAGCCTCTTACACAACACTTACGAACTAGCAACTAGTCAGTGTGTTCCAGTCAACCTGGACATCAAGTCATTCCCTGTTAACCTACTTAAGAGGAGATTCTTGGAAGTCTTCACAAGAAAAAATCAAGAGCACAAATATTGACTAAAACCAAAGAAAGTTTACCACTTAAAGCACAGACATCAGATTTTCATCAGCTTGTCCATTTAAAACCAGGACTTGTGGGCTATTCTCATAGAATCATAGAACTGTCTGGGTTAGAAGGAACCATTTAGTTCCAAGCCACCTGCCATGGGCTTGAACACCTTCCACTAGACCAGGTTGCTCAAATCTCCATCCAGCCCGTCCTTGAACACTTCCAGGGATGGGGCATCCACAGCTTCTCTGGGCAACCTGTTCCAGTGCCTCACCACCTGCACATTAAAGAATTTATTCCCAATGTCTAATCTAAATCTACCTTCTTTCTTTTTAAAGCCATTACCCCTTGTCCTATCACTCCATGCCCTTTTAAAAACTCCTTCTCCAGCTTTATTGTAAGCCCCCTTGAGGTACTGGAAGGCTGCTATAAGGCCTCCCCAGAGCCTTCTCTTCCCCAGGCTGAAGAACACAAACACACTGTCTTCGTAGGAGAGATGCTCCAGCCCTCTGATCATCTTTGTGGCCCTCCTCTGGACTTGCTCCAACAGGTCCAGGTACTTCTTATCTTGGTGGCTCCAGAGCTGAACACGGTATTCCAGGTGGGGTCTCACAAGAGCAGAGGGGGAGAATCACCTCCTTTGACCTGCTGGCCACACTTCTTTTGATGCAGCCCAGGATTTGGTTGGCTTTCTGAGCTGCAAGCACACCTTTACAGGCCATGTTGAGCTTTTTTTCCACCAGTACCCCCAAGTCTTTCTTCTCAGGCCTTCTCTCAATCCATTCTGTATTTGTGCTTAGGATTGCCCTGGTCCACATGCAGGACTTTGCATTTGGCCTTGCTGAACTTCATGAGGTTCACACAGGCCTACCTCTTAAGCCTGTCAGGGTCCCTCTGGATGGCATCCCTTCCCATCCAGTGTGTGAACTGCACCACACAGTTGGGTGTTGTTGGCAAACTTACTAAGGTTGATCCCAGTGTCCATGTTGCTGACAAAGATGCTGAACAGCACTGGTCCCAGTATAGAGCCCAGATGACTGCTACTCATCACTGGTTTCTGCTTGCACATCAAGCCATTGATCACAACACTCTGAGTTCAACCTCCAGCCAAATCCTTATCCTTCAAGTGGAACAAGTCCAGGTAGATGGCATCAGTCGCTCTTCCCTTCTCCACCAACCTGTAATCCCATTTCATAGAGGGTTACTAAATTTGTCAGGTATGATCTGCCCTTACTGAAACCATGTTGGCTGTCACCAGTCATGTCCTTATTTTCCCTGGGCCTTCGCATAGTCTCCAGGAGGATCTGCTCTGTGATCTTGCCTGGCACAGAGGTGAGACTGACTGGCCCATAGTTTCCCAGATCTTCCTTATTTCCCTTTCTAGAAATGGAGGTTACATTTCTTCTCTTCCGATCAGTGAGAACTTCACCAGACTGCCACAACTGGTCAAATATGATGGATAGCAGCTTAGCCACTTCATCCGCCAGTTCCTTCAGGACCCATGGGTTCACCTCATCAGGTCCCATAGACTTGTGCACCTTCAGGTTCCTTAGATGGTCTCAGACCTGATTTCCTGCAGTGGGGAGTTCTTCATTCTCCCTGTCCTTGCCTTTGCCTTCTGTGACTTGGGCAGTGTGGCTGGTGCACTTGCCGGTAAAGACTGAGGCAGAAAAGTCATTGAGTACCTCAGCCTTCTCCATGTCCCAGGTAACCAAATGTCCAGTTTCTTCTGGAGAGGGCCCATGTTTTCCCTAGTCTTCCTTTTATCATCAACATACCTATAGAAGCTTTCTGTGTTGCCCTTGACATACCTGGCCAAATTTAATTCTGTCAAGGCTTTAGGCTTCCTAAGCCGGTCTCTGGCTGTTTGGGCAAGTTCCTCTGTATTCGTCCCAGGATACCTGTCCTTGTTTGCACCTCCTCTAGGCTTCCTTTTTGTCTTTTATTTTGTCCAGGAGCTCCTTGTTCATCCATGCAGGCTTCCTGACTTTTTTGCCCAACTTCCTCTGTCTTGGGAAACATGGTTCCTCAGCTTGAATATCAAGTAGCTTTCTTGGGCCCCTCTTCTCTCCAGGGCTTTATTCCATTACACTCTACCAAGCAGATCCCTGAAGAGGCCAAAGTCAGCTCTCCTGAAGTCCAGGGCAGTGATCTTGCTGTGTACCCGTCTCACTGCCCTAAGGATCTTGAACTCCACCATTTCATGGTCACTCTGTCCAAATCTGCCCTTGAGCTTCACATTCCCCACCAGCTCCTGCTTGTTGTTGAGAACAAGGTCCAGCATAGCACCTCTCCTCATTGGCTCCTCTATTACTTGGAGAAGGAAGTTTTTGTCAATGCATTCCAGGAACCTCCTGGGTTGCTTGTGCCTTGCTGTGTTGTCCCTCCAACAGATATCAGGGTTGAGGACCATGAGGACCATGAGGTCCATAAGGACCATGGGTCCATGAGGCCCAGGGCTTTTGAACATGAGGTGGCTCCTGTCTGTCTATAGAGGGCCTCACCCATTCAGTCTTCCTGGTCAGGCAGCCTGTAGCAGACCCCCACTATAATGTCACCTGTTTCTGCCATGCCTTTAATCCTAATGCATAAACTCTTAGTTGGCTCCCCATCCATCCCCAGATGGAGCTCCATGCTCTCCAACTGGTCATAGACATAGAGGCTGACACCCCTGTCCTTGTCTCCCCTGCCTGTCCTTCCTGAAGAACCTGTATCCTTCCATTCCAATGCCCCAGGAGCTATCCCACCACATCTCCATGATGTCAGTAAGATTGTAGCCCTGCAGGCATGCACACATCACTGACTCCTCTTGCTTATTCCCCATTATCAATTTAAATAAATAAATAACCAAATAAAAGTAGAAGACGTGTTTGCATCTCTGATGGAGAAGAAAAGCCTTCCCAGGATGCAGAAAACAGATTATAGTCACATGGCTCTTTTTGAGTCTTCAGACAAATTCAGATGAATTGATGCTTAGGATGCTGTCTTTCAAGCCGTCCCATTCCTCCCCCTCCCACTTTAATGTGTCTTTAGTCTTTTGCAGATTTCTGTGGGTTTTTTTCCTTTCAACCATCAGTAGAACTGCAGGTGTTTTGAGATTACTGAAAGAAGTTTCCCCATTCACTGTTGTAGTCGATAGGGTTGATGTCATGTCTCTTGATAAAAAGTCCTGAAATACTTACAGAACAAGGTCACTTTCTCTATAAGCACTACTGCTTATTTAGGTTTCCTTTCTGAAAACGAGCATTGAAAAAATAAAACAGTGGAAGTAAACAATAGAGACCCTGTACAAATATGTATAGTGGAATCACCTTAATGCATAGGCAGTAGAATAGCCACAAGGAATAGAGCATAGATCATAGTCAAACCATTTTATTATCACCAGCCAATCTCTCTGTCTGTCTCTGGTTTCCTCTATGAATAATTTGCATGAGTTTGTTAGGGTGTTTTGTGTAATAGGCTCAAGCTTCCAACTCTTTGTGTTCTGAGGATTAAGGATGAGACCAAAGTGGTGAAAAAATGAAGGATTTTTTTTCTAGCCTTCCAACTTTTCAAACTGATTCCTCTCTGTTAGTTGGTGCTTTTCACAGTACCTGAATGGCAGTCATTTTTCATTCCTTGATTTTCTGCACATTCTGCCCTTTTCTTCCATCTATTAACTCAGGAAGTATAGAAGTACTTTGTAGAGTTGAGCCAGTCCTTTGTTCTTGCCTACAGTAATTAAGATTTCCAGGAAGCCATCCACACGTAGACTGGACAAAGCCAGACCTGCCTTTGTGTTCTTATAAGCCAAATATACTCAACTATGTGTACCAGTATGCTTCTCTATTCATCGATCAAATATGTTACTAAGGTTTGCCATTTTCTCCATAGTTTTCCCATCGCTACAACAGTGGAAGCAGAAAAAAATACTGGTTCTGATAAACTTTACTGAAAAAAAATATTCTTATTTCTTTTAGCTTAGAAGAATCTTTATAACACATGTTTAATTTTTCCACAGCTACCTAAAATGGATTAAATTGGTAGCTTGAAATAAATCACAGTATCTTACTTCAGTTAATTTTTATTTTTGCATCTTGCACTATTCCTACTTAATTTACATTTTAAGAAATTTGAGGACATCATACTGTTATGGAATATTTAAATCGCCCAATAGATGGAGTAATTTCTTTCAGATTTGAATATGCTAAAAAATATCCATATATATATATTGAAATAATGAATTGACTTGGATTTCTGCAATTCACATCTTTCATTAAGCATTACATTAACTCCAGCACATTTTTATAAGCATTTTAAAGTCAGAGTGCCACGGAAAATAAATTATTCATTATGAACAGATTTGGGGGTGATTTTCATAAGCACAAAGGTTATTTAAGCATTGAGCTTTCATTTGAATTCATCATGCTTTGAATATCTCCTCTTTAGTAAATAATGCCATCTGAAGTGTTAATGTTGGTGTATGTTACATAACAAAAAAGCATATACTGATTTATCCTCTAAAATATTTTTTTATTTGAAGCTCCATGTAGAAAAAAAGTAAGACCATGAAGTCACTGGGTAAATAAAATAAAACTGCCTATAGAAACTCATCCAGTTCTGGGAGATAACATGCAAGCAATTACTGCCAGCCAGATGCAATATGCAAACAGCAGAGAAAACATTTTCTGAGCCATTAATTCTTGGTTTTCTCTGAAATCCTGGACATTTTGAGTTGATTTGAGTGTTTTATTTTAGAACCAATGATTATTGGATTAATTTGGTTTGGGGATTACAGTATAGCCAGACAACAGATCTCCAAAAGTGAAGAATAATTTGGAAACACATAAATTACTGTACCTGAGAAACATTGACCTAGGAAGAAGATTTACCTACTTAAACAGGACATGAAGACACCCAACAACACGTAAAAAGGCAAAGTAGAAGAACAGCTTGACAGGCTGTCAGCTAGCACTACAGGTGTACCAAACAGATCTTTTCTTATACAGAAATCTTGTTCATCTGTCTGTAACTGAAATTAACTCTGCTTCCATTTTTTTCCATGTAAAAACAACAGTACCTGAGACCATTTTATTTCTTTTTATTTCTCACTGTACTCCTCGAGGAAAAAGTTAAACTATCAATAACTTCCTGTAAACTTATATTAAAATTGGTAAGAAATCTGGTTTCATTTTTGAAAGATTCATCCAAAGTCCTTTTTTCTCTAAGGAGAGAGAAAAACATCACACAGAACCTTCACTATGAACGCCTTTAGTGAAAAGGAATTTTGGTGTCACAGTGTATTTATGTTAGTTTCATATTCATTCTTCTCAAGAAGTTTGATATGGTAAACATTAGGTTTTTCACTTTATTTACCCCTCAAATCCTGGGGAACACATTTTAGGAGCTTCTCTTTTCTGTGCACACTTACCATCACAGAATATATTTCCTGGAGTTTCCCACCTGAGAAATCACTGATCACTTATAACTCCTCAGATCATCTATTTCTTTATTATATCATACACAGCTATAAAATACTACAATATAGTGTTACATGTAAAATTAGGACCTTGGGAAGAGATACACACGTTGCACAGAAGTTTAGTAAAGCAAATATTTTCCAATGCATACAGCAATCAGAAATCCCAGTGGAGGTAGATGTAGTAGACATACTATAGTAGTCTCATGAGACCAAAAGACAGGCAAAAGTTGTATACAATTCTTTAACATCAGGTAGGGAGAAAGAAATAATGGAAGTCAGTCATCAAAGGGACTATAACCAGTGCAATTTTATGGAACAGATAATTAATTCTTTAGTAGATTGCCATTCTGCCTCCACCGCCCCCCCCCCCCCCCCCCCAGTTTAATAAATTCAGTCTTTATATTTAAATGTTATACTGGTAAGTACATGTACAAAACAGTTATACTGTATAGATCCGTATAGTGGTGGGACTTCTAGCTGGGCTAGTTTTGAACATGTGAGGGGAGTGTGAATTATTGCTAGAGTGTCAGTGGGGTGCAGTTTGCTGGTCATGAAGAGAAATCATTAACTCCTCACAGCATCAATTTGTTGTGAGGGCTATGTTCACACCGGTGCCAGACAGTATACCGAGCACTCACAGCCCTCACTGACATCACCCAATTAAACTGTGAGCGCTCAGTGCCAAAATTACTCTGAACACAGGACTATTGCAGTTCTCCAGAACAGAAATTTAGATGTATTTCACTGATTTATTTTAAGGGCATCAGTTAGCAGGTTTCTCCAAAGTTACTCGTTCAAGTTAATTCTGAGTGTTGCTAAACCTTGATTCTTCTGTTGCTTCAGTTTGTGTGAAATCTACAGAAATAGGCATTATAATAAAATGTGATATCATGTAATCACATATTTGTTTAGTACCTAGCTAAGAAAATGAATACAAGTTACACTAAACCTGTGTTCTGTGCCGAAGTGAACAACTATCATAAACATAATGTTTAATCACCCACTGAAAGAATCAAACCATACGAGTGCTGTCTTAAAAATTGAAGTGACAAGTAAGCTGGCTCATTATGATTTTTTTCACACAATTAACATTCTGCACTGGTATTTGTCTGTCTAAACGGCCTGGGTATGGAAACCTTTCCCTCACCATCCCAAACTGTTGCTTCCTGCTGTGAAATCCTCCGGTTCCCAAGGCAGAGTCCAGTGTGCAGGACCCAGGCGGGTACTGAGCAGGGACCTGGCCATGTTGCTCCACCACGTGGGGAGTTAGAGAGTATTAAGAGTAGCTGACAGGTTGCTGCCGTTTACTGGTTTGAATGGAACAGTCACACAAACATGGAAATAGCTCCTTTCTGTTATCTGGAAGGCTTTCATCTTAGAACAAAAGGCTGAAATTTGTGCATTATCAACTAAAAAAAAAAAATCCTTTGTAACTTAGCCCTTTTCACAATAACAGTAATTTTTTCACTGTCTTCTCATTAACAATATCCTCTTTTGGCTCTGTTAACTCTTCCATCTTTTTTTTTTTTTTTCTTTTCTGGATAGTTTCCTGGGGTTTTTTGTATATTCAATATTTTGAGGTTAGCCTACTTTGTGATGTTAGGGTTTATGTACATTGATCCACTTTCTTCACAATTTCATCTTACTTGTGAATTACATCCTCATCTTCCACTAATACTACATTCATCTGATTTTTTTTTCCATTAGCCTGATTATTCTGCTTCCTTTAATGCTTTTACTTCTGCAAATGGATTTCTTGATTTTTTTTCTTTTCACATAGCAGGCTGCCTTGTTCTTTTTCATTTGGTTTGTTGTTGTTCTCCAAGCTGTTCATATGCCAATGTTAATTTATTTCAGTTTCAAATGGGTTTCATTTTAAAGTAACAGAGTGGGGCCCTCTCACAGCAAAATAGCTGCCTTTAAAGAAGAAATCTGGGGATGTTCACCAGAGCTAGAATTGCCATTGGAATAAATTGTTTCTTTCATTTTCTTTCTATAAATTGTGCTGATAAAGAAGTGTCCTAGGCTCAGCAGAGAATAAAGGATTAATCAGACTCTGCTTTGCTTCCACTAAGGTACAATTAAATGTGGTCCAAGATATTAGGGCATGATCTAAGTGGCAACTTCATGCAATGTTAAGCACATGAATAAGCAAGCAGAGTCCCATTTCCAGTTACTTTTCAAAGACATCTCCAAACATGCGTAGCCTTGTCTATTTTACCTTAGTACCTGTTATCTGCATGGCACAACATGGCAGTAACATATGCCAAGGGAAGGCTTAATAGGGGAAGAGAGGCATGGAAGTTGTCCTCCATGCCATGCAGTGAGGCTGCAGCTTTACTGCAGGTACCTTCCTTCACCATTTAGTTTCTTCCTTCCACCACTGTATGCAATGCATCACTTGGATTATTTTCAAATTGTTTAATTTTTAAGGACAATAACTTATTTCAGAGTTACTCTGGACTGTGTCCTTGTTCCGTAATAAACTATTATATTCGGGTACATGCTATAAAAAAGCCTGCAAGCAAATTAGCTGGGGTCCTCTGAAAGGAATGAGATTCTTATTAGTACATGTCTCTGAGCACTTGACTGCTGGTGGCAAGTGAGGAGGGATTGCATTTCTCTAGGAGCTCTGATTACCTTTCAGGTTTCCAAAAGAAAATGGACAAACCCAACCCTCCTGCCTTTTTCCTTGCCCTCTTCCAGTTCCCTTTTACAGGACAGAGGCTGATTTGCAGCAGCACAGAATGAGAAAACAGTAGTCAGAAACAGATGCCCCTAATTCCTCAGGAGGGTCTTGATGCAGCTTCCACCTGTACTTTAAAGCAGTTTTTATAAACTAGTGATGTATTTCAAAACAAACAGGCTGATTTATTCTATCTTTTTGTGTTGACTTAGTAAAGGTGATAATTTCCATGTCTGTGCTGAGTCATTTGTAGTAACTGAAAGAGATGTTCAGCTGTCAGCATGTTCTTTGGTGACAGAAGACCAAATCTATCAAAAAATATACATTTCCCCAACTCCCAGAGTAGACTATTAATTTTTGGAACAGTTATCAGCTCGGTTAAAAACTTCTATCTTTAAATCACTGTGAGTTTTGAGAGGTTTAACTTTACCATTATTGGAGCAGTATTTCATTCTTACTGTTCTACAGTGGTACCCATCTTTTAACAAGCTCACCTGTTAACTTGTCTCCTAGTGGAGGAAAACAGTTATTTAGCCAGACTATTTTTTTTTTCGTATTGAGTCAAGTCCTATTTGCCCACTTTAGTAATAAGGAGATTACACTTCACATAGGTGGAATTATCCTCATTACCCTTCTGAAGCTTTTTTATTTGAAGGGAGGTCTGAATCCTCCAGTATTAAATGTATATTAACATTGAAGATAAATTAAAGGCATTGTTTAAAAACAACAACAACAAAATCAAATAAATGTTAACAGTTTTATCTTTTTTTTTTTCCTGTGGATTCCCAGTAGCAATGATTACCATATCCATTGGTGTACTGGGAAGGCTTCCCAGAGCAAAGATAAATAACACTTTCTAATGAACAGTGAATGATAAATAGAAAAATAAAAATAGATGAAGCATAAGAGATGAAGATAAATATTCTCCCCGTCTGGCTAATATTAAAACTTTATACTAGGCAATAATACACTTATGAAAAGTTTAGGAAAGCATTTGAAGAAGAGGGGAGAGCCAGTGTGATCTATTAATAATTAGAACATTTTCCCTGAACACAGCAGCAAACTTAAACAAACTACAGAAGAAATACTAAAATTTAAAGAATGTAAATTAGTATATGCTACTTTTATTTACTTCAACACCAGTTTTTTAGAAGATGCAATATCATTCCCAAAAGACACTGCTTTGTCAGCTGGAGGAAAAGACTGCTTGAGATACTGAGTTTATGTAACAAATTATCTTGATACACAAAAAAAATCTTTTATTTCAGTTCCTTTACCAAGACAGAGGAAAAAACTGTAGTTCATTTCCTTTCTACTGTCTGGATTCCTACTGTAGGAAAAATTAATCCCATGAAAATTTAAGGAGTCAGAACTGTCATTTCATTTGGAAAACCAAAACTAGTACATTGGACAAACTGGCAAAATAATGTCATTTTGATAAGGCTTCATCTGTAAAAAGAAACTATGCAGGATAAATCCGTGTTTTTATGCTGTGTATTCTTGCCTCATGAATACACTTGGAAGGGTTCAGCAGATTCTTAAAACTGTGTTTCTGTTCTCTCCCATTGCAGTGCACAGTGCCAGAGCCTTTGCTTATCCATAAGGGCAAGAAAGGCTGTAGGGTGCAGTGCTCATGGAGGAGCACGGCTTTCAGGATGAAAGAGTTTAGAGGAAGCACACAACGTGCAGATGTGGCTGCAAGGCAGCTGCATTTTAAACTGTTCTCCAATACTTTGTCTTAAAAAGGAATTAGTTCAGCTTCAGGAGCGTGGCAGAACTTATATTGATAGCTTGAGCAGGACATTAAGACAAACACACAGACAAGGCAGCATCCAGAAGCAGAGCAAGAAAAGAGAATGCCATAACCTGAGTTTCAAGAAAAGCCAAATTTATATGCAGAATACCATGCTTAAATGTGTAAACAATTCAGTGCAGTGAATAAAACTGAGAAAATGAAGGCAAAGCTCCTTTATGGGAGCAGTGAGATGGAGTGGAAGAACATGAGAAACCATTGCCTGAAAAATGAAGGGAATAGTGAAGCAGCTGGTGAGGGTATGAGATAACTGATCCCAAACAGAGCAAGACTGCAGAGCTGGAAGGTTTTACTTGAAATCAAGAAGCACAAGACAGAGTAGATGTATTACAAATCTGAGATCTATGACATCCACAGATAACTCTAAAAAACCTGTTTTCTAAGAAATCATTTTTCTTTTGTAGGACAAAAGACTCCATGTGATGGAATGTATTCTTGAGAAACAGAGGATGTTTGCCAGAGCACAGCAGACAACTGTCTAGCAAGAGCAGCAAACCAAAGCAGCTGGTGACTTACAATAAATACATAGGCCAAATGAAAGGAACCAAGAAAACAGAACAGAGAATTCATCTCATCAAATTTTAGCCACCTAAAAATTAGGAATACTCACTCTAAACTGGTCATTTCTCGTTAGTGGAGAAAACAGGTTCCTTTATTGGGTGAATTATTTCAATCTACATCAAAGACAAGTGGGACTGACAGTTTTCTAAAAATGCCTATCTCTTCCCCCTGACAAGTTTTAAATTTTTACTTTAGCAGATTACTTATGAATTATTAATATTAGATGAAATAAAGGATTTCTCTCAGTGTAAATATTGCATTGGGAAATATCATGGAAAGAAGGGGCAGAATAATATCTTGCCTTTGAGCCATTACCCTAAGTTTTTGAAACAAAAACACTTTATGTCCTAAAGCAGGGGTCCTCAAACTTTTTAAGCAAGGGGCCGGCGTGTGGATGAAGTGGCAGGCAGTCATTTGTGGCTGCTTGGTTTCCCCCCCAACCCCCGGTGGGGGGGGAGGGGGGGGGGTGGCGGGGGGGTTCTGTAAATACCAGGGGCCGTATTGAGGACCCTGGGGGGCTGTATTCGGCCTGCGGGCTGTAGTTTGAGGACCCCTGTCCTAAAGTGACTTCTGAAATGAAAAAAAAAAAAAAAGAAAATACAAGCAGTGATTCAGCAGACAGAGATCTCCATTGAAGAAGATATCTGCAGTTTGACTCTAGCAAATGTAAAGACATCCAGTGCACAGAAACTGCAGGAGGCAACCATTCAACTGCCACATTTGCAATGATGCTATTAGATTAACGCCCAATCCAATTCCAGATGGTATACAGCCATCTGCAATGTAATCCAAGCAACACTGATAAACTGCAATATTAGATCAATGACCAATTTGATTCCAGATGGATTGTGGAGCCAGCCACGATGTAATCCTAGCAACACTGATAAGCAGAGAAATATGACAGTGTTATAATGGTGTACACTAAAACTGAGGCCAGTGGGAAAATGCAGGCTGTCAGTAAGACACCATAAAACAAGAGACAATGCTGTCTGGAGTTTGGAGTAACCGACAGAGACAAGCACCATTTGCTGTAGGGAAGCAAAGCAATACAAACTGCTCAACTGGTCAGAATATAAAATGAGCCCATCCTCAAAAACAGACAGAGCTGGTTCCTTCTAGCAGTCTGAAGAAAACAAGGAATTCAAAGATTTAAAAATAGACTAATTTTCCTCCTACTAGGTAGTCCATAGGCATGAGAAGTGTGAAGTTAATTTATCCCAGTGCAAATATCCTCCTTTTTATTGTTTTATAATCATTTTTGGCATATTGAATTAAATAAACCACCCTCTTGTCAAGTGTTGCCACATTACCATAGAGGCCAGTAGATGGTTATGGTTGCAGACATTTGTATCACACAGATCATCTGAAGTATACCAGATCAAATAATAGAGGGATTGGCAGCCATTGCAGTTGTACCTGATGCTGTTGTTGTTTTAAATGACAGAGAACCCAGTAAAAATTATGGTGTTGTGCTGCAACAAATTAAAAATACACTTTCAAAGCCTGATGTTCTGTTGGGTTCAAAGAGGCTGAAGTTGATCAGAGCTGAATGCTCTGGTTCTTAGGAACCGTAGTAATATACAGACAGAAATCAAAGCAATTTTAAACACACAGGCCAAAAGATATGAATAGATGTTTTCATATTTGGTACACAGCTTTCAGAAGCCTCAAATGCCTTAAAATAATAACACAGCATAATGCAGCATGGCATTTGCAGCAAACTAAGTTGAAATAATGTATCAGATCTGAAGAACAGAACAGTTAAGCAGAACACCTAGAGCTCCATTGTGGTGTCTTTGGAAACACAGCTGCAAAACAAAAATCACTTATCACTTTTAACAGTTCCCAAGCATTACAAAGATGACAGGCTCAGATTGTGAAAGAAAAAAATGCTAATTTATTCATCATCCACCCAGCAACAGCAAACGGTTCTGTTTAGTTACCCAGGAACTTTGTAAACTGACCAGTTGAGATCTTTTCCCACACCTCCTCAATATAACCTTCAATGTCTCTCAACTTTTAAGATTCATTCTTTATACTACTCAGATTTTCTTGGCTTGATACATTTAGCTTCATTCATTCTACCCACATTATGGTACCTGACAATTGCATTTTGTGGAAACAGACTCTGAGGAAGACACTTGGGCAAGAACTGCGACCAAATGACTGAAGCATGCCTAACACAGTATGCTCAAATAAAAGGTCACAGCAGAATTCATGTGATTCAGAATTAGATGGGAATGACATGGAAGGCATCTTTCAGATGTTAGAGACTGATAAAGCATTGGGAAGACAGGTTTAAGAGACACTGTGAAGAAAATAATCTCTCCAGGTAAGTGTTGAATTATCCTAACACATTTCCTAGAGACTAGTAACACCTTGCAGAGACCCACAGGCCTGTAAGTCATCAACCAGAAACAGAACAATGTTTAAAGGGAAGACAATTTAATGGGATTTTAGATGAAAAGGTAGTGGTTACAGAAATCAAGAACTTGGAAAAGGTGCCAGTAGCATTTCTGCCACAATTTCAGATGAGGAAAAATCTGTTTAGATTTTAAAGAATTTATGTAGAAGGGACAAGATGCCTGAAAAATGTGTGCACAAGTAGCAAGATACAAGATGGATCAGAGAGAGAAAAGAACATTTAGGTTTTTTCCTTGTACCTTCCTGGAGCATTTCTCATAAGGAAAGGCTGAGAAAGCTGTGACTTTAGCATAGAGAAGAGAAGGCTCAGGGGAAGTTCATTAATGTGTTTAAATACCTGAAGGGAAGGGTGTAAAGCAGACAGAAGCCAGGTGTTTTTCAGTGGTGCCCAGTGATATGACACTGATAAGGGCCCAGTAATTGAGGACCCTGAAGTAAAAGCTTTAAAACATCCCAAATACTTATTTTCATTTAAATTCTTTTTATTTTGAACATAATCAGAATATTATTTACATGGCAACACTACAAAAATATCTCTTTTTCTTAAGAAAGTCTATTGTTTATTGTGTTCTTTCTGTCCCTCCCAGTTACAATTATAGCCACAATCAATATGATGACCAAAATAGTCTGAAGGATGTACTTCTGTGGTTATCAGTAGCAGAAATATTGTCTCCAGAGGAAATTTAAATCTATTTAGAAAAGAAAAAAGATGTAAATAAAATATCTTGAATGTAGTTACACAGATTACCCTTCCATATATCTGGCCAAACACTTCTTGTATTCTATTGTGTATTCTATTCCTTGTATTCTGTTAGTTGCAGATGCCCTCTCCCTGGAGGTGTTCAAGGCCAGGCTGGATGGGTCTTTGAGCAACCTGGACTAGTGGAAGGTGTCCCTGCCCATGCTAGGGGTTTGGAACTAGATGAACTTTAAGGTGCCTCCCAACTTAAACCATTCTATCATGCTATGATTCTATGATTATGCATGCCTGCTATGTGACCTGAATGTTCTTCTTCCCATAATTCATGTCCTATCAATAAAATAAATAGAATTACTGAGAATGCAGCAATGCCACATTCTTCCCCATTCCTCACCTCATTATGAATGTTCATATGCCTAGCTTTCTTAACTAGATTAATAAAATTGTACTTGGTTAATTATGACTGATTCTGAACACCATCTGTAATATTATGGGTGTAAAACAGAGATATGAACTAGGCCAGGTTCTTAGTCACTGGTAACATAGAATTCCCAATTCCATTCTGTGCAAGACTGACAAATTCTCCTTTCATTTACATCAGTGTAAATTTGCAGTTCTACTAAAATCAGCCCAATTCACCTTGGTGTAATTGAGACCATATATTTGTCTCAAGATGTACTTCATTCCCCTATATGATCAGAGCAGGGACATCAAACACCTATCTTTAAAATGCATAGTCTACAATACATTTAGCAAAATATTGACATAAAGATGGGATAAAGATCTAAATAAAATTACCTAGGTGACCTTAATCAAACTCTCTCAAAACTGATTCATTTTCCCCCAAAAAGAAAGGAGGAGAAGTCCAGTTTCACAGAGGTATTTTTGAGGGGAGTTTAAGAATTTTTTACTGGAGCATGAATAAATGATGCAATCTGCTTAAGTATCTTATAAAAAAGCCATCAATAATATCACACTTGAGGTGGGCACGAGACAGGGAAGGGTGAGCAATACATTCCATTTGTACCTTTTCCTATTCTGCCCTGTTTTACAGCTACAAAATACATCACCTCAAGCTCCCGAAGGAAACTGTGGTTACCCAGCACTATTGGAAATTGGATTAATTTTTGTGTGCATCTAATTCTACAGGCAAAAATGTTGACTGGGATCATATAATAGAAAGATACAACAACTTACACCACCGTAGAACAAAGAGCAGTAACTGCTCTGTCACTGGACCTAGAGATATTTGAACAATGAAAAGAAGGAATGAAAAATATGTTGTTCCACTTAATAACTCTGTATTTCAACTACCTCTTGTCTGCGCTATGTGGTGAACAATCAACATCTTTACAGACAGTCTTTCTTTACCTGGCAGGTGTCCTCAGAGAGATCTTGGTCATCAGTGCCTGCACCAGTGGCTGACCCAGTTGCACTCATGGGGTTATTTTTTCTGATTATCCTTCTGGAATTGAGTAGTGTAACACTTATTTTAAAGTACGGACATCTTAGTTGATGGCCTTCTTGAAGGTTCACCTCTCTGTCATAGAGAACAGGTTCAAAACCTCATGTGTTCTGAGAAAAACATTTATTAGAACTGCTCAAAATACAAGGGTTTTATTATTACTTTTTAAACAGTACTCTTACATACTTTTAGATTTTGCTTTTGCCAACTGGAATTTTTGCATATATTCCTCAATGAAAAGAATAATTCAAAGTTTAGGTAAGAAAAGAAAACACAAGGCTGTAGTATAAGGCAAAAATTATAACAACACAGTGCTTCTTTCTTTCCACATATCATTTGATAAAAGAGCTACATGTAAGTAAATCTCAAAGCTTCTGTTCATATTTCCTGATCGTACAAATCTAACATTCATCAGCCTTATGTCTGTGATAAGATTCATGCAAACAGGCTGGCTTTGAAACATGCCTTGAAGGTCAAGAAACAAATGGTTTAGGACACAAATGAATAAAGTGCCCTAAAAAAAAAGGAGGAAGGGGGACTTTTATATTAAATCCCATATGTTTTGCAAAGAGAGAGATCAAGCTTTCATTATAATGACAGGAACGTGGCTCAAGCTGACAACATGAAAATGGAGAAAAATCTCTCATTGAGTGCTTTATAAGTGAAGATCAACACTGCAGTTTTCACATGAAAACCAACAGAAAGCTAGAAAGTTCTCAGAACAAATAAACTAATCTGAATAATTGATATTTCAGCCTAGTGGCTGAATGAAAAATATTAAAATTGTTTGGTGTCAACATACTGTTTTAATTCTTTAGGTTTTGTTGCAAAAACAAAGCTTTTGTCTTCTTTGTTGTTCCTTCAAGGTGAATAAAGTTTTTAATCAGATTCCAAATGAACCAATTGATTTTAGTGCTCTTTACCCTCTTATTATAATTAAAAGTTAGTATATTAATTTCAACACACTTGTTAAAATGTCAAAATCAAATGTTTTAACTTCCAAATATTTTTTTTTCCTGACAAAACTCTCTGCTGAATTCAGCATCAGTTTACAACTGATTTTGGCTAAACCCAAACTTCATGTTTCTGTTGATAATTTATTTGTTGATAAGCTTTTCCTTGTACTTTTTCTAGTAGCATTCTGTTGTCCAATGCCTTTGTTGGATATCCAGCAAGCTTCTACATGTGTAAGCGTACTTTGCTTAGGTATAAACATTGTTGAGATGGAAATGTAGCCTTTTTTAAAATTCTTAGCAGTTCTGTAATCCCATGGATTTGGTATCAAAGCCTGTCCTTGAGGGTTACAATTACAGTCTGCTTTTTGGACATAGAAGGCAACCATTCCTAGATACCATAAACAGATTTGATAATGGTATCCGTTCCTGGGTACATTTGTAATGTGATCAGTCAAGAACAGATGAGTATCCAGGACAACCATTGATCTGGGTAGGAAGGTGACAAGCAGTGGACAAACATCAGAACAGATTTAGAGTAGGAACAACCTTGCTATATCTTCTGTTTCACTTCAGCATTAGGAAAGTTTAAATGATGTTGAGCTAAGTGCTGTCCTGTCTCTGCTACGAGGAGGCTTCACCTGATAGACAGTGGTTATGTACAAGGGATTAACTGACTTGAGTGAGTTTCTCTCTGAGGTGTTTTTTTTTTCCCGTTAACAGTGATCACATATTACATCTTATAATAATCAATAATCAGGAAGTGAAGTCAGTGACAAAACTTTCACTCACTCCAGTTGGAGATTTAAATTCTTCTCTGATATCTGCCAGCCAACAAATCCCATTATATTCTTGATACCAAATAAAATCTTCTATTATTCCAATTAAATTTCTTAGGTGGTCGTTTGGGGTTTTTTTAGTATCACATCATCAGTATACTAAGCCTTGTCATTTCATGATGAGTTTTTACAATAAACTTTTTCAATGTAGAATAAATATTGTTGCTTGGCAATAAATTTTTGTTAAAATCCTATTACCATTTGATAGAGTAAGAGATAAAGTCATAAAACCAAATTAATTTCAAAATAAAATCATAAAATAATATTAAATGTTTTTAAAAAAGAATATTTAAAAGGTTTTGGCAGCTCATCCTACAGAATCTACCTCTTATCCACTTCTCCACACCACATTCTTACTTAGAATTTGAAATATCCAAAACCAAGGAGCATCTAAGAGGAATTTTACACTCTGAAACAAGAGTATAATCACATCACTGTATAAATCCATGGCTTTCATATCTTGAACAGTGTGCAATTCTAGTCTGTGTGAGAAACCCTGCAAAAGATTTTAAATGTTCAGAGGATAACATCAAAGATCAAAGTGTCCTTTATTTGCCAGTTTCCTAATGTTAGTCACTTCACACAGAAATTCAAATTTGAGATAAAAATTGCTAGTAAGAAAACACAGATTATATTTATGTTTATGAAATAGGAAGCAAAAGTGGGATTCTGATACCCAAAGCCTCATACACCCCAGAGTATCTCCAGTCTACCTATTTTACAGGACTGCCTAACCTGGACACAATAAATTCACAAGGCACCTTCTTTCACAGTCCAGAAATTCTCTAACCACAATTTATAGTTATGCTTATGTTTTCAGGAGTGCCTTTTCTGTGAAAACAATCATATGTGCCCCAATCACTTTTCTTTCACAATGCTGTTTTGAATGCATTGTTATATATTCTAAATAAAATATACATAAATCCCACTAAGTATCCTAAAAAGATGAACATCACATTGTTATACCCATCTTCTGCATAATGGTCTTGCAGTTACAGCATTCACCAAGGATTCAAGGCTACCTTCAGTCCAGAGATGATATTGACTACCTCCCTGGTCACCAACGACTCAGATTTTAATGTTCTGGGGACTCCACTGCTCTTCATCTACATTCATAGTTCTGGTCTTTCTAGTCACCAGTGACTCAGATTTCAGAAGGAGGGATGGGAAAGCCTCTGCCTCAGAGTACAGAAGAGCTTATGGTTGGATAGTTAGGGTATTGATCTTAGATATTGCCCTGACATCCTACTCTCTAGCCATATCAGGGGAAGGTCCTGAACACAGATATACTGCATCCTCCTTTACCTCACACTAATATGTAAACCCTTCTTCCACACCATGTTTTAATCAGATAATATAAAGGAAATAGAATCACTCCATAAGGAAGTTTAGAGCTGAAGTGCAACATAGTTTTTCCTCTTATGAAATGCATATTGTGTCCGAGCTGAAAGCTCCCCTATTGCCACACATGCAGGGGAGCTGGAGCGTCATGCTGGTGATGGAAAGCCTAACAGCAGCAGCAGAACCTTTCCCTTGCTATGACATTCATGATGGGCCCAAGTACAGATCCCAAGACATAAAATTAGTGTGAATTAAAGAATGTATGATTCACCTTAGCATCTTGTCTACCACCACTCCTCATTCTCTCAGGCATGTTTGGATTTGAAAGCTAGACCGTCTGAGACTCTGCCCATTCTGAACATAGGTGCTGGATTTTGTGCAATATAAGATACATGAAAGCAGTATACAAGCATATAATAAAGACAAATGCAGTGTCAGAAGCAAAGCTACCTAGGATAAGGATTGCGCCTTAAACGTTCCAAGCTTTGAAGCTATTTCTGACAATGATCAGCAGGTCAGAAAATATTTTCAAAATACAGCATAAATAGGAAGGGTGCACTAGACAGGAAGGGGAGAGTTGACAGACATCAAGCAGCACAGATCAATTTCTCTACCAAACAGGGAGGGCAAACATACTTTTCAAGTCTGTCCCAAAGGTTCTCGGCACTTATCTTTGCAGATAAATACTTAGTGCTGCACAAGCAGTGTAAGTGCCTGAAATCTAAGGGTTTCTTGGAACACATGAAAGTGAGAGAGAAATTAATTCAGAAAGCAAAAGCAGGCAGAAGCAATTTAGCTGTAACTTGGCTTGACCTGCCTAATGCATGTGTTTTCATCTCTCTTGCTTTAACAAAGATTACACTGAGCAAATATATTCCTGAAAAGATTCAGTCACATACTGGCAAGTATTTCAGCTTCCTGTGTTCATTTCCATGGCTGAGACATGCTTGTGAAGTGACTTGGAATACAATATTTAAAGGAAAAATCTCAGTCTGAGAGCTTTTATATATCTCAAGCAGAACTTAAATAAAAACAAGTGGAGAGTGAATGTAATTGTTCACAAAGGAAAAAGAAAGATGAATGGACAATAAAAGAAAAATCCCTCAATAAGAACCATGGCTGTGCAAGAACTTGGAAGAAAAGTAAACATAACAGAAACATGATTTATGTAGTACATACACATATAAATAAATATAAGAGCCTGGTCTATTTCTTGCAATGAGAAAGCTTTCACTCAGTTCCATGGCATAGAATTAGTCCATAAATTTACAAATTATTCAGTATTTAATCTAGCAAAGAAGAACATGTTTAATCTAGTAAAGAAGTAAAGAAGAAACTGGTGTTTTCAATGTAAATCAGCTCAGGTTCACTCAGATATTACCTAGCTGAACATCTCATGTGGTTAAGCAGGTGCTAATGGCAATGCTAACAGTGCCAAGCACAGATCAGCCCAGGAACTACAGTAGAACAAATACCTGCTTGTGTTAGATGCATGTGGGGAAAGTAGTTGGAAACATCATTTTCCTAGTTGGCATATGTTTTCCTGTAGCATCCATTCCAAAAATGCTTGAAGTAATTGGCACCAAAGGGAAAAAAGGAGGGAGGTCAGATTAAGGCTACCCAAATCAGCAGAGAAAGATCATCACATTGGTAAAGAGAGCAGCAGTACAGACACTTATAAGCAAAGGGAGTAGCTGCTGTTGCCAGAAAAACAGTCAAGATGGGATGACATGTGTACTCCTTTGAAAAGATTCTTCAGGAAGAGTGGTAGTCTTGGGGTTTGTCTTTTCCTAGTTCAGCAGGACTGTTTCAGGGGCACTGGGGCAACATCAGAGCAAAACTACGTAGCACAGAACAGCAAGTGAAGAACACTAATGAGACCACATTTAACCACCTTAAACACAGCTCGCTCTTGTTTGCAAAAGGGAAGAAAAGTGAATATAGTGTTAGCTAGGAACATGTGGTATGAGACCTAGCACATGCCAATAGAGTAGCAGAGGGAAGTGTGTAGAAAAGGTAGTTTTAAGACCATATACTCTGAGGAACAGAAATATGTGGATTAGAAAGTGAAAGGGTGCACATTTGTCCATGTGTCTTTGGCATTAGTGCAATTTCAGTATATTCTGGTCCTGAGACTTCGCACTGGGATTAATGACTCCTGATGTGAATGATATTTGTTCTGTGAATTTATTTAGCTATTATTAAGAATAAATTAACTATCCAGCATTTTGAGAAAGGTTTAACCTGTGAAAAGCGCTCTTTTCTGGAAGAGGGCAAGAGATTACTTTTAAGCTGATGCATATTTAGATGTGAATCATACATGAGTAAATTGATTTTTTTGCCTATAAAATTAGTCTATCCACAAGACAGTAGAAAAGTACTAAAAAAATGAAGTCATTGATTGTGCAAACAAGTACACAGGTGCTGACTAAATGCTTCATGTTCTTAAACATACATAGAGTTGAATTTCAAGTTCCATGAGAAAGGTGTTTTACCTCAGAAAATCTTTAAAAGTTTGGAGATAAAGCTCTGGAAAACCAAGGAAAAGTTGAGAGATAGAGAAGCCAGAGGCCAGTAACAAAGTTTAAAAAAACAAAAACAAAAAAAAAAAAAACAACCAAACAGAAATAACAAACAACCAAAAAAAAAAAAGAAAAAAAGGAAAAAAGGAAAAAAAACCACCAAAAAACTTCAAGGGGTTGAAAACAATTGCTAAGATGATTACTTAAAAGTATTTTTCACATTGGTTACCTGTACACCCATGAACATCTGTGTTCTGGTCCTTGTGTATAAGCCTGATCCAAAGCTCACTGAAGACAACCTGAAAATTCCCAGTCACTCCAATGAAACCTGGAAAATCATCTTTTGGTATATAACAAGCAATATCAATAATCATGCAATAACTAACAGATTTGGTCTGATTTTTCATACCTGGAAGAAAGTGTGATTTGCTGACCTGTAACATTCCAGAGCTCTATCCAGGTTTCCATTTTTGCTTTCCACTTCTAATAGGGAAAGCTTAGAGAAGGCAGCCTTTGCTTCACTCAGCTGTGAAAAAAACCTGCAGGATGCATTTCCTGAGGATTTTCCCTTTTCTTTGCATGATTACATTTACCAAAAAAACTATAGCCAACTCTCAGTTGTCTGTGGGTAGATAAGCTAGGCTGTAGTTTAATTTTGCTTCATGAGCTGATAACCCAAGCTGGTTCTGCATGAGCCAGCTCGTGTCCTGGAGTGGTATATCCTCTCGCCTGTGCTGCTGCTCTGTGGGGATTTGCCATTTCGGCTAGCTTTAGCTCAGGACAATCTGTGCTCCACTGCCTGCAGCATCCCTGACATTCCATGTTTCTCTCCACTACCATTTCATTGTACCCTCTGTCCTGGTTTCAACACCCTCTTATCAATTATTTTCCACATGGTTTACAAATCCAGTGGTATGGCTTTATCTAGGCTAGTTCACCCATCTTTTCCCTGACTACTAAAAAAGCTGCTTCTTTTGAATGCTTTAGGCCCCCTTTTCTGCAAACCTTGCTAGAAACTTGTCATGAGGCTACATGAGGATGTATATATGAGGAACAATACAATGAGGAATTACAAATTCCAAAGAATAAAAAGTAAGAATAAACCCCTGTCTGTATTCTAAAAAGTGAGTCCCATGTGCATATCTAGATATTGATTTCAATAAATCAGGCACCTCTTTAGGTAGACAAGTTTATGAGAGAGAGGCAAGGGATCCAAACACCATGGGCTGCATTTGAGTTTGTGAGAAGGGACCTCGTCAAACTGCACGAATGAGAGGACTGGCAGGCAGCTCCTAATCAAAATGTGTTAGTGGTATTTCTAAAAACAATCAAGAGTGATCTTAAATGTTTTGATTCAGTATGCTTCTCATATTATCTTATGCAACAGCTCCCAGAGAGAAGTAATTTTTTTTTTTTATTGTTTATATTATGTTTTTATATTATACATATAAATATATTTATATTTTATATTATATTTTGCAGTTTTCTAGTCCACCAGGTTCTGAGTAAAATTTTAATGATGTGACAACAATAAAATAGAAGAAATAAAAAAAAACAACTCAAGAAAGGAACAGCAAAATAATTTATTAAGATCTCATTATTTTTAATTCAGTTGTCTGTTTTACATGATTGTTCATGGTATATATATATGTTAAGAGCACCAAAAAATTCAAAAATACAAGAAAATATTAAAGAAGGATTTCATTTATCTGCAGCTGTGAAATGTACAGTTTAATCTTGAAAATTTTCTCCACTGGTTTTCTCTTTACCTGATAAAGAGATGGGAAGACAGAGAAAATTTTCTGAAAAGTGTCAGGCTGCATGGGATTATTTTAAATTCATGCACAAATGGAGACTTTCTCAACCAACCTTATTTCTCTCTTAAAAATTTTTACTGCTCATTTAAAAAATGCATTTCCTAAACCTTATTTTCATAATGATTTTATTTGTCATAATGGTTCATGTCTACTTTCCTAAAAAGGTTTTAGTAGTTCTCTGTGATTTTAAAATATGCATTTTTACCCACAGAGATTTATGCTTGAAAAAGCTAAGCGAGAGGTGATCTGGGTAAATGGAACACTGCATTGGGAACTTCATATTTTTTCCTTGAGCTCAGTTGAGAAGTGCTCAGAATAAACTAGAATTACTGACACAACTTGTCTGTCTTCCCACTCAGTCCAGAGCCAAATCCAATTAGTGTTAGTTAGCAATGCCTTCCTAATGTGGGAAGATGGGTGTAATGTGAAAAATCGAAGCAAATGGACGTGTAGAAGTCATTTATATGACTTGGTGTAAGTTATCTCACCAGCTGGGGCAATCCAAACACAGATGCTCAAGATAAATTCTACATCCCATTCCTCCAAGCAGGTATTAGTGAATAATTGAAGATGAAAAGGGTTCTCTAAGACAATGAAGTTATTTCAGTATTTCCAACATGGAATATGGGGAATACAACAGAAATCTAGCATTTCTGTTCACATCCTTAGCAGTCTTTGAGGCTCTTCTGCTCCCTCCACTCAAGAAGAAGAAATCTTTTATGGCTGTTTTGCTGTTGATACATATGTGTAATCCCCCTGTTCCTGTATGGGAATTGCCACTTACAGTTTTAAAGGCAAAAAGGTGTAACACAGCTCTGGCCCACGTAGATCTTGCCTGGAACAAACACCAAATAAATGTGTCCAAAGCAGGAGCGATTTGAAGAAATGTTTCTATGCATGATATACAAGACATTAGACTAGGATCATTTTGCTCTAAAAATCTGTTAAGCTACAAAGGTATATTCAAGGAGGTAAACAGTTTCCAATAAATCCACAGAGGTTCAGTAGGGAATTGCATATACATATTTAGTAATCTCAAAAGGTGCACTCTTAAGAAGAAAGAAATACTTTTGTATCCCTGAGCTTATAACTCAATCTATTGCAGATATCCTTAGAAATCCAACCATGGGGCCCAGCAGATTGGGTCACTGTAGAGGAAATTCACTTTAGATAAAAAAAAATATTTTGGGAAAATTTCAAAACATGTTTTCTTTATTATGTATTTTATCACCTAGTTTTATATAAGCAAGATACAAGTAATTGTGAGTGAAGTAAGTTAACATAGTGATATGAGAATGTTACCATTAATGTTTCCTTTATAATAGGACAATGTTTTGGTCTGTAAGGCTTTCTTATTCTGGTAGAACCATCAAAAGAACTTAGCTCCCATTTAGGTACCTAAATGAAGCAGTTCTGTTCTCAAGAGGATGAGTTCAAAGGATCCATTTTTCTCAGTGGGATGTGCTGAGAGTTGAATGCTTAATAGTATCTCTCTACTTCATTTATATCTTTAAATGGAAATGAAATTTTCAGACAATTTGTCTTCTCATATTGGTATCAAACCAGGAGTTGCTGAGTTGTTGATTGGTTTTGACAATTTGTCTTTTAAACTCTAATAGCAAAGGCCATTCAATGTTATTACACAAAGATAATAAACAGTAAAGTTTTTAATGTGATTTAGAGAAAAACTATGTATTCAAACAGTATTTCCATATTTAAAATTCATAAATAGCATGCTTATCACTTTCATTTGGCTTTAGCCCACCTGACAGTTGTGATTGGTTCTAATAAAAATTATTCCTATTAAATATTGCAATAAAAGCAATACTACTTCTTTTCTCTCTGAAATGAATGTAGACCAGCCTTTTCTTTTACCGGATAGTGGGTGCTAGTATTACTGAATACTGAATAGATATAGAAGGCTTGAATTTTCTGAGACAGAGGATATATTTCTGAAGAATACAGTGATTTCTTTCTACTTCAGAAATAGGGGTTACAGAGTTGGAAGTGTTTTTTCATCCATTAAAATTCATGAATTTCAAGAAAATGTTGCCTTTCCAGACTGGTACATTATGAAGACTGGGAATCTTTCTCAGAAAACACAAATCCATTCCAAAACAGTCATTTGCTAATAGTAATAACATATTCTGAAAAGACCAGGCTCAGCTATGCTCTACGTAGTTTAAAGCAAGCACTTGACCCACTGTTTCCCAGTTCCTAGCGGAGGTTTCTAATCTACTGGTTGCAGAAAGCATCACTAAATGAGTCACTCTTTCGACTCCTTCCTTTTCTTCTCTCCCTGCCTCAACCTTAAAGATCTTCTGAATAGAAGTTTCACCAATTCACTCCTCATATCAAGTCTGTGGCTGTGCTTATCAGTGTATATTCAACAAGAGACAGCCGTGTTTGTAGAGCACAGCAGCTTTTTGTTAACTCTGAGTTCAGTGGTAGAAGATGAGATGTTACTTTTACTACTTTCTGCCTTTTGACTCTTCCAAATAGAGTTCTTATACTCTCAAACGCCGCAACACTATACAATATTTTGCGAGGCTACTGATAGCCACTTGGAAAACTGAGAAAATGCAGAATATAGATGTTTGTCCCTTTAGATGGTTACCTCAGAGACTATACGACTTGATCTTTCTATGCTCAATATCTACCCATATTAAAAGAATGCAAACTTTTTTTTCTTTCATTCCATCATCTTATCCACAACAAAAGAACTTGAGGATATTAAATTGGTCTATTCTTGTAAAGCTCCTCAAATATACCACCTCAATCCATAATAGTATCAATATTTCAAAATACCATCAAAAGCACTTAAAAGTTTACTTTGTCAATAGCACATAGATAAAAGTTTTTGCTCTGGCTTAATAATTAAAAACTTTCTGGATTTGTATTTAGATTTTTAATACCATCATTTTTTAATGAATAATTTATTTTAATGGACACTATGTTTCAAATTGCTTCTTCTAGTACTGAATGAGGTTGTCCTTTTCCATCAGACATTCACAGTTCAATAAGGTGATAATAATCTGTTGACAGGAAAGAGCATGAGTATCTGCAAGGAGTGGTAAACAAAAAAGTGAACAACTTCTACTTATGAGTTCCAGGTATTTCCTATTACATTTGGATATAACACTCTTGTAAATTAGTCTTGCTAGACTCAATTTATGGAGAATGTAGAAAACAGGTTTAAAAATGTTTAATACCATTTTCTCCTTTTTGTTTTTCTTACAACATGCACCTCACAACTCATCTAAGAAAATTAAAAGGTATTAACTCTATTGTGGAAATATAAGCCAGCATTTTGAAGCTGTTTTGGTAAAAAAGGGGTCAGTAATCACCAAGTGAGATTTTAATAAGCAATAAGTTAAGTTAGAAACATAAGTCCCATTGAAACTGTGCATGTAGTGAGCTGGACAATTACTAATTCAAACATTTTAAAGTCAAAACACACATCAGAAGACATATCTTTACGTCCTGGAAGATTTGATGGTAATGGTGAATAACTAGCAAATATTAACTCACAACATGATGTTTGGGCTACAGAACAAGAGAAAGGGATACATACTGAACAGGAATAAAGATGTGAATACTACTTTAATATTTGTATTAGTTTGACTAACACGGGCGTACCTTGATCATTTCTAACATCCACAATTCAAAATGAATGCTGAAAAAAGGTCAGGGTTTAGTAAACTACCATGAGAAAATTTGAAAACACATGATGAGGTAAACATCTCAGGGAGATGAGTTAATTTAACCTACCAAAAAAGATAATGACTAACAACCACCATTTATAAGCATGCATGCAGAGGGAAAGGCTTCTCAATTTATCAGTAAAATTACATATCACTGGAAACTGAAGCTAAACAAACTCAGACCTATCAAACGCACTTTTTTACAGTGAAGTTATTTAACCTGGAACAGTCTTGCCACGACTGGTGGTATGGTTTTCCACAGACAGACTGTCTACATCATGTTTTGATGTGTCAGGGTATATTGTACCAGCAGGAATCAAATCAGAAAATTCTGCAGTCAGTTTTACAGAGTAGGAGAAACTGGATTTAACAGTTCATTCTGGATTTGCAATCTTACCAAAATATCTGCCAATATAGAACTTTTTTTCCCTCTGTATCCATCTGTATTATAGCTTCATTAATGACTAGATAGTTTTTTAAAGTGGGACACATGAATTCAGGTCATCCATTACCTAAGGGATTTAAACTCATAATTCTCTTTCACCTAGAAAATCTGAACAAATAAAATAGTGAATACTTTTACTAAAGCTTTGCCACAGAGTGGATTAAAACAATTTGCATTGAACCAAGGGACTATAAACTAGACAATGTCTCAATAGGTCTGTGCCTTGTACTCTGACCTGAAGGTGGGAATTTAGTGCTTTTCTTACTTGCAGGTCTGGGTATGTATTTCATGACAAAAAACAATTGCTCGAAGTGAAAAAAGGAAGACTAGGGAAAACATGGGCCCTCTCCAGAAGGAAATCAGACATCTGGTTACTTGGGACTTGGAGAAGGCTGAGGTACTCAATGACTTTTCTGCCTCAGTCTTTACTGGCAAGTACTCCAGCCACACTGCCCAAGTCACAGAAGGCAAAGGCAGGGACAAGGAGAATGAGGAACCCCCCACTGCAGGAAATCAGGTCTGAGACCATCTAAGGAACCTGAAGGTGCACAAGTCCATGGGACCTGATGAGGTGAACCCATGGGTCCTGAGGGAACTGGCAAATTAAGTGGCTAAGCTGTTATCTGTCATATTTGATCGGTCGTGGAAGTCTGGTGAAATTCCCACTGATGGGAAAAATTAAAAAATTAACCTCTGTTTTTAAAAGGCAAAATAACAGGGACTACAGGTCTGTCGGTCTCACCTCTGTGCCAGGCAAGATCATGGAGCAGATACTCCTGGAAACTATGCAAAGGCCCAGGGAGAATAAGGAGGTGAACTGGTGACAGCCAACATGGTTTCAGTAAGGGCAGAACATACCTGACAAATTTGGTGGTCTTCTACAACAGGATTACAGGGTTGGTGGATGAGGGAAGAGCAATTGATGCCATCTATCTGGAGTTGTGCAAATCTTTTAACACTGTCCCACACAACATCCTTGGCTCTAAACTGCAGAGACATCATTTGATGGATGGACCACAGTCCTGGGTTAATTGTTGGGCTCAATGATCTTAAAGGTCTTTTCCAACCTAAATAATTCTGTGATTCTATGATCTCACAGGCAATCAGTTTTGAATTTATCTACACTATGGCACAATGTCAAGAGAAGATATTCCCCTAGTAAATGGGAGAGTTGGGTTTGACTCCACTGTGGATTTTAGGTTTAGGTTAGAGAGACAGGTTTCCCTACCGTACAAGTTAATCTAACCAATAGGCCATTAGCAGAAAACACTGCCTCCTTTGCCTCTTTACTGGAATGGAAACCTCTTTGGTCCCCGTCCTTTGTGCTGAGTGCAGTGGTACTCACCTGTATTAGCTGTGGTCAGATTGACAGCTATTTTACGTTCAAGAGTTTAGGACTCCTTTCTGAATGACACTGGAAGTTAGGAAGAAGCCAGGCACCAAGCTGCCCATGCTCTCCTGGAGAGTCCTGTAATTAGGTCTCTAAGTAAGTCTCAGATCAAAGGGAGGGAATTATATGAATCCAGTCATCTCCAATGTGATAAAGCCCATCAAGCACAAGCTTTCTGAATTTATTTCTTAGGCTAAGCCATCTAACTTTCACTTAAATCCTACTTTAAAAGCTCACGTGGCATTTATACAACCAAGTATATGCTCACCCATATTGCCCAATTTCAGGAGTATTTCATGTATGTAATAAATGAAGTTATAGAGCCATTAAAATACAGAAAGTTAATTAGGAAAGTTTTGTGATGGAAATAAGTCTGCCAAAGTATGAAGAAAGACACAGTGAAGAGATCGGGTTCACTTCAGACTTCAACTTTTGGTGTTCATAGCGTCCTTTGTCACTTTTTTTCCAGCTTAAGTATAGATGTTCTGCTTTCACAATGCCAAGAAACTTCCTGAACTTTGTTATAATAGATATACAGGTCCCTTTTCATTTGATGCAAATTAATATTTATGGAATACTCAAGCCTGAGTTTTGTCTTATATGATGACTTTGTATGCAAATGCTGTACCTGTATAAGCCGTTCTAAATTCCAAGTAGGGACTGGGACAAGACTTTCACACGCTGTCCAGTTTAAGGACTCTCTTGGTAACCATCTGGGATGAATTTGATTTTAATTTCATATTTAAATTGAACTAAAGATAGCATAACAAATAATTATATAAAAAATTCCAATTATTTCTGATAATCTTGTAATTCCTTCATGCAGTGAAAAGATTTCACTATATATATCCTAGGCAATAAAATTTTCAAAATTTCGAAAAGAGAACTGTATACAATTACTGAAGTTTCAAAATCAAATACCAATAAAGCTGTGGGTGTTTATTATGAAGCCTTCAAAGCCTTCAAATTCCGTGAAGCCTGATCTTATGAAAAACTGTTTAAAGGTGACAGCTTGAAAGTTATGCAGCATAGAAAAAAGTTCACTTCATGCTTCCTGCTATGAATCTATGAAACCAAAAGGGCTTTTGCACTCACTTAAAAAAAATAAAATAAAAATAATCTTTTCAGAACTTTTTCCTCTCAACTTTTCAGAGCTTTCTAGAAATCAGATGGAAGAAACCCTAAAGCTACAACATGAAAAAGGAAAACAAAACATTATTTCAGTGATTTTAGCTAACTCTACTGCCAGCTAATGCTGCTAGATGAGTTTATCCCTTGTTTTATGGAAGAAATATTGACTTTCTGATTCTTTAAGCATTTCACTGATCTCCTTTGATCAATTAAGATGTGAAAGATTTTGACACTTATGAATGATTGTGGAGGCATGATAACGATCATATAGGTGTAGCTTAATAACATATTTAAAAAAAAAAAAAAAAACAAAAAAAAACCAACAACAACCAAGATTCGGTGGCAGAGGGAGAACATATGGAATTTCAAAAGATCGTTCCTAATAGGCAAAAAAAAATAAAATAAATCAGATACTATATTTATTTTTAAATGACACTCTACAGGACTTTTAGTCTGATGAAGAATTCACTCAGATTTTCTTATTTCAGAAAATTTTAGAAAATTCCTCTGTAAGTTCAACTACACCCTACTGGGAAAGGCATAATGGATGCTTTATTTAGTGTTGATTTCTGTGCACAGTGATGTCAGGTGCAGCTGGAAAACTTCAAACAGAATGGGTTATGGCAGACTTCCCCTTGGCCTTCCCTAGTTTTTAACAAAATCTGCAGGAAATAATTATTTTGGAAACCTCTTCTCCTCTTTGAAATTTGTCAAAATTTTCCTAATTATTAAAACCCTATTCTAAGGACACTAACACATAAGTATTAGCCTACAAGTACAAAAGTACTTCATAACTACTTACATAAGCACATAAGTAAGTCTCTTTTCCTTATGAAAATGAGCTAAACAAATAAGCAAATATATACTTGCTGGTATAGTTATAAAAAGGAGTTGATCAGTTTACAAACCACAGTGTGAATTATGTATGAAGTAGGAAACTAGAAAGACAATGTAGTTTGAGGTCTGTATTGGTATTAAAGGACTCTGTCTGGGTCTGCCAACATCAATAGACTTTTGACCATTTCCTCCAGAAAATCTTATCTACTGACAGCTAATGGAAAGTCTTCTTTCACCGGAGTGGTAGGGACCGGCATATATAGGAAAGCTCTGTTTCTGCATGTACTATGAGATTAGCAGACAGCTCTGATGCCTTTGTGGCAGCACACATTCTTTTCTGTAAGAGGTTTGCTTTCCTCTGACGGTATCATATTATTTCCTTTGTATCCCCCAGTAGTGACTGCTAAAAGCTGAAATTCTAGTGATAACTGTGGTGGGAAATAGTAGTGAACAATAGTCAAAGATTATTTTTACAATACCTGGAGATTCAAAATAGCCAAAGATAAGGTTTTAATTTTTTTTCTGCTTTACAGTTATCAAATAATTACTTTATGGAAGCTAATTTAAAGTGATATAATCTATTTTTATGTAACTGTTAGGCAGAAAGACTGGTGGCATCCCTGAAACAGGCATGAAGGCTATGCTGAACAGCAGTGCAGCAGTGGAGAGCAGATTCAAAGAGCAAATATGAAATTCATGAAACAGAGCTAAGATTTACATAAGTGTATCTGTTAGTTTTCAGATCACAACTAAAAGTAGAACAATAAATATATGTGTTTCACATGAGTTCCAGCATTCTTTTTCCCATAAACAGTTATTGAAAATGTGCAGCACTGATGAACCTAGAGCATTACAGCACTCAGACTGTACCTGTAATGCTGGTTTTATAAAAAAATTCTGCCATTAACCTTTCCCTTTCCTGAGGCTTTCAGGATTTTGGTACTAAAGGTGTAAGATGTATGTCTATAGCTGCAAAACTTACTCTTCCAAATGTGCTCAAAACTTCTAGGTTTCCTTTAGTGAAAAGTAATTCATAGAATCATAGAATTGTTTAGGTTGGAAAAGACCTTTAAGATCACTAAGCCCAACAATTAACCAAGGACTGCCAAGTCCACCACTAAACCATGTCCCTAAGTGCCACATCTACTCATATTTTAAATACCTCCAGGGATGGTGGCTCAACCACATCCCTGGGGCAGACTGTTCCAATGCTTGGCAACGGTTTCAGTGAAGAAATTTTTCCTAATATACAGCCTAAACCTCCCCTGGCACAACTTGAGGCCATTTCCTTTTGTCCTATTGCTTGTTATTTGAGAGAAGAGACCAACAGACCTCTTGTCGCAGCCTCCTCTCAGGTAGTTGTGGAGTGACAAGGCCTCACCTCAGCCTCCTTTTCTTCAGACTACACAACCTCAGGTCCCTCAGCCACTTCTCATAGGACTTGTGCTCTAGGCTCTTCATCAGCTTCACTGTTCTTCTTTGGACATGTTCCAGCACCTCAATGTCTTGTAGTGAAGGGCCCAAAACTGAACACAGTATTTGAGATGTGGGCAGTGCTGAGTCCAGGTGGATAATCACTTCCTGCTGGCCACACTATTTCAATGTTATTTGGCCTTCTTGGCCACCTGGGAAGCCTGTCAAATTACACTCAACTAGCTGTGGACAAACATCCTCTGGTCCTTTTCTGCTGGGCAGCCTTTCAGCCACTCTTCCCCAAGCCTGTAGTGTTGCATGGGCTTGTTGTGACCCAAGGGCAGGACCCAGCAGTTAGCCATGCTGAACCTCACACAGTTGGCCTCATCCCATTGATCCAACCTGTCCAGATCCCTCTGCAGAGCCTTCCTACCCTCAAGCAGATCAACACTCCCACCCAACTTGGTGTTTTCTGAAAACTTACTGGTGGTGCACTTGATCCCCTTGTCCAGGTCACTCTCACTCACTTTTTAAGCGTGACCACCCAGATAATTCTTTAGCCACCAAGCGGTCCATCCATCAAATCCATGTCTCTCTAATTCAGAGACAAGGATATCATGGTGACAGTGCCAAATGCTTTGCACAAGTCCAGATGAATGACAAGCTCTTCTAATAAGCCTTGATAACTCCGGCACAAAGATCCTTTTCCCCTTTTAAGAGAGGTGTTCCCTGTCTGTTGCCAGCAGTCTTCTTGTCATGTAAACTGACCTATGACCAAAACACCCAAAATTCTGCTGGTGGCACCAGGCTCAGAGCCAGGTATTGATCTGCTGGCCCTTCCCGTTTCTTCCCTCATCATTCCCTGCAACTGGAAGGATAGAGGAGAACATCACTTGCACTCCTGATCCTTTAACCAACTGTCCCAAGGCCCTGAAGTCTCTCTTGAGTACCTGCAGACTTCTTGTGACAACTTCATTGCTGCCTACCTAAAAAATCAATGATGGACAATAATCTGCGGGTCATACCAGGATAGGCAGCTTTCCTTTCTCTTTGTTAACCCAGGCCCCAGGGAGGCAGCAGACTGCCCTGAGAAGTGGGTCCAGCCTGCACACGGGGCCTTCTGTTCCCTTCAGCAGGGAGTCTCCGATGGCAATGACCCGTCTTTTTTACCTCACGGAAGCAGTTTTGACCCAGGGCATTGGCCGACTTAGCCTGGGCGACACCTCCATGCTAGACGAACCACCCTCCTCGTTACTGCTCGGTGCCACCTGTTGAGCCTCACACCAGCTGTGCGAGGGGACCTGGGGCGGTGGGGTGGCCACAGAGGGGACACACTTGCTGTGCCAGGCAGGAACTTGTCCCCATTGCCCCCTGTCCCCTACGTCACTGCATTCAGCCAGGCGGAGAGAGGATAGGGAATCCCCCACGTCACGCATCTGTCTGCCCATTGGGGCTGTCTCGGGAAGGCAGGGTGTGATCCCAGTAGTGTCTCTCTCTCTCTGGCTCCCTGACCCTGGTGCTCCCCAGCCCCCTCCCCCCTCCCCAGAGCGCTGTCACTGAGCAGAGCATCCCCTCTGCCCGGGTGCAGCTCCCACGGGAGCGCTCGCTGCCGCCGGTCGGCACTGGGGTCAGAGCAGGGCCCCGCCTGCGGCCCTGCACCTGGGTGGCAGCGGGTTCCCACCGGAGCTCTGTCTGGCACCTGTGTCAGTCGTGGTGGGCACTGAGCTGAGAGAGGCCATGGCTTTCTGCCAGGTGGGCACCAATGCTCCCTGGTCGAGGTGACAGGGCTCCAGCACCCTTTCTGCACGCACTGCCATGCAAATTACCACACCACACCCTTGTTGCCACATCACGTCCTGTTTGCACACCTTGCTGGTAGCACTACAGGTCTTTGGTGCTCCCTAAAGGTTTCTTTTATATGTGTGTCATGGTTTAATCCCGGTTAGCAACTATGCACCACACAGCCACTTGCTCACTCCCACCCTGTGGGATAGGGGAGACACTCAGAAGAGTGAAGATAAGAAAATGTGTGGGATGAGGTAGAGACAGTTTAATAGGTAAAGCAAAAGCTGCGCACACAAGCAAAGCAAAACAAGGAATTCATTCACCACTTCCCACTGGCAGGCAGGTGTTCAGCCACCTCCAGGACAGCAGGGCTCCACATGCGTAACAGTTACTTAGGAAGACAAACACCATAACTCTGAACATCCCCCCTTCCTTCTCCCCCAGATTTATATGCTAAGCATGACATCATAGGGTATGAGATATCCCTTTGGTCAGCTGTGGTCAGTTGTATCCCCTCCCAACTTCTTGTGCACTCTTAGGCAACTCACTGGTATAATGGTGTGAGAAGCAGAAAAGGCCTTGACTGTGTAAGCACTGCTCAGTATTAACTAACACATCCCTGTGTTATCAACACTGTTTTCATCACAAATCCAAAACATAGCTCCATACCAACTACTATGATGAAAACTGACCCTATCCCAACCAAAACCAGTACAATGTGGGGGCAGGGGGCTTGAGCACCATTGCTCCTGGCCCTGTCCAGGTCCCATCAGCTGCTGTTGCATGAACTGGTGGCTCCTGGTGGGTCTCTTGGCTCTCCCTGAGGTTCTCGTGGTTCAGGAAAACCTCACGGTGCACCATGCTGGAGTGCTCCGCTGTGGGTCATGCTGGTACCAGAGCTGCTCACCTCAGAGAGTTACCATTATAACCCCGCCAGCATTTTTTTTCTTTACATATTTCAATTATGTGAATCTTAGTCTTTTTCTAGATATCTTTCACCCAGATGGGAAATAGATATATTTGTAACAATATCCTTTCTTTCTTTTCCTGTAGAGGTTCAGGTAAAACCTTCCTAGAAATAGCTTCTGATACCACCAAAAGTTTAACAAAAAAATAAAAATAAAATCTTGATATTTCTATGTATGTTTATAATTGATGACTGGCCCAGAGCTTCCTATGTACACATAGATGATAAAAAACAAAACTCAAGGTGATCAAGACAATCGTAATTTGTCACTGTAGTACTAGGCTGGTAGAGAACAGTTTTCCTGAACCAGTAACACTGGCAAGCAACTTGCGATAAAAATTTATTTTATAAAATTACCTTACCTGAGAGCTGTCTAACGATATTCCCTAGAGTAAAGACCAGGAGGATCCCATGAATTGTCTCGCTTTTCAATGTTGGTCCTAGCCTGTTGCTGAGGGGTAACTCAGTTAGACCCCCAACTCTTTACTCAGCACTTTTAGGGAGGCTTTTCCCAAAGCCTACTTTTAGGCTCCTGGTTCAATCGTACTCCCAAATTCTCTACAGAATAAGAATATATATTTGGAACTTGGCACTTAAGTTACAAGAAGTTTGTCTACACCTTTCCTTGCTGCATCTCATGTTTGTAGGAAGTTAGCCTCTCTTTCCTGAGCACTATTTGCTTAAATCTAAATTAAGTTTGCAGAGCAAATGGCAAAGCTCAGGTTGCAAATCTGGAGACCTTCTCACAATTTGCTAACCTGTGCCTATACGCAGGCAGCAGGCCAAAGGTCTTACATGGGACAGCTTGTCCCCTTCATGTGCTAATTTCCACAGGCCACAGGGAATTCTGCCTGTCATCTCCCAAGATGAAGGCTTTGTAATAAGAAATCTGTAAGGAATCCTGCAGGCAAATAGGCTCTGATGGAATTTTCTTTTCAGACAACCTTTTTCAAAAAATGAATTCACGTCAAACAGGGCACACCTCCACAGCTCCATCAGGCAAAACCATACTTCTGACACTACACTGAGAATTGGTGCCTGTATTCTTGCTGCCAATAGTATTTTAAAATGTGATGGAGTAGCTACCAGAATCTCTGTCCCTGCAGATAAAAATAGAAGAGAGGGGGCTGCTCCTCTATTGTTCTTCTTACCTGATCCAAGAATTGTGCTGGCATCTTTGAAAAGGCAAAAAAGATTTATCTGAACAGAAGCTAGTTAACTTTTCCAATAAGCAAACCATTTTTGCTGTCATTCTCTATGTATTTTGGGGTCTTAATTAAAAAACAATAATCGTTATTACTTGTTCGAAAAGTTCTTTTTTGCTTGTTTGGTTTTAAAGTTTTCAGCTTTAAGAGTGAAGTTTCCCAACTTTGTCTCTAGAGGAAAGGTAAGCATTATAATTTTTTTTATTACCGTGAGTTTGCACAAAACAGTTTGATCTAGGAATAAACAGGGTCTGCGTTCAGCACAGCTGACAACAAGGACTACATCAGTTTTATAGGTGAGGCAGGCAGAGAGATGATGCTAGTCTAATTAAACCTGTAACAGCAAAGGTGTAAGCTGCACAATTAGCACTAGGTGATTATGCAGCAAAAGGTAAATGCCATGGGAACTTTACTAGCACAAAGTTAGATGCCAAGAGACTGTATGCTCTCTTAGATTCAACAGTAGCTGAGCAGGATTTTGTAAATGAATGTGACAAGTGAGTGCCAGAATGAGGCACCTAAAGATGTGCCCGAGTTTCACTTACAACCCCAGCCCAAAGCCTCTTTACTTGCTGTTTGATTATATGTCTTGAGCTTCCCAGTGAAAGTTTCTACTGGGTCCTCTTCCTTTCAGATCTGAAAGAGCTGAAAAAAAAAAAAATAAATATGCAGACAGAGCTGACACCATGGAGGTGCTGAGGAGAAGAGGGGAGGAAGGAAGGATGTTTTCCTTCCAGAATCATGTTTGGTGACATGCTCGTTGCATGAAAGAGAAAGCCTTTCCAGCTTTGCTTTAGCACTAAGAATATCTGTGCTTGCCTGCTCTGGAAAAAGAGAGTGGTGCTACCAGAGAAATGTGCTCTTTTCAGGAGAGGTTTTTGTGGGAGTTATAATGAAGCACCTTTTGTTGCATGAGGAGCCTCCATCACTCTGCATCTTGTACTTTCAAAGGAGACAGCAGTTTATCAATGAACACAGCTACAGTGGCACTGGGGTGAGCTCCTCTACATCAGGAAGGCATAGCTGGTCACATACTGAGAGGATGATTCAAATGGTTTTAAGTTTCTGTAATTCAAATCTACTCAGTCAAAGCAAATCCACGTTTGAAGTTTCACACTATTTTAACAGTATAAAATATTTGTCTCTCACTTTAGTGTAAGGTTTTCAGATCTCAGAAAAGTTTGAATTAAATCCATCTGATTCATTGTGTGCCTGTGTGTATGAGAGAGACTGATACAGAACCCAAATAATTTTAACCCGAGGTTTCCTTTTTAATGCACTCATCTGAGGAAAAAACTGGGGAAAAGGTGTATTTACACCACATTGCGGTAGTATTGAAAAAACAGATTCTGTGGGAAAAAAATTATTAAATGTTCTTGAAGTTTTCTCATTCCCAGTTCCTGAAAAAGATGAAAGAGCAAATTCAGCTAGTTGAACAGTCCTTCTTATGCTTCCCTGTGATGGGCAAGGATTTCTACCTAGATTTCTAAGACTATGGCTATACAGCTCAGTCAGACGATGCTTTGTTCAGACACTGGATCTTGATTGCCTACAGCATTTATTTCTAGAAAGGTACCGGCTGTCTGGGTCTCTTGCTTGGCCCCATGGCAGCACTTACAAACCGATCCTCAGAGTTCGTAGGAACCAGGGACCATTCCCAGTGGGACAGCGCATGCTGCCATCCTGTTCTGCAAACACAGAGTGCAAAAGTATGGAAGAGGCCAGACCACACTTTTTTTGGCCCAGCTATGCAGCACCGCATTTATATGTGCAGTTATGGGCTGAGATCCCAGGTGTCCATTGTGGCAATTCCTTCCTTCCATCTGCCTATTGAGAACTTGTTGTACGTCAGAGACTAAAAAGATGCTATCTTCATCATCAGAAGAGACAGAAGACAAACCCCAACGAGTGCATTACTGGACAGGAAGGAAAATATATGATGTGCAACCCTGAGCTATATAAGCGTAAGGAGATTGATCCCTGAGCTATGGCTACAGTTATTATGGAAGGAGTTCTTTGGAGCCTTTATGTACATACTGCTTGGGGAATATTTTAAAGAAAATGTTTGGCATCCACTTTTTTCCTGTATCTTAAAAGTCTACAAGTTTCAGGACACGTTCCCCTCATAGACTCCCTGGTGAAATCTGTAACTGCAATTCTACATTCAAGAGTACATTAAGGTCTAAATCCTAAATTAAAAGAAAAATTCTAAAGTTATCAAAAATGGTCCCAGATGGCACATTTAGGTGTAGATTTTTAAACTGTTTAAACTGAAACTGAACAGAGTTTCGTTAAAAGATTCATTTCATCTGAATGTATTTGTTTATAAACTGTGTGACTGAGACTGTGGTTACACAGCCACTTTAATCTAAGAGAGTGCTTTTCCACAGCTTTAAAGTGAGCAGTGCCAGTTATGGCTCCCAGAAATGCTTGTACTGGTGCTAAGTTTTTGCAATCACCATGGGAACCAAATCCGGGAATATTACTGGATGAAATCTCACTTTGTAAAAAAAAAATAAAAATCCATATCAATATCCAGTTTTATAACCAATCATTTACCAGCTCTCACCCCCATGACACCAAATAAGATATGAAAATAAGTAGAGACAATGGAGCAAGGTGGGACCACACTTTTGACAACAACCTAAATTTATGTTCATTTAAAATGACTGCATAATCATATCTTTTTATAAAGCAGTCATCAAGATTCCCTCTGTAATCAAGGGTAAAGAGAAGGCAGTTCCAGAGGGTGATTCATCCCCTTTATTTTAGGAGAGAATGAATCACCCTCTGGAGTTGCCTGTCTTTCTCCACTGATTATGGATGGGCAAAGCCTGATGTAGACTACTTACTTCTTGGTAACTAGGGAGAGTGCATCTTATCCTTGGCAGCCATGAAAATGGACAGAAGGGGACATTTAAAAGATTGATAGGTTGTGGGGGTTTTTTTAAAAAAGAGATTTATTAGTGTCTTATTTACTGATGTTTGACACCAACATCTGCAGAAGTGAATGTTTAAAGTGAATGAGATGTTTTTTTGTTTGTTTGTTTTTTCCATGATACAGAAGTATTTATTTAGCACTTCATTGGAAAACAAATGAGTGTAAAATGTTTCTCTGGAACACATAGTGTATTTTAGCTTGTAGTGTAAGTTGTATGTTAAACAATGTACAAATTTTGCTAAGTTTTATACCTAAAGATAGGGCATGCATCAGAAAAGAAAGAACATTTTTTATAGCGCATGAGAAAAAAATCTCAAAAATGGAAAAATGAGTTAAATTCTAGACTAAATAGGACTGAAGTTGTATGGCTTACATGATTTCCCCAGGATTTAATGTATTGTTATGTCAGAAATGCTAATCACTATTATCAATCACATGGTCAATCACAGACCTCATTAAAAATGACAACCGTGAGATTCACAATTCATTTAGAAGAGCTGGAGAAGAAATTAAAAATGTTTTGCTTGGGAACAGCCGAGGCAGTGCAGGCTAATACCTCCTTGGCCTCTTAAACTATGCTGGGTTGTACAGGCAAGGATGGTGGTAAACAAATGCTAGAGAACTGGCTGATTAGCTGTAACACAATATCTTATGAAAGTGCACACTTCAATTTAATGCCTTAAAACAAGGCATACTTCATATGGTGGTTGTCAGCTCAAGACTCCTGAACAGGAAACACATCTCCAGCCTTTTTTCTAAGGTTTTGGTTATATTGGGGGTGGGAGTGGTGTGTGGGGGATTGGTTGGTTTGTTTGTTTGTTTGTTTGTTTTCCCTAGCTATGGGTTGATCTCTACAGATTCTGTACCTTATATATCTACTCATATGTCTTTTGCTTGGAAGGACAGGACAGCTGCCAGCTTGCAGCATTGGACCTGATCTCCACTGGGACTCCTAAGCTACATATCTCTCTGTAAATAAAATTGGTCAGACACTGCTTTTTGACACAGGTGACATCCATCCAGTAAGCTCTCTAACCAGCATGCAAACTACCAGGTAAGAATGGTGTCTGCTCCTTACCATCCCATAACTAGGCACAAGGCGTCATCTGCCTAAAATGCAGTTTGGCCTGAGCTAGAGCTATGTCAGGGGCTGTGCTAACACTGCAATGTTATGGACAATGGCTCAGAATTCTGAGCCCTCAGAATACCAATAAGCTAGTAACTCATTTACTATTACAAGCTTAAGGATCAGGTACCTTCCAGTATAAACATCTTCTGCCGACTTTTGCTGACTGTCCCATTTATGATTGCTGCGCCCCTGACCACCTCTTCCTTGGATAACCATCTCTGTAAGTTGCAGTGTGGAAACCAGTTACTCATTTCTGAAGGGCTTCACTTAGCTTCCTGGTATATGAGACTTTCAAGTGTGTGAGTTAGAACTGTCAGAGACAGAAAACTAATCAGAAAACCAAGAGGCAGTAAGAAGGGGAGAAAAGCAACCGTATGATTTTCAGAGACAATGAACACTTGGGAGCATGGACTAAGATGGAAGGAAGAGGTGAATGGACTGCAGGCAAAGAAACACACTGTACTTTGCTCCTAAAGTTTGGAACAAAAGAACATTAATATCCATTCCAGAACAGAAATGACAGCCATAAAATATTATGACTCATGTTGCCCTTTTTCCCTGCTAATGGGACAAAACCAAGAAGGACCCAAGCATTTCCTGATTGCTATAACTGAAGGACCAGTGCTATCCTTCAAAACAGAAACCTTGGAGCTCTTTTAATAATATAGTGTAACTCCATGTACATAGGCATTTGAGAGCAGTTTTAACCAACAGCTAGTTACAGACTTCTAGACTATATTTATATAGTTGTCTTTTTTTTTTTTTGTCTTTTTTTTTTTTTTGTGGGAGATTAATATGGTTGCAAAAACACTGCAGCTGTTATACCTGCAGTGTTGAATCTGGAACCCTAGATGAGAACAGTAAGACTGTAAATGTTCACTCAGAGAGGGTTCAAAATACCAAAACTATTAGCAAATAAGCACAATGTTTGCAAGACTGTTAAATTTATCCTTGAAATACAAACAAGGACATAAAGTGGTTTGAAGCATAGCTTTTCCTTTGATAGAAATGAGTGTATTATGATGCACATTTTTCCACAGATATTTTAGAGTACTTAATGAGTATTTAAAGCTAAAACAGATTCAGGTACCAACACAAAAAAATTTGCAGTTTTGCAGTTCAATAGAAAATTGCAAACTATGAAAATTATAAAGTACTTCAGAAACAAAATAGTTCATATAGTAAAATTGTCAGAGAAGTACTGCACAATATACTTTACATTCAGTAAAATTTGGTTTTAATAATTATATCTTTTTGTACTTTCCCAGTCAAGCCTCTTTTCTCCCCTTAGACTTAAAAAGTATTTTTAATTAATCTTCTTAATATGTGGCTTTTGTTCAAATCATTGAATTTTTTACTTATTGAGCAGATAACAGTAACTAATAGTCCACATTACCATTTGTCTTGCAGGCAAGCTGAAGATGACAAACCAGTGTCATCTTTCTTAATTACTGTTTTACCAGGGTAGAATTTAATGCTGAATGACATTTATGGATTAATGCTCTGTAATCTGAATATCCTGATGGAAATGACTTCAGAAAACAGACAGGCTGAAAGCAAAGTTCAGGGAAAGTGATATTACCCAGGGATGATCTTGGGCTTTTGAAACATACTCCACAAGCACTAAAATTTAGTTTTTAAAGTCTGTAAGTTTCGGTTTACTTGCATCGTTCTGTAAAATTTTATCTGGTATGTGATGTTAACTGGGACAAATTCAGCTAAGACACTTGAAAGAACACTCCACACTTATTTTTTCAAGTAGGCTCAACAATCTGACTGCATTCTATGATCTATTATGGCAGTACAAGTCACACAATTATCCTCCAGACAATATGTCATGCAGGTGACATCATGCAGCCCTGTACACAGATAAGGATTCAGAGAAAAGTCCCAAGCCTCTGTTCCAGCTAAAAGAGACTCTGCAGTCATAGAGATTTTAAAAAGTTCCTTGAATGCATACTTTTAAAGATGCATTGTGCAAAAGGAGAACTTCCTTTTTAGAATGCATCTCATGTGGCACCCCATTGTACTAATCTTTGCATTACCTTCCAGGACCAACTGTGACAAGTCTCAAAATGTATCTGTGTCATGAAAGACGTCATTTTATTTCCATGAAGTTGAATTAATCCACCTGTTCTTTCCCGCTGAGCTTTATACAAGGTAGTATAAGGAAAAACTCCAGCTACTTTAGACCTGCAGAGTGGAAGAGAATGGATTTTGCTGTTACAGAGAGACTGCAATAGTGAAAGTATCCCAAAATATTTTATCGTATAAAAGAGATGGACTCATTCCTAGAATGTAAAAGCTATTTTAGATCTCCTATATTCAGTCTTGGATGTCTATCCTACTTAACATTAGTTTGCAGAACTTAGCTTGGAGGGATTTACATTTCAAGAAATATCAAGTCTTAAAAGCACAAAATAATTTTAAGAGCTGTGTTTCAGTTCCTGTTCTACATAACAGTAACACTGCAGATAAGGAATAGACACATGGCATGAAAATCTGCTACAGTGGTTACACAGTAAATGGAAACCTTTTGACACTGAAATTTGCTTTGCTAAAAAAAAGGAGAAAAAAAAAAAAAGCAACCTGGCCAGAAAAATGTATATTTGTTCTGTACATTTTTCAAACTGTAACAGTTCATACTCTGTGCTTCTCCCAGACAAATGTTAGAAGTAATTGCATCATAAATCCCTGACACATTATTCCACATTAATTTAGAGTGTGGTTCAAATGAAGTTATTAATACAAATCTTATTTTTTCTCTCCAGTACTCTTTAGAATACCTATATCTGTATTCTCTCTGTTAAGTGTACATGATAGCTGTCAGTTATCTGCAGGTCAGTTTCGAAAATATTGGTAAATTTTAGATGTATTCAGTATTCCACAAAATTTTGTGACTTCACTGGATGATTTTACCTACTGTGTCTAAACATGCCTTTCTATATGCCATGTTAGTCTGCTCATTCTCCCTCTCTTGTACCTTCCTTTTCATTTTCGTATGACTGACTTAATTTGATCTCAGCTTATGGGACATCTTTGTCGATTTGCCTTTATCTTTCTCACCTGATTTTCTCATCCTTAGCAGCAGCTGCTTGGCTGGCTTTATACTTTGAGGGATGATTTTTTGGCATATTTTTCATAACCTGTTGATTGATTTTAATTTTCAATGTTGTATTAGGTTTGCATGGTAAGGTTTTGGTAGCAGGGGCTGTAGCTGTGACTTCTATAAGATGCTAGAAGCTGCTGCCATGTCAAACAGAGCCAGCTCCAGGCAGCTCCAAGACAGACCCACTTCTGGCCAAATCTGAACCAGTCAGTGACATTGGTAACACCTCGGTGATAACATATTTAAGAGATGGTAAAAAAACCTGTGCAACAGCAGCTGGGAGAGAGGTGTGAGAATATGGGAGAGAAACAACTGCCACCAAGGCTGGTGCAGAAGGAGGGGCAGGAGGTACTTCAGGCTCCAGAGCAGAGATTCCCCTGTAGCCTGTGGTGAAGATCATGGTGAGGCAAGCTGTGCCCCTGCAGCCTGTGGAGGTTAATGGTGGAAAAGATATCCACCTGCAGCCCCTACAGGACCCTATGCCAGAGCAGGTGGATGTGCCTTAAAGGAGACTGTGACCCTGCAGGAAACTTGCACTAGAGCAGGATGCTGGCAGGACCCATGGCTCTGTGTAGAGAGAGGCCCACTCAGGAGCAAGGTTTCTGGCAGGACTTGTGACCCTGGGGGATGACTATGCTGGAACAGCCTGTTCCTGAAGAACTGAATCCTGTGAAAAAGACCCACACCGGAGCAATTCTTGAAGAGCTACAGCCTGTGGGAAGGACACTTGGAGTTTCTGAAGGACTGTCTGTCATAAGAGGGACCCCACAATGGAGCAGGAGAAGAACGTGATGAAGAAGGAACAGCAGAGGCAACTTGTGATGAACTGATTGCAACCCCTATTGCTCGTCCCCCTGTGCAGCTCAGGGGGCAGGAGATGGAGAAATTAGGAGTGAAGCTAAGCCTAGGAAGAAGGGATGGGTGGAAGGAAGGCGTTTCTTAGATTTGTTCTTATCTCTCTTTATCCTGCTCTGTTTAGCTGTTAAATTAAACTAATTTTCCCAAGCTGAGTCTGTTTTGCCTGTGATTGGTAATTGCTGAGTGATCTCCCCATTCTTACCTTGACCCACAAGCTTTTAATTGTATTTTTTTCCCCCTGTCCTGTCAAGGAGGGTGAATGATAGAGAAGCTTGGTGGGCGTCTTGCAGCTAGTCAGGGTCAACCCACCACAAATGTTTTTTGTGTCATCTTTAAGTAACAATCAAAAGCCCCTCCCAGCTTAATGCCCCCCTGGAAGTATTGTATGTTTTCTATTATTGAGCTTCAACTATCATGTAGTTCTAGACTGAAAGAGTACATAATGCCTTATGAGTGGAAACGATATACAGAGAGACATGATTAAGAATTATTCTGGTAATCACAGAATAGTTGAGGTTGGAAGGTGCCTCTGGAGATTATTTGGTCCAATCCCCTGCTGCAGCTGGGCCACTTAGAACCAGTTTCCCAGGACCATGTGCAAACAGGGTTTGAATATCTCTAAGGATATCTCCAACATCCCTGAGCAAATTCATTTTACTTAAAATGTGAGCAATTTTTAGAACATAGATTTGAACAGAGGGGAGTGATAAACCTTAAGACCATCCTAGCTTTATCTTAATTATTTGCAAAGCAAAGGACTACTGTTATGGCAGTCCTGTGTCTAGTCAGCTAACCATGTTGACATGGAGTCAGCATTTGCACCAGTTGCAGCAAGTCCAGAGCAGAAATCACTGATATTTAAGAAGCATGTAAGTTTCCAAACTACCTCCGCTCTCCCTGTGCTATAACTTCTTTCTAGGGTGATCTGTCTACCTAAGAGGGCAACAATGACAACCTCTAGTTAAATTTTTCATTTCAGTATATTTCTGCTGTGTCTTGATTAAGACAAAAGTGCAATTGTGTAAGAGTTCCTCACTGGTTTGATGTTATTCAGCAGACCACAAAATGTAATTCCCCTGAATGACAGCACATTTCCATTACTGTAAAAGCTACTTGAGACATGCTGATGTGGACTAGGACACTGCTAGGGTGGGACAATACTTACGGTTTTAATTCTTCATTAGGAAATCCTTTACACATCATATGAAATATATATCCTAGAATTAATGAGCTCTGTATCCATCATGTTCGCCTTTCATGCATAGTGTAAAACACACAATCTAGAATTGATGAACTCTGTATCCATCATACCTCCACAGGATAAGGCAGATAACTGATCTTCTTTGCAGTGCAGAAAAGAAAAGGAAAGCGTGCTTGATCCCTGTATAGGATGAAATAAGGAAGGGTAATTCCAGAATTAGGGAACCCAGTACAAGGTTAGGATGTTAGCTTGGAAATCTGAATACCAGGATTCAATTTCCTGCCAAGCAGGTGACTTCGAACTGCCTGGGTGAACATTGGCAAGGCATTTAGTCACACAGAACTTCCATGTTCTGTCAGTAAATTTATGATAAGACTATTCTCACACTATGAGAATACATACATTAAAGGTTTTCAGATATTGGCTACTCAATGGTAAAGGATATGAATTGGAAAAATATGAGCAACGCACACACACACTTGGCACAACACAATGTGCTGCTGTGTGGATTTTTCCTCCTTTCAGTATTAAAAATGGGACTGATTTAGAACTCAATAAGATTTTAAACAGACTTGATTCCTTATGCTTTTTTTTTTAGTCTAAAAGTTGTATTTCATCTCCCTGAGGATTTTGATATATCAAAGTTTATTCGGGATCAAAGCCAGAAACCAGCACTTTTCACAGAAAGAAAAGTTTGGAAAGAATGGACTTATTTTTTTAATTAAAATAAAATATTTTAAACTTTACTCAGTTTAGGGATTCCCTCACCACTCTTTATTCTGTAGTTCTATGTTCTATTGGAGCATCCCAGCTGTTTTGCTATGTTCAATACTGAAGTAATGTCAGTATTTGTTTTATTAGTCATGCTAGTTTTTTCACATTTCACATTATATGGATAGCAAAGGGAAGGGCAAAGGGATCTATTACATTTCCTGCATATCTCCTTTTTCCCCCTTTTTCCTTCTGTGTTTCCCTAGAAATGGCAGCTTACTAGACAGGACAGCCTAGTATTGCGAATGTTTAGTGACAGACTTTTTATCTCTAGCCTCTCAGCTAGGGCATCTGCAAAAATCAGCAGTGATATTCCACTGAAATTGGTTTATTAATGCCTTTTTGTGATTTTTTTTCAGGAAGATTAACTGACTTTCCAGAAGTTTGACACAAAATGGCGTGGTTAAAAACAGGCTGCAAGTCTCTTAACCAATGCCTTCCCCACATCTTTTCTCTTTAAAGTCTACTTTTTACATTAACAAGTGGGCTTCTAGTTCCATTTGTTGCTTTTGGAAGCCCCAATTAAATTGCTGGTGTTGGGTGCTTGGTTTTGTGTTATCCACTTGTAATGTGCGCTCATGGCATAGCACTGAAATTAAGGAAAGACGTTCTCCTCCAATACTACTTGCCATAATTAAATCTGTAGTACTGATATGGACCAGAGACTGTTCTCTGGCTCTGAGGAAAAGTGACATGGCCCAGGTGGCATCATACCTACACTGTTAAAATCTCTTCCTTCCTCCAAAATGGGCAGCCCCTTCCATAGTGACTGTGTGAAACAAGTTCTAGGCCCCGTGCCCTAAAAAGCGTGTGGTCATTCATACAAAGCAGAAGAGGTTCAAGCAGCAGGACCCCCACCAGGGCACAGCCCCTGGCAACAAAGGCACTCTTATTTGAGGAAAACTTAAGTTCAGCGTGCTGCTCCAAATTCAGAAGACCAGAAATCTGACTGCAGGTCTTTGCCTTACCAGCTGAATATCCTCAACTCAGGCTACTTGCCATAATGGGACATTTTTTCATTTATAAGCTCCCAGATCTTTCTTGTACGAGTAGCTGTGGCAGGAATGCTTTAGCGATCGATACCTGCCATATCTCATCTAAAGGTGAGGTGGTTGGGGAATATGCTGCTCAGGGGTGCTCCAGAGCTCAGTCTTTAAGTAGTTTGGCTTTTAGAGTATCAAAATTTGCCCTGAGAAGTCTAGGTCTCTTTTACAAGATTGAGCCTTAAGGTTTTTTATGGTGTGAAAATTTATCCTATTGATTGAAATACCCATCTTGAAATTATTTGATGAATAAGAACAATGTTTTCTCAGAATATTGTGAGAAAATATCTAAGACTCTGTACTGCTACAGTGACAGGGACTGAGAAGTATGCTGAATAGACATCTAAATACAAAAAACAGTAAAGCATGTAATGACAAAAATATGAGGTACCTGAATACCTGCATTCAGTTTGTTCACTGCTTACCTCTAATTTCTGTCATGTTTAGTGGGTTGGGTTGTTTAAGATTTTTGAGGGGAAGAAAAGGTCAAGTATTTCTGAATAAAAGGTAAAAAAAATACCTTAAAAAAATATGTAATACCGTTATCTAGGATAAAATCCAATGTGCATATGTAGAAAATGTACAATAGCAAGGTAATTGTATTACACGTTCACTTAGAGTGACAGGACACCACTGTTGTGAATAGAGGTACATGAAGAAGCAACAAAAATTGAATATGCTTTATAGTGGCTTACCCATACTGGACAGATATCCCTATTAAGGAAAAAATAAAAGAAGGCAAATAAAAAATAACTTGCTAGTCTAAGGGACATGAACTTTTTGAAATAAGGGACATGAATATGCAGTCTGCATTTGAGTTTCTAAATTTCATAAAATGTGATTTTCTTCTGTGTAACTTGTAAATAAAATAAATCTTTTATTTTATTTATAAGTAGAGTGTCTACTGTTGCATTAAAAGCAAGGAGGTTATTCATAGTTGTAAGATACCATGCTGAAACATGCTAACACTAAATGGAATATCAAAAAGGCAGGGTAATAGAAATGGAAGAGCTTTTAGGTATTTATAACTTTTTCCCTTACCTTTATGCTGTGTAATTATTAAGAGGTCCACAAGGGAAAAAAGAAAAAAAAAATATCTTCTCTTTGAGAGATGAAAAAAGTCATAATTTGGAATTTCCTCTATAAACGACTTTGAGTTGGTAAGTTTTTCTTTATAATAGAGATTTTGGTGACAAATATACATAAGTTTTAACATATTCTTTTGAATCAAATGTGTCAAATACCTTAGTTTCTTAAAATGAGTGATACTAACATAAAAATTGAATTAATATCAATTTTATTAAACTTACTGGTGGGTACCATGCTACATGTAACTGTACACGCACAAGGAGAAATCCAAAATTGTGACAAACACTTCCTATCCTGATAAGGTAGATCATTATCATTTTACAGATGAGAGATTTCATTTCAGTTAAATGTTGCACTTCTATAAAGAGTAAACGTGAACAACAGCATTTTTAGGGATATTGGTACTATGTCCACAGTAGGGACAAGTCCAGGGTCAACCATGATTTTATCTGGACTACCTAACAGAAATTCCTTTAAATGGACACCAGCAGCATGTGGAAGAGAGGTGTGGGACAGAGAAGGCTGCATGAGAAGGATGCAAACATCTAAATCTTTTTATGGTTTTTACCAATAACATAATTAGTGCATACATGCAGGTACAGAGCCTGGGAAACACTGCTGCTCCCACTGCCATAATCAGACTGAATTGTGAAAGGCCATGAAGCAAGTCAGCATCAGAACTTGCATCATGACTGAAGCTCTAGACCATGGTTCTCGCCTTGGATGTGAAGGCATTTAAAATTGTTTAAATACTAACTACTTCATAAATTATGAAGAGCTAAATAGACTGCAGTCATTAAGAAGAATGAGCTTTCTCTGTGGAGATGAGCACACGGATGAAATTGTATTCTGGCAAGCAATATGTCTTCAATAAAGGCAATTATTCCAAAAAGGGAGAACAGTAAATTAATTAAAAACATTGAAGCATAATTTGGCTTAAGATTTCTCCTCAACCATGGAACACAGAACTGTTACAAAAGTGCTAAAACTAGAAATCTGTGTCAAAGAATCTGTCTGGATAAAAAAATCATGAGAAGAAACATCTAAAAATTTATATGAAATCTGAGGAATCTGACCACTGTGTCAACCTCTGACCTGTTATTGCGATTTAACCCCAGATGGCAACTAAGCATTATCCAGTGCTTGCTCACTAAAACATCCCTGTATTATCAACACCGTTTTAATCACAAATACAAAACATAGCCCCATACTAGCTACTATGGAGAAAATTAACTCTATTGCAGCCAAAACCAGCACACCTGTGGCTGGACTAGGAATTGTTGCTGGCATGCTAAAGTTGGGTAGTGATATTTTTTTAAATACTTTCCTGTTCTAGTGCAGTCTACAATGAATACACTATTATTCTGGGAGAAGAGTAATATTACCATCATCGCTGGAAGCAGTGTAACACTGCCAAAATATTATTTACCTTATATGAGCTTCATTTACATGGAGGCCTCAGAACATTTTTGGCATCATTGAAGATGAGAGCTGGAGGATAAAAGATGGGAGAAAATTGTTAGTATGTGTATCTAGTTGTCAGTGTGCATGACATGGATAGAAAGTAATGATTTCTCTTTTTACCATATAAAGAGAACAATCTGTTATTAAAATTATGACTAAACTATGTTTTAAAATAACCTATAAAGTATTTTCACATTTATTTTTATAAATTATTAATATTATGGGCTCACCTCAATTGCCCATGCATAGTTATATAGAACCATTTACTTACCTGGGATACCTGGGCTACTGGTTATCCAGCTGGAAGTGGCAGATACAGTTTAAGACATGAGGAAGACCTCCCCATCCAGACTTGCATTTAAGTAAACAAGCATGATTCCTTAGGGTATCCCAAATGACACTAGACGCTTACATGTGAAGTGCATCAAGCCTCTGCTGTGATAATGAATCACTCTCTACTCACCACTGACTGCATTAACTGGAGACCTGGTGTTATTTCAGAGGCCGTCCCACTTGGCCTCAGTAGAAAATCAAAAAGTCCAAGTCACTTCTATAACATCTGTGTCATATCTGGAAGCCCCATACATTTGCTTAGATATCCTACGATATCTTAGCTGACCGTAGATGTCAGTACTTAGGAAACTGCTTCCCCTCCCTAGGGTTTGGTTGCCTGAACAGCTCTCTAGGACCCATTAGCTATATTGACTACATCTCCACAGCCTAACATGGGACTTTAGACCCCCATCACACACATGAATACTCACATACATGTGCCTAAATTTAGCTATTTTAAATTTAACATTAATTCCATCATAATAGTTACATCAGGTTGCTTCAAAAAGTACCAGACTGGTGCATGTCTTCCACATCCATATTGCAAGTCCTAGAAACATTTTAGAGGAACACCAGATGGGCATGATATCCCATAAAGTCCCGTACAATCCTCAGTAATCTTCATTCTTCTAGCATATGTTTTTTTCAATATCTGATCTTCATCAGATATCCCCTGTGTGCTGTCCCTCTGCCCCCTCGAGATAAATGCATAATGAACTATTTTAATAATTGCTTTTCAGCACACATTAGCTGGGAAGAAGGGAAAATTAGGCTCAGTACTTTACATATGTGTCTTTCAGCGCCTGCCTGCATCAGAGCCTTTCAATCAAAAATGTCAGGCTGGTCAGCACTCGTTCAGCTGGTCCACAAGACCTGGTGACATGAGAACAGGATAGTCATTGCTCTCTTAAATAATCCACTGTCAAGGCTTACTAGCATGTTCTGTGGACACCTCTTCCTGTTATTTGCAAGAGGACCCACACACCCACTGTTCTGAAGGGAACCAACAGGAATGGCAGAAGAGGACAGTAGTCCAAAGTACTCAGAGACTGGTACATTCCAGGAAGGAACTGAAAAGAGCAGTGTGAATTGGACAGCAACAAGTCTTCTTTCCCAGGGAACCAAATCAAAAGATGTTGTACTCGCCACTATGTGACATGCACTTTATCCTGGGAAGAACAAAAAGATCATTCTCTTTTTCCAGTACTTTTTTTTTTTTTTTTTTCTTATAATACATTCAAGCTATGGATAAAAGTAGATCCTTAGAGGAAGCACCCCCAAGCGCTCCCCTGACATTAATTCCATCTAACATTTCAGAAGTCACACAAGATACTGCAAAAACTGTCTGTCTCCTGGCTCATCCCCCCACTGAAAAAAAAGGAAGTCTAAGAAGCTTTTCTGCACTTCATAGAGGCTCCCAAAGTAGTTGTCCGAGACCAGAAATTGTTCTGAAAAATACAAAAACCAATCAAAAGAAACGTCCTTCCAATTTGATCTCTAAACCAAATTAGTGGATTGTCTGATCAGAAATTTACTCATTTCTTCTAGACAGAACTGTCCATGGAGAGCTAGCATCAAAGGATATTCCTTTCTGAAGGCTTGACCTGTTGCAGAGTCTGATTTGGAGCTGGCCCAACTCAGGGTTTTTTTCTCAAATATGTGTATTGAACACAGTGAATGAATCATCTGCAGATCCTTTGAACTCCAGCTATTCAAGGCAGAAAAGATGCTCCCAGACTCTTTACATATCAAGAGCACTTCTGAAGATTATACTGTTTCTTATGTCTTGGAAGCATTTGTTTGGAAGAATGGCTATCGACACAGACAAGAGCTTCTCTCTTCAGAATTACTGCAATTTATGCAATGGGGAATCTAAGGGTTCTCTCAGCCTGGGGTTGGGAACATTGAAATGGACTCTGGAAAATAACCTCTCTGCCATGTTTAAAGAAAGCAAGAATAGTCTCTCAGGAAAGAGAGAGGTCGAATCATGACCAGCTGCCTGCAGAATAAATTCCTAGTCATGGAGCTCTTTTCTGTCTTTTTACCTCTCTTAGTTCACAGATGCATGTCCCCTCTATGCTTGTCTAGAAAGTTTATGAAAGCAGCTTGAACTTAGCTACACAAGCAGTGAGAAAGAAGAGAGCAAGTGTTATTTGTTATGAACTTTCTGTGTGGTTCTGAGAGCTGTGCTCTGACCAGGTTCACAACTAAGTGGCTGATCAGTAAGACAGTATGTGCACGGCCTGCACTATGTGGATAAGAGGAGAAGAGTGGGGAGCTGAAGGAAGACAACAGCACGGGCAGCAGATTTATGCAGCATGGGAATATTTTGAATCCCAGTGCATGCCCTTTCTGTTTGAGGTTTCTGTAACCATATGTTCTTGCACAGTAGCTGCCAGCAATCTTTATAGCTGTTCAGAAAAACGGTGGTGGCCAGAACAAACTTTATGATTACTGGGATAAAACTATGAGAAGCATAGAAGCATGATGAAACAGTAAAAAACTGTGGGTAGGTGTGAATAGTAGCTGTAAAGCACAATGGGGCATACAAGTGTGTTGAAGATGCAAGGTTGTTCAGAGTGTCGCCTTGAGGCTCACATGCAGCTTGTTAATAGGTACATTTGAGTTAATAGTCCCAGGCTTGATTTTTAGCAGCTCTGATAAAGCACAGGCTCTGTGAGGAAGGAGGGGGTATAAAATATCTGAAAGCAAATGAAACAGAGTAGAGGAGGATGTAGAAAAGGGGTACAGCCGCTTTAGTTATGAGTCCACACAGATGACTCTCCCATTCGTCATTGTGGGGAAGACCCATATTCTGAGACAGAACCTGTGATTTTTCTGTGGTGCAGGAAGATTTGCTCTCAGCAACCACTCTTTTTGGGGGGTACCCCAGGAAGCTGGTAGAACACAGCACCTTGCATGTGCCAAAGTGGTGTTAAGGACTAGTACAGAGCACACAGGTTTTCTTTTCTGCCATATGGACTAGGATAAACTTAGAGCAATGAGGGCAGATAAAGAATTATCAAGACATCTTGATGATGTGCATTGGATGGTGGTCCCATAAGGCCTGGGAACAGACTTTATTGTAGCCTTTCAATAAACCATTCTTATTACACCTTTCCATAGTCATTACAACTTTGAGTGCCGTGTCTGGAAATTTAACCCAACAAGTATTGCTGGTGCTCAGCTGTATGAAAACATCAGCTTACTCTTAGAGAGTTTGATACTGATAGTACTTCACCATCATTCAGGGGAAGGAGCTCTCTAAAGCTTATAAAAGTATCATTTCCAGGTGAATGTGTGTGTGTCTGTGTGTGTAAACTTTTATTGCAAATGTTGGTGATTTTTTTTCAAACCCCTGGAGGCAAATTAAACACATGTTCATGCTTGAATATAAAGAGATTTAGTGAGCAATGTATTAGGCTTATCCCTCCACCACCATACATGGCTCAACAGGCAGGCTGCAAAGATGCGGCACAAGGCAATCTCTTACGTACACTTGCACCAGCACCAATCATGCCATTACAAGTCAATACTGTGGCACTTTTCACCCTGTATGAGTTTATGCTCCCCTGTACGGAATGTTTTCCCCTCTGGCATTACCACTTCCTGCCAGTTTGACCTGGTTCTGCCATCAGGCCTGCTTGCCTCCTAAACTGGGTAGTTCTTTAGTCCCAAATTTTTATCACTGAGCAGTTACCATTTGAATTTCCTCTTCATTCCTTCCTTTTGTGAGTAGTTACATTCATTATTGCCAGCCTTTCAAATTCCTCCTTATGCTTCTTACCCATTTCCATTAACAAAAATATTTGTTCCTTTTGTTCCCTTCTTTATTTGTTTACAGCTCATTTTCAGGCAACATAGAATTAATTGCACCAGCACATAAGCTATTATAATAATAATAGAATAACAGTCTACTTTCAAGATTGACCTAAAAACATTCCCAAACCGTCCTCCTGTGTCTAGCAACACCAGTCCCATTTCTATTGCCATTCCTCTACTTCATGGAGGGCTTGCAGATTTTACCTTATAGTAGAAATATCAGTGGCTATATGGTCAGATTGGTCAATGTAAGTACAACAGGAGGCATTTATCAGTATACACACATCACCTTGTGAGGCCAACACCACACCTAATGCCAATAGATTCTGGAGTGCTACTTTTGATATTCCTGACATTACCTCTTATAAGGCCAGAATTGCATTTGTTGTGGTGTTGTTCACAGACTTTATAGTCTGCAATACGTTTATGATGGCAGCCTCAAGCTCAATTATGTCAAGTCGGAAATGGAGCTCAGAATAGCTTCCACCCAGGTCTCGACCTGTCAACTAAAGGATCACAGGATCTAATGCATCTTGTTAAGTTGTGGGCCAACTCTGCAGAGAGAATATGGTGTACTTTGGCATGTTTGAGTTGCCATCTCAGGGTGCAGGTGCCTGTGCTATTTAGCACAGGCCTTTGCAGGCACGGTGGCTGCATATCCAGTATAATCCTGTATGATTTACAAACCCAAGGAAATACATAATGTCTTTCAGCAAATAATAGTGGGGATGCTGGTACTGGGGCATGCAGTCAGAAAAACTGTACGGAATACCAGTTTGGCAATTAGTAGTATCACAGGCCAGTGACTCTCCCTCATTCGATCATAACATCTATACGTGCAGATTTCACATGCAACTGAATATTGTCTTACACCTGTAAACCTTTCCTACATCTTCTCCTTCTCCTTCAATATTCATGCAAAGTGATGCATTTAGTCCACTAAGAATGCAGTCATACAGGCAGTCTCTGGCAGCCAATGGTTCAGGGCTTCGTGGGAACCCTGCCTATCATTTTCTCAGGTTATACTTCCAAGAAGCATTAGCAGGCATCCTCAATGGGAAAGCCAACAGAGGAAATGCCAGTGCTCCCTGGGAAGGTAGATACATACATAGTCAACAATTTGTAAGGTTAGTGGAATAGACCCAGACTTGGGATAATTTAACAAGCAAATTTTTTTCACAGCCAGTCTTTGCTTTAGTAATCAGCAGGAAAATGCACAGAACTTTTAAACTGTCATCTCTCTAATTCATCTAACAGGAGTTATAGATGCTAAAACCTAAACCAAAATACTTCCTATTACCAATATAACAAGCAGGATAGCTCAACACAACTCTTAATCAAGAGTCCATATGTGTGTGTGTGTGTCTATATACACACAGTCACACAAGTATTGTTTGGCTTGCCTCTGCTGGCAACTCTTCCAAGCTATGTTGTCTCAGACTTCACTTTCAGTTTCCTCAGTCTCAGACTGTACCTTGGTGTTAATGTTTGCAGTACTTGTTGGAAGAGGGTACCAGCACTGTCACAGAGCTTTCTGCTGTAACCTCAGTTCTTGTCATAGAGTTGTCCAGCTCTCTTGGTCTTCGATGGAGGTGTCCTTTGGCAGGATGAGTTACCCCTTTAGCACTGGTTCAGCTTCTGACCTTACCTGACTTGGCTGCTCCAGAGGTTCCCGGAGTTCCTTGACTGACGCTGTCCTACAACAATGGGACACACTGATCCAGGCACTCTTTTTTTGCAACTTTCACCACTGTGTGGGTCATTAGAAGTACTTGGAGTGGACCAGCCCAATGTGGTGACAGTGTACTTCATCTGAAGTCCTTTAACAGGACTCGGTCTCCAGGTTTCAGGTCATGGCACAATACATCAGTTGATAGGGTAAGAGAATCTTGAACCCACAGAATAGAACTCATCTTTTTCAGAAGTGGCCAAGCAAGTGAGCTGCACATACAAGAGTAAGAATCAAAGAGAGGGGAGCTATGGGTCTGCTATCATGAGTTCTCCATCTATGACCCAAGTATAACGCACAGCCAGAGTGAAAACACAAGCTCTTTCCTTTTGAAGCTAGTTCTTGTAATTTGGTCAGATATTCAATAGAAACAGAGAGGTCAGGGTTAAGAGCTGCAATATTTAGAAATATTGCTGGAGAACCCTGAATGGCAGCTCAGTTGGCAGCAGCAGCATATGCGTTGCCAAGGCTTACTTCATCTAATGCACCTATGTGAGTAAAACAATGCATCACAGAGATAGTAGCAGCGAGCATAATAGCATATAGTAATTCCAAGATGAGAGGTCCATGAGAAAAGCAAGCTCCAGAGGAGGTAATAAATCTTCAGCGTTTCCAGATCTGACACGCAGAATGACAAACATGAAATGCATACCGTGAATCAGTATAGACACTTACACTTTTTCCAGATGTGAGGGTACATGCTTGAGTGAGTGCAACAAGCTCAGCAGGTTGTGCCCTTAAAACTGTAGAGAAGGAAAACATTTTGAAAATTTTGAACTGGAGGCAAACAACACATCCTGCAACATTTGCCTCATGAAAGAGTTGTCTGTAAGGAGGGTGAGGTCTGGGTTGAATTGAAAAGACAGCAGAGATCCTAGAGTCTGTTGGCATTTCCTTTCTGAAACTGTATGACCCAGGTACTCAATCTCTTGCTTGCAATATTGCAGCTTCTTTTGGGATGCTTTGTGTCCTTTAGCAGTCAAGGCACACAGTAGATGGAGTGTTCCCTCTTGGCAGGCCTACAAAGAGGAGGAACCTACCAGAAGATTGTCTATATGCTGCACCAGGACTGGGGCACTTTGGAGTGTAACAGAATCTAGGTCTCGTTTTAAGCACTGAGAGAAACCAGCAGGGGATTCACAGTACCCTTGAGGAAGTCTGGTCCAGGTGTACTGGTGTCCCTGGTAAATAAAGGCAAACAAAAACTGTGAATTGAGGTACATGGGGATTGAGAAGGCAGAACATAGGTCAATAACAGCAAAATGAGTAGCCTCTGCAGAAATGGAGTTGGAATAGTCATAGGATTTAGGAACAAGTGGGTGATGGGATAACAAAAACGTTGATTTTTCACAAATCTTGGACAAACCTCCAGGTTTGTCTTACTTCTTCATCAAATTCCCCCTCTTTCTTTGCTGGTGAAATATGTCTGTTACAGAGTGACCTGACTGGTATTGACACCTTGCTCCTTTAAGGGGAGGGTGATAGAGCAGATGCCATCCTCAGCTTCTCAAGCAAGTAGATGTTGGGGAACTGCTGGAAATGCCTGATTAGTTTGGCATTTAATTTTTACTGGTTGAGCTGCTAAGTGTCTTCTCACATCATTAGAATGGGAAACCCACAGTTTGGAAGGAACCTCAGAGAGTACATCCAAGTCAGTGGAGGTGCCTTCAGACTGTAGTCCTTCAGCAGTCAGCAGTGTGACCAGATTTCTGGTCTGATGATGTGGAATGTCCAAATACACACTGTCTAGGGAGTGACAAATTGTGGCTTCTAATTTGCACAACAGATCCCTTCCCAGCAGGCTCACAAGGGAAGTTAGACTGAGGAGGAAGGCACACTCCTTGCTCGGTGGGAGAGGAGCATGTGAGTGTGTTGGTTCATATACAACGTGAAAGGTAATGTTTCCACCAATCTCCACAATATTAGTTATCTTATTATTTGGTTTCAAACCTGGGTTTTCTGAGCTCTGGGTATTGGAGAAAGAAACTCCAGTATCAATTAGGACTTCAAGAGGCATATTGTTGACAAGCAAGGTGACGGTAGAATCAATTTGAGAGACATTGTAATATTCCCAAACTGGATCCACTTGTAACCCTGTACCACATGGGTATAAGGTAGAGGGTGTCTGGCATCACCACTGTAATCGGAAAGATAGCTGCCTCACCTAGATTTTGAACTGGAACTGCCAGTTGGGCTACAGGTGAAGGAAGTGCATCGGGGGCTCCCAAGTGTCCAATAGATCTTCAGGATGATCAGGACATGGGGACAGGACTGATGTAGTAGTATTGGACGCTGAGCTTGTGTACATAAAGTTAGGAGCTGGAACTGAAGTTTTAGAAGGACCCTTACTTTCATTTTTAACCTGATTTCATATTTTCGGTTTGCTCTTCCATATTTGTGTTATTATCCTGTAAGCTATCCATAATGGATTTCTGCCAGTGATTGTTCACCTCCTTGTCCCACACAAACGAAGCATCCGTTTGCCTTGATTTATTGTCTTCTAGGCAATGACAAAGGCTAAGTTAACTTACTCAGGTCAAAGATTCCCTTGCCTCAAAATTGCAGTTCTGATTTGGCACAGGTACAGATGTTCCATTGGTGGGCAGGTTGGACTATATGTGGTCATGCACCATAGCTGTGGCACATAGAACCAAACAGATCTTGCACATCCAAAAAGGAGGAGCCTTGACCTGCTTTCCAAATTTGTTTTCAGTGAGGGAATACAAAGCTAAGGTCGATTCATGGCAAAGGGATAGAAGAAATTTGGGCATTCTCAAGAAGACAGACCTTCAACTTTAGCCTCTCAAAGCAAATGTTTTCAGAGCCTAGGCTCATTTGGCTAATTAAAAGCCATTTTCTTCTTAGCCTGGGCCCACAAAGGACTCTTCATAACCCAGAGAAATTACTCCAGAGAGTGATCAGAGCTTTCAATAGTCTCAAACATTCTCAGGGATCATAACACAAAAGGTACCAGAATTCAGTTCATAAAAGATCAAACATTCATTAATTATTTCCCCTGATCTTTACATCATAAGCAGAAGCTGAAGCAACATAGCATTTGTTTACTGCTGATGTGATGGCCAGGCAGGAGACACAGTAGGGGAGAGGGCCATATGCAAGTGAGACTTTTAAATGTGGATCTCTTACCTCCTGTGGTGTCACCATGTTAGGTGTCCCCTCTAGCTCCAGTCTGGTCCCCAGCATACAGCAATCTCTCTTCCGACAGCAAATTGGGGGGCAACCTTTGCCACCCCATTGAGTTGAATTAAGCACACTTTTGTGCTTCACTATGAAGAGATTTAATGAGCACTGCTCTGGTCAGAACCCCACCATCATATGTGGTTCTACAGGCAGGCTGCAAAGATGGAGCTTGAGCCGATTCCTTACGCACACTTGCACCAGAACCAGTCTCATCATTACAAGCCAGCACTGCAGTGTTTCCCCACCCTATCCACAAGAGAGTTTATGCTCCCATGTTTGAAGTTTTTCCCCCTCTGGCATTCCCAGTTCTATCCAGTTTAACCTGGTTCTTCACTCAGGCCTTCTTGCGCGCTAAACTAGGTCATTCTTCAGTCCCAAATAATTATTGCTGAGCCATTACCATCTAAATGTCCCCTTCACAGGAGGGGGGAAGCTCCAGAAGCTCCAGTGACTAGAAGCTCCAGTCACTGATCCGAGTCCCTCTGTGCTAAAGATCCGAGGAACACAGAAGAGATGGTCAGCCTGTACCAAAATGTCTGCAGTGTGGTTTCCTGTGTATTATTAACTGGAACAAATATACTTCTCTGATCCTATTTAAACAATGAAAACAGCAGAAGTTAGCATCTCTAGCTAACAAAATGAGGATAACAAAACAGAGAAAATGTAGCAATACTCTATTTAGCATGTACTTGTCACTAGAATTAAGGCTTACAGATCCTAAGGTATATACTTCAGTTACAGTAGTAACTGTACCTGTCCATAACATTGTATTTTCCACCAGCAAAGGCAGTCAGGAACTTTTGGTTTACCCACAAATTGATGAAGAAAGATAAAGAGATTAAACTGGTTAGTTCGGTTTTCATTGGGAATTGTTAACTAGTTGATAGGAAAACTATTTTTTCATTCCTCTAAGATACTGTAAAAGAAGAAAACAGTTTAAACTGGTTGTAACACTAGGATCAGTCTGCAGCTGCAATCAAACCAAGCCTGTCTCACTCTCATAGGAGGAATTTGTGACCTTTGGGGTTTCTTTCTGTTTTTCATGGTTTATTGGCTGTTGGGAGGCAGTTTTGACAACCAGGTGGATCAAGGAAACATACACAGTTTAGCAACTGAAGATATGTTACAGCAAGAGGAGCTGTCAATCAAAGTTTAAAGATTTAGCAAGGTACCCCAAAAGAGTTGCCTTTCAGTTTAGGTATGGAGGCAGTTTGAGTAGCATGCCAACTCGCTGGTACTACAGACTCTAGGTAAGTTAAAACAGAAACCAAAGCAAATACAGTTTTAGTGGTGGTAGCAAAGTACTGACTAGCCTAACAGTCAAGGACTAGATGCTATATCCTAAATAAAGAAATATTATTCTTTCATTTTCAGAAGTCATCTAACTATTGTACAACTGCTGGTTATAATTTTTTTTAAGCACAGAACCGAAGTTTCTTTATCTGTTATTGACCGTTCTGTATACTGTGGTGATTTGTTAGTTGAAACTGGTGAACAGAGACCCATTCCCGTCATAGCTGACTTTCCTCTCACTTGGTATTTTATTCCTTGCTTAGCTTCCCTAGTGCGACAGGGCAGTCTATTAAGAATTGTAGAATAGAGCATTACTGTGCTTTAGCACACATTCCTCTGCCCTTCCTTTTATTAGCTTCACCAGCACTCCTTGGAGCCTGGGGCCAAAACAAGAGAATTCAAAAAGCAGAATAGGAGGTACAGGAATCTCTGCCATAACAAGGTGCTAAGAACTCAAAGGATATATTGCTCACTTAATGTTTCTCTGACCATGCATGACATCTTGCAGCAGACTTCCCCTGAAGCTCTTCCCTTGTGGAATTTGCAATAGAGCCCTATGTTTTTATTAACTTCAGGGAGGAGGACACTGAGGGAGAAGCACATACCGAAGCATCTATCTGTAGAGTGTGGAGTAGGCAAATCAAAGAGAGAACTAAACTGAGAAAAAGATTTCATCTTCTTTTTACAAGGTGAGAAACTGAGCAGTTCTGTACCTGACACCATGGAAGGGACAGCCGTCAGAAGGCTGCTATGTTGGATGGGGCAGGAACAGACACATGATAGCACAGGACTGGTCACAAAGACAAATCTTTACCTCTTCTTATCAGGAATCTCTTTTTTACCTCTTCCAGTTCCAGGTCCAAAAGCAGCACATATGCCTACTGCTTATTCAGAATTTTTCATTTATACCTAAATCAGCACTTCTGGATGACCCTGTTGTAGAGAAACCGCTGATAGCGTTTGCAGTCTTACTGATTATTACCTGTATTATATAGCTAGAGGAAGGAGACTTGACCTTCTGACTAAATAGATACATAATAAATTTTCACTAGACAACACATAAACTACAAGAGACATGTATCTACCGTAAGTTTCAAGAAAAGTATGCTATAAAAAAGGTCAAATAGATTTTTTGCACTTTTCATGCCAGGGGAAAAAAAAAAATAAAGCTCACTGCTAGTGAACTGAAGCCAAAATATGCAGCTTTAGGATCTCCTGTGATTTTGCTGAGCTCTAGACAACACCTACATAACTTGATTTGTTTTTCTTCAGGACAAGTTACATCAATCAGCAGTTTCCTTGTTACATTAGAGACCCTTGGGATAACACAGAAGTTAAATGCCATTATCCTCCATTCATAAAACTCCTTCCAAGAGTACCTTACACACATACATAATTTAGATGCATGAGAAAACTTTGTATAGGATGATTTATAGAAAAAATGCCATTTTATGTACTGACATTTGCATCTTGAAGCTGCCAAACAAGTAGCAAGGCAGACACCCACTGACTGAGCAGAATACTGTTCAAAACGTACCTTCTAATAGGATCTGAATCGCCATGAAGGTGAGAAATGCAGGTGAAACACAAAAGAAGGCAGTGTGGGGTGATGTAATCCTCAGGTCTAAGTAGTGTATGTAATTCTCCTACCTAGATACCCTTTCAAAACACTCAATGGACAAGTAGTTAACAATGGAGCCTCTCTGCAGTGTTTCTTAGCCCTTTCTTGCTCTCTTCCTTTCAGCTCATTGGCTTTGCACAACAGGGCACTTATCATTGTACAAAGGAGGTCTGATTCCTTTCAGCTGTCCTCCAGTTTGCCAGTTAAAAGGATTGGACTATCCCCAAGCTGCCACAAGTCTGTTAAAGCTAGAAGGTAACTCATCTGGTAGGAGCTCCCTTGCCCAGGGCTCTCCAAAACCCTGCTGTTTATTATTCATGGTCATTTACATCTCAGTTACTGTAGCTGGTTATAAACACTGGAAACTCTTACTTTAAAAAGGGAGAACCCCTCTGTTTAGTATACAGCAGTCAGCATGCTAGACTAAAGAAGAAACAGTTATGCTAATTCAAATAAGTAACTTTACTACTAATCTGCTACCTGTATGTGGTTATTCTGGGGGTTATTTTTAAAGTTTAAAAGGACTACATGAAACTGTTTCGATTTTTTTTTCTTTCCCTGTAATCCAAGTAAAATTGTAGAAATATCATAGTGTAGAAGATGCAGATTTTTATGACAGCAATTATTTGTTGAATATTTAAGTGTATCTGACCTATCTAGATGCAGTGCATTTGTGGTGAGATTAATTTCTTACACCTGTACATCCTCACTAAGGCATATAAACTCCAGCACTGAGAAAGGATCATATAGCTTAGTTTGTGCTATATCCTTTGCACAGCTGTGTAAGGGGCAGCCAAAATTGCTGTATGCCCCAAAGCAGGTGCAGGAGGATATGTTCAGAATAATGACCCAGTGCTTCTTGCACCTGCTAGCAAAGAGATGACTGTAACTGTACTATTTACAGGGTAGAACTTTAGTCTTTGAACATATGGAGAAAACAAAAAAATGATTTAATCTCAAGCAGGGATAATAGAGGCTAGATCTGTGTCTGCAAAGAAAGGTCACAAGCTCTTGACCACGTGTAGGTGCTAAGAAAGTGCTGTACTTGCATTGCTACCTAGGACTGGATGCTGATATAATGTGCATTAGAGACAGGTTTTTCTTCAGCTGCTGCCCCAGTGCAGACCCTTGGCAATACTAACAGCACACTCTCCCAATATACCTACTTTACTGTTTAGGTTCCAGTAGCTGAAGATGTAAAATCACTGAAAAGACACAAGCCCTCAGAAAAGACATCTTCCCTCAGTCAGAGTACTGACAAACATCAAATCATTTTACAGCAGTAATATCTCACCTTTTAATACTCATAGGGTTTTAAAGAAATAAGAAATATCCTCACAAAATAAGCTGCTCATTTTGAGCACTTGATAAACTTTGCTTTCCAAGTCTGCCACTATCTTTACTACATTTAACAAAACAAACATATGGCACGATATCTTAGGCTTCCAGGCACTTTTAGTTACCATGTTTGTGGAGAGTGATTCAAATAGGAATGCATGTATGCACTCACCAAAAGACTACCTCTGTGAGTTATTCTCCTTGTAATTGCAGGCAGTCACTAACAGGCACAGAGAAAATTAATTAGGCCACATTTTCCAATCAGTATATGCAACAGTACACAAGCCTATTTGAAAAACTGGCCTATGAAGACTTCCAGTTCATTAAAGAAATTCAGTTTCTTCACAATCTTCCAATCCATCATTCCGAGTGTTATCTATTTCCTTGTGACTTTGTGAAAATCATTTGCAACTGATATGAACCAGGGCTATGCACAGGTACAACGAGGGGCTTGCAGTATTACAGCTCCATCTCTGCCAGGGGATGTGGAGCAGACACAGCACCAGGGTAAAGGGGAAGAGGGAAGGGAAGGTAGCAGAAAGTATCACCTTTTAGGCTTCCTTAGATTGAAAGCTGGTAGAATGATGGCTGTAGAAACCAAGCTTTAATAGGAGTCATGCCTATAAGATTCACACATTTAACTTCTTAAAAAGTAGGGTATCTATCTTTTTTAACTCCACAGGTTCTACAGTGCACATTTTTGCTGAATCTCTGTCCTTTTGACCCTCTGGGAGATGATAGACTAGTGATGCTCATTACACCACCTGCCTCTCAGGGAAAATCTGTCACCCTGTGTGATTGCTGAAAAGGTTTACACACACTGTTCCAGACCTGAACCTCTGTAAAGCTAGAAGAACTGAGAGACAAAACTTGAGACTTCTTCACAGTTGATTACACAAGACATTACATGGACACCCACTAAGGTTATTTACAAGTACTCACAGAAATAGCTTAGAGTTCATTCCCAACCCCAGGGCTTACCACTGGTTTTAGAAACTGCTGCTAAAAAGCTATGCAGTCACAATGAATTCTTCCCACTACCTAAAATGAGTAGGCTGCTCATTCACCCTACAAGTATACCAAAATTGCACTAACACAAGCAGACGGTTCGTACCCCAAACAAAGCCTCTTTTGCCTCATTACAGAGATATAGCAGGGAGGTGTAACTTCCCCACCTGAGATTTCCTGCCGATCTCCGGCCCAACTGCTGCTGCTGTGAGGATTAGTGAGGGTAAAGCCACGGCTATTGTAACACAAGTCTAGAGACTCTTAAGCCTGGAATACAGGAGAATTTGAAATATGCTCTTTTCCCCGTTTTCCTAGAAGGTATCTAAGAATCAGAATTCATGTGCTCAGTGTGTTTCTATACTGTACGGCACAATGCAATGTAGAAATGAGCAGGCTAATTACAAACAAAGAAGCAGAAGAGCTACATTGGTTCAGTGCTCTACTTGAGCTATTTTACTGAAAAAGTGAATTAATCCACAGGTATTGGATTAATGCCACCTGGGAACACAATAACTGCTTTGGCTGTTTTATTCTCTACAAAATTTGAAGTGGTTTTGGCACAAGAAGGTAAAAAAGAATAGATAGGGAATGTGACTAAATTACTTAGTGTAGCTTAAAATTTGTATTTTAAAAATTATAAATACCAAGTTTCCAAAGAAGATATAAGAAAGCTACAAGTTCACTACTAAGCTTGCAAGTTTGGAAAAGTTAAGAAATTCCAGTGTAACCTTAAGTCATGCTCTTTTATTTTAATTAATATTTCACAAATCGTGTTCTTAATACAATATTTTTCAGTCCTCTGAAGCAAATGCTGCTTAATAATGGTTATTTAATCTTGCATTTTCATTGTTTGTTTTACAACCCACACTCTATTTACTATTCACGATTCAAACCCTTTTCTTAAGACAAGCCTATTTTCCTCCTGGTCATTTCAAGGGCATTTGCCATTAGAGTTTGTGAGAGTGAGTCATTCTGTGAATGATTTTATAATGCCTGCCATGTGGGGTTTGAGGCTATCAACATTTTAGGAACTGAAAAGACAAACACAGAGGTATTAAGAGTAGAACCTTTAACTCACAGTGAGTATTCAGTCTCAGAAAATCATGGCTGGTAAGGTCTAGGACTACCTTTGATTTACGTGAATTTTCCAGACTTAGTCAGGAACTCTGTCCCTCAGGATCAGGGACAGAGTCCAGTTCTCTTGGAAGAATTCATTTGCTTTAATTGAGGCCTAACTTCTTGCTTTTCCTTTTACTACTTGTCTAATTCACAAACTACCACATTCTAATATTTCGCCTTCTGAAGAAGAGATCCTACAGAAAATTACTGTCTTTCCTTGAATGACCTTAAACCATATCAGAGCAAATCTACTCAGCACACTATATTATGCAGGAACCTTGCAGAAGAAACCACTAGTAATCAAGGCAAGACTGCCTTGTCAATTGAAAATAATGAGAGTTTCTCAGGCAATCTCAATCCTGATGTTTTCTAAAATCCAATCAGTTGACTCTGCATCCAAAATAAAGCTCTTTTAAGATTTTTGTGTGTGCCGTGGTCTGTCAACTTATCACCAGCACAGTCAGAAATATTAAATCTACTGCAGAGCCACTTCTTCACACTCAAGGAATTATAGCAGACTTCTTAGGCCATAACTAGAAAATAAGGAGATATTTACAGTTCTGATACCGGAGGAAGGGTGAGACCTGACTATTGCAAGGTTCACACTATGACAGAGCAATATGGTCTTGTCAGCAAGAGCTTCCTTTCAATTTTCTTGCAGTGTAAACCATTTTGTTCCACTGTGCTTCTGACACTCCTCATCTCTTTTGTCCACCTTGGCCTCCTGTTCCCATTCTGCTCATCTAACTGTTTTAAGTCTCCTTCCCTTCATAAAGGATGTCTTACCTCATCTTATTTCCGCTTACTGCTCTTTCTATTTCCAGACGTCATCACTCATTCTCTCTGATTCCCACTCCAACATTTCTACTCCAACTTCTCAGTCAATCTCTGCCTCAGCTTCACATCCACAAACCAGGATTCACATCTCTGTTCTTTTGAACATCCTCCCTCCACCAAAGTTGCCGGTCCCACCTTCCTTTCTTTCTCCCTTAACCTACAATACCCATCCCTGTCTACCCTCTTCAAGTCCTGCTCATATTCCTCTGAATTTAAATCAGGAAGGATCTTCCTAAAGCCACATCCCTAAAAGCACATGGTTGACAATATAAGGGAGAGGGTGTCTTTGCCCTTATTTACATCAACTGTTTCTTCTCCTGCCTGCAGCAGCCCACAGCTGAAACTGCATTGAAAATCCTGCTAAACTCTGAAAATGTCAGGAATGGAACATGCTCAAGTAAATTAATCTATGAGATACAAAACTGCACAGCCGGTAAATTTCTACTGGGCCAGGGTGAGCTGCCTTTTGCGGGGGGACCTAGATGACCAAATGTGTAGAAGACAAAAGGCTACTGCATGACATAACCACTTTTCACTCTTACACCTCCTAGCCAGGTCCTTTCTCTGACTCATAGTGGAGCTGGAGTTTTCCAAAGAAAAGCATTAGTTAACCCTTAGTTTGGAATTCACCAGTGTGAGGGTGTGAAGCCTGATGCTCTTCAGAGAAGGAGCTGTGGGTTTGCTTATAGCAAAGAAAGTGCAATGTGGATTCACTTTTAACAGGAACAATTTCAACTACAATCTATATATTTAAATGTGATAATAAAACTGCACAACAAATAATGACAATTTTTCAGTCAAACATGAAGGATATAGATGAAAAGTCTATAATCTTGTGAAATATTTCAACTTAATTCCAATTTAACAAGATTTCAATTAGATAATCCACTGTTGTTGGTTTCCTGTTTATGGAGGGGAGGGTTGGGGTTTTTTTTGTTTGTTTGTTTTTTTGTCTAGTCTGCATAGCCATTGCACCTTTATATTTTTCTGAACTAGCTGAAGAGTTGCCCTTTACAGTCACTGGAGAGAAATTAGCCGACTCTGGATTCAATTCATCTGTTCTACACTGGATTTATACTTTCAGATGAGAGGTATTCTGTTTGTTTCCCTCTGTGCTGTACAGAAGCAGCTTAGGCCATTGCTCTCCAAGATACACAAGGTCACCATCTTTTGTAGTTTTTAACAAATTCTCTTATTCACAACTGCATACATAGAAACACACTTGCTGTGTGACTGAGTCAAAGCCATACCTGTGTGTAACTGTTTCAAATGCACTGTGCTACTTCTTGGAATCCTTTTTATGCTCTTAAAGATGATAAATGGCAACAACAGCTTGTGATTTTGGCCAGGCAGTTTGTGCCCTCTTTGGGCTTAGCTCAGATAAAGCCAGAGGAACAGAGAGCACTTCATAGCTGCTAGGCTGAAGTGCAGTGTCTGTGGTGATGTGAAACGCTTTGCTTCACCTTTAGATAAAGGTGTATTGAAAGAATGGAGCTTTTTGCCCAGCTATCCCAACCCTTTAACAGAGTGGAAATAACCCCTGAGCAAGTGTCCATTCTCTTGTGGGTTTTGCTTTTCCATAAACACCTGAATATGCAAGACACAATCTGGCCTTAAGTACATTTCCCTGTAAATATACTCTGGGAAAAAAGCACAATATTTGAGTTTGAAAAAGAATTTTCAGGCCTGAAGCCATAGAATTTCCTCTTGCAACCATCTCTCTTTGAATCACTGCTTTAGTAGTACTTTTTCTGCTTAAGAAGTTTTGAAACAAATGTGCAGGCAGAGGGGGTGAAGTATTATTTATCCCTTGGTGAATCCTCAAAGGAAATCAGACAAAGGAATAAAGTTTTGTAGCAGATGAAAAATTCCCCTACCTTTTGTTTTCTCCCTGTTTGTATCTGGTTCTGTTGATACTTGAGACCTCTTATGCATTCACAACAACATTTCTCAATTTAGTGAGCATGCCATGGCAATTGATTTAGACAATGCAATAGCTATGACAGCAATCAGGAGGCACTCCACATTTAAAAAGTAACAGGACATGCAAAATTGAAGCCTACTGACTGTTTTTGTGATAATTGAATTTCATTGAGTTTTAGCAATAAGAAATGAGCAATAAAAGGGCTGTTTCCAGCCACAGTTCCAGGAAATGTCTAAGGCAGCATGCATCAGAAAAATATACTTTGAACATTTACATGCAGAAATCATCTGAGTTACTGATTCAGCTCAACAAGCTTCTTTCTTTCTTAGCTGCAAAAATAATTTAAAAATAGAATAGGTAAGATAAAGAGTTAAAGATAAAAAGGGCTGACTAATTATTTATAGCTCCAGGACCACAATTTTGCTGTGTGGGCAATTTAAATACGTTCCATCCTGAACAGTTGTAAATGGGGATCTCTTTGGTTGCAGTTTTTCCAGAACAGTTCCTAAGGAAAGCTGTTTTTCTGGTGCTTAGAAACTTAATTTTTCACAACTGAAAATATACATTGGCTTTTTATGATGTTTGAGCTAGTTGCTCTTGGAGTGATTGTATTTCTGGGGGTCACCTTTGAGGTCTTGTTTTCAATAAGATCAGTAGTTCTCTGTTCTTAATGCAACTCAAATTCACTCTGCTGATGCAACAACAGTTGAAGAACAGCCTTCACACTTTCAGAAATGGCAGGTTAAGGACTTGCACAGAATCTTTTGTTCTTCATAGAAAACAATAAAGCTTCATAACATGCTGTGCAACTGATTCGCATTTCTGCAGGTGGAGTCCAGGCAGGACTAATCTAGACTGAACACAAATGGACCTCTGTGACTGTGCCTTTGATTGCAAGAAATGTTTTTTTTCTCCCTCTTTACAGAAGTTCCAGCCTTAAGTAACTTCTATGTAAAACAGTTTTCAGAAGTGAAGGTTCTTTCCTCTTTCTTATTGACTTCCATGCAGATTTCCTGAGTTCAAGAGCTTAAAAGTGGTAATTAATGAATATGTGATCCAGACCCTGCTTAAAATCTGAATAAAAGAATGTGATCAGATGTCTGACATGTTTTACAATAAGGATTTTTATGAATGGCAAAACTGCAGGTAAGTGTTGTCTCAGAGCTTAGCCTTACACTGAGGATACACATGTAGCACTTACAGAACAGCTATGAGACACCTATGTTTGGTACTGACCTTCAGTCCACTGGAGGCCATAAGCTTCAGTATGACTGTCAAGGGCCAGGATTACATTTGATGGCAAACTCAAGTATCTAAGAGAATGGTATTAAAGCAAATATTAAAGCAAATAACTTTTTTTTTTTCAATATACATGCCTGCTACTTGAGACACAATGTATAAAGAAAGAATATTTATATAGTTCTCAGAATGAAATAAAATTTAGTTCAGCTGCTTTTTATCACTTTTAACAAACAATGGTTGCATAGGAAGGCTTAAAAAGAATAAGCCTAGATGAGAGCAGGTTTTTTCTGAATAATTGCTGACTAACTTGTTTTAATATCTTTCTTTTATGTATTCATAGATTCTACTCTGTTGCCCTGAAGAGGGGGGAAGAACTGATGAGAATTTAAATATAATTCACGGTAATAGATTTGGAGAAAAACTTAATCAACTCAGCACATTACCTCTGCATAAATAAATGATTTTTGTCCATAGGATAAGCTAGTTATGTATTGCACAGATAGAACTGCAATCATATTAAAAAAAAAAAAAAAAGAAAGAAAGAAAGAAAAAAAAATACTTACACAGCCACTTTTTTATTTTTCCCGTGGAACATTTACACAGGAGTCAGTGTGTAGCAGAGCTGCCAGATTCAAAAATAGAAATGCCTTTATTACTCATTCATGCAAAGGCAATGAGCCAAAATGTGGGTGAATATACAGTTAGATATGAAAATCCAGTAAGAGCACAGAGGAACAACAATGGCAGCATGGGAACCATAAACCAACATTGATTGGCATTTACCATTAGTTTGTATTCAGTGTGTGATGCAGCGGATGAGGCACTGGGAAATAATGTATGTTTGCAAGGCAGTGCTCAGAATCGCTCTGCCACCATGCCAAAGACCTGGTGAAATGAGGAAGTGTGACAACTCCAGCTTTTTGCTCAAACACAGAATCTGACTTTGAGGTTCCCTCTGTCATAATGAAAAACAGAGATTGACAACAGTAAGTTTCAAGAAACCAGGGAGTGTAAATGTAAGCCAGCCGGGAGAATGAAGAAAACATATCAGATAGTTTCTACAGTGTAAAAGCTGAAATAGGGTATAAATGCAAATATCTTTCCATCATGGTAACTTTGGACAACACACTTAAAAGGTAATAGAAATGCAAGAATCTTGAAGACATTGAATTACTTCTAAATTCTGCACAGAAAGCAGACTTTAGTCAGCCCCCACATTTTTCACTCTCTCTTTTTGGGATAGGTTAACGTGGAAAAAATCAATAGGTTATTAAAATATTTCAAAGATGTATTTCAAACCAGTTTTGCAGACCTATTCTTATCTACTGGCAATGCACACACCTCTCAAGCAATGACAAGACTCTTTTGGAGAAGAACTTTTTAGATATTAGAATAAATACTAGAACGAACTATTCTGTGAATGTCAAGAGTACAAGCAAAAGCCTGCAGGGTAAATTGTTTGGGGTTTTGGTTTTGGTTTTAGTTTTGTGGGTTTTTTTGCTGAGTCTACCCTCTTTCAGCTTGTTCAGAGCACAGGTGCACAAGGCAGGAAGGTTTCCATGCACACTGAAGAGAAGCAGGCTGCTGCACTACAGACTCTCCATGGTGCCTCTGGGTTCTTGCTGAGGTACCAAAGGCTTTAACGGACAAAGCCTACACTCCAAAGCAGCTGTGTGCACTGTTCCTTTTCATTATAATAAACCATGAAGTAACGCATATTTGCCAGCTGCACTTGTACTTTTGTTTACTGCAGCTACTCAGTGGCTTGTTAAATCTGAAGAAAATGTCTATTTCCTTGTAAGGTGCATTTCACCACCAATTATTTCATTTTCAGGGTCCAGTACTCATTATAGAGTGTGGGCTAAAAGGGAATTACTGATGCTGTACTTAGACATTTTTCTAGCTAGACAGTGAGATTTGTGGAGTGAAACAGGTTTGCTGTTGAATATCAGCAAGTACAAGATGAATGCCAGAAGGGGAGTCAGGACTGGGAATCAGCTTTGCCACTGACTTGTTGTATAGCCCTGTGCACATCACTCAGGAGTTAGATCCTGATCCCGGTAATAACTTTTAATACTACAAGTGAAGAAGACATGCCCCTCAGTGTTGTTTGTTTTTTTTTTTTAAAAAAAAAAAAAGGATGAAAGCAAAATTTGGCTCTTAAGTTACTCGGAATCCTTCTTAAGAATCTCATCAGTGATATTAGGATAATAGTTTTACTCACCTTACTGGTAAGGCATGTCAAGAATAAATCAACCTGGATTTGAACCCTGGATTTGATGGGACGAAGTAAAACAGTGACAGCAGTTTTACCGTCCACCCTTCCCTCCATCATGTGAAGGTTAACATACAGTTAATGCTATACACAGTTTGAATATGCTGTGGATTGCAGACTGAAGAATACCTGTTCAGTATTTTTGAAGAGTCAACTAAGTCAGAAATAAAGTTGAATATTTGTCAGCATCATAACAAAAATATGACAAATTCTTCTTTATGTTTTCATATCATTTTGTTACATTTCTTAAGGTTGTTTACCTTGTCTTGTTCTGCAAATGACCCTTCCATCTGTTAGCTCTTCACTGTTGCATTACTATTAGTTGGTAAATGATCCTAGATAAGTGTGAATTATCAGATTGTATGCGTCTATACATCAGTTTACATCAGTTAGTTCATGGATCAGATTAGCTATTGCATGAAGATCTATTGCTTGTATAGAGAGATGGTTTAGTGAAATCTGACCAAGAGTTTTACTGCTTTATCTGAATAATAATCCCTATCCAGCCTGCCTAGCAAAACAGCATCAGTTTCTCCTGGTCATCTGACAAACACAATCCATTTTTAGTGAAGCAAACTCCCAAACTCTCACATTTGCTACTTGCAGTATGTAAATTAATGGTCATATCAAAAGTACACTGGAGTAACAAAGAACAGAATATGGGCCTCTCAGAAATGTTTGCTCTCTTTATAATGTTCTTCCAAAGTTAACCAATAGCCACTCCACAATTTTAGTTCTAATTAGAGCAATTACATTAGTTTTGCACAATGCTGAACTATGTGAAGTATCTAAGAGGAAGTTTCCTTGCAAAGATTTCTTTCTTATTTCTCTATCGAGCTTTGAAATCCATTCAGACATACAGAGATTCCTCCAGAACTTGAGAGGTTACAGTGCAGAAAGCAGTGTCTCTGCCACTCCACCTCACCACCACGTGTCAAGAAGTCCTTAAGCACCCTGTGCTTCTGCAACTGGATGTATTGACTTGAAAATGTCTGGAATCACACCACGTTTGTGAAAAAACAGATAACCAAAATCCTGACCCTGTTTTTCACCCTGCCAAGTAATCCTGGTCAGACAATACCCAATGTCAAATAAAGGCCAATGCAAACAGCAGTCAATCTATTGCTGTTAAAGGCAACCTTATGGACAGCTACTTCAAAAAAGAAGCAAAAAAGTATCTTTTAATATAATTTAACTATGGTGTTCAAAGATGAAGAATTGAAAATATTTGCCCAAGGAAAGAGGCAAATAGAAGTATAAGGACCTGAACTGAGGAACAAGTGTGGGGAAAATAGAGGGAAAATGGGGTAAAAGGGGCTGGTTGAGTGAAAACAGGCAGTTGAGCCCTACACTTGATTACCATGGCCTATCATGTATTCTATTTCTACTTTTAGATCCTATTACTTAGATCCTATTACATCCTATTTCTAATTATCTTAGGTGTGGCTGTGTTCTCTATTCTGAGCGTGCGAGTGCTAGAGGACTTTTAAGTTGGACTAGGTGGCAAGGAGGATAAGAACCAGCCTGAAGGGCCTGTAAATCAGGGAGCCAGAAGCTGCAGGAGGCTGGGGTCTGTGGGCAAGTTATTGTGCAAGCTGAGTGTTCAAGACCTACAGGAAAGACAGAGCAGGTTGAGGACAACATCTGCAAAGACCCAAAGGCAGGATAAGGGGTCCTTAAGTACAGATGCTAGACAGACTTCAAGCCCATGGAGATCATTCAGTCGTCACAAATTATAAACTTGTGCTGTAATCTGTGTCTGTGAAGTACTGAAAGGTATTGTAAAATTAATTACATGCATAGTTAATAGATATACATTGGTACATGTGATTATGTTGTAGAAGGGGATAAAAAGTAATTATACTATAGAGAACAAGAGACAACTTAATAACGGACATGTACCAGTGTTGTCCCATGGTGGAATGGACTTTTTTCCTGTGCATCTTTTTCCACACCAGGATCTTAAAAACAGAAGTTTGTGCTTGTTATAGTCCTAGAGAAAACATGTCAATTGCTCAAGCATTCAACGTCTACCAAAAAAAAAAAAAAAAGATAGCTAAATGAGCAGATCAATGTTATCTGACAACGACATGGTGGTTTGGTTGGATGACTCATTGCACCATCACTATCTGAAGATTCCTTTTCACTAAAATTAGATCATGCAGTTCATGATCTGCCCTGGGAGTAAAGATTAGCATCCACTCATACAAACTTTTAAATCTATCTTGTTTGTGTGCATCATCAGAGTCTTTGTTAGAGAGCTGTTGTTTGCAGATGGCTGCACTTGCAGAGCAGAAAGAGCAAGACCTGAAGATAATGACATCTAATTTCCCAGCCACTTCTGTAAACCTCAATTTAGCATTTCAGCAGAACAGATTTGTACCAGCTAAAGATAAATAAACAATATTCCCAGATTAACAGCATAAAAATAAGTGCTGTGGCTCTGTTTACTTTTTTTGGAGTAAAAGTGTTTTATGATGATGCCTAATTTTTGTGTCTAAATCACCAGCTTTGCTGTTGTTCTTCCTGATTTCAGTCTCTCTAAACACTCCACAACACCAACCTGAACATCAGACTTCACTCAGCACTTATATTCTCCTAAGTGATGTGAGGACAGACACTTGATATTAACAACACAGAAAAAACTGACAAATTTCCATATAACGTATCTTCAGTCACTCCTAAGTAGAATATGAAAAAGATGGAACATTCAACAATGCTTTAATGAAGCGTACTGGAAGAAGATCCATGTAGGGATGGACACAGGTAGGATCATCGTAACTCTGGGCTCAGCTACTCAAATGTAGGCTCTTTATACGGTTTTGTTTCTGTTACATGAGTCCTTCAAATGCATAGTCATCCTCTGCTGAAATCCTGAAACAGAGACTGAAGTTATAGATGTGTGTTATAATGAACTAACACATAAAAAGTACTTCATGTTGAGCAAATAACTTGTTTAAAAACCACTGCTATATTAAGCTGTATAATATTGACAGGCAACATTAGGAGTACCTAGGTGCCAATAGAACTGCATTCACCAGCAATGACTAAAAACAGTGAAGTAAATGTCTCTGAAAATAATTATTAGTGCAGCTAACCAAAGTGCCAGCTAAGTTTAAGACAACAGTTGCAGTAATTTGCAGTTTCTAAACTGTTTCACTGACCTCAGTTGAGCTACTTGATATTTACCAGGCTGGGTAAATCACAAATGCAAACGTTTTCTAAAGTGGCCTGGGATTGCAGTTGTGCTAACTGATGACTATTACACTTCCTTATGATTATATGCAGAGATGCTGCTGGGAGCACATATCTGGCAGTGAAGCAAGCACCCCTGGAAACCAGATTCATATAGGCTTTATGTTCATAAACGAACTTGTAAATTATCAATCCTACAGTCTTTGATCCTATCGATCACTGGTTTTTAATTTCTTTACATGGGTGCTCATTAAATAGCTAAATTTAATTCAAATTCACTAGGGTTTAAATAGCATTAATAAGTAATTTTTCATATACCTTTGAAACTAATACAAATTATGGCAATACAGCCAAAAAAAATAGCTTGCCTTTTTGAGGCAGCTTTAGTTTATATGTTGTCTTCATGTTGGTTTATATGTTGTGTTCATGTACTAATCATATTGTTTTAAGAAAGAGAGGTAAACCTGACAGGAATTGCACATTCATTTTTTTAAGAAATTATTTTAAATGGCTCTTTTTTCCCCTCTTAATCTGCTACACACTAAAGAGGTCGATTTCTCAGCTATGATTCATTTTCTGCCAGAGTATAATTCACATTTGTGCATTCCAGCATTTGCTCTGTAAATATATATATTATACTAGTCTGTTAGGAAGTCAGCAGAGGCAAGCCAGCTGAGAATTAGGATCAACATGCTATTTCTGGTCAATTTGTTCTGGCAGCAAAATATTTGATAAACGTAAAGTTGCATAGTAATTGCATTTGTGTTTTTCCTCCCTGTACATTCTCCATTCCAGGCCACAGCGTGAGATGTTTTTCAGCTACTCAGTTTTACTTGGATTGATATCTTAATTTAGGGAATGAGAATAAGCAGCAAGGTAATAGAAACCTGATCCTTTTAAGCAAGGTTAGCCAAACAAGATCATTCCAATATTTCTAACTAACTGTCTATTAAACCAGGATTTTTCAAAGAATGATTAAACTACACAGTTTTTCTTGGAAAACTGTTCAAAGAATACCAGTATTGCACCCTGTTAATTTCAAACAATATTGATTGTATAACACATTTGTGGTCAAGGTATCTTACAAAAACAGTAATTTTGAAGTGTGACTTCTCTGATTAAACAGACTTCGGCCATTGGAATTCTGCTTGAGATTTGCTGGAACGTTGTTGGCAGATCCTCAACTCAGACACGTTGTTAGTGTTCCTTGTTCTGATAGCTGATTTTGTTGCTGCACAACTGAACATGATAATTAACCAAGAATGCAAACAGATCAACATAGTTTTTTCCAAGATATTATTGGACTACTTTTTAAGAGATCAGAATAGTACAAACTGTGATTGAGTGCTCACAGTAACATTAGCTAATTGATAAACATTCTCAGATTAGCTAATATTCCATGTATTTCAGAAAGCTTTTGTCTATTGCTGAGTAGCTGTTCTTTGTGTGAACAATGCAGGTGGATCATCTCCAAAAGAACACTTAATCAATATAAAATAGTCAAGTTTTATATTGGTAATCACACTATACTATGTGTAACTTTTATTTCAGATTTTTTTCTTTAAACTACTTCATGTTCTGGTGTAGAAACACACATCTTTATTAAGATTTGAAAATATCATGCACATATTTTGTGATATTCAGATCTATTCTAGCTCCTTTTTCTTTTCTCTTTTCAGTTTCAAACCAAGAGGAATGCCATAACTATTAAGAAGTCAATAACTCTGGAGTCACAGCTGCCACTGAGAATCATTGCTTAAGTTGGATCTTCTGATACTTAATTTAATTCAGTAATTCACTCTCGACAAGTCAGCTGCCCAAAGCAACTATAATAATTGCTGCAAACAAGTGTGGAATACAAATAACTTGTATTTTATAAATATTCTTTTTAGTTAAAAGCATTTTCTATTTTCCTTTTGTAGAAACCCTCTGCCATTCCTTTTATTCTCAGAAGAATGGTTAGGAATACTGAAAGACTTGTTAGTTTTTTTTTTTAAATATGCTGACATTTGTTGGTTTGTTGCATTTTATTTCAAGTGAGAGCATTCAAAACTCTGATATACACATCCCTGATTACAACTGTGATACAGACAGTAAAGATATTGGGATAGAAACATTGGGATAGATAATTCCACCAGACATCGGGGTAGAGAATTCCACCTACAGGTAACAGATATGGAATTATGCATGAAGACAGGTGCTGTTCTCGTCCAATTATGTTGCAAACATCTCAATCTCACTATTTAGTTATAACAGCACTAAAGTTTACATCTAAAGCCTATCCTACACAACACTCGGTAGTCGTTACATTGCATACATTTTAAGTGTTACCGTATGTGATGTTGTACCAAACCACACTAGTAAGACAAAGAATATAAGTTTCTTTGTCAACTTGACCTCTGAATATATTTTGGCTCTACTTCTGAGGACATCAGTGGGATTGAGCACCAGAGAGTCATTAAACTCATCTAAAATAAGGTCCAGCACAGGTAAACTGAATTATCTTGTGGAGATTCTAAGCAATCACTTTCACTATGAAGGAAGACTAGATGAGTAGTTTGGACATGACATCTACAGTGGGATTTGTCCACTGTAACACAGATATTAGAAAACTAAGCACCTACACTGCTCACCTTAGGGTCACCTTTAAAGTTATTGTTCAGTTTTATTTTGTAACAATTCATAAATTTTCATAGCCTCTTCACTAGCGAAATAGGGCTCTTCAAAAAGCCTGAGTGAACTAGGCTGACAGTATAGGAAAAACTAAAAAGTACAAAAAAGAAGGTAAAAACCATACTCAAGTTACTAAAAAATTATTATTCAACAGAAGAAAAAACAGTTCAGAGATTTTTTTGAGCTCTTGTTATGAGAACAAACCACAGGGGGAAAGAGAATGAAAAAAGGAAAAGAAAAAATCTACAAAGGTGGGAACTATCTAAAATTAATACTTTTTCAAAATTGTTCTAAAATAAAATAGTCATATAGCTAAGCTTATTTGATCAAGGATACGATGCTGTGGGTGCAAAAGTGTGCACTATGGGAGAATAAAAGACACTTGCTGCAGAGAGTATCATATGACAGAACTCAAATGACGGTCTGCTAAAATGGGACACAGCAATGCCTTCCAAAAAAAAGGTCAAAACTGCAAAGGATTATGCAGGCGTCAGTAGAAGACGAGCTGCATGTGCAAGGAGTGACAACATCAATTCTAGTTAAGCAGAATTCTTTGGAGGAGTAATGGGCAACATTGCCTTGCATTGATTATATCCTCATAAAAACAAATAGGACAGATACTAATTTCAAGTTGGATATGGGTATAAGAGCCAATGTGCTTCCAGAAGCAACGGTAATAACATTGCTTTAAGAAAAACACATTTGGCAGAAAATAAGTCATTGAAGTTCTAGATTTACTGTGGTCAGAAAAAAAGTTATCCTCACTAAAAAAAGGCTATAGATTTTATAGCACAAGCATGAAAAATATTGTGCCTTTATGTAGAATTTGCACTGGAGCTAGAAGTAAATATACCCCATCTGGGTTTAAAATGAACAAATGGTCTTGAAAAGAGGGTGCATGCAAAAGAACACAGGGCAATGATAACAAAGGCATCTCACAGAGATAGGGAAGCTCTCAACAGATTATGCCAGAGTAAATATACCAAGATTATCTCTTAAGGCCATGACCCTAGGAAAGTATCCTGCACCTTAAGTAAAAGGTTGTAAGAAGATCTTAGTAAGTTCATTACTTCAGTGTACAGAGGACACATGGATAAAACTGTAGTAATCCGTATATTGTTGATCAGTACACAGGTCAGTGTAGGAAAAGAAAAAAGGATTTCTGCACAGACTTAAAAGACACAATAACTCTGTAAAAGAAAACTATACGATTATACCTGCAACAGAAAAAATTCTACAAGGTAGAATATTATTCTCTGTGTGACAGGTTACCTCTAAAAATGCTCAGCACACATCTGTACACATGTAATGTTTGTTGTGGCAGATACCAAGAACAGTCTTTTGGTTTGTATTTGTGACATAATTGCTAAGATTTAGTTCAACTAACTTAGCAGTCAGGTTTTGTCCAGAAAGTCTTCAGTGTATGTGTACTTTATAATCTCTTGAATAGTTCTTTCATCTTCATTTATTGCAATGTCTACAGGCTTGATTCAGCTGCCTTAGCCTGGGCATCTGATACTATTTGAGATATACTAGGATACCAAAGGTAGTTTTACAGGGCAATGTCACAGGACTTATTGGATAGTTATGCCTTTCTGGAGAAGCAGCTGGAGGTAAAGCAGCACCCAAATGCTCTTAAATGATACTAGACAGTCATCTAGTGTGCAGGCAACTGGATCAAGGGCTAAATCTCCATTACCTGTAAAATGACTCGTACACTTAGCTCACATTTAAACTTCTACTTGTAGACACCTAAATTAATGTGTTTTAATCTGAAAATAAATTCCACTTGAGCTGTCTGCAGCACAGTTGTCTAGAACTCTGCTAGGTGTCTAGGCTTCCATTGTAACTAATGGAGGTGTAGCAAATACAGTCAGAGCTTGATTCATTTAGCTGAACAAATATCTAGTGCCCTCTCAGATGTTCTGCTGTATCTAAGATGATTGCAGAGACCTGGGAGATATGCCACAGAATAAACATGAGACCCTGAACAGGAGCTGAATTTGGATATGTTATTTCAGTGTCAAAACTAGCACAAGGTGGCTGTCCTCAGGCAGCTCAAAATTTAATATAAATTGGTCATTCATATTTCTCGAGAGAAGGATAGCAAAATTCAGACTTAGACTGCAAATAGGTTGATCTGATTTGGAAGTCCTGTCTTATTTGACAGAATTGAGTGTAATATCCAGAGCTGCTTCTGACGATGAAACCCTGAAGGAAATATGTAGAACTACTTTCTGATACTGGAAAAAGCATTTCCATCATCTATTATCAATTTGCAGAGGATCTCTTAGTAGTAGATGAGATGTAATTTGAAGGCATTATAGAAAAGCTGTTACAAGGGATGTGTGTGATTAGTTAGAAACTGAGAAATCTAAAGGAAAGGTCAGAAACATTCTGAACCAAAATAACATCAGCAGAGACATTGTCAAAATGTAACTCTAAACTGAGGCCAAATCAAAGAAACACAGCAATGTTGTTGGTACACACACACAAAGGTAAAACAAGCCCCTTCACTCACTGAAAATCAAAGTTAAACATACCTTTGTCTAATAGATATGTATTTTTACTGAACAATTTTCTACCATACCAAATGGTCTTTTGCTTGGAATTTGCTTTAGCTTTCAGTCAAAATCTTTTATTGTCAATTGTCATTACTATATTTTATTGCAATTTTCCTTTTAATTTTCCCTTCAAGAGGCCCTTGAATTATGCAGATGTCAGAATTCAGGTATTAAGTTATGTAAATCTATAAGATCTGGTAGGTCTGAATGAATGGGAGCAGCAATTGGTATGCTGGGGTTCAGGTGGACCTCAGCAAGCTGGAGAAGCAGCCTGAAAAAAGTCTCAGAGTCCTGAGGCAACAGAGTCCTGTACTTGGAATTGGATAAAGCCTGCAACAGTACTGGCTGTGGACTGACTGGAGGGACAGCTCTGCAGAAAAGGACCTGGTGATCCTGAGGGACACCTGGAACTTGAGTCGGCATCATGCACCCTTGTGGTGAAGGTTAATCATATACTTGGTTGCATTCTTAAGGATATAGACAGCAAATCAAGGGAAGTGTTTATTCCCATCTTCCCATAACTTGTGTGCTTGCTTCTGGAATACTATGTCTGGTTTGGGGCACTACTGTGAATGGAGGTATCCCAAGACAGAGTCTAGGGGAAGCATGCTAAAATGCTTGGGAGGCTGGACATGAACATACGATGAAAGCCTGAAGGAACTGGGTTTGTTTAGCCTGGATACAAGAAGAAGAGGGAAGGATCTAACTGCAGCCTTCCACTGTCTAAAGAATGTGATAGAGAACATGGAGCCAAACTCCATGATAGAGAAGATGGAGCCAGAGGTCAGTGACAGGATGAGAAGCAATGGTTGCAAGTTACAATGAAGGAAATTCAGATTAGATATGCGGGAAAGACTCTTCACCCTGAGGGTGTTCAAGGCCTGCAAGGGGTTTCCCAAGGAGGCTATGTAGTCTTTGCCCTTGGAAATATTCAGAACTCAGCTGGACAAGGCCTGGACAACTTGGTATAATTTTGAAGTTACCCTTACTTTGAGCAGTAGGAATTTGTGCTAGAGGTCCCTTTCAGCCTAAGTTATTATATATTCTGTGATTATTTAGTGTAAACTCTTTTCCTATGGTGAGTTCCTAGCTAAGGATCTTAATAGTCCCACTTCACTGACACCTGAGATGTCACTGTCCTAAAGCAATGTTGGATTTTTTCCCTGCTCACTATTTGTTCATTGTTCCTTGCTACCAGTTTTTCTAACCTGTTTAGAATTATCTTGTAGCATGTAGTTGAATGCCAATGTAAGGCAAGAAAACTTAGAGCAACCCTTCCAATTAATTTACATAATACATTCACATTAATGAATTAAACTGAGTAGGGCAGCAGGGAAGAACAGGAAAAAAAAGATGACTTGTATCTGTGACATGGAGGTTAAGGTATTCTTCTGGGTGTTAGAAACATTTATCCATTTTTTTTTTAAAGACATCCATTATTTTTTTTAAAAAGACTTATTCCTCTGGGTGTTAGAAAAAATTATCCAATATTTTATAAAGACTCAAGAGAAAAGGGAGTGGAGCTGCTGGATAGTTGTATCTGCCTTTCTGCACTCTCTGCCACATGAATCATAAATTCGTTGCCGTATAATACCCCAGCTCCAACAGGAAAAGCCTCCTTCCACCTTTAATTCCACCTGCACTTTCCCATTTCTGTCACAGATGAATGCTCAGTGCTCAGGGCAGCCTTTTGGAACAAGTGGTTTGAATTTCTTCAGGTTGAAGAATCAATAAATTGCAAGTTCTTCCACTTCTGAGTGACTAATACAGCAGTTAACTAATATTGAAAGTGGAGTTACTGTGTTCTTTTTAAAGACTGCTGGCTGAAGGAGCTTAGCATGTTTAGAAAATATATAGATCTGACTGTTCAGGGACCCTAAAAGAATATGTAGTTTCTGACTCCAGTTAATCTTATCCATTCAAGACACTTGGCCTTGCAGAGATGTACTACTCCAGGCAAGGGGAGACTACAGAGCCAAGCAGAGACATGGAGTTTAGTGTTAAACCAAGACTAGGCAGCAGCTGGATGGTTATTTTTGGATGTAAGCACCTCGGTTCCATTTCAGTCCTGTACTTTTTAAAGTATCTAGTTATAAAGTGACATCTTCCACACCAGAAGTGATATATAAAAAGCACATCTTTTTTACCAGAAATATATAGTGACTCCTAAGAAAAAGTGATGTGTTTTATAATAGTGCATGTATCCCTGTGTTCTAACAGACTATCAAAAGAGTAACTTTTCTCTCTACCATATACTCTGAACTAGTTACAGAAGATCTATGGAAATTAAGAGACTTTTACTTATTTTTCTTTGCCATGTTTCCAGTTGGAGTCACTGCTAACACGACATCACTACTGTTTGTGTCCACCGTTTCTTGAACTGTCTTCTGAGATCACTTTTCTTCTTAGTATGCCACTTGTCTTGCATAAAATTTGTGGTTTATTTCTGTATCCTCAGCCTCACAGCCCTCTTGGTTTGCTGTGCTGAGTTAAGATGTAAAGATAAAATTAATTTAAACTAAGACCAGAGACAAAATTGAGTCAGGATTTTGGTTGTTCTTTCCTCAGTAGCTGATGGAGAGAAAGGCTGTTCCACTGAACAACTCAACACTAAAATCAGGTGGATGGGATCTCATCCAAATCTTTTGAAATTATGTCAGGACCAGCTTTACACCATCCAATGTGTTGTACATCCTCACAGCGCATTCACATTCTGTTCTGTTCAGGAATTAGGTGCGAATAGTCAGAAGGAGATTAGCTTCATGTGGAACCTGAATGACCATCATTATGTGACACATGTCTCTTCTCAAAGCAAGGGCTGGTTCCAAATGGCTTTTGCAACTACTCTGCAACTTATGATTCTCTACATGTGGCTTATCATGATGAAATCCATTGAAATACAACCCACACACCCCCTAAAATTATTTCTTAATACCAAATCCTAAATAATTTGGTTCTACTAAATAAGGAAAGAGCAAGTAAAACAGACTGATAATAAATATCAAACAGGAATAAATACAGAGTATTTTTAGTAACAGAATAAGAAGCATTATCTCTGTTCGGAAGCACTATTCAAATTGCTATTTAATATTTCTTGTTTATTTTGGAAATGAATCACTGAAATGTTACCTTTTCCCCCACACACTTGTACGCCAAAGCATGATGTCAAAGAGAAAAAAGGAGAGGCAGAGGCCAGGGTTAGAGTGTATTAATCTTTTGAGCTTACATACGTGGCCTGCTTTCAAGGTTTGATAAATTCCCAGAATTTTCCTCAGATCAAATTTATTATAGTTATTTTGTAGTCTGTAAGTAATTCCTTCATGTGAGGGTGCCTCTGTTAACCATGCAATCCATTCTCATTCTTTGAGCTTAGTCTTGCCCTTCCAGTGCTTTAGCGAGGTAACTTTTGCTCTCTATTATTAATCTAAGAAATGCTTTCCTTGCTAACAGTATGAAGTCCTACTGCGATTTGTGTGATGATGTTTATCTGTTCAGCGCACAGACCAGCACCAGCAATGTTCCGTTTTATGGGATAGCAACCTCCCCCTCCCCCCCCCCCCTTCCCATATTTATACAGCTTTTTGATAGATATACATCTAGTCTTTAAAGAATGTGTTTCAGGTAGAAACAGCAGTTCCTTTTTTTTCCACAGGGCTAACAGTCCCTTCATCTAGCCCCACTGGACACAAAACAGAAGCACAAACAAGGCTGTAATTATTTGGACTCAGTAGGTGAAGTCAGCGGAGAGCATAGCCCACAGACATGTACTATAGCTGACACAAGCTTTTGTAGTGACAGTGTTTAGCAGGGGAAAGCAAAGCTGGGAAAACTTTATCAGCATCTCTGCTTTCAGGGATGCTTAAGAAAATTCTGGACCATCTCTGCTTTATAGATTAGCAGATTCATTTCTGTTTCTGCAGGTCTTTTCTCAGGACTTTGGGTCTGGGGAGAGAGTTCAGAGGAATTTTCTGAGCTCATATCAAATTTGCGCACTTATTACCCCCAGCTATTTCAGGCATTATCCCATTGTTCTTTAGAATAGACCACTGCCTGCATGAAGTGCAGTGAAAGATTTATTTTATTTTCCACTGCAAGATTTCATAAGCAGCTCTGCCAGCTAGTAAGACTTTAACTTTCATCATCCAGGGACAAGAACAACATACAGTCACCCAGGTAAGACTGCATTGCATCTATTACATGGTATTTCACAGGTTTCCTCATCTCAGGATAGTTCTGACTGCCCCTTCCCTCACAGAAAGACCTAAATCTCTTTTCTGAAAAAAAGAGCTAAACATTTTCTGTGTGTATACCTCTAAAATTCTTTTTTCCCCATGGAAAAGCATACACTACAAGAGTGTAACATTGCTTGTTCCTTGTTTTTTCAAATCAACAGTTCCTCAGTGATTGTTCTAGATACAGAAATGAAGAGACTAGCACTCACAGGAAGCAATTTCTTTACTTCACGTATTTACAAAATCCTATCCCATCCAATTTATTCTTGACTTGTAGGTCTGCAAGGACTGAAAATTGACTATCTATAAATAAATCTGATATTTTAAGACATCCTTTCCTGTTCATTTTGATCAGCTTATTATATTATTGTTGGCATTGCATCTCAGATTATTCCATATTTATTTGAAATGCAAATAGATGAAGAAATGAAAACTTTAACAAGTTTTAATACTTTCTCAGACAGAAAACTGTATCATACAGAACTGTAAAAATAAACAAACAGATGGCAGAACAGCTTTTTTATGTGATTGTGATACTTACCCTTTGTTGCAGTCTACCTCCCAGAGGAAACCGTGAGAAAGGGCAATTAACTAATTTCACATAAAACTGCCATTGTATCATTTGTTAATGAGGTTCAAACCATATTTAAGAGAGAGGGAGTGCTGCGGAATTACTCTGCTTGTTTTTTATATTTACAACATGTTATTCCCAGGCTGTGATAACATTCCCATAGTTCTGCTGTTGGATCTTGCAGCTTCATCTGTGGTACTAGCCATCACATGCAGCATCACACAGCAACAAATGAACTGCACAAAGCTGGATCAAATCATCCCACTGCGAACGATCCAAAACATTTGTGACTCCTAACAGTACCTCTTACCTGGGCCCCTTGCTGGTGAACTTCTCCAGCCTTCTGTTTTATTCTGGTAGCCATACATGTAAAACGACCAGGAGATATTTTTGAAACACCGCAGTGAACAGTGTGTTACTGACTCTCAGTTCAAACCATCTTTCACATCGTACCCTAACAGCACTGCTTCCCATCTGCCTCAGTGCCTACAGGAGATCAGCTTCCGAATTGAAATTCAGCTGGCTGAAACTAAATCTGAACAAGACAGAAATGAGGTTAGAAGGAAAAGGGTAATATTTTGAAGAACCAGCCAAAGCAATGACAATGTCCTCAAACGAGGGGTCTGTCTCCTGACCATCAAAAGGCTTCACAGCCTCAGGGCTAGCTGACATCCTCCCAAGTATGAAATCCGTCATAAATAAATTTTCCCATCCATGATGAGCCAGCAGACTGTTCCTATGAACATCCTCTCAGATGCTGACTTGGCAATAGCTCTGTACATATTCATGGCTTCCAGGCTCCACAGTTGTAGCATTCTGCACCGGCCGTGCCAACAATAGCCTTCAATGGGCAGCTGATCAAAACTCATCACTCTGCTTGCTAAGCAAAATAAGTCAATCATCCCAGTACTGTGAACACTATGCTGGCTCTTGAGTGAATGCTAAATCATTTTCCTTGTTCTAATCCTAATCTTCAAAGCCCTAGATCCAGGTTACTTTAGGGATAATAATTTCTTACTGTGTGAAAAGACCCACTCCTCAGGGGTGGTGGACCTAGGCAAGAAATTATGCTGACAGAAGGGGGTTTGGACCTCTGTTGCACATGAAGATGGAAACAACCATGAAGCTCACCCATCTTCAAGGCAAAGTACGAAATTCATCCCTTCAGAATAAAATGTAAATATTGTGAGCAAGCACCACCACCCCCGCCGTCACCCCCCATATACACCCAGCTCCCGGAAAGACAGGACTCTATAATTTTACAATTAATTTAAGATAGCATCTCTTTGTAGAAGACTGTGAAATATCTAGTTTTGGGTAAATCTGACTGGCAGCTTATATGGAATTCAAGTTCAGTACCTCGATGATCTGATAGCTTAGTGGAAAATATGGCATAAACAGATTAGACGATCTCTGTAAAGATTTTCATCTCAGTGTGAAAAGCACTGGTCCCATTGCAATTGTTTTAATGATTCAGCTTCTTAAACAGCATGTTTTGCATTTCTCGAAGTAAACAACCACTTAAATAATCCTTGATTTGTTTTTCCCAAAGGTATGTCACATTTCAGCCCACAGCCACTCAATAAAAGAACAGAGATGCATTTTCTGGATTTAATTCAATAAATAAACCTAAACCAGTTTGTTTTCTTTGCTTTTCATGTTAACTTAACAGGCTAGTAAATTAATGAACCTTCTTGGAAATCATATAGCACTTTCAGGCAGGCAACTATGGACATAGACAGGGCAAGCATCTGTATCACAATAATTTGCATTGAATTGGTACATCCTTACAGTCATGACAAGACTGTGTGCTTAGCTTTATTTTTCTCATTTAGTGGCAACTTCTGCTCATGAAATGAAGTAAACCTTGATGTTTTAAATAAAAGCAGTAGTGAGAACACAGCAAACACTGTGGTGCAGACCCGTATGACAGCTGGAAAGCAAGTTTGGAAATGGAGGGACAAATCTTCAGTTGGTGCATATTGGCTTACTTAAAATCATTATCTCAGCTGTAACTATAAATCAAGTATGAATGCTTTAAGCTTTAACAGAAAGCAAATATTTTGGGGCTAAGAGAAATGCACACACAAGCCTAAATCTGGTAACCCTTCAGCTCCCAAACCTGTTCTTTCTGTCTGAAGTTCAATTTGCCATCCAGCCTGCTGCCTACTTCTCACAGACTTAGAGTTGTATTCAAAGTTTTGAAAGACTTGAGATTACAAGAAAGAAAGAAAAAATAAAAGAAACCCTACTTTTTCACAGGCTTCAGAAAATCCTTGGTGCTGTGGTCTTCGCATCAACAACCAGGCAGACTCCAGTAGTGTGAGAAGTCTGATTGCTTCCTTACACATGTAATAGTATCAAGTCCTTGTCAAGGTTAAGAGTTTTAAAATGTGTGAGAGAACTAAGGACCCAGGAAAAGAAGGGATTTTGTTTTGTTTTTTGAGGGATGTTAGTGGCTATTAACAAAAAATGCCCTAGAGGATATTGCAGATTAATAAATGAGGACTGAATCTTAAATTAATATCAGTTCCAGTTCCACTTACCACAGGAAATAATTCTCAGGTTCTAAAGAGACATATTTCTCTATCCTTTCTGCAGTTATGTTTTTTCACCCGCAGCCAGGCTGCTTCCATTTTAAAGCACAAGGATGTGATACTCCGTGAACACTATATAGTATTTAGATTATAGTGACAGATGAAAATTTCCCCATAGTTTATCAAAGAATTTTAGAAGGCAGTAGTTGTTGTCATTGTCCACAGAGACTGCCAATCACCCTGGCATGAAATCACAATTAACGATGTATCACTGAGTGCATAAAGGGTGTCAAACATATGGACCATTGCTGTAGCCAAAAGACACGAGCAGCTTGCTTAAAGTTTCACGTAATATGCTATATTTTTCTGATATATCAGAATGTCTTTGCAAGTAAGAAAAAATATTAAATTGCAAACACATATCTCGCTTTGCTTTAGGGCACTCAGTCCTGAACTCCAGAACAGTTGTGAATGTTCATGAGTTTAGAGATGAAGATGAGTAATATTTTTCACCTGTCTTTCTATCTGTCCATCTATGAACCCATTTTTTAGATAGCTAGGCTTTCCCAGTAGGGTAGTTTAAACGACTACCATTAGTAGGATGTGAGTGTTCATCCACAAAAGGCAAGCTTAAGAGCACAGAGGCTTAGTTTTAATCACTGTTAATGAAAGGAATGACCTAGAGGGTGGAAAGATGAATATTAAAAAGAGCATTTTAAAAGTACATGCTTTCTCTAAAGAAGGCAAGCAAAATCTTCTTAGTATGTGTGTTAAATGAATTTCATTTCACACTTTGAAAGAACATAGGAAAAATTCAATTTACCATTTTCTAATGTAAAATCATACCACAATATGTGCATATGTGTTTTATAGCCTATAAGTAACTGATTTGCAAATAGAATGTTTTCTTCCCAGCTAATTAAAACACATAAGAGTCACAGTGTAACCTAGTCTATAAGCACAGGTTGGAATAATACCAGCAACAACACGACTACTAATAACACCGCAGCCCGTTTGCATCAGAGCACAGAGGGACTCCAGGCATGCCTCTGCAAAGGATGACCTGCCTCACGACCTGAAGGAAAGCACCTGTGTCTGCTTCTGGCTGGAATCCCATGGCACAGCGTATTGGAAGAAGGAAACCATGCCTTGGCTTCTCCAGCCTTTGAGTCAGCTAGCAAGACAGTAAATTTGGAAGTTTCTTGATTAATTGCTTGAGGCAGGAAGGAATCATGATTTCTCCGTTCTTTTTCTGATCTGTCACAGGAGCAAGGTGGGCAGCAACATACTGTCTATGTTAATCACAGCTGCACAATTTAAAGAAAATCTGAAATAATGAATTTAATGGTAGACCAGATTTAATTACCAAGACAAACTAAGTCTGAAGTACATCCATAATCTCACAGATCACCTATGGCAAGTCCCTGGTCTGCAAAACCAGTATCATCAGTTCTGTCAGTCCTAATGAAACTCATCTGAGAGACAAGAGAGAAAATGAAATGTAAAGATGCTAATTTTCTCACTAACTTGATTGAATGATTTCCCTTGTCTAAGAGATTTAATGTTATGAAGGCACAGCTGTTCTTCATTTCATTCACAATCCACTAGTCGTAGTTGACTTACAGCCAAATTCAAGGGGAAGTTTAGTGAACCTAGATAAGTTTAATAACTGTCTATGCCAATTTGCAATTTTAGTGTTTTCAACATGCCAGTCTTACCTCAATGTCCCTACACACAGTTTTACAGCCATTTATAGACATAGACATATCACATGATTTTATTTCAGTAAAAGTTAATCACCTCATCTCACCTTAAAGTCAAAGGTTAGAAAAAGGAACCTTCAAGGGGTCACTCATATCTGGTGGCTCAGGGTGACGTGAACTGTTCCCTCTGTATACCTTTCTCTCCATTCTCTGCAGAAGAAGATGAGACAAATAAAATTTCAGATATTTAAATTAGATGTGATGAACCTTCACTGCTGAACTGAGCTGAGTAGACTTCAATCTAAGCTCAGTAAAATCACTTTCTTATTGACTTCATTGAAGTCACTACAGTTATACAGCAAAATAGGCTCAGGTGCGCAGAAGTATCACAGGTGGATGTATTGCCCATATCCTGTAATGAGGTGCTGAAAGAAATAAGTGTATCAAAACCCAGCAAGAAATAGCTAAAAAGACAAAGCCAGAAAGCAGAAAACAAGCAAGCATGGAAATTTGATAATGGAGCAACGCAAACTGAACATTTCCCAGGCTAAAAATACCTTCTTTTTCAGTTACAGAAACCTTTTTTGGTTGAGGTGTTATTTAGTCATCTCATTTCTCCTAAAATTACAGTAATTCTTCCTGTTCTACATCCAGTGCAATTAAATTACCTTTTATAAGAAGTAAGCATTACCTGGTTTGTATTCCTCACTCCAGCAATACAGAAAAGCACCAACACTGACAGATTCAGCCAGCTCAGGATGACAGAAGGAATTAACTGTCCTAGAGGCAGGAACAATGGGCAACTTCAAACTCTGCAGTGGTTTGAACAATATTTCTATCAGCAGGGAGATTTTCAATATAAATTAAGAACATTATTGCAATCTTAAAAAAAGATAACTCTTCTGAATTGTGCTCTCTGTATTGCATTTTCTTGAAAATTACCATTACTTTTGTTTCTACAAAGCCTGTAGACAACAACTTGTTACAACTTAGCAATAGTATGAGATTTTCAATTATCCAGAAAGAAGTCTCTGGATTTGCAGCGGTATGTCTAGACTATTAACTGTCACAAAGCCCTAGGTAAGACTGATAGGAATGTCTGCATGCAAAATAAAATGCAAGATGCCTCTGTAATGCTCATATGCAGTGTGCCCAGTGTTTGGTAATAGGAAAAGATATGTCTTCATTAACTCAGGTTGTACTGTGGACTCATATTAGCATATTATCTGTGGGATCGTAGTAAACAAGAGCTGGAATACTTTTTATTATTTTTTTTTCAGTAGGGAGGATCAGGATGCATGTATTTGCAAGGGAGGCAATGGCAGCAATGCTTATAAAAGACAAAGTGCTTAGGAATGTGTAGTCTTTGTGCATGTAAGAAGTCTCATTTAATTCAGTAGGAATTAAACCCATGCTTCAGTTATTTGCTGAACTTTGGCTGCATGATCTGGACAAAATTATGAAAATTTGCTTATCCCCGTAAACAGCACAAATCTAGTCCTCTTACCTGTGTTTATTATTGTACTTTCTAACATTTTGTCTAATTTAGTCCCTGATTCAAAGACATATTTTAATATCATTTGCTTATAAACCATCATGGCATTTTAGATTAAAATTCAGTGCTAACAGAAGATCACGGAACTTAGCAACTAAATAAGTGACTACATAGTAGCTAACTTACAGGGGCTACAAATTGAATTCTATTATATTAAAAGGACAAGAAAATGGTGCTTTCAGAAGCTTATGAACTGTGAGACTTTGTGCGTGCTTATGTTCTTCCTTACAGTGAACTTTCCTACCTGTTCAGGGAACCATCATAAGATCCGTTAATGTTAACTCAACAGAAAACTTCTCATTCTGAATTGATCAAAAATCAATCTGTTCATATGGACATTATCTATATTCACATTTACTAATAAAGAAGCTCAGCTCAATAATAAAACATGGTCTGGTTTTAGAAGAAAAGAATGAAGTGTTCATACTTTTAAAATACATGGCTTCTATCAAGGAACCTTATCTACAGGAGACAGTCCTTTTATCTAACCAAACAATTATTAATCTAATTCCAGGTTAGGCACCTAAGAGAAGTATGCACTGCCAAGACAAATTTGTCTCACTTAGAGATTTAACTTGAAAGTGTGATCATTCTTTCCACTGTTTACAAGGCAGACCTAGGGTTGCTGGTTGGATTCTGACAGCTAATTTTTTAAAAGCCCAAGTTGGGAGAGATTTCACCAACCATGGATAGGTAAAGGGACTACACATAAGAGTTTTGACAACACAAACAATAAGGCAAAAGGACTGGAGGAAAAAAGAGAAACATAAAATATTGAACTGTTTATTTAGGTTATATTCCATATCACTAATGGTATTCCACAGAACAATGATATTCTGTAAAACAGTGGATAGTGGGTTCCACATGATTTAGTTGAAAAAAGGATTCTTCATAACCACTCATCTGAAAATGTCACTGACCTTTCCTGATTTTTTCAAGGATTCAAAGATCCAGGATCCAAACTATATTACGTATTGTTAATGCTTGGCATCAGAGAGTAAATTATCCAAATGTAAAAAAAAAAAAAACAAAACAAAAAAAAAAAACTTCTCAGCACTGAGGTCCCAGATCTGGGGAAAACAAACAAACAAACAAGCAAACAAACAAACAAAAACCAAAAAAAAAAAAAAGGTTAAATGTAGGAAATCTTGTATCTGTATCAAACTTCACTAAGGCCACTGGAGGTCTGTGTGAGTTTAAGGCACACGCATATATTCATATTTTGGAAACAGAGTTTTAAGAATCCCTTTAATAACACACTTAATGACCAGTTTTCTTATAGGCAATGTGATCATTAGACAAAGTTCTATGTTGTCTTTTTTTTTCCACAGTTATTAAAATAAAAAAAATGTTTTGTTGAAATGGGATTTGCACTGTGGTGGCTGAGTCATAAAACCAACTACAGACAAATAGAGTTTTAAGACTTTTTATCCCAATATCTTTTGTCTGCTGACTATAACATAACTAACATTCAGTTTTGTTTAAGCCCACAAAGGGTAAATAGAATACAAAATATAATTTAATATATTTATAATTATATCTGCAGATTATATAATTTATGGTTTCTTTAATATACAGAGTCTTGCAAAATCTTTACAAATTGTATATGGAGAAACTACCAGCCACAGTAAAGCTGATAAGCCTCAAACAACATGTCTATGTGTTGAAAGATTTTGCAACAATCCTTTACTTTCTATATATAAAATATTCTAAATGCAAAGCTAGTGGTGTAATCTGTTTTGGGTTTTTTTTGTCTTAGGATTATACAGAAACTCTGCAGGCTTTTTGGTCATTGAGCAGAAAAAGTACCTAAGTTAGGAAATGTGATACTTTCTACGAGAAGATACAAAAAAATGAAATATCTATGTTTTGAGTAAACAAAAGACTTTGCTTCCTTTTCCTCCTGTAGTCTATGCTTTGTACTCTAAAAGTCTGCAGTTATTAACTCTGTGTGCTGCTCTCCAGCTGTAATGAATTTTAAGTTGATATCAGAGGGCTTTAAACTAAAGTTGCCAGGGGATGGGAACTTCTACCCACCTCACTCCTACCAGTTTGATGCCAGTGCCAGCAACAGATGCCCAGAGCCTGGAGAGGGAGTGAAGGGAAGTGGAATACCACCACTCAAAGGAATTCCAGCCATTCCAGTCAGTAAGTCAGCTTCATCAGGGGCTGAACTTAAATATCTCTTTGCAAACACACTGAACGTGGGGAATAAACAAGAGGGGTCAGAGACGTGCACACACCTATGATTTTATTGTCATACAGAGATGTGGTGGGATGGCTTCTGTGAATGGAGTGTTGGGATGGAAAGATACAGGCTTTTTAGGAAGAACAGGCAGGGAAGATGACGACGGGGTGTCCTCCTCTATGTCAGTGACCAGCTATTGTGCATGGAGCTCCATCTATGGATGAATGAGGGGCCAACCAAGAGTTTATGGGTTAAGATCAAAAGGAAGACAGAAACAGGTGACATAGTGGGAGTCTGCTACAGGCCACCCAACCAGGAAGACTGAATGGATGAGACCCTGTATAGACAGACAAGAGCAGCCTCACATTATCAAGCCCTAGGTGCTTATGGAGGACTTCAGCCACCCAGATATCTGTTGGAGGGACAACACAGCAGGGCACAAGCAACCCACAAGGTTCCTGGAATGCATTGACAAAAACTTCCTTCTCCAAATGATAGAGAAGCCAATGTGGAGAGGTACCATGGTGGACTTTGTTCTCACCAACAAGGAGGGGCTGGTGGGGAATGTGAAGCTCAAGGACAGCCTTGGCCACAGTGACCATGAAATGGTGGAGTTCAAGATCCCTAGGGCAGCAAGTAGGGAGCACAGCAAGATCACTACCCTGGACTTCAGGAGAGATGACTTTGGCCTCTTCAGGGATCTGCTTGTTAGTGTGTCATGGGATAAAGCCCTGAAAGGAAGAAGTGGCTCAAGAAAGCTGGATGATATTAAAGAATCACCTCCTTCAAGCTCAGGAGCAATGTGTCCCAAAAAAGAAGTGAAGCAAAAAATTCAGGAGGCCTGCATGGATGAACAAGTTTCTCCTGGACCAACTGAAACATGAAAAGGAAGCCTGCAGAGTGTAGGAGCAAGGACGGGTAGCCTGGAAGGAATGCAGAGAAGTTGTCTGAGCAGCCAGTGATCAGGTTAGCAAAGCTAAAGCCCTGAAAGAATAAAATCTGGTCAGAGATGTCAAGGGCAAACAAACAAACAAGCAAACTTCTATAAGTACATAGGTGAAAAAGGAAGACTAGGGAAAACATGGGCCCTCTCCAGAAGGAATTGGACATCTGGTTACCTGGGACATGGAGAAGGCTGAGGTACTCAATGACTTTTCTGCCTCAGTCTTTACCGGCAAGTGCTCCAGCCACACTGCCCAAGTCACAGAAGGCAAAAGCAGGGACAGGGAGAATGAAGAACCCCCCACTGCAGGAAATCAAGTCTGAGACCATCTAAGGAACCTGAAGGTACACAAGTCCATGGGACTTGATCAGATTCATCCATGAGTCCTGAGGGAAATGACAAAATGAAGTGGCTACATTACTATCCATTATTTTCCATCTACAAGAAGCGCAGGAAGGGGGATCTGGGGAACTACAGGCCTGTCAGCCTGACCTCAGTGCCAGGGAAGGTGGTGGAACAGATCAGCCTGAGTGCCATCATGTAGTATGTGCAGCACAACTGAGGGATCAGGCCCAGCCAGCACAGGTTTATGAAAGGTGAGTTCTGCTTGATGAACCTGATCTCCTTCTATGACAAGGTGACATGCCTAGTGGATGAGGGAAAGGCTGTGGGTGTTGTCTACCTGAGTCTTAATAAAGCCTTTGACACTGTCTCCCACAGAATTCTCCTGGAGAAAATGGCTACTCATGGCTTGAATGGATATACTCTACGCTGGGTTAAAAGCTGGATGGATGGCCAAGCCTGAAGAGTGGTACTAAATGGACTCACATCTAGCCGGTGGCCAGCCACCAGTGGTTTTCCCCAGAGCTCAGCACTGGGGCCAGTTCTGTTTAGTATCTTTATCAATGCTCTAGACGAAGGGGTTGAGCGCACCACCAGTAAGTTTGCAGATGACACCAAGCTGGGCGGGACTGTTGATCTGCTTGAGGGTAGAAAGGCTCTGCAGAGGGATCTGGACAGGTTGGATAGATGGGCCAAGGCCATTGCACAAGGTTCAACAAGGAGAAGTGCTGGGTCCGGCACTTGGATCACAACAAACCCATGCAACACTGCAGGCTTGGGGAAGAATGGCCGGAAAGCTGCCTGACAGAAAAAGACCTGGGGGTGCTGGCTGACAGCCAGCTGAACCTGAGCCAGCAGTGTGCCCAGGTGGCCAAGATAGCCAACAGCACCCTGGCCTGTATCCAACACAGTGTGTCCAGCAGGACAGGGGCAGTGATTGTCCCCTTATACTCAGCACTGGTGAGGCTGCACCTCGGATCCTGTGTTCGATTTTGGGCCCCTCACTTCAAGCGGGATGTAGAGGTGCTGGGTCGTGTCCAGAGAAGGTCAAGAAGGTGAAACTGTTGAAGGGCCTGGAGCACAAGTCTTAAGAGGAGCAGCTGAGGGAACTGAGGTTGTTTAGTCTGGAGAGGAGGAGACTCGGGGGATTTTATTGCTCTCTACAATTACCTGAAAGAAGGTTGTAGGCAGGTGGGGGTAGTCTCTTCTCCCAGATAACTAGTGACAGGACAAGGGAAACAGCCTCAAGTTCTGCCAGGGGAGGTTTAGATCAGATATGAGGAAACATTTCTTCATTGAAAGAGTGGTAAAATATTGGAACAGGCTGCCCAGGGAGGTGGTGGAATCACCATTCCTGGAGGTGTTTAAAAAATGCATAGATGCAGTGCTTAGCGACATGGTTTAGTGGTGGACTTTGCAGTTCTGGATTGACAGTTGGACTTGATTACCTCAAAGGCCTTTTCCAACCTAAATGGTTCTATGATTCATATTTGAGAAGTTGTGGCAGTTGGGTGAGGTTCACAGTGACTGGAAAAGGGGAAAAAAAAAAACATTTTTAAAAAGGGAAAAAAAGGAAGACCTGGGGAACTACAGGGCAGTCAGTCTCACATCTGTGCCCAGCAAGATCATGGAGCAGATGTGGCCCTGCCCATGGCAGCAGGGTTGGAACTAGATGATCTTTAAGGTCCCTTCCAACCTAAACTATTCTATGATTCTATAAAAGTATCCAAACTTGGGACTTATGTATTCTTCCAGTGAAAGATAGACTAGAAATGGTTGTAAACAGGACAAATTAAACATTGTACTGTATATTTCCCACGCCCTGATACCATATATGTTTTTATGCACTAGAATGCAGCAAGTATAAAAAGATTTATTTCCCTTTTTGTGTGTGTGTGTTCTGCATAACATTTGTGACCTTCATCAATGGATCATCCCTGGCCAAGCAGTTCAGACTGGCTGTGTATCCTGTCCCTAAAATTCAAAGCCTGAAGGAAAATATTTTCTGTATCACAAATAATTTTCCTTACCAAGAAAATTGCTTGGCTCTAGATTGGGTCCCAGGAACAAATCGACACACAGGTGATGTGGATGTGATTTAGCCCTGGAGCTAAACAGAGAGTGAACCAGCCAAACTGTATATCCATACCAAGCCTACCCACCTCTCTCTTCATTTTGCACTCTTGCAAAAGCACAATGGGCATCATCATGCAAGTCACTGAATAAATAAATTGAAGCATGCTGCCTTGCCTTTGCTGGCACATTCCTTGCAATATGCCAGGTTCTGCTCATTGTTGCTGGAGCTCTTATTGTGAGGAATAAAAGCTAAAATTGTCAATGTGCTAACTCAAGAAACGTAGAAACTAACCTGGGCGAACCAAAATACACAGCAGCTAAGAAGGGGCAAGACATATCAGATATTTTTGAAAAATGAGGGGATGAGACACAACAGAATGCTGAAATATTCAGTGATGAACTCTGCAGCAGGTTTCACCACAGACTTAGGGTCTAATTGTGTAGTGCATGTATGAGTTAGTTTCTATTGAAAGAAAATTTAGTAGAGAGGACTAATACTCTGTACATAACTCACAAGGCACAAGAACACAGAAGGAGAGGATACAACTGCTGTCAGCACAGTGCTAGTGAATACGTAAGACGAAGAAACAAAGCTATATGAAAAAGGAACTTATTTTTTTCATTTGAAAGTATACACATTAAAATACTTCTTTTGCTAAAACCAAGAATATCTATTATGGCTGTTTTTCTTTTATATTTGTTCTTGTTGAAATATTGGATATATCATTAAAGTTGGTTTGGTTTCATTGCCAAACCAAAGAATTTTTTTGCTGAACTGATGAAGTTATGTTGATATTTTTACATCAAAAAGATTATTTTTAAAGATCAAAAAATGTTATATAAAACCTCAAATAAACGTTTTGGTTTACCTTTGGCATTCCTTAAACCTCTATTTAACATTTTCTTTTTTAAATTAAGGTCAACTTTTAGATGAACACTGGGTTTTTTCAAAAAAATAATTCCCTGTAATAGTTCCTAAGAAACAATGTAAAGGAGAGATAACACGAGGGTTGGATGAAAAGAGAAGTATTAGGCTGAAGGGCAAGTATTAGTTCTTGCCTCACAGCCAGACCTCTTTGGAGGGGTTAATAGTGAAGCTGACGAGGGAGATTTTGTTGATATACTCCACTTGGATTTCAAGAAAGCATTAGTAAAAGTCTGTTTCAAAGGCTCTTAAAGCAGCCAAGCAACCACGGGAAGAAAGTGTAGGTCTTTAAAGAGGTAAATAATTGATCAAAAGATAGGAAACAGAACACTGTGTCCTTGTTGCAGAGGCAGGACACCACTGGGTACCCAGAGTAATCTGTGCTGCAATGCTTGGGCTACTCAGCCTGGAAAAAGAGGGTGAAAAAAAACAGTGACAAAGTTTGCTGATTATACCAAGTTTACTGCAATTGTAAAGATGGTGCATGAACTCTGTGAAGAAATGACTAATAATCTTATGAAAGGGTGACTGGCAAAATAATGGCAGGTGAAATTAAATAGATTTGAAACGTAGGTAAATGCAAAGTGACACACTGTGGCTTCACATGTACAATACTGGGATCTGAGCTGTCATCACCAGTCCTGAGTGAGACCTCAGGGACCTAAGGACTGGTCTTGTAAACAACTTTGTTAAATACCATCATCCATGACCTTGGTACAAAAAAATAGGAGAATGTAAAGTCTTCAGATTACACAGAAGACCAGTGATAGTGTAAGAGTAATATCACGTAGGAAGAATTGGTGACCTTGAGGACTAAAGTAATCCAACTGGGACTTGGTGACTAAAAGCAAAAATGTGTCATGAACTGGTTCTCAAAAGGGGAAAAACTGATCAGGGATAAATTTAGCTTGGAAAATAAAATACCTAACCATTAAGGGATTAAATCCTGGGACAGCATGATAAGCAAACGAGACAGAAAAAGTCCAACCAATTTTGCTATGGAGCTTGATCAGTTAAAAACCAGGATCTATTGCAAACTGATATTCTTGTGAATTAACGACCCAAAGGAACATGGGTAAGAGTAACGTCCTGAGTCATCCTTCACTTGTCTTGTAAAAGTTCAAACTAAAATCTAGCACGACAGAAGACAGGAAAATTTCCCAGGCATCTGAGAATGTAAGGGAGATACAAAGCAGAGATAAAAGCCAGACATACAAAGGCCAAACCAGTAATTCTGATGCTTTGCAAAGCCTCACAGGAGCAGAGGCATAACTTTGGGAGACCCGTGCAAAGGGATACACCAGCCCCTGTGGTCCCATTAAAGGGAAGGCCACAGATACTTACGTTACCCACTGCAGCAGTATCTCCCAGGTGCTCTGTACAAATTGCGGTGGGGATGTGAGCAGGGGCACAACAGGGCTCCTCTGCTTATGCTTCTGCCAGTCAGTGCCATCCCATAAATTACATTGTTATATGAGTATTTGTATGCCTTAATGTAATTTGGGTATTTTTCAGAGTTTCTTAGCCCTGGGACAGCACTAAACTTGCAGGGCTACTGGGCTTCTGCAGAACTGCTGGTTTCTGCCTGGTTAGCTCAGTGTCCAGGGAGCGAGCTGACGTCCACCCATGGCCACCCCTGCACACAAGCACACTGCCTTTAACCTACCTTTCCTGTGTGCCAAGGAAAGCGCACTGCCTCCAGTTTACACTAAGAGCACTGAGGCTATAGGAGACAAAAAAGGCCACATGAGGCTTATGGTCTAAAGAAAATTAAAAATTGGTTTCCAAAGTAGCATGATGCTATTCATGTTTTATTCCCTCTCAGTGAGAGATGTCCCCTCGACATTCCTGAACTCAGAACTTTTCCATTTTTCTGTGGAAGCAGATTTTCCATACTGCAATGCTTTTCTGGCACCTATTATAGCCACCTTGCAGCGTTTCTTCAGGGTAACAGGAGAGGGTTGGAAAGGAAACATTTTGAACAAGTAACTAAGATGAGACATTATGATCTGGTATCAGCTTCCTATCTGTCAGGTGCAATCTTAAAGAAGAGAGAGAGATAGAAGAAGAAGGAATCAGGGGACTGCTTTTTAGGGAAATTAAATTACTATCCTGATATCATAGCAAAGTGTGACTGTGAAGGTTGTACATCAAAAGGTTGTACACAAATGTTCTTCATGTTTCCTTTCATTTCAAAATGATCCTGAGGAAGATAAATGGTGTTGTCACGTTCATCTCTCGACAGAACTCATACAATATGTACATCAGAAAATAAACATATTTTTTAACAAACTGTAAAAAAACTCCAGAGTAGCTAAATGTTGCTTGCACTTCAGTGCAGCCACACACAAAGTTTCCGTAACTTTTTTTCATGACAGTTAAAACTGTAAATAGCCCAACATTTTCACTCTTCTTGTACAAAATACGGTGGTCATGGTTGATGCATTAGAAAAGAGTGAATTTAACCCAATTCCTTTATGGAACAAATGGCAAAACTGGGGAGGAGAAAAGAAGGAAAACAACAGGTACTTGATCTTTCACAAATTAAAAAAAAAAAAAAAAAAAAGCCTACAGAATTTCATAAAAAATAAAGAACTTTAGAGTATATTGACAGCCCAGTTTGGTCTATCTTCAGAAATGTGGTAGCTTAAAGGTTTAGTGGCACTTTACAGGAACTAAAAAAAAAAAAAAAAAGTCTATCAAGTCACTTTCCTTTAATTTTCTAAATAGACATACCAGCTCCTCAAGTTTCATATTTCACAGATGATTCTTCATAAATCACATAAAAACCGAATAATATTCATCACCTGTTTGACTGCGGTTCATTGGATGCTCCATCTACATGTGCCATTAGTTCCGTTAGAACCTGAGCTGGGACCCATTTTGGTCAATACAGGGCTTTCACTTGAATAAGCTTTGGATCAGGAGCACTAGATAATGATAGTGAGTGTCATCATTCAAATTATATGAATGACTTTTAACATTTTTTCTTAGTATCGCTTATTTCCAAAAATGTTTCAAAAGGGCCAGTCAGGTTTTTGAGTTCTCAGACAGTAAGATGTTTTAATGTCTTAAAATTTTGTTAAATTTATCTTAACCAAATCTAACATAACCAAACAGGCTAATTGTTTTGTCTGTATTCCATGAAAACTGACAGAAAATATTAATTTGTAACTTTTTTTTCAAATATTTTTCTCTTGAAGTGCAAAATACACAGTTTTGATGCCAAAATTTCTGCTTTCTCCTTTTTCCAAATACAGAGCACTGAGAAGCTAGCTGGAGGTTTTGCAGAAATAAAACAGGCAAGACTTACTTTTCAGACTAGTTGTTACCCAGAGCAGCTCCAGGTTCTGCAGAAAGGCAGTTTGACAGTTCTTAGCAGCTCCTGGGGACAGACTTCTTCTCCAGTGGCATACTTCCAAACCTTCTGCGGCTGTAAAATTGCATGCTGATGGATCCCTTATGGTATAGAAAAGCTAATGTTGTCTTTCCCAGACTGCAGAAGGAACTAGGAGGGGAAGGAGCATGACTGACCTGGACAGCTAAAAAAAAAAAAAAAAAAAAAAAAAAAAAAAAAAAAAACCACACACCTTGGAAGAATGAAAAAGCAGCCAGCTGAAGAGTGATGAATGAAGAGCAAGGAGATGAATTTTCCTGTTCTGGTACAGTCCATGAGTTAGTGTGGGAACCATCCCCATGAATGCACCTGGCCGAGATCTACAGCCTTCGAGAAAATACTGGTGACAACTACTGCTAAGACCATGAGAGGGTAGCAAGTGAATCTTTCCAGAAGGCCAAAAGTGAAAGAGATCTTTTGCAGCAGGAAACTATAGTGATTATGTGCATATTTATTTCTACAGACTGAAAAATCACTTCCTTTACTGCTTGTAGACCAAGCACACTAAATGTTTCTATCAAGTGTCTGTTAGCCTCCTCCATGATTAATTCTTCCCTTCCTCTATTTGGAGAGTTCATGAACACTTCTTGTACCAGGTGCTTCAAGTGTCCTTCAAGCCATCCTCCCTGTAAGAAAAAGATCCGCTGTCTTTTCCAAGCCAAAGGTTTTCTGTCTTCCACCTTTTCCCTAATTGTATGTGTTACATGCCTTTTACTTCATTCGCATTCTCACTTCTTCCTCCCACCCGCCCTGAGCTCTCCTGATTCTCTGCTTCCCCAAAGTTTTTTATAGCTTCATAATCCTTCCCCTAGTTCTGCTGTTCCACCCATCTCACACTTACTGTTGTCTTTCATTTTTCTCTGGGGCATATCTCTTTCATTATGTCAAGCTCATTTAGGATAATGGCAGAAATATGATCGGAGGCTGTGTCAGGCTGTAGGCTGTTTGTGGATGCCTACAACTCATTCTATTTGTAGGCAATGACAGACAAACAGAGAAGTGTCATCACGTGTAAGTCTCAAAAAAGAAAGCAGAAGGTATTGCAAGGAAGGAATGAGGCTGTTGACAGAGTAGGTGTCTTTAGCTATGCTTCAGATTCCTCAGCAGAGTCTCTGCTCCTTCATACTCTGAGCTCCACTGGCAGGAACCTTCCCAATGCTTGCAAATCTGTGATACAAAGGTTACCACACCCTAAACGACTCCTTTTATATTTTCCATTGCTCAGGCTATTTTCAAAGTTTTGTTCCTGCCATGTGTTTTGTATAGGGTATTAGTCACTATAGCAACCTTAACTGCAATTTGACCAACAATATACATGAGAATGTGTACCTTAGACAGTAATAGTTCTGTATTCATCACCTCCCAGATATTTCACAGGCAGAAGAATTACAAAGACTTTTTTAAGTGATCAAACAAAAGCCCTCGGTTTATTTAGGAAAACAAACTAATTGCAATACAAGTTATTTGAGCCCTACACTTGTAAGGAACACATCAGACTCAATTTGCAAAGGTAACTTACTACAGATTATTAGAATTATATGTCTGTTAGTGACTCTTCCATAACAGTGACACAGAGCAGCGCACTTCTTATGTCAAACATGGTAAAATAGCACAGTTCAGATTCATACTGCAAGTAACAAAAAGAATAGATTAAAATTCAGCAAAAGAAATAGCAGAGGTTTTGCACTGTTAAGAGAAGCCCTGAAATATTAACTTGGGGGGGCGGAATCCCCAAGGTCTAAGGAGTTCAATAAAATACAAAATATTAGTAGCCAGTACATAAATTGGAGAGCCTGGATTCTTAGTAAAATCTAATTTATACCATTGTAAATCAGAATGAATCTATGGAGGTCAGTAGCAGCAAGCTGTAGTGAAACTCCTGCTGTGAGAAAAGCAGCAGCTTAGGTTTTGCCTACCATAAAAGCATATTGCAACCATGTTTTGTCTGGGGTAAAAGTCTCTCTCATAAAATAATTACCTGCCACAGCACTCTCCAAACTAGCCAGCTGCAACAACATCTTTTACCATCCCATACCAGTATACTCTCCATCCAGTCCCTCTGCAGCCTTCTCCTCACCTCATCCAGGGCACACTCTCTCTTCTCTTACTTCTTCCTCTCTCACCTTCTCTCCCTCAGCTGCTCCCTCTTCATTGGCTCTCAACCACTTCACTTAACCAGCCACAGCTGCACCTTATCTCCATCAGCCAACCCACGGCCCTGAAGCCAGCCCACAGTTGTATATTATCAGTGCTAATTAACCCAGCTTCATTCTTCTGCAATTCCTCCTTTTTCTTTTATTTTCTTAACATTTCATACCTTATGCTTTTAACAATAATTACAACCTTTTTACAAATAAATTTTCATACAGTACTCTATAATTGCTCTACAATGACCTAGTCCTATCAGTGACAGTTTTCAGGTGGTACATCTCCAGCTGTACATACAGCCCTGTGTGTGTGCCAGCCTGCCAAGGCACAAGCTACAGGGTGAGACATGCGCTCAGAGAAGATAGATTCTGCTAAATCTCCCTGCAAGGTCCAGCTACTAAGAGGGACATCAAGAGTTAATTGTGATGACACAGAAATTTAAGTACCAGCTGGGATTACACTTTAATGATAAATATCTAATTAATTTTGAAAGTTTGGGTTTTGTTTTTGTTTTGTTGTTTGGGTTTTTTTTTTTGGGGGGGGGTTTAAACAAGAGTAAACAAGAGTATTAGATTTAGTCATTACAGTAGCTAAGCAAGAATTAATTCAGGTGATAAATGGCTGATGAAAAATGATGAGAATAGGGTTTGGAGGTCTTATTATTCATGAACTGACAAAGCATGCCCCCAGAGCAATGGAGCTTCAGCCCTGATCATTCTCTGCACTGAGGGTAGTTAAACCTAGTGGAATACGTTAACATGTTTTACACACACAGGTAAGTTTTCTGAGGTCTTACTCTAACAGACAACCTGGCTTTCATTGCTATTCCAACGTAATTCAGTTGTATTAAATAATTCATTCAAAGGGGACATTTCTCCAGAAGGAAAGTTAATTTATACTGGAGTATTTTATTTATTTTCATGCTTTGGGGGCCTGTCTAGCAAAAATATTGATCTGGAATATCTGGCTGTTTTAGTTGCCTGTGTCCTCCCAAATCCGATTTCCATCTTTTACACTTTGTCTTGCAGACTCTTCTTAGCTCCATCCTTGCAAACACTTCAGTGCTATTACGCAAACATCTTCAATGACACTCCAGTAAAAATAAGCAAGTGCTTAAGTGCTTTCAAGAATGGAGACCTGGTGAGCATCTCATTCAAGAGCAGTCAGAGCTAGACATAAAAAAACTGATTCCTTATAAGCATAAGAAATAAATGTTTTGTATCATGCTATATTTTAGGTGAATAGGAATTAAATGACAGTCATACAGTGAGGCATACAGTTATAAAGCTCTGCCAAGGGATAGGAAAAAGTGTTCCATTCTATGTGTTTTGGGGCAGGAATATGTCAGTCATGTAAATCAGCATTGTTCCTGAAAAATCAATGAATCTGAGTCCTCAGTTTCTATCACCTTAAATTCTGGTCCCCACATTGATCAGAGGAGCAAATCAGAAAACAAAAATATATCAGAATGGTTGTTGTTTTTTCTGAGAGTTAGAGCATAAAGGAAATAACATATTTGGAACTTGAGATGTTTTCTTACTGTATCCCAGCTGAGAAGGCTACGAAATAAATTCTCTAGAGTAAATGGTCAAAACTCCATTGACTTGAACTGCATTGCCCTCCATTTATACCAGAAGAGCAATTTCACAATTTCACGAAGGCCTTTACTGCTTCTTATCTACACACAGAGCTCATGGGAATAGCAATGAAGTCTACAGAAACTTTAGGTACATAATACTAATTTAGGCACATAACCTAACATTTTCAAATACAGATTTGTACCACAGAAGAATGCTCAAGCACAACTCCAATTGCAATTTTTAGTAATTATGTTTATGGATGTGTAAAAACCAACAAACTCTGTCTCGGATCCTCAGGGTAAGAAAAACTCTGTCCTTGGCTGCACATAGTTTCACAGACATTTAAAGCAAGTACTGCTTTTATAGTTTACAAATCATCTTCTGTTCTCCAGATGAGATCTCTGCATTTTTCTATGCCAAAAGCAGTGTAGATCTCCACATTTGTATTTCTTAGTACAGGGTTTGTAAGAAAAGGTTAGTTTATTCTTCACTTTTAGTTCATGATGCCATCCTAAACAGAAGAACTGCAAACTGATGTACCGAGCATAACTGCAATTTTAGAGGAATTAATCTACCTGCATGAAGCTGTGTCAGTTATGTAAACAGGCGAAAGCTGACGGACTTTGTAAACACAATATTTGCATATCATAGAAAGAGACATCAAAACGGAACTTAGACCTTATAGTAACTTGTGGAAATCACAAAAATACTATAAATATCTCGATGTATTTATTCAGCTGCCCTCTGAATCCAGACCTGCCTTGCAAAGTTAACGCCATTGAATCATTATTCTCTCTTAAATTCCCTCTTAAAAAAAAATAAAATATCCAAACCCCTAATTTTCCTCGGGATGGGAAAAATTGATAATGGTAAGTCACTTGTGACAGATAACAATACAGATTGCCTTAATTTAATAATCAATAAAATCACAACTGAATCCAGAAATTATTTCTGTAGCTCAGAAACAGTAAGTATCTTTTCTTTGTATTAGAGGATTCAGGGAAAGCTTGTGGAAAAAAACAAACACATCTTACATTTTCAGAAACAACGATCAAATTACATTTGCAATATAATTATGGTGCTGATTTGTGGGTTGTTTCTTTTTTGGGATTTTGTGTTTTGTTGGTTTGATGTTTTTGTTTTTTTTTTTAATTTAAACTATTCAGGTACAAATTTGTAGACATGGCGTTTAGCAGTGGAGTTGGTAGTGTTAGGTTTCCAGCTGGACTTGATGATCTTCAGGGTCTTTTTCAACTGAAGTGATTCTATGATTCTATGAAATGTAAGAAAGAAGCATCTATCTGAATGCTTTGACTGTCAAAACATTGCTTAACCCATATGGAACCAGAGTACACATCTGTTTCTGCTACAAAACTGATCAGCATCAAATAATTACAGTTCCTCTTGTCTTATATATACACATCTTGCGCTATGTGGCCAATTACACAAGCATTGCCTTGTTAGCATGAAAGGGAGCTGTATCTCAGAATCTGGTCTAAGGTTGTATTAGTGGTGTTTGGTCTGGTTACACGCCTTTGAGCTCTGGTCTGGCTGTGAAATCTTAATGTAACAGTTCATTTAGTTTATCTTGAGCAATGATATATTCTGCTGTAGTTACTGTTCAGTAATACCAATGGGGAAATGGAAGCTCCCCTTTCAAGGCTAGGATAGGAGCCCTATGTCTTTTTTTCACAAGGGATAACAGAGACCCGAGCATGTGAGCTACGCAGTGCTGCGCCCCGAGCTACACTGCTATGCCTCTGGAGGAGGCTGGCCTGTGGCACTGAGCCGGGGAGGTTTCAGCCTATCGCAAACAGCTATAAAAAAAAGATTATGTTCTCATAATAAACAGAATTTTCCTTAAAAAGCTGAGTCTTGTGATTGAAGGTGTAACATGCAGAAACCCCACCTACAGGGTGATCCTCTCAGAGACCAATTCTAAGCAACAGCAAGAATGTATTATCAATTACACACCCTTTATATGTCTGAATAATTCTTCTTAACATTATTGCAGGCTCTGTGAGTGCTTCAAGGTGTGAACAGAGCCCACAGTGAGCAGAGATCCACTGATATTTCTTTTTCTGTTTTAAGAACTTTTTTCTTCAAAGGGGTATCATTTTAATAGTCAGAAAAAGACTCTAGCTTTTTGTTGGTTTATCCATTACAATTCGACCACTTACTGCTACAGGAGAATATTTCAAAAGCAGAAATAGGTAGCTAGATGCTGAACACCCACTGAACACCAAAGGGAGGTGGGTTCCTAACCCCCTCATGCCTTTGAAAATGTCCCCCAGAAGCTTTAAGTATAACAAATCATCTCGGTGCTGACTCTATTATGTATTCTTGTTTTCACTGCAAACCTTAAGTAAATCACCTATATCATAAAAAGAATACATTTTCTTGTTTTGCAATAGGTGGCGTTTTAAAGCCAACAGAATAAAAGCCAATGACAGACAGACCCTTCATTGAGCATGCAAAATAAAAAAGATATCATGAATTTTTCTCCCCCTGTGCTAGGGGTCATACCATAAATGTGCTCCCCCTACCCCTGCCCGCCCCGGGAGCCCTGCCATTTCTCTTCTGTGGAAAGCACAGCAGTCCAGCTGAGATGAAGTACACTGTGGATGGATGGATGGATGGGTGAATGGATGGATGGATGATGGGGAGAGTCACTCGTCCACTTAACCAAGGACCAAGGCCATCTACCTAATGTTAAGCATATAATTTCTGCAAGCTACCTATACAGCAAATAATGGAACATACTTCTAGGTACAGAACATGATCAGACACTATCTGAATTCTCACTGTATCTCAGGTAGGTGCCTAAAATTAAGTAAAATGGGTCTTAATCTCCACATCTCCCCATTGACTATACAGCCAGTACAGGTTTAGGGACCTGGAACAGTGTGCATACCTCCTACACATACTATGAACTAGGGACACACTAACACCATTCTCACCTACTTCTGTATATTCTAAACAAAAAGCAAATAATAATAAATGATTGAGTACTAAAGTCTTGTGGGAAAAAAAAAAAAAAAAAAAAAAAAAAAGAAAAGATGATGGTCCTCATATGCTTCAATAATCTTTCCAGATTGGCAGAACCTGTTCTAACAAACTCAAAATTGGCAGTATTCTGTTACCTTTCAATGACCTTTTTTATAACTGCATTTAATGAAGTGACCCAATTCAATTTTATGGGCTCAAGAAGCCTTATGATATGTCAGTTCCCTCCCAGGCACTAATATATTCTACACTGACACCAGCACACTGCCATGAGAATGTGTGTGGGTTTTTGAGGATCAAATGAATTTTGATCTACTTCCCAAAATCTTCAAAGCACTCTTATGCTGGCTGAAATAGGAAGACTCATGTTCCCACAAGAAGCATGGACCACAGTTAATAACACTCAGAATTTCTAGTTCTTCATTTTTTCTAACATTAATAATCATAAATATTAATGAAATTCCAAATTTCTCAATTAGTCATTTTCTTAAAAAATAATTAAAGACATGAAATTATTGCATGCTTAGAATAGATGCTAGTGAAAGTCCTTGTTCTGCTTTTCATTCACTCCAATTTACTACCATATTATTGAGGGCTCAAAATACAGAGACTTAGGCAATGCCAGGTAAACATAACCTGTATGTAATGCAAAGAACTGATGACAACTAATTTAATCAGAAATAGGTCCACGTGAAAAATGACAGTGATGCTATCTTTTCATCTGATTCTTTCAGATCTGCGGTACAGGAGTTATGTTCCCTGCAAAGAGAGAAATTGAGACTTAACAGGAAAGGGAAAGGTGAATCTGAGAAGCGGGTTATTTCTGTGGTAAACTCTCTCAGTACATAGAAGTCCTGAAGGTAGACTGGGTTACTGATGTTCTCAACAAGAAAAGCCCCTATTCTGCATTTTATTTAGACAGTGGAACTCAAAGTTAGAAGCTGGGAGAGGAAAGACACTGGCAACTTAGCAAGTAGATGAACTGCAAAGGACTAAGGAGGAAGGATACACAATTGCTGCTTGGAAGTCACTGTTTTAAAGCAGCTGGCTAAAATCCTGTTCAATAAAGGAGTGAGATGGCAAAGAACAAAAGAATCATTCAGTGAAAAAGGCTAGACCTCCCTTAGTTTCATGCATGAAGAGTAGAACATGCTTCTGCCTTCTTTTCGCTTTTCCAAATGAAAAAAATTCATGGTTGGTTAAAGCAAGCAGAGAGACACTTAAGCTCATTATTGATGAAGATCATTAATGCCTCTCTTCAGAATGGCATTTTGCCAGCTTTACTTAAGCAGCAGTTAGGCTTTTGCTCAAAAAAACATCTTTGGATGATATTAGCAAAGCCAATTATTGTCCAATGTCAGGCCACCCAATATTTAGGAAGATAATTGAGGTTATGCTGATGGGTCAACTCTAGCAATGTTTGAATTTAAAAGATTTAGTTGGTCCCCATCTGGTCAATATGTGAGCAGAGAAATGAGTCTACATGATCACTTCCTAATCGCTCTGTTCTGGTGATGGGCCACTTGGATTTTTTCCTGCTGAGGCAGATATTATTGACTTGATAATGGGCTACTGCAGGAAGAACATATCAAATTCTTCCTTTACAGGTACAAAATTTCACCAGTAGATTATTCTTGTCCCATGCTTATACATAGCTGTTAGGAGTAATGCTGCATTGCAACTGAAACCTGAATGCAAGTGATACTTTAATTTTATACCTCCTTCTCAGTCAGTCAAGGTTCTAGTTTATTACTTGTGTAGGACATGATTCTGTCATCACTGAAGTCAATGGAAAGGCTGCCATTTAGCTTAAGTTCCCAGTGTGCAAGGGTTTGCTGGATTAATTGCAGTAAGCACTGATGTGTATGCTATTACACTGCAGTAATTGTGAGGCTGTTTGCCTTTGAAGGAAAGTGAAATACACCTCTTTTTTTTTTTCCTTAATGAAGGGTTAGAATGCATACATCAGGAAGAAATTACTTTGGTGTGTCTGCATATATGCACCCCAATTAATGATGCTGTAACTCCTCTGTGCAGCCACGTCATAAAATGGAAATAGGAATTAGAAGCAGATTAATGCATAAATGAAAAGGCACATTAAGAAACAGTTTGAAGACACTTAGGTCAATTTAAATCTGACTTTGTCAAGCAGTTTGTTTAAATCAGACTATCAAATGATTTTTCCAGTCAATACGGAGAGATAACTAGATGTGAAATCTAGCAAGTACCTAAACAGACAGTCTCCCTCTGCAGGCTTGCACAGATCACTTGGTGCGTAAGGAGCTTTGGCACGGGAAGATCCCTGAAGTGCAGGTAGGTAAAAATTAGGTGATTAAGGTACATAGTTGAAAATCATCTACTCTGAGGAAATATTTTGAGGTATGGTGAAAGTTATTTCTGCAAGATCTATTGAGAATATATATGTGGGCTTCACAAGATTTTTCATATGCCACATGTTCTACTGGGACTGTCACCACTACTACTTAAGACATCAGCTTAGTACACCCAATGAGCCCACCATTAAAGCTTAGAAAACTGCAGCAATATCTTTCTAACAAAAACCTCACAGTAATCTTTTCTGTCTTTACTGTAGTACCCTTTTCTTATGGCCAAGCAAAATGTACCCAAAATGTTCAGTTAGCATAAGCCATAGGAACTCGTTTCCTGGAACACCTGCCAAAGTGAATATATTTCTAGAGATTAAGTCACTTCAGTCAAGGCCTCTTAGAGTCTAAGTGTAATTTGTTGATAGTGATTATTTTTAAAGCACTGGTGATTACACACCTGGTTATCTATGCATTCTCCCGATTTTTCTATCATGCCTGTTAACACTTCTTGTGAAGATCCTGCTATTAAAATCTAAGTCATAAATTCAATGTCAGGATAGAAAGACTGATTCTATCTTTGGAATTTCTTTCATCTGGCAATCTGGCAGATTTTAAGTCCAACCAAGCAGCTTCAAGGTGTGATATAAAAGGAGATGCAAAATGCTTGACTAACTGTTCTTCTTGAAAAGTTTGGGGTTTTTTATTGCAATATATTTTGTTCTCTATATATGAATTGTCCACCACCATGGTAATGGTCTAAACCTTAAATGAGAGGAATGCCTAATAAAGAATAAAAATCTCAAGTAAGCTAGCTATAAGAGGTACTATTGACAATTTTTAAAGAACTGCTCAAAATTTCCCTTGCTTTAGCTTTACTCCTCATTTTTCCAACTTTAACTATTAACTCTCTTATTTTCTGTTTTTCTTTTCTTTTTTTTTTTAACCACAGATTAATAAGTTTCTTCTCTGTTTGCCTCCTTTGACTTCTCTAGCTGCTTCAGTGCCTCCATTCTACCCACCCGTCTGATTTCTGTCATGATCAGTATCATAATTTCTCACCATTTTCCTCATGACCTGTGCTCTCCTTATCCTCTTTTCTCTCTTCTGACAATTTACCCCACAATTTATTTATGGATTAGTCTTTGCCATGTTAGAAACAGTATGATTCTCCTATATTTCCCATTATTTCACTTTCAACCCCCAGCTATCAGCTCATTCTTCATGAGAGAAGCATGAGAACGTGAAAAGAACATTAGAGTTCTTACTATAATGTTCTCAGAAATCCCTTCCAAGCAACTTGTTCTCTCTGATGTAGTGTTAACCTTCTTCATATGAAGTCATATGCAACTACTCACTCTAAAATCTCTAAAGGCTCTCCATCTAATGTTCATGAAGACACTATTTTCATCCACTTAGACCTGACATACAGCTCTTCTTAGAATACTGTATGTCCACATCTTCAACAATTCTGTCTTCACCTAATTACCAAGGTAGTATATTTGAGAACATACTTCTCATCCACTCTTCAAATTACTGTGTGGGTTTTCTGTCCTTGATTTCCTTCTCTCTTCTGTCTACACCTTGTTTCTGTGTGATCTCATCAGCAAATACAAATTCAACTACCATCTGTTTGCTAATGACTCACAGATATACTAGTCTACTCCAGACTAATCTCCTTATGTACAAACTGAAATCTCAGCCTGCCTCTCTGACATCTCCTCATGTATATGTAGCCATCATCTCCAACTCATCATGAATAAAACAGACAGCTTATCCTTTCCCATACACTAAATCTTTCTTTCTCAGTCACTTAGCTCAAAATATGAAACTAACTTAAATCTTTTTCCATACACAAAAAATCTTTAGTTTCTCTCAAGTGGGTTTCAAGACTAAATGAAATGTATGGTTTATCATGAGAAAACCGTATAGAGAGCTAGGCTGAAGCATGACTCTTGCAAATGCTTAAACAAATATTACAGAAGACCCATGGAAGTCACAACAGTTCGCCAAATGCTAAACCAAGCACTCTGTTCATACACTCAGCATCAGCTCATGAGAAACACTGCACAGCTGTACATCATTCAGCAGTGTGGTCACTCTTAGGCAAGACAGCTCAAGTAACTAAGACTCACTACCTCAGACCCTCAGCACATGTGGGTACAGAGCCCTTCTGGAAGGCATGACCAAAGTCTCCTCACAACCAAACATCTATTCTTCTGTCTCAATAACAGCAGTGTTATTCCAGCTTTGACAAATGAAATCTTGCCCTTCTCATAACCAATAGGATTGCTGCCAAAAAGAAAGTTTTCTGAGCTATTCTTTGCCTCCCTCCACTGTTTCTTCTTTAGGTCTCCCATCTGATAGGAGTTACTACCTTTTGTTCTCAAAGCTTGCTGACACTCTGTCACATTTTACTCACTGTCAAGATACTGACTTGCTTGTCACTTTAGACCATAATGCTAGCTACTGTTAGCCACATGTTAAGAGGCTGCTTCAAACTTTCTCACATAGCATACCTCATGCTTCGCAGGATCTTCTTATGCTTAACTAGAAAAAAGATAATCATCTGTTTTCCTTGAACTGCTTCAACAAAGTTCCCTTTTACTCTGTTAACACTCCAAACCCAAAATGGTTAAACCCCTGAGCAACAGTACCCAAGTGGAATGACCTTGGTGTTGTCTCCTATAGGCACCCTGAAGGCTACCACCTATAAATTCCACCTTCCTTCAAAGGCAGAAGTGTCTTTCAGAAGTCTCATCTTCCTAACATCAATTATTAATGTCACCTTAAGGACAGATGGGATTGGTGTAGGTGCTTAGAGAAGAAACAGTATGCTGGAGCCTGTCCCAGAGGAGCTAAGTAATGCTTGAGGGTACTTTCAAACAGGCAACATACGTCTCCCCCCACAGCCTTGCCAACTGTTCCCCCTAAACGAAGCACTCCAGAGGGAATACAATATAGCAGAGCAATTAATTTAGCCCCAGGGGCCCTCTTGAACAACAGTATCTTAACATCCTCTCTTGCTGACCAGTATTTCCTTGAAGCGTCCTGCCTGCCAGCCTGTAACCATCTTTTCCCTACAACTGTCTCCTGTTTTGTCCTTCTGTTTCAAGCTTAAAAGACTTATGGTACTTACATTTATTGGCCTGTGTGGGTACAATATATAAAACAATGATGTAGTTGTAGCTGATGTTGCAGCTGTAGTTGATCTAGGTGAAGTCATCATTGTTGTCAATCTTAGAAGAGAAATTTTTAGTTTGGACAGAATGTTACCACATGAAGAAAGTAGAGTCAAATCTGAACCCAAGCAACAAAATTTCTAACTGTAGATAGTCCGTGGGTGGCATGGCCTCCTTTGTGTTTTTTTTATGGTATAACAAATTGGGGTTCGGAACATATGTAGATATAAATATTTTCTATTGCTCCAGCCTGGAAGACTATTACAACTAAAGAAATCATTAAATGTTTCAAGTCTAAAAACAGAGCTATTGAAAAGAGAATGTGTTAAGTGAGCGTATTCGGAACTGTGCTCTCTGTTTTTACTAACAGTTAAAGAGCTTATGTGATAAAACCACATTTTGATGAAGTTGCTCATGGAGAAGATTTCTACTTCCTGACTTCCTCACCCTAAATCTGTGTTCTGCTGAAGATTTCTCTTCTTACAGACTTTTTTTCCCCAACATTCTATTTTGAATTTTAAGCTTTCACATTTTTTAACTGAAGACTTCACAATAACCTTCTGGCAGAAGCTACTGCCTTCTGTCTCCACTGGCAAGTACAAATTCTGGTTATGGGTTCCCCCAAGCATTCCTTTTTAATAAGTATATAGTAAATTTCCGGCTATATTCTGAATCAGTAGTTTTGCTTAAATACGTGCAAATAAATATTCCTGTGCCTTACAGAAAGATGCTTCTTCCTCCCAGAAAACAAAAACAGAGAAACACGGATTCAAAATGATTAACATAATAAGATGAAAAATGAAAAGAAAATGAGAAATATAACCTTTCAGACCTTTTATATATATATATATATATATATATATATATATATATATATGGCATAGGGAAGCAAAAGGACAAGCTTTCAATTAAAAATAAATCCTTGCCATTACCTTTAAATCACCCTGATTAGTACAAACAGTCTTGACATATACACTCCCCCATACCGTCTATAGGGAGTAGAGAGAAATATTGCCTCTGTTCAACCTCATAAATTCGGGGATTTTTATGGTAGTACATTAGGTACTTAAAATACAACAGAGAGATTACAGTCATTAGGTTAGATCATCTTCTGTAATTACCACGTTTAGGTACCACACTTGCACACTGAGCTCAGGTCAGGTTGGTGGAGATTTCTGCTGGAATGGCAAGCTTCAGTTCCACAGTAATCTTCTGGCTGTCTTGAGTTTGGCAAAACTTTTGAGTCACACAGGGTTTATAAAAGTCCCTGTGACAGCTACCTGAACCTGCAGAGAGCCTGAAATGTTAGGGGGCTGGTGGTGGTGTCTGTGTTGTTTGTCTCAGTAAGGCACTAAGTCAGGTGACAAGTGATAAGGTGCTAAAGGCCAGCATTGTTTATGCACATGGTTTACTGTCATAGGGGGTAAGAAAGGAAAGACGGCATCTTTTGCAGTGATAGTGGTGCCTAGTTATTTGGCCTTATCTAGGTGCTATGAAGGGAAGAAATCACCACTTGTTTAGCTCAGCAGAGAAGGATCCAGGTCCCAAAATCTCAGTAAAGCCCAGAAAATCCTCAGAAGAATGGCAAGCCTCAGGAAACAGTCGATCTAACCCAGGTGAGTCAAGACCAAGAAAACACATATTATTTTGTACTGGAGCTTCTGCAGAATCTGCAGGGTTAAACAGCAAATTCTTAAATTAAGAGTGCTTACTTAAACACCACAGAAAGAAATGATACAATCAATAGTTTTGACTAGACCCAGACAACCATAAATGGAGTTTATTTATAACTTTTTAACTATTCTAACTCAATAGACAACCACCACAAAACAAAACTAAAACCGATTGTGATCTGTTGGGCCAGATGCAGTGCAAAAAAGTCCTTGTTTTAAAAAGCTAAGCCTCAGACTACTGCAGGCCAGAAAGGAAGAGTCTCAGCTAAAGCTTAGTGACCATTTCTGTCTTTCTCATCATCATTAGCAAATCCCCCCAGTCCACTGACAAGGAGTAAGTGGAGGGCTGTACACTGGGAGCAGCTCTGACTGGGGATTTCTGCACAGCAGCTGGGCTACATGATATCTGGTACTAACAAGCATTAGCATCATTTCACTTTTACGAACTCAAAAATGAATCCCCCGAGGCGTTTTTGAAATATGGATGAGCACTGCGAGTGGATCCCTCCGGGAGCGCTGGGGCCCGGCTCCGGAGCGCAGCGGTCCGTGGGGCTCCGGGCGCGGGCGGGTGGGGCAGGCGGGGCAGGGCGTGAAGGCCGCGGGCGGGCGGGGGGGACGGCTGGCCACGAGATGGCAGCAATGCCACGTCCTTCTCGGCAGCTTGCCTGGCCCTGGATTTTTTTTTTTTTTTTTTTTTTTTGAGTGAGAACAGCAACGTTTATACATAAATACAAGCTTATTACAAAGTCAGCCTACCTCGTTCAGTGCCCATTCACCACCTTCTTGCAACTTACAATGAGAAAACAACTTTGCATATTTCACCACGAGAGAAAACTCATCATAAATTAATAATTACAACCCTGAAACTACCTTTCCAAAGATGTTCGCGTTTCTGTCTTTCTTTCCTATGAACCTCTGTATTTTAATTAAGGATATAGGTAAGCATTAATTATGGAGTCAGGCCCAGTGTGCAGTGGTGGTGGTGATCTTTAGAATTCTTGTTGGATTGAAAGTCGGTTAGGGGCCCTTTTTTGCCAGCCGTTTGTAAGTAAGCCTGGCACACAGACCGTTGTTGGCAAAGAGCACGACCTGCCGGGGACGTGGGAGCAGGGGGACCCGTGACAGGCTAGCCCTGGGCCACCAGTCCCTTCCCCGCGGGCTCAGGGAACCAGTCCTGCCGGGTCCAGGCGGCGGGTGGTGGGGAAGACTGCACGGTGCCATGGCTGATCTGGGTGGGTTGGTTTTTGTTGTTGTTGCTTTGGAAAGGATACTTAATGGCAGAAACTATTCTTGGCAACAGGAGCACCCGGGAATGGCAACATAAAGACAAAGTGTTTCTCAAGGAGACGTTGGCTCCCATCCTTCTTCCCCTTAGGACCGACAGCTTGTTCTGATGGGAAACTTGGAAAGAACGAGCAGGGCACATTTTGGGCCTGAGAGCCTTCCTCTCTCCCGAGCGGGGACCAGAGCAGCGGGGAGTCTCACCTGGGACTAGGGGTTCCCACCCCACCCAGGCACACACACCCCACGCACCCCACAGGGGAACCGGGCTGCGGGCAGAGCCAGGGGACAGGGCGCTGGGGCACTGCAGCAGGAGCCCCCGGGCAGGTGTCGCCCTGCGGCCGCCACCCTTCCCCGCGCCGGGGGGGCGCCGGGCCGAGGGAAAGCCGCCTCCCCGCGGGCGCTTTCGGGGGGCGGCGGCAGCCGACCGGGGCCGCGGCCGGGGCCGGGGGGTGGGGGCGCGGCCGGGGCGAGGGGGCCGTGCGGGGCCGGCCGGCGGAGCGGGGCGGCTGGGGCTTGGCGTGCGCCGGCTGCGCAGCGCCGGCCCCTTCCCCTCTCCGTGGGAAGGGATGGTTGAGTCCGGCGGCGGCGGCGGCTTCTCGTGTGGCTGGCAGCCGCTCCGCTGCGCTGCCTGCGCTGCTCTCGCCGCGATCCCTCCCTCCCTCTCCCCTCCTCCTCCTCCTCCTCCACCTCCTCCTCCTCCTCCTCGCACTCCCCGCATCCCTCTCCTGCTGCCGCCGCTGCTCGGCTCTCCCCGCCGGCAGCCGTGGATGCTGCGCTGCCCGCGGCACCGGGCGCGCCTCCCCTCCCTCCCCGCCCTCCCCTCCCCTGGGCGGGCGGCGGGCCGGCGGCGCCGGGGCTCCGCGGGCGCTGAGCGGCGCAGCCCCGCCGCGGCGCGGGACTGATGCTATGAGCAGAGCGGAGCGAGCCGCCCGCGCAGTCCTGCAGGAGGCGTCGGGCGCTGCGCGGCGCTCGGGACCCGGAGCGCTCCTCTCCGCCTCTCCTCGCCCTGTGGTGGTTATTTGGCGCTGTCCTTAGCCCCGCTGCCGCTCGGAGGACACGGTCGCAGCCGAGAAGAGCCGCCGGGGGTTTTGTGTGAGTGTGTGTGTGTGTGGAATAACTGCAGACATGACTGCGTGGAGGAAATTCAAGTCTCTGCTGGTTTTCTGCGCGGGGCTCCTCACTGCAGCTCAGGGTAAGATTTGGGTTTCTTGCACCGGATTCGTGTAGGCAGTGGTAATGGCACTGATTTTCCCCCCTCAGCTAAACCGCTACCGCTCGGCTGAGCTCTCCCCCTCGCTTCGTTTCTGCGTCGGGAAACAGCAGGCTCCCCGAGCCCAGTCTCCTTTCTCCCTGCCTCCTACCGGCTCCGCCGGCGCTCCCCGAGGGCTCGGTTCCCGGCCGGCCACTTCCCCCGGGAGAAGCCAGCCCCCAGGAGTTGGGCAGTAGCGGCTGCGGCGCCGCGGGGGGAGCCGTGCGCATCCAGCCAGCCTGGGCAGCGCCGGAGTTTGGGAACACTTCGCTCTCCGCGCACGCACGAACGGCGCTCGCTGCCGTGCGAGGGACAGTCCCCGGGCTGGCAAGTTTGGCTCTCCCCTCCTCCCGCCTCCCCGGCTTTTGCCGTGCTCGGGGGGAGCGCAGAGTGGGTGGCCGCGGAGAGCCGCCCCCGCCTGCCTTCAGCCGGCTCCGCTCCCCGCAAGTTACGCGGAGGCGGGGATGCGGCGCCGGGGACCCCTCCGCCAGCCGCCTGCCCGTGCCGGGGGGAAGAGGGCCCCTTTCTGCTGGGCGTGCGGTGGGGAGCGTCTCCCACCCCCGGCTGGGGTTCTCCTTAAAATCAGTGGGGGGAGGGAGGAGAAACGAGGGGGCTGACGGTGGAGAATTGGGTTACACAACTTCAGTGCTGGCCTCAGCCCCATCACTTGCTTCATCGCTGGAGACAACAACTTCCCCATTATTCACTTCGCCTCTCATTAGCCCTGCGCTTTTTCAAGCTGTGGGAGAAAGAGAGAGGGAGACGAGAGAGGGAGGGAGGGAATGAGGGAGGGAGGGAGGGAGGGAGGCGAGGGGGGGGGGGGGGAGAGAGAGGGAGAGAGAAAGAAAAGGAGGCTGCTCGCAGCTAGGCACCTGTCCCCGTTACAGCCTCTGCCTTCTCCCACCTCGCTCCCGGCTGTTTCTGCCTGCCTCCGGGAGGACGGTTCTCCTTGCGGTCTGTGCTGTCTGAGGCTCCCTTAACCCTTCCGAGGCGCTTTACATCGTTCCCACCATTTTCTTTTTCTCACCGCTTTTTTCGGTGCGGGGGTGGTAGGAGCGGGGGAGCCGACCGCGGCCCGGGCCGGCGGGCGAGGCCGGAGCCTTCCCCATCCTGCGGGCGCCCGCGGCCGGGCTCCCTCGCCGCCTGGGCGGCAATGCAGGGCGCCCGCCCTCCGGTAGCCCCTGGCCCTGCCGTCCGCAGGGGGAGGCGGTGCAAGGCCAGCCCGGTCCGCCGGCAGCCGGGCGGGGGCTTTGCCCGGTCTGGAGGAGCGGCAGCGGCTCCGCGCCAGCCCGGTGACTCCGCTGCTCTGCCCGGATCCTGCCGCTGCCTAGGCTCGCTCGGCAACGCCGCCGGCTGCGCCCGGTCGCGCTGTCTCCGTGGGGAAGGGAGCGCGGGGGAGGCGAGGCGCCCGGCTGCGGGGGCCGTGCGGCGGGCGGCTCCTGGGGACGGGGCTGTGCTCGGCGGCACACGCAGCCCGGAGCCGGCGGGGGCTCCTCGGCGCGGCCGCCCTGCCCAAACTTCCAGCATCGCCCCCCGCCCCGGTGCTTCGGTCCCTGCCCGCTCGGGGCTGGGCAGCCGCTGTCAGCCCGCACACCTGCGGGCCGCCCCAGCGCTGCCCCGGGCAGGAGCCGAACGGCCGGGCGGCCGAGCCCCGGGCAGGGTGGCGGAGCCCCGGGCCGGGGCCGGCCGGGCGGCGAAGCCCCGGGCAGGGCGGCGGAGCCGCTCCCGGCCGCCGCACACGGGGGCCCGGCCGCCCCGGGACGAGCTGCGGCCGCAGCCGCGGCCGCGCCGGCTCCCGGGGCGGGCCGACACCCGCGACTCATTTGTTAAATACACTGTAGCTGGTTCTGTCGTTTGACATTTAAGTGTTTTCTTTTCATGGCTGACAGCACATATGAAAAGCTGGAGGCTGGATCATGGTTATTCAACGGAGATTCGACGTGTTTTGCTTACATACAAAGGCTTTGCCAGGAACATTTGGGCACTGCCTCTAATGCTGCTCTGCAGAATGTAATTATACCTCTCTTAATGTGGAGCAGCAACACACCTACTTAAAAGGCTACAAACTGACTTAATATTGAAGTCAAACAACAGGTAGAAGGGGAACCAGCGGGGACATTTGACATAATTCTTTCCCATTTACCTTCCCAGGCAATCGGGCACAGCTATCTATATTTAGTCAAATGTAATCCCGAGGCTGAAATTACATTTCTAGTTTAGAGAGTGAAAGAACTCCTTTCTTAGTAACATGAAGAGCCGAGGCTTTTGGGAGCATGTAAGATTTTAATTAATAGATCCCCAGAACTCTATATTACTAGCCCCTCGGCAGTCAAATCATTTGGTAGTCACTGTAAATGGGAATTCACCCAGGGTTTGGTTGGTTTGGGGGTTTTATGAGGGGGAGAGAGGAAAAAAAAAAAGTGCCGAATTTCTGGAGGTGTTGCCACAGGCGTTCCCAGCTCTTTCAGTAAAATAAGAAGTAGGCTGCTTTCCACATTGTTCCTTGTTATGAAATGAAATGGAAACCCTTTGTTGCTGTGCAATTTTCTGTAACTTTTTAAAAGGACAAGAAAGGATAAAAATGAACATACATCATTGTTCATTGTGGTAGACTTGAGGTGCAGTTCTATAGATTTCTTTGGACTCATCTTGTCTGACTGATGCACCTGAGTGTTTTAGAAAACATTTGGGGGATTCTTCCCTGTCCATTATGCTTTAAGCATCAAGGGAAATTAGCATGGAGTCATTTAAAGGAACCGCTTTCCCAGAAACTACCCTATCATACCAGTTATGCTTCAACAAGACAGGCAGCACAGTGTTCAGCTCTGCATGTTAAGATGGGCTTATTTATAGAGCCATTTGCTAATTCTGATAGGTTATATCCTAGCAAAAGCAAACATAAAAAACTATTGATTTGCTTGAAATACAAACCACGTCAGTATCATTTCTGCAAAAATTCATGCTGCTAGGGAACAAATGGTAGATTTAGACAGAACTCTGACTCAAATTCAAGATAAAAGATTAAAATATCTTTCTGCTATGACCTGAGGTCTGTGGACAGCCTATTTTCAATGTAGGAATACATATTGCCTAATACTTAAAATTGTCCCAGTACATGTTTTCAAGATAATTTCCTGCACTTGTTCAGATAACCAAATACGACACCTTCACTGCCACCTCATTGCCTCAAACAAGCTGTACATAAGCAGGCTTATGCACAGAGGTATCATTCAGATTAATGGAAACAGCAAAGGGAAAATATTTCTGTTCTTAAATTGAATTCAGACCGTTAAAGGACTCCCATATCTACAGCTTAGGATTTTGTTTAGAAAAGAAAAGAAAAGAAAAGAAAAGAAAAGAAAAGAAAAGAAAAGAAAAGAAAAGAAAAGAGAAAAGAAATAACCCCCCAACCATTTTATGTACCCTCTGTTTGCTGCTATCATTTTGTCAAAATAATTGCTATGACTACATCACAGAAAGTTACCGCTATGTTTAAGGCCTACTCCTGCCGGACTGAGAGTGTTTGTCTCTTTTAAAGTCATGTATTTTCCCCCTCCAAAGCAGTGTTTCTCAAACTGTGAAGCTGGTCTCTCTGGAGAGGCTCTATTCTCTTCCAAAGAAGACTAAAGCAATTCTAGGAAAATGAACTGAAAAAAAGGATTTTTTAAAAGAGCATCAGAGCTCAGTGTTGAATACCCAGCTACAAAACCAAGTATTTGATGGATGTGTTCTCCATCCCCCAGCCCAGTGAGGAACTGGCCATAGGAAGACAGAAAAGACAATAGGCAGCTCTGACCACCTAATATTTTAATGTAAAAATGCATGTACTTTTTGTAAGATCTGTGTCTTTTGCAAATTTCCATCAAGGTATGTATATAAAGTCCTTAAATCTGTATAGGAATAGGAAATATGGTCAATTTGAATACAATGTAGTGGAGAACATATCAGTTCAGCAACGTTTGCCCAAACACTTGTTTTACACCTTTGAACTCATAGATGAGATTTGAATTTCCACTGTCAGCCAGTTCAAGGCTATCAGTTTTTCTGGTGTGTGTGGAACAAGATACTTGTGTGAGGAGCTGGAGATAGTATACAAGCACATGGAGGTGTGAGCACACATGAACTTCAGGATGTATTGGAATTTGTGAGGGCACTTCAGCACCATCTGTGATCTGTATATACAGGAACCATTCTGCAGATTGTTTTCTGTTTATTTTACTGACTGTCACTCCCATGTCCCTTTCTACAGACAAGTATGAGTTTGATAAGGCATGGGGGCTTTGGGGGGGGGGGAGGGTGGTATGTGTTGTATTTTTTTTCCCCTGCAGACTGCTTTTTCTACACAAATATGTAATCTAGCTCTTCATCTCATTATTACTTATTATGTGGTAGTATTATTATGTATGCATTGACACACACAAGTTTTAAAAAGCCACCTATGGGAGTTGGGCCTCAATAGCATTTACATACATGAAAACTGTGCCCCCACCTAATTAGGAACAATCTGAAACTGTAAATATTTTAAACAGAAACCAATGCATTCAGGATCTGCCACTGCTCTCTGGAAAGGCTGAAGAGCCTTAGGGACCACCGTTTTCAGCTTTTTCAAGACATGTAATCTGTATACTGGCACATTAAACTTCCTCTCGCAACCTTTCCTCAGGGAAGAAGCTGCTTAATAGTGTGACTGTATAAAACCTCCAATGACTTTAAAGAGAAGATGTAATTCCATTTAGGTCAAATCTGCATTGAGCTCTCCTGTCTCTTTGACCAAGGTGACATTATTCTGGTAAAGCGCTTTGAGTGTCAGCAGAGATGGTGCCAGGCAGCCCATGGCCAGCAGGGCTGCCTGGCAGGAGGGGACCTGATGGCTCATCTGTACGGGCCACTGCAGCAGGCATGTAAGTATGAGATGGGATCTCTAATAAAACTCGAGCATACAACCGGATCTAAATCAGGGACACCGAATGAGAAGCTGGCCTCTAGTTCTCCATATGGCTGCAAGATCAGCCAGATTAGACTGAGCTAAATTGGACATTCTTCCAGTTTCTGCAGTGAACAAAGAATAGGAATCATATGGAAATTCTCCTAGTGTGTATGAATCACTTTACTTAGATGTTTTACTTTTCTACATCAGTTGCAATTTCCTTTAAACCATTTTTATCAATCAGTAACTTTTGAAATAGGGGAAAATGCCATTAATACCTGAGGAGAGCTGTGAGGTCTTACTTTGTCCTCACCCAACTTTGTTCTGGCTGGATGAAAGGCTTCACTCCACTATATGACATTTCTATTGCATTTAAGAAAATCTACACCCTATTTGTTATAAGCATTTCTCAATAGAATAACTGCTTAAACAAATTACTTGTATTATTGCTAGTGTTACATTGACACACAAAGGCAACATTTATCAGTTGCCTGCATTTAGTAATTGAACGGTAAATGGAGGCATGCATGCGCTGAAAACTCTTACAGGAGTAATAATGCATCTTATTGCCAATAACAAGTCTTACTTGCTCAGAGAGAATACTTTTTTTTCTGCATTTCTTACTCATTAAAAAAAAAAAAAAGGAGGGAGAGAAAACGATGAGAGTTTCTTGCCATTTTTACCTGGAGGGCACATTCAGTTAAAAGGTCAGAGCAAGATTTAATCACTGTTATATTGCTGATGATTAACCAGAATTCCTCTTGATTAATCAGAATATAATCAATGATTTGCATTTAGGAAAAGATAAGCACAAAAAAAATAATAATATCACAATTTCTTGCAATTACAGTAATGCTTTAATTTCCAGCACAAAAATTAATCCCCATTTGTTACCATTTTATAATTATTAAATTATACATTTTAACAATAAATTCATGCATATTCTGAAATAGTGATTCTAATTCTTTCAACTTCATTTTTTGTCTCATCACTGTCAAATAAAAGGTAACTTTGGGCACTTATGAGGACCCTGTTCTGCTGCAGTGGAAACTGAAATTTCTATTGATTCCAGCGGTAGCTGGATTCACCAGTTTTGAAAACATTGCCACTCTGAATAAGGCAGGCACGGTAGGTACTGCAGCTGAATTGTGGAGCCAGACCCTTTTTAATATGAGCTGTTGTGGCTGAGAACTTCTAAAAATGTTTACGTCCAAGTATGACTGGGAAAAAAAAAAAGGAAAACTGGATGAGTCTTAGCAATCAACCTTGATAATAATAAAATATACATCTATTTATGGAAATAATTTGGTTTTAATCACTATCTCTGATATCTCCAAGCATGGTTTTATCTGACCTCTACCTTGCTTCCTGGGGTCTTTTTCCTTAAAGAAATTGTGAAGGACAATATACAGAGAAACCTAGTATCATTTTATTCTTCAGATATTTTATGTCTCTTACAGTATCCCATGGATACTGAAGTACAGAATCACGTTCTGTATTCATGCCTCCGAGGTACAGTGGTTTTCCAAAAGAAACATTTGCAGCAGTGCAGCTGACACAGAGCTGAATAAATAATAATGAATAAAACTTTGTGTGCACTGTTTTGCAAACTTGCATAAAATATGGTCAGCATTTTAAAATTACATTTTGCAGCACTTGCTTCATGCCTTATTCTCAATTTCAAGGCAATGACTTTTCCATGCAATTTTGCCAAACATGAAGTTTTCCTTATTTCTTGTCTGAAAGTTTTCCTTGTCTTTTTTATTAGCGAGCCATTTCTAAACCTATATTGGAGGGTTTTTTGAATTAAAATGTTCTTACAATTCTGTTGATTGCAGCAAACCATTGACACTTGCCAGAGGGCAAATCTAGGTCTGGGGATATATCTTTTCCTCACCCTATGATTTGCAGATAAAATGTAGCCATGATGTAATACTTCATAAATAATTTTTTACTTCCTTTGGCCTGTGTTACTTGCCATATGGTGTTCACGGACAAAACCCAAGAGAACACAAATACTCAAATTTACGTTTTGCTTACACTGGTGCTGAATCACCAGCAATGTACAGTGCACTGGGAAAAAAAGTGCAGCCAGCATTGCTCCGTATCTGAAGCTCAGGTTGAAGGGTGGACCTAAACACACTGAGGACCACAGCCAGAATATTTTCTTTTTTAAATGGTGGCCCAGCTATAGCTTGGATTTAAAGCATTTCCACTGTGCTTGCAATTTGTGCTGCTGAAATGGATGGGGGAGCTTGGCTCACTTTGCTGAGTGTATCCAAAATACATCAACTAGAGCTTAGGCTTGGCTTTGGGCATCGTGCTTAAGCTAGAACTTGCCTTGTATGAGTGCATCAGGGTTCAGTTTGAACTCATGGTGTGTATAACACGCACCATGTAGCCTGGGATCCACATCAGACTGCCCATGTCCAATACAGCTGGATGTGCAAGGAACAGGGAAGTGATTTTGTCAGCAAGCAGCTAATGTTGGGAAGCAAGCAGCTAGATATCACAGGAATACATGTGAGCTCATGAAACCCGCCTTGCCCTGAAGCTGAGGAAAAAAACCATAGGTGACTGTGAGGGTAAGAAAAAAAGAAAGAGTGATGCTTATTGCACAAAAGTGCAGTTTTTGAAAAGGCCATTTTGATTAAGAAAAAAAAGGCTAAGTGGTTTAACTTATTTTTAGACTAATTTTACACGCCTCTAGTTGTGAAACAAATGGTCATGACAAATCATACTGTTCTCACTAATGTCTGTGGGATATCAATGCAGAATCTGCCTGCTTCCAAGTAACTAAGTACACTATTTTAGCTTTGCCCCAGCAGCCAGATTCTCTACTGGTATCCCACTGATGTTTCTTACAATACATAGATAGAGTCATACCAAGTTGGGGTTTTTGGGTTTTGTTTTTTTGTTTGGTTGTGGTTTTTTTTTTGGGGGGGGGGAAGGGGCAGAAGCTGTTTTATAACTCACTTTTAGAACCTCAGTACAATCAAGCAACAGCCAATATCATGTTTGGTGACCCAATGCATTTCTAAACATCTCTCTTGAGAAATTAAATAAATGGTTGGCTTTCTGGGCTGCACGCACACATTGCTGGGTCATGCGGAGCTTCTAATTCCCCAGCTCCCCAAGTCCTCCTCAGGGATGCTTTCAATTCATTCTCCACCCAGCCTGTATTTGTGCTTGGGATTGCCCTGATCCACGTGGAGGACCTGGCACTTGACCTTGCTAAACTTCATGAAGTTCGCATGGGCCCACCTCAAGCCTGTCAAGGGCCCCATGGAGGTGTCCCTTCCCTCCAGCACATTGACTGCATCACACAGCTTGGTGTCATTTATATTGAAGATATATGATGCCTCAAAGTGTCTGACCTATCTGAAGCATATCTCACTGCCCTGGCTTTCACTAGTTATATAATTTATTTGGTTCTGAGGAGAAATTAACCATTAATTGCTTTCTTTAGCATCATTTAATAAACAGAGTGATGGCATGGAGATGATCTACGCAAACAGCAAAGAAGGATTTCTTCAACTCATGTTGCCATGACAATTTAGATTTTTCCTGTCAACTCTTGAGAAGCTCTGAAGTAATTTTTTTAAAGCAATGAATCAGGGAATATTTTGGAAATTGAAGTTGCTCTCTTTTTTTCAATTTAGTATCATTTAACACAGTGAGGGGCCTGACCCAAAAGATTTTAAAATATACACACAAGAACTATTGCAAAAAACATAACATCATGAAACCCTCTCCATTCATCTCTGGTGATTTACACCAGCAGAGAAGCTGACTTCAGATACATTATAAGTGATTTAGATTTCATTTATTAACTATATGATAATAATAAATAGTCATCATAAAAACAGTAATGGATAATGAGGAGTGGAGAGGCCAGCTTATAGCTGTCATTTTGATCTTCACGACAATATTTTATCTTCCAGCTATTTTGAGGAAATTAGATTACAGAAGGATGGTAGAACAAAGAAGGACTAATTATTTTATTTTTGTAACCTTTCAAGTTAAAGAATTGCTTCACTGAATGAGGAATAAAGTCAAAAGGCTGTTGTCCACATATTTAAATTATTGTCCAAGATATGTCCCTTATACCATGTTATTACCAACTGAACTGAACTTCGCTCTCTTGATTTGTTTTAAATGGATTGTTTTGAAAAATACCTAAAACTAGTCCAAACTACTTCAGTCTAATTCTTAAGAAATAAATTACTGGCTTTAGGAGGTATTTCTTAGGTTGCTGTTAGCAGTGAGGGAAACATGGTAAACAAAAAAGAAGATAACGTGAAGTGCTGTTTCTGCTGGGAAAATGTTTCTCTGTATAGAAGACAAGAAAAGTAGCTCAGTAATGGTTTTCTTTTTAAAATGTTCCTGGCAGATGATGGCTACTGAGTTGGTGTAGTTTGTTTACCGCTTTGCAATGGATTTGAGATGAGTCATATCACACAAGAAGGAAAATTGAGAATTTGTTTTGTCAAAGTGAATTCAGTTTTCCTTTTATATATATACACTCAAATTATTAGTCCTCTTTAAACAGAGATACCTAATTGATTATTTTTTTTTAGTGTTGATTCTTGTTGTGTCCTTTAATTTGAGGTCCTGTTACTAGAAATGGTAAGTCCAGATCTATAATTTCTGTATACTAGGTAAGGTGACTGAGCTGGAGTCCCCTTTCAGTTAGCCTCATACATCTTCTTTAAAGTAGTAGCCATTTTATTGTCAGCCTAGTTTGGATCACGATAATTTCAACCTCTACGAGCACAACTGGGTTTTTGTCAAGCCTTTCTATCCACTTGCCTTCAGAGCAGGAGTTGACTGAGTAAGGACCAGAGGATGGCTCCTGAATATTTCACATTGCAGAGAAATCTTTAATTCTTATTATTTCCTTACTGATTTTAAAAGTTCACTTTACTGGTGATGCATCTCGATGTTATCCACAAACAGTGTTAAGGTAAAGAAGTGGTATTTATATGAATATTTGATAAAGAATCAGACTTGTGGATGGAATACAGTTACAAGACATCAGATCATAGACATTCAGCATGAAAAACAGCCTTCTTTTTCCAAAATATCTGATGGAAGAGGAGATCCATTTATTGAATAAAACAGCATGTACATGTTGAACAATAAAAGTGTCTGTCTGAGCTCATTCTACCTGCAAAACAAGTTTTAGTGTCAAGTTCAAGGATGCTGGGAAGGGGGCAGAAGGTACTGTTTATTGTCAAGAGCCTGCATTTGTAGTTCCCACTGTCATAAGAGAAAGCTGCAGATCTCAGCACTTTTGAACATCAAGGAATTTGTACTGTACGTACTTCTACACTTGAGAATCATCATAATCTGAATGCAATATAGTGCCTTAGATAGAATGGATAGACAACAATATTCAAGATTTACTACTGTTATTTCCCAGGTCGTATCTGAATTAAACAAAGTTTCCAAATTTACAGTTGTGTTATTTTTTAGAAAGGAGAGATTCCTCAAGGGAAGTTGTGGTTTGTTTTTCTTTACAACTGTTGTACTTAAGTAATTCTGTGTATGAAAAAAACCCCAACAACAAACCTGGATCTGAGGTACTGTGGAACAAACTGTTTGTGATTACAAAGTAAACATTAAATGCAGCAGCAAATCAGAATTTGGCGTGAAGCCAACTCATAGACTACTGGCTGTATTGCATAATGGAGGCTGCTGTCCTGCCCAGAATTAAGAACAAACAGTTCCACCTCCTCTTTTTTTCCTCTATGAGTATTCATCATTTTTACGTTTATCCCACATTGATGGTAACTAATTGCAATTCCTTGAGGCTCCATTTTTCTTTCTGGGAAACAGGCCGTTTGTAAGCGGTGAGGCAGGCTCTTGTGGGAAAAAAATATCTACCCAGTTTTACCACTGTAGGACAGGCACCAGATTCCTTTTGATATTAATGTACATTGCTCTGAAGACCATGTTTGCAGGATGGATAGATCTGTGCAAATGTTTTGAATGGGCTTTGTCACAGTATTGGGTTTGTGTGGCAAGGTTCGGGGTGGGGGCTGTAGGTGTGACTTCTGTGAGAAGCTGCCAGAAGCTTCCCCCATGTCCAGCAGAGCCAATGCCAGCTGGCTCCAAGATGGAGCCACCAATGGCCAAAGCCGAGCCCACCAGTGATGGTGGTAGTGTCTCTGGGATAACATATTTAAGAAAGGGAAAAATAAACACCTGTCCAACACCAATAGACAGATGGAGAGAGGAGTGAGAACATGTGAGAGCAACAACTCTGTGGACACCAGGGCCAGTGCAGAAAGAGGGGTGGGAGGTGCTCCAGGTGGTGGAGCAGCCCATGGTGAAGACCATGATGAGGCAGGCTGTCCTCCTGCAGTCCGTGGAGGTCCATGGCGGAGCAGATATCCACCTGCAGTCCGTGGAGGATCCCATGCCGGAGCAGGTGGATGCCCAAAGGAAGCTGTGACCCCATGGGAAGCCCATGGTGGAGCAGAATCCTGGCAGGACCTGTGGACAGAGGAGCCCAGGCTGGAGCAGGTTTGCTGGCAGTACTTGTGACCCTGTGGAGGACCCACACTGGAGCAGCCTGTGCCTAAAGGGCTGCACCCAATGGAAGGGACCACACTGGAGCAGCGTGTAAAGAACTGCAGCCTGTGGAAAGGGCTCACACTGGAGAAGTTCATGGAGGACTGCCTCCTGTGTGAGGGACCCCATGCTGGAGCAGGGGAGGAGTGTGAGGAGCCTCCCCCTGAGGAGGAAGGAGCAGCAGAGACGGCATGTGACAGACTGATGGCAGCCCCCATTGCCTGTCCCCCTGCACTGCTGAGGGGGAGGAGGGAGAGCAAATTAGGAGTGAAGTTAAGCCTAGGAAGAAGGGAGGAAGGTGTTGGTAAGATCTGACTTTATTTCTCATCACTGGTTTGATTGGTAATAAATTAAATTAATTTCCCCTAGCCAAGTCTATTTTGCCCACAGTGGTAACTGTTGAGTGATCTGTCCCTGTCTTTTTTTCAGCCCATGAAACTTTTGTTATATTTTCTCTTCCCTGCCCAGCTGAGGGGAGTGATAGAGAGGTTTTTGTGGGCATCTGGTGTCCGGCTTTTGTGGGCACCTGGTGTCCAGCCAGGGTCAGCCCTGCACAGTCACATAGCACTGGTAATTTCAGATACAGTTTTGTAAAGCAGAAGCATTTTGTGTGACTCTCTCAACAGCAGTTCGCTTCTCAGTTCTACTTTAGTCACACTGCTGTTGTCTAGGTACTATCCCAAAAGAGCGATGTGTGTGAGGATCAGGTCCCCTGGGGGGAGAAAATCAATTAAAAATAGAAACTACTCTTTGATGCTAGAAAGATAATGTAATGCCCACTGTGAAAAAGTAAGTTTTTATGGTGACAGACTGTCTCAGGTGAGGGACAGCCATTCAGCAGAGGACAGTATAGGCAGCCAATGGAGATCATTCTGATGTTTCATTGACACACTCTCCAACAGTGCCACTGAGGACCATCTCAGAAAAAAAGCTACATATGAAAAAGTATGACAGCATTTACTCAGGGTTTCAGTCAGGACTATTCTATTTTTTTAAATCAAGCCTTACTTTTGTCATTTATCGTCTTCCCCTCATTTTTTTTTCCTCGGATATTTATTATTATACTTATTATTTAAATGAAAGTTTATTAGGCAGTGATACATGTATAGTGTGTTTTATTAATTTGCTTTATGGTAAATCCTGGAATATAGGGACCCATCATAGAAAAGATTATATGAAATGGACAACATGGACAGCGTTATGACAGGGAGCTCGGGTCTTGGGAATGTTATTTCCTGCATGACCAGAATCAAGCAAAAAGCCTTATCTTCTGAAAGAGCCCACAGCAGCTTCATGCTGCCCTGTATTTTACAGAGGACAATGCCCAGATTAGTTCACTCGCATCCATCAATAATTATTAAAATTGTTTTCTGATTCCCATTACTGGTATTTGTCTTACTGAAGAGCAATGCATAATCACTTTTCCTTACTGTCTCCAGTATACTGGTGTGTGTGTGCATGTATATGTATATATATATTATATTTTTTTTTTTTTTTTTTTTTTTTACACACACACACTGGTGTATACCAGAGTATACCAGAGGCATACTGGTGTTATCTTACTAAGCAGAACTGGTAATATAGCTCAAAACTTGAAATGTCTGCTGGCAAGTGCTGTCAGTGGAAGCCCTGGTGCCACTACAGTGCAGGTCTGATGTGGTCTGATAAATAATGACTGACTCCCTCATGGGCATGGTAGTTCAGTTGCTGGGCTGATACACAGGCTTTACGCTGATGTGCTGAAAATAATGGCATTTATTTTGTAGGACTGGCAGAGCTGGCACCATCAGATTTGCATCATTAAACACTATTTCTCTTTCCTTTCCCCTTACTGTTTCTTTAAAATTTTCCTTTTTCAGACCTTACCTTTCTTGTTCCAGTCACTCTATAATTTCCTTCTCTGCTGAAGGAGTATAAGAGACCGCCTTTATTATGTTCCAAAGTGGCTGTTTAACATTCCTATGGAAGAAGGCACACAGGGTCTAGTATGTGATGACTCCTGCACTGGGAGCAACCGGTGCAAAGGTTGAAGATGGGCACAGGGCACTCTTAAGACCTGAAGAACTAAGTCAGTGACATAAACTGTGTCCAGATTCTGTGCACGTACTTTGAATTTGGGTAAGTTTAAGTCTGCACATATTTAAAAATGCAAAAAGCGTCACATCAAATCAGACCAAAATAACCTCTCTCTGACAATGGCCATTAGCAAATGCATTGAAAAAATTGCAGATATAGACAGCCTTATATTTTAGCAGCCTCTAGCCAGTTTAGGGAACTCTCAGCCAGAGGTGGCATCTATGTTCAACATCCATCAACAAATTTAACCTTCATGAATCTGTTCTTGAACCTATTCATAATTCAGGCTACCACACTACTTTCTGACAATCTGTTTTACAATTTAATTCCTGCTGTGTGGAAAACAGCTGCTTTTTTCTTGTTTTGAAGCTTCTACCTGCTCATTTCCCTGGTCACTTCCAGCTCTTTGGAAACACTTCACCCTGCACAGAACTTTGCATCTGATAGATGGGAAGGGGTGAATTTGTAAATTACACACTTTTCACACATACACCTTAAAATTTCATATGGGTTTTTATATTAACTGACTTCAATTAATATTTCATTATAAACAGCCACTTCCCTCTATCCCACCATCTCATTACCTAGTTTTTATTCTCATCAATATTTTGATTATTTGCTTTCCAGTAAATAGTAAAGACTGTATGTCATGACCATCTGAATGACAGTGATGTTTGACATTTTCCCCTGTGAGAGATTTATGAATGGACAACAGAGAAAATGCTTAGAAAAACTAAGTGCTGGTAAGAAATGAATACAGCAAAACGAGTGCTTAGTGATCTCCTCTCCCACTGACACTGACTTTCATGGAGTGTGTTAGTAGCTCATTGGTAATATCAAATGCACTGTGTAGTAGCTTCATCTTGCATATATATTATTTGCCCCTCTGTGGTCCAACATATCACTGATCACAAGTCATATCTTGATGGTGTTCTCTCCTGGGACAACAAGCAAAAAGTCTGGTGAAAACTGGTGAGTGTTGTGACAAACTTTAATGAGAGGATCTGGTGAACAATTGGGTTTCTGCAGAGATTAGGGAAGCACTGCAAGAATTTCTGTTAGAAAAGGTTTAGGAAGAGGTTCATTATACTGAAAAAACTGAAACCATGTCATTCTTTTAAATCAGCCCATTTCCCCTCTCCCAAGGTCCAGAAAAAATGGCAGAAAATAAAAAAAAATAACACTGAAAATTGTGCCCTTAGATAGAGGCTTATTTCAAACCTTAAAACATGCAAGATATTCTTTGACCTCCAATCCATAGGGTTCTGGTTTTAGTTTCATCTTAGAAAATTTGTCACTGTCTGAAAAATAATTGTTTCTCTTGTTCCCTAAGACAGCAGCCTTTCTACTTATGTTTAAGCTGTCTTTGAATAGGATATACAGATTCTGCCCTTCCCCTTTATTCTACCTCTTCCTCTCAGGACCGTCTGTAGGAAAGCCTATCAGCATTATAAAAACAAAATGGAAGTGATGCAAATAAATAATTAGCGAAAGCATAGCTGTCCATTATGAACAAGAGTAACATGAGATAGAAGAAACCAGAATCTCTTTAATGTTAGCAAGTCTCCCATGATTGTTCTTGCTCCTTCATTCTGAAAGTCTCTTTTCATTTCCATAAAAGAGAAAATCTGAATATTTTTTGATAGAATCTATTCAGGAAAGGAAGGTATTAATTACTCCTGTCCAGTGCAAACAAAATCATTGCTTAGCTTTTGAGAACTGACAAGAACACAGGGGTTAGAAGTATGACTGGAAAAGGACTACAGCTCAACAAGATGTAGTGTGTCTGACATACTGCAATCTAAATTTCCAGCAAGAGGGAAAGATTGAGTTCTTTTAGTAGGACTGTTTTAATGGGATAATAAAATTATTTTCCAGCAAGTTTTGTTTTCTGCTTGATTCAAAGAAATCAAACATTTATTAAAATGACAAAGTGTCTGAACAGCTAAAGATTATGATCAAAAAACAGATTACGTTTACAAATAAATATTGTGTTTAATTAAAAACTCATTGCTCATTTTAGGTAGCAATATTTTAATGCTGGTTTGGGATGATATAAATAAGTGTGTAGTCCTGTGTTTATATATTAAGCTTGTCTCTTTAAGAATTATTCACTTGACCACAAGAAAAAGTGTCATATAGAATATCTCAACCATTTTCATCGAAGGATCAGATGGCATGTTCATTTAGTTACTTGAATTAGTAGAAAAGTGTTTCTTCAGAGAAAATTATTTAAAGGCATTTAGTTAAATTGTAACATTCCTTACTGTTATGTTGCTGGCATAATCCTTCAATATCTGTCTTCTCTCTGCCTAGAATAATTTTTTGTTAGTATAGCATATGTATCTGAAAATTTCAGAAAATAAACCCCTGCTGATTATTCTAATGCAATATAACATAACTTGTTTATTCAAGAGCTAGATCTGAGATGTGCTGAACTCTTCAGTTCCTAATTAATTTCATGGATGTTGAGGACACTCAGCAGTAAATAAATACACTGAAGGATTTAAGCATTAAGTTCTCCCTTTATTGTGAAGATATTTACATCTAGTACTTAGATTACTGAACTACCACTCAGTGGCTACCTTAATCCCCAAAACACCCAAATTTACATGTCTTTTTTTATTTAGAAAATTTCCTTTGAGCCTAAAATTACATTTCTGGGCATGCTCAGAATGGTTGCATACTGTCAATTTGTATAGAACTGTTACTGAACAGTCATTGTAATCTTCAATATAGATGCTTTTCCATAGGGATAAAACTGCTTGGCTTTCTTTAAGCGTGCCTACCAACTCTGGTCTTACATAAGGTGTTCCTGGGGGTGGAAGTGGTGCCCTCTCATTTTCCCACAGTAGAGAGAGTAATTTAACAGTTGGAGCACTCTAGCTAGATTGTGAAAAATCTACATTCAGCTTCCTCTTCCCTGAGAAAGTTAAAGCCTGTCACATCTTTTTCTGGCATATACTGTGACTGCCCTAGGCTCTCCCCTGTTGGTGCCGTGAAGCTTTCTGGATAAAGTTTCCTTTGGAGGTAGAAGCTTTGGGTTCCAAACTTTGCTCAAAGGACCTCAATATAAAATGTTAAAAAAGCTGCTGGAACAGTAACTGGACTCCTACTAGTCCCCTCTTACACAGAGAGCATTACTTGCCACATCAGAGTCGTGCTCCCGGTTGGGTTTCTGTCCTGCTCAGTGAATATTCAATTATTCTATGAAAAGTGGAACTGTAAGTACTCCACTAGGAATACTGCTCTGGGGCTCATTTGCCAGGAAACACCTAAAAGATAGGTGCTGCAATATGTGTTTTCAGTTCATTTGTGGGAACAATCAATAGCTTTTATCATTCATCGGGACATATATCGGGGACTAAACAATTATCATATTATGCCCTTCAAATAAAATCTACAAGAAAATCTTACAAAGAGAGCTATGCTATTATCAGGGAGATTTAGCCTGATATTGTCACATCTCCGCTGACATCACCATTGATATTGGAGAGATGAAAAAGTTTAGGTTTATGTATAATACTCCCATTTGAATTTGCATGCATTGGTCTTAAGGTTCCCAGTTACTATAGTGTAGTATCATGAATATGATATAAATACATGTGTATGTATATCTGAGAAAAATAGAGAGAATTGAAGTAATTTCAATCCCTTGTGGAGATAGTCCCATAGTTACCTTTCACTGTTCTTCAAGTTTCATCCATTTTTTTAATCATGTAAAAAACTTTCCCTTTGAGTGCACCAGTCACAGCAAGCTGCTGTCACACAGGGAGATGTTTTGTCTGAAATATTCCACCCTAAGCCACTGAAGTTCTACAGCTCAAGTCCTTGACCTTGAACTTCAGCCAGGGATTTCTGAAATACTGGAGTGATGTTCTTACAGTGTATTGCCTTATCAGCTGCAACGTTACATGGATTTTCATGTCAGGGCACAGGGAGTCATGTAATCGAGTCTGAAGGGCACAGATGTGTAAATTTATCACTAAGTCCATTTCCCTCAGGACGACATACTGCATTTTGGCTTCCTGTACGTGGAAGAATGCATGTGGGACTGGTTTTGATAGCTATCCAGCACGCAAAAAATTACAGCACCCTGGAAAGCTCCTCCCCACCTGCATGAATGCAAAGCAACCAAAATCTTGTGAATCTTACCACTCTATATTGACAACAGTAGTTTGTTCCATTTTATTACATGTAGGAAAATAGCACATACACATGGACACACGAAAACCCCCGCCAACAACAAAAGAAATGGCATGAAGCACACGCTTTTTGTGATTTTTGGTTTTTTCATCAAAACCAGTTTTGAAAACATACTTTTAAACAACTAGTAAGGAACCTGGAGGGACAAAAGACTACTTACAGACAAAATTTCAACAAGCTCTGTGCAGGAATTATTTTTGCAGATTGAAAAAAAGCAAGCAAAGTTTCCAAAAAGATCAAAGACAGTCCAAGAAACTATCTATCACTGAATTTAACAAGGGATGTGGGGAAAATCAAACTACCACAAGCAAGTGTGAAAGAACAGCTTGAAAATCAGTTTGATTAAGGATAACCAGCACAGATTCAGGCAGGGGAGGTCATGCTTAACTAACCTGCTGGAGTTCTTTGAAGGTATTACTGCCATTGTAGATAAGGGAAATTCAATGGATGTAGTCTACTCGTAAGCCTTTGACAAGGCACCACATCTGAGATTAATGGCTAAGAGAACTCATCATGAAAGCACAGAAACTGTGAGATGGAAAACTAGTTTAAGTGTAGACCACAACGAGAAAATCTGGACAGTTTCTGAGGAGTCAGTGTTAGGCCCTCTGTTGCTCATGATTATATATGTCTGAATGTAAGTGATGGGGGGAGAATTTGTAGCTTCTGTGGGATCTGAAAGCATAGCAAGAAGCACAGAGCAGCGTGATGGTATGTGTTGTATCATCTATTTAACTTGCCTAGCAAAAATAGAATTTGGCTAGGAAAATACAGAAAAAATAATCTAGGAACACAAAACCAAATTAGAAAATACTCACTAAATTAAACAATCATCCTATATACACTAAGCAGGAAAGCAAATCAGAAATTACTGAGGAAATAAATTGAAGCCATCAGCCCGGAGCAAAGCAGCATTTTTAAAGGTCAACAAGATGCAAAGATGTTTCATAAGGAAGAAAACATATCAAAGAAAACAAAGAATATTATTAGTGTACACAAAACCATAGTAAAAGAATCTCTAGAATGTGGTCTACAATATTGCTAATAGTTGTTCAGGGAAAACATTATATTCATTTTGGGATTCATTGTAGGGAAACAAAGGATATAAGGTCCCAACAGCTGAACTGTGAAGAACATTAAAGAACCTCAGGGTTTTTTTACAGTAAACCAGGAAAATATATGATGTTTTTATTACAGTAGGACCCAGGGATTCTAGTCAAAATAAGATCCTATTGTGTTAGGCTTGCTAACAGAAGGTAGCACTTTCACGTGCCAAGGAACTTATAATAAAACAGCTTAACTATACAGACAAGGGGGGGAAAAAGACACAAAGGACATGGTAATTTATCCAAAGAAGTTCTGTGCCTGAATTGTGATCTAGGATTCATATTTTATGAGTCCCAACTCAATATTTTGTATAAGTTACATTACTCCTTTATAGATGTAAAGATTTTGCTTAATATGGGATAGAAAACCTAGGTAATTATCTTTTTATACATATATATAAGCTGAGATATAGAAAATTCTTACTCTGCATTTATTCAGGTCTTAACCTAAGTCACTGATTCCACAGACCTCTACTTAAATCTAGTAAAGATTAGATTAAATTCTTAAGGAATCTTCATATTAATTCCTAAATATCTGAATGCTGGAGTAAAAAATACATAATAATTTTTAAGGGAAAATAATTAAATAATATATAAGTAAGTCCAGTAGGCATTTTCCTTTTTGTGAGAAAAACGAGGTAAATAAAATTAACAAAAATTGATTGAAATGGCATTTTTTTTATTAGGATTGGCTTCATTCTTCATTACTTTCTTATGTTCTGAGGTCTGCTAGAAAAAAAATTATTCTTAGAAGATCAACATTTCCCCCTAGTTATGGAAAGTTTCTTTGCTGTATGACTCAGAGCTTTGAAGTTCATATATTCAATCTTTTCTTTCATACATATATTAACTCTTATAGCTAGGGCTATATCCAAAAAGGGGCTTTTCTGCTACAGCACTAGGATCCCTGGTGTCTAACTTCAAATATCTTGTCCCAAAAACTGAAAGCAGAAGTCCGTGTTAAGCTTTATTTCTTGTTGGGGAAACTCTATGCATCTTGGAATAGAACCGTAAACAGGCACTGACAAGGGTGTTCGTAGCAGTAGGTACCAATAACCCCATCTCTCTTCCTCCCATAGGACAGAAGTATTTCACTCAACCCTGTGAGAAGGAAATCCTTCTTTCCACCTAGATTCCATCTCCCTAGCTATCATCTTCTCTTCCTAAACCATCAGACAAACCATTGCCATTTTAATTTTGAAATATAACATGAAGACTCTTTGGCTTTCATACTATTCAGTGCAATACAGTTACGGATATAGCACCCTTATTGCTTCAGTACCTGCATCTCTTCAGGACAGAGGGAAAAGACCAGAAGGAGACTGTCTCTGGTAACATTTCTTTAATAGTCAAAATAGAAGCAGGCAGTATTAATGCCTCCTTATAATATACATGCAGTGAATATGCCTGTACACCAAACTGCATGAAAATCTTGGTCCAAGGCTGACCATTCTTTGCTCAGATGGCACATCTCCTGTCTGGAGGTAACTGTAGATCTGACTCCTAAACCTTCATGTCATTGTTTATATGGTTCAGGCTCATGTAAAATGCTCATGATCTTGCAGTCCAAGCAAGTTTTACTCAGAGTGAACTCTGCAATGGGAACATGAGTCAATTAAAAAACTTTGGTGACTTTAGTTCTGTGACAGTTCTGAACCGACTCATCTATGGTAGAATTTGTACTCACTGCTGAAGACTTCACTGTGCATGGAGGGAGATGCAGTCTGAAGGCAAAGTACTCCCAGGAACTCGGGTCAAGGGCATTTTATGTGCCTGTCTCCTCTTATGTCAATCCTGAACATAAACACAGGTAGGGACAGGGAACGCAGCCTTCCTTTAGGGCTTGTTTCACTTAGATAAAAACAATTTAAGACTGTTGTGGAGGATTGGTGAGAGAATAAAGGTGCCTACTGATCGGGTGGGGTTTTGTGGAAAGTCTGGGGCTCTAAAATATCCTGTAAGGACTTTTTCACACTATATGTGGAAGTCATTGTAAAAAGCTCAAGCATCATGGGGTTTAGGTGTTTCCAGGTGGAGTCAGAAACAGGTTTTAGGGTAGCGATTTGGGGACTTCAGTTCCTGTTAAGCCCTAACCGTGTTTTCAGCAAGGGTCAGGAGTGTGGGGCAAGGACCCCAGTACCCATGAGGCAGGCAGAGGCAGTGCCCCCAGCCACGGCCATGCGGCACACTGAGCCCAGGATGGGGCTGGTAGCCAGGGATGCTGGCGGAGGGGCTGGCAGGCAGGGAGGCCAGCAGCCAGGGAAGCTGGCTCCCTTCCTCCCTCTCCATTATGAGATGCAGTGTCAGAGGGAGGCCTGCAGGTTTGACTGCTGTCAAAGAAAACGGCCTGATCCTTATTACTCTACTTCGCTTTTAACTACTATAAATACGACTGAAGTTTTTAAAATTGTCTTTCTCAGGCATGAAGAAGGGTGTTCTAAATTTTATGATTAGAAAATGAGTAGTCTTTTTCTGAACGAAAAAGAAATCCAGGTTAACATCTTGCAGAACAGTTTTTATGGAACACTGACAGCAAAAGCTGTTTCTTGAAAAGAAGAAAATGAGTACATTTACTTGATGCAGAGTGTTACAGCTGAGTCAAGGAGAGGCATACTGTTTTCTGTTTACTGGTTCTCTGTGTATTTATTCTCTTAACATTGAAGTCAAGCGAAGCATTTCTTTTTCTTTATAAATGTTTTGAGAATATAACCTGTGGTAGACAGCTTATTAATCATTTTCTGCTTAAAACACACAGGTTTAGACATCTGCCATAGCTATTTATATAAAAACAGGCAAATGATTTTAGGTCATGCTCCCAAAGCATATTTACTTAAAAAAGGAAGATGATAAATTGTTTACTGTTGCAAGGCATCATAAATTTAAAATCAGATTCCACGTGAAGAGATATATTGTTTATGTGGCAGCCTTCCTTGATTTTCCGAGTTATTATTATTTCAGAAATAAGCAGCTGGAAAATTTCTAAAACCCTAGTATCTTTATTAATTCACTTTACCTAGCAAAGTTTCTAAGCTTTTGCAACTCATAAAAGCAAAGGTATCACCACAGATTTGTCTAGGGTCCAGAAGGTAATAAAATCTTACAGTATTTCTGCATGTCAGAATTTCCGTAATTTTCAACACATGATTGATCATTGACAGAGATTTGCTGTGTGTTTTGCATAGCCTGCTCCATATACAAAGTATGATTTTAGAAATCACTTATAGTATTTCCAAATTGTCTCAATTTGTTGAGAGAGAATGAGAAAATGATTTTTTGAGAAATGATTCCAACAGTTTTAGACACATTGTATCCATATAAAATGTGCATCTTTTTAGCTTGAGAATGAAAAAACCCACCCTAAAAGCTTGAAGTGGAGCTATTGCTCACTTTCAGAAAAAAGATACTATAACCCTGTCTGTTTTCCCTGATTGATTTTATTAGCATAACAACTCCACTGGATATGATTTCACATGCTGGGACAGATACCAAACAATCAGAAAGTACAAAAGGTGAGATTCCAGAAGTATGACTATACAACTTGTTACTTTTTCATACACATTTAAAAGTTCACTTACTGGATAACAAAGCAAAAAACCTTTTGACCACTCTCTACAGAGAACAGCAACTGTCTCCTATGGAGCTCAGTGGGCAGTGAAGTATATTTTTTAAAGGCAGGATTTAATGGTTATAAAATGTTAATCCATCTGGGTAGCTTAGGAATCAAAATATTATTTTCAAAGTGATTTTGGACATTTAGAGTCAGTCCCATTAAAGGATTCAGGTGCTGCAAAGAGTAGAATCAAAAAACTTTCCCCATACATCAGACTTCCTACACTTGTGTAGGGAGCATTAAATGCCTGAGAACAGAGTCCCAGACAGCAGCAGACTGAATGGGCAGCATCCAACAGACAGCAATCAGAGAATATTTTGGTCCCTCAGAACATCAGAGAATCACACATCCTTTTTTACAAGTCAGTTACAGAAACCTCCCCTGAATCAAGGTGCCTAAATGTTTTCTTTACAGAAAACCAGTCAAGGGCACTTTTTAAAGGACTGGTGCCAGAAGAGGAGTGAGTAATGCCATCATCTTTATACAATGTTTATTGGCTGCAGCACACTCCAAATGCCATTTCTTTTTGCCACAATAGGAGATTTATATCTATACTTCATAGTATCTTGGAAGTTATTCTAACCATTAATCTCAGGCATGTGGATTGTGCTTCCTGCCAAAACATTTCCACTGTGCAGAAAAGAATTAGGGATACCTTGGGTCAGTGAGGTACATCTAGAAGCAGGAAGTTTGGGAACTCATGTGGAAAGGCCCTTTTTTGTTTTAACACACAATTATGGCTCTAAATAAAATAAAAAGAAATTGACAGAAGGACTGATTCTTAGATTTTCCTATTCTGAAATAAATGTCCAGATCACCAGTTTTATATTTTATGCTCTTTCCCAACAGAGGACTGTTTATGTACACCGTATAGAATTAGACAACTTCAGAATGAGAGGCTAAGAACAGACATTTCTGTTTAGTGTTTAGGATGCCACTAAGATGAGGATATGTGAATTTGAATACCTCTGACAAAGGGCTAATGTCCTGTCTGAACGGTGCTGTAACACCAGCAATATCTAGGTAAACTATGGCATAAAGGGAGAAACTGCCTTTATTTTGTGCATGGTCTGATCTTTTGAAATGCTCTAACAGCACTAATCAGATCAGATCTTTCACATAACATAGACGGAGAAAGATCTTTCTATATTCTTGTCCATTAGGCTTTGACACGGTCAGTACTAAAATGGTTTTGAATTTGCCCAGAAGCAGACCAGCATGTACCTGGGGAACTCTCATGCGGAAAAGATGGTGCCTAGAGGTGAGGTTGCAGCAAAGTAATCCTTTGCCCTGGTGCTGATTAAGTCGCTTTGTGGAGTTACTCTTCTGATACTCTAAGAACTTTTACTTAGTCTTTAAAGGATTTATTTCTTTTGATTTTTCATTTACTAAATACTATTTCTTTTGCCACTCTGCATTGTTTTTTTATACATCACCAGCATAAGTTGTATGGCTTGTTACCACCATTTTCATGGGTGTTAATATTGCAGATTAATGGGTGTAATGGAGAATAATCAGGTCAGCAGACCTCAGTGAATTAATATAATGTATTAACAAAGGCCTGCTTGATATAGATCAGGCTGTGTTAAATTTTTTTTTTATGAGATCTACTTCTTCTGCATTATCTTAGTTTTGAGTATTCTAGGAACGTAAATTAGTTAGCCTATCTTTAATTTTTTAATAGAAACTTCCTAGTTTGTAAATTAAAGTTGATAGTATGGTTTTGCAATGTGAGTAGTCATAGCACTCTCAGAAACTGCCCGTTAACCTAGCTGAGGCAACTGAATACCTTAGTTCACACCAAATATGAGCTAAAGTAATAAATCAATACAGATCAGCTTCTCTAAGACTCTCTGAGAGTACACATAGAGTAGTGATAACTTCCTGATATGGGAGTGATTTGTTAAGTTACTGTAACTTAATCAAGTGTTCACTTCTCAGGTTCCACAGTGACGGGGGCATTGTACTTATCCCCTTATCTTGTGCTGATTGCACATGCAGTGACTTAGCTTTTTGTATTTGGTTTCTTTGCTGAGTTATTTAAATGCAGACAGGCAGATTTCTGTGGGCACACTGCAACAGTGCAGGTTGCTTTCACGCAGCCTCGTGGAAGGCCTGGCATGGGATGTCATGCTCCTATGGCATGACACACAGCAAAGGAATAAAAGGCCCAAGCAAAAATGTAAGATGGCAGCTTCTAAAGCACAACAAGCTATGATACGATTTAGCATGAATATATTTAAAAATCCTTGCACAAATGCAAGCTTTTTTTTTCTTTCTCACTTTCTCCATGTTATGATTCTCTGCAGCAGTTTCTACCCTATCTTATACTGAAAAGACAACAGTGTTACCACACTGATTCAAGTTTTCTGGAGCACATCCTTTCTTCTATGAAGAAAAATCATTGATGCTTTCTTTCCAGTTTCTTTCCTCTAGCTGAAGAAACAATGGTCTTGAGGAGCGTGACTCTGATCTGCACTGTGAAGATCTGTACACTCACTGTTAATTACTCTGTTTGCAACTGACCATACCAGCCTTGCCAAGAAGTGAATTACAGTCTTTTGAGTACATTAATATCTATAAGCTAGCCCTCCAGCTTACAGGGCCAGTAGAAAAGGGAGAGATAGTAACTTACCAAACACTCCTAGTAAGTGCACAGCACTATCTGTCTGGTGTGCTTCACTTGTATTAACCCTTCAATCACTCTGACAAGTACATTTGAACCAAGTGACAGAGATTATTTTGACAGTTTTGCATAGAACAATGATGCAGAAAATCTAAGACTGCCAGAATGGAAAGCAGCACATAGTAACGATGCTCTACGTTTATAGCATCTCTTAAAAGAAGTAAGAGATAATCATGTCTTTTTTTGTTCATTGTTCTGAGTGCATTACCAGGCTGCTGTTGATTTTTCTTCCTTTATAATGCATGCAATAATTGTTGCCCTAACTGTTGTTATTGTGCTAGAGTTTATGCTAGGTGGACTCTTTGGAAGTAACTCTTTAATTGAGGAATTGCTTCATTGTGATTTTATTTTATATTCTTTTTAGCAGGACCGATCATAAGGAACTCAGTATTCATTGTAATAGCACTGATCATAAAGAATTCATTTGCTATTCATACGGATGTCACAGGTGTTTCCACAGGACTTATGCTAACTGCAATTTTAGGATCCTTTAATGGATACTTACACAAAGATTGGTTTTGAAAGGATCTCCTACCACTTCCCAACTGACTGATTTAACTGGCTATATGGAAGTAGAGCTCAAAATATGTGAGGGCTTGTACACCAAGCTCTTTAAAAATAAAAGGTTTCATTTTACATGACATTTTCTAGTACCCAGATTCTGAATCCTGTGTTTAGCAATTGATCAGCCATAAAGCTTCATGAAGGAGAGATCCATTTTCAGGCATAGTCTTCACACTTTTCCTGAGACTCAACAGTTACAAATATTTTTGGCATCACTTGCAGTGACAGAACAGGATACTTACAAGAAAATGTGAGGCTAAATTGTGCAAAGGGGAAAAAAGGTATATTTCTGACTAATGGTGATTCAGAATGTACTAAAATTGTGTAGATTAAACACATTTATAATCAGACTTAACAAAAAGATTCACAACTGCATTCATAAGTCATATTTCATTATCCTAACACAAAAGATACCTGGTACGAGACATTAATATGTGTAACAAAGCCTTCTGCATATGTATTATGAACAGTAGTGCTTTTAATATTAAAAGTGAATCCATATGGGTTATTTGACATGTAAAATATTAACTTTTATAGCAAGAATGCAAATGAGAGTTTGAGTACTAATTATAGCTGCAGATCCCACTCAGGAATGAGGCTCTGTGTGACTAATGATTTTGGCAACATGAAGTAATGGTCTGCTTCTCTCAAGAGGCAGCATATCTTAGCTCCCTCTCCTCTCTCTGTAACCCTTCAAAATTCTCAGCATGTCTCAGTACAGTTCCTAACGTGTATGCTGCTTCCAGGGGCTGGCTTCCAAAGACAAGCCACCAGCTTGGCATTTTTATAGCTGGTTTGTCTCTAGAAAGGAGGAAAGATTATTTCGTATTTATCCAGAACCATGTAATTTTAGGAGGTATTCTATAAAATATTATTTTCATTGGCTGTTCCCAATATCTTATTTTGATTTCTTCCATAACAAGACAAATGTGTTGGGTTTTGGTATAGGGTGGTGCAATTGCTCTACAATTAATCTTTTAGAATATGTTTCCTCCGTAAGTTTTTTCCATGGAATAGGATGTTCTCTTTTTAAAAAAAAATAAATCTAAATTTTGTCATTATTATTTGCTTTCCCTGTACAATCCTCTGACAAACGTGTATCCAGCTGAAATGACTGTGATGACTCCTACCCATGTCTACCATTGTTATTCCTGAAATGGCCAGGGGGGTCACTAGAAAGCAAAATGGAACTGCCAATTCTTGTCAAAGAAGTAGCATGGCTTTTTTACAGCAGGTACCCATAAGAAAACTGTTCTTAACTAAGCTGCTTGCTGCTTTTCTGTATGCACAAGTACCAGGCTATACTCAGCTGAAATAACCTCTAACGTGTTCATCCTTTTTCTCAATTTTATTATCCCTTATTGCAGAAAAGTTTAGATAACGCATGCCTAAGAAATATGCCATTAGAAATAGGATGATAAAGCAATTATTGAATAGTACCATAGGTGTTTTAAAGTATCATATAATTATCTTTTAATAATAACATACACATACAATTAAAACTGGAAAATTATTAATATTGTGACTTATCGCCAATCTGTAGCAGAAAGGAAGTAATTTTACTAAAATTTAACAACGTAAATTTTAACCCAAGTTTCTCTGATTAGTAATAAATTCTTTTTGTTTCAATACTGCTAGCCACTGTCTCTACAGTTAAGCAATGTCTTATGCAAGCATCTAGGATAGCAGTGCTGCAGATGTTCATAAAAGGCCACAACTGTGGATAGAATGCAAATTTCAAAGGATGTTTAATTTTTAATACTCCTGCTTAATCAGATAAAAAGTTATTTAAAAGTCATTCAGTAAGAAAGTGTCATGGGTACATGGATGACTCCCTCAGTATTTCTGAGGTGTCTGTATTACCTCTGAGGATGGGACAAGAGAAGAGGAAAGTCAAAATACCACCTTCTTAAATCAGTTACTCCAGTAAAGATCAGTAGGTTTTGAAATGTGAACCTCATTTCTAAGAAGCATCTTGCTCTACATTATTGGAAACACCCTTGTGATGTGTAAAACAACTGGCATGAGGAGTTCTTTATGAGCAAATTACTAAATCACCTTCCAGGCTGTCTTAATAGGTCGCTGCAAGGCTCATTAGTGTAATTTTCTAGACTTCATCAAGGTGTATCTGCTACAGCTGCACAAATAAACGTGGCAATTTCACTACCAATAGCAGTCTTGGCAAACAACTGAAGTCTTACTGGGTGTATAAAATTTGGCTAGGTAATTAGATATTTTGCTTCTAATAGAATTTTCCTAATTTACCTAATTTCTGTTCTTTTTTTTTGTAGCATTGAGCACCTTAAAAATTAAGAATAGGGAAGGGATTGTTTCATTGAAATTCTATGCATCTAAAAGATTAGTTAGTTCATTTATGTGTTATCAAAGTCAGCAGATTACCTTTTGCTGTATTATTGTTATTGCTTTGAGGTGAGATAATCCTTACCCCACTAAAATAGATGGTCAAATTCTTCCTTTCACTGCCAGTAAGGTTAGAAACAGGTGAAATGAATTTAACTGGGTTTTTGTTTTCCTTTCCCTCAAATAATTAGGTTTTTCTATATTGACAAACTTATGGTAGCTCTGGTATTAATATTCAATAGTCAATGTTCAATAATATTATCATATTAAAATAATATTCAATAATATTCAATATTTGTGTAACACATGGTGATATAAAAAGCTGGAAAATATTTTCAAAGTGGATTGGTGGTTTAAGCTCTGTGCAACCTTTCCTTTCTGTAAAATGTGCCACTATTTATCAACTTTCAGCTGATATGGGCTTTAAAGGCAAGTTTTTTAGAGGTTTTTAATGCCTGTGTTTTGAGTCACATTGTGCTAAGCTCTCTAAAACATTTCAAATGCTTAAGCACTGATCAGGACTTTCTGACAGGTGAGGAAGTTCAAACTGCCTCAAGTTGTGCTTCCAAAAGTAAGACACTTGAAATCAGAGATCATTGAGTCATTTTTCTGAAAACTGCTCAGGGCCTTTAGACTAGTAGCCTGAAGTCAGATCAAATAATTTATTTTAGAAAAAGATCTCAAGTAAGTGTATAAATTAATTCAAATGTGATTAGTACCAATTTAAAGTGTATATTTATTTGTGTCATAGTGCTATAGGTGACTGTGTATATAAAGGAAGTAAATTCCTGATCACTGTTCGAGATTGGTATTTGCTCAATTGTTTGGAGACATCTTATCTCCAGACTGAGTTTGTTGTCTAATATCAATTGGCAAGTCTGCATGTATGATTGTTCTGTCAATAGGAATTAAATTCCCAGGGGCTAAGATCTGTAAACTGATTTTGAGTGTACAGATCAAATCTAGTGTAAATGCCCTATGTCTGAAAGACTGTGCAAGATAAGCAAACTTGTCATTTAAATATGAACACAGATACTTAGTATTTATGCAAATGTCAACATTTCTATATGAATTTCAAAATTCATTACCATACTGAAACATGTCATGGTTTAACCTCAGCCAGGAGCTAACCACCACACAGGCGCTCACTCCCTGCCACAAGCAGAATGGGGGAGAGAATCGGAATTGTAAAAGTGAGAAAACTCATGGGCTGAGATAAAGACAATTTGATGGGACAGAAAAGGAAGAAGAAATAAATAATAATAATAATAGCAACGATAACAATAATAATAATAGAATATACAAAACAAGTAATGCACAATGCACTTGTGGGCCAATACCCAGCCAATTCCTGAGCAGCACCCCTGGCCAGCTTTCCCCCCAGTTTATATAATGAGCAAGATGTCATATGGTATGGCATATCCCTTTGGCCAGTTCAGGTCAGCTGTCCTGGCTGTGTCCTCTCCCAAAGTCTTGTACCCCTCTAGCCTTCTTCCTGGCAGGGCATGAGAAGCTGAAAAGTCCTTGACTTGGTATAAACTATTAATTAGCCACAACTAAAAAACATCAGAGTGTTATCGACATTTTCTCTTACTAAATCCAAAACACAGCACTGTACCAGCTACTAGGAAGACAATTAACTTTATCCCAGCCAAAACAAGGGCAAAACATTATTAGATTGATATCCAGGGCTTGAAAGATAATAATGTGTAGGTTTGATATATCTGACACTTTCACACATGAGAAATGTATTTTTCCACAGAGTGGAGCAAGTAAGTACACTGAACTTTGATACCATCAAACCTTGAAATATTCTGTAGCTTATAAATAGTTAAGGTGTATATTTCAATCTGTAGGCATCATCTGCTCACTTGCAGTGGGTCAAGTAATCTAGAAACATAACCCAGAAAACTTTAATTCAAAGACCTACTTTTCAGTGTGAGATGATAGAGCCTGACACTGCCAGAAAACCTGTTTTATTTGCTTCTAACTAGAAAGCATACAAATTCACACAGGCAATGGTAAGTAGAAGCATACACAGCAGCACAATATAAGCATATACACAGCAACACTAGTGACGTTTCTGTAAAACTTTTGCTTTTGCCTCAGATCACTTTCTCTCATTTCACTTTCTACCAGTAGCAGTATTGTTGTTGGCTATAGTAGAACTACACGCACAAATTATAAACTATCATGCAGTATTACCCCTTCTCTTCATTGTACTTTTTTAAGCATCTTCCAGAATCAAGCACATGAATCTTTACTAACCAAACTCTAGTGACTCTTGGAGATTGCTCCTTTCCACACCTGCAGGCCTCAAAAGCTGTGTCAATCACTTCTCTTGACTTTTCCCACTTGCTCTTGATTATGAGTCTACTTTTCAACAGAGTTTGAGTGTTACACTAAAGATCTGCGTATTGGTACTGCTGCTTTACTTTTGATCTTCCTATTCTTTCTTTCCGTGGTTACATATTCACAGGAAGGTTGTAAATATGCCTTCTCATTTGTGGGTGGTATCAGCGTGCCTGTGTAATTCTGATGTGGTATTGTCAGAATGCCAGATCTTTGCCCAGCTGTGGGTTGAATTGGCAATTTCTTAGGATCCTGAGTGATAAGAATAAAATGAAGTATATTACAGCTGTCTTCATCTTAATACAGAGGAATAATCAGCAAAACTTGCAGCAGGTCCCAGCATGTGATATCTCTGATCAAGACTGAGTATCACATGCTGAGATGTGAGATAGGCTGCACCTTCTTATTAGTATAAGCTTAGCTTCAAACTGAATCAAGGACTATCTGATCTTGCATTTATAGAAAGCAGAACAAGGAGTCAGGAGACTAGGACACTATTCTTCATCCAGTCATAGACTTCTTGTCTATATTGAGATTTACAGCACTGAGATTTTTGGATGACCTATTGGAGATTTTGCTGTCCTGACTTCCAGAGGGACAGGGCACCTTTTCAGCAATAAAATACCAAAATCAGAAAAGAAAGCTTAGCTGTCTCAGGCCAGACATCTGTGAATGGAAGTAGCAAAACAGTGGGCATTTCAAGCAAAGATCTTAGCCATACTCATCAGTTCCCTCATCTACCAGAGAGAGAGAGAGAGTGAGAGAGAGAGAGAGAGAGAGAAGATTTATAGCTGTTTAAAACTTGGGGTGCCACCTACTAGTAACACTTCCATGAACGGGATTGCTAATTTTGTAGAATTTCTTTTATACCTATTTTTGTGATCAGTTGCATGGGTCAAGTAGATGATACAAGGAAAAACTGAACAAAACCAGAACAAAACAGTGATGTTGATAAAGGTAGCTAAACCCTACTGATTATCTCCAAGGACAATACATACCTCAGCAATGTTGACAAGGATGACTTTTCTTCATACCAGAAGACCTAAGATCACAGAAAGGAAAACACACATGAGATGTAAAGTGACTAACTATTACTTCGACAGCCAAGTAACAGTTTAGAAAGTTCAGTCCCAAACCAGAAAACAACAGAAAAAAATTTGGAGATATGTTAATAAAGCGTTATCTGCCATGGAGAAATGCAGGTAATATATCTATAAATAAAGCTTTAATTTGTCTATGTAGCTGTATTTTTCCTCAAAGACAGCAAAGGTTCTGACACTTCAACAGATGGAAAGGGTTTGGCTGGCAACAGACATTCAGACTCCTGAAATGAGAGTGGGATTTTGCTGTTTATTATGTTTCCTAGAAATGATGTTCAGAACAATGTAATCTGGAAGTATTTTGAAGTGACTCTTCCACAGCTGTCTTAGCTGATGGCATAGGACAGATGGTACAACACAGTCCAGCATACAAGGAGCTTACTTCTTTCACAACTTTATTAGCTAAGGGCTTTGAAAAGTGAGTGATGGTGATACAAATCAGTGCAATCTTGTAGAATAGGTAAACAAAATGGGGCAGGCTTTCTACTCCTGGCTAGGTACCACCTTTGAGCTGCTGTGGCAGGGGAGGGAGAAGGAAAGAAAAGGGACAAATCTTCTTAGTCAAACCTTTCTTCAGCACCCACTTCTATTGAGTTTCATGCTGGGTAAGCTAATTGCCATGCCTAGCATTGCCTATCAACTTCCCCCAGGTGCTTGTGCAAAGAAAGGGGCAGGCCAACTTCCAGTTTTTCAGTGTCAAAGTCGTGCTTACAAACTGAGTCATCAGCTACTTGCTTTGTTAACACACTCTAGTGTAGCAGTTAAAATAAAAACCTTTACTGTAATACCTACTGCAAGTAGCTAAAACAAAAGGATAAGTTGTCAAGCTGATAAAATACTGCCACCCTAATTAGACAAATAAGTTGTTAGACCTCTGAAAGACATGATACATCATGAATAGGGATATTTAAAATTAGGTTATATCTAATTACTTTTTAATTTGTATTTGCATTTTAATGAAGATTGAGTTTAATGAGATAAATAGCAGAGAGATTTCTGTATTGAAAATACTCTTGAATTCTCTGTGTGTCAAGGATTAGATTTGCAGAGGTTTGGGGCACGCGAAGAAAGGTAAGTGTTTTAAAAAATTCATTAGGCATATATCTACCTTGGGTGTTCCCTTTGAATCTAGAAGGAATTTGAAAAATCATAATCCGCTTGCATCCTCCTGGGTCCAAATGCCTTCAGAATTTATCCATTGGGACTTCTGGAAGTGCTGAATGCAGGCAACAGAATTGAAAATCAATGGGGAACATGATCAGGCTTTAACAATTCCAAAGACCAGATCTTCTGTATATGAATATTGTCAATGTTATGTAACTTTACATACCACAAGAAAAAAAGACTGGGTTTTTTCCTTTTTTTTTTTTTTTTTCTTTCAAAATGGCAAGAATTCTTGATGTCTTTATTGTTGCTGGAATTCTTAGCACAACACCTCTATATAACAAACTTCATATGTTTAAAATGGCTGAAAACTAATGAACATTAAGATGTATCATTTTGATTAAAGCATGATTAATTTGTCTTTATTTAGAACGCAGTGAACAGATGAATGTACTATATGGTGACTAGAACACTGCTGTAAGGAACAGTAGCATAGATACATTTCTAAATGTTAACATATGTCTACGTACATTATGTTCAATGTTGAGTTGGACTCTGGCCCTTGGTACTTTTGGGAACATACTTGTATTGCAACTTCTCTTTCCTTTTATGGATTTCTAACAACATGCTCATTGTACATAAATAATCCTTTAAAAGCTCACTGTACCTTAATCATCTTTAATAATAGGACATTTTCTATTACAGGCTGCTACTTGACATGGTCAGGCTGCCTACGCTGTAATGGATTTGTACCAAATTTCTCTTTCGGCTGATCTCACAAAACTTTACACTGTTCAAAAGTCATTCAAGCACTGAGCATATTACAGTGTCAGCTTCTCAGGTATTAAACAGTTTAGAGTGAGGTGAACTACAACAGACCAGACTCTACAGCTTCGCTGAGACAAGACAAGGAAACAGATTTTCAGTCTTGTAGCATTGGGCATTTCCCTGGCAGGGCTGTTGGCTAGCCTCTTCTCCAAGTGCAGGGAGATTGCTTATCGTTAAAAAGCAAACCAAAACAGAAACAACAAAAGATGTTCTATGCCAGCTCTTCCAACATAGCTACTCCAGTGGGAGGTAAACTAAGAGGGAGCTGATCCTCTGCATAAATTCTTAATGTAAATGTAACTTAAGACACTAAACCACATTACAACGTAGCAAAAAGGGTTTGACAAAGGGTCTGTCCCCATAATCAAAAGTAGTTAATGGAAGTGTTTGAATAAATGCTACTTAAGTCTTACTGTGTTTATAAATTCTGAAACATTAAGATTATCCTGTATTCAAATCTAACCTGTAGTTATGCAAACTTATAGTCTCCTTATGTAAATAAAATGACAAGTGGCATTTATCTACTTAGAGTTTCTGGAGTGACTCACCTGTAGAGCAGAATTTTTGTATTTTTCAGGAAGGTGGAAGGATTACAAATATAAATTAATTATCCTCTCCTTTCTGTTCTGCGTAGCAGGTGTTTTGTCAGTGAGATATAATAGCAGATTTCCTGCAATTCTTTAACATAGTTCCAATGCTTGCTGACTTCCTAAAGCATAACTGGGTCTGCTTAGTGAACAACAAAATTAACTCCTGAACATATCTTCCCAAAGCAGCAGTTTTTTAAAAATTAATACTCTCAGGATGCATTTTAACACAGTTGTAAATCACATTGTTGGATTAATATGACAATAATAAATGTTAACGGCCAGTTGTTTTGTTATAAATGGGTTCTTGCATTAAATAAATTACTTTTCTTACTCTGCTAAGTTAATTAGAACATAGGTTACGGCTGTATCTGTTTTTTAAATTTTGTTCAATATTTATTGGATAATTATACTAATTAAGTGTTATTATTTTGTTTTCTTTTGTCTGGGCTTTTTGAGAATGAAGTTGTCGCTGAGACTTGTTTTTGCTTATTCCAGCTCTGGTATTGCATAACATTGCCAGTGTTCTTTTCTTGTCAATAGGGCTCCTTATACTGCACTTGCAGAGGTCATGCTTTATAGCTGCAAAGGTGAAATCCCTCCTTATTACACTGATGGTATTGACTTGCTTTTCCAAGCAGTTTACTTTTCAGTGACACTGCATTTATTTAGCATATCTAACAAAAAAACCCATCCCCAATAACCAACAGAGAAAGAGGGACAATTTCTTCTTTGGCACAAATAAAAATGTACTTGTCAACTAGACTAGGTTAAAAACTATAATCGTTATACCAGTCAGATGGGTAGACCAGCACCTCAGTGTTTGCTAAACATACACTAGGCATATTTGTCAGCTTTTTTAGACTGCAAGCAGTTAAATCCTGTTTACATGAACTTCTGCATTAACTTAAACCATAAATGCCTATGCATACACTTACTAAACCAGCTTATAAAACCTGATGCTGATATTGTAATATTTCAAGCTTAATAAGAGAGCAAGTTCTCACTGGAGTAATGCTGTTGTGGCTCAGCTGAGCTATACACATCACTCTGGAAAGCAATATCCAGTTGTTCAGCCTCCTAGGAGACTTCTAAGTAGATGGCTTAGTAAGCTTGATCTAATCAAAACAAAAGGTGTTCTAAATCAGCCAAATGTAAAATTATCCATCAGGAACAAGGAAAGAATACTATAGTTCTTGAACAAAAAACTGACAGTCAGTAGTTATTTCGTGTCTCTGGTCCCAATTTTTTTATACACCTATATAAGACTAGGTTAAGTCAGAGTTGCTATTGTTCCTTTCATTGGGGAACTACTGAGCACCATCAGTGAAAGAAACTTGTAGGGCTTGACAGGTGCAAGGGAGACTGCCTGGAGGTGGGAGACTGCGGCTCAAAGAGAAGTTGAGAAACTGGTGAGGGACAGAGAGCAGATACCAGGTCTTTGTGATGATGAAAGAAATTTCCCACAACCACAAAGGAGTGACATGAGTCAGGTGCAATTTGGAAGGTCAGTAAGTTGAGTAAAAACAAGCCTGGATGCCAGGACTACTCTGCAAGGAGCGCAGCAGGAGAGCTGTTTATAAACTCCCTTTGTGATTATTCTACTTTGAGTTTTCCCTGCTTAAAAATTTAGGGATTCTAGTTTATGTTATTTTAAAGACTGACTTTTTTTCAGTTTAAAAGCCTTTAGCTGTTCTTTGTGGAGTTCACTGTAGGAAGAGGTCCAGTAAGATCCACCTCAAAGATGTTGCTAATTCTGGATCCTATTGCATGGACAGTTAACTGAAAAGCAGTGCCTGAAATCTGGTGCAAAGACAAACAAGCTCCCAGTACACAAGCACCACTGACCACAACTACAGGGTTGCTGTGCTCAGGAGTAGCTAATTGGAATACAGAAATCACTTGCCCTCATGTGGTATTGAAGAGGAACAGTACTGGAATAATAAATACACTTTGAATATTCATTTAAAAAGATAATATAAAATTGGTAGAATGTAATAGAAAGTAGCAACAAAACTTATTTAAGGAAAATGACCTTTGCCCATGTATCATCATAAAGAATTAGTGATGTCCCTCATGGTATCATATGCCATGCTAAATGGCTCTTTAGTCTAAAAGAAAAAGGCTTAATGAGAGCCAATGTCAGAAAGCTGAAGCCAAGGGAAAAAAATTAAAAATTAAAACTATATTTTTAATTTTGTGGTGATTAATCATGGGAATACACTGCCTAGAGAATTATTTGAGTCCCTATTTCCTGTATTTCAGATCAAAAATAGTGTCCTTCTGAAAAATAAGATTTACAAAACCCAAGATCTTAATTAATAGTTGAACTCATACTATTGGATTTATGAAGGAAAAAAAGAGTAGAATGAAGTAAAGTATAATAATGATACATAGCAGGACAGACGATAGGATCTCATAGTTCTGACTGCCTCCAAAATCTAGAATCTTTAGGAATCCAATTACTATAAACCGCAAAATTTTACCTTTGCTATGCAGATTGTCTCAGAGACTTTGTAGATATTCAAGGTTAAAAGGATACAAAAATCTTTTTGTATTTTGTCTTATAGTTTATAGGCATATATGCAGTATCTCCACACGAAATAAAGCAGCTTTGTATCATTATTAGCACACATCTTCCTGTAAACTCAACCCCTACATATAGACTACAGGTAAAGCAATAAACAGAAAGGTCTTAATTGCAGCAGTAATCAGGTTAATCCCTGACACCCAAAATTCCCTGTATTCACAAGTCTTAAAGGTCTCTCCCATCATCTCTGGTGAAGAAAAAGTCACACCATGCATAAGAGTGATAGAGAAGAAATTGTTCTGATTTGTGTGGGGATTTGCATCCATGTACCTTGCTCTGGTATGTTTCATTATCAGGTGATGGAGATTTTCATACTCTTCCCAGGAATCTCCACAGAGCAGTGAGACACGTGGTGCTGTATATGTTGCACACAAATTATTCTTAATGAATAGCTTCCTCTATTGCCACTTACACTGAATAAGTATGTAAGCACAATTGCTGAATCAACACTACAGGTAGAGGATATCAGTGTTTTTAGTTTGTCTTTCATTTTACTTTTTATTAACAAGTACTTAAAGGTTAGGTTCATTTTCCTTTGTTTCACTTTGCATTTAACTTCATATGGGATAGGTTAGCAGAAGATCTTCTCTCAAAATGAGAATTTCCAAGAACGCTTGAAAGTCCAATACATCACAAAGCCTGTGGATAAATTAATGCAAATAGCTAGAATTTGAAAACTTTGCTTGAGAATCTCCTACTCATTTAATAGAAATAAACAAAAAAACTTAGTTTTGTTCTGAAGTTTCACTAGCAAAGTTACATTTCTAACTCTTTCTGTATTTATTTTAGTTCAGAACCGGAAAAAGGACAATGCTATTAAATTTTTTAGGTGCTGGGTGGGGTTCTTCAGAAAATACTTGTATTTATTTAATGTGAAATAGCCCATTTCCACACCAGTGCACTTGGAAACGTAAATATAGTGATTAATACAGCTGCGTTGCTCTCTGTACAAAGTAGTAAAACATATCTTTTAAGATTATTTATCACTTAACTTGCACAGCACTGGGCAGAGATACTGAAAAAAGCCTTTTTCCTAGATTGAATGGTCTCATCTCACAAGCTGTCCAAGTACATAACTTCAAAGAGAGAATGAAAATGTTGTGAAGAATGATGACAGGACCAGCTCATAAAGTTTGAAAAAATCATGCAACAAATCTTAGCCATATAGTGTCTCAGTGTATTCCACAAGTGAGTAAACGAGATTTTTGAAGAAAATATAGGCTCAGGACTTTTGTTTAAAGAGTAAGACTGGGCAAAGGGACACAGATAACCGTGCTGTTTTATATTTTTCAAAGCCATGTTATCATAAGAGAAGTATCTGAATGTGGAAATATGAAAATGAGCATCTGTTGTTATGAGAAATGTCAGACATAGAAGTTTAAAATATCTGATTTACCTAGATTTTTCTCCTTTCTTCTTGAAGAAAAAAAAAAAAAAAAAAAGAAGATAATAGCTATCTCCTCACCTAGTATTTCTAAGATTTCAAATTTTATAGACTGCCTGCCTGCAGGGCTTGAGGAGTCTTTGTGTTAAGAATCCACCTGATAATAATGTTTCACTGGGAATATAATAATTCTTTTTTGCCAGAGGCAACTGGCAAAAAAACTTCCTAAGTCAACTAAAAAGTCTTTTTTTTTTTATTAGCTGGAATTTACTTCTAGTTCTTCACCTTTCACTTTCTGCCTCTGACTAGCTGCAGGAACTGAAAAGAATTATGTGCATGAAAGTTCATACCATCATAAAATATGCCAATTTTTTTTTTTCCCACATGAAGATTCTATTCTTTCCCACAGTTTTCAGCAGATGTGAAAATTGTAAGGTGGGCAGGGGTTATGTGTCTTTTCCATTCAACCAGGACAGAACGATCATACAATCATAGAATAGTTTGGGTTGGAAGGGACCTTTAAAGGTCATCTAGTCCAACCCCCCTGCAATGAGCAGGGACATCTTCAACTAGATCAGGTTGCTCAGAGCCCCGTCCAGCCTGTCTGAATGTTTCCAGGGATGGGGCATCTACCACCACTCTGGGCAGCCTGTTACCAGTATTTCACCACCCCCATAGTGAAGAATTTCTTCCTAATATCTAGTCTAAATCTGTCCTCTTTTAGTTTCAAACTGTTACCCCTTGTGCTACTGCAAGAGCCTCTGCTAAAAATTCTGTCCCATCTTTCTTGTATGCCTCCTTTAAGTACTGGAAAGCTGCAATAAGGTCTCCCAGAGCCTTCTCTTCTCCAGGCTGAACAACCCCAGCTCTCTCAGCCTGTCCTCATAGGAGAGGTGTTCCAGCCCTCTGATCATTTTTGTGGCCCTCCTCTGGACCCCTTCCAACAGGTCCATGTCTTTCCTGTGCTGAGGACCCCAGAGATGAGCACAGTACTCCAGGTGGGGTCTCACAAGAATGGAGTCAAGGAATCACCTCCCTCGACGGTCTGGCCACGCTTCTTTTGATGCAGCCCAGGATACGGTTGGCCTTCTGGGCTGTGAGTGGACATTGTTGGCTCATGACCATCTTTTCCTTCACCAGTACCTCCAAGTCCTTGTCATCAGGACTGCTCTCAATCCCTTCAACCCCCACCTTGTATTGATTCAAGGGGTTGCCCCAAGCCAGGTGCAGGACCCTTAGGGGCTGGAGGTGGATATGCCAATAATTTGTCTTCATTGATACTGGAAATTGTGATTTTGGAAAGCGATATGATCTTTTCTGCTCTTTAATATTATGAAAAGAAATGAAATCAATAGTGCTACTTACACATAGTCTCCAATGAAAGATAATGTCTTCTCTTTTCTTACTATGTACATGGCATTACATATACGGATGGTACAGACTGTGGATCCGCAGGCGGCTAAGATGTAGGACACACACACATACACAGAAAATGTCCTATCTGTATCACTTACTCCTCCTTATTGACCATAAGATCTAAGTATTTAAGTTTTCAGCATAACTTGGTCACTTCTGATGAACAGGAAAATAGTAATGCACATATGTAACACATAAGAAAAGAGACCTAGATGAACTATCTAACCACAAGGATGCTTATAAAAGTGCTCTCAGCTGCCAGTGTTGTGATGTGTGTTCCCACCCAGCCCATTACAAGGGAAGAGCTCTTTGTGAGGGGGTGAGACAGCTCCTGCTCCACATCCTCCAGTTCTGTGCAGGCATAAACTCCTGTTTCATGGGAGAGCAGCAGCAGAAATCAGCAGCTTTCATTATAGTGAGTAATGGAAAAGCAGACCTCGGCAGAAGAATTTTGATGATATCATTAACCCCTCGGTGGTGGACTAGAGCCTTTGTACAAATCAGTATCAGGAAATTTAATCTGGGTTTGCATTTCTTATATAACTTCCTAACAATTGTAGTATCTTTCTTCTCTTAAAAAAAAAAAAAAAAAAAAAAAAAGAGCAACAACCAACAAAAAAAACCCCATACCCTGGTCATTTCCAACATCTAGATTTAACAGACCACTCCTAGTAACTACTAATTGGCTTCAACTGGATATTAAATCCAGATTTTAACACCAGGTTTTTTCCATAACTTTCCTCTTCTCTTTGCTCTGCCCTGCTCCACTCCATGGAAATCCACAGCAGTACTCATCAGGCCAGAAGATGGGATTCAGACCTAGGCTTAAAATATAATAGTAAGTTTAGCCATTTCTTATGCAAATGTAGCCCATTACTCTTTCTTGAGAAAGAGACAACAGATAGAAAATAAAGAGAATACCTATGCTAAAAAATAGTTACAGATGAAAAACAAAGAAGATTTTTTTTAAAATGAAGAGGGTGAATAGGAAACCAATGTGGTAAGACAGTAACGTTCACCGTGACTTACCGTATAAATCTTAAATGTGAAAAAACATTTTAATGTGATAGCATTAGAGCATCAGAGTCACCTCAAAGATCAAATTAGCAGCTGCATCCTTGAGCACTTTTCAGCTTATTCACACTTATTTCAGGGTTTTTTGATAATATTTATATTTCTCAGACATCTTTTATAGAACTGTAGACTGCTGATTCTTGCTTATGTGTGTGAGTGTGCTCCATACCACCTCAACTGGATGAGTGTATCTGTTCTCAGAAACACCAAGAATTTCTTTATGGTGACTACTTGAAATTGTACTCCCTTTATGATAATTTCTTAAACATTGGTTTTCTTTAAAAGTGTTTGGTAAAATATAGCCGTGATCTTACCCAGAAGGAACTAAACTTCTTTGTTTTGTTTGTGTGTACATACGTCATATAGATCTAAGTCAAGCAATGAGTACCTGATCCTGTGAAAAGTCTGGAACACATAACCAGCATTGTATCTGCTTTTCACTGTGAAAGTGGAAGGAACGATGATTTACAGATTGATTTGTTTACATATGTGAACACACTGTTATGGTATCCTGATGCTGCTTTGCAGGCTATGAATTACTTAAATTGCAAAATCAGCTCTAGAAAAAGCATGAAATACATCTCTGAAACCACATGAATGATGGCAATAATAATAATATAGTAAATTTATATAATGTCTATGACTCATAAGGACTGAGACTTTGTTTTAATGCACATTTTTGGGGCACTCGCCAAAGTTGGTTCTATTCCTGAATGAAACCTTTGGGTCCCACCCTAATAAGAATTGAACGCTAAATAAGAATATGCAGTTCTTTTAGTCTCACCCTCCTGTGGTCTTGCCAGGGAAGAGCTATTTTACTTGCAGCTCAGGCTGCTTGTAAGATGAAGACTGATCAGGAAATGTGCTAATTCAGCACATCCATGAGGCACAGCAGTGCTGTCTCCTCTTCCAAGCAGTCCTGTCAGGGTGGCTTTGGTCAAGTTGGTCAACAGTTGTAAGTCTGCTGAATCTCCCATGTCATGCCCTCAGCCAGCAAGTCTTCCAGGCATGGTATCCAAACACTTGTGAAAACTTGAACTACAAAGCCATAACTGTAAATGTAGATAGAGTAAAAATATATATTACTGACATCTAATACAGAGGTAAAATTAAGGTCCAGATTACATTAAATTGAGTAATTTGCTTCAGTAACATATTGGGAAAACCTTTTCCAGAACTCTGTTGTCTAACTCTTTCAAACTGAGCAGGTGCAAAGAGTTGTCTCCCTTAAGTGAGGTCCCAGATACAGCTCCATCACTTCTCCTTGCTCTCAGCTGCTTTGAATAACAAGGAGAATGTTTGGAACAAACCAGGTTGCTGTCTGTAGGAAGTGTTTCCAGGCTGCTTTCCAGAAAGGGTGATGTTCTCTTCCACAGCCTCTTCCTTATGCTAGCCTGTGAGGTTCTGATTAAAGAAATATACTTTGAATGGAAGATAAGAAACATTTGCCCTCATCTCCCCAACTGTTAACCTTTGTTATTCAAGGATTATCATCGGTGGAAATCCAGATGCTTTCCTTTTCCCCTTGCTACTTTTAGGATTGTGGGTTATAGCTCATCTGAGTCTGTTGCTTTGTCAACTTTTAATCTTTCTAATTACCTAATTATCTACTCTAATGAAATGATAAAGCCTTTAACAGTTCAGTCTTCCTTCTCCCTGAAGGAAATTCTATCTCATCCTCTAGGATGTTACCTTCTTTGTTTAAATATGAAGACAAAGAAATTATTTGGGGGCTGGGTATCAATGCAAGTTTTGCCTGTTTAAACACTCTTTCCTTGCTCATTGTTTGCTTTTTATAATTGTAGTTACTCTTTAGCCTTTGTTTACAGATCAATGTTTTTGTTAAACTTCCTTAACAGCTGCCTTTCCATGGCAGCAGGGAGGTAGGAAACAGATTTTCCATAAAATCTAGAAATTCTTTTCAAATCGGGGAGAAAATTCAGATTTTACCAACACCAAAGGTGACTGCTTATAGCAACGAACTAAAAATTCATGCATATTTTGACTCACTGAAGCATACACTTTCACTCTCCAAGATCACTTCAAGCATGGGAAGTATGGAAAGAGGCATCAGTCTATGAAATTATATTATGTTGGTTTAATTTACCTTAGGCCAAGGAAAGAAACAAACTTGGGTTTCTCCACTGTCAATAAATACTCCAGATTTGCAGCTGCTCTATATTATAGCTATTTTTTGTTTGTTTGGGGTTTTTTTGTTTGTTTGTCCCTAAGCTGTGTTTCAAAAGAAGGAGTATTTTGGGAAAATGACTATGGCTACATGACCATATGTTCAGGAGAATATCTTACAGAAGAGATTCTGTATGGGGCTGAAATAGCTGGCTGCACTGACAGGGGAGGTATCAGTTCTGCAGTTAATTCCTATTGTTTTGTTTCCTAGCTGACTGCCTCAGGGTAGCCACTCATTGAACAGGCTACATGATATGTTTCCTGTCCAGTACACTGCCTGGTTCGAATCCCCTTCTGAATTGCCAGTGCCACGTGCTCTTATTCCCTAATGTTTTTGCATGTCCTTTCTCTTGTCTTCAACTGGTCTGACAGAAAAGGGTCCATGTGATGCTGCCATGCTGCAGGGACAGTGCTATAACTAAGACAAGTTTTTTCCCACCTTGCCTGCTGGAAGGTACATCTTACCTATTGTGCATGAAATCAGAGAAAGTACATGGCTTCCACATTAGCAAATCACCAAAAAGTTAGGCACTTACTCTCTTGGAGGAAGACTGGAAGCAGTAAGGGGTGTGGGGATATGATTCAGTTCCTTCTTCACTTAAAAGTGTGTCAGTAGAAAAAAATCTCCCCAAAATGGTATTTGAACACAGAAAGTAAAAGTGTATGAGAATTCAGAGAGAAAGATCTGTGAGAAGGGGGATAGGATTGACAAAGGAAAGAAGGAAACAAGAGGACAAGGCACACAGGCTGAGGAGAAATTAGCCTAGGAGAAGAGTAGGAAAAAAAACACTTATGCATGAGGCATGTGGAAGAGCATAAAAAGAATGGAGTTCGGCCTTTGAGAAAAGGAGGGTCAGGACATAAGAGAAAACATTCAAAGGGGCATGAAATGGGTTAAGAAGAAAGAAGCAATGAGAGGAGATAGGAAAAGGGGCAACTGAGAAAACTTTTAGGCAAACGTAATTTTATGTCCTTCACTATTTCTTTAGGGGTAATGATACAGGCATAACTCAAATCCCCTATAGGTGCAGCTCCATTCAAGTCAGATCCTTTCTATTATTCCAAATTTGAATTCTGTACCTCTGCAGGCTTACAGACAGTGGGAGACTTCCTATTTGTGCAGTATCCTCACACACTTTCATTCACAGGGCATGGGACTTCATGTCACTTTTCTATTCTTAGGATCTAATTTACATAACTTTAGAAATGTACTCCCTCATGGCCATTCAGTTCATCCTGCTTGTCTGCTATTACAAATTCTTTTGTTCTTTAAGGCAGTCAGGTTTCTAATTTCCCCTTATAGGAAGTATGTTGCCAGTCCACTGTGGAAGGCTTTCCAACATGTCTGCACCCATGCAGGAATTATTCCTTTTTCTGGAGTGTTTAATCAGCACAGTCACATGTGAGCATCAGCCCTCTGGCATGCACAGACCTCTGTCCCTTGGTTCAGAAGCCTCAGAATCACAAGGATCTCATCGGTTTCCACCTCGCCTGTCTAGCCTTTCTTACAGGAGTTACTTTTCAGCTGAAATGTATTATGTCTAGGAACAAGTCCTGGTAAACTCATCTCTTTTGCTTTAGAAGCTGCATATAATGGAAGCTGGTTTACTTGTCTCTGAAGTCAGCTGAATGGAAAATAACATAATTTTAGAGGGATCGCCACATAGCTATTTTGAACACATTCATTTCTGTTTCCTATAGTTACTGATCTGAATCTGTGATCCAGATCTTTAAATTCTGTAAACTGACATACTTCCTTTGAAATCTTTGTTGTGAAATATATGGAACTATGATTTCTACAATTTAAGGATCTGCCCTTATTTTCAATATATCACTAAAAATCCCTTGGAATTCTCAGAAATGAAAGATAGTCACAGCAGGTCTCCTCTCCTTCCCCATTAAAATTTTAATTCTTTATTAGAAATTGAAATTAACGGTAAATCAGACGAAAAAAAATTTGGATTTTTAAATGATGATGCTTTCAGGCTTGCAATAGTGACACTTCATGTAGACCCACCTCTCTTTGCTGGATCTCTGAAAAACATTTTCTTGAACACATTGTGACCTCCCCTGTGACCTGTATTATGAAGGATGTGGTTGGGAGCTCTGGCCCATAAAAATGAATGGCAACTGAAATGAATCTGAGATTCAGATATATTTCAGTTTGGATTGATGCTGTATTTTCAGAAATCCCGTATTTTAGATGCCTTCAAATGAAAATTCAAAAAAACAGTAATAATTTTTTTTTTGAGGGGAAGTATTTTTGAGAAGAAATCTAGTTTGTAACAGAAAAGAAATCTTTTAAGCAAGTCTTACAAAGACATCCTTTAGGCTCTGTTTTGGGTGAACAATGGTCCAAACATGACATAACCTCTTGGATTTGAGTAAGATGGATGGGGTCCCGTATAGACACCTCAGCATTTTTAATAATAATAATAATAATAATAGGGTTAGTACCCACAGAAGGGTAGCTATACTACTCCAGTATCCTGCATTACCAAGCACATGAAAACTAGCAGATTATCCATAAATAAATTAAAAATTGGGAATTTTGCAGATGATTTTGCAGATGGTCTTTGCCTAATTTCAAGATATCCTTTTATATAGGAGAAGCGATGAAGCTATTTAGAGAATAAGCATGGCTTATTGTAAATCAGATCAAAAAGTGCTAGGTGTGAGATCTGAACAAATGTGTAGGTATGCTTTGTCTGTAAGGTGATATTTCCTCTGACAGAATAAGGAAGTATCACCCCTATTCTCATCTCTGTTCCAGAAGCAAGTACTTAAACTCTCAGGATTTTGTTTTTTCTTGATTGAACTGTCTTCAATAAAAGAAATGGAAATGGGAAATATACACACAGATTTCAGTTTCAGTGCTTTTGAGTTCAAATTCTACAATAAAGCCCTGGGACATTCATTACCCAGTGCTGAAATTGTTACAGGTTGGGCAGCAACAGCACTTGAACTAAGTCTAATTTATAAACTGTATGATATATAGGAAGTGACATTCCTGACATTTGATTTTTATGACTTCATTTGTAATTCTGCCCAATTGTTCTCCTGCTGTTCCCAAAGTTGTTTCATGGCTTTGAATTGTCTTACACATAACTGTGTGAAAAGTGTGGCCATGAAGACAAATGAATGGCACAGCACTTTGTTGTCATTATAGAAATAAACCTGAGCTCAACCCTCTGAGACTCTGACTGTAAGTCTAGTTTCTCACTTTCCCATTTGGCTGCCCTGGCTCTACTGCATCTATGTTCAAAAGCAAAGGCAAAGAAGCAGAGTGAAGCATCGTGTGTGTGTAATGAAGATGCATGAGGAGTGACTGAGGCTCACTGGATGTTCATGTGAAGTGCTGCTTTAGTGCCTTTGGATTAATCAAGACATCTGCATAGGCGGAAAGACATGACATGGACAGATACATGCCTTTCTGGAGCAACAACTGTAAATTAGGTACCACATCCTAAAATTAAATCAAATGCTTATGTTTAGGCAACACACCCTAGAAATCTTGCCCTTCACTAGCTCCATGGAGGGACCCAGTATGTTTGCATTCCTGTAGCAATGCAGTAAGTGTAATGCAACAAATACCATTCCTATTTGTTGGCACTTCCTGCACTATTAAACCTTGTGACTTAATGAGACTTCATTCAGTCTTGGTTGCATTTTTTCCAGTCTGAGGCAGTTAAACAACCAAATCCAAATGAAGTTAAAAGGGAGGGATAAATTTAGAGAAAAGGGTGTCCAGGACAAATAAAGCATTTAATAGTCTAAAGTGGCATCTAGAGAGCTTTTAAGTATGTACATGTGTCCTAAAAGGTTAAATCATCAAAACAAAGAAAAGAGAAGATTGTAACTCTGTACTGTAGGCTGTTTTTGTGGGTTTGGGGAGTCCTAGATACTGGGTTTGCCTCCCAGAACTGTGTCTGTATTTTACTGTCATTGGATATATATAAACATGCCTAGGAAATTAAGAGAGGTTCTGGATTCCATTCTTGGCATCAGGCAGTGAAACATATCATTATGATGTAAATTCTGCATTTGGACGGCAGGTTCCTTTGAAAGTCCCAAACCTCTGCCATAAAGGTAATGCTGATTTATATTTATTCACACAATTAGTTTTGGAAGATAATGTGAGGGGTTTTTTTCATTTTCATTCATATACATTTCAAAGGAGAAGAAATTGTGGGATTAAGATTATCCCATCAGGAAAGCAATCATACATGTAATAGCCAGCCACGATTGACCACACAGCATGATGGCTGCATAAAGAAGGAGAAAAAAGAAAATAATTTCAGCCAGTTGGGAAGCTGTCCCAGATACTGATGAAAAGATAATAATTAATGATAGGATTTTTATTCATTTATTTATTTAGAGACAGATGCATTACTAATTTTAACCTCAAAAGGACATTTCAGCCTTGCAAATTGTACAGATTTTTGGATGGTACTTTTTAGATATCTGTGTAAGGAATGTGGACTGTGCTATTGGCATTTTCTTTCAATGATCCTTTCAGTCTAAAGGAAGTCCCTTCCTCTTTCAGTTTCTACCAAGCTGAAAATACGAGATCTGTGAGTCATATTTTGATATCTTATAAGCTTATTTACCTCAATAATTATTCATCACTCAGAGCAAAAGACAAAATTTTGGCCTAGCCAATTTCAGTGGGATCAGGGTTTCCCTCAAGCATTTTTCAGTCAGAGTTTGAAAAAGTCTTCATGCATGTCAAATCTAAAACCTTCCTACGATCCCTTTCATGCCCTATACAACTGTCGTTTTGTTGGTGAAGAGGATAGCGATGCAGCTCATTGCCAATATTTAGCCAGTATTTGAATTGCTTTTGTGACACTATTGACTTATTTTCTCTATAACATACCACCAAAGAATGTAAAAGGCTGCCCCCTGAAGTCACTGACGGATATGTTGATTGTCTTTGGATGGAGTCCTGCAAGGAGTACTGCACTTTCCTGTTAGAAACATTTTGACACCCTGTTATCTTCCTGAGTTGATCAGACACCTGCTGCTACCCCACCTGCCTTCTTGGCAACCAGAAATGCCTGTCTGCCTCTCTTTCCTACATCCCCCCCCACCCCTCGCCCCCCCCAACTGTGTAAGTATCAACAGGTGGGATCAATTGTGAGGAAGGATGTTGTGCCAATGCTTCATTGCTGGCATGGAAAGGCAGGAGTTCCTGTAGAGGGGATAGCATGTGTGGGTTGAAGAAGGCTGCTCTGCAGAAGTCGGTGCTGTCTGGCACCCATGCCTTACTAGAGGGGTCCAACCAACTTTGGAGCAGGCAGGGTGCCATCCTGACGGAAGGAAAGGAGGGGTAGCCAAGACACCAGGTAGTTATGCAGTGAGTGTGTCTGCTGAGATTTTGATTGTCAGCCAGCAATGTTAAAATGACTGTTTGCCTGGAATTTATACATATTTGTTTAAAGAAATGCATGAAAACTAATCTAGAGCTGCATTGTATTAACCTAAGAAAAAAGCTAAAAGAGCTTCTGAAGCTGAGCAGAAAGGTAGCTTGTAGCTGTATTCCATTGATGGGTATGTTTGCATGCTTTTGTTTGCAGCAGTTTCTCTAGAGCCTGCTTTGTGATAGGAACTGTTCCCTAATAGTAAGTATTGACACTTTTTCTTGCACTGTAAATGACAGATATATGCAAACTTCAAATTTTTTTCAAGAACAATCCAACATTCTATCTACCAGTCAGAATATATATATATTTTTTGGAGCTGGTAGAGCTTTTTAAAAATCTTTATATTTCAACATGGTTAAGTGCACTTTTCAGGCAGAACCAAGAAGCATGGATATGCAAAAGGATATGAAGAACACTTCTAAAAGCCATTGACCATGATAGGATCTCAAAAAAAAAAATGTTTCTTCTCAAATTTTGTGTGAAGGTTTGAATCTGTACTTAAATTATCTGCATCAACCTACCTCTTAAGCAGCCACCTCTGTTTTGAGAGCATACTGAGAGCAATCATGCCTGTTTACAGCTAACCTCCTCTTTCTAAGCAACTAAATAGCAACTTTAACACAAACATTTGAATTAATTGCTGGCATCTCAATGAGACAGATTGCCAAGACTTCATGGATGAGATCCATCCTTGATACTATACACAATACCAGACTCACATTAGCTAGAATCTGTCAGGTCACTTAAATACTTCTCCAGGTAAGGAGTAGACAAACTCTCATTGTACCCTGTGTAGCTCTAAATGTGCAAAATTGTTTTCCCATCTGATGGAGCTTTCTTAATAGTTGATATCAAGAACTTAAAGGCTATGTCATTGTCACATTTTTTTATCTTTTTCCATTCCAGCATTGCTGGCTATAACACTTGTAATAATTACTATTATAATCATATTGATTAAGATAGGGGCTTAGGTGAAGCCTGTAAAGACAAGGTAACTCCTTGGACAGTGCTTATGTTGTATTGGTGTCTCTTTAAAAACAGGCTACTACACAGACTGAAGAAAATGATGCTATTCATGCCCGGCCTACTAAGTCTTTATTGCTTTCACCACTGATGCAGCTCATTGTTGTGTTTAGTGTCTGACCACAGGATCTGCCACACAATGAACAGTCAAAGTGAAAAGGAGAAAAATAAGATTGCATTTCAGCAATTCCTCCTGAACTTGTAAGCTCTTAAAAATGTGAAATTTGACAGGAGTAGCCCAGAGAAGATGTATTACCTCTTCCAACAACAACTTTTTGTACTGTTTAATTGTTTTGCATTCGAAGCAAACTTCTTTTAAGAAGTTGTGTGTTTTATAGGCAACAAAGAAAAACAGTTTACTGAAGGCTAAAGGCCAAATAGGTTATGCTGATTAATCTTTGACCAAGATTGATTCAGTAAGGTGAGAAAGCATCTTTGAAAGTCCTCCTGCTTTTTTTTTCTTCTGATGTTTTTTCTAGATCTTGTATACATTATGTCAGAATAAAAGCCTAAACCTGAGTTCCCCATTGGCAAAAGTACTGTGGAATTTGGAGATGTCCCCTTAAAAAAGGATTCACTTTGAAAATGCTTTTTAAGAAATTAGATATCAGGTTTCTCTGTACACCCAGTCTGACATACACCAGCCAGTGGTGAAACATGCTCATAAATCCACTTCAGCTGGTCAACAGTAATGTGTTTACTACAGGCAGTAGTAAATCAGACCTTGGTAATTTTATTCTCAGCATTATTAAAGGGTTTGTTCTGTCTTTTAATAACTGTGTTAGTAATAAAGAATTCAAACTATCTAATTCAGCAAGGGCTAATGGATCAGAATATAGGTAGGAGCAGCAGATGTATAATGCCTGGAGAAGAATACTTCAGCGTTTGCAGCCCAGAAATCCAGACATGAAAATCCAATAGCTGAACAGTCCCAAGCCTATTTTCAGGCTCCTCCAAAGTGCCTAGTAGAGGGAAGTATGGCCTTACAGAGCACTGCAGTAGCTGGTTTTTGGAAGCTCTGGAGAGATCCTCAGTTTTACAGAGCTAAATGATATATACTTTTTTCTTACCAGATTCATCACTGTGTACCACTGTCATAATGAAGAACCACAATTAATTTACCACCTAATATGTTATTTGATTGCATGCTATTACCATCAGAAGTGTTTGTGATGGTAGTAGGTCGGGAATTAAATTTAAATAAACTATACGGTCTACGGAAATTTTCTCATTGATGTACAGATCACCAGCTAACAGACACAACTCATTACATTCAAAAGTAGAAGGAGGTAAATAAGTTTCGATTTTTGTTTCTTTTAACAGTGGGTTTGCCAAGTCCAGCAGCAGTCTTATGCAGAAGCATTCCCACACATGGCTGCCGTGAGAGGAAGTGATAGAATTATTACCTTTTTGTAACTAGAAATGTGATGATTTTCATAAAACCGCCTATCTTAACATCTCCGCGTTGCCATATTGTCATGGTCGGGGATGTTGCCTAGATAGGGTTTCTTTCCAACACCTTGACTTATTTCCTGTGCTTAAAAAAAGAACTAGTACAAAGCACCGTATTGATTATGAAGCTTGGAATAGAAAATACTGTATCATATAAGGTTTTGTTATAATACAATATGGTTGGTAACAATTTCTTTGAGAACATTAACTAAACAGCAAGCTGCTTTGTATAGCTCTGTTCAGAAGCATTTATGTTCTGTGGAATGCATCAGTTTCTAAATCAAAGGTGACTGTGACTTCTGCTATTTGTATTTGTTGTAGCAGCAGTACTTTAAGAAATCATTGCAAATTTGAAATACTGCTTTGATAAACATCAAAATTCAAGAACTGGAGCCACAAAAGTGCATTTAAGAGCTAAACAGGAAACGGTTGAAATTTTATCTGCAAAGTGATTGCTAAATGGAAATCAAAAAGGTCAGCTGCAACTCACTCTAGGGAATCAAGATTCACACACTAAGTGATGCTGCAGGTGTTGTGCTGGACAGTGAAACACAATGTTTTTAATTAAATTGTGGATCTTCCTGAGGGAATATTGCATTAAAATCCAAGTGAAACTGACATAATGGCAAGATCTACATTCCTGGTTCTTAGTCAAGTCATTACATTAGTCTGCCGATTAGATCAGGAGGGAGGCATTTCAAATTACAGCAGCAGTTTTACAGAGTAGATAATTATGGCAAGTTATGAATGACAGAAATTACTGCAGCTAGTTTTCTTTTTTGTCTGTTTTTTTTCTTTCTTGCCCCCATCTCTCCTCTTTTTTTTCCCTCCCCTCCCCCCCCCCCTTTTCTGTCTCTCTTCCTTAATGTGGGTTTTTTTCTTTCTTTTGAGGGTTCCTAGCAGCAAAATGTTATATAGCACTTTCATTACCTTTTAGTTCTTTTTGTTACTTTATTAAGCAAACTGTCAGTCATAATTTGTCTGTGGCTGTTGCTGACACTTATAGTTAAACTATGATAATTCTTGTTATATTTATGCTTCTAGTCTCCAACTGTCTGGATCCTTTCACTGTTGTAATATCTATCTTCAAAGTAGTGGCTGCAGAAGTTACCTCTGCAGGAATTTCATTGGATGTGAGATCATACATACTGTTGAATACTGATCTTCATGTAATTGCACTAGGACAAACAACATGTAGTGCTAGTGTTACTACTTTTGACTTGACAGAAGTATAATTGAAAATTACACGCAAGGGATTTAGTTTTAAAATATTTTCATTAATGCGTAATAGAGTACCATATTTTTCCCTAAGTTCAAAATCTGCTTATAAGTCAGAATAAGATAATTAGGGTGGTTAATAGACACCCACACTGTTTATTTTTACACTGTCTCCTCGAGAAATTCAAGTCTGGCTTGCAAGATTATTTTCTTTTATATGTCTATTAACTAATGCTGAATTAGAGATGATTTGAGTTGGAGTATATATAACAGCCTCACCTAATTACTTCATCAGGATCATTTCTGCTGTGAGTTCAGATGTATTCATTACGACTGTGTTCTCAGGGATGTGGGAATAATAAAATTTCTCTGCAGCCAGACTTAAATAAAATCTACAGAGATCAGTTTAGTTTGAATTGCATTTATTTTTAAAAATTCTTACTAATATCATAAAGCATGTTTTGATCAACATGAAACATTTCCTTTGATCTAAAATGTGGGTTTTTTAATAGGAAAACCTACTTTAAAGATAAAAAAAGTCTTGGGTTAGTAGTCTGTTCAATAGCTCAGAAGATAAACATCCATCAAGGATTTACTATAGTCAGGCTTGATTCTTTTTTCTCTTAAGAAGGCTAAAGTCCGTGATTTCAAGGGGTAGCACATCACTACTGCAAGACACAATGTTCACCATCTTCCTGACAATGTTTTGATTTTATTTAAAGAGAAACCCCATGGTTTATACATTAGAAACTGACATGACAGAGCCAACAGCAGAATTGTTTTCATTTTCACTTCCTGAGTCAGTGACTAACCAAATACTTTTTCACAAGGGAGTGAGAAACTTGACTACATTCTTTATCTTATTGATTCAGATATTCTAATTATTAACAGAATCTAAAGTCTACCTTCAAATGGAAAAAGAGTTGATTGAATTGTGATTTCTTTTAGATAGGCACCCTCATCAACAGAATTCTTTAAGATGCAGTTTCCTCAGTGGTTCTTTCTGAAACTGTTTTGCTCTTCAGAAAGTGCTGGACTTGTTTGTCTAGATATAGATGGCATGAGAGGTTCAAATGACAAAAGCAAGTGTTTCTCAACAATATAGGTAGTGGACCTGTCAAATTCATTGGCAAAGGAGAGTGGGAATGCAAAAAAAAATATAAAAAAATCCCTTGTCTAGCACAAAAGAGGGCAGGAGTACTTAAGAAATTAAAAAATTATAGCAAACCCACAAAATCCCCCATCCTTGAAAATAACTGGAGGTTCAGGGAGAGTATTAGGGGAAGATGTCCATATACTTCATTGCTGTGTTCTCTCCAAGAGAAAAAGTTATTGTTATACTCAAGGTTAGCTTTTACTAAATATGTCTATATTTAAAATTGAAGAGAATTAATTTATCAAAACAACTAATAAAATTTTATTTTGAAACACCAGACAGTGTAATGAAAACTGAAAATCATCTAAAGGGAGTCAGGGACATGATAATTGGGAAAGTAGAAGTAGAACGTTAAAATTCATATGGGGAAAATGCAGTTTTTCACAAGACAAATAGGCAGAAGGAAAGAAAAATCTAAACACAGTAATGTGAAAGGAGACATTCAGAAGACAGTAAGCAGAAAATCGGAAACAATTTTATTAGGCCACACTGCAGCAAAAAGAAATTGAATGCCATTTTTCTATCTGTACCCTAACAGATCAAGCAGCATTGATGGAAAATAGTAACTTCCCCAAAACAGGGAAATCTGAGGGACCAACGCAGACGAAGAATGTTGTTCTACTGCTAGTTTGATTCCAGGATTCACTGCTAAATAGTCTCAGCTGCTATGATGATTTTATACCACTGACCATTGAAACTGCATGCTTTTCCCTATCTTTGCTAGAGTAAATTTTCATTACCAGCCATTTTCATGCACTAGATCTGTAGTAGAAACAATCCTCGGGTCTTTGAAGCAAACTTCAGGGAGAATTACTAAGATATTCTTGCTGATAGGGATACGAAGAACTAGAAAGCATAAAATATAATAACAGACACCACTTGAATTTTATAGTGTATTTATTGGTTGATAATATAAAAAGAATTACATGTATGTCTTGTAAACAGATCACCATACTATACATAAATAGATTCTATTTTCTACTATTCATTTATGTAACTCCTTAAACTATTATTAGCCCTGACTGATATAACCCTTCATTCTTATGGATTTACATTTTATTCAGTGCTCCTCTGCCAGCAAGCCAATGCCAAAAAGCAAAGAAAATGTCACGGTGAAGTTGTTTGGGTTTAGTTTTTTTTTTAATTTTCCACATTTTGGAATACTTTTCGTCTGTTTCACAGTTCCATGAATAAAGCTCAATTATATAGTGTGAATGTCACTTGCACGGGAAAAGTGCCAGAACCAAAGACTGAAGTGGTGATAAAGTAATAAAATAAGAACTGCATGAACCACAGATAAGTGGTTGAATTTGAAACAACTTTTGCCCTGGATGGCCAGTGCAGGTCATTTTGGCTATCTGTCCAGTTACAAAAATGAAGTAGGCAGAGAAATGAGAGCACATAAAGAACAAAATCTATTCATCTTAGTCCATAAACACTTTGGAGACCAGCTGCAGACGTGGTAGAGCTATAAAGGGCTTTTGGGAACAATGAGAGTCTTGTATGCTCCAGCTTACCCATCAGAAATGTTCAGAACCAGTCCTATTTACAATGGCAAGCTCTTAACCTACTTCATTAAAAATGGGAATGATACTCCAATCCTGTCCTTTGATGAAATTTGGTCAGATCACAATTCCTGGAAGGCGTGTCTGAATTCTGCAAAGATACTGGCTTTTTTTCAGTCATAACTTGGGTTGCTTCTATATAGATGTTACTAAGGTAAAATCTGTAGAATGTGATGTGTAGAAAAAAACCCAGCCCTAGTGGGTTTTTTGTAAACATGTTCAGAGATTTTTTTGAAATAAAATCACTTTTGTATAAATACATTTTTCATTTATTAGTATTACTATTCTTGAAGAAATATGATTGTGAACCACTTACAATGCAACTTCTAAAAAAAGTGCTGTGTAGATAGCTGATTTCATGTATGTACCTAGGAGCAAGATTTCACACATGAGTTTCCCATTTAACTTAAAATTCTTCACTGTGTATGTCAAAAAATGTGCACTGGTTACAATAGTCATGGATATATTAACACAGCCATAATAAAAGGACAAGGGTGGTTTATTTTAGTAGTTTCTTTGAGGGTAAGTATGATGCTGTACTGTAAGAATTCTCTTCAGTTTGTGATAATTGCTTCTGGTTTATGCTAGTCCAGTAGTACAAAGAAATAACACACTAACTTGTAATAGATATAAACTAAAAATAAAATGCCAAAAAAGAAAAGTTGCTTAAATCTTTAAACAGTATTAGGCATAGTAGAATAATTTGATTTTAAACATTTTTTCAAATCCCAGAACAGTGTGTTCTTGATGTAAGGCTTTTTTTAGCCACAATAAGTAGGTTGTAGGCTTTGCGTTGGAGATACCATATGGAAAGCACTAATTTAATGGGAAATGATAAGCTGTGAATTGGATTCATGATTCATGAGTCACAATGCACAATAACACATGCCAGTAATTTACTTAAATACAATATGCATATATGTATATTCATTTACACATATGCATATACACCAATTCTTTGTTACCTAATTTTTGTTACAATTCTGACAGAAGAATACCCTTTTTTCTTGTGTAAAAAACAGCACTCTCACACACCAGGACAACTGGCCAGGTATTGATTTTGGTGATCACAAGGAATAGTTTTGAATATAATATATTTATCGGAAAGTATGCATAATTTCTGTCTACACTTGTTCATTGTGTATATTATAAATACTTCCTAAGTAAAGCTATTGGGACATATTTTTAGGAAGAGTCTTACAAGCAGAGATGTCAGAAGGCGGATCTGAGATGAAAGAGATTTCTGCTGACATTTCTTGATAAACTGAAATAAACATACCTCATTTAGAAAGCTAGAGCAAAGCATGCCAGTGCAGCCATTTGATTATATTGATTAAAATTGATGCGTGCTTTATGATGATGTGTTATATCCTTTCTCTACAAGTAAAGAACAACAATATTGTGTTTAGTTTGTCCCAAGTGAATGATTTATGGTAATAAAAGTCCTTATTTTAGTCTTCTGGAAAATGAATTGTAGACATTATCATGCTAAGGAGGGGCTTTTTGTTTTCCAGGAAGAAGTAACTTATTGCTGACAGAGCCTTTCTGTGACTGAGATCCAAGGTATAATGATAGCTGATAATATTTTTGAGGTGAGAGATGGAGGCTCTTCAGTGAAGCTGCATGATGAATCACTAATAAAACCCAATTAGCTGTTTAGATGATTCCCCTTTACTCATCACTCAGAGAATGGAAATCATGATTGCTGAGAGAGCATCACAACTAGGTCTACTGCAATGGCAAGAGGTAAAATGATGGTGAACCTTTGTTTAAGTCACAAAGGGCAGTAACATAAATGAAAGAATTTTAGTAAATGCTCTCTTTAATGAACATGCAGAGCTGAAATCAATGGCTGATAATACCTTAGAACAAAATTAAATCATCATATAAGCAACTGTGGTGACTGGCAATAGCACAGCGAGGGGTACCAGGACAGGGGTGACTTGCTAGCTACAGGCAACAGCATCATGATTAGAGGCAATACTGCAGCTAACTACAGCAGCCAGGGGTAGCAACATGGTGAAAGGGGGTGATTTAACATTGGGTTTATGATTAGAGGCTGTGGCAGTTAGAAATTTTGCTGAGATGACATCAAGGTACTGTACATGCAAAGGCATCATTTTATGATAAAACATGTATGAGAATGTCTGCATGTATGCTAGGATGGTACTGAGTAGGGAAAAGAAGCTGAGTCATGTGTGTTGGAAAGGTACGACCTGGAGAAATATCTTTCAAAAAATCATAAAATCACAGAACGGTCAGGGTCAGAAGGGACAATCTCAGGAGATCATCTAGCTCAATCCCCTGATAAAGCAGGTTCACCCACAGCAGGTTGCACAGAATTGCATCCAGACAGGTTTTGAATGTCTCCAGAGAAGGAGACTCCACAACTACTCTGGGCAGCTTATTCCAGTCCTCTCTCACCCTCAAAGGAAAGAGGTGCTTCCTCATATTCAGCTGGAATTTCTTGTGTTAGTTTGTGCCTGCTGACCCTTGCCCTGTCACTGGGCACCACTGAGAAGAGCCTGGTCCCAGCCTCTTGACGCTCCCTGTTAAGATATTTGTAGACATTGATAAGATCCCCACTCAGTATTCTCTGGGCTAAACAGGCCCAGCGCTCTCAGCCTTTCCTCATAAGGAAAATGTTCCCCTAAGCATCTTTGTAGCCCTCCACTGGACCCTCTCCAGTAGTTCCCAGGCTCTCTTGTACTGGGGAGCCCAGCACTGGACACAGCACCCCAGATGTGGCCTCACCAGGGCAGAGCAGAGGGGCAGGATCACCTCCCTCCACCTGCTGGCCATGATCCTCCTGATGCACCCCAGGGTCCCACTGGCCTTCTTGGCCACCAGGGCACACTGCTGGCCCATGGGCACCTTGCTGCCCACCAGGACTCTCGGGTCCTTCTCTGCACCTTCTCTGGTGTATCAGCCACTCCTCCCAGTTCTGTATCACCAGCAAACTTGCTGTGGGGGCTCTCTGTCCCTTCATCCAAAGCATTGGTGATGAAGTTGAACAAGACTGGACCCAGTACTTACCTCTGGGGAACTTTGTGAGCTACAGGCCTCCAGTGAGACTCTGTGCCATTGATCACAACCCTCTGAGGTCTGCCATTCCAGTTCTCAATCCACCTCGCTGTCCATTCAACTAACCCACACTTCCTGAGCTTACATCTGTGAGGGTATTATGTGAGACAGTGTCAAAAGCCCTGTTGAGTTCAAGGTAGACAACAGCCACTGCTCTCCCTTTGTCTACCCAGCCAGTCCTTCCATCATAGAAGGCTATCAGGTTGGTCAGGCATGATTTCCCCTCCATGAATCCATGCTTACTGCTCCCGATGACTTTTCCTCCACATGCTTGGAGATGACCTCCAGGATGAGCTGTTCCACCACCTTTCCAGGGATGGAGGTGAGGCTGACCAGCCTCTAGTTTCCTGGGTCCTCCTTCTTGCCCTTTTTGAAGACTGGAGTGACATTGGCTTTCCTCCAGTCCTCAGGCCCCTCTCCTGTCCTCCATGACCTTTCAAAGGTGATGGGGAGTGGCTTGGCAATAACATCTGTCAGCTCCCTCAGCACATGGGGATGTATCCCATCGGGGCCTGTGGATTTGTGGGTGTCAGCTTTGCTAAAATGATCTCTAACCTGTTCTTCCTCAACCAGGGCAAATGTAAATAAACATAAAGGGATAGGGAGTGGGGAAAACAAAGGGCAGAAAACTTACAAAATTAGCATATTTGAGCTGATGGTTTGTATTCTGGAGCAAAATCTTAGAATCATGTCAGATAACTTAGCATGCAGTATTAGGAAAGCAAATGAAATGCTAGCGGTTATTAAGTAAAGACCAGAGAACGAAGCAGAATGAGAAGTTCTCAACATCCTGTAGGCATCTGCTTACAGCCGCCAATGGGCCTGAGGATGCTGAACTAGACAAGCACTTGGTCTGATCCAACATGACTCTTCTGTTTTCATATGCTCACAGCTGGCTGATAAAATCGACTCAATGGTCTGATGCCTACTGTTCTGCAGGGCTCTGCTTTCCAATCAGATAAACACTAGCTTGATTTATTGATGCTTTGTTCTTCACAAATTGATTCTGTGTCACTTTCCCTTATAATACCTTTGTTTTTATCCATATATATATATATATATGGATTTGGTAAGTAAGGAACTCACTCTTCAGGGGATCACAGAGATGTAGGTCGAGTTGTGTCCACCACAAACTGCCCTGGTATCTGCAACATCTGAAAGAAGCTCCAGAAGTATTGAATTTTAGAGGTGTTTATCTGAATATGTGTTAAGAGCTAGTAACTTTTCTTCTAACAACTGAAATAGCGATAGATAAGAAAGTTATAAATGTTAATCCGATTTATTTATTGTAAAACCAAACAGAACTCTTGGTCTTCTTGACAGCTAACTTCCTTGAAACTCTGAATGTGCCTTTATGGAGAAATACATTTTAATAACGCAGGAGCATAGTGTCTAGACAGCAGACTTTCTATTTTCTTTTGTGTAAATGACTACAGCATTCATAAAAATCTAGATTGAGAAAAAACACATTATGGCCTAAAACATTTAGAACACATCTACCTAGCTCACAAAAGCCTAGCTAATAACTATGAACCATTTAAATGACAATCAATATTAATGATGACTAGTTTTGCCAGGATTTATGCTTCAAGTGTAGTCACTTGCATGCATTTCTTGACATCTCAGGAGGAGTGAGTGCAGAGTAAGTGAAGGAATTAATAGTGTCTAATTCTATTTCTAACTTGTTTTCAGGTAATTTGCTGGAACTTATCTTTGATGCCCCCACTACTTTGTTAAATTTGTTTGAATTTATGCAGTGGGTCCAAAAGATACTGGGAAGAGAAGGGTGGATAGATTTCAGCAGAATTTTGTATAAGCTTCTTTCCTTGAGGAAACCAGGCTGAAAACTAGATAAATTTCCTTAGATTGCCTTATTTTGAATGACCCTCTGACACAGAGATTTCTCCTTAAAAATATGGCAGAGACGATAGGAATATCTTAAGTACTTCTGTTCATATCCTTTCATTTGCACTTGTTAGATGGTATTTGACTTCATTAATAGTCCCTCAGAGAGCATGGTGGCATCAACCATTAGTATAAGACACGAAGAACTGCCTTAATGAAAAGAGAAACATGAGTCTTTGCAGCTGTCTAAATCATGTCAAGAAAAATGAGATTTCAAGGGTGAAACCCTTGAACTGCTGATGTAACTGGCAAAATTCCTGGAGATTTTTAATGGGGCCAGGATTTCACCATAGGAGTGTTGGCTCTCTTTGGTTTACAAATAAATCACAAAGCATTCCTATTCATGTTTGTGTTGGCTGCTTCCAAGTATTTATGAACAGATTAGGACAGAAATTTTCTGCACTTGTTGCCTACAAAGTGCCTGCGAGTTTTTATTTCAGTAATTCATTGTCCATTTTATATAGTGAGTAACTGGCCATCTTTTCTTCAGAGGGTAGTTGTTTCTTCTTAATAGGAGACAAATAATTGATTAATAGTAAACAATGCACTTCTGACAGGAATCTGTAGCACTGTATTAATTATCGAGACTTAAATAATTTGCCACCAGCAGAATCTGACAAGGGAAAAAATAAGACCCCATGAAAAACAGCATTTTTAATTTGAGCTTTTTATTCACAAATCTTATTTATTCACAGATCTTATTTTCTTCACCTGACTACTTCTGAAAATAAGTATGCAATACTCTCCCTCTGCTGTATTTTATTACATGTATTGGTCTATAGCTTTCCATTTTACTGCTCAAATCTTGTATTTTTCTCATCTTTATGGGCTCACACACATTTGCTGTTATTGCTTTATGTACTTGTAATGTCTATGGACTCACATTATATACAATCTCAATTTATCATTCTCATTTGCTGCTTTAACTGTGATATATTATTGTAAATGTAAAGGATAAAGTCTCTACAGGAAAGCTGTTTCTTATCTGTAAATTGAACTTTTTTGTTGCTTATAAGGTTCAAATTATGCATTTTTGATAATTATGTATTTAATAAATGTCTGAAGGTAACATTTTAATTTTACATGCCACTGGCATTTTCTGGCAGCCAGGTAGTGAGACAGATGAAGAAAAATAAGATTTGATTTTCAAAGAATAGTAGACGAGTAAAAATAACATCTGACTGCCAGTGATGTCTCTTCAGATAATAATGCACATTATCCCCTGGCTGGATTATTGCCCTGAAGACACTGGTTTACCAAGTCCCTGGGGAGATCCTCCAGTGGTTCAAGAGAGTGGCTTTGCCTCTGGTATCACAGAGAGCATGGCAGATACGAGTCACCTCCTTCCCTGTGCTTCCACTGACAGTGGCAGCACGTTCCCTGCCCTGTGCCACTTTACAGTCCTTTTCCAATCACATCTGAAGGAACTGCAATGTTCAAACACTAAGTGAAGGAGAAGGGAAAATGATGACAGCAGGTCCTGTCAGGGCAGCCAGCAAAGCTGGGTGCGAGCTGCCACACCAGCTCCTTGCACGTGGCCTCCGGATGGCGGGTTCTCTCTGCCAGTGTCTCCGGTGGTGGCCTGGCACTGCAGACACGTCTTTTCTGCAAAGAATATGAAGTAAAACATTCCTGCTGTTGAAGGGAGATGGGGGGAAGGGTGGCTTAGAAGTCAGAATGAATACAATTGTCAGCAAACCTGACCTTAACTATTTTTGAAGCCAGACAACTGCATGGCACTATGTGGTGATTGAAAGAGCGGTGGTTTTGGGGCTGCAGCACTGGAGCTTGGATGCCTTCCGTAACTCCTCTGCTGACTGCACTCAATGAGTTTAAGCATGTTTCTTGTCATTCTGTCTGTAAAATTAAGACAGCATTGTTACGCTGTCACTGAGGGGAGAGTCTGACAGCTATGTTCAGTCTCGTCGGTGAGCTCTTGGGAGGAGTGAGGTGAAGTGGGGGACCTGCCATGCTGCGGCCTGCAATGGCAGCGCTGTCCCATGGGTGCTTGGCCCTCGCGCTGCCGCTGAGGCGCCCAGCAGCGAGCCTGGCCCAGGCCAGTTTTGGCAGAAAAGCCTCAGCCCGGGGGCTCAGCTGCTGCCTGGTGTCACGTCCAACAGCTCATCTTCTCCAGGTCAGTGTTCACCTTTCTGTCAGCCTTCCTTGTGTGGTTGCTTCTGTGTAACTTAGGCTTTCTTTTCATTCAGATATTACATGCAAATGGGTCAGTGTTCGTGCAACAGCCCCACAGGGCCGGCTGCCCTATCTTTAGTTGCGCTTTCCTGCCTTGCCCGTGTTTGTACTTGTGTGTGGTGAGGCACAGGGATGCTTTTACCCAGGGATGGTGAACCCTATCCCTACCAGAGGTAAAATCCCTCTCAGGCATGTTTCCCCCTTGAGCCCAGGATGGACACAGGCCTGGCACCAGGCCTGCCACCACAAGCCTTGGGAAAAGGAACCCCACAGCTCCTGCCTCCATAGTGGGTGCTGGAGAAGGGGGCTGCCTCCGTCCAAAACCCAAGAGAGCTGCCACTGGTCAGGATGCCATTGTGGCTCTGCATCACTGCTGTTCAAAATGCATCCACTGATGGCTGGGTCCCCATTGTCTCTGACTTCTTGGAGCCTGTCACTTAGCTGGTTCTGCATCCATTAAACACATACCTTGCTGATACCAGATAGCACAGGTATTTTACTCTGAGTGTTGTGTAGTGCTAAGCCTTGCAAGTGTTTATTACATCTCCACTGTTACTTTTACCAGCTAAGCCTGTCATATCATCAAAGAATTTTTGACAAGACCTGTTTCCAGGAAACTACAGCAGTTATGCATCTAGGTATTTTTGAAAACATGCCAGCTATCTATCTGAATCTTTGTGCACCACATATCTATAAAATCTGGCTTTCAGTTTCCTATTATAGAGTTTCAGATCTGTAAGAAGTATTTTTATCTTTTTATTGCTGATCATGAAGACCTCTAAGAATCCATTACTTAAAAAACAAAATGAAGCTATGATTTAAGTGCATCAGCATCACCTAATCATTGGTTTTAATTACAGATAACCTGCTGGTAGATGTTGTATGCTAGACATTTATTGTGTTCTATTTATACAATAAAAGACTGCTGGGGTAACTAATTAAAAAAAACTTAAAAATCAACAACAACAATAAAAAACTACCAAAACCCAAGCCTTATATCATCTTTAGCTAGTGATTTAGAACTGCCTAAATGTGTTTTCTATGTGGGTTGACTCTGAACAAATCAGAAGGAAGCATTAATTTTAAAATACATGTTAAATACATAGCTAAAAGAAGTGTATAGTACCTGAAGTTTATGAAGTCATGATGCAGGTCAGACTGAATTAAACCATCATCTTCAAGGTATTTGACCACAATGAGTAACTTCAGCTTGGTATTTAATTATAGTTTAGTAACCCTTTAAGACATGCTTAAGTTCTTATCACTCCTGAAATATTTCTTTAACACCCATTCAGTGCTACAATTCAGTGTGTTTGGCAAAATGTGTTTTTCAGTCTTGCTAGGCCAGACCGAAAAAATGCTGGCATTTTAACGTGAGTACTGCAAATTTGAGACCCACTGTTCAACCAGCACATGGTCTTCATGGTTTCCAAAAGTTACAGGTTCCTCACCTTTTAAAGTCTTTCAGGAGCCACAGTGCAGCTGCAGAAGTGTCCAGTGGGTTCAGCAGTGTGGTAGGAAGACCATTTGAGACCCAGAAAATATGTATGGGGGGTGTCCATTTAAGAACATGAGGAACGTACTGCACAGTCACAATGCAGTGTTTAATGCACTTGTAACTATACTCCTTTCTTCTAAAACAAAGCACTCCTAGTCCATACACTTCTATGTAATATCTTTGTATAAACAGAACTGGAAGATATAAGAGGCTTTTTCCTCCACAATCTGAAGTGGTTCAGACTCAGATTTCTCAGCTTCTAGGACATTTCTGTACAGAAAAAAGAGGCAAGGAGCAAGATTGTACAGCCTGGTGGTTAGGACACTTACTGAATGCTGGGTCTTACCCTTCCTGCCATCATCCCTTATGAAGCTTACATTAAACAGTCATTGCATAAAATGCAGAAATAGACCTTGAAACAGGATTGGGACCAATAGCAACTTCACTTCCCGTCTGGCTGTGTCTGAAAAGAGATGACTGAACACTGTAAAAGAAAGGATCTCTTTGCCTCATCTGGCAGCCTGCATGTGCATTTCCTATCAGGGAACAAAGTACCTAAATGCTAAAACTGTTCTGCATAAACAGAAAAATGTCTGCTGTGCATTTCATGTATGTGCACTTCTGCTTTTTTTAAGCAAATAGTGCACTTTGCAATAGTATTTTCCTAAGAATCAGTTCGCTTTAGTCCTAAGTTGAAAAAGGATTATAAATGTTTCTTGTCATTGAAGCCTCTCCTAGTGAAAAGAATTCTTACTAGGCCTTATAAGTAACAGGTTCCCTATTGCAGCACTAAATGTGCTTATTTTGTGTGTGGCTTTCCCCTGCAACAAATGCCCATCTCCCCTGTAACAGCTTACAGTCTTTGCCAAGCATATTTATACAATTTATATCCAAATACCTCCTGGGGATTTCATCATGCAAGACTTACAATATTTTCAACATAAATTTAGCATGACCTAGAGCTCTAGGTTTTTCTATTGAGATGCTGCACCAGCTGATTTGGAAGAATGTGATTGATAAGAGGGGGTTGCAGATACTAAAAAGGAAGTGGTTGTAAATCTGACTTCTCATTGCTGCTTTCCATTTTCATTGCCTAAGTTCTCATTTGGAAAAGTCACATTTTTAGCAAATAAAGCCTCTTCATTAATTTTTTTTACAGAGCTTCTAGGTGTATTTAAACCATATGGGTACTGTGGATGAAAGATGTCGGGTTTGCAGCCAATTAGTTTTAATGCCTGCAAGTACAACTACTTTTTAATTTCCTTTACACATTTCAGACTCGGCATATTCCCATAGGGAAGACAAATCTACTGTAATCAATAGATTAAAAAAAAGCAGAAAAAATCATTACCACTTGCTGCTATTCCATCACTTTCATTTCCACCCTTAGGAGACTTGAGTGTCCAGCCAGGTAGATCTTCACCTTTGAGTTTAGTCCATATCTAAAAGTTTCTAAACAGTTCTGATACAGCTTTCATTTTAATTTTCACCTTTTTCTTGTTTCCTTGTTTGTGCTCTGTAATAGCTCAAAACACCCCTTTTGCCTGACAAGGCTTTTGTAAACTTGCATCTTTCTTATTATGCACTGGGTTTGGACTCTCCCTTTAGGTTGCTGGAGGCAGCCTATCTTCTCGAGAAAGCTTTTCCTAGAAATTACTTCTTCTAGCTTGCCTTATGTTGCTCTTTTCCATCCTTTGGAATAGGAACACTGCCTATGTCAGTGGTGAGTATATTGCAGCAAAAAAGACTAAATGTCCACATAAGATGTGGAAAGTAAATATCTGGTATTGCAATGTTTGAACTTGACAAGAGTAGTTTTTCTTTTTTCACTTATTAACTTCTTTTTCCACAGTGTCCATCATCATTTGTTTATCATTAGTTGGCTAATTTAGGGCTTAATTGTGCTTGAATGGAGATTTTGGACAGAGGAGAGCTGTGAGTGTCAACATGATTCAGAGAGAATCAATACATCCTGCATTTCCGTGGTGTATCTCTCAAAGCTTCCTTTTTTTAGAAAACATACTGGCATATTCTCCTCTAATTCTGCTGGAAGGAGTGGCAGCAGCCATTGCTTCAAACCATTTCCTCCCCATTAGTCTTCATTTGAAGGAGTGGGGGATGCATATTGATAGTTATAATCACTTCTGTGGCACAAGAGAGGCAGAGTTGTAAAAAGTAAGCACTGATATAGAGAGGAGAAAAGAATTTCACTGTGTCCTCTGGTCAAGCTCCCTTAAGCCCACAAAAGAAAATTACTGCTATCTTAAATTTTGAATGGACTTCGAAATCACAGGTGAGGAACAGCTAATGTGGCTGAAGGCTGGTGGAATAAGGGTGCTTTTGAACGTGTATCACATAACATATATTGCTATCTTTGTTTAGGCACGTGTATTTAATATCTGGATGCTAACATGATGAACATTTGTAATATATCCTACATAGCCTGTGTAAAAAACGGTGCAAATCCTCCTTTTTTTCTCCTTTAATAGAATAATCTGCAAAAAACATTAGAAATTTTATAACCATTTCACCTCTTTGGTGTATGCACAGAAAAATATGCTAGAAAGGGAACAGTTATTTTGATGAAAACACACATAGATGACTTATTCTAAAGAAAAGTATTTGGTATGTACAGTATATGCTATCCGATGCTGTTCTAATTTTGTTGAAATATGTTTAAACTAAAAATAAACCACCACCACCACCTGATTAACAGTGGAACAAATGTTTTTTTCTGCACATGTATGGGTTACATTTTAAAGATTGGCCTTTTTGTAGAACTGGAGGGCAATAGTTCTCATTAGCTTTAGAGAGCAGAGTAACACATTTTAAATATAATAACCATCTCTTCCAGAGAGAAATGCTTGTTCCTGGAAAAAAAAAATAATATTAGGGTATTAGTGTACTGGCAACCTAAATATCTAAAACAAAAAATCATCCAGCTCAAAATAACAAGCAAGATTCCTCTAAATTAGGAGGAAAGAAGAAATTGTCTGGTTTGAGTGGAACAGATATTGAAAAAGCTGAATGAATCCTATGGCTGAATGAACAGTATTTTGATTTACATTTAAGATTCTGTTGGATCTTCACTGAGTGCCTTCACATCACTTCTCAAGGACCAGAAAGATAACATACAGAATCTCTTTTTTGTTAAGACATACTGTTTGGAAATATATTAGAAAGGCCTGAAAGGAAGAATATATATGTATGCCGTGTGCAATCATTAATCGTGACAGGAGAAGATGAATGAACCAAAACAAAGATATATTTTTTGAAGATGTTAAATCAGTAGTGTGCAAAAGGGGCAATTAGTAGTATTTTCCTAAGAGTAACTTAGATTAAATTGCTGCTATATGCTATTTTTGTGGCATGCCTGAGCTGTCTCTAAAGCAGTTTTAAGACAGCATATATTCTGTTAGCCTGCGGTTTTGAAACCAAGGTAGAAAAAAGAAAAAGACTGTAGCCTGTTGCAGGCATAACACTCTAAACATTCATGTGCTATTAATAGATTAAGTGGGCAGGAATTTCCTACCCACTGCAGTTTCACTGTATTTTATTGTTTCCAGTGGTTGCTAATTTGTATTTTATGACATTTCATAATATATGCTCCCAATAACATGAAAATAGGATTTGTTTTTCTTTTTAGATGGAGTTAGTATTTGTTTATGTGGTAAACATCTCAGCAAGATTTTCCCCTTGGCTTTGTGCTCGAGGTCTCTTATCGCATTCAACACCATTCTGTTGAGCATAGTCTTCATTAGTTTAAACTCCGGCTTTTCTTTTGCGACAATGAAAGCTCTGTGCTCAGACTGCATGAGGTTCTTAAAGATGGCTCATGCCTTTGGTCTTCCATGCGCCTATTTGCAGCTGGCACTAGTAGAATTTAATATCTATGCCACTATATTCAGAATATTATACAACAGACATTAAGACTTAAAGCCATATATTCTGCATGGACAGGAAATGGTAATGGTCTAAACTAAATTCATTTCCAGTAGTCCTTCTTACTGCTTTATGATGTTACTTCAGCTGTTCTTATACAGATGAACACTTCCTGTTTACAAAGGCTAGAGACTTTGCATTTGATAATCATCTTGTGTACTTCTCCATTCGGATTCACTAAAAGGATTTAGCAAGTTATTGGTAGAATCCCAATTACTTTGTTTCTTTCTTCCTTTTCAGAAAGTTGTGACTGGCATGATGACCACCTATCAAAACTTGTCTCATGTTGAAATACCTTCTGTGCTATGAATTCATAAAGCTACTTTAATCTAGTCTGGCTATCATCTTATCAAAGTCATTACCTGCATAAGAAATGAGCAGTGTTTGAGACTAAGCATAATACAAGACTGAGTTGTTCTCAGTATAATGTCAGTATTTTCTTGACTGGGACAGATTAGACTAAATTCAAATTACTAGAACCTCTGTGTGGCTAAATGTGTTGGAAAAGTAGTGGCTTCAGGCTAGACCCTCAAAAATTATAGACACCTAAATGGGACTATTAATAAGGCAACTGCAGAGCTAAAAGCATACCTGGAAATCTATCAAACCTTGAGTGCTTTCAGTTTTCAAAACAAACACCACAGACATCTACCTTTAAGAAGATGGTTGAGGCTGAGCCTTGGGAAGCACCAAAGCACAAGAGATGTTTTTTACAGGTTATTACTGGCACCACTGCCCACATGAGCTCATTAACAGTTTGGACCTGTCTAACCCTGCAAATTGCATTTGTGATGCTGGGTGCCCAGTGCAGATCTACAGATATGCTGCTTGAACTGGATGTTCAAGTTTCTTTATGAGTTCAGTCATTGATTTCCTTTATGCCTCAAGGAAACATTTTGATTCTTTTTAAGCAGTTTTAAGTAGCAGAGGAGGGAAAGCACAGGTTTATTTCCTTTTTTGATAAACTTCACGATGCAAGTAATGGTGGAGGAATTAGACAATGTTACTGATAAATAATGGTCTAACTTTGGTATCTGAGAGCTCTGCAGTAAAGAAAACCTGCCCATATGCACTGGGGGTGGAGAGAGAAGGTTTTATAACAGATTTAAAATTAGAAAACAAAATGGCCTGATTAACAGCAGTAGGAAGACTTCTGCAGAGGATGAGGGGACAAATTAACAGATGACATTCAAAGGCAGCTGTGAAGTATGAGAAGCTGCAGCACGCGGAGGTAGTCAAATCTAGCAGTACAGAGAGTTCTGAATGATCTGTAATGGTGGAATAAATCAGACAGTCTGGGTGGGGGGGATCTTTCAAGTGGTGGATCATGACTAAAAGGTGGATCACCTCTGCTTAGACCATAAACCAGTAGATTCCATCCTGATCTAGAGCAATATATTAGTATTAGAAGCAGGTGTTATGTAGGGGATGTGTACAAAGATATTTCAAGCAAACTGACAATGATTTTAGCATGTGCTGGGCTTTTTTGGGAACAGAGTGAACCGCCCTCCCACACCCCCCACACACCCCCTTTAATACTTCAGAAAGGAAATGTAATTCAACTATTGCTATCTTCATCTGGGAATGTATCTCTCTGTACCTTCCACTTACCTTGAAATAAGGGAATGGTAGAGACCCTTGACAAGCATGCTTTCTAATGGCTCGATTCCAGACACAAGGTGCAGGGAATCTGGAGAAGCTGTGTTGCAGAACTGCATTAAAGAAACTCTTGATGCATTAGTCAGGATCCTTATGGAGGGTCTCCCCAGACAACTTTCCCGTAAAGGATCCACTGCAGCGATAATGTGGACTGTACTCTTTCCTCTCATTGCCCTGGACCTACCCTACTGTCAACAGCACAAAATAGGCAACACAGCCTGCCCATCTCCAGGAAAGGTTGTGAGAGGAAAGTTAAAGGGGATGACAAGCCCAAACAGAATGCACATAGACACACTACAAAGGCCTTTGCATTTCTAAGTAGATGATGGCCTTCAATGAATAGAACCCCTACTGATAAATTCTGTCTTTATAGCAGAACTGTAGGAAGAACAGTATTTTTCTGTGGTGTACCACAGTCTGGCTTCTAGTGAACTGTTCTGATGTACATGGTCGAATGGAGTCCACCTCTCTGAAGATAAGTTCTCTCTGCTAATGACAGAAAAAATTACTTTTGCATTATAGGTATGACTGAGTAAAACAAGCAAGTACATCACTAATTAGAGAATACTGAAAACTACTGTGAAATTACATCTGCTCTTGATTTCCTGTAAGGCAACCATATCTAAAACCTAAATATGGACCCATTCTAATAAATTTTCTTGGTCGTGGGCCTATTCCTCCTTGATATTATTATATTATTATTACTTTGCGATTCATAAAGAAATAGCCATTTCAATTATTTTGGCTATGAAATTAAAATTATATTAATCCAGCCATTTCTTCATCATCTCAGAATCTCCCATTCCTTTCCTTGACCTCTTTTCTCTTTGGTAACATCTAAATTTCATATATGAACACTGCTACAACATAAAAATTTAGAAGCCCTTTTTGTCCACAAGTTACCTGAAGAAATAGTTCAGCTGGTGCTGGTTTATGGAGGGAGATGGACTTAATTTCAATGGAGACTAGTAAATAATGGACCTCAAGACTGAATGAAAACATTGATAGATTTTACACAGGTTATGTAGGTTTGCTTTAGTTCTGCTTTAACCTGTGTTAAAACAAAATATGAAAATGTTTTTGTGGGGAACAGACAAATGTAGGTACTTCCATATGAGAGAGAGAATGTTTTTGTGGGGAACAGACAAATGTAGGTGCTTACTCGTGCATTTTTTTCATGGAAGTTGCTCTTAACTGCTGTTCATTAACTCCATTGTTCAATCAAATGTATTTAGAAAGTTTGCCTTTTCTGTGGTGCACCACTTTTGCACCTCTGTTTTATGCTTTGCACTAATATTTTATGAAGAATCAATTAAATACTAGTGCTTACCTATGAGTATCCCAGTATGTTCAGTTTATATTGTGACTGTATTTTTTCATTTGGACATTTTCATCAGAGACCCTCTAAGTTCAACTCATGATCAGGGATTCAGTTGTATATATTAAGTCAAGGGTCCTCAAACTACGGCCCACGGGCCAGATACGGCCCCCCAGGGTCCTCAATCTGGCCCCTGGTATTTACAGACGCCCCCCGCCCCTGCCCCCTGCCCCCCCCCCCCCTCCGCCGGGGGTTGGGGGGGAACCAAGCAGCCGCAGATGACTGCCTGCCACTTCATCTGCTGCCGGCCCCCTGGTTAAAAAGTTTGAGGACCCCTGTATTAAGTCATTGTTCAGCCTATCTAACCTACTGATTTAATTTATTACTTTATAATCAGAGCAATTCTTATGTGGCTTAACATATTCAGTTGAGATAGGATACGTAATTCTTCGGTAATGTAAAAATTTTTGTTATTTAAATCAAATCCTGTTTTAATGCCAGTAACTTGTGAAAGAGTGTTCACATTTTCATGTTCAACATGTATTTCAGAAATTTCCTTCATTTATAGATGTTGAACGTTTTATACAATGATCATAATTACTTTGCTTATTAAAATTGTTCCATACCTTTGGCAAAGATGCTTTTCATGATGCACATTTACCTTTGGCTTGTCAACTGTCACCACAGTTTTTGTATTTTGTTCAGATGCATTCTGTCTGCATTAATGTGCTACTGTCAGAAAACCATGGGTCTGAGCATTTTGTAGGTTATTTGGAAGATATTTTTGATTGCCAGTAATAGGAAACAACTCATGGTTACTTTTTAGAAGCAGGCTGTTAAAGATCCACCTTAAAAAATGTGACTTTTTCAGATAGCCTGTCATTCTTTGTATTTGTCAGGAGAATTCTTTTTATTACCACTGTTTCTTTTTAATTTTGGTAGTGTTCCATGTTAAAAGGGTAGAGGAGTTTGGCAGCAAAATATGTCATGTCATATACCATGTTTGACTCAACTGATCTTTTTTACTAGTTTAACTGGTTGTTTGCAGGCCTTCTGGCTCAGGTTTTCTGAAGTTTCTCTGGTATGTGGTCCTTTGTTCCTGGGTTTTAGTGCTTGAACCAATTAAATCTGAGGAAGGATTTCCCAAAACACTGGAGATGGGGTTAGGAGTGTAAACCAGCACTGTAACTCACTGCGAGAGAATTGCAGCTGTTGTGTTTCGCTGTCTTAATTTCTAAATGCATGCAAATGTCAACACACTTCAAATAAAAGACATCTGCTTTGCTTAGTATTGAAGAATTTTTACCCTAAAAACTTAAAAGCACCTGAGGAAATAAACTGATATGATCTATTATCTATATCTACTAAGAACTCAGTAAAAACTGAAGGATGTGTATGCAACCTCATAATGTGTTTAAGTATACGGAGTACGTAACATGTACATATGTTATATGCTTAGCTGGTAAAGACAAGGTACTTGGAGGAAGCTTTATTACGTAACATACATTCTTTATAACTTGATGATTTCTCCACAGAATATTAATCAATACTGTAGACATCAGTATTCCAGTACTCCAAAGTAGTCCTGCACGCATCAATTCTCTAAACATCAGTTTCTCATATTTGCTGTAAATGCTGGTTTTTGATGATTGCGTTTAGCATAGCTGTAACTAACACAACCATAACGTAGTGATTCTGTCATTTCTTAGGAGGCAAATTCATACCTCAGTCATGGATGATGTGGATTTTTTTTTTCTTTTTCTCCTGGAGGCGATCTTCCCCATGTTTGCTGACAGCTGTGCTATTGTCCACGTGTGGTACTTACTCAAAAGTCATCTGTATTTCCTCACTTGACATCAGCTCAAGCTGAACTGAACTTGGTATCTACTTTCTCCTTCCTACCTCGTTTGTTTTCTATTTTGTGAAACTGCTTAGGAAACATCTTACTGTGTTCGGGTGGCATTTCTGTAGCTCATACAGTGTTATCCAAGTGGAAGTCCTTAATCAAGGGTGACAGCAACGTCAAGTATGAATAGAGAAGTCTGCTTGGTAAACAAGTGTTCTCTCTTTGTAAGCGAGCTGGTGCAAAACCCCTCCGTCTTTGGAGTAAGGCCTGAGGCTGGATCGCGACCAGTGTAAACCCCCGAATGTGAAGCCCACTGCGGAGGCGGCGCAGGCAGTGCGGGGCCCTTGCTGCCGCCGCCGGGCGGCTGCCACCGCGCTGCTGCCACCGCGCTGCTGCCACCGCGCTGCTGCCGCCTCTGCGCACCCGGCCCGGGGCCCGCGAGCTGCCCGTGCGGCGCTGGCCGGCACGGGGAGCAGTGCCGGGTCCTGCCCGCCTTGGCCGGTAGATGGTGCTAGATGAGAAGTGGAGGTGCAGCTCAGAGCGCTTCCCCGGTCAGAAGCTGCTGCTCAAAATCAGGCTACGACACTCGGCGGCTTCGGTATTTGTTTCTTTACCTGTGAGATCCTTGGGGTGGGAATACTGAAAACGGAGGTGGGTGACTCGAGGGTGGTGACGAGTGAGAAGTAAACCGCCAGCCGCTTCCCAAACACTGTTTCTGTAGCGTTAGAAGGTTGCAGTGGATCACCAGGGCAGGGCAAGGCCACCTTTTGCAATGGGAGAGGAATGAAGATGCAGGCATTGCACAAAACTGTACTGCTTCAGAGCAGATTTGTTTTAAAGAACATTGCCAGCTTGTATGCCTCTGATTTTGTTGCTGAGTGTGACTGAAAGCCTTATGTCTTCAGAAACCTGTATAATTAATTTAAAGAATATGTGAGAGTAAGACCTCCCAGCTGACTGAGAAGAAAAGTTACATACATACATGAAGTTGGATTCTAATTAGCCAGCCATAGTGGAACGTAACAAAATTTCCTTCTGCCTAAAAATCTGTTGATTAAATAACATAGTACAAATGTGTACTACTGAATGTATATTAATATTGCTCACGCTCTTTCAAGATTAGAAGTAAAATTGCAAGAATTCCTTAAAAACTAGGAATCCCTGTTTTACAGTGGCATAACTCCAGGAGAGAAAGAAAATAATCTATATTAGTTTTATTAGTGGGTTGCTTTATGGTTTTGTTTCCCTCTTCTCTTTTCATTCTCTCCAGAGGAGACGCACTTACTCGATACAGTGTCAGGGGCATTTGCACATCCTTGGCAATAAAATTAGGGATTAAATGTGCAAAACAATAGCTTAGCAGAGATTTCCTGACGTGATTTTACTTAAAAACACATTTATCACCTGTAAAATCAATCTTCTTATGGGCATTGAAGGATAAAATGAAAAGAAGTTTCTTCTTCGTGAAGTTAATTATTTCCCCAAGCTTTCTAGCTTTCTGATACCACCATCCACAAAGCAATTATTCTGAATTGACAGTGTTTAGTGAAACCAGGAGTACTGCTAATATACTGTAGTAGCTGTTTTACAAAACATAAGACTTACTGAAATAAGAAAATATTGCATGTGTTTTCCTTGAAGCAGGGTGTGTCAGTACCAGCAGAAGTAAACTGGTAATATTAAACACAGGCATAATATGTTTCAAAACCCTAAGGGTGGGAAATGGTAATACGCTGGAATTCTGGAACACAGCACTTTTTGCAGCATCTTTAATGTAATAATTTTTATCCTGAACTAAAACATGACTTGGCATTGGCTGAACCAGGTGCCCTCTGACTCTGTGAGAAGAAGGTCATGACTGGCTGCAGTTCTACATGGGCACCAGTTCTATAATGCCTAATATTGGTACATACTGTTTGAATGCATAATTCTGTGAAACCTACATTTCAGAGCCACATCTGAAAAAGGTTTTATAAGGTTCTTAGCAGTGGAAAAGATATGTTTCTAAAATTCAGTAAGGCAAATTTGAAGTTGGATGTGTAAGAAGTGGCACTGAGTTGAGATTCCCCTTTGTTTAATGTAGAAAATTATAATGTGCAGAATGAATCCTCAGACTGTGATTTATGCTCCTCTTTTGGAAGGATTCTTGAACTTTTTCCCATGAAAGAGGCTAAGAGGCTTCATAGGCTTCCCTGCTTTTGGGGTAGATGTATTCCAGTTTTCTGCTTGCTTCTTAAGGAATGTCTTGCAACATCCTAGTTGTTTACTTGGGAGAGGCACTGGGAAGATATTTGTGCTTAAACAAATATTTTTTAAATATATCAGAATTTTTGAGAAAAAATTCAAACACATCTGTGAATTTCTTCCCAAATATTTCGTGAAAAATCTTTCTCTGATAAAACTTTAAAATTACATGTACACTTACATAGTCCTTCTCAAAATGATTTTTTTCTTAAATCGATTCAGCAGTCATTCCTCAGAAAAAGAAGCTATGCTTATAAAGGGGATAGGGAGGAAGGAATGCAAGTCATAGCTATAAAATTGATATTCTTTAACATGCTGGCTTGTTATGACTCCAGCCTGCATTATATGATATTTTTGTGGGCAAGATACTCCACTATTAGTGCTGCATAATGCCAAATGTAATAACATTTGGCATTACCTAATGGAAAGGTTCTTTACCAAACTGGGCTTCAAAAATGGCAATATTACACATAAATATTTGTAGGGGAGAGAGGTGGATGACACTTCTTTACCTCCTGAGATGAACTGATTAAGTGATTCCTAATATGCTGTTTGAATAACAAGAAGCCTAAACTTGGCTACAGTGTGGGTAGACAGAAATAATTTCAAATTATAGAAGCTGTGGTTTTTATGTGTAGAAAAAAAAAAAATTAATTTTCCCCAATTTTGCCTTAGATCAAATAGATGTAGACATGACTGTTGCCTTGAAGATTTAAAATTAGAATACGAGGAGACTTAAAAGTACATATGGCATTGTCTTATGCAATGCTTTAATAATTCCTTGGAAAAATGTTGTAATATTAGTCATGTTGTGTCTTCGGTCTGCTGTAAAGACAAATTGTTAAACTGAACTTTTTGTGAGTAGATTGAAGGTTTATGCCAGGTAGGATTTTCAGTGTTGGATGATTTAGCCGGTTGCTGTGCTTTAATTTTAATAGAGGCTGCATGGCTCATCTTTAACGTCTGAACTGGGTGTGGCAAATTCTGTGGGAAATTCTTGTAGAAAGTGCAGATCAAATACACTGTTTAATAATACAATAGGAAGAGGCAACTGAAGCTAAGTGCCTTACCCATTGGCAGCTGTAGGTGGAACAGCAATTATAGATTTGAATGGTGATTTTTAGCTAGGAAAATCTGTAGTGAGTTGTTTGTTTCTTTAATACTGAGCAGTCCTTAGAGCTACCTCTGTTCTTGTGTTTCTTTTGAGTGTATGGATCACACTGAATAATCTTTTATTCCTTATTGGTATTCCAACTTCTGCATATCTTTAAAAATGACCGTTGCAGAACTCACAATATTCACTCAGCAGGCTTGCCCTGAAGGACCAGTTACTCTTTCATTTCTCCTTGTAAGTGCTTGTGTTACACAAAAAATAGAGGTCTGCTGATATTGATGAACTCTCTGTCTCTATGCTGCCCTGAACATTTTCAAACAAATGGAAAACAGCAGGGCTATATCTTTTTGCTTTCTTGCACTACTCTACAATTTCAGGTTCTTAGACTTGCTAGAGACAAGGTGGAGAAACCATGACATGCTTTACTTCATGAAGTCCACAAAAACAGGATTTTCTTCATGTTCTTACTGGATGTTACTAAGAGGCAGCCTGCCAAAGTAATTTGAAAATCTTGTGCAGTATTCTGCAAAGGAAAGTTTTCCTGCTTTGTTTCAGGTAGAACATTTGTCATAGTAAGGCTATCTGTTAAACTGTGGGATTCAGGAATACTTTCTGGGCTTGAACCCAAATGCATACCTTTGCTATTTAGGTTTGAGATGTAAGGCAGGATCATCTTTTATACCCACCCTGGAACCATGTATTTTGACCAAAGCCTTTCACTGAACAACTCTGAAACCAGAGCTAAGGTTGCATCTACAGCACTTATATTCAATTATTTTGATGCAGCCTAAGATTATTTATATTTTGGAGCAAGCAGACACTAGCAGGTGCTACATCTGCATGAAGTACCCTGATGAAAGATGATGTTGTACCTCCAAAACACTGATGAATTGTCTACAACATTCCTCTGAGCAAGTGCATTGTGTCTTTTGCTAGAGAAGAACAATGGCTCTGAAATGTTTCAAGTGTGTTTCACATCCAGAGTAAATTCTTCTCTATCTGCCACAAAGGTTGTGCTCTTGGTGATGCTGACGATAAACCAGTAGCAAATTAAGAGTCTGCGGATGTTCACTTAAGATTGATTTTTGCCATGGGTTTGCAGTAGAAGAAGGAAAAGAGTCTCTGATTCCTCTTCCCATATCTAATTTTAGAATTTTTCTTCCTTCTCTCCTTTATATTTTCAGCGTGGAAGTGTGTTTTTCACTCTGTTCTTTTTACAACACTGTTGGTTTTGATAACGAGATTACCACAAGAATCTGAACATGCTTTTAATCAGGTGCAATACTATTTATCCTCCTCTTGAAAGCTGATTCTGCATGAATTTTGTCTACATTCTTCCAGAAATCATCAGCCTTTTCTAGAACATGTTGACCTATTGATAAACCACTAAACCTCTAAATGACAGGTGTTTAACACATCATGAAAAGACTCAGACTGTCCTCTTACTTATCTCAGATGTGCATACAATTCTTCCCTTTTAAAGCATACAACTTTTGCATGTTGATCTTGCAGGTGACTATAGACTTGAAAGATTCAGAGGTCAGTTGCATTGTGTTAGCAAATGGCTTAGGTTTAAAATCATGAGAACTTCTGAGAATCCCTTCTTATATGCATATGTAGAGAAGAATTTCTGTCCTTTTATTATTAGTCTTACTAAATCAGACTTCAGCTCCAGCAAATCTGTAAATGACAATCTAATGCAATAACAATAATATGAAGTATATTCTTGAGTACTGCACTGGTTATGGGATATTCTGTTGGTAGCCTAGTCTCTGGAATACACGAAAAATAATATTAAATTGAGGAAAACTCTTTAATTTCTTTTTTCCTCTTTTGTTTTAAACTAAATAGCTAAAAAGGAGTGAAAGAAAAACTACACTTCAACTTTTAACATGTATGGAGACTGTGCTAGTAGGATCTGCAGAGCTGTGTCTACGTGTAAAGATAATTCAATGTGCAATTACACTATTTTTTCAAGTAAGTGGTACCCACATGACAATTATGTCAAATACATTGCTAAAAATTACCACAAATGCAAAAGGAGATTGAATTATGGTTGCTATGGAAACTGCAACATGCAGCTTCCTGACTTGATGCCTGCAAAATTTCAGCTTTAATATCACACTGATACACATTTTCCTTTTTTTTTTTTTAGACAAATAGGCAAAGATGGAGTTTTTGTGTAATAATATATTCATTCAACTTATACTTCTCTGGCATGCCATCTAGCATTTTTTGCCAGTTACAACGTGCATGTAGAGGTTTACAGATGCTTTACTATATAAATGCTGCAGAGAAATATTAAATGTTCTAAGCATGTGTTTATTAAAAAGGAAAGAAGATTATTTACCTGAAAATTATATTTTGTAGAAGGGTCAGTGGATGTTAGAAGGATGTTAGCAGACATACAGAAAAGTACCCCACATGGAAAACAAAGATCTTGGAATAAACCCAGTAAAAAGAGATACATTTATTTGCATAAATTCTTATAAGCCTTGAGTTAGGCTGATTGTCAAGTGTCATCATTGGCTTTTACACACAATCACTGCGAAGTGACATACACTTCCCCAGGTAGGTAGATAGCTATGGCACGTTAGGTGTGAAAGCCTGTGTCATAACAAAACTTAATTTGAGAACCAGTGATGTGAGAATCTGGTTATTTCCCTGTGCAGAAGAGCACAGTAGCAAAGCGGTACTTGAGATGATCGTGGTGAAGCAGACAGCTCCAGCACCTGGCACTCTTTAGGCCTTCATACAGTGAGCACAGGGTAATTTCCACTTTGTCAGCCGTGGCACAGAGTTTTGTGCTGTTATGACTAGGTCATCACTAGTGCCTTATGCAGACAATTTAAAGCTTGTTTGGATTATCTGTGTTATGCTGCATTAACAGGACTGTGTAACATGCCCTGAACATACATTAGAGGATAATCAAATGCTTAGGAACCATGACACAATGTGAGGTTCAATATAATTATTGTTTTGCAGGATCTCTAGGGTTTGTGGCTTGATGCTAGGAGGGCAGAACACCTCTTGGTGGCAAAAATAAATGAAGTACATCTTGAGAGAATGACTGAAAATGTGGATGGATTAGGGTGGGGAACAATAAAATTACAGTTGTTATTGTGAGTGTATATGCAAGCGCAGTACTGGAGCTCCCAAGACAGAGGTTGATGAATGATTCACGTCTGGACTAGGGTTGTTTGAATCAGCAATTCCCAGTAGTGCTGTTCTGGTAGTAATGGTTTTGTAAGATATAGTATAGACAGAGTTCAGGCATTTTTAATCACTCTGTATGACCTTGATCTGAGCAATGTTACCCAACAGTGCTTAAAAAAGTGTGTCTGGGTATTGTCTATAGAACTGGTCTTAGTAGATCTGTCTTACTGGACTTTCCCTCATTAGCAATTACACGTCCAAGTAAGTCTCAGTGTCAGTTGTCTCTGCAAGCAGCAACTGACATGTAAAAGCTGCTTTACCTCAACAATTTAAGGACACCAAAGCTGCATAGTGAAACCTCGGTTCTCGCTTAAGTGAAATGTAATATCATTAGCATGTAGATTTTTATTTTCTAGAGCAAACCTTGTAAAATAATATCCTTGTTTAATAACAAATGAAACTGAAAATATTAGCACAGGATTTTTGGAAATGTTCCAAGATCTTAGATTTGGCTGATTGTTAGTGGTGTTTTGAAATTACTTTTATTCACCTATTCTGCTTTATCATACTATAGTTATGTTTATATAGTATCTCTAATTTCTTTATAGCTCTCAATTTGCTGAAGTGAGTTCAGGATAATTGTATTTTGGAGTGTTTTTGCAGGGGTCTCAGTATAGTGCCTATTATGAAGTATATTTAAATTCTAGCAGCTAATCTTCTGTGCTACAATAATGTATCTTTCCTGCTAGCTTACAAGTGTGTATTAGAAAGTATGGCATTTAGAATGATAGAGCGTTTTCAAATTTTTTTTCAATATTAGTTGTATAGTTGATTCCTATTTATAAAGTTGTATTGCTAATTATTTTACAATACTTCAGTCATTGTTATGCCAAAAAAAAAAGATGTTTATTCTGATAAGCCCCTTGGTAAGGGAAGAAAAGCGTGAGTTATAAGGTTTCTTTACATTTATTGCTGCATATGTTCAGATTTTTTTCTGGTTTATTTTTTTCAGCAAACCTTTGAAGTCCAAAATGTTTTTTTAAAAAACTGGCACAGCTGGTAGGTGTATTAGTGTGAAATGCAAAAATCTAGAACTTTCATGATATTTCACCTAAATGATTGTTTTGAAATTTTTGCTGGTAGAGCTCTTTTAAACTAATATTTAAAGTGTCAGTCATCAACCAGTTTACTGCAGTAATGGTATAGGTCATCATCTCATTCCTAAAACACTGTTGACTTTAATGTAAACAGTTTGCAAATAAGATTTAGGCTATTAGTTGTTCAATTGTCTCTTTAATGTTTTTAATAAGAAACATTTATAGTAGTAAACTGGGTATGTCTGCAAGTGAGTGTCAAGGAGGTGATTTGATCCTGATTTTCAGTGGCTGACTGCATTTACAGTCAGAAGGTGATGGTGTCACCTGTAACTCCAGTTAGCTCTAATTTATCTGTCTTGCTCCTGATGACAATGAAATTGCTGTGGTACAGACTTAGTTGCCAAATAAATATATGTGATTACACATACTTCCAAAGCTAAATCTCACATAATTTTTTTGTGTGAAAGCAGTGAAGTCAGCAGCAACAAAGTTATCTCTCAAATCTGTGAGAAATATAGGCAAAATTTGAAAGATCTTTCAAATATTTCCCTTTGCCCTGGAGTGAGAGGCAGGTAGGATGCTGTTGTTTGATCATAGCTACTGATTGAAGCATCGTCTCTGTTCTGTCTGATATAAAACTGTTGTAAGTCCCTTCCAGTTGGAACTCAACTCCTCTTTTCTCTTATCTCTCTTTTCCCTCTTCCCTCTTTCCTCTTTGCCCTCCTCTCCTCCCCGCCCCTCCCCTCTCCTCTGTTCACAGCTCATCTTAGTACTCTGAGACTATTTAATGTCAGTAAAATGAAGAGATATTTATGAAGAACTAGCTGAACAGCAATGTTTAAAATTAGAGATTTCTTTATTTCTTTTTCCTAGTTTTAATAGGATAGGCAAAAGTATAAAGAATCATGTAGGATCTACACTACATCACAGAAATCTCATCAGCTAGTAATCCTAAATCACTGCAGCTCCACTGAGTCTTACCTGAACTACCTGTTTGCAAGAATCACCAGATGCTCAGCTATTACCAAGAGGTGGAGACACAGCATGTAGGCCCCCTGGATTTTTTGTGCCTTATTCATCTCCTCCTTTCTCCTTCTGAAAATACTTTCTCTGCTCCCTAGGATCTGTGTTAGTTTCCCTGTCTGTTTGCAGAAAGGACTATAAAACACTTGTGCAGCTGTTTACTTCCACTGACTGAGTCTTGCCTTCTGTTTTCAGATGAAGATTAGGATTGTTTGTGTTATGGGTTTCAGAAATGCACAAGTAATTTATAGTTAAGTACTGTATGGTTACTATCTTAAAATGATTATTTTAGTGTTGAGTGGCAAGGAGAAAGATGTTCTTACTCCTAATTACCACAATTCCTCTTCCCCACAAGCTACATGAAGCACTTCTGCTTTTGTGCTCTATTGGTACAAGAGAAGGAACTAAAAAGCAACTGAGGAATTTTGTCATAGTTTGAATCACAGTAACACAAAGTCATCACAATGACTTTCTGATTGTTTCTTGTGTACTTTTGTGTATAGGTTGTGCAAGAAGGAATTATAACTAACATGGCAGTATGTATTTCTTGCTGTGTAGTAGCTCTGCCTATTCTGTTGAGATTCTCATGAGAAACTGTGCCTAGTTCTGGGGCCTCTTTTATTCCCTGCAGTTTGAGATACGTGTTCTTGAAAAAGGAGAGGTAGGAGAAACATCAGGTTCCTTTTCAAACTAATTTCACAAAAGCTCAATTAAATGGTGATTTGATCTTATGCGGCACAAATATTATTTTCCTGGCAGAAGTAACAGTGGGACTTCAGGCTGAGTAGCACTTTCCTGCAGAGGTTTGGACATGTTTCCTAGGCATGTCAACTGTAAAAGATTGGAGCTTTCACTTGCGTCCTTACAAAAGATATGTACAAGCATTTAACTGTGAACTGTAGCTGTAGGTACTTAAAGGTCTGTCTTTAAGAACTGAAATTGGTATCTGACTTGTGCTGGATATAGGATGAAACTCCTAACAGGCATGTATAAGCTATATGCCATTTAAAGAGGCACAGATAAGTCTCATCCTCAAATCCAGTGGTGGGTGTTTGTTCCAAATGCCTATTCAACTCAAAGCATGATTTTATTATTGCTATGAGGAACACAGGTCTCTTGAAAATTAACCCTTCCATTGTTTAGAAAATGAAATGGCTGCTGTGTATCACAATATTGGGAAGACTGCTGTGAGCTGCTGGCGTGTTCAGGATGTGCAGGTACACCTGCGAAGTTTAAAGAAAAACAAGTTAATTAGAAGAGTTTCCTATGCCTCTTTTTCAGCTTTGCTTAAATTGATATTTCAGTCTCCTTACAACTCTTATGTTGATGTCATAAACTGAGCAGTATGGTATGACACAATTCCAGCCTCTTTGAATTAGTGGTGGCAGTTAGATTACTATTATTGATAGTACCCACAGGCAGGGAACCATTAAGGTGTCATAAACTTAGCAACCTCCTATGACACCATACTAATCTTTTAAATTTAATTGTTACAGTTAGGTTGTATCCCAAGGGTCCCTACCCTAGTGCCTGGTGTGTATGAGCATAGGATACAACTTTTCTAAGAACTGCTAAGCTTTGCTTTTCTCATAACATTTGACTAATAGTTACAGCAGCATGTACAGCAGAAGTAGTTTCCATTTGCTGTTTTTAAGTAGAAGATGACAAGTAATATGAGAACGTCTTTTCAGAAGCTTTCATAGTATAATTAAGAATGGATGAGTGATAAATGGATAAACCAGGCATCAAACCAAAGAAAAGAAAGCCAGGGTTTTGAAAAGAACATAGCTAAAACTTTTTCAACAACGATCAGCTTACAGATATTGTGACTGTCTTCTTATAGCTATCTACACATTTTGGCATTTAATGACTACAAATAAATAGGAGGCTAAATCCTAAATATATGGGATAAAAAAATAATTTTCTTAACAGTTTTACATTTTAAGACTGGTGAATGGGAATGGAAGGGGTTTAAGATATACATCCACAATGGTCATAGTATAAGCAAGTTTGGCAAAGTCTTACTGTTGATATTCTGCTGTCATGGGAGCAGTAAATCAGGACTATTGGCGTATGTATGCAAGGTCTTTCACCAAGGGACATGCTTTTGATGTATTAACTAGCTAAAAATGCAGAGAGGAGTTTGGCAGAATTCTTCAAAGGGACAGGAAATTTAATTTTTTTTCAACTAACATCACAAATTCCTTGGACTCTTTGAGGTATAAAACATTTTAAAACTTTAGTTCTAGAAAATGTCTCCACCGCAAGGATTGGTTCTCAGTATCTGAAGAAGTCACCGCTTGCTGTGGTGTAGGCTTTATTTCAGCTTTCAGGTATGGAATACTCCCCTGATGATTTTGAACAGCAGGTTTGGAAAAAACATTTCTCTGAGAGTTTTTAGAGTGTGTGGATTACAGATAGTAACATACTTAGCTAAAGAGATAAAGACACCAGAAACCATACAGAAGTTCCTCTCTAAGAACAAACAAAATGCTTTGTGACTGAGTTTGGAATCAGGACTTACACATAAAAACAGGGAAGGAACACCATTACAGTAAGATAAGCCAGAGAATGTATCACCAAAACCAGCCTGTTCAGAGAACTAAGCTGTAAAAACAGGAATCCAGCATGTACTGCAGATAAAATATGATTTTCTAAGGAACATTGTGTAAAACTTGAAAATCAACATTTCTTTCACAGAATCACAGAATAGTCAGGGTTGGAAGGGATCTCTGGAGACCATCTAGCCCCATCCCCTGATAAAGCAGGTTCACCCAGAGCAGGTTGCACAGGATCACATCCAGGTCAGTTTTGATAGTCTCCAGAGAAGGAGATGCCACAACTTCTCTGGGAAACTTGTTCCAGTCCTCTCTCACCCTCAAAGGAAAGAGGTGTTTCCTCATATTCAGCTGGAATTTCTTGTGTTGTAGTTTGTGCCTGCTGACCCTTGTCCTGTCGCTGGGCACCGCTGAAAAGAACCCGGCCCCATCCTCTTGACACTCACCTTTAAGATATTCTTAAAATATCTTCAGTTTAATTAAAAGTAGACATTGGTAAGATCCCCACCTGGGCTAAACAGGCCCAGCGCTCTCAGCCTTTCCTCATAAGGAAAATGTTCCCCTAAGCATCTTTGTAGCCCTCCACTGGACCCTCTCCAGTAGTTCCCAGGCTCTCTTGTACTGGGGAGCCCAGCACTGGACACAGCACTCCAGATGTGGCCTCACCAGGGCAGAGTACAGGGGGAGGATCACCTCCCTCAACCTGCTGGCCACACTCCTGATGTACTCCAATTGGCCTTCTTGGCCACCAGGGCACACTGTTGGCTCATGGTCATCTTGCTGTCCACCAGGACTCTCAGGTCCTTCTCTGATATATCAGCCACTCCTCCCAGTTCTGTATCACCAGCAAACTTGCTGTGGGGGCTCTCTGTCCCTTCATCCAAAGCATTGGTGATGAAGTTGAACAAGACTGGACCCAGTACTTACCTCTGGGGAACTTTGTGAGCTACAGGCCTCCAGTGAGACTCTGTGCCATTGATCACAACCCTCTGAGGTCTGCCATTCCAGTTCTCAATCCACCTCGCTGTCCATTCAACTAACCCACACTTCCTGAGCTTACATCTGTGAGGGTATTATGTGAGACAGTGTCAAAAGCCCTGTTGAGTTCAAGGTAGACAACAGCCACTGCTCTCCCTTTGTCTACCCAGCCAGTCCTTCCATCATAGAAGGCTATCAGGTTGGTCAGGCATGATTTCCCCTCCATGAATCCATGCTTACTGCTCCCGATGACTTTTCCTCCACATGCTTGGAGATGACCTCCAGGATGAGCTGTTCCACCACCTTTCCAGGGATGGAGGTGAGGCTGACCAGCCTCTAGTTTCCTGGGTCCTCCTTCTTGCCCTTTTTGAAGACTGGAGTGACATTGGCTTTCCTCCAGTCCTCAGGCCCCTCTCCTGTCCTCCATGACCTTTCAAAGGTGATGGGGAGTGGCTTGGCAATAACATCTGTCAGCTCCCTCAGCACATGGGGATGTATCCCATCGGGGCCTGTGGATTTGTGGGTGTCAGCTTTGCTTAAATGATCTCTAACCTGGTCCTTCTCAACCAGGGGAAAGTCTTCCTTTCTCCCTACTTCCTCTCTTGCCTCCAGGGTCTCGAATACCTGAGGGCCAGCCTTGGCAGTAAAGGCCGAAGCAAAGAAGGTGTTCAGTAATTGCCTTTTCTGTTTCCTTCATCACCAGGGCACCCATCTCATTCAGGAGCAGCCCACATTTTCCCTAGTCATCCTTTTCCTTCTGATCTAATTGAAGAAGCCCTTCTTGTTGTCCTTGACCTTCCTTGCCAAATTTAATTCCAAATAGACCTTAGCCTTCCTTGTTGCCTCCATGTATGTTCTGTCTGACAGTGTTCCTATATTCCTCTCAAGTGGCCCATCCCTTTTTCCACATCCCATAAATTTCCTTCTTCTGTTTGAGTTTTGTCAGAAGCTCCTTGTTCACCCATGCAGGCCTCCTGCCCTGTCTGCTTCAATTTTACTCATAGGGATGCACCTATCTTGAGCTTGGAGGAAGTGTTGCTTGAATATCAGCCAGCTCTCTTGGACCTCCTGCCTTCTAGAGCCCTAACCCATGGGATTCCTCTAAGAATCAGCTCTCCTGAAATCAAGGGTTGCAATCCTACTCACTGCTCTGATTCCTCCATACAGAATCCTGAACTCCACCATCTCATGGTCACTGCAGCCAGTGCTGTCCCCAGCCTTCAAACCCCTAACCGATCATTTTTTTTGTTAATACAAGGTCCAGGAGCTCACCTTGTTTCATTGGCTGCTCCACCGCCTCAAAAAGTTATCAGCAATGCTCTGCAGGAACCTCCTGGACTGTGTGTGCCCAGCTGTGTTGTCACTCCAGCAGATGTTAGGCTGGTTGAAATCCCCCATGAAAACCAGGGCCTGTGATTGTGAGGCTGCCTCTAGTTGTCTGTAGAAGGCCTTATCAACTTCCTTTTCCTGATCAGGTGGCCTGTATTAAACACCCACAATGGTGTCACCCATGTTGGCCTGCCCCTTAATCTTTACCCATAAACTCTCAACTTGTTCTGCATCCACCCCTAAGGAGAGCTTGATACATTCCAGTTGCTCCCTCACATAAAGAGCAGCTCTACCACCTCTCCTTGCTGGCCTGCCTTTCCTAAAAAGTATGTAGCTGCCCATGACAGCATTCCAGTCATGTGAGCTATCCCATGTCTTTGTAAATACAATGAGACCACGGCCCTGCAACCACACACAGATCTCTTAATTCTTCCTATTTATTCTCCGTGCTGTGTGCATTGGTGTACAGTGATTTCAGAGAGGTAATTGAGCATGCAGGTTTCCAAGGAGGGGTGTAAGAGAATCTGCCATAACCTCGTGTACCCTTGAGGTGGCTGGCCTTCTGGTGCTCATCTTGGGAGACAGCTAAGGAACATACATTGTTGCTCTGGTTGGCCTGGCTTGTTCCCCAGTTCAGTGCGATGGTGTGAGCATTGCCAATTTGGACCACTCCCCCTGAGTCTTTTAGTCACAGTTAAGTCAAGTTAGTTACAAACACCCACTTGCAGCTAGTGCTGTGAGGACAATAGAAGGATACAAAACCACCCAACCAGAAAACCAGCAAGTATCAAAGCTGACAAGTAAACCACATGGTGGACAGCATGAGATACTAGCCAGTCTAGTGGCAGTGGTCATGAGGCAAACCATTTGAGACAACCATGAGAAACTCAGTGTTGCTTTTCAGTGACTCTTCTTCAGATGGTAAGAGTAGCCAGAACTAAGAAATCATATTTTGAGGAATAATAGGATGTTGACTTTACCCATCTTCTTTGCATATTTTCTCTTCTTCAGTAGCAAGAAACAAAACTCAAGGAAATAAAATGTCTCCTACTGTTTTGTTCACCTGCTGCCTATTGGTGTTGCTCTCCTGCTGCCTTCTCCATCTGCTTTAAATTCATTTCTGAAATGTGCCCTCCTTAAAAATAAGTTCTTATTAATTTCATAAGGAAAAAATTAAGAAATAGCAAACACAGAGACATTTTGTTGAATTACAAGCAATTAGAACACAATGGGGAGAGGAGCAGTGAAGAAAAACATTACACCAATTATGAATACTCTAAAAAAAAAAAAAAAAAGATTGTCAGATCCTGAGAGACATATAAAATCTTGAATTTATCTTTTCCTGGGAAAAGTGCCACTCTAATTAATGAAAATTTTCATTAGTGGTGGCTTTAGGATTTTAGTTGGTATAGCTAAAACACTAAGATAACAAATAGTAGTTGAGATGTGACAGTACATTAGTTGTCAAGTAATACATAAGAAAGAGTCTAATTCAGCAACATCCTCACTTTTATTCATCCACTTTGCATTTTATCTTGGTTTTTTTTTTTGTTTACCTTGGAAAACGAAACCTATCCAGGTCTGCTAATTGAACCCTCCTCATCTTTAACCCTTTATGCCTTTTATACATACATATTCCTTTAGCAGATGGGTAATTCTCTTCCCATTTCAAGCTTAATACCCAGTATATTTTTTAATCCATTTCCTTGCTTTCTATGGTAAGGAGTTTCTTCTGCTCATATTCCTTTCTGTGACTGGATATCATATGATTTTTTGTCATGATGGCCTGTTGCTGCAGAAATACTGTGCTTCTGTGGTTAAATAGGTTTCTTAAAAAAAAATAAATCCATTAAAATTACTGAAAAGAGTGTATTTTTATATGGCTAGTGTTGCCTCTAAAAGAGCTTGTCAAAAACTAAGGGCAAAAAAGCTGTTTCCTCAGTTTCGCTCCTGCTTTATGTAGCCAAAGTGGAAGTAAATGTAAAGAGGATAGCTGTAATTGAAGTGTAGACTGCATACAGTGTGAAATTATTTTTTTTTAAGAACTGCAACCTTTTCCACCGTAATATGTGGTAGTAGTAGCGTAGCTTTGAAATTAAGCATGATGAAATTTACACAGTATGTTAACCTTGCATAAAGGTTAGGAAGGAAAAAATTCTCCATGTAAAATGTGTTCTTAATTTCATCTTCAGGTATGCTCACTGGGGCTGCAGGAACAGGCTTTAGCCTAGAGTGAGAGTGAATACAGGAGACTTTTGCTGAGTTCTGGATACTCCTGCATGTTGAGTGACTTGTTGTGAGGTCTTTGTCATTAACTAACAGGGCAGCCTTCAGCAGATGACTTTGGCCTTCTGTTTCCCTATCTGTTTAAATATGATGAGCTATGCTTTCTCCATACTATTCTTGTCATTTCCACTTGCTCTTTTCTGTAGTATGTGTACATACATGGCCTAAAAAAGCATAATTTTACTTATTTTATGTTTGTACACAATTAGGGATACATTAGATTTTCTTGTTCTGCTGTCTAGAGTAGTGCTCTACTTTCTGGACAAGTGACTATCAACAGATGAATTTTTATAAAGGTCCACTAGACTTGTGGGGAAGAGTCTTCCACATTGCAGAGATAATCTTTAATTCTTTCATTGCCTTTCTGTTTCTACAGAACTAAGGAAATACCCAAGAGCCCTAGAATATCTTTCAATTTTAACAATCACTTTTATTAAGAGTATGAAAACATACTTTTGGGGTTGCTTATGCTGTCAGGTAACAAAGGACACTCTGAAGAAATTACAAATGAAAAACTCTGGTTTGTCTTCTACATCTATTGTAAATTCAGAAGACTGAAGAAAGCATTTCAATCACCCTTATACCACACTGCAAGATGTTCTTTGTTTAAGTTCAGCCTTCAAAAGGGATTTGTGTCTTCCAAAAGTCTACTAAAAACACTGTTCTTGCATTCAACATAAGTATTTGAGTAGACCAAAAGAAGTCAACCAGTTTCCAGTAGTCAACAGAAATTCCTATAGGGCAAAATGCGAGTTTGTAGATCCGTCAAGATTGTGGGTTGGCAAATATGAACAAGCATTAGGTTGGGCCCAGATTATAACCTCGAGCTGAGATGACCTGTCATTCTAATAAAATCTTCTGCTTTGAATGTGCTGCTGTAATGTAAATATCATGGTCTGCAACACTCCTTCTGCCTGGGAAGTCCATGCTCCAAGCTCTGAAACAGTGATTTTATTACATGACTGCAAGGAAAAAAAGCAGGTTACTTGAAATAGTCTTTCTCTGTTTTATCTCATACTATGGACTCTGGTAAAATACAAGACTTAACTTGCTGGTCATTGGCTATCTTGATTTATAGGTACAGAATTATGTGTCACGGGGAGCCCAGATTTGGTCTCTCTAGTGCAGAATAGAAGGGAATAATCACTCCCCTCAACTTGTTGGCTCTACTGTTACTAACACAGCACAGAAGGTGGTTGGCTGCCTCTGCTGCAAGGGGACACTGGTGACTCATATTCAAGTTGTTGTTACCACACAGGTCTGGGTGTTGCATGGAGTTATTCTGTCCCTATTTTGGGATTCTGGATTTATCTTTGTGAACTATGTTATTCTGCTTTGCAAAGTATATTTTCAAAAAGGAATTTGTTTACATATATAATGGTTTAAAATGCTTTACTGTTTGTAGAAGTAGTACCTTCCATGTAATTCTGAATATATATAAACCTGCCTGTGCCTTGTGTTCTTCTGTTAGTCCCTCTAGCAAGTCTTATAGTATTTTTTATTTGTAAAAAATATGTTTATAGAAGTGACAATTTTTAATAAAATATTCGGGGTGGGGTGGGGTCAAAATCTACTATGTCAGCACTGTATGTTATTCATTCAAGTTATTAGAGAAGTGATTCAAGATAACTCAGATGGTGGAGTTTTACGGTTTCTAAAGAGAAGGAAATGCTTGGGCTCTTTTTCATTTAACAATCTAAGGACATATACAAATGACACACAGCATGAAATTCTGTCCTAGGCAATTGCTCTATGCAAGTTCTAGTTCAAGTCCAATTTAAAAGAGATAGAACAGAGTTACCACATCAAATAATATTGATGCATAAGTGCAACACAAATTACGTGGAATTTGCAGTCTGTACAATGAATTGAAAGTACGTTCAGATGGAATTTGCCTCTCTTTGCTTCATAGTTCTTGTGTAAGTTGATGGCAGTCATGGTTTCATTCATAATCACAGGTAGAAACAGGCATCTCCAGAGATGTCTAAGAAATTTCAGACCAATTGGTTTCTGGAGGTACCTGTCTCTGTATGGACTATACATAGCCCAAGGTTACCTGCTGAAGATTACTGGCTGAAATTAGATGAGGTCAATCTCTCTCCCACTAATTTTTGAAAACACCTGGTTGTATGTTTTCAATATTCACATACTGGAAGAACAGAAATTGTGTATTTTTTAGCCAGATTATTCTTGCTTTGCATTTAAAGAGTTTAATTTAGCTAGTTTTCGAAGTTAGGGCACTATTCTTCTAAGAAGTGCCCCACCATGAAGCTATGCTTATTATGTAGTTAATGTTTCAAACATGAGATCAATTATTTTTTTAGTTAATAATGTCATCAGATAGTAATGTCAATTTTTTTTATTAAGTAACTATTTAGGATTTTTTGGCAAGCTGGCAGCAGCAGTATTTAGAAGAGATTATTCAGCATACTTCACTCAACTTTCTGTGTTCCTTGATAAATTCTTAGTTATATTACTGGTCTATAGATATACATACAAAGACAACATATACTAATACTCTGCCTGGTTTAGAAATATATTGATACATTTATTGATAAATGAATATTTTTTCCATTTTTTAATTATGTTACTGTTTGACTTGTATTCAAACAGAAGTGATCATACATCTGTTCATTTTCTGTTGTTTATAGACCTACACCGCCTCTCCAACAAATAAGGCAGTGCACTATATAGGTTCAAGGAGATACTGTACTGTATTTGATTTTACATCATGCAAGACAATTTTGTATTTCTTTGCTTTCTTCTGTTTATTAAAAGAAGCTCATTTTTAAACAATGTCTTTATCTATTTTAATATGTAATACTGTCTAAGTCTTACTGCCAGATGTTGCACAGGTTTAAAAATTTCTTGATTTACGAATTAAGACTGTGTTTTGGCATAGCAATTGTAAACACCTAATGTGTATGTGGTACGTAAACTACCACAGTTTCACTATAGTATAAGAAAAAAATATTAATACAAGCTGTGTAAGTGTACTGAAAACTTTGGGCAGGTATGTCAGTGCCCTACATTTAAAAGTTATTACAGAAATGCATTTATATAGCAATGATCTTAGAAAAAGATTTCATTTTTACAGACCTAATGGCTTTGCCCATGGATTACTTGTACATTCTTTAAAATACAGAGCCACCTTCAGACACAGTCATCTTTATGTTCCCACATACCAACATACAATAAAGAAAGTGAAGCATGGTGTATCAGAATAGTAATTTCAGTTATGCATGACTTGTCACTGTGAAATATCAGTATAGCAAATTGAATCTCTAGAGCTCTGATACCGTTTTAAATGGCACAACACAGGTATTTGGAAGTTTGTATTCCATTGTCAGATGAACTCCCAAATCAGAAAAAAAGAACTATTGTCAGGATGTTGTTATTTCTTAGTGTTCTTTGTGTGTCGATATGGAGACATTGCTTCACTTCCCTGAATCACACTTGGACCCTTCTTGATTTTTCTCTTTGCATTTGAAAACTGTTAGGCACTGAACTAGTCTATGAGACTGGGAACCCCTGTAGGTGAGGGAGGAGAAAGGAGCCACTGCTGTAGTCTGTAGTCTGTGGGTAGGCTGGTACTAGCTCTTCTCACTGCTAGCTGCGTTTTAGGTGGATTTTGTGTTTGTATGTAATCCAATGTAAACCAATTAGGTGGTTTGATTTGTATGAATTTAGGCAAAAACCAAGAGGAGAAAAAACAAAAAGGTTGAAACTGGAACTAAGTTCCATGTAGATCTGAGAATTTGCTAGGTTCCTTTTCAGTGGGTGAAATAATGATATTTGTTATATATTAAAAAAAAAAAAAAAAAAGTAAGAATAAAGGTATAGCTAGAAGCTGGCTTGCTGGATCAGTTCAGAGTCTCAGCTCTAGAATGATACTCCTGATGTGATGCCAGCCAGCTGAAAAAGCTTCAGTTGTTTAAGAGCTTGATTGTAGCTTCTGATAGTCCATTTCTGAATATGTTTAGTCTTGTATCATAACGAGTTGATTCAAATTTTTACATGGAATTACTCAGGAAATTGGATCTAAGACGTATTAGTAACTTTGTACCCATCACACTGTTGAATTTATTCATACCTCTGCTGCATACAGAAAGTAAAAGCTTTAGTGCAGGCCATATCAGTAATTAAGATTTCTCCTATGGATACTATCACTGGATCTTTTGTAACCCTGCAGAGCAGACTGAACTTAATTTTTAAATACTAGTCTAATTATCCCTACAGAGTAAATTGTATGGTATTTATTTTGACTAATTTGAAAGCCTAAGATCTGAGGCTGCCTAGCAGTGATTTGAAATCTGTGTTTCCAGAGAGTTGAATTATTTCAAACCAGATGTTTAACCACTAAATTGCATTTCTATATCAACTTCTCACCTAGATAGGAATATCCCTAATGACTCTATTGAGACAAACGGCAATTATTGTTATACAGCAGATAGATGCTATTAATATAATGCTATCTCACCAATGATAATTAAAACCAGATAAATATTTCAACTTTATTCAATAAACGGTCCAGGTCCTTAAAAAATAACTCATTCAGTGTTTTCATGATGAGGATTTCTGAACCCCTACATATGCGACATGACATAAGATGTTTGCCAAGTTGAAACTCAAGCAACAGTAGAACAAGACTCATCTAATTTAAATAGGGAAATATAAAAGTATTCTCATAAAGGTATATCCTTTGGCTATTGAGCAAGTAATCCATGACATCAAGGGTGTAAATGTCCCAGCATTTGTTAACATCAACATTGTTAACATCAAGACAGACCTGTGCTGTAAAAAAACAGATAAGCAGTATGACCAAAGGGAGTCTTCTATCTTACTCACAGTTTTAAGTGTTGGGAGGTATTTTGGGGCTATTACTCACTGACGATGGAATCAACTAGTAGTATTTTTTTTCTTTTAAAGTACACTATAGAGAAATGGCAGCTGTTATCCTCAAGGCTTGCATTCTTCTAATCCATTCTTAAGAGGAAATCAATACAGATTCTCTGAGAGTTTCAAGGTTGTCTCCCATGTCACGTGGAAAGGAACAAGAAGAAACAACTTATTTCAAGGAACTAAGGATGTCCAGAAACTTCAATAGGCTGTGGACCTGTCTTCTTTTAGGCTTACTGTATTCAAACAAATAAAAAAAAATAATTAAAAATCCCTTCTCAAAGGTACTTAGTTCATCATTTTGACAGCTTCAGAAACTCTTCCTTTTACCACCTGATCTTCACTCAGCAAGATAGATAAATCAATGACTGAAACAATGCCAAGAAGTCACAAAGTAGCCTCTCCATTCCTGGACAGCAAAGAAAGCTCAGAAGTCTGAGTTGTTAATAATAAAGTCCTAAAATTAGAAACCCCAGATGTTTTAAAATATGAAAAGTAAATAAAAGAATGTATACAACTTGAGTAATCATTTTCAACCGAAATAATTTTCTACCTCAACATTCATGACCGAATAATGAATAGCATCATCATTTGCCCCTTAACTCTTCAGGGCAAATAAATTCTGAGATTTAGTCTTTCATATTTTTATAGAGGAATCTAGTCTCAGAAGCCCAGATCATTAAAATCTCAAACACTTGGTCGCGCTTCTGTAAAAACCTTGACATGCAATCTAGTTAAAGGTAATTCTGCTTATATGTGTCTTTCCTCTTCTGCATAAAAGCTCTGGTTGCCTTTCTGATGTCCTAAAAGAAGAAAGTGGAAAGACAAGATAAGAAAGGAGAGGTGTGGAAGGGGAAATGAACTGGAAGTACACAATAGCTACTAAGAGCTATTCTGCAATGTTATGTCTTCTGTGAATTTTTATAGGAAATCTCAGGGAGCCTTAAAATGAAAAGCTTTTATTGATAAAGAGTTAATATACTATTCAAGACATATGTCTGTCTTGCTTTCCATCTGAAAAAAAAAATCTCATTACAGCATCTGAATGCACATTTCACTCCTTTTTGGATTACTGGCTTTTATCTAAATATGGTGCTGTGAATTTCATTAGAATGGTTGTTATTGTAAAGAACTGAAGTCAGTTTGAGGTCTGGTTCTGAGAAAGAGCAAGGCTAAAACAGCAAAGCAAAATATGGTACTTCATACTTTGGCTTATCAGAGAACTTAGTCTAAGAGGGCTGGACCTCACTGGGTAAGATTCATAAATGAATTTTCAGGTTTTCAACAATGAACAATACTGTATCTAAATGAAGGATTCAGTCCTGCCTCCAGCATTAAAATTAGATAGTAATATTGGCTCATGGCTGGTAAAACAAAGCAACAGTGCTGAAAAGGTTTTTCTGTCCCTGAGGGTTATGTTATTTTTACCTCTTAACTTTATGTAAGGTGTTTGAAAACATGTTCAGATGCATAATTGTTTTGTGTTTTATTCAGGATGGGTTTTTAAGTTAACATTACTCATACATAAGGTTAAGCAACTCAGAAGGGCATAGTTTTGTTCCCAAATGTATGTGAAGTTTTGATCTTATTCACAGTTGGAAAAATGCTCCCAGTTTCTTTTAACACTGCTCTTGTGCCTTCCCAAGGTTGTGTGTGCCTACTAGGAAGCAATGATTTTACAGGGCAGTTTCTGAGAATGTGTGAGCTGTCTTGCTTTTGGAAAGGGACTGAAAATCTATCACAGATCTGCTAGTGCTTAAAAATTCTGAAGGAGAGACTATGTAATGGAGTAGAAGCTTTTCATGATACCTTGCCTTATGAAGGAGATGCTTCTCAGAATTCTTGCTGTGATATTAAATAAGAACCAGCAGGTAAGTATTGGTGACAGAATTAAAACAGACATTAGTTCTCCATGCTTTCAAAGTAATCTTGAATTTCACATCAGAATTCACTTCTCATAAATTCTTGTGTTTCACTTGGCTTTTGCGGTGTACGAGGATGCTACTATCTTGTGGTATTGCTTTGTTATACTGACATTTGCTTTGAGAAACCTCTGACTGTGTGTCAATGACATCAAGAATTAGTAGCAGTATTAGAATCACCTTGTCATTAACTGACAACATACAAAGGAAATTATGCTGAGAATCCATATTGTCCATTAAATTAGGAAAAAAAATTACCAAATATGGTATCTGAAAGAGGAACTATGCATATTTCTCTCCATGTTGTAGCAGATCATGAAAAATGGTTATTTGCATATTGGATTTGAACATACAACTATATCAGAACAACAGCTAAGTGCCCAGAAAGATGAAACAATAATTATCTAACAAAAAAAATAACACCCAAAGGCAAAAAAGAGTGGTTTTTCAAGTAAAGAAATTTACTTTACTTGAAAAAAAAATTATTTATCATATGATTATATATGAAGTAAAAAATAAAAAAAAACTTGAAAAGGAAAAAAAATATTTACAAAATAACATTTGTTGGAAGTACAACAGGGAAGAGACTGGTGCATTTCCATTTGCAATAACATGTCAAGAAAAAATTGGAGAAGGGGGAACATGATGATGAAGCAAAAAAGATATGGTGGCAACCGTAGAATCGATCATCATAGCTCAAAACATCATAATAAACAAAAGACATTACATAAATGTTTATTGTATATTGTCATGAGAATCACTTATTGACAACAAAATCTCTCTCAGTTCTCTGCAACAGTAGAAAAACATTCCCAAAGAACATATTCAGATCCAAATTGGCTTCCATCCTTCAGGACAAGCTGCACAGTTCTCTCTGGTTTATGTTTTCAACATCACAGAATGTGCATATTAAAAAACAGTTAAAGCTAAGAAAACCAAATCCTAAAGACCCGATTTTAACTTGTGCCCCTTAGCTCAATAAAAAAGATGTAAATTCAGTGTGTACGTTTATTTTTTGTCATACTGAATCTTACTAAAATTTGAAACAACTTTTTGACTGAAAATTCTGACATTGTAAACCTTGTTTTCATTCTGAATGAAAACAAAATCAACATCAGTTGACACATGAAAAACTACTGAGAAAAGTACTTAAAATTTAGAATTTTCTAAAAAATGACTTTGTGCTTCATTAAAGAGAGCTTTGTAACCTGCAGTAAGACCGAAGTGTTACAGTGTACTAGCCAGATCCTGCCTACAGCGATTTTAAAAAATAATTTCATTGTCTGCTATTTTATGATCTTTCAGTTACAACACAACTCTTGTAGCACAGTAGTGTTTCACTGTGCTTGACGGCATTACGGTGCCTTGTGTAGCGATTCCTCAGATGACTCCTGATCTCTCTGTTTTCTTGTGCAAAGTTTTTTGAGAGGCCTCACATTTGCATTTGTGGTGTTTCAGCTGTGGTGTTTCAGCTGACTTGTAATCTGTCTGGAACAAATGCATTGTTTAATTTTTATTTTGTTGTAGACAAAAGTCTACTTTCAGTGGAAAATAGAGCCTACTAATCCTGTCAGCTAATCAAATGCTGTTTGTCACTCATCCACATTTCTTGTTTAGGAAATAGGTCAGAGGTGTTTTTGGGTCCCTAAAATGTGTTTTCTAAGTGAATGATGTGTTTCCAAAAAGTGGGAACACCTACTATTTATTGTTAATCCCACAAAAATTCAGTGATCCATGCACTTAGGTCATTGACTTGATCTTGTACTTTGAAAATGCTGACATTATCTAGAATACGGATGTATATATAATGTGCCTGCAAGACATACTGATACAAATTGTTACAACTCTTTGTGTCATAGCAAAGACACTTAAAAAGAATTATACTGAAAGCAGATGTTTTAATAATCTGCCACAAAGAATGTTTTGATAACTTTCATAAAATCTAATAAATAAAGATGAGCCATGTGAAAACTAGTTTATATTATTTTATTCCCTGCTTATGTAGTTCTCCATGTATGATTGGTTCCTTTTTAGGGTTGAAAGGGGCGATTCACCAGAATAAGTGCAAATCTTAGTTTCTGAGTCTTAGGCTCCCTTTAAAGTCACTAGAAACCGTTTGCACTACTTGAATAAACTTCACATCATTGTTACCTACGAAACAGCTCAGTTGCATTGTTTCTGTTTCTCTCCCTTGACATAAACATAAACATAAACAAAGAGTGTAGGATGACCAGCTTATATGTGGGGATTGATACTGGAGATGTTTTAAGTCAGCTGAATCACCCAAAGTTTCAAAATTTTGCCATGACCTGCCCTAACAAAGAAGGCCTGTGTCAGAGCCTAGAACAATTCTCTGATGGTGTAAAGACCTGTACAGGTGAGTTTTTCAGGTGGTTGTTCAAGATGTTTGATTGTGACTGGAATTAGCCCGTGACTGATCAGCCTGTGTCTGCATAAAATACAGACACAGGAGGAGGTCATGTATGTCTTCTATTAGTTTTGTAAGGCTGTAATATTCCCTTGTTCATGCAGGCTTTCTTGAATACATCCAGATAATTTAGTACTAGATTTTTGTTTGCTTTTTTTAGGGAACAGCAATTACTTCAAACACCAGGAAGTGTTCCAAAATTTCACATATTCAAACAAAAGTTTGAATGCCTGCTTTGGCACAAAAATGTGAATATATTTTGCACAGTATGTTTCTTTTTATTGTCCCTTTCTGCAACTACGAAAAACGTATCTGTTTTAGAAGCTACAGAGTAACTTTGATCTTTTAATGAACTGTGATAGAATACAAAGAGGAATGGTTCTTTGCTAAGATTAATCTTGTATGAGCAATAGGCAGCAAATATTTGCTGCCTGAATTTCAGGAGAACACGAGGTCATTGATCAGTTCTTGATTCTTGGACTGCTCAATGAGAATGCAATGAAAAGACGTAGTCTGTCATTTTTTGTCAATAAGTAAGCTGAACAATTAACTGTCTTAAAGACTTTCACCAGGTGATATCAGTCATGAACAAAATATGCTATCCTACTGGTAATTTAACTCTAAATATATTGACAGCACCTAAACTGTTTAATACCTTAAATGGAATTGATCTTACTGTAAACAAAATTATGCTAATTTAAATGTAGCTTAATGTCAACTAATTAGTATCTTAGCATTTACCATTGACAAAAATCAATATATTGAATTTATCTATTTAATTATTTACTCAAAGCTATCATTTTGACTATAATTGCAATCTCTTTAAACATTGGAAAGAAAACCTACTCTTACCTAGTTTTCTAATGTAAAATTCTGAGTATTTTCTGTAAATGGCAATTATGGTCTCTTTTGTGTTCACAGACAGAATCTTTAAAAGAACAAACAAACAAACACCAGTTCCTGGTCTTTTTCTGGAGGAAAAATTGTATTCTAATGCAATTAGATTAATACTTAAAAAGAGTACTGAAATTACATGTAATTATCACTATAATTTTCACTTTGGTTCTGTAGAAAGGAAGTTATATAACTCTAAATCCAAAGAAGTGGAAGAATTGTGAAAATATCCATATTCATCAGAAGATCAAATCTTAATGCATATTTTTGGACACCACTTTCTTATTGTTTGCTCAAGGGGTGCTAGACTAGGCTCTGAATGCCTAGGATTACTTTCAGCTATGTTGGACTTCGTTTGCAATTGTTGGAATGTTTGTAATGGCTTTTTCTAGAGAAAATTAGTAAAGAAAATTGCTACTATTCCAAGCACTGCACAAAGAGTTTCCCTAAGAAATAGTAAAGTAGCACACAGGGTTACCTCATTTAATGTTGTAGTCTTACGTCTGTTAAAATTCACATGCAAGGAAATGAAAGCTTTTGCATCTGACAGATGAAGGGGCATTCTTGACCTTGGCTTGTTTCCTGTGCAGCATACCTGTCACACATTACTGTCATACTAAATTTCCCCCCCCCCTCCCCGGGTTACCTGTACCTCTGTTTCCTAGGCAGCAGGTAATTCAGATCAACCATTATCTGTGTATTAGCATCCCATACTGTCAACTCTAACTCATTTTTGCAAACATACTAATACTGAGCTTTTGGTTTGTACCTCAGTTTATACCAGTCTGTCAATGGCTGGGAAAGCTGCAACTCTTAACAAATGTTCATGCTGCCTGTAGGAAATGCGTGTCTTCTTTAGCTGGCCCACTGGCCCACCTCTGAAAACTGATGTCCCAGTCAGTGTACCTAAAAGAGGCAGAGAATACTTCCCCATTCTTTCTCATTGTTCCTTTTCTGTCAAAATGTGACAGGCTTCTGAGTCTCCTGACCTGCTTCCATCCCATCAAAATCAGAAAAGTTTCCATTTTCTTCTACCTGCAAGCCTGGGAATAGTCTGACCACTGTAAGGCCTTTTTATCTGCCTTCTGACCCATCCCTGAGCAAAAAATGGAGAAATGGAGAGAATATCTCACTATGGCAAAATGATGATACTGGGACTTGGCAGGCTTAAGAAAAATGTTGAGATCTACTAAGCAAAGCGACCACTGCTCAGTAAATGGGTTAAAGATAGTTCCTGCAAGGCAAGCAAAAGAATTCTGTTCTCTATATTTACCAAGGGGCAATAAATTTTTTCTGAATGCTGGATATTTACAGTATCATAAGATGTAAATGGAATAAAGCATTTACATTCTTTTAAACCTTGTGGTATATGGGACAATTGCTTGGTTTGGCGGTGGCAGGGGGTTGTTTGGTTTTGGGCTTGTGGGGTTTTGGTTGGGTTTTTTTGGTGGACATTTTAGGTTTTGTTTTGTTTTGTTTTTCCAAAGAAAAGAGGATCTGTTCTGTGATTTTTCATTTGTATGTTTGTTTGCTTTGAAATTTGTGGAGCTGATGATTCCCCTTAACTTAATTTAGGGTCTTCAGGACATACTAATGTGATGTACTGTTTGCAGTTATTGTAATTAGTTCACAGTATTGGTGGGTTTCAAAAGTTTCTTGTTTTCACAAAACACTTTGTTAAATATCTTCAACTTACATTTTACATTTACTTTACATTACAATAGAAAGTGTCATGCTTTATGGTTTCAGCAAAGAGCTTAAAAGTGGATTTTTGGAAGCTGAAATGAGGATATTAAAATACACTGGTCTTATTTTAAATCGTGCACTTATTTCAAGACAATTGTGTGATTTTTGAAGCTTTAAGTCATTAGTCTTGAATGCCAAAGGCTGTAAATATTGAAATTAAAGAAAGATTGATCTGGTAATGAAAATACAGCTCCATGCTCCAGTCCTGCTGAATTCACTTGAACTTATTTTCTGTAGTGTAAGATCTTCCTTGATATAGTCAACATAACAGAATCAGGCGTTTAGCTGATAAAGTATTTATAGTGGTGAGCAGTAGAGAGCTTAAGTGCTCATCATGGTGATGCTTTCCATTCCTATGAATTATAGTTTGAACTGAGGACTGCATTATTGGCCTGTTGTCTGCTGATGTTGATAATATTTGTATTTATGTACATGTTGGTCTTCATAACAGTAATAATCCTATCAGTTTTATTTGTGAAAGTTTAAGTGGCATTTTGTGTTTCTAACTCAGGCCTCAAAAGAGTTGCTTATAATTTTAAAGCAATATTTCATCTCTTAGGAGCTCTTTTCTTTCATCTACATTTAAATATCCCAATGGAAAGAAAACATTAAAAGATGTGCATTATTCACCTGGCAATTACTTAAGTTTCATGTTAATAAATATTAACTATCAAAGTAAGGAGGGTTTTTGTTATTATTTTTAGGTGTTCTCACAAAATCCTGAATGTAACTTTTCTTATGATCATATACTGGAAACGTAGATTGTCTACAGAGTTTTTTATGCTACCATAAAGATGTTGCTTATATTGTATTTCATCTATACAGTACATTAAGCATGGTTATTTATGAAGACATTTCTAGCAAATTTACAGCATAGAAAAATACTTATTTTTGTCACAAAACAGATAATTTTGGAAATGAAAGTAAAAGAAGATTTGTTTAAATCTTCACTGTTCAAAGAATAAAGTGATTATTCTTTTATTCTTCTATTTTGAGATACTTTATAACTATGGGGTAAAATTTTGACCCTGTACTTGGAGCCAAAAAATCCTAATGTAATTATTGCTATGTCTTGGTGAGGAAAGATCCCTGGTAAACTTGTTTCCTACTCTACTTCTTCTCAAGGTAGAAAATTATGTTGTAACACTACCTCATAGATAGGAGTGCTGCAGTTACAGATAGTAACTGAAAAACATCTTCATGAAATTAATCTCAGTTCTGCAAGCTGGGACCAATTATTTAAGCTCACAAACTGAAGAAAGAAAAAAATTATACTGTCATGATGGGAAAGGCTTGCAAAATTGGGTTCCTGTTCACTGGCGATTGGTCTGAGACTTACTGCATGTGAGCCATTAAATTTAATGAAATCTTCTTATGTCTGTTACAGTAGACAAGCAATTGTCTGCTGAGGAGGACTAAATTCTTTCTGCCTTCCATTCTTTTTCCTGCTTCCAAGACAAAAGAAGTAAAACAGCCCAATGTATTTTTGCTTCTTAAAAGACTGGTCTGTATTTGTCATTGATCAGGTACTCATAGATCATACTCAGGAAAGTGACTGTGTTTCTTATTACTTGCTAGAGGTGAGACTCTTTGATATGATGCTTAGCAAACATGAGCTTGGACAAGCTGCTTAGCATCCATCTATGTCTCAGTTCTATCAACAATTAAAAAGATAACTAATGTTTGGTCATCACTGTGAACTTTTTGAAATCAGGAGGAAAAGCTTACCATGTAAAAAAAAAAACTTTCCAGGACTGATGGTGGAGTAGAAGTCTGCAGAGGCGAAGATCTGAGACTGATTCTGGACTTTGAAAGGTAGAGCTCTTCTCTGCTGATCTCACCATGCCTATTAGAAATGCAATAGGATTAGTGTGTGGTATCTGATACAGAACTCACAGAACTGTACATGAAATCTCACTTACTCATCTGCTGCTTTGCAATGTGAAAGCCTAAGCATCAGGAATCTTTTAGTGCTACAGCAGGCTTTTCACTAGAGATTTGGATGCTGATTCACAAGCTCCTCTAAGCTTATCTGAAAAATCTGGCAAATTCAATTCTTTTGCCATTCGGATGTAATCAGTCAATATTTATAATTAGAGGTTCAGCTGTTTAACTGAGAGCAAGAAAGAAAAAATAAAAATAGCAAACCTACAGTAAAATATATACTGAGAAGTGTGAGACCCATTCTTACCCTCTAACAGAAAAATTAAGGGGATAAAAATAACAAAGAGGCTAGAGGGAAGGCCAAAATATTTTGGAAGGAGTAGGGTTAACAATACCTTCACCTTCATCAAGTCTCAGTGAACCAATTATATGTGATTTCTCATATAGGGCTTCAATACAGGAAGACACCACCAAGAAAGAGATGTTTCTTTCATTTTCTTCAATGTCTTTCACAAGATTAGCAAAAAATTTCCATGTGGCTTAACATTTCTTTCTGCTGTGAAGGATATCAAACATATCAACTTCTTATAAATATTATATCTTCATGATGGTGGCATTTTCTCTATTGCTAAAAATGCTATACCCAACTGGAATAAACTGCCTTTGCATAGGAAAATGGGAGATTTTATTCTGATAATGTTGGTACTTAATGGCAGATGTAGATGCTCACTTTGAAGTTTTGCCTCTGACCATGCTGTGTCCAGCACTCCTGACTTGGCTTACAACAGAGGTGAATGTCAGAGAGAAGCTGAAACCAAGATCTTGGTTGTGGTTAAAAATGCAATTCCTAATGTAGAGACAGAGAGTCAGCATGGCAGAAAATCCTGGGAGGAAGGGATCTGGCTTAAGCTGACTATGTCTAAGCATTAAGACAGTTAAATCAGAACTTTTAAATTACCTAAGTGCTGATGCGTCCCTGCAGTGATGGCTCTGAGTCATGTGTGCTGTGTGAGCTGAAGGTGGGAGGATGGCACTCGTGTGATGCAGTGTGTGACACAGCTTGGGGGTAAAAAATGCTTTCAAGCCCTCTAGCTTGATGAAAGCAGTCTCCTTAGGAGTGAAAACAAAAATCTGGTTGTTTCTGAGCTGTGATTTTCTCTTTTCCTGTACTGAATAAAGCTAACTCATCCTAGCCAGACCCAGGACAACCCTGTACTGTGCTTTAACTCTGCCTGCAGTAGGGAAAGACCTGGTTAGGAGGGAACAAATGGTAGTTACTGGTGAGGAGAAGAATGCTTGGAGGAATTCTTCAGGACTATCCAGTGACTTGGTTAGTCCCTGTCCAGCTTTAACTTCATGTTTTAAAGGAGAAGCTGCAGTACTAATACATGAAAGTTCAGCAACTGTTTGATGACCAGATTATGGTTACCTTTTTTATCATTACCTTTATTAGGTAATCTATTCTTTATTAATAATGCTGATTATAGTGATGTGGGGTTTTTTAATAATTATGCTCCTGGTGCAATTTTTTTTGCAAGATGCAGTGATTTGAAACATTTTATGGTTTCTCATTCTGAGGTAACTATGACTTTGAATACTTTATCACATTCCTGGGAACACCACTGGGACGATTATCTGGTGACCATTTGTGGGTTCATCAATAGAAAATTTTTGTCAGTGATTTTACTATTCCATGCTTTGGGAAAAAAAAAATGTTTTCTTCCTCAGTATCTAATCAGTTGTGTACATACCCAAAGCTGACCTTTACTGTGAGGGAAAACAGATATTTTTGTTTTGTTTTCTATATGTTTTGCTAACATTGGGGCCAAGTTTGATGGGGATGAAGAATATCAAGTTATTTTTGGAAAAGACTTACCATGCTATGAGTATTGTCAGAAAAACATCTGGTTTTGCTTTAAGGCTGTAGAAGCAATATTGTATGCATCCTAAGGGTTTTATAAGATAAACTGGTAATACCTTAGTGTCAGCCACTCTATGAGAAACTGAGGAATGCTTGTTATATATCTGCATCTTCTTAAGACACAATTGCCACCTAAACCAAAAACTATTTATGCATACCTTACGTATTCTATTTCATTTTTCAGGAAGAAACCTTTCTTTGGCTTGATTTGTGTCGTAGCTTAAAGTGGTCTCAGAAAATCATATGTGGGACTCCATAAACAGTTGGAATAATGGGAGCTTTGAAGGTTTTTAAGAATTTATGTTACAGAAATCTTCTATAAGCCTAAAATACATGACAACAGCCATATGTCTTCCTTCTGCAGATGATCTTTAGTGCATTACCTAATCCAAAATTAAAAAAAAATAAGCAGGGGTGGGAGGTTTTGAGCTGCTCATCTGTGTATACCAGTCTTGAAATGAGATAAGCACCACAGTCAAAGATGCAAAAAAGGCAGTGAAAAGACAGCTGTGTTTATCTCATTTACACACAAGGAAGAGAAAGTGTACCTCATAGAAGGAAAATTTTCAGCTTTTATCCACTACAGTTTGTCCAGCTGTGTAGGAATTTTACACTGGTTTAAGCTATCAAATGTGAAGTCTCTGTAAAATGCTGCAGCTTCTCTCTCAATCATGGCTATAGCTTAAGGTCAAAATATGTGATATTTTCATATTTATCTTTTTTTCTGCTAGTACAGGTTTCCAACCAGATAATGCTTTAGCAACAGTATGCCTTTCTTCAGTGCTGTGATATTGCATGTGATTATGAGTTTTTGTGTAGGAAATTATTTGGTTTATTGCTTTATGATGAGCTCAGAGTGTTCAGTGCCATACACAGCACGAAAGACCATTTGTCTTTGCCTCAAGGAGCTTCTAGCCTGAAGGTTGAGTTCTAAGGAGCCTTGCATGGGGATGATCATCCTTTCTGTCAGATGTCTGATGCTGATATGACCTCTGAACTACATACTTTTTTTTTTTTTCTCAATGAAGCATAATTCCCACCAGCAAAAATGTGTATGCTAACCTCTTCCAAAAACAGCAGTACTGTTGCAGATTTGTAGGAAATCTTCCATGTACAAATGCTCCTCTTACTCATACTGAATTCCCAGAATACCAGGTCCAGAAGTTGTTATAGGCAAACATTTCCCTCAGAGTACATTGGCAGCTCCCAGACTGGCCGGGTGCACCAGGCAGGGAACTCCCCTCAATCTGATGCGTACCTTTCCTCAGGTATTGAGAATGCAGTTACTGGTGGGAGCTTTAGAAACCCAGTACGATCATTTGTGGGTTTCCAGTCTCTTGAGAGTTTTCCAGCAAATCTGAAAGGAAAACACATGTCACCAGATCCACCTTTTATGTTTTGGACAAATTTTAAGATAAAAAACAAGTATGTTTGATTGTAGTGCTAAGACTACTAAAATGACTACACTAAATAGAGGTTCTATGGAAAAAAACCTTTTTATAAACCTCAAACACTTAAACATTTGCATAGCTTTTAACCCCATAGTTCAGTTCTTTTTGTGCTTTAACAGTCAGCGAATCATCAGGGTACTTATACAGCCCTTACAGTTATGATACAATTTGTTAAGATGTCCTCTGTGATAGACGTTCCTTTCAATGTACAGTACCCCGATCTGAACTTATTTGCTCTCTGGAGCCACCATTCAGTGTCAGCTCCATCCCAGGAGTTTCCTGAAATTCACAGACTCATTATTCTGTCTCGGTGTTTAACACTTCCCACTGGACTGTTGAAGTTCTAAGGTCCTTTAGGAGGTGCTAGAAACAGCATTTTATTGGCTGCTAAATGACAACTGAAGGGCTAGCCTGGTTCTTGATGATGAAGAAAGTATTTTGTGAATGAGTGAATGATATGTTCCCATGGAAGCTGACATGGCAGGGTTAAAACAACACTGAATATCATCTTGTGAACAGATGCTGTATTTCATACAAAGTATGCATTGCATAAATATGTAATGAATGGCGTTCGTCTCTAGTTCTGATGAAGCTGGTAACTGATCGCTGTGGAGAGGACAGGTTTGAAGCAAACTGTCTCGAGCCCTGACTTGTTGACACCGTGAGGCAGGGAAGTAGAAATGTGGCATTATTATAGCTAGATACAGCCTTTGAATCAGTTTTGTTTCATACTGAACATAGGAATCATAAAATTCTGCTTTACTAGATAGAATTGGGAAAATAATCCCTTCCTGAATATAATTTCTGTGTTATTACTGAATAACATCATTGGTCTTTTCCAAGTAACAACAATTTAGGTCTTCTGCTGTTCTACTGGGATCCCACGTATAATCCACATCCTTCCTGAGGAGCACTTCAAGTGTTCTTCATTCTGCCTTCTATATCAATTGTCTGTGTACTGTGTTTCACTGAGAAATAGCTTTAGGATCTTCACTTTCTGAAAGTGACTATACAATATCATGTGTCTAAATTATGAGGATCTCCAGCAGGCTGTATCTTGCTAACAGCAGTCAGTGCTGTCTGGAAGGTTAAAATCCCTATTAAAGTTTGGATGGGAGCCAGAATTACTTCCACTACATGTTAGAGACAACCATCTAATAATATTGTATAATGGTGTAAGCCACTATGATTCCACAGATGGCACCATGTGGTACAACATCATGCGATTCAGTTGCTGTTTCTTGAGTTCCTCTACATAATAATGTAGCAGAATATTAAAAGTTGACAGAAAAAGCATATATAGGATTAAAATGTTATTATATGAGTAGATGAATAAGAAGAGTAATTTTTTTCCTGGTTTATATTTAATTCGTCAAACTGTCAGTTTAGAAATGTATTTGTACCACAAAAAAAAGAAAGCAGTATTATTAATGCTACAGAAGCTGATGGAGAGAACCAGATATGGTTTATTCATGCAAAATTAGTGTTATTTTCCCCTGCTATAATAAAATAGAGGAAGGAGAAGACACGAGAGCGCTGAGGAATGCTAGTTGTAGTTCAAGGTCTATGTTTCAGTGTAGTTAACAAATGTGTGAGCTGTGCTGAAAACAGCAGTGTTCTGGCATGGGTATGGAAGAGAGGACTTTTCCAAATTAACCATTTTAATTTCATATATAAGTGGTTATCTGTGAGGAAGAAGAGTTTTGTTGAGAGAGGGAATGCTTGGAGTGATGAGGGAAAGCACAAGGGGATGGAAAACAGCTGCATGTTCAGACACAGAAGGCTTTCAGCTGTGGTTTCTCTGTAGCTGGTCCCTTAAGTACGTTTAGAATGTGTTGTGCTACAGCACTGCTGCTACGTTATGTATGTCATCAGCAGTTTTTACTTTGTCATTTAGACAGATTGACATTCTTTATGAGAGTAAAGTTACTGATACATTTTTTGATGTATGTTAAACCTTGCATGCAGTTTATGGGTTAGTATATCCAAAGGGGACTGAAATGAAGGATTATGCAAAATGAAGTCATAGATTAAACAGACACAGGCAAATTAGACAGTTGAAAACATATGCTTATTGCCTTTATCAAAAAAAAAAAAATCAGCACTTAAAAGACTTTCTGTAGTGCCATATTACTGCTCAGTAATTTCTTTGTAGATATGTATTATTGCATTAGGCAGATCTGAGTGGTAACTTTCCTCAGTGATGTTTTAGTAATTGAGCAGAACTCTGGAGAACACTGATACTGATGCCAGCCGTATATTGTGGTATAGTTTTAGCTTTGGTAGCCTACCAAGCTCCACAGAGAAAGATGTGTATTTCAGCAGATCTGCAATCTTTGAAAGTCCATTCCACAAAAGCATGTTTTTATCGTGGGTTTTGTTAAGGGGTATTTTGGCTTTTGCCCATCATTCTTTGTCTCCCACAGTGAACAACAAAAGAAAGTTATAATTTCGTTCACATGCTTTGATCAGAGCTACCTTCAAGAAGCATTTTTTCACCTCCAAAGGAGCTATTAAATCTCAGGTGTGCTAGCAAACACTTCTCTAAACTGCTACCAACTTGCTTTTGTGTCAGGATGCATGAGGAAATCAGGAGGAAAACATCTCCTCTCTTGCACAGAAGAACCTCTGAGGCATAGCCTCTGCACCTGAAAGATAGCTTGTTTGTTCGCTTTTCCCTGTTACTGAAGGTTATACCTCTTGACCATATCTAACCTGCAATATTACAGCTGTTTGTACCCAGAATCTAAAGGAATAAACTTGTAATTTTCCTAGCATAGAAATTTTTACTGCTGTACTTCACATCACTGATCATTTTGTGCCATCGCAGTAGTTTGTGGGTCTGCACCAAGAACAGCATCAGGGACTTAGTCCAATGAAACAGAAAAACAGCGAAGAAGCACATAGGGGCGTTGAAAAGAAGTAAAGGAGAGCAGCTCCTTACGCCAGCAGTATTGTTGAACCCTTTGCATCATCAAGTCAGGGTTTAAGGCAATCACTTTGGTTTCAGTGGGAATGTAGCCTGGAGGAGAGCTTCACAACTTGCTGTGCATTGTCAGGGAGAGGCAAGATTTGGTACAAGAAAAGAGATCCAAAACCTTTGCTTTTTACAAACTTAACAGTTTTTTAAGCTTTTCTGGGAATGTCCAGAGGCTTTTCTCTAAATAACACTGAAAGTTATTGTAGTAGTAATAGTTGAAGAAAGTGCCCAATAACTTTAATTGCCATTTAATGGCAGTGAATTTAGGATGTGAATTTGAGGTAGACTTGCTTTTCAGTGCCAGCTGTCAGTCCAGAATTCAGTAGCACATCTCCACTTCTTTTGAAGCACGTTTTAAAATGTATTTGTGTTGTTCATTCATTAACACTCTGTGTGGCTGCAGCGTGTAATTTACAGTAATGCAGGCTAACTTATGATTCTGAGTTCTTCAGCTTTGTAGTACTGTTTTGTGAATGTGAGGAATATAATTGGATTTTAATAGCTTTTAGGTGATGTTTAAATGCTGATTTAAAGTAGAGGTTACCTTGTCTGTCTTTAACAACCTGAAGATAAGACTAAGTCTCTGTCTTGAAGCAACATTTGTGATCAGTTATGGTGCAATGAATCACTCTCCTGTTTCTCTCCACTATCTTCAGTATCTTTCTTAGGTATCTCCTGAAGCTTTTAGATCAAGGTGGTCATCAAGAGTTCCTTCTGTAGTCAATGAATTAATCCTTGATCTTAAATCCTCATTCTTAGACAGCTAAAATAAAAATGACTGAAAGTTCAGTTTCATTATGTAAACTTATATTGGGAAGTAATGTTTGAGAGACATTTTTGTGGCGTTTAATTTTTGTTTCTTATCATGGTAGCAATACGTGGAGTTTGAGATAAGAATTTATAAGTTAAGATGAAATGAACAATCAAAGCAATTAGGTAAAATTTATTTCTTTTTTTTTTTAACTGATACACACCTTTTACTTAGGTGTTTTGTGTCTTACAGTCCCTATCAAAGCATCCCAAAAGGCACCACACATTTATATAAATAAAACTTATTTGGTCATATATTTTCAATCATGAATCCCAAATGGAAAAAGCTATTGTTTTGCAGGGTTTTTTTCTTTCATACTGTAAGGGGACAAAGGCTATCTGAATGAATATATAAAGCTTGAGGTGGTGTGGTAGCATACTCTCACCTTTCTCTTTCCTTTTCTTCTCGCTAGTCCACTTGAATTAAATAAGGAGAGTGTTTCTGATGAGGAAACAGGACTTGTGATAATATTTCTATGGAGTCATTAATATTTACATCTTGCTGTGGAATGCCTCTCCATGTACTGAGAAGGCCACAGATAGGCATATATGTAGCTTCTCGGGGAGCGTTCATTACCAGTTCCTCTCTGTACCAATGTGAAAATCAATTAATTTCATCTGAGGCTTGTCTCTCTTGGTCAGGGTATCAGGGATTGTGCTTTTGGCTTTAGAGTGTTTTGGTATTGGTCAAAACAGCAGCTGTCACGTGCTCGGTGATACCATTACATTAACTACACCTGCAACAGCTGCAGCAATCCTGAACACAAATGCTCTCCCATTTCTCTAGCCCCCTTAAAATGGGAGGCTTGAAACAAGTTCACACAAAGCTGTAAGTTTCTCTATGTGTATAGTTTCCTAGATCTCTTCTAGTTCCCTGTCGGTGCAAAGGCACCTTGGTTCTGTGCGGCGAATGAAGAGACGGGACGCAGCTTGATGCAAGCAAATGTCAATTTATTGTACAGAAGCACGAGGTTTTATAGACTTTCAGAAGCTGCGCGTTTTAAACAGATTGGTTCTTGAAGCTAAGCCTTGCATACTAGGCAATCCCTGACTGGTGGTTAACTACCAGCAATTAACTGCAAGGTGTTATCTTTCCTTGGCGCCATCCGTCTCCCACTCCCCTGTGCTCTGTAAACATGCCTCATCATGTTAATTGTTGTGTCTATTCACACTCCTCGTCCTCCCAGGGTTCGTGACCTACAAGCTCGAGCACATTCCCCTCAGCTAACTGATTGCCATGCATGGTCCTAGTTTGCAGACCGCTCCTGCAGTTCTGCTTCTACTGGGGAGAAGCATCAGCCATAAACTTCAAGGGGTTTTTAATGTGATTTTGCAGAGATTCATCTGCGCTGTCTTTCTCTTTCCATGGGAAGGAAGATCTAGTCCTATTTAAATGTTATAAAGTTAATCCATAGAGGACTGGGTTTTTTCCCCTCATGTTCAAAACATCTGTTCTAGTCAGGCATTTTTTTCCCACTAGCATGTCTCTCCCTATCAGTTTAAATTATGTTGCTGTTTTCTCGACAGCCTGTCTAAAGGAGTTGTAGCTATTCATTTGTATAACACAGTAATAATGTTTGCAGATTTGCAAATAACAGAATAAAAAAAATAACACATTGAGCTTATGAACAGAAAAAAAAATATGTTCATTTAAGGCCTGGCTTCAGCAATTGTGTCAGCACGTGTTTGCAGTAATAATCACTTAATGATTTGAAATGTCTTCTGTGTAGAAAACCAACATACAGACATTTACTTACTTGCCATTTTCTGAATGAAAATGCTTTGTTTTCTGAGGGGTTTTTATTTGGAGTTGTCCTTTGAACATGCTAAGACATGTCCTGGCTAAGGTATAACAATTAAAACATTTTGTATTATGGAAAGCTGCAGTAAAACTTGAAACTCTTCCAAAATCAGGTCTATTTTAGGAAATTAGAAATGACTATTCCTTGGTGAGCAAGAATACAGATTGATCTACTATTGTACAGATTAAATACACTCACATTGGATTTAAAGAGGTACTTAAAATAGACAAACTCTTTAAAGTCATTTGTACGTTGCAGTTTTTGTACAGACATTACTAATTCATGTGATGACTCAAGCTCATGGTCGCTGATGTCTTACTGGGAAAAATTGCCCTTATACCCCTTTGACCTTTGTACTTTCAGTCAGAAGACTGTGTTATTGAAGAGATGTCTATTGATTCTCATTATCAGTTACAACAAACATGCATCATGGTTGGATTCAACAGAGATCTTTGAATGACTAGGTGGTAAACATTTTTATTAGTACTATGTTCCATCTGTTTAATGTTCAACTTGATGTAGTAGCAGTTGGTAGTAAAGCTGTTGAGGTTCTTATTGAGTTTTTACTGCCATAGAAAAAAGAAGTAGAAATATCTTGAACAGCCTCCCTTTCAAATAACTATGACAGGAGGCCCAGAAGCCAATCATACTGTAAAAAGTAAATTATCTCAATACCTGATGATATGTGTCCAAAACTCCTAAATTAATGTTTTTCCTTAATTTTTGAAATTAGGGGGAGGGACTTTTTAATTCCCAGAGAATTAAAATATTTCCAGAACACTTTACATATGTTGATAGTTTTGCTGAGTTCTTAGTGTATAACTGTATAAATTTTTTGCCTTTGCTCATTCTTGGTGTAGCCATCTAAGGTAGCCAGATATGAAAAAAAAAAAAGTCTGTCCCATAGGCTTAATCTCATCCTTCTACTTTAGAAGCTAGCAGAATTATTTTAAAATACTACTATCCTCTTTTAGAATAGAAATCATGTGTGGACTGATTATAGGGCTGCATATAACCATGTATTTTCTTGTGTAGAACTGAGTTGTACAGATAATGTACCAGAACAGCTTTATTACAAGAAATATCAGAGTTCAATTGAAGTCAAGCATATAAAGGGAGAATTAGAATTTTTGCAACAGTTAATGCTTATTGATTAAATAAAAAGATAAGTTGCTTGAGTTCTGATTCTGTGGTTTCAGATAATTTGTATACTCTAAGTTACAAGTTAGCGTAATTCTGCTAGAGGTAAAGATAATAAAAGGCGTCCTTCAAAAATAAGATTGTAAAAATAAGATTGAACATGACAGAGAGTTCAGCTCTTGACATACTTTTGTGGTAGGTATGGCCAAAACCAGTGAACATGTTGTGGCACTCATATCATATATGCTGCTTAAAATTAAAAATGAAATGTAATGAAGATATAAATTACTAAAAGCCTTGTTCTTTTTAAGTCTAATATTAATGTTCTGCTTTTTCATGTATATTCACAACTCAGATCCACATGATCCGTAGGTAGGCTGTAGTTACCATGTATTTTCTTATTTATTTTGGAGACAGTAACTTGCATTGCAGAGTGGGAAGAAAGTGTCACCCCCAGTACCTTTTGAAAACTATTAAAGTTACCCTCATTTCCTGTGCACAATCCCTTTAATGTTGGTCTGCTTTTTAGTTCTTGTCCACTGGATAAAGGACAACTTCCAGTACGATAGTTCTGCCTTTGTTGCAGATGCACCTTTGCTTAGTTCAGTCTTTTTGCAGAAATTGTGCTACTTGAGTAGGTAATGCAGTCTTACTTTGTGTGTCTCTTCAGAATAGTGCTTGCAGAGGAAATTGATTAATAGGTAAAGATAATATCTGTTAAATGCATAGTGTAATTGTTACAAATTATATATTTTCCATGTGCAGGGAAAGAGTTAATATTAAATATTGTTGTCCTAATAATTAGTGCAGATGGTAGCTAAGCATTAGTCCATTTGATTACTTTTTACCCTATTCTCTTTCCAGACACTCAATGAAGACTTTATCTTCTAGTTATTTTAGTGTAGCAGTCCAAACGGTTGTACTTTTTCTCAGGAAACATGATATGCCTCATCACTTCTGTTTCAGATTATTTAGTTTTCTGTCAATTCACTCTCTGACAAAAATTCACATTAAAAATATATGCTTAAAATAATACTATAATAAATACATCTTGAGGTGTCTTCAGTTGGCATGCCTACAGCAGTTTCTGCAAAACATTTGTGTGGGTATAGGAACACCCCCCAAATCCTGCAAAGTTTTCTAGAAAGTGTAATTAAAAGATCACATTTTCAGCACTGGCAGTCATATTGGGAAACAGACAAGAAAGAAACAAAGAAAGAAAGATCAGCCCATGCAGTTTATTTGGTTCCTACTTATTATCGCTATTCATATTCTGATTTAAAACTGCTGCTGTTCAGGTACTCTGGAGTTTGCTCCATTAAAGATAAAATCTGTACTAGAGGATCAATATTTACTAAAATTTGAACTATTAATAAAAATATCTGTGGCATTTTGTGAAATAATATAAGAAAATTTAAATAAGACATTTGACCTAATACAATTTTTCTGGTGCTTCACATCTTTTGTTAGATATTTTAAAGCAGGGGTCCTCAAACTTTTTAAGCAGGGGGTCGGCGTGCGGATGAAGTGGCAGGCAGTCATCTGCGGCTGATTGGTTTCCCCCCCCAACCCCCAGCGGGGGCGGGGGGCGGGGGGTGGGGTGCGCTGGGGGGTTCTGTAAATACCAGGGGCCGGATTGAGGACCCTGGGGGGCCATATCCAGCCTGCGGGCCGTAGTTTGAAGACCCCTGTTTTAAAGTAATACTTGAGCAATCTGTACAGTCAAACTTAAATGGTAATTGTTATGTTGTCTGTACAGATCAAAATCATGTTCATAGAACACACAGAACACATTTGAATTTGAATGGTGGCTTAAAATGGATCCATTTCTATAAGCTGACACAGTGATGAAACCACATATTATTTCTAGCGAACAGATCAATGATACACAAGTTTTACTGAAGCCATGGATAAGATGTTGAATGTTGATCGTAAGTTGAATCAAATTGTGGCCTATGTTGCTTTTTGAGCTGTGCTGGAACTGGGACTAAATCTTTTACAGTACAGTAGAAGAAGAGCTGTAGGTAATGTGAAAACTGAGGACTTTGTCTATGATTTTTTTTCCCTTTCTTCTGTGAGCCTGAGTGCGTAGAAATCCCTAAAACCAAAAGGGATGGTTGTGTTGGTCCAGAAATCTAATGTCTAGGGAGGAGCACAGAACTGGGAAACCATCTACACATGCTTTTTCCTGACAAACTTTCAGCTATTTTTTCTCAGAACTGCCTGAGCCAAAGATACCATTTTTTATTTTAGTAGCCTTTGACAGAATTTCCCTGCATGAATTTTCTACTCTATCCATTGATTAGCTAAGATTTTATCAACCTCTTTCCTGCTATTCCATTTTAATAAATTGGGGGGAGCAGAACATGAGTGTTGTCATGAGAAAACTTATGTAGGTAACAGAAGGATTTGATTTCTCTGTCTCTTCAAACTGAGATCTTATCTGCTAACAAGTGTCTTTCTCTAAGATGTACCAAAGAATAACAGATAGGTTATCTTGCCTCAAGGTTTCTCTCATGGAGATATAAGGAAATCTAATTAAAAGAAAGGGAATTTTATGAATACCATGATATATACATACCTCTATAAACTGACTAGAGTTACAGCTCTAAATTAGTTGTATTAGTTTCTGCTAACTGAGAAGAATAATTTAGCTGGAATCTTAAAACTGTTTTTTGAATGATCTTACTGTCTAGCCCTCAAATTAGAAAATTTTATGAAGAAGGAAAAAGTTACTTCATCTGCAGAAATCTGAGTCAGAGCACAGCTATATTATGCAAATCTTAACAGTAAAAATAGCTTTGAATGCAGGGCTTGTTTTCATTAGCAACGGGGTAAAATGGATAGTGGGTGTCTCTAATCAGCACGTTTCTAGTGCGGTTTAGAAGGTTAAAGATAAAATATTCATTGCAGAAAGTGCCTTTATCCCTTATATTGAAATAAAGTTTAGAATTTTAAGGCCAAAAGGGACCATTGGTTCATATATATATGTGTGTGTGTGCATATATAGATATATAAGTCCATATAGATGTATAATAGTGCCTGTTGTGCTAGGACAAGGGGTAATGGTTTTAAACTAAGAAAGGTAGATTTAGATATAAGGAAGAAGTGTTTTACAGTGAGGGTAGTGAAACACTGGCACAGGTTATCCAGAGCGGTGGTAGATGCCCCATCCCTGGAAACTCTCAAGGTCCAGTTGGATGGGGCTCTGAGCAACCACATCTAGTTGATGTCTCTGCTCATTGCAGGGGAAGTTGGACCAGATGACCTTTAAAGGTCCCTTCCAACCCAAACCATTCTCTGATAGCTATGTAATGGTAGATTATTAAACCTTGCCCACCTATCCCTGAATCAATTAAAATTTTATTTCATCTTAAATCCTTAAGACAGATTATACTGAATACCAGAGGGGAAAACAGAGGAATAAGGTATCTATTATAAAATATCCTAGTACTGCTGAGGAGACATGAGGTGATAGATCCAAATAATTCTAGTAGCTAGCTAAAGGAGTTGAGCTCCTGTTCTCTTTCTCCATCCCATCCATGCAACGTTCCACCCAAGATGCAAGAAAAAATTTATTCCCCAAACCAGTTCTGGTGCTCTGTCTCATTACAAGTGTGAGAACCAGACACAACAGCCAGTGAAACTAAGAAAAAATAATGTCTTTCTCTCCTTAGAGAAATAATCTGTCTGTCCTGCCTGGGGCATGCCCTGAAGGAATTTTCATTATCACTCTTGATGGAAACAATTTGTAGATCTTACTCATGATATCTGATAATCTGCAGTACCTGATTCTCAGGCTGGTACTGACCTCAATTCTTGGTCACTTGATCTTTTATTCATTCAAGTGGACTCAAAAGGCAACAGTTAGAAGTATAAGGTGGTAGTCCACTAGTGAAAAGGCAGATACTTTTGATCACTAATTTGCTAGGCTTGACTTGAAAATCAGTTATTAGCTCTTTCCAATGGAAATTTACTTTTATCACTTATACAATGTGTTTACTTCTGTAACACATGCAGCCTGGCACTTCATAATTACAACCTACAGAGCTTACTTCATACCAGCACTACGAACATTATATTCTGATAGTTGCGGTACTGCTAGATGCTAGGCTGCTCCACCACTTTCCTACTTGCTGAAACACTGTGGGAGGATGTGCTTAGTGAGATCTTTTGAAAAGGGAAAATTTACATCAGGGTGCAAAAGCATGGATTTTTCTTCCAGTCACAAGAAAAATGTGAGTTTGTCATGTACAGCTGGGTTGCTGCTACACAGATATTCATCAACAGAGTGTTTATTTAAAAAACAAACCAACCTGTTGGGAATTCAGCATGGGGATTAGACCTCTCAAACAGTGTGGTTAGTTGCTGGGTGTGTCTATAGGACTTTCCATTGCAGGGGTCCTTGCCAGGGTGTCTGCAGCTGTGTTGGGAGCCTCAGCAAACTGTTGTTCTGCTGAATTCCTAGAATCTAGCTGGCCCATGATCCTATATGACCACTTTAGTATATATACAATCCATTGCTATTGCTTGTCTTAAACTAGAAAATATCTCAACTGTGTACAAAAGACTGTCTTGTATGACTGGTTTTGCATCTGCAAGAATGGTTTCTACTGGCTATTTAAAAGTAACTATGTACAGCTTATTCAGTTTTGCAGCGGGACCTGCCTGAGGAGCATCTATAACAGTCAGATCCCCCACATAAAATGCTAAGGTACACATTGAAACAACCAAATTGGCCTTTACATAGCAGAGGCTGCCTCAGGGAGTGCTTGGAACTAGGAACTAGTCTAGGAACGCCTAGAGACTCCTGCACCAATTAGTCATATATATTGCTGAGAAGGAGGCCAGGAGCTCAGTCAGTTACCTTGGCTAGGTTGGTGTGATGTTTCAAATAAGTTGGAGGTTCTCATCTAGTTGGGGGGTTCCTGGGCCACTATGGATTCTCTGACTCAATTGCATGGGTGTGCAGATAGGCAGCAGCTCTGAAATCCAGCCATGCAATTATAACTATAGGGCAAACCTGAATTTCATATTGGTCACTTTAATTTCAGAGCTTTTGCCATATTGTATGATACATACTCAAACCTGCAAATCACATAGATTTAAATCAGTGGCTTGGGTGAAAGTGACTGGAATATAGCTTTAAAGTTATAACCTTTTTTGAGACCTTGTTTGTTGCAGCACAAACAAACTAGTAGGCTGCAACAAGGCTTTTACCGTCGGTCAGATTCTACTGTCCGTGCTGTTTCTCCTTCCTCCAGAGGTCAGACCACACTGCTTCTCCTCTGTCCAACCCTGACTGTGTGAATCAGGTGATGGCGGAGAATCTGATGGTGCTGAAGGTACCTTATTGGGCATCATCTCTGCAACTGGGGATGTGGCTATTTAAACTGCAGCCTTTGTCTCCCTGTCTGCTTCTGATTATTCTAGTAAATCTAAGACCAATCTCCATGTTGTCAATGATGCTGTAGCAATTTTGTCCCCTCTCGTGGCAGCCCCAAAAAGTAACATTCCAGCGCTTTGCTGTATCTGAATGTTGGAGACATTTTTCACTGTAACTGGCAAATCATTCTTTTTATACCACCCCAGCAGAGTTCTTATTGCTGTCTCATCATACTTTATGCCTGTATTTTCAAATATGTCTGTTAGCATTGTTAATATAGGGTTTGTCTCTCTGTCAACTTCTGATTGTTCTAGCGAATCTATGATCAATCTCCATGCTGTTAACGAGGCTGTGGCAATTTTGTCTCCCCTTGAGGCAGCCTCAAAAAGTAACTTTCCAAGGCTTTGCCATGTCTGAACGCTGAAAACCTTTTTCATCATAACTGGCAAATCAAACTTTTTACACCACACTAGCAGAATTCTTATTGCCATTTTATCATACTTGACACCTCTTTTTTTCAAATATATCCATAAGCATTGCAAATATAGAATTTGTCTCCCTGTCCACTTTTAATTGGTCTAGTAAGTCTAAGACTAATCTCCATGCTGTTAGTGATGTTGCAATTTTATACCCCCTCAAGGCAGCCTCAAAAAGTAATTTTCCAGCGTTTTACCATGTCTGAATGCTGGAGACATTTTTCGGCGTAACTAGCACATCATTTACTTTGCACCATTCTAGCAAAGTTCTTATTGCCTTCTTGTTATACTTTTCGCTTCCTTTTTTCAAATATATCTATAAGCATTGTTACTGTAGAATTTTCTTCTTCTGCACTCATATAAATTAGTCCCCATCTACGCTGGGCACCAAAAGTTGCAATTTGAGTTGAGATGGACGACAAATATTGCAATACTTGTTAAACTGCAGACATGCAGCATAGAGAGGAGTTGCATTTCTATTGTGTAAACAGGCTTGTCAGGCTTTTGTCTCCAGGAATTTTGAAAGTAAGTAGAATAGACAGATGCAATAGCGACTGTTGGTTGCTGTCACACTCATCCACTTGCAGAGAAAATTATGGGTTTTGATGTTCACAACTATAAAAAAAGCTGTTTGTGCTTAGAAGGCCACTTTTCAGTGTTTGCAGTACTAGTTAATAGTACTGTGTGTTCTTGTACTTAGAACTATGGGTCATTCATTGAACATTGATGAGTCTTTTCTGTCTGGTTCAACTCACCAAGGACTCTACACTTCATAAAGCACTTGTACTCCCAAGGACAATTCTAGATGATCTACAGGACAGAAAAGCCAAGTGTGATCTCATTGCTTCTTTCACACCTGAAGTATTTCACATCTTAAGTATTGCATGTTATTCTGTACCCTCACCAAAAGTTCTTGCGTTTATTTACTGGTGGGAAGAGGTAGGATTTTATGACTTTTCCCTTGGTCATCATAGAGGCTGACCAAATACTTAACAGAGAGACCAGATTCCTTGCCAGACAGGCTGGTTGTTTTCTCTCTCCTACCTTCTTCACTGCCATCTTTTTATTGAGGCATTTCACTAATGAACAAAACTCAAACTGATATGAGGAAGTAAGAAAGTTACCCTGCAGACAGTATTATTTACATAAAGAAGAGTAACCTGTACAGTATAAATAATTTCTCAGTTTCCAGGTGATATGTTTATTTAGGTATGAGTAGAAAAAGAAGAACATTTTCTGTATCAGTTCTTTTTAAAAAAAACCAGTTTGTCATAATTGTGAATATTCATTTATAAAAGTATAAACCCTATAGCATAGCTAATGCTACAATTAGAATTAATATAAAACTGAACCAGTTTCTGTTTGTCTTCATAAGGCATTGTGGTGGGTTGGCCTTGGCTGGATGCCAGATGCCCTCAAAGCTGCTCTACCACTCCACTCCTCATCAGGATGAGGCAGTGAGAAAATAAGATGGACAAAAGCACTTGTGGGTCAAGATAAAGGCCATTTAGTAAAGCAAAAGCAAAGGCTGTGCGTGGAAGCAAAGGAAAACAAAAGAGTTATTCTCTACTCATCAGCAGGTGATGTTTGGCCACTTCATGGGAGGTAGGGCTTCATTGTGTATAGCAGTGTAGCAGTTGCTCAGGAAGACAAACAATGTAGTAATGAATGCCACCCCCACCCCCCACCCGCACCCCCCTCTCCTCTTTTCTCTTAGATTTTATTGCTGAGCAGACATGATATAGTATGGAATACCACTTTAGTCAGTTTGGGTCAGTTGTCCTGGCTATGCCCCCTCCCAAGGTCTCACCCATCCCTGGCCTACTGGTAAGGGGGGAATGTTGGAGAGACAGCCCTGATGCTGTGAAAGCTGCAGCAGCAGCCAAAACACTGGTGTGTTACCGACACCTTTCTAGCTACCAATAGAAAATACAGCACTACGGGGGCTGCTATGAGGAAAGTTCACTCCAGCTCAGCCAGACCCAATACAAACGTTAATGGACTGATTATTATTAAATGAGCACATCCATTATATTAGACAATAAACTGATATTCTTCATGAAAGTTACTTTCCTGGACTTTGAGGAATTTTAATTGCCTAGTTCTAACAAGTAGCATAATGCCGTGGAAGACGTTACGCTTTCACAGTAAATATATGGATTGAGGTTTCTGGTAGAAAAGCTTGCAGAAGGAAAATCCCATATAAATTTCTCATAAGCACCCTGCCATTAAATCTCTCTTAAAGGTTCACAAACAATATAGGGCTTATAAACATGATTTGACAATATTCATCTTAATGTTAGTGACATTTTCAGGAAAAAGTAGGCTGAAGTTGGAAGTACTTACTAACATAAGGCTGAGGAGTACAGCGATTAGCACACTATCTTAGTATTTATGGAAAATGGATTGGTTTTTTCCACATGGTTTGCCAGGGGCTTAGTGTTCATCTTTATATCAGAGTGGAATGATGTAGAGGCTGGAAGTCATTAAGGTACAGGAATAGGAATCGAATAAGTATCTTAGATGAAGATTAGTAACATTTGCATTATATGAGAAGTATCTTTTTTTTCCTCCTTTTTCTCTCGTTTTTTCTTGCAAAGCAAAGAGGTAGACAACCCCCCCTCCCCAAAACAGCAGCAATCTGCATTTTAATTTGAGCTCACAATAGGACACAGATAATGCTGTTTAAATTCAGTCGTAATCCATATGGAGTTGGCTCTGGTGTGTAGCTTTTTTGCTAAAGACACCAAAATAATTATTACACAGTGACCTTTAAAGAAGAAAGTTGAATATATTTTTTTATCCTATGATAGATGTTTGTCTATATTTAACCAGTTTGAGTACTCTCAGGCTAAATATTCTATGTCTTATCATGTTAAATACAAGATAATTACTGTTTGATGTATTGAGACACTGGAAGAAAGAATGTGTGGGATTAACTTCAGTAAGCATGTTTTATTTCTGTATGGTTGGTTGTTTTTTACAGTTATTTATAATAAATTTGCATCACGCCTGAGAATTGCAAACATTCTTTACTTACATTATGGAATGTGTAGGTGTATAAATAATTCAGATGGGCTAAAACACTAAGCACTGGCCAAATTGCTTGTGAAATATGATGGGAGAGACGTTTTAGGGGAAATGTAGGCACTCATATGAAAGGTTAATTTTGTGTGCTAACTGAAATTGCATTCCAAATCTTTGGGTTCACTAGCAGTGCATGCATTATACAACTCAATTCCAAGTGATAAAAATGTTGGCTGCTTGTTATGCTTCATAAATAAATACACATGTAATACCTTTGGTACAAAATTATTACAAGGGTTATCCAGGTGGTTACTGTTGTTGCTAAAGCTTTACAGTATGTTGCATTTTAATTTCTTTCACAATTTTCAGATGCTTAGAACATTCTAAAACTTCTAGGTTTGGCAGGATAATAAAAAGATGTGTTAAAGTATCTTCTTGTTTTGCAGGTCTAAATGAAATATATTATAGGTACTTTCATGAAACTGAAAAATCAAATGTATTCTTTTCTTCTCCTTTGCCAAGTATGATGCAATTCTAGCCTTCCTTTTTTTAAAAGGGCTTTCCCCATTATTTTAGTTTAGTTTATTATATTTTATTTATTTTTCTTTATTTCACTTTTTAAGTCTAGAGATATTTCAGCCTTTTAGTCTTCAGAAGATAGGAACGCTTATGCTGCCCACTTCTGCAAACTGTCTTTTCCTTTTTGCTTGGGAGGTGATGCATTTTTCAGTATGGGTATAAGCATCATAAAGATTAGCTTCTATATACATAAACCATTTCTTTCACTGGACTAAGTTCATAGTCATAAAACCTGCTGCACTGTGTGTCCATGAGCAGATGGATTCCATAGTCTTTGTCATAGTCAATGAGTATTTTATCCTGCTGCTGAAGTAATTTCACTAATAATTCTCTAAATTTCTGGGGACAACTAAGTTTGATAGCGATTTAATAACTCTGAGGCCTTTTTTCCATGAAAGTCCTTAACATATGTAACAATTTGAGGCTATGAACAGATTGTAGATGTTTAAAGAGACTTGTTGTGATTTTGATAAAGTATCTAGGTAATAAATGCCTATTAAAAGGAAAATAAAACACAATGGTGTTTTGGGTTGCATAATGAATTTTTTCCTTTTAAAATGCAAAACCTTGTCAAAACAGGACTGAAGAACTACATAAATATTCAACTTTTAAATTTATGGGTGAACTTTCAAATGTGAATACCAGATGCACATTTAACTTGTTGCTTACTTATATTTATTATTTTGGTTTATTTTATGTGCATGATTGTAAGTTTATAACTGTATTTGAGAACAATCTAATTCCGCCTAAATAACATCATTTACTTATATGGGCAGGTACATATTGTTTATGTTGGGTTTTCACTATGTTGCCAATACCTAGCTTGGGGGTATTTAAATCTGTTAATGTGCTAAAATATAAAAAAAATCTAATAAGTATAAATTTGTTTAAATGCAATTTATATTGTAGTGTGGATACAAACATTTTTTAGTAAGGAAAATTGCACTAAAAATGTCACTAGCATACCTGTTTTCTCTTGTTAAAAATGTGCTTGTAGGCAGGAATGAGCAACTACTAAAGGGTGTTTGCACATAGGTTTTTATCTCATGCCTTCAAAAAGCAAAAGATGTAGGGCTGTAGGTTGTAGGTTTTGTTTTTCTGGGCTATAGAGATGATAGTGATAAATACTGTATATAGATCCTTAATGTAAGGATAATAACTTCATCAATTAACCTTAGCAAAAAGCAAAGAAGACGACTTCATTTTTTAATAGTTCAATTTATTTTACACAATAGCTGAAAAATGTAATGGTGGAAGGTATGTATCAGACATATTTCTTTTTTGTTGGTCTTGTGAACTGATGTGTTTCCCTGCTGTAATGACAAAATTAACTGTGAGCTTTAAAAACAAAGAACTTTTCTTTGTGTCATTTCTTGTTCTTTCCTAGTGTGTGAGGTAGTTTTCTGGCGTGTGAGGAAATGAGGGATTTCCCCACCAAAAAAATCCAGCTCATGTGATCTGCACCTGAATGTGAACCAATATATGCAATCAAGAAATATATTTAAAGTACTGTCCTGATTTGCACTAAACTGCTAATGTAAATACACCTGTATTTACCAGACCAGAACCACAGAGCTGTTCCAAGCATGGGAGCTGGTGAAGCTTGGGAGAGAGACCATCTGTCCTATGAGTGCTTTGCTTTGCTTAAAGGAGAGCATACATGTGTAAGAACCGCCAGGGCTGTGAATGTCTGCTTGTGGAGGATTGATATGCAGCAGTTTTGAAGAGGGAAAGGAAGAGTACTTTTCTCAAAGAGAAGTTCGTCTGTACTTTGTTTATATAGGTCTGTGAGAAAGTCTTAAGTTAAATTGGTGTCTTTTATCTAAGAAGAGATTTGAGATGTCTTGATAGAATGACCAAAAAGTATGTGTGAGGAGAAAAGATCTGTGGTTCTTTAGGTTCCCCTTTGCAGAAAGGAGAATGGCATGGAGGATTACAGTGATGTGAAATAGAGACTAAGTATAGACAAGAGATATAGAGGGGAGTGTGCTTTTTATTACTTTGGGATTTTTAAAAAGTAATGGAGAGGTTAGGCATAGGACCAACTTTTCCAGTGGTGAGTAGATTCATCTTTGCAATCAATTTTCTCAAAGATACTGCAGCTAAGGAGAACATCTGGGCTGTGGGCTGACTTTAGAAGGTGAACCGTAGATAAAAGGTGAGATGGATGGCAGTGATTCCTTCTGGCTTTAAAATTCATGAATATGTATGTAGTTCATATAGATGAAAAGATAAGAAGACTTCCTCCATATGATAGTTCTTTCCCATCTTAAAAAAAAACAAGACCATATCATTCTCAGAGTCTTTTTGAGTACAGAAGAGGCTACACAACTGTCCAACTCTAACTAGGAGGACTCACAGCCATTCACCCTATGGAAGCCTGGCTACGTGAGCAAGATGTATGAGGAATTATATCAATTTCAGGAAGAATAAAGTTTGAAAAAATGAAGCAGCATTTTTATCCAGGATTTTCTAGCAAGTGGGGAAGTTTCTTAAGTTTGCAGTGACCAAGCAACATTCACTTTACTGTGTGAGCGCAGATACATACCTAACAGCTATTTAAAGCTTGTCATTAGTTCTAGGACCCCAGTTATGTACTGCCCCTATGTGCCTGCTCTTCTTGGGACACTCACAGGGACAGAGAGCTTTACTGAAACAAGCTTCTCTGATAAGTGTTCTGCTTCTCTTCTCCTTGATAACACATTTTGATGCTGTAATATTTGTAGATTCTATTGCCCTTACGGGTTTCTGTTGTTCAGCAGTGTGTGTCATCCTATCTCCTCCATATCATCACAGTGTTTCTGTTATCTTGTACTTGATATTTCTCATCAATGTGGTAATGAATAATACCGTAAGTATTACTTCTATGGAAAAATGTTCATGTAATAAATTGTAGTAGCATCCCATATTTTTTATTAAAGGTTTAAATGTGATACAAGGAACTCAGACTCTGTAAATAAACACAGCTGAAAGTCCTCTTTCTTGTCCTCTTACTTTGTACTGTTGTTGTTTTATGGTAGGCTATGAAAACACAACAAGGGATTAACTTTTGTTTGAAATAGCTTAGAACCTCTACCAGAGTGATGTTCTGTCAAAGGTAGTCATTTAGGTCAGATAGATAACATCAGTGTGAGAACTGTATCCTATCTGTATAACCACTGACTTCAGAACTTGTAGCAATTTCTAAAATAAACCTAGACTTTTTTGGTATATATTTTGTATTGACAGCTAATAGTTCAACTATCAGTTGAAGTGGAAACCAAAGATTAGGAATTTTAATATTTATGAGGGGAAAAATATATGAAAAATGTTAAATAAAGAGCCTATTTAAATGTAAGCCAGCACTACTCCATATGCTTTGTTTAGCTTATCTGCAGTATTCTTTATCTTATGAATGGGAACTTGAGCTGTCCTTTTTATAGAATCTGAATCAGTATTTTAACTAATAGATTTTAAGATCTTATTCCTGAAGCTTGAACTATGTGTCTTATCTGTATTTACACTTCCTTTTCTGTGACATGGTAAGAATACCTGGACACTACAGTCATTTCCAGTTATTTTAAGTAATGTCTGTCCTTGTCCAGAAAACCTGCCCTGTTCCAGCTTTGCTTAAATTATTTTCTAAAGGAATTTCCTCTTCCTCTGCTCCATCTGATAGGCATAGCCAAGAAGCATGGCTATGGTTTCCACAGCTTTTGAAGAAAGTAGGAGAATTGTAGTGTTTCTATTTCAGCTTTTCACAGTTTAAGTCATTCTTTCCAGTTTTGTATTAATAGACTGCTGTTCAGTTGTGACAAAACAATATTTAAAACCTTCATGGTGTTTGTTTAGTAACTATGAAAGCAAAAATGAATTCTTTTGACTGAAAGGTTACGTGTTACCTCCCAGCTGAAAGACAATATTTTGGAAGTCAGACAAATATAAAGTTTCAGAATATGTCTTTCTCTAATCTTGGTGTTTCATAAAACTGTGTATTATCACAGTATGTGAATTCTGCCTACACATATCCATAGGCAGTTCCTTTGGTTTTTCACCATGCCTCCCTGTACTGCGAGAGGTAAGGATTTTTTGGGTTACTTGACAACAAAAGCTTAGAAACAGAGGATAGTTTTGAAAAGGTGAATGCCATTTAAAGGGTAATAACTTTTTCATAGGAGGTTTATGAATAATTCCTGAAGACTTTGGGTTTGTTTAATCTGCCCGGACAGATTGTTCTACAAAGATGATTCTCTTAGTCCTCTGTTATGTCATAGAATCATAGAATCGTAGAATCATTTAGGTTGGAAAAGACGTTTGAGATCAAGTCCAACTGCTAACCCAGGACAGCCATGTGTCATTATTATATTTCCATTGTTAAATGGAAATAGAATTGCTATTATAATTCATAGATCCTAACTTGGCTTTTGAGTCAAATGACACTTGATGAGTTTCTTGCTTGCACTGTTAGGCCAAAAGTCTGCAAACCAGAAGCTGACAAAACAGATTGAAAAGATCTCTCAGTGGCCTAAGCAGAGGAGGATGTAGGCAATAGTAGAATGCTGTTGAAACTTGTGTTTCATATTTGTGATCAGTTTTAGGTACAATAAGCTTAAAGGTGATGAGTGAATCAAGGAAACAATGGTCATATCTATATATAAGAACAGAGATTCCTATTGAAATGGATATGAAGGAAGTAATATTTCGCAAAACTATGTGATTGCTTAGGCTAACTGCTTTTAATAGCCATTAAAAGCAATTAACATCTTAGGAATTCTTTACATTTTTCAAATTGAAGGAACATTTTAGATATAAAAGATGAGATGAATACAGGCTAATTTGAGTTAATAAAAACACGCAGATTTTTCTCAAAACATTTCTGTGATTTGTTTAGATATGTATCTGCTTAATATTTTTCAAAAAGTAAACTCGAAGAACTCCCTAAACTTCTTTAAATACTCTTCCATTGATAACTTTGGTAGTTAAGTTGAATCCTTAAGAGGCTTTCCCTTGCCTGGCATTTGGAGAAAAGTTTGCAGAACTTCTCTTTCATACAATAGATGGCACTGCAAAACATCGGCAATCAGACTGAACCTGAGGAAAGGCAATCTGACTTCTGGGCTCTCAGGATGGATTTCCATCCTTTCTTGTCTGGAAAGGTAAGGGTGAGTACCTGCCTGTACTTTGTCATCCAGTTACTGACAGCTTGGTTCTTTTTTTAGTGAGAGAGGAATACAAGAATCCTCTGGCTTCTTCATATAAACTCCTCTGACATGTCCAGCTCTGCAACAGCTAAGAGGATCAGGCAATTTGAATTAGGAGTCAGACAGAAAATGGAGGATAGATGCCACATTAACGTTGAATTCAAGGAATTAAGGCACAAAATCATATAGCTCCTGAAATATAAATACTTCTTAGATTCTTGCTGGTGTTACCAAGCCAGTGCGTAAGCATGTAAAAATTGACTTTTTAAGCATCTGTTTAGATGCTTGCAGTATTTTGCAATTCTGACTGCCCCAGTAATCCACTTCGTGCCGACACCTGCAGATGTGTAACTCAGTTTAATATGTGATTGTTTAACTATGGATAACAGATATATCCCCTAGATTTTTTATCCGAAATCCTGTTTCTTTAATTGCTTAATTAACTTCCTAAAATCTAGTTTAAAAATGTTGTTACTGACTTTTTATGTTAGCGTTTTTCTTGATGACGATGTTGTTAACTTGAGCTTTGTCTGGAATTAATCTATTTGACAGAGAATAGGCAAAAAGTTTCCTGGATAGATAAGTTAGTTGAATTCTCATAAGAGTATCATGCACATACGGCTGCTATGCAAACATATTGCAAAACCCTCTTTGGAAATTCTGTTTCGGAAGAAGCTTCAAGATCTTTAAAAGAAGAGCATATTTTGTGGCATTGCTGTTCTGTGGCAAAACATAGTGTATTATCTGGAGTATATTGCTGATCTTTGTTTACAAGGGATTCTTTCTATCTCCAAAAGTAGACATTCAATTTGTAATGCCAGTTTTTGATTCCTGCTGTTAGTGAGTACATTGTGAGAGATAATTGTATGGTGTGGAATTGGTACAGAAGTGTGTTTACAGCATCAACCTTCTCATTGTTTTGAATAGTGGTAATTTATAATGAAAGATTTTTATACAATGTTTACTGATAGCATTAAGATACCTCTAAGATATTTTTTGTCTTCAAACACAGTTATTTCACAATCCCTCAAAAATATTTTTGGGAGGCACATAATGAATGTTACCATGTAAGACTATACTAAGGAAAAACATTTGTGAAAGGGGGATGTATGCCATCATCTGGCCTGGAGCCACTTTGGGAACTCTCTTGTGCTGAAGTCAATACCAAAAGCAGGATTGGCCAGGGATTATTTCTTGTCATTTTCTTACATTTTACCAGTGTTCCTATATCCAGAGGCAGCTGTCATGTTCTAAGCATAAAATAATCTTGAAAAAAAAACAGGGACGCTTCATAGGCATGTGATCTCCTCCTATCCAACGTACCGGAGGGTAGGAGTTCTAAAGTGCATCAACTCTCTCAAACTACTGGTTTGTTTGGTTGGTTGGTTGGTTTTTTGTTTGTTTGTTTTGTAATTTATTTTCAATAAACAAGGTCATCACTTCATTGCTTTTCCCAAGAAATCATTTGTGGCTATGGGACTGTGAAATTTTCTTCTGCTCTATGTTCCTAAATACTTATTTATTCTATGTTAAAACTATCTTTGCCTTCTGAAAAAGGCATCAGGTGTTTGTGAGTTGGTGGGGGTATGGCTGGACATGGCAAACCAGTTTCAAGGGCAGCATGATCATGTAGCCACCTAGAAGAAAGGAAATAGCCTTAGCCATTGGAAATCACCTTCCCCTCTGAGAGACAGTTAGCTCTTCTATTCCCTTAAGTATGCTTATTTTGCTTCTGTGTGAGATTTAATAAATGTTACAGTGCTTATAACTTTAAAGCTACTTTTCTTTAAGGCTTTCTGAACTTGTGTCACTTAGCTTTTTGATCATTCAACCAAGCTGCTTATGTGACTTTCTTGTGAGTGACTCATGTTTGGAAAAAACAGTTGATATTTGTACAGTTCAAGATCTGCTAAGTACTTAGTGCTTTGTAAAAGTGACTATTCTCGTTCTGTGAGAAACAAAAGATGCTCCTGCCAGTTGGCCAAGGACATACATCAGCAGCCTGCCCTTTCAGCCAAACCTAGGTGCTCAGTCACAGCTGACCAAAACCAAGATTCTGAGGAAATATATCTTGAGAAAAACTGAACCAAATGGGTAAACCCAGTTAAATCTAGGCCCTGTCCAATTCTTTGGCATTGAGTCTATGGACATTCTTTCTCCAGACATACTTTGAAGCTGTGAAAGCCTAATGAGATATAGAACTCCCGTGAGTTAGCTGGCTTTCTGCCTGGAGATTAACTTCATGGACCCAGCTCTCCCAGAAGGAAAATTTCAGAGCCACCTGTGTCTGTAGATGTTGTCAGACCATCCCTCTTGAGGGATTCAGACCAAACTGTGATTCTTGTACTTCTTGCTGTGTAACTCACCAAACCAATTATCTGTCTCAATTTTACCATTTCTTTTGCTCATAATAAGCATATTACCTACCTACATTTTATCAGTCCTGTGAGAATTCTTTAGCTAATATTTCTACAGGTTTATAGAAGTACAAAATGTTTTCTAAATACACTTTCTGAGAGTACATGTTATTTAAAGAATAGAATCATTACTAGAACCATCAAATTGCTAATTATGAACTGTATTCTGGTCACTTCTGTCTCCTAACTCATTCTGTGGACTTCAGACACATAAATGATTTGCTGACTCTTTTTTTCTGTATGTTTTAAAAATGGCATATCTATTCAAATTGTTTTCCACATGAACTTACTAAGATAATAATTTTATATAGTTTTTAGTGTTTTATTAATTTAGTCTTTTCTTTCCATAACCAGCTCATTCTATTGGAATTGAGTTTTTGAAGAATTAACTCTGTTGTTAGGCAAAATCCAATGATCTCTCAACCACACATTCAGTGTCATCACATGAATAATCATGAGTCAGAAATGCAGTACAAAAAATTCTTTGCTCTTAAAACAGAATGTATGCAGGAGGGGTGCCCCTCAGGGAACTCATTTATATTCCAGAAATTCAGAAATTTGGATGAAGATAAAGTAATGTTTTCCTGTGTCGGCTTTTTGTTAAAATTTTCTTTTTAATTGGTTAAATCTTTGTGATTTTTGTTTTGTCATACTGTCCTGCAAATACACATATCCATGTACAACAAGATTTTCAGTTTTCTGTAATAACTGCACATGAAAATACTGTTTATGACAAGGTAAGCAAATATTATATTTCTGTGAACACAGAAATGCAGTCAAAATCTCAATTCTTGCATGAAACTAGATGTGAAATAATACTGTTTGTCTGGGTTATGCTCATGTTATAAATCCCATCGTGAGGGTTAGTGAGGCAAACACACACACAGAGCCTCTGTAGGTGATTTTCCTTTATATGCCTTGCTGTCCTATTCACAATTTCAAGCTGCATTTTTCTCGCTGTATGGTCTTGTTGCTGGTTGGGTACGTTAAGGCAGATTACTGTCACACACGTGAACACTCACCAGAAAGTCTTTGGACCAGTCCTGTTAAATCCACCAAAATTGTCATTTGCATGGATTTTTATGCTTCAGTGTTACCAAACTGGATTATATATAGGAATATCCTTGGGCCCTGGCTCATTAGTTCATTCCCAAGGAATTCCTGGGCACGGTTTTGAAGCCAAAGTAAAACCAGCAGGCAGTTTGTTTGCACTTACCCTGCTTTGGAGAATGAGACTTTCCTAGCATAGATGCAATTGTTCCATGTAAGTTGGCCTCATTGCTCAGGAATGTTTCTGGGTACATTTAATTTAACAACATAGATGTAGCCTAGATGTCCAACCCAGACAACACTCTGCTCACTTCCCAGCAGTATGTAATTTGTTAAGCTTGATGCTCCAGTTAATTACATAGAGTAGACATCCGTGCAGGCACAGAAGCACCCTGCACTGGGAGATAAGAGCCTGTCTCCTGCCAAAAGGATGTGCAGTAGCTGTAGTGCTTAACTGTAGAGAGAGGATGGACAGTCATGAAGGAAAAAAATACCTGGAATGCTGGCCCTTGCAGCCAACCTTGCTGTTTGCTTCCCTGATTTTTGACCCTATACTATCGCATTCCAGGCTGGAAAGGGCTCTTACTCCAAGTATGTTATCTTAACAGTGGAGACACTTGTTGATGACATTGGAGATCTTCTACTCTGAAATGTAGGTTGCCTAAAAAGAAGGTCTTTGGTAAAGCTGTAAGAATTATGCAAAAGGAAGATGACACCATCATTTCCCCTTCATTTCTTCCTACATTTACAAAAGGGCTATCATTTCTGCATTAGTTGTCTGTCCTCTGAGGGAGCTGAAAAGCCAAAGTCCTGAGTAGAGGGGGGATCTTCTAGTGCTTCTCACTATTTGGCTTTAGTTTCTGGTTCAGTGTTCTTGACCATGGGTACACCAATGATTTTGCTGTAGTTAGGGGAAGGAGGAGAGTGGAGATATATTAAATTGATCCCCTTAGGTTATTACTTTTAGTCACTGAGATTCCTAAGTAAAGCCTAGCCTATTCTGCTTGGTCTGCCAGCCCTTAGACTGTCATCATTGACAGCATGAAATTCTGGCTTCACTAAAGGCAATGGAGACTTCCAGCTCTGATTCAGTTTTATAAAAACAGGCATATAGTGATTTTTTAAACACCCTAGGATATTCCACCTGGCCTCCATATTCTGTCCAAGAAAGGTGTAGGATTCCTTTTCTTCCTTTCTCATATCTGCTAGGTGATCTGAATATGTTAGTACAAAGTCAAATAGCTCTAAATGCTCATATTTACATTACTGAATAAAGAGCCTCCTTTCATATAGCAAACCAGGATTTTTCTCTTCTGTGCTTGGGTTTTTATAGCCACAATGTTTGCCTACAGGTGCTTTGTGTGGTTGAAGTTTTGATTGTGTGCTTAATAAAAGATTAATCATAATCTTCTTCTTCTCTGTTTTTACACTTTTCCCATGCACATGTGGCTTTTGTAACCCAGTTGCCCAGTGACTGCTCCTGATTGTGTTTGGTTGATCCATGGCAAGGCAATAGACATAGATCATCAACCTCCTCTGGCTTTCCTTCTGTAAATTTGACCCATTTACTTTTCTCCTTCTCTGGATCTTATCATTCCATTAATTTCTACAATCACTTAGATTTTGGAGCAGCACACAGGCATCTAACAGAAACTCAGGACAGCATGCTTTCCTGTCATACTTGCATTTACAATGAGTTGTGGGGTTTTGGCCTTATAATAAACCATCCTTTATCTGATCTTTCCATGTTAGAATGTGGAAACTACATGTCTTTAACAAAATTTCTGTGGCTATTATGGGTTCAGTTCAAAACCCATATTACTTGGAAATTCCTGTAAGATACGCATAGTTCATTTTAATGTCTGCTCACTCTAGAATAGTTAAGGTTCTCAGCTGTGATAAAATGGCATCATTAAACTCTATTACTTTGCTGTTCCTTTATGAAAGGCAGGGTAAAAATCCTTTATATAATAAGGAATTGGCAATCTGTTTTCTGCATAGAAAGTTGTGAAAACCACAACTATTACACTTCCTTCTTACATTCTTCCTTAAATTTCCTTGAACCAGAATAGCTGCAGAAAGCCTGGGAGTTAGGCAGTCTGTGCACATACAGCAATCTTTGATAATCATCATGTTTCATAAACTTTCAGTTATGCTCTCTCACTTGTCATTTGTCCTGTATCCCATCTATGGGGTTTCAGAAATTACTGCATTGATTTGAGGCGTTTTATTGGTGGTATGCTTGGCCAGATGCACTACAATGCAGGTGCCTAATTATTCACATGTTTCTATTTCAGTCATGTCTTTTGAACTTTATTTTTACACTTACTGGAATATAATATATGCAAGATTATCTGCAATGTTTATCTGATGGGTCAGATGCCTTCAAAACCAGGATTTTTTAAAGAATAGATGATCCTTGGGAATGCACCATAGTAAACATGAAGTTGCACAATGTATTTTTTATTTTATAGCCAATAAGATAACTTTCTGGCTAGGCCTGTGATGAAGTTCTCAGGTAGCAACAAACGTAATGTAGTTTTCAGGATAGACACAAAGTAGCGTACTATAAAGGCAAAATGGTATCTATTTCTTTAAGTAAGAGTGTAGCATTTAGGAAAGTGAATCAGAAAAATATGAGTTCTTTTTTCATAAGTATGGAGACTCTCTAGAAAATAGGGACAAGTGACAGAGTATCAGCGTGCATTATGGTTGAGTCTGGTGTGGATAACAGTTTTGAATAAATATCCTTGTATAAAAACATGAATGAGCCATAACGAAAAAGCAGGAATCTCACTTTTGTATCTCTAGACTGTCTAAAAAAAAATATTGTTAGCTGGCTAATATGATGAAAATATCAAGCTGTACAATATTTTAACTTGCTTCACTAGCTATAAAAGTATTTTGATCTAAACTTTATTATTGCGAGTTAGAACTAGCCTGCCTGGGTATATATGTAGTGCAACCTTTCTTATCTTATTCACTGGCATGTTACTTTTCACACACTTAATGCTTCCACGTTGATCTGGTTTGTGAAATGTAAGAACTGGCAAGCACTTGCAGTACTTCTTGGCTACAAGAGTGGTCCTCTTTTTTTTTTTATTGTAAATGTCACTGGCACCATGGGCCGAAGAATATATATCGGTGGGGTGAAGTACTTTGCCAAGCTTTACATGCTTTTCCACTCATCCATGGCATCAAGATGCTTTGCATCTTTCATTGGCATGACAGTGCTGTAGTACTGCTGTTCCCATGACATGCACTTTTTTCCCAAACATCTCAGAGATTTTGGACCATACAAATGAACATGGGTCTCAAGCCATCCTGGGGTCTTTTTAGTCAATGAGAACTTTACCCTGGGATGACATAGGCAACAATTCTAGGCATGAGAAGCATCTTTTTTTGATTAATATGTCTAATACTTCTTGCAATTACTGCAAAAATTTTCTACCTCAGGACAGCTCTGTATAAAACTTAACAATTTCCTTGCTTTTATGAGTGCAGTGTTAAAAGACTTAGGAAGAAAAATTCTATATAATATCAAAATTTCACTGCTTTGTACAGCCCTACATGCCAACAGAAGTTATTCAGTTGTTTTCCTAGCCCAGATTGAACTAAAGTACTTGATATCATGAATGAACCTGGCAGTTCAGAGGTAATATTGTGTATGCGGTGCCAGAGGCAACAATATTCACAGCATGTAAGGAATTTACTGCACATTAATATCAATATAAAATATGTGACTCAGTCCCACCATGCTAACATTAAAACTCTTCCACAGTTCTGAAACTGACTCCTTGTTTTTCTAGAGGTGATGCCGAAGGAAATGAAAATCAAAGCTAAATAGCCTGTAGTAGGTAAAAGGACTGATACAAAATAAATTTTCAGGGACAGTAGAGGTATTTTCAAGTTATGTGAAAGCAGTTTCTGGGATGCTGTGGTTACAGAGGCAAAGTGCTTTTTGTCAAGCTGTTTAATAGTTATGAAGATAAAATTACAACATACGTTATCAATTAACAAAATGTAAATTTGCTAAAGTTATTATACATTCAGAAATTACAGAAGAACAATTTCCTAGAGCATAGACATAAATATTCCTTTCAGAAGCAGAAGGAATTCACAGGCACACAAAATATACTTTAGTTATGCCTGTGTTAAATAGCTTGCTTTTGCCCATGTAAAAAGAGTTGATAGTCTGTGAGGTCAATGCATACCAGAGGTGTCTGTATCTCACCCATCTGAATGGTCATCTTATAATTAATTTCATGGACTCTAAGGGAGAGAAAAAACTCTTTTCAACCTACACATATAGTTACAAATACATATTATTTAATATTTGCAGACTGCCTAGTGATATAAATCATTATGTAAGTGCTAACTTCAAGTAACATATACAGTAAATTTATTTGTTAAGGGGTTTTCAGGTATAGCCTGTTCTTGTGTGACTATCGAGACTGATCCTTTGATACTTGCTTAAATATGAAAAGAATAATTGAGCTAAGTTAATATTTGAAATAAATAAGGAGTATCCAGATGTATGAGACAAACCACAAACCAAGTAGAGATAATCTGTTCGTGGCAAGCAGCAGAAGATATCATGTTCTATGGGAAATGGCCAGTATAGAAAATATGCAGAAGAAGGCAGAAGATAATGCTGGGGGACCTGGGGATGCTGGTTGATGCCTGGCTGAACACAGACCGACGGTGTGCCCAGGTGGGCAAGGCAGCAAACAGCACCCTGATTGTAACTGAAACAGGGTGCCAGCAGGACAAGGGAAGCTATTGTCCCCCTATACTTGGCACTGCTGTTGCTGCACCTCGAGTCCTGTGTTCAGTTTTGGGCCACTCAATCAAGAGGGACATAAAGGTGCTGGAACATGTCCAGAGAAGGGCAATGAAAATGGTGAAGGGTCTGGAGAATGAGTCTTATGAGGAGCAGCTGAGGGAACAGGGGTTGTTTAGTCTGGAAAGGAGGAGACTCAGGGGGGCATCTTATTGCTCTCTACAGCTACCTGAAAGGAGGCTGTAGGCAGGTGGGGGTAGGTCTCTTCTCCCAGATAGCAAGTGTCAGGACAAGAGGAAATGGCCTCAAGTTGTGCCAGGGGAGGTTTAGATCGGATATGAGGAAACGTTTCTTCCCTGAAAGGGTGTTGAAACATTGGAACAGCTGAATATATTGTGTGTATCATATAATATTGCACAAGATTGAAGTTTCACTATAGGTGTGTATTGGAAGAGTTGCAAGGTCATCAGTCTGCTTTTTAAAAAAACTTATCAGTTTATGTATTTGTGATACAGTTTGAGCACATCCTTATGTTTTGGCAAAAGTATAGCAAGAATTTTTTACAATTAAAAGAATCATACATAGATCATAGCTAAAATTTTACCAGCAAGGAGGCTTGCAGTGTTCATTTTACTTATAGCAGAGACCCTTCCCTACATGTAGTTTTATCCTACTTAGGATTAAGTAGTATTTATAAAGGATAATTGCTTGTATTGATAACGCAATAATGTCTTCTTCAATAATTAACATTCAGATTTATCATCAAATCATATTTTTAGCTATTCATGTGCTTAAGCTAGATTTTTTTTAAATAAACTTTTTATTTTATGTGCATGGTTAATTGAATTTCCATATTAAAAATTCCCATTTGTCATCAAGCATAGACTAGTTTACATATGACAACTCCATGAAAAATGGGCTAAGAGAAGCCAAATAAATTAGAGAAAGCTCATGAGATTGGTTTTGCAGTTGATGTCTTTCTTTTTTTCTGGTTTAATGGACAACTGATTGCGAAAAGATGCCGTCCAATTGCAGTTGTGTATAAATCTGCATTTCAGTGATAAGTCATATTAGGTTGTGTTCTTAAAAAGCTGATACAGCCTAAATTATAAAGGGATTTCCAGTCTCTGACCCTTAAACATATGCACAACAAACAATAAACAACAAAAAAGTACCCTGATACTGCATAGCCGACAAAAATAGGATGTTCTTTTGTTTATGAGGGTACCTATATTTCTTCTACAGTTTCAAGTATGCCACTGTCCCTGAATAATGTAACACAGGCCATACTTCCACTATGTGGAGCCTCCAGGCCTAGTAGAAACAAGCTGACCCAACAATCTACTGAAATGCAGTATCATACAGAGACACCAAACCCACTCCAGGTCTTTGAGAAGCCCCGGTCCTGTGGGTTATGAAGCCTGGTACTTTGCCAGAGCCTCTTAGAGGTAATGAACTTAGCTATGATACCAACATATCTGTAATGCTTCCAGTTCCACTTCTGGCTTGTTCAAGGCTAGCTGGGGTCTTTTACACACATTTTGTTATTCTGTATTAAACATCACAGAAATTATTTAATTTTTCACTCTTTGGGGCTTTTACGATATTTTTGAATGCCAAATTATCCTTAAGAATTAATCATAATTTAATCATAAATTATTATATGATTCTGATCATAAATTTAAGCTGAGTTTCCCAAGCAGCACAAGAGTTTGAGTAATATCATTTTTACCTGTCTAGTACTTAGACTCTAGTATTTAACTCTAGTCACATTGCAGCAAGTGAATGATTGCATGAAATCTTTGGTTCTGTTTTTAAGAGATGCTCAACACTTCCAGGTACGTAATGAGTGCCCTCAGGTGTACAGGTTGACATAGAAGCTCAGAACATTTAGTCCTGCATCTCCTAAGGGACTTGTAGAACTTTGCAGCATACTGCCATTGGTACAGCATGGAAAAAGTCACAAGTTATTGTTATTCCAACTTGCTCAGCAAATGCTAAGTGGTTCTCAAGAGCCTTTTACGTCATTGATAGTCTTAGACTGTTTCTGTTAAAACAGGGGCTGTGGAATAGACCTCTTTCTGTTACATTTCTTTGTAAAGTTCATGTAATTACTTCTGTGTATTAATATTGAAGTGCTTTGGTGCCTTTCTTCCTACAGTTCTAGTACCCTACCAGTTATGAGGACCACTGCGATAGCAGATCTTTGCTTGGAAAAGCAGGATTAAAATATATACTTGTATAACAGATTTTACTTTTTAACTTTCCATGACTTCTTATAAGCATCTGTTAGTTCAAAATGGCCAGTGTTCTTTTTATCTGTAACTCACTGTAAAGCTGTAAAGCTCAGGGGAAAAAAAACAATCGGTGTATGGAAAACAGAGGAGAGGTAGTGAAATAGAAGTAGAGAGGGCAGATAAGCATTTTAAAATCTAAATTTGAAAATTATAATGTGAAGTAGGAGACTATATGAAACCTTGACAATTCTTTACCCCAAATCTAACACCTCTTTCATAATTCTGCATGTGAGAAGTGTAAATGCTGTATCTTAGATCTATATATTAAGCCTTCAGTTTATCCTTGAAGAAACAATTAGTTTTGAACAGCTACATGGAAAATAATGATTTGTGATTGTGAATGCCGACAGAATCAGAATGACAAGGCTAGAGATATTGTAATATATCTCATATGCCTTGGCTTAGAAATGGGGGAATGTTTTCTGTCAAGCACACATTATCTCTAATTGCTTGATTATTAGATTCTTGTAAGTAGTAGATCAAATTAAACATAAAATAACAAATGGTATCAATATGGTACCTTGAACCATCATTCTTTGTGTCTGTTGTCTGCTAATTGTTCTTTGTGAAACCCTTATATTGCTGTGAAAGGTAAAGAAAAGACTGTGTATTACTAAGACAAGCAATAGCAGCACATCTCTGTCCTGAGTTCCACCATTTTCATTTCTTTATTTGAGAATGAAATCCGTATCAATTTGAAAATGACCAGTTGACACTAATGCTCACTCACATCTTGATTAGAAAATCTGTCTAATGATCAATACAAATATCCACCTCCTTTGTTCCTTAACCATCCATTCAATATGTCAAAATTGTTTTATTTAAAAAAATATATAAGGTAATTCAATAAACATCTTTGTTAACTTTTTCTTGAACTGTTCAGAGGGCTATTTTAGGAGGACTTCCTCATACTCAAATATACTCTTCAAATCTAAATTCAAGTATATCATATCAACTTTATGATGTTACTTTTATTGATTGGGCTTATCACTTCCATTGTACATCTGATTAAGACAAAAATAACTTTTACATCCTAATCTGAAGTTTTATTTATGCTTTGCATGAATATTTTACAGTTAAAAATTCTAGTGATTCTGGTCTTGTAAAAAAAAAAAAAGTTTTTTTTTACTTATTTACTGAAATAAGTAAGCTAAAGTAAGAATGTAACTGTTTTTTCCCGGAGTAGTAGCAGTAATAATAATATATACTTTCATTTTCTTACACAAATTTTCCTGAACTAACCTCACATTCTAAATGCAGTTGTCAAATACACTGACACAGATCCAGAGTAAATAGAAAACACTGTATAAAATTAACAAAGACCCTGTAATCCATCAAGTTACACGGACTTTCTAGGTGTGCCTGTTGCATTATTATTTCTCTTTCTTTATTATTTCTACTTAAAATGCTTCAGTTATTCCCAAAATGAGATTAGAGAAAGTAGAATATTATTTGTGTATGTTAAACAACTAACTAGAGTGTTTTAGTAGGGTGACCCAGCACTTCACTGTTATGAAGCAGAAGTATTAAGCATATAGTCTTTTCCAAGTGGGGGTATGGGTGGGGAAGCAGGAAAGCTGGAATTTAACGAGATCTAAGCTTTCAAACCCCCCAAAATTGATTAGGGCTCCCAAAAATGTAGTAAAGGGTAGCTGGACACCTAGAAGATGTAAAGTATTTATTACTCAGGTGCTAAGTACTGATATTTAGAATGCTGGAATATTAAGAAATATTGACTAAGCTTCTTAAAAATTAATGCCACATGTTAAACAAACCCTAGTTAATATATAGTTTCTGTATCACTGGTGTTAACACTGACATATTTTTACTTTAGATGAAGAAAGGATTAAAATTAAATTCTCAATGTACCAAAGTGATCAGCAGCTCCTGGCCTCAATATATGCTATGCACTATTTAATTTAAATTAGTGTCTGACATGACACTTAATGAGATAATTTGGGAACACAGTAGTAATAGGGAGTACTACCTTGAACTAGGGACATGACTCAGCCTAATAACCTGAAGACATTAGGTGACACTGGAGCAGTTGATTTTAAACTACAGCCTGAGAGTTCTTTCCTTTTGTGTGGAGTTCAGTGAGATAATTAATTTTGCAAAATAATTAGGGTCAGAAGAAAGTTACTTTTGGAAATCTCTCTTGACTGAGTAACTCGAAATCTGAAGAACAGTGAGCAGTAAGAGATTCAGTAGCTACCTAACAATTAGTTTTCTTCATCTGTTTATCATGGTAGCTTTCAATTATGTACAATTTATTCCATGTGCTACTGTAAGCTCCAAGCATGAGAAGCAAGTGAGCTAAATTAACTGACATTCATCTTCATGAGCTTCTCAGCTGTTGTAAGCTTTCCAGCAGAGCATGTGCCTTCAGTCTGCACTTGTGCAAAATCGACTTTACAGTCTGAGGTTTTGTGGGAGCTTTTATGTGTAGGGTGATCGGACAGGCCTGTGTTACTGCATTAGCTTGGTTATAGCCCAATAGAAAGAGTATGTCTTTCATGCTTTTCAAGAAGGATGTGAACTCTGAGTCAGCTTTTAGGCCTTTTATGATTTTTCAGATGCCAAGTGAAGACTTCAGTAAGAAGAGGAATGTTCATTATCCCCAAAGGGCATTCATAATGGGTCCCAGGTAGAAAACCAAATAAATATTTAAAGTTATTTGCAGCACTTAACCATTTAAATGTAATGAGAGTGCATGTAGCCACTGTAGTCTGCTTCTGGCTATGCATAACTCCTAAGTGATTTCTAAAAGGAAGGTGCTCCTGGGAAGTAAGTTGTTCAGGCTTCTTCGGTCAGTGTTTGAGATGGATCTGCACTGAGAAGCGTAGTGACATCAGGGGGAATCTGAATCCACAATATTGTGCAAGCCTGAAGTTTTTAATCTCCAGATTTTCACGGTTTAAAATTGCATCTGTCTGAAATGTACCAGTTAAAGGATTTTTCCAGCAGTGTCTCCTGATCCAATGAGCTTTTAATTATTTCTGCATGAATTTTCATGAGAAAATTAAACTCTAGATTTTGTTGCTATGAGAAATGCGAAAATATGACATTTTTAACTGGGAGAATCAGAATCTCATTTAACTATATTTAAAATGTAATCCTGTACCCTTGCTCTAATTCTGTTGCTTAGTTTTCATTATAAAAGTGGAAAGTAAGCCAAAAAGAGTGTATTGATGGCCTACAGTAGCTGAAACAGCAGTTCATTGGGAAGATTGTGCCACAGCAACTACAGATGCAGGGCTTTTTTTGGTGCCTGCCACCCCGCCTGCCAGTTGCCAGGCAACACTGGCAGCCCCAGCATGCAGCACATTGCAGATAAACCCGCACGGGGCTTTCTCTGCACATACCTTTTTCCATCTTGACTTTAACCATTCCTGATTCCTACTCAGTGGTTGTATCTTTTTACATTGGAGATGCATTTATTACTATTGAAGACCACTCTAGTAATAACAGTTTGCCTTTCACGTTATTTAATACCTTCACTTCCAGTGTGACTTACGCATACAGAAGTTGCTCTGTGAAAAACAGTCATTTTTTGGATGGGGCAAGTAACTGTTTAGTCACATCAGCAGAACTCACAGCTTTTTGGGACATAAAATGAGAAAGATTGCACCTATTTAAACAACCGGGCCCCGGTTTCAACAAGTGGACTTAAGTAGACAGGATTTAATTATACAGCTGTAATTTAGTCAGAATGAGTTAATGCTTTTGCTCTTTGAAGATATTTCCTCTCCTTTTTGTTCACTTTGCAAATCAGGGTTAAGTTCTTTGAAATCTAGTGCAAGGAAAAGAGCACAACCACTTAGCACTGACCTTGCAACTTTTCTTAGTGTATTTAAAAATAATACATTGTTATCTACTCCGTCCCTGTTAGAAACATGCAGATTTTCCTTTGTAGGTCACTAATTTGAATAAGCAACCTGTGTAACACGATGGATTCTCAGGTCACAAGGGTTTAGTAGTAGACTGAGGAATCATGAGCAATTGTTGCATAGGCTTGTTTGCTTTTTCAGTACTACTTACCACCTCATTTGGACTGAAGTCTCTTACTGCTATACCTGGCACTGTTGTTACCAGAACTGCTGTTGGCAGACAGTGAAAACGAAGGACTGGAAAGAAAAGGCAGCTTCCAATGCTAGTGGTTAGGAAAGAACCAACAGCACATTACCCATATTTGTGTATCCACAGGCACTTTTACAGCCTTGTTTAAAGAGCTGCTAATTATTAATTTAAAATATCCCTTCCCCCATTAATACAATGATACCTTGGTTGTATGTGCTGTTACCTGAAACATGAATATAATAGAAACCTCTTCATAATAAAAGTGGAGGAATTCTGCTGTAAAAACCTCTTAATAAAAGTTGAATAATTCTTCTTGGACAGCTTGAATTCAAGCTATAGTTGCAGAATCACAATAGAAGGCAAAATAATACGATAAAAGAACATTGCTTGCTCCACCTTGAATTTGGAGCTCATTACTATGGGTCAGACATTGCTAGCAATAAGAAGTAGCAGATCCACATTTCCTGCAAGCATTACTGGCTGAAATTTGGTGAAGGATGATGTCAGTGGTGCTATTGTCATCCTCCCAGAGCGTAAGTGTCCAGTCTTGTAGTTACAGGTGTTGCAATCAAACCTGTTCACTCTGAGGAAACCTGGCTTTACACTGCTGTAAATCTCCCCATGCTTGTTTTTGTCAGGTCATGACGTTACATGGTAGCCTGTTGTTCACTTCAACAAAGAACAGGTGAGAAGGCTGTACATTCAGCACAAAGCTTTTATCAAAAGGCAGACCTTATAAATCACTGCTCACACTTTAGAAAGGAAAAAAAACTTAGATTTTTTTAATTTTTTTTTTTTTGCTTCTGTTAAGTGTGCAAAGAGCTTTTCAAAGCAATCTCCTTCAGAGTAATTAGGAGGAAGAGGGATCGTTCAAACTATTCTTATTTCTGACACAGTATCTAGATAGCCTTCCTGTTTGGAAAAATCAAGCTTTCTGAATGCCTTTTACTTAAGCCCATGATGTTTTAGTGATCTTTTCTTGACACAGGCATGCAAGTTTAGGAGTCAGAGAGCATATAATTTTATACTTGGGCTCCAGCAAGTATGATAGTATGCAGATCTGCTTAATGGCAGCTTCTAATAATGCAACAATAGATATTATGACTTCAGTTGTCAGCTGCCCACACACAAAGCCACCTACATGTCACCAGAATCCAAAGCTGAGATTTCAGATTTATATTCTGAGACCTATAAGGTTATTAAGAAAAAACTCTTCCTGTCACTGAGAAGATGCTTTTGGAGAAGTTCTTCTTCCAACCAACAAATGATCTTGATAGGAAATTTGGTACCGTATCAATATTCCAGCTTGGTGACAATTTTGTGATAAGGAGGAAGGAAGAGTTTGGAGCTAGTACAGCTACAGTTACCAAAACTTGGTTTTCTTCTCAGTCCCTGTAACTCCTTTGATCCTGTTAATGGTTTTAACTTCACCATGAATATATTTGTGTGTTTTGTAAGTTAGGAGTTAAAATACTTCAGTGCTAGAGTGTTATACAAGAAGTGTTTCACATAGAAAGCTTTTAAACGTAACACTACTAACTAAAGTAAAATTCTATAAATATAAAATTTTAGTGTTTAAATATCTCGTCTCTGTGACTTTGCACCTGAATATTTGGACCTTTTGCAAATACTTCTGTTTTTCCTTACTGGAAGCTAAGGCACTATATAACAGAACTTCATTTAATGCCTGAAAAGTACCCTGTCAGGTGAGTGAGAAGCAGCCCGATATTGCTTTACTTTTGCTATTCTAAATGTGCTGCTTAGCAACTGTTTTGAGGACAATGTTAGGAATTTCCCCATGGATACTTTGTTTTATTGTTTAGAAAACTCACAACAGTAATGTGGTTTTTTGTCATCAGTTTCATGTTTTGTGCGGTGCAGGAGCGGGCTGGAAACCCATGCATGGCAATCAGTTAGCTGAGGGGAATGTGCTCGAGCTTGTCTAGACAACAATTAACATGATGAGGCATGTTTGCAGAGCACAGGGGAGTGGGAGACGGGTGGCGCCAAGGATGGCACCAAGGAAAGATAACACCTTGCAGTTAATTGCTGGTAGTTAACCACCAATCGGGGATTGCCCAGTATGTAAGGCTTAGCTTCAAGAACCAATCTGTTTAAAACGCGCAGCTTCTGAAAGTGTACAAAAACTCGTGCTTCTGTACAATAAATTGACATTTGCTTGCATCAAGCTGCGTCCCGTCTCTTCATTCGCCGCAGTGCGGTAATGAACTGAAAGGGTTTCAAAGAACTGTCACGTCCTCTATACAAATCCTAAAGAGCAGCAGAGATTCAGTGAGGGAAGAAGACTCCGTGTGACCATATAATACAAAAGCTCTGCCTACTCCTTTATACTTCTGGTAATGGGGGCTCATAAAGTTTTCTGACACTGCACATTACACAGCTACTGGGTTGCGCTACAACCCAGTTGGTGTGACTTGCTCTTGTCCCGTTATGTTTTGAGGCAGTCAAATCAGCAGAATTTGCTGCTGCACGGAAGCCTCAGGAAGCTGCATTACAGTGTACCTGTCATATGCAGGACTTGAATTCTCAGCCCAGCTCTTGGAACTTGCTTATGTGCCCAATAGACAAGCACAAGAAAAATTACTAATGTAATTAAAGGTTAGTCCTGGATGGCAGACAGCAGGAATATCTTTCCAGTCAATCTCCAGTTGCAAGTTATGTAACTTCGAACAAACAGATTGAGGTTAAAATTTGGGCTCTCTCCAACGTGAAGTAGTTTCATCTGACAAGGTGCAAACTGGGGTGTTAACTGTGTGATATTGGCAGTAATATGATAAAATGTCATTATTTATGCCATTTATTTCAAGGCGGAGTAAGTGGTGAATGTAATATGACAGGAAAAATAAAAATCAAATCACAGTGTATCAATCTATGTTAATGCTAACTCCAGTAGGTCAAAACAGTTCCTTAGATGCAGACTTGGTGGGCCAGAATATGCCTCTTTGCATATTCTGCATCCTTCTCTGAGATAAGACTTTTTTCCTTTGTAAGTGCAGATCTAGCTATATTGCCATTCTTCCTTCACCAGCTCAAAAATAACCTAGCAGCTGCACAGGAGTTGGAACCTTCTAATTAACTCCAAGAAGCTTGAAGTAAGACATGGCAGATTTTGAGAAGAAAAAGTAAGTAAATCGGAGCAATAGATTTTCTGAGTTTTGGACATCTAAAATTAATTTTAGTTCTAATAATGTCAGTGGGCATGTTGCCATCCTCTTCAGCTGAAATGGCATATGGCCCTCTATGAGGTGCCAGTTGGGAAGCTATTATAAGCGGTCTGGTAACTAGAATCAGTGTAGATTCTTTACCACTAATGACTGATTCTCAGTTGGACAGTGAAATATAAAGTGAGGGATAAATGGTGAGGAAAAAAAATATTTAAAATGTGTCTGAAAGCTTGACTACAGCACCTTTACAGATGTTAGATATTACTCAGTGTTAAGTTAGCTCTTCAGAGAGTTTTAAAGTTCAGGTACTTCGACCACATTAAAAAACCCCAAAACATTGCTTTGTATCTTGTGGAAAAAATTATGCCTAACCGTTGACTGTGTGTGGCTAACCCTCTACAATATCCCTGGGACTCTCAACAAAAACTGGTCTCTTGAATGGTCTGACTTTGTGTTTACAACTGGTTGTTTACTTGAACCATGTTTTCAAAACAGGAAACATGCAAAATGAAGACACATTGATGAATTAAAGTGGACTTTGTTTTTCCAAAATGAGTAAAATGGAACAGCTGGCAGGAGAGAATACCATTCTGTAAGCAGGAAGCTGTGGCAAACATGTCGAGTTTGTACTGAGTGAAAAAAATCTCATTAGAGCACTGTAAAATTATTCTAGAGCTCTGTGTCTGTATAGGACTTAGTATCTGTGTTACTGACTCTTTGTTGATGGCTGCTTTTTTAAAAGAGAAAGATTTTGTTTTATAGAACAAAATAGATAAGCTCATTTGTCTCTACCAACATGAATTCTAACATTGATATTTTAATGTATTCAGATATACTTTTTCATCCTACTCTGCAATTTGCTGTACTTGCCTACATCATCATTAGATTAATACTGCATCGATTAAAGATGACAGGAGATTTGCAATAAATGCCATCCAGCTATGTATACTAATGTTTGAGTTCATGAGTGAATCATATCCTTTTTCTACAAATTAAAAAACCCAACAAAACCAACAGATTATGGGAGCGCAAGAAGATCTGGACGCCTTTAAGTTTTTAACTATGCCCTCTGAGTCTATTCCAAATTGTTCTCTGGGTAAATGCTTTCATACTAGAACAAATGAATTACGTACGACCATCCCCAAAATAACTTTTCTATTTGTATTTAAAACACAATTATGCATGATTTCTCCCTGTACCATTAGATTGGTGTCAGGGACCTCTGCATCTGTGTGTTAACTGGTTGATTTCAAATGAATCATGGAAAAAGGCTGTATTGAGTAGACAGGACAGTCAAACTATAAAATACTTGCTAAACTTCTACTGAGATTGGTGAAATGAAGGGATCTATATTCTCTGCTTCAAACTCCCACCTATATTCCTCATTTCTTCCTGCCTGAAATTCTGGTTAGCTGACCATTGGGCTGGAGTGGTAGTGGAAAAACATCTGAACTTATGACATAATCCTGAGTACAAATTCCCTCTTGCTGAAGGGGGAGTGTTTGGCTGCATTTGTGGATTATTTTAAAATGGTGATAAAACTGCAAGAAGGCAGAATTTTCATGGTACTGCAAAGGTTAGTGATGAGTATGCTTTTTGGTGGAATTTCAGCAGCTTTGGCATAGAAGATAGTGCAATTTCAAAGCACTTTTGTTGTTCTAAATATGGTAGAATAAGATAATAAGATAATAAATATGTGGGGTTTCAGTTAAATGTCTTAATTGTCTATAAAATAATTGTGTTAGGAAGCTGTTGTATTCATAGACAATAATTTGAGATCACAAATTTAACAGCACTGGAAGAAGACAGAGAGCCTTTAAGGTTTAAAACCTTGCCCTTGCAAGATTTATCAAGTAGACCTTTTCCTATGTTTTTGAAAGGTATTTTGGGTTTTAAATATTTTAGAATTATTTCAACATTTTCTTTCTTTTCTGTTTAATCATTAATTGGAAGAATAAAATACTCTGATTCACTGAACTTACTTTCTACAAAAATTCCTTTCTACTAACCCCTAAGTACAACACCAACCACTCCAATGCTGAAGGAGCTTATTCTCTCCTCAAGGAGTGTTTTGACAAACGGTTTAACCTACAGGTTTTCCACAGTAATATCAGACATAACTGTCACTTGTGTGGGTCTGGCCAGTTCAGTGGTTGTGCTGCTACTGGCCTCAATGGGTATTTTGTCACAGTTTTGTTTGTTTTGTGGACCCAGTGTCTTTATAAATGCTTTCAGAATCTTACTCTTGCTTACAGTGTCAGGAAACCCACTTCATACAATAATACTTTTACTCTTCATCCGTAACTTGATTTGGCTGAGGAACTATAGTTTCTATGTGTATAGTTCTGATGTATGCTTTAGACCATTCTGTGACACCACTTATTGGACATGTTAAAAAATAGACAATCTGATCAACTTGGGCATGAGCTATTTTACGGATAGAAAACATAGTTGTATTTAATGAAACCAAGAGTGCTGTCTCCTCTGATGCTTTGCCTTCTTGGGCAACTTCTTTGGTTTCCTCCCTTCCACCCCCCACCCCAGTTAAGAAATATACCTTTGACAGTGTAGACTCTTCTAATTAACTCCATATTTAACCATACAGTGTTAGCACCATTGTGCAGCAAAATAATAATGCTATAAAAGAGAAATAGCTAACTTCTCCCATTCAACTGCAAGGTTATACACACAAATGCGATCTTGTCTTAGTTTTTTGAGCTACGCACATTGCACTCTTTTTGGCTTGTTGACTGAGGATGAATTTGGAACCGAAAACTGAAAGGCAGTGTCGTATGGGAATGCTGATGTTGCTCAGACCAAATGAAAGCTATCTGGGTATGACTGATGTTTGGCAAGTTCAGTTGTGACATGGTAGCTCCACTCAAAGGCCCTTATTTTGTTGGGTCTTGACCTAAAATTCTTTTAACTATTCATGAAATGAAGAGGCTGCAGTGTGTATGTATGTGTAATTTTTTTTTTTTTTTTAGTCTTTTGAGTGGGTGATATTTGACATGTTACATATGAAGCATGAAATGATTTAACCTAGAGGGATAAAGTGACAAGGGCAATGTTCCCAGTACCCACAGACAGAAGAAAAAGCTGTTTCTCTTTCTGGGAAACAGTATGGTATTTTACAACAATGTAAAGTAAAATAGAGCTTTTAGAATGGACAAGTATTATGCAATACATGGAACAGTCCTAAGAAATAACGTGATTGATAGTTGTTCTTCCTGTAGTTAAATATTATGACTAGTCTCTTAGATTCTCAGTATGAGTTGTAAAAAGGGTTTTTTTAGCTTTTTGCTATTGGAGATACTAAGTTTGTGTATTTGTTATTATAACATACAGATATGATTGGCAATAATCTATAAGTAGATGCCATAGATGTACAGAACCATACAGTAGCACGATTTAATCTCAATTTTTTTTTAAAAGGGTCTCAGTTTAAAAGACAGTGGTGGGCAGCCCTTGGCCAGCTATGGACACCCCCTGGTCTCTCACTTCGTCCCCCCCCCCCAACAGGACAGGGGCAAAAAATAAGATTTAAAACTTGTGAGTTGAGATAAAAAAACGGAGACCACTTACCAACTACAGTCAGAGACAAAATCAACTTAAGACAGGGAAATAAATGTAATTTGTTGCCAGTTCAAAATAGTATAGGTGGTGAGAAGGACAAAACTAAAGCCACGTTCCCGCCGCCCTTTTTGGCAGGCTCAAAGTCCCTCCTTCCTTCCCCATCCCTCCACCTCCTGCCCCAGCCCCGAGTGGTGCAAGGGGATGGGCAATGGGGCCTGTGATCGGTCTGCAACAGCTCTGCTCCCCTGCTTCTCCGCGGGTTCCTGCCATGGGCCGCCGGGCTGCGTAGAAAACGCGCTCCCGCCTGAGCTCCGCACGGGTTGCAGTTCCTTCAGGAGACACGCACCGGCTCGGGTGGCTGGCAGCCTGCAGGCTGCCCCAGCGCTGACCTCTCCTGAGGCTGCGGGGAGACAGGTGCTCCTGGCGTGCGCCCTCCCCTTCTTTTCTGATGTCGTGTCTGCAGGGCTGTTTCTCCCGCCTTTTCTGTCTCACTCATCACCGCTGTAGCCGAGTGCTGACCCCACACTAGCTCTCCCTGAGGCGCCACCACGCGCTGTGCGGCCCAGCCGTGCCCTGCGGGGGTGGGCGGGAACCGGCGGGAACTGGCGTGAACTGGCGGGAACGCCGCTCTTCACTGGGGCCCTGCAGCCTCCGCCGGCGCCGGGTGCCTGCACCTCTTAAAAATAGGCTGGAAGCTCAACCTTGACAATTCCACAAGTCTCTTTTGCAAGAAGCCAAACAGCTTTTTAATTTCTTTCTCTAAGAGGTACGCTCATATTTAAGGAAGAATTATCTCAGAGAAAGCTAGTTGCCGGTGTGGTAAAGGGATTGGACAGGCACAGCACTGTCACCGGTGAAATCTCACTTGGAGGAATGAAGACATTCTTTTACTCAGTCCTCTGATGAACGGATTTATGTGGCTTGCTGGAAAAAAACCCCAAAACCTGAAACAAGTAAGTTTACTTTTGACTAGCTGTTTAGCTTTACTTTGGCTCAATAATACCTACAGTAAAGCTAGTGAAAATGTGGAAAACGTGGCAACTAGCGGGGAGGGGAGCTGCATCGGCCACAGCTGCCATCAGCCAGCTTCCACCGGACAAGTAAAACCTGGTTCACTTTTTTTTTTTTAGGTGTTTTGGCTTTGTTTGGTTTTTTTCTTTCTTTTCTTCTCCAGACGGTGGTCGTATTATTCCAACTGTTTCAAGCGGGCAGGGTATTATTATTTTTTTTTGAAAGAAAAAGGCAAATTTTGATCAGGTAAATTTTAAATCTTTACATGCCAGTTTATGCTTGTATTATTCAGAAGGATCTTTCAAAATACAAGTAGTGAGCAAAATCTATTAGCAAAATAGTGAGCTGATCTTTTTCTAAATATCACCAAGTCTGCTACGGTTAAACTGAGGCAATTTTCAGACTGTTGATTCTTTTTTATTGGCAGAACTTTACTACATTTCTGGGCCTAAAGTATTTAATACTTTCACAGAGTATTTTTGAAAATGAAAAGTTTAAAAACGTGAATTACCTGGATTGCTCAGGCTTAATTAATCTCTTCAGAATTTCTCAGACTTTATCTTCTATTACCAGAGTGCCTTGGGCTTCTGCTTTGTTTGCTAGGTCATATCCTCATGGCAATTTATGAAGATAAAAATACCCTTTGGTGCCATGACCTTCATGTTTTCTCTCTCTTCCAAAGATCTGTTTTAATAGACTGTCACATAAACCTTTGTACAGTGATTTTTTTATTTTTTTTTTAATATTGGATGATGGTTATTCTGTTCTTGAATGCAAATTTTTATTTTTCCACTGGGTGATTAAAGCCTTTTTTCCAGTGGGCCTTCTGTATACGCACATTCTTCCTCCTGTGCTTTTGGATATGAGACTTGCCAAACCTTATCTTTGGTAGCCTTACATGATGTGTAGTTGCCTACTCGCTCAGTCAGCCTAGATTACTCTATATTTTTTTTTTATTTCAATAAATTCAGTGTATTTGGAATTTTAAAATCTCATTGATGAAAATGAACTCTTAAATGTATTGGTATTTTAAGGCATAAAAAAAGACCTAACATTTTCCTTACTTGGGTGCTTAAGGAATAAACTATCTTCCTTTTTTATGTGAGATATTAAAGAACAGTTAAATTTGTTTTAATACCTTTTGAGTTTCTAGATTACTTGATTAAATATTTTAACAGGGATTATAATGAGATGACAATACTAAGCTTTTAGTTGGTTTTGCTAGTGTTGGAGCCTTTAACACTTAAAAAATGTGAATAGTTTTTTGTGGGTTTTTTTTTCACCACGGTGACAACGTGGCTGAAAATCAGCAACACCAGTGCTTCAGGTTATTGTCAGCTTGTTTGTCAGTGGAAACTCTTGCTGTTGACCTTAATTCTTGTATAGGTGAATGGATTTTATGCAAAGGTTTAAAGAAAACTCATTTATGTTTCTAAACATGTTATGTTTTACTAAAGTGCTTAACTATATGATAAACTTCAAACACATGATCAGTTTTTTGATCTTTTTTATTATTATTATTGATTATTGATATCTGTGCTTAAACAGAAGCAAAGTGTAGACACCTCGTTGCATCTGGACCTTAGGTAGAAATGATCCTAGCAACAGTTGCTTTATTTGTCAGGAAATTTGGTTCCATATGGAATTACAGTGGTATGCAGTGTTTTTGCCCAGTATTAGTTATTCACTTGTCATTTAGAAGAATACCCCCGACTTAAGTAATTGGTGTGTATGAGTTTTACTATTTTTTTTATTTCAGAACCACAGAACTTTTTGCAATAGTGTAAAGTTTATCATCAAAATCTAGTGATGTTTGATTGCTCTACATTGGCAAATCCATTGACCTGCAAAGACTGTGTGTTAGTCATCAGGTAAGGAACTGCTGTTTAGCATATGTCAAGCAAAGTGAAGTTTTTAGGAGTAATGCTTGGGTTTAAAGTTTTTGTTTTTAAATACTAAAAGTACATCTGCAGAACTAAATTACAAATTATGAAATGAAGAGCTAATTCAAATGTCCCAACACTGAGCAACAGGGAAAAAACTGTTTAGACATAGAAAATTTTAGCAATAATGTTCTTCTGACGCGTGGAATATTAATCTCAACCCACTGAGGGGACTTGGCCAACTCATTACAATCAATAAGAATTTGTTTGTTCACCTTAACATGAGCTGGAGCATGTCCTACTTCTTGTATGCTGAGTGTGAGTGAACGTTTTTAGCTTAGTGCCTGCTGACACTACAGTCATGGGTTTGGGCAGTAAGAATTTTAATGCTCTGTTAAAATACCTTATGGCAAATTAGAATACTCTGAATAGTGGAAAACTAACACTTTTAAGAACACTGATTTGCTGTGAAATATTAAAATTTATGTTTTGGCAGCTAGAAGCACAAAGGAGATTGCTGTGAATGCTTTGTTTTGAGGAAAACCAAGTAAAGGTGCATTACATAAAAGACCAAAGCTAGTTCAAGGACTGTGTCATTTGGAGAGCAAAAAGTTTTAGTGAGTTAAAAGTGGAATAGGCATTTTGCTACAAAGAGTAAATTCTAGCTAATTGAAGTACCCTGTCATTAACAATAATAAAGTTGTTTTAAAATTTATTTTGCATTTGTTTACTGCAGACCTTTTAAATAATGAATAAAACAGATTCAGAAATATTCACATCTACCTTGAGCTCCAGATTAGTAGGCAATTGTTTCTATAAAGCATAAATTTTCTAGTATTTGAAAAGCATCAAAGATACTGTTTATTTTTATTTAAGAAAAGGTAACAACTGAACATTAAATTATGTGACATGAACAGCATGAATAGTTTAGTGGCAGTCTTTATCTTCCATTTTGGGCACACATTTGCTTTTAAGAAGCATGTAGAAGCTGAAGGAGTCAGATTGTTTTAAAGAAATTTAAACCCCTATTTATTTAGATAGTCTGATTATTATTTTTTTTTAGGACTGATCCAAAAAGTAGAAAACTCTTAATTTGTCGTTTTACATAGCTTTTTCTTTAACCCCTTAGCTTCAAAATTTAAATGAGGGTTTATTTTCAATTTGTCTAAAAAGGAGCTATTTAAGGGTTTTATTTATATGTGGGTGTTTGTGTTATTCAAGTAGTAATTGCCAGTTATTCTTTCAATGCATTGTGTTTTCCCTCTATCTTCTAAGCACTTAATTTACAGCTGTCATAAAAAGGAAAATCTAATGCAAGTCCATTGTTTGCTATACTAAAAAATAGTATAAAAAAATTCGGTTTTGATTTTTTAACTCTTGAGCTCAGTATTACAGTGCAGCAGTAGATGTAATCATGCGCTGTTTAAAAAAACCATCCATTTTATATGTTGTACTTCCATGGTTTATCCCTTCATATTTCTGAGCAGATAATGAGATGTTCTTTACTTACTTTTAATATTTTACTGCTCATCCTGCAGCTTATCTTGCATATTTGTGATGAAATAAAAGTTACTAAAGCATTTTAACAAGCGTGGTCCATGATAATGTAATTAATCCTGGACTTTGGGACATTTTCATTGCCCATACCTGTAGGTTCACTTCAGTTTGCTGTTGCTTTTTCTTTTTTTGGATGGGGTACTGGAACTGAATACAACTTAAGTGCCTAGTCACCACTTATTTATGAGGTGAAAACATAATATTGTCTTTTCTATTCTTCCATCTTTTATCTCCCTTTTGGTTTAAATATGAAAGAATCTGTAAGTCTGCCTGTATTAGCTGTTGAACTGTAACTTTCTACAGTGATTGAAATTTCTTCCTGTGTAGTAGTGTAGTCATAGAGCATGAGATTTTTGTTAGACTAGTTTGAGGAGAAATATCCTTAGGAAGATGTTATCAAGTGTACACATTTTTCATATATATATATTTATAAGGCTAAAGTACAATGAAAAATTCTATGTTTATGAACTTGTTGATCAACTCAGTAAATTTAAAAAGATCAGGAATTTATCAATAAAACCCTTGAGTTCAGCTAGTCCATTATACAATCTGGAAAATTATGGTAACTAAAGTAAATAATTAAGAGAAAATAACGTGATCAATTTAAGCACATCCATGAAGTTATTTCTAGAGTTTTTGAGAAGACTGCCAAAGCAACTGATGTTCAGTTAGAAAGCCCTAGAGGAAAGTCTAATGTAGATAGCTGGCAATGGGCTATGGAGGTTTTTGAAGAGAACTGATTATCACTTTTGATTTTTAGTAGAAGTGGATAAAATAGGTGGAAATTAGCATGTATGGAGCTACTTTCTGTGAAGAATAAAGTGTCTGAAAAATCCAAAATAACAGTCAACATTTTTTATTCTGTATTTTAATTTGAATGTATTGTAAAGGAATCTTTAAGGCTGGGTTTTTTTTTTTTTCAGTATATTTTTTGATTGTAAATGTTCAGTGAGGCATTGGTGTGAACAGCTATCAGGAGACTACAAACTCACTTTTGCTACTGAATAGTTTTTGATTACCGAGCATTGTGGTAGTCTTCTGATGGGTAAAAGGGTGAAAAGCTTAGTCCAGGCTTTGCAAGAGGTAAAAAGTTAAGAAAAGAAAAGCAAAACCCAGCACAAAAAATTACAAGGAGCTTTCATACACATTGATAAGTCTATGCAATGATTTTCATACAGACACCCCTAGCTTTTTAGTGATTTTTAAATGTTGCTGTAGCATTCTGTAGAAACATAGACATAGAGAAACATGTTAGGGCAGTTACCAAAAGGGTAGAAAAAGGGTGTCTGTATGACATGCCGACACCGTCCTGCAAGTCTGAGGAGAAATAGTTACTTGAACCTAGCTACCATTACAAATCTCAGTGGTTTTGGGATTGCAAAGATAAATGTATTATCACTTTTGAGATGCATGAATACCATAGTGAGGAGAACTCATGTAAGTTCTTGTGAAAGACTAATAGATACCTCCTGTTAGACTGCTAATGTCTGAAACTAAGTAACCTAAATATCAGACAAATGATTAGCTTAATGAAGATATTTAGAAAGTTTAATTTCCAGAAAAACTTCAACTTAAGCTATCTCATTCCATTTACAGCCATTTTGCTGCACATGAAGAACTTTAAAGTTTGTGAGGAAATGGAAGTAGTTGTTACTCAGGATGCAGTTATCTGAGAAACTATTAACTGTTTTCTGAAATTTCTACAAAAATGCATTAAGGAGAGCCCAATTTTGTTTATATTTGATTGTATTGAATTGTAGTTATGAAAGGACTGCAGTAACAAATAGTTCAAGTTGAAAAGGAGCCCTTAGATATTCAGTCCTATTTTAACTTATTTTCCTTTGGAAGGATTGAATAGATAACGAAACAGATTATTTAATGGAAATACTTCTGATTTGTCCATGCATCAAGAAAATGTTAAATTTAATACACGCATTACAAAGTAGTTTGATTTACAAAAGTTGTTCAGGGATAGTGGATAACGGGTCAAAGATGGAGAGAAACAAGCCATCAGCAGCTTGCCAACTGATACTGTTGATCAAAAGTGCGTGGTGTGAGAGGAATGAATTCCATTGTTACAGTTCAGAATATATGAAATATGTAGTACTTCTTAGCAGCTTTTAAAAGGTTTGCATGTAGATTAGGTAGCATATTAATTTTTATGACTTTTCTATACTGCCATGCTCAACGAAAAATTTTATTAAAAGTCGAAACATTCTTTTTAAGATTCTGAATTGATAGGAAATGAAGGGATGTGGTTTTTTAACACTGATACTTATATTTTTTCATTTTTAATATTCTGGAGCTACATTTCTTTATAATCTTATTTCTTTATAACTGCAGTTGTTCATCACATGTACGCTTTTATATACACACATTTTCATCCATAGATGCCTCAAAACAATCTGAATTAGTACAACGTAATAGAGTCTCCATTTCATTATTTTTCTCCAATTAACCTGTTTTCAAGGACTCTGTAATAGAGTCCCACTTTCCAAGCCACTCTACCTATGCAGCATCTATTATTTGGTACCTGGAGAGGTTTATCTTGAGCTTGTTCCTCAGTTTGTACTGTCTTGCTGTTCATTTTCAAGACATGTTGGGCGGAAGAACTTGCTTTACCATGAGAGTAGCTTTTTGGCAGTCCAGTTCTGTGTAATATCTTTAATAATGATCAGGACAATGGGATTGAGTGCACCCTCAGTAAATTTGCAGATGACACCACATTGGGTAGGAGTGTTGGATCTGCTTCAGGGTAGGAAGGCTCTACAGAGGCATCTAAATGGGCTTGATTGATGGGCCAAGGCCAATTGCATGAGATTCAACAAGGCTAAATTTTGGGTCCTGCATGTAGGTCACAACAAGCCCTTGCAATGCTACAAGCTTGGGGAAGAGTAGCTGGAAAGCTCCCTGGCAGGAAAGGACCTGGGGGAGCTGGTCAACAGCCAGCTGAATATGAGCCAGCACTGTGCCCAGGTGGCCAAGAAAGGCAATAGCACCCTGGCTTGTATCAGAAACACTGTGGCCAGCAGGGCAAAGGAAGTGATCATCCTCCTGTACTTGGCACTGGTGAGGCCACACCTTGAACACTGTGTTCAGTTTTGAGCCCCTCACTGCAAGACATTGAGGTGCTGGAGTGTGTCCAGAGAAGGACAATGAAGCTGATGAAGGGTCTAGAGCACAAGTCTTAAGAGGAATGATTTGGGGGAACTGGGTTTGTTTATTCTGGAGAAAAGGAGACTTGGGGGAGACCTTATCACTCTCTACAACTTCGTGAAAGGAGACTGTAGTGAGGTGGGTGTCAGTCTCTTCTCCCAGGTAACAAGCAATAGGACAAGAGGAAATGGCCTCAAGTTGTACCAGGGGAGGCATAGATTGGGTATTAGGAAAAATTTCCTCCTGAAAAGGGTTATCAAGCATTGGAACAGGCTGCCCCAGGGAATTTGTTTAGTTACCATCCCTGGAGTTATTTAAGAGATGTAGATGGGGTGCTTAGGGACATGGTTTAGTGGTGGACTTGGCAGTGCTAGGTTTATGATTGGACTTGATCTTAATGGTCTTTCTCAACCTAAATGATTCAGAGATTCTGTGTCAAATACCTCCACTGAGCTTTTGGGCTGCCTTGTAATCACAGCAGGTGCCAGCTAGGTACTCAAATACAATTCTGGGAGCTGGTTTGCACCTCCTGGTATCTTGTGTCCTCTCCCTAGCCCCAGGAAGTTTTATCTGAGTTAAGGAGAGAGCATGTGTTATTAGCTGTTGCCTGGTGGTTACATACAGTGTACAGTAAATATATCTGACATGGTTTATAAGGCAAAGCAAAGCTCTGTTTCAGGTCTGTGGTAAGTGGGTTTGAAAATAGAGATGTGTTTGGGTGACTGGATTGTAGGAAGGGCATGTATTTTTAGCTGGCTTGGCTTCAAGTGCTGAAGGAGAGTTTCTACTCTGATTCATGTTGTAAACAGCAAGAAACTGAAGTTGGGCTTCCTGATAGAAATCTTTTGAATCTGCCTGCCCCTAGAAATAAAAGTAGGCAACTACTTCTAGGCTGTAGAAGAGAGAACCCAGGAACTGAGAAATGACATAGTGGCTGCCAGAATGACAAGTTTCTAATTCAAGAGGTTTAGCTTTGCCTTTCTCTTAAGAGATGTGAAAATGACAAGTATGTAGGGAAAACCACTCCAATCCTACGTCTTCTTGTCCTTGGACATAAAATAATTGAATTAAAATTGCACTGTGGAGAGGAAATAATTTCAGCACTAATCAAACTCTGAATTATTGACTGTCTAGGCTTGCTTCTCAGTGGAGATGTGCTGTGTGTCTTCTGGCTATATAAGGCAGAGGGAGAAATGTAACACAAGCAATTGGTAATAATAGGCAGGTTTTTTAAATCAGCCACAATATACTGTGTGGTTTATGTAAATCAAATAAACAGTATTTTCAGTCTAATGGCACCAAATCCTAGGCTTTCACACTATATATGAATGTTTACGGAATTAGTTTTTGATGTGCTTCCCTTACATCCTACCATTGAATGTTGTGAATGTGCAGCATACTAAAGCTCTGAGGGTCTTTACTAACATCAAAAGTCGAGAAACTGCTCAGTTGGCTCACGTGATTTTCAGGGTTTAGGGCTATTATACTGGAAACTTATGAGTATTGTGGGGGAGGAAGATGTTCTTAAAGCCTCAGGGAACTCGATACACCTCTTCTTTTTTTTTTTCAATTTTGAAGTATGTGCACAAGGTAGGGAGTATATTAATTCACATTTCGGAGAATATTTCAGTAACATGTTAAGCTCAAATTACACGTCTCTTCAAAGGTGGAAGACAAATACTTTTATTCAAAGTTTTGGGCATTTTTTTTTTTACAGAACTTTTCTAAATGATAGTAAAAATCTGATTTCCAGAAGATAATATATTTTACAGTAAGAACTTTTTCATTTGGACTCTCCTTCAATATTGGTGTGATTGGTTGGTGGGAAACTGGTAACTTTAAACATTTCAATTGAAGTTTATTTATTGAAAATAAAAGGATATCTTTATTGGATATCTTACATGATCAAAAATATTAACTATTTTTTTAGCAGTTTGTTCTAGCTAGACCAATACTACTAAAACCAAAATACCTGTTTGCTCACAATGTGGTGGTGAAATCTAACTTTTAGTTCAAGGCTGAGCTTTAATGCTGAAGGTCTGACTGTTGTATGCTTGTAACTATATCATGCTGTCGTATCTGGGCTGATTGGTTTCCATGTCATTGTGTTTAATTGTCCTTGGCCAACGAAAGACACATGTTTAGTTATTTCATTCCATTATTTAGTTGGTTTCCTGTAGCCTTACATTTATTTTGAAGCTTTACTCTGCTGGGAGATTTGTTTCTTCATAATTATAGATGGCAAAGTACTATTTCACTCTCTTTTTTAAACTTCTCCCTGCTATTTTTTGTTCTTCAGAAAGTTTAAACAAGTTTAAACTTCTTTCTAAAGCCAGTTTTAGGAAATTCTGTTTATATAGCTCAGGATTTTCTTATATAGCTGTATTTATAGTATTTTCTACAGTTTGGCAGGCAAAATAAAAGCCATGTAAATGTAGTAATACAATATTATCGTGGCAACTCCCTTGACACTGTGAGTGGGTTAATACTACATCTCACTATTGAAATTATGTGGAAGCTTTAGCAAAACACAGGTGATCCTGTAAGTTGTGGACGTTCTAGCTATTGGTGAAAGAAAGGCCATATAGTGTTCTCTTGTAAGGGAAATGTTGCCCTTTTCCCATGCACTGGAATTCAGTTAACCTGATTTCAGCAAGTTATAAGAGATTTGGCTATTTCAGGATCTGTGTGTCATTTCTCAGGATGGGAAGTGTCAGGGAGCAGCTGGGGGGTGGGGGGGACAGGTTGAAGCTGTGGGTGACCAAAGCACAGCCTGTGCCCTCACTGACTACGTGTAGTGCTGCAGCACAAAAACTGGGTGAGCAGTGCTGAGGACTGGTAGCAATGACCCACAGCCCCAGATGAGCTGCAGACCAGGTCCAGGGTAAATGTGGGCTCCATGTTAGAAGTAGCCACTAAAAGGGTTGGAGGCTGGGCTGGAACATTCTCAATGTTCTCTAGGTCTGGAGCCCAAGACCTGGCAGCAGGAGGTAGGGCTGGGCACAGATGTACATGTGCAGGGCCTAAGCATGCTCAAGGTCATGACAGCATCAATGGAAAATACAAATGTCTTTAATAAACAAAAAACAATCTTGCTGCTCACTTTTGCCCAGCCTCATTCATAAAGAGGCAGCCATGCTTATCTCAGTGTAAGTTAAGACTTTTTGGTTTCACATTTTCTTTTTGTTTTAAACAGTTTCTCACCTTTACCTAATGTGGTGAAAAAGGTATGAGAAACAATGTAAGAGATGTTGTGGTGTAGATGTGATCATGTTTGGCAGCAGTAGCCTTCTGAACCAGTCGTAACCCCCTTTTTGAGTTGTATAGCCATTACAACTGTTTCAATCGAGTGTCCCTAAACAAAAAAGTGCTGTTTACCTGTTAAACTTACAGATAAATTATGAATGTGTATTCAAAAGATTTTATCTACTATGTGTATATCTATGTACATACCTATGTTTCCATTACAGTATTTTAATCACATTTCATATATATTATCTATTTTCTTTAATATCAGTGTTCAATATTTTTTTAAATGTTAACTACTAGACATCACTACTAAGTAACTTTAAAAAGAAAATAGGACATGCAAATAAAGTAGGAGAATAATGTAAACAGAAAAGGCAAGTCCATATTTTCCAGAAGACTGGATGCTTCTTGTCTGTATTACAAAGATAACAAGGCACTAATGTGGAGGCTGGTTGAGAGAATGCTTGCAAATGCTGTTCATTGAACTTGAGCTTTTTTGAAAGAGAGCTCCCTGAAATGCAAAATAAACATACACATGCGAAAAAGCATCATCACAAGGATATTCACTACATACTTCTCAGAAACCATACAGCCCAGGCTGAATAGTCATTAAACACAAGAGTTCATATGAATATTAAATCCTTTCCTTTTCAATTAATGTTGAATAATGTAATCTATTTTAATTTTGATAATTGTGAAGCAGCAAAGAAATGTGAGTGGCCTTTAATGTGCAGCCCTGTACTTAGTGTCACAAAGTTGTGATCTACCTCTTGTTAGTTAAGCTATGTGTTGTCTTTGTATTCTTTTTTACTTATCTTTTTTAACACCCCCATCAGCAATGGCATCTTAACCATGACAGATGAATAAAATAGAAACCTACCAAGGTACTTATTACTACTCCCAATATGTGGTTCTGGAAAGTATATGTCATGGTCAGCTACCATGCTTATGGGAAAATTCTTCCTTTATTTCTGTTCAGCTTGACATTTCGCATAAAGGAAAGACAATTGGATTTCAGATGTCTGCAACTGCTCTGAAGACAGATTTTTTTTTAGAAGTTGCTCTTTATTTTAAAACCATTATATATATAAAAAAAGAATATTTTTTCCTACTTTTTAAGGAAGTGATCAGTTGACAAGTCATTATCAAAGAACAACTTCACGATTTTTTAGCATTTCATCACCTTTTTCTTTTCAATGCTCAGTTACACTTGGCTTCTTGAGTAATTTTACTTTTCTGAACATTCAGTACTATCTGGAGATAAAGCCAAGTAATGTTTCTTCATAGCTTCTTTTCTATCATGTCTGTGGGAACTAGAGGTGTCAGAGGGCAGTCTCCTGTATCTCAGTCATTGAAGCTTCTAACATTATTTGCACTGGAAACAGGTGCAACTCTGTCCCTGCCCTCCAAACGTGTGGAAAATAAACAGTTTCTTTTTTGAAGCCCACTGGTAGGAGCCGGCATTACTGAGCCATGCCCGAATGTAGTCTTTTTGCCCAGCTCAGTGCAGATGTTCCATCTTGGGTTTCTTGTCTGTTAACATTAGCCTGATTTTTTGCATGTCATGGTTTAACTCTGTTTGGAAGCTAATCACTTCCTAGTGTCATGAGGGAGAGAATCGAAAAGGTGGAAATGCAAAGCCACATGGGTTGGGATAAAAACAGTTTTAATAGGTAAGGTCAAAGCTGTGCACACAAGCAAAGCAAAATAAAGGAATTCATTCACTGCTTCCCATAGTCAGGCAGGTATTCAGCCGTCTTCGGGAAAGCAGGGCTCCATCACGCCCTGGGGAACAGGGAACAACAGTTATTGGGGATGATAAATACTTTAACTCTGAATGTTTTTCCTTCTGCCTTTTTTCCGCCAGCTTTTTATTGCTGACCATGGATGATGGTATGATATCCCTTTGGTCAGCTGGGGTCAGCTGTCCTAGCTGTGTCCCATCCCAACTTCTTGGGCACTCCCAAAGTATTTGCTGGTGGGGCAGTGTGAAAACCAAAGAGGCCTTGATGCTGTGTAAGCTGCTCGTCAACCACAAAAACATCTTAAAACATCCCTGTATTATCAACCCTGTTTTGGCCACATATCCAAACTACAGCACTGTGTGAGCTGCTATGAAGAAAGTTAACTCTATTCCAGCCAAAACTAGTACTTTGCACTTACTTATTTCCCTTTTTTCTTCAGTATGCCTTATTTCTCACTTCGTGTTCAAAGAAATGTCAGGATTTTAGGTGTGCAGTGCTTGCTGAGAGAGGCAGTCAGTTATGTGTCATTATAGCAGAGGAAAACCAGATACATTTAAGGAGCACAAGTATATTTTCAGGTCTAAAGTATGCAACTTTTGAGCTAAACACAGGCCGAGTCTGTCTTAAATGCATTAATCTTTCAATCAGGTTGAAACAAGATGCATGGTGTCTGTGTAGAAGAGAAAAAAACAAGATCATGAGCTCCTGATCTTACAGTGCAGGGCTTTGTATGACTTTTAAATTGCTGTATGTAGTTATTAGTAACCATAACTTCAGTAGCTGATACTTGTGATCACAATGACAAATTTAGTGTCATTGCTATATATATTGAAATAATAAATTTTTAAGATTTTTTTTGCTGTCATGGTCAAAGCTGACTTAAGCAAATATGACATTTTACTATCTGGCATTAAACTACTGATTCTTGTACACTCTTCTGAAATGTATGTCTCAAATGTTTCTAACTCAATACATTTTAATAGTCAGGAATGAAAAAAAGAAGTTTGGGTACTGAGCATGAAGTCAGATGTATAACACCAGACTCAAAACTGATGTAAAATTTTAGGTTGGGTTTTCCCCACCCACCCCCCACCCCCCCAGAAAGTATACAGTGCATTTCAGAATTATCAGAGAAAAATGCACCACTACTTCCCTGTCACATGCTAACATATGGCAGTGAGAACTGGCACCCCTGTTTATTCTCAGCATCTATCATGCTGCCTGGTGAAGTGCAATGATAATGAATGCTGTAGCTTGCATTCTTTTGGGGGTTTCTCTGTTGAAGGTACTGATTTAATAGCAACATCAGGGACAAAAAATGCTTTGATAGCTCAGCTCTTTGAAGGCAAAACCAAATCCTGTGTATGAAAGTCTGCAAGTGCAGTTCACTTAAAGGTGGTTTTGCTTAATTAATAATGTAAAGAATTTTTTTCTTGCTGTGTTCTTGCTAAATAAGGTCTTACCATTTTAAGGGGTGCGTCCTTTTTTTTTTTTTTTTTTTTTTTAAGGATTGTATTTCAAGGATTTTCTGCTTTCTCAGAGTGTACTTTCTCAGTGGGGCTTTCTGAGGAAAAGAAACTTGGCAAGATCTCTCAAAAACATGTCCCTAATTATATGCTGCCATGATAGATGCTGGGAGGAAGAATCAAAGCTTTTAAAAAACAATAAGTAATTTGGGAAGGGGCACAGTCAGTGTTGAAGCAATAGAAACTGAATTGACTATAAATGAAGACTAAAACAGTGAAAACATTCATTTATTTCTATGGTTTCTGTGGGTGCATCTATTCTCCTTATGATGCCAAAACGGCACGGAGTAACTGCTCGGAGACAAATTTTGTCTTTAAACAGCAAAGGTATTTATTTCATGCAACGTTGGGGAGCTAGCTGATTCGCACCGGACAAACTAGCTCCAAAATTTTCAGTGAAAAGTTAGGGTTTTTATATAGTTTTCTTGAGAGGTTACACAACATCTTTACATACATACTCATTTGATTTTGACACCCAATCATTCCATTCACAATAGGTGGGATCTAGGTGGAGTAGACCTTTCAATTTTCTTTGTTCAAGGATTTCCTGACTTGATTGTCTCTTCATCTTCCTCAGGTGCCCACCTTACCTTTTTGAATTATTCAGAGTACATTCAGTGGAACCTTTTCCAATTATTCAGAGTACATTCCTTTCTCAACACAAATAAAGCATCCCCCAGAGCATTGTACCAAACTCATCCTGACTAATCTTTTTTTTTTAAGACCTTATTCTGTTTCACTTACAGGTGCTTGGCACATATTTACATAGCAGCAAATAATTTAGGATTTCTTGGAAGTATCAAGTGGGAGGGAGAGACTAGTCCAGGGGAGTATGCTTTGTGATCCTTCACTCCCAGTGACTAAAACTGGGTTTGTGACATGGCATTGATGCAGTCTTTTGAATACAAATTTTCCACAGAAGGATGTAGCAGGGCAGTGCTTGTAGCTTCTCTCACCTGTTGAGAAACAGCAGGATATGCAGAGAGGTTGCTGATCTCCACCATCATCTGGAAACCTTTGGAACCACCTCAGTGAGGGCTGGAGGTCCTACAGGTTTTGCAGTTGTACCAGCAGAGCTACCAAGATTGCTTAGTTGCAGGACAGAACTAAGGCTCTGGGAAAAAGAGCAGTAGCTGAGGCTTCTGTTGGGCTGCACAAGAGAGAGCAGTTTAAAGAGACTGGGTGTTTGTCAGCCCATTTGTACTACTTGTGCATCATAAAGTGGTGCTTTATAAACAGGCTTTTGGGATTACAAAAGACTTGACAATATCTGCAGCTCATTCCATGGGGAATGATGGGAAGGGGAGGTCAACTAAGATACATGCAAATTACAATAGGACTGCTGAAAAAGAAATCCTCTTTTGATGGAAAATACAGGCATCTGTTTTAAAGTGTTTCATGCAATGCTGAGTTTTGTTTTTTTTCCCCCAAAAGGCATTGGCCTCTCTGCCATAGAAAGAAGAGATTAGCAGCTGTTGCTACATTGTATAGTTCATTTACAGTACATCTGTGATTTCCTCTGTGGGGTCAAGCTTAAATTCCTACAAAATATATAGAGTGCAGTATGAAGTCTCCATCACAAATAGGGGTGATACAATCGAATCAGGCTTCCTATCATGGTAGAAAGGAAATATTAATCATCATGACCTTTATGAGGAATTTCATCACTTTTTCTGTCGTATGGGGGAAAAAAAAGGTTTTGAGAACATTTCCCCCAAAATGTAAATTTCCAGTAAAAATGTAAAATTGAAACAAAAATATTTTTACATTTTTAAGAATAATAATTTCATAGAGGAGTTTACAGGTGTCTCTTTTCATCCACATACTTTCTACAACTACATGTAGCAATAGGCTTCGGACTATCCTTATAATGCTCTTGATTTTTGTTACAGTCTGTAATTTTTGAAATACCTGCTCTGTGTGCTGTGGGCAGTATTAGGATGTCTTTCCAGTAAAGACATAATCCAGTCAAATGGGAAGAAGAGCTTTAAAAAAGTAATAATTAAAACCTGACACTAACTTTCCAAAATTATTGGGTCATGGATAATTACCAGATTCAATATATAGACTTTCATATATCTTATTTTAGTTTTCATTGGTGCATTTTTACTTTGATTCAGATTCATCTCTTTTGAATTGAAAGGTGCTTGTGTTTCAGTAAGTGCAGTCCTTCATTTTCATAATGTCTGTCTGAAGCCAAGATATGCTTATGAAGACGAAGTTAATATTAGACTGTTGCTGTTGGCCCAGGTGATTTGCCAGTAGGAAACCCTTGCCCGCTTGATTCTCTTTTGGGAGAAGAAATTAGTGAAAAGGTATGTTTTGTTACTGGTTTGGCTGTTTCTTGTCTCAGAAACCAGTTGACTTTCTGAAAATGTGCATATTCTTGCTTTGTTAAACATAGTGAGAAGTAGGAGCAGAGGTTTTCCTGAGTCTACTTTTCCATCACTGTAGTAGCTCACAGAACTCTACTCAAATAATACTTGTATTTTTTGCTGACTTTCTCATTGCTTTCTGTGGATGAAAGGTGTTTTTGAAAACCCCATTTCCAGCCAAACATACCTCCTGTATTTCTAGCCATTTGTCAGAACTCTTCAAAGAGGTGATCAGTCTTACATTCCTTTTAATGTGTGTGAGCATATTCCTCCATTATTTTGTATATCTTTGTCTTTGATGACTGGCAGGTGTCTGCATTTAATTTCATTGATTCCATGTACATATAAGTATGGATATTCAGAAACAGAAGGAAGGAATATTTGAGTCTGTAGGTCTGCAATTAAATAATCTACTTTGCTAATGACACAGAAGGCTATTCCTGTCTTCCTAAGACAGATCTGGGAGTATCATGTTTTTCAATATCACATTCATGTATTTACATAAAATAAGAAACACCTGTGTTGTGTTTCTTCCAGTAGACGAACTAGATATTCCAACTATTGTATACATCTGGTTTTGCTTTATAGGGATATATATCACATCATTTGTGGAAAACTCCCCAAAGTTTTTAGTTTTCTGTCTCTAATTTCTATACCCTCTGTAAAATCAACTTTTATACTGCTATTCTTGCCATCGCCAGGTCAGACTTTCTGCTCTGAACTCATAATGAATATTATCAGCAAAATCATTAAAAACTCTAAAAGAAGTAGAGATGGAAGTAAAGCAGTTACAGTTTAAAAACATGCTTGATATGAAATGAAAAGCCATATAAAAATTTAGAATGCAGTGCACTAACCACAGTGATATCTCTGTCCATGGCAGCTAAATCTGTAATAATAAACCTCTAAAGCCTCTTAATAACTTTAAATTCCAGTTGTCCCTTCCCTTGCTCTCTCCGTTCACATTCCAGGATTTATGTATTTTGGTACTAACATTTCTTGTGGTCCTAAAAAAAAAAAGCCCATAGCATTTTCCCCAATTCAGTTTTCTTCCAGGTTTTGTGGGTTGGGCACTTAAAGCGTATTTCTGGAGCTAGTTGGACTCAAATGGCTCAAACAGCTGTTCACCAGGGACAAACAATTCTGGTGGGATTTGGATTTTTAGAGGAGAAAATACACTCTTCGTGAATGTAAAGGTAGTCAAAGTCCAGCCGTTATGATTTTCTTGGAACTGCAACTTGTGGTTTAAAAGAGTAGCTTTTATCCCCATATGTATACTGGACCAAATATTAAGTTGTTGAAGTCTTTTATAGGTTAAGCCACATTGTAAGGATGCAGATAATATGGTTTGATTCTTACCTTTTATCACAACACAATCTCTTCTTTGAAAAAGCCCATGCAATAGTTGTAATGGTGCCATAATAGTAATTTTACATGGAGGAGTAAAAGTAGCAGTCATGAACATCCCTTCATGGCCTAGGCAGGAGTACATTCAAAGAACTTAACAGTATTTGAGTTGCTACTAATGGACAGACTGCAGTAATGATTACTACAAGTGTGATGTTCAGCAGCCTCCTGAAAGTTTGTGTATTTCTAAACGGTGGCATGGGAAGAGCAGATTTAAATTAAATGCAGTTAAGGGATGTGAATGAGTGATGGACGGCTGATGGCAGAGGCTTGAGATGACAAGTTATTTTATTATAAAAATTAAACATTCCTTGGAAATGCAAAGATGCCTTGTATGGCCACATGGGTTGGTGTTTGCTGTGAATCTCTCTGGGGCCTTTTGTGAAGAACAGGACTGGCAAAAATACTACATTTAAACTCTATTGTCTTTCCGATGTGAAGCCACAAATGAAAATCAAAACAAAGTCCTTCTGTCAGAACAAACAAGGTAATAAAATCAGCTGCTATGTTTCATAATGCAGAGTGGGTAGGGTGAGCACATTGACAATTTACGACTGGTGTGGCTGAATTAATGCTCACTGATGGTAGAAATGGGACTTTTAATGTCTAGTGTGAAAGAAATGTTAATTAACTTCTGTAAAGTGGAACTAGTTCAAGTTGAAGACTGATACACATCAGTTTCCCGCACATATTCAGCTAAATATAACCTTATGATCAAAGGTACTTACTCATAATGGCTTCTTTAGATCATAATGTATTGCTAGAAGCCTTATGCAAGTGTGCTATAGCTTGTGTAGGATGCTTATTTTATTGTACCTACCAACTCTAAAATTTACTAGAGCTCAAGTATCTTGGGAAGATTATGCCACCATTGTTAGGAACCAAAGTTGGGGTGAGCCTGAGCTCATTGCACATACCTGTGCAAAATTGACATGACTTCTCATGGTTAGTACTGTTCAGAATAGTATGTTTAAGAATGCAGTGCTATTTAAAATTGTACTTAAGATTGACTGCACAAGCAACAGCTTGTCTTGTGAAGGCTAATATTAAAGTGGACAAAATGAAAAATAGTATTAGCAGAAAATGGTGTTTTGTATTCTGAATTGAGAAAGTTAATAGAAACAGTATCAAGGAAAATTGTTCACAAATGTCTTGCAGAATTAAACTAAATCCTCTTGCAATCTTTCCACCAAAAAACGTCCCCTGTTACAGCACAGCAATAATACTTTGCAATAAATGCCATGAAATGTTCCTTACTTGTACTTTTCACTGCTTGACTTGTTTGCTGCTACTGTCAACTGCTGTTGTTATGAATAATTTCTGTTTCTTTTTTCTAAATTGTTCTTATTTCAGTCATCTTCTTAAGAGAAAATCAGAGCCTTAACAAAAAAAATTGAAATGCTCTTCTGTGAAGACTTCTAAACACTATATTTCCATTTTATTTTCTTTCTGTTTGTATTTTTTATTTTCTTTTACACTCTTTGTTGAAGAGATTTTAAACTCCTGTGGCCTGTAGAAGTATTAAGTGTGTAATTTAATGATATATTTATGATACAAAATTATTTCTAACTTAGCAAGAAAGCTGCAGCCCTTTGTTTCTATTTCTTTTGCCCTCTTCTCTGAAATCATCTTAACTGTTTTTTTTTTATTCTGAGTTTTGACTGTTTTGTGATGCTGATATTTTTCAAGAGTGTTTTTCCATTTGGAAGATCTTTGTAGGGTGAATACATTGACAGCTTATGACTGTTCATGCATTAAATGATGACATAATGTATCAAAGCCTAGACATTTCAAAAACAATGCATGAAAAGTAGATGGATAGGGCAGTTAACTCTGTGATTTCTTACAGTCTTAAGACTTAGGGAGACTGTTGTCTTATACTGCCTTTTGTTTAATATATAAAATAGAGGGTAATTTCTGGAAAGTTACTTCCTCAGTATTGTGGGGATCAAATGTTTGGCATTAGGAAATAATTTCCACATCAGATCTGTAACACAACTCTTAAGGTCAGCTCAGCGAGGTACTCCCCGTGCCATTGAAGCAGATCCAGTCTCTGGTTTATAGAATGGGAAAGTGTTTGTTATCTTCTCTTACAGTGTGAGGAAAGAAGAAGAAATATAGGTTGCTTTTTTGGGAAAGTAAGATTTCTTTAAAGTAAAAATAGGCTATATTGCCTTCTAGAGAATTCCTCAGCCATATTGTTTAGTCACGCTCAGGAACATCAGACCTTTTCAGTGCTAAGTGCTAAGTTTTCTTTAGAAAACCACTTTATTATCCTTGTCATTAATGCCTGTCCAGATCTCTACCAATGCCAAGAGTTTACCATCTGTTCAAATATACTTGTGGAAAAATATGTGCAAAGACTTATCTACACCTACAGTCTTCCAAGTAGGAAAAGACAGACCCACAGGTTTAGCCTTATGTGAAAGCCCCCATGACTGACATATTTAAAGATAGAATAATTTTCAGGTATCTGTTTAAGAGTTCTAAATGAGCAAACCCTTCAAAATGCACTGTTGCTTGGGCATTAGTCAGTAAACCAAGTGTATGGAGGAGAGAAGTGCAGAGTATCTATATTCAGTTATGGTAGATAACCAAGAGAAAAGCCTTTAAGCATTAGAAAGAGGGTTTCCTTTCCAATTAATTATTTTTCTGTATAAACCAGCCCTATTTATCCTAAGAACGAGTACTGCTTCTGGTAAATTTAGCAGTGTTTTCATTCCTTTCTGAAACATACTGAAATCAGCATGTAAGTTGATCAAGTGCCTAGAATAGTAGTCAGTGACTTTCATGTGACCTGCTGTTTCATATGCATGTCTCCTGTCACATGAAACCCCTTAATCTGAAACATTGGTATTACTTTACTTACGAAAGGAGAACTGTGCAAGTACTGGCCTGGGAATTCACAGAACTAGCGAAGCTATATAGATCTAAACAGAACTCTTGAGTCCAGAATGTATTTTCCCATTCATTGTAGATAAAAATGCTTCACATTACTCCCAAAACTGTAGCAATACTGTATAAAACATAACTGCAATCAGACTAGAGATCTAAGCCTCCCCAGAAGGATGTGCAATATTAACTTGTGCTGAGAACAGTTCAAGATCATGGCTTTTGAAAAGTCAATAATAATCTCATGCAGACAAGACAGGGATAAGTGATGTTGAGATAAGGCAAGTAATCAGCTTGTTTTTAACTACTGTGGGCTTTTGGTTTTATAACTTTTATTTCCACTCTCATATTACTCTACTGTTTGACTAGCGGTATGCATTGTTGCTCCCTGAAGCTTTCTGTTTTATTCTTACGGGTTTGCCCAAAACACCACAAGCTCTAAATTGCATCCTATTTGAAACTCCTATGATCTTTTTTTCTGGTCTGTGTGATATAATCAGAGTTGAATAATTATATATTTTAGGTAAATTTATTGCATTCCTGTACATAAACCCAGTGAATTTCCACTATGTTGGAATCATTATTGCAGTACAAATTCTCAAAAAAAAGAGTAAAATCTCAAATGTCTCAGTATTTAGCTTTGCTTCTGCAAATGCAGTGCTTTTTTATATACTTGTACATTATATTTTACTACATTTGTGCTTGAGATGTCAAGAAAAATGCTTATCTGAAAAATAATTTGGTTTTGAGAGAATTATCCAACATCTCTGCCTTGTTATATCCTGTTGAATATCTTTGGATATATTTGACTGTTAGTCAGCAGGCAGTGTAACTTGCCATTTTCAGAGCAAAATCCCCACATCTCTAACGAGACTATATAAATTCAGATTAATGTCTTCAGCCAGCCAGAATGGTATTCTAAAAAGTATACAAGTTTTGGTTGAAATCTATCCCTGAAATCAGTGCAAATTCAATCACTAGCTGTAACAGGAATATAGAAATGATGGAAGTGTTGAAGTCATGGAAACCAACTCTTGGACTCCAGAGTGGCATGAACAAAGGAAGAAGTGTGTTTTTTTCATCCAGCCAGCAGTAAGAAGGCTTTAAGTATTCCAGGCAGTACAGGCAGATGTTTAAAAAGCAAAATTCAAAGGAGAAAAGAAACTAAACCCCTTTTGTTGCTGCACATCTATTATTAAAAAGTGAAGGTAGCCTGAGGCCTTAGGCAAAAAAGAAGAAAAAGCTGTACTAGGTATGTGTGGGTTATGTAACTTCCTCCCCCCCCCCCCCCCCCCGTCTTTATATTTTTTTCTGCCGTGAAGTCTTATGTTGAGGTTATAAGCCTATCTGTGCTAGCTGCAACAGAAAGGCTGATTAGAATCACATTTTGTTCAGAAATAAACAGTATGTTCAGAAAATGTAAGGAAAAATTATATGAAACTGAAAAGCCTGAGATAATTATAGTAAATGCTGGGATAAGACTCAGGCCATGCTTCTTTAGCACTCACCCAGCTTGTGAACCATTTCTTCTAAAGCAGATGCTTACATTTTCTGACTAGTCAATGGTGCAAGCAAGGAACAAAGAGAACATGACTGTATAAAGTCAGGAAAAGCTCTTACATGACACCTAAAACTAGGAGCAATTTCTCTGCATCTTTCCTTACTTAGGGCAGGTTATGAAATGTGGCAAAAAAAATTCTGGAACCTTCCCCCCCCCCCCCCCCCCCCCCCCCCCCCGAGAGTGTAGTATAGATATGTTTCTTGCTCATTTATTCACATCATTTATACTTGAAATGAAAAGGAGTTAATTGAAAGTTTGGAAGGTTTAAATTACCTAGCTACCTACACACCTGTTTGCAGTTTTGATCTCAACACTGAATTAATGAAATGAAAGAAGTGGGGCCAACTGCAAAATAAATCAGACTAATAATCTCCATACACTTTTGTTTCTATAGGTATTTATTTGTTTCAGTACAGAACAGCTGTGAAATGAATGTACACAAACAGTGCATTCCACTTTTTGAATAAACTGTTGCAGGAACATCTGTATCCACATGACTAAATCTTGTTCCTCAGCCTGTAGAAGTCTCTGACATTTTATTTGCATGCAGAATTCAATGCAGCCTTAAAATACTCCAAATATGGAGTCAGAAACCATGGTGAAGCGACTTGTGTATATTTAGGTGAAATATGGGAACTGTTCCCTAAGAAAAGGATTAGGAAGTCTATCTTGCTTCATTTTCAGCTTTTAAAAAAATGTATTTGTTTAAACACCAGACAAAACTTGGAGGGACTTACATATGTAATAGCCCGTGATGAGGTTTTCGATATTCATAGGTAGCACTTGTACATTAGTGGTAATTCTGAATTGCGTGGGATTCACTGAGGTCAGTGCAAGTAATTTATATACATATTCCAAATTTGGTCTCAAGGGGAAAAACCTGGCTTTAAAATAGCAAATCTGAATTTCCTTTATTATCTGTTGCCATTTGCTTTTAACATAGAGAAGATGAGAGGAAGTGTAAGGTCACCTGTGATTTTATAGGAGGGCATGTTCTTGAAAAATACTGCTGAAATCAGTAAATCAAAACTTACAATCTTACATCTTCAGATCTTCGTTATCTTAATGAAAAATAAATGTTAACGAGTCTAGCTGTAAGGCAGAATGAGTGGTGTTTCTGTTTTGGATGCCCCTACAAAAACAACCTACACTAAGTGGTTAAAAAGAAACAAAGTAAATTCAAGGTTTTCTAACAGTGTGTGCTGTTGTCATTGAGGAAGAAGGAAGAGATGTGTAGGGCAGGAGACTGAAAGGACAAGCAGGAATCTTCAAAGGAGTAGCTAAAATCTGAGGGAAGGTCTTTGGGCTCGGGAGGAGCTCTGAAGAAGGTTTCATGGTTCACAAAGGTCATTGCCATGGTACTTTACTTATAAAGTAACTTATTTTATAGAAATAGTGAAACAACAAATGTGAACTCTTAAAGCTTATTTGTCATGCTGTAGTTTTTGAGCTGTAGTACTTGATGGAGAAGGTCTGTAACTAAGTAAATCTTAATTAGCACTTGAGAGTGTGTGGCTGGTGTGAAAACTTACTTTACACAAACATAGCGTACATTAAAAAAAAGTAAAAAATCTGAAAAATCCCATATTGTTAGGGTTGGGTTTTAATTTATTTTCCAGAATCTCACCAGGTACTTTTCAGAACACTTGATATTTCTGTAACTAATTAAGTAGTAAATAAAGCAGAATCAAAAAGATGCGTTTAACTAGAATTAAAATGTTGTTTGATTGACATGACTAAATATTTAATGGAGGACTGTTCTAAGTTAAGTGACACTGTAGGCAAAGTCTTGTCTACTATCCATTAAGAGATTAACCTTGGGTATTGTCATCTGAAAAATCTTCATCCAAGCATAACAAATGGAAAGGCACCTGTCTTGTAATCAACTCAATAAACTGAATAGGGCAAACCACCTGTCTAGTAGGACAACTGAAAACCAAAACTCCTGCCAGTGTTTTTATAGTACAGTGCTGTTGGTTTGCTGCCTAAAGCACAATTTCTTTAGTGAAAAATATTGTGTGTTTTGATCCTTGCTTTTGGGAAAGTAAAAGCGGCAACATGTTAAAAACTGGTAAATAAGTTTGAAAGTTTTGAGGAAAATAAAAAATTGATGTTAGAAAGTTCTGTGTGTAAGTGGTAGTTTCCAAATAATTGTGGGGCTGTCATAAAGTTAAAGTATTTAACATATAAATGAAATAGTTCAGTTTATGTATGAACACAGAAAACGAATTAATGGAGCTATATCCATTCAACTGCTAAGTGACAATGTTATATACAGTAGAAGCTTCTGCTATGGGAATACATATTTTTAATATTACATAACAACAAGGCTTACGAACATCACATGGATTTATATTTTTATCTAGGGACAAAGAATCCCGAAGTGCAATGTAAGGTTAACACAGTGTTTGCAGAAGACTGTAAACATGATACGTGTTTAAATATTTAGTGGAAATATCAGGTTTTAAATCTGCGGTTTTGGTGTGTTTTTTTTTTTTTTTTTTTTTATTGGCTCTGAAGCTGTATCATTGAAACTTTGATTCTAGAGTTTGAAAGCTGGTTTTGTTGTAGGGTAAGAAAAAAAAGTTCCAAAGTCTGAGTTGAAAAAACATGGACTTATGCACTGAAAGATGCAAGTATTGGAATATATTTCCTTTAAAAACTAATATGAAAGATTTATTTTTAGTGATATAATAGTTGGTCTGTGACTTCTAAAATGAATAAATATGTATGCAGGTTTTTTTACTACTTGTATTTAATAAGTCATCTACAGTTTTGTGAGAAAAGATCAATGACAGATTATTTTTAAGTAATTAGCTTTGTCTTGTCACAGTTTATGGGGTCACCTAATTAAATATCAGGTTCAGTTCATTGCTTTCCAAGGTAATTGATAATCCCTTTAATCAGATGACCAGGATCAACATCAGTATTAGCTAGTTTCTGGCCTTCACCATTCCTCTTGGAAATCCAGTTTTGTGTGCTTGTGTTCATATGCTATGTCTATACAGTTTAATTTCCATTCATTTCAATGGCATTTACTTGGTCAGTGAGGTTAAGAGATGTCTATAAACTACAGTGACTCTACTCACAGATGCACAGATAGAGGAATCTATGTAAGGATTTCTTTGCTCTAGCCGATGATGGCAGAGAAGTAGAGCTAATGATATAGAAGAAACAGTTTGTAATAGCAACTCTATTGTAACCTGACTTGTGCCTTGGAGTTTGGCAGTTGCGAGTTTGAAGGTTGTGCGAAGATTTTTCCAGTACACCAATACAAGCAAATTATTTGGGGAAGAAGTGCAGGTGACTTCCTTTCCTGTGACACCCTAGTGATGTTTTTTTTTCATTCATACAAGATTCACCACCTCCGTATGCTTCAAGCACTGAGAAGTGTGTAACTTAAACACTGAACATTTGATTTTGGTGTGAATTTGTATGATCAGAAATTTGTTGCCCTATTTCTCCTTTTGCCTTCATACAGAGGCAAATACACCTGGTTCTAACTGTATTTGTGCTTTTCTATCTCATTGTTTCTATTGCCAGGCTAATAGGCTTTGCAGAGTATGGACAGACTGTTCAGTATATCCAATCTAGCATTGGCACCATTGCCTCATATGACAGTAGTATACATGATAGAAATTCTGATGCAGGAGAATATAAATGGGACAGCACATATGTAATCAAAAAATGAAATAAAAATAAGTTTCGGGTGTTGGCTGTCAGGTAGCTATTGTGCTTTAATAAATCTTAGTTAATTATATGTTTATATGCACTCTGCAGCCATATAATGAAGAAACAATCCAACCAACAAAACAGAAGATCGATAATAAATCTGGGTGGTCAAACTGTTACTGTTACATGCAACTGATGGCTGCAGTTTCACATCTTCTTCCTCCTTCTTGGCTGCATACATAAATCTGTTAATCCAAATTCCCTTTAATTGGAAACATTATTACAAGTTATAATTTAAATTTAATTTTGGACACAAATTGAAAATTATTTTATTTTTTAATCTTCAAACTAATTTTTGCTATTAATTAACAGAAGAAGGGTTGATTCTCTCAGATAAATAATTGTACCGCTGCACAGGATATAACAAATGCCATGATGCACTATTAGATTTTTGCCTTGTAAGAACATTGTTTTAAGGGGTCCTGTGGATTTTCCACATATAGCATATAGTGGTAGGTAAGGAAATTGTTTGTTTTTTGCTTCTAATTTTTAATATGAATATTCTTTTGTTTCTGTTTAAGATGTTAGAATTTTAACTATCAAGCAGTGGGCACTGGATTGTGAAGAGTAACAAAGATAACGATTCACATCTGTCTTCCTGTGATCAGTGTATACCAGTTGAAACAAAATAAACAAATAAGATTTATTTACCAACACTGTGAAGCTCTGTTCCTGCTAAGAAATCTGTCCAACACAAAATACAGTCAAATTGTGATTCATAAATTTCCTGAAAAGGGATAAATTTTGATAAAAAATTAATATAGCAGTATCTGTGGCTTTGAAAGTTGTATGTCTCCTTTATTTTATCTTTTTTTTTGCATAACTGATAGCAATCTTTTTCTTAATGTAATTGATTCCTTTAGTAAGTGTTCTTAGACAATTTCTGTATATTCTTTTCCAAGTATTTTCTTGCAGATCTTATTATTATATACATTTGAGTTTGTAGGTGCAAATCTAGTACACAGATGTCTATTAAATAAATGTATTGGGGGTTTCTAGGGGAAACTAGCTTGAAAATAAGTGTGTTTGTAATAAATGGGAAAGACTAGAGATCAGAGGATCAGAGATACTTGATAAGTTTGGTAATTTATGGAGAGCTGGAGCTTGCTTGAATATTTATATATAGAACTGAATCTACATGTGTAAGTGCATATTGCTGGTATGATCCTCAACTAAAGAACTTCTAGAGCTCAGTTCTGTGGTGGAAACTGCTACCAGTTGTAATTCCAATGTGCAAGTTAGACTCACGTAACTGTCTCTTGATGCTTTAAAATGACAACTTATTTCAGTGAGGAACGTCATGAGAGTCAACTCTGACTGAATTTTACCTACCGTTTGAATGATTGCTTACAATTTTGAATGATTTATTCAGGACACATAGCTTCTCACAGGCAATGCATGTGCATTTAGCCCTTCATTATAAAGTTAGGACAGTCTGACTAATGGAAAGCCTAAATATGAAAGTTATTAACAGATTTTTGATTTATAAACAGCATGACATTGAGACTTCGATGTGTCATGGAACAGAGTTAAGCCAAATCCTCTGAGCCTTATTTTGGATCAACTTGAGCATTGAGTTTGGCCATCTGAGGTGTCACAACCTACCCAGAAGCACTGGAGTTTATCATGTACACGCAACTGAATAGCTTCACATAGTTTGGTCAAGTTCTGCAAAAATAGCCTAGTACCGCTCTCAGTGTGCTTCAGGTTACCTTTACACATCAACTTGTCATGTTCAAAAGTGGCACTTTGGAAGTCCACTTGCATTTGGATCCTTCCCAAGGTAACAAATGGACTTGGGAGTTCCGAGTCCTGCGCAACAAGGATGCGTCTCTAGAGATCCATACTCAGTGTGGAAGAATCACTGCTAAGCCTTCAAAAATTATGCTTGTAGAGGCAAGCTGCCTCTGTCAAGGGCTGTGCAAGTGTATGGGTATTACACTTTCCAGCTCTCCTGATTGTGACTGCTGACTGCTGAGAACCCTTAACCTGCTTTGCATGGGGTTGTCCAATATTTGCCAGACTTTCTGAAGAGTACTGAGCTGCTTCCAACCCTGGCCCCAGATTTGTTAGGCGACATACACGCAGTGAATGTCTTGCTAATAAATCCTTTTGGACCCATGCTGGCCCACGTCATGCCCAGTTGCATATTCTCAGTAGCAATGATTCAGTTTATCTGCAGTTCAAACATATCGCCCACAGAAAAGAGAGACTGTAGCATATGGAGAAACCTATTAGTAATACATCGAAAGCTCTTCTGGATTTCTTAAGCATTCTGCCATGCTTCTTGCAAGAGTTTGAGTGTATGTTTTTTGAAACTGTGTCAGGAAGTTTTCTGATCTCTACTCTGCAGGATAGCTGGTGTTGCTCTTAACAATGACTAAAAACTGTTTTTACACTGACAGCAGAAATGAAGTTGTGCCCCACAACTATATGTGTTTTTCTGCACTGGAATTAATGAAAGAAGTATGGTGGACTATATATTTGTTCTCTGATATTTTCTGAGAGCTAATAAAAGTCCAAATGTCATAAATTATCTGGTTCTCAAGAAATTACCTGTATTTTTCACTTACCTGTTTTATAAGGAATCTGAAAAGCAACTTCTGTTTTCATGTCAAAATGAGGAGTTTCTTTGCTTGCTTTTATATTTTTATAAGCTCTGTTGTTGTGGAGTCCTTGATGAAGAATCTCTGTTTTCATGCAGGGTCTGATCCACTGTAGTGATTTTCATATACTTATGGAAATTTTATACATTATATGAAAGTGCATATATAGCTTGGGTATACTGTCAGTGTGCATTAGGTGTTCCTTATGGCCAGAAATTAAACAAGAGACAGGTTTGTATGTGCCGGCCCTGGGATACAGGGCTGAGATGTCACAGACCTTGAAATCTTTTATTTTAAAGTTTGCAGTTTTGCTGTACACTGTCTGTAGGCCTTTTGGCCATGAGGAAAGAAAAAGGAGCGGCCCATAATAATAATAATCTATCACATATAGTTATTAGAAATTGAGTAATTTTGTCTAATTTAACAGGTGAATTGTCCCACTTCCTTCCTTCCTTTGAAGAGACAATTTGTTACCGATTCTTGTGAATTAGGGTTCAGGTGGAGTTACCATAGAAATAGGCCACGTGCATACTGGAGAGTGAGTGGTTCTTTTAGAGCAGACAAGAACAATTTTGCTTCCTCATTACAGCAGCAGATAAATTCAGTTAACTGATTTTACTGATGAAATACAACAGCAAACTGTTTTAACGCTTGGATTTTGCATATGGCTTTTATTGAGTGGTGGAGGTGGGGGATTAAAAAAGTCATGCTGTCATGGTTGAGTTTCCAAGTTGTACTGCCCTTGGAGAGAGGAGCAGGTTTTGTGTGGAGAGAGAGAAAAGTTTTTCTCTCCTGATTCTTACAGACTGGTAAGAGGTCTTGTATGTCAAAAGCCTGTAGCTGCAAACTGGCTCGAGAGTATCTTTTTTCACATCCTCAGTTGTGACAGGGCCCTAGAACATTTTGAGTAGATGCTCTGCTGGAGAGGAAGCTATGAAGCAAGATACAGCCCGAGTGGTAAAGCTGCATATCATATTTGTTCTTTTTAAAAATGTGCAGCTGTAAACAAATTCTGTTTTTAAATTTCTCAGATTTTTTAATACAGCTCTTCTGACTCCTGTCATTACCCTTGACCTCCAGCTCTTTTCTGAGCTATGCGTTTGTCTTACACTGTCAGCTTTCATCACAACAAATTATCTAGATCTCCTATTTGCAGAGAAAAACTAAAGTGTATATTCTTAGGAAACCATTAACAAATAATGCACATAGCTTTATTTCTTTACTGATCTGAGATGGTACCTTTGCAAGACTGTTGGTCTTCTCATTTAATAAATAGGTACCTGTAGCACTTTTCTGCTGGCTAAGGTTTGAACTGTGTTGCAGCTTCACCTAGGAAATCTTGTCTGGTTGTGTTCATAGTATTTCTGAGTTACCTTGATTTTGATTTAGTCTAGTTTTAGTGCAGACTGGTTTTGACACAATCTGTTCCAAAGTTGATGATAAAATAAATACTGAGAGTGGTTCCTGGCTTATCATTACCTGTCTGAAAACTTAGTAATGAACAGTGGGTGAAATCATCCATAAAATTTGCTTTTCAGCAGTGCCCAACAAGAATAATAGTGTTGAGAAATAATTTTTTACTCTTTCTACAAAGCTACGTATGTTGTAAACAAGTATACATTTTATATTCTTTCCAGAAGAACTTCAAGGCTGTATTGATTCTATAGTATGTCATATGGTCCTGAAAGTAGAACCTTATGAAATCTGTGTCTGAAACTCTAATTTAGGAAACAGAAATATTTTTACTTCTGATAGATGTAGAGAGGTAAGTATTTTAAAGGGAACATAAGAGACAGTTACGTCCCTATGGGATATTTAAATAAAGCCAGGAAACTGAATTTGTATGTGCAACATAGTTCCTATTCATTGTATAGGAAATGTAATTGTCTAGCACTGAATTTTCTTCAGTGTTGCTGCTGTGAGCTGCAAGAAAATTGTAACTTGTTTTTTTCATTTGTACTGTTCATCTTGTGAATTTTAGTATATACAGTAAATGTAGTTATGACTAGTCAAAGGCAAAACCAGTAGGGGATGGTGGGCTGTGATTCCTCAGTGGTTAAATTAAGCTTGTTGGGCCCAGAGTTTTATGTTTCCAAGACCAATACTGTTACTTACTCTTCAGAAACAGATGAAATAGGAATATACTGCAAATCTGAAATTTCCATAGGGATGCTGTTTTGACTACAGCCAGTACAAGAAGCAATACTTTTTAACAATATTAAAAGGGATCCACAGCTGTCTGTCTTAATAAAGAAGAGTCTTAGAAGTCTAGCATTTGCTTCAGGTTTTAAAAGAATATAATTTTTTTCAAACAAAATACGAATATTTTTATCTGAATATATCAGGCACTACCCAGAATTACAGGTTTTTGAAACAGAAGTTTGTTTATGACTTGAATAATGCCTCATATTAAAGGAAGTGATGAATTACTGGCAGCAGATAGGATTATTTGCTGCATAACACCACCTGTCATAGCATTTCAAGAACATTTTTTAAAAATAATTTCTGTGTTTCAGCTCTTTTTTTGCTTTTAAAACTATTTGACTTCAGTGGGTTTGGGGCTTGTCTTAAATGTGGTCTCAAGAATGCCATACAAATTAATTACTGCAGTAGGCTAAAACAATATTGAAAATGAAATGAGTATGAGTTACTCTGTTAGATTCAAAAGTCTCACCTCCTTTTGGTTTGATTGTGGCAAACCAGTATCACATTGTGCTGCTGTGCTTATGTAGCCATGAGCATCTTTTGCAATGTGTAAGAGTAATGACACCACCCTATGTCCTGATTGCTTGAACAGTGCACTGCCCTCCCATGGGTTATCATTATTTCTTTGTAATGGCACTGCCAGAGGTGTCATCATCATGCTCATCCAGTAATTCTCATCCAAGATTTAGAATGTCCACTCACTATTTTGCACTTCTCTCATCCTTCTTTCCTTCTCCAACACTGCAAATTTAAAAAAGAGCTGTGAAACATTTGGCATAGTATAGTGTGATTTGCCTTTGCACAGCAAACATGAGCGATACGAGCCATTTGCATCAATACTTCTGGTTTCTAAGTGTTGATGTGTCAGCCTGCATCACTGATTCATGTAGCCTTCACCCAGCTTCTCTTTCTCCCAGGATTTCTTACAGACTCCTGACTAATTTCATTCAGAATCTGGTGACCTTGAGCAGAAATAATAGACACAGCTTTCTTTTAATTTGTTGTAACTTAAATTAACTGCAGTGTCTGGAAAGAAAGGACCTTTCCTTGCTTTTATTTTCCTGTGTGTCTGTGTTAGGCCAATTAAGAAATTACCTATTAGAAGTATGAAAATTAATTTCAAAGGAATTCTAGCTATGACAAATCTATGGTAAGATTAAAACATTTAAAATATAAGGATTTGTTATTTTAAATGTAAAAATAATCTAGTTTTATTGCAGCACAGATTTTGAAATTACAATTAAAGCCATTTTAAAGTAGAAGAAGGTTTTCATGGTCTTGCGTCATTTGCTTAAGAAAGCAATAGCTTCCACTATAATCACCTAGAATACTGAAATCCAAGATAATCAAGTCAACAAAGTAAATTCCTTTTCAAAAAAAATGTATAATAAATGCTTAGGAGGCTTAGGAGATGGGTTTCCTTCAGGGGAGCTGAGAAGAGCAAGCGAAATAGTCCCATACCAGTAACTCATAGCTATTCTTCAGAGCAGAGCAGTTATATGTTGGGTTTTTTTGTTTTGTTTTTGCTTTGGTGGGGAGGGTGTTTTGAGTGACTGAAGTTGTTTATTTAGAATGTTCAGTGCTGCAAGACTGTGTACGGTTCATACTTACAGTGGCCAGGTGTTTGCAGTAATAGGAGACTGAAAACTGAGTTCTGGATGTGTACATTTTAGGTGATATCCCTCAGGTTAGTTGATCGGATTAACAGTATCTTTAATAATAAATAGATAAAATATATTTTTAGTGCTTTAAGTTCTTGCAGCCCCACAGCTGTTATGCTGCTGGAAAACAGAACATTCAGATTAAAATTTCCTTATTTAAATCTGCCAGTGTTTGAACTTTACTGTATATTTTTGATGACTTGGGAGGTTTGCTTACTAATTTGGAACTTTGCCTAATGTTTTTGTTAAAATAGAACTTTCTATCTTATAATTAATTTCCTTGTTCTGTATGTTCATACAATAACAGTGCAGAACAAATGAGTACTCAAAATGTGAGATGTATAATGAATAGTTAGGGTTTAAACATAACTATTTTCCTGACAAGGACATGGTACTGCTCTAAGCAATTGGCTGTCTTACGTTATTCTTCTGCCAGGTTCCTTCTTTTTCTATAGATGATACAATAAGAAACTGCATACAGTCAGGACTTTTACAACACCACTGAAGGAACTAGTTCATTTCTAAAAACAAGTGAATCTACTTTATTCATTGTCTATTTAAAATTTAAATTTGCTAGCGTTATCTCCACTTGCATGCAGTGGGAATAAATTAGTTTTCCTTATCGATTTATGAATAGGATATCCAGCATGGCTCAGGGGAAAAAAGAACATAGTCCATCTGCTCATGCAGAGTGGCATCTTCCTTTTTTTTAATGAACCAGCCAGTGAATTTAGTCAACATTGCAGAACTGAATAAAGCCTAATGTGGAGATAAGAGACTAGCTTTCAAGTTCAAGAGAACCTGTGCTTCTCAGAAAGGGAGAGGACTGTTTTGATGTTCAAGTCACCTGAGCTGCTTTTGTACAGATTTGGCTTGCCATTTCATTTGATGCTGTCTACATTCTGTAAGGCTTGGAAGGGGTTTGGGGTCTCAATCTATCAGATGTTCCATGTGCAAAAAGAGGTTTTCTGTGATGTAATGTATGTATGTAAATGTAGGCCTAGACTAAAAATGATTGCAGTTCTGTGGGATGCCCTGTGGTTGCATGACCTCCACAGTACCTCTAGACAGAGGTATATGTACAATCCAGTTTAGAACCTTGTTGAAGAAAACTGATGATCAGGGTTTGACTTGTACCCCATTGCCTTGTATTTTCCAGTCAAAACTTTCTATTTCTGAAACTGCCCAATGGCTGTCTCATAAATTTGATCCCACAATAAGATGTGGTATTTATGGTGTGATGCCTCTCCATATCTACATGACTCTGCAGTATGCCATGAAACCTTGATGTCATATTAAATGGCAGGCCGTATTTCAGATAGATGAATTCTGTCTTCCATAAGCACATCTATTTGTGCAAATTATATTTTCTGGTTTGAATCTCAGTGTCACAGATTGTTATTTTTTTTTTTCAAATCCTCATAATTTCATTTCTTGCATGTTTTGATGTTTTTTGGTTGAAGTTTTCCTGATAGTATCACTGACCATAATAAAGGGCTGTGGTGCCACTTTGTCAGGTGGCTGATTGTACAGAAAGGCCCACATACAGGCTTGTGTTATTACATTTTATACAGATCAAAGCGCTGCTATGTATTGATTAGTCATACTACCAGCCTGCAACAGAACACTTCTTCAAGAAAACTTATGCAAATCTACAGAATATATGTAGATATAGATACAATAGTAGTTCCCAGCAAAAAGCAAGGATTTGCTAAACCAGCTGCTCTGTCAAATGTCTTTAAAGATGGTTTTTCTTACACTAAATGTGATAAAAAAAGCTGCCTGAAAGAAAACGTCTTCACAAGTAGGAGTACTACCATCATAAAGCCACACTGCTATTTCTGACAAAATAGCTCTAGCGATTGGAAGCCTGTTGTCTTGTCTAAACCAAGTCTTTAGTAATTTCCTCAGCTGAACTGGATTGTATGTAGCTGAAAACACAGCTTCTCTGTTATGCCATTGTTAGCATTCCTTAACATAACATACTGGAAGGTGGCTTCATGGAAGTATGAGGGAGACTTATCACTACTTCAGGATTTGCCCTTGTGATTTGTTGTAGCAGAAATTTGCTGTATTGCATGGAATGCATGACTGAAGCCTAAAATATAGAATAGCAATAACTGTTTGTACCTTAATTATGGCTGTTATCTTTTCTTTATAGCTAGGATACCCTGTATTGTTGGAGACACAGGTGGGATTCTTTTTCATTTTACCCACCCATTACTGTCTATTTAGCTCCTTACTGATATACTAAACTATAGTATTTACTGTGGATGATAAAATCATTAGGAGATTATAGTCTGAGATTCCAAGGAGAGTCAGTCTGCACATTAGAGCTGAGGAAACATGGATTAACCTGCTGTACTGTTTCACTCTTGATTTAACAGCTCTAATGGTACTCTTCTGATGTGGACATTGTCTACTAGAAAGTGAGCAGAGGTAATTTTTTCTGAAGGCTGTTAGAAAGACAGAAGGCTATGAGAGCTTTTTGCTTGGGCCACATTCGACTTGCAGGTGGCATGATTTGGAGGTATTTCCTGTACTTACAGTTGTCCAGTTCTTTCAAAAACTAGTTGAGAGAGAGATTTCTGAAAATGTCTCTAATCTTTGAGAAAGAAGTTTCTGTGTTTGCTGTGGTAGTATAATTTGGAATTCATAGAAAACCTATCAAAATATATAAAAAAAAAAAAAACCAGAAAAATAAAAAATGATTTTTCTTCCTGAAAGCGACTTGTGGCAGTATCTCAAGATAATAAATTACTTCTGATCCCAGGAGTGACTTTGGCAGAGAGGAAGGTCAAAAAGGAAAAAAGTCCAAATAATCTGTACAAACTGGAAAATATCCGTATGTTATAAAATTGTCAAATATTATCAAGATAAATGGAGCTATTAACATGTGAGGCAGAGGGAAGCTTTTTTTGGTAACGGATGTCCTTCTGAATGGATACCCAGCACTGACTTTCATATGATGTAATGTGTTAAACTTTATCAGAGAGAAAATCTCAGCTGAAATTCCAGACATAAATTCAGAATGTAAACTGATTCACTTTTGCTGACGTTTTGGGTTTGCAGTTTAATCTTATTTTAGCAGTACATCACAGCTTCACTTAGACTGCTCTTGCTGATGTGCAAATTCTTTTTCAAAACCCTTCTATTATTACCAGAAGCTTTTCTTATATCATCTCTACTTGACTTTGAGTCTATATTGTGATGTCAGAAGTAAGGATTTAGAACTGGATTAATTAATTAGGCTAAAAAAACGGATTATGGACTTCAATCAGTTAAACAGAATTCCAACATTTCATTTCCTGCTTTAAGAAATTGTTATGAAATAATCCAGTATTCATACATCATAATTATCGTGAGGCTTATTACTACTGCATATTACTTTTCATCACTACATATGCAGTTATTTGCATCTCACGGGCAATGAACTGGACAGGCAGAAGTAGCTTTCTGATTAACAGACAGAAGATTAGAGCTCATGTTCTACTTTAAGTTCAGGTATTCTTGTCTTACAGTCAAATCCTAAGACCGCAGAGCTATGCACAATATTTTTATAATCAAAACTTCTTTTCTGGGTTACAGCATTCCTTTATCCTTTCCTACTTTTCAAAGGTGAAGCTAGCTGTGCTTTTGATCAATGCTTTTCTCAAAGTCTCTGTTTTTTTTTTTTTTTCCTTAAGCACCAAAGAAAATACTCTTTGTGAATATTATTTAATTCCCTTATTTGTTTTTCTATGTAGATCTTTTTCTATAATAATACATTTTAAAATACATTTTCTGTGCTTTCGTTCACTCTACGTGAGGTCATATTTCTCACCTGTGAGCTGCCAGATTTGCTGATTTTTGAGTGTTATGTTCTTCCATATATTTCATATGTGTATTTTAATTCTGGTTTATCACAAATACACATTCAACTGGAACCTTCAAAACAAGTTAAAATAGACAATATTAAACTAAAGACACTCCATTTACTATCTGTTTACTTCTGAATTATTAGTCATATATCTTTAATATCATTCTTAATGTGCATTCATTTTGTTGTATCTTGTTTTTCATTCTGAGCAGTAAAAAATTAATATCTGACAGTATTATTAGTTTATTGGTAAAACAAACAACTTTATCCTTGTAAGTACAAAAGTAGTAGTAGCATGATCACAAAACCTCAATGAATCAGAAGCTCAGACCTCTTTTTGAAAATAAGAAAGTACAGTTTTAAAAGGGTTCTTGCCTCTTTTAATATTATCAGCTGTAGATCTTGCTGTTCATTTACTTAAATTTATATATATATTTAAATGTTTTCAGCAAACATAGCTAAGGAGTTTTACTTACAGTTAGATAAAATGGGCAAGTATGTTTTAAAATTTTTAGATGGGACTGGAAGTGCAAATATTTATGGGAACATTGTGTTCATACACAAGCACGCTGTTGGCAAGATTAAGGTCATCTTGAAGTGCCTGTATCTCTGCTATATTTGCTTTAATGTCCTAAAGACCACTGGTTAGCACCTGAATTTCCTCCAATGGTGTAAACAGTCTGAAGCATCTTGTGCTTGGTTTGAAGCCCAGAAAAATCCATTTCTGCCTCAGACTGTATTATTTATTTCTGCCCTTCTTTCTTTCTGTCTTTCTCTTTCTGAGATATTAGTAACCATGGACATTTTTGAGCAAGAGATAGAGATGCTAGTTCCACATAGACCAAGTTGACACTTCAGGACTTTATGGCATTCTTCGAACCATACCTCACCTGGGTCTTGCCAGTCACTGAAAATGTCATTAGGCATAAGGAAAGAAAAAATACAGCAATAGTTTGTGTACTGTATCCATTATGTCTTTTGTCTTTTCACTTAAAATGCAGTTCCATATTGTAGTTTTTGAATGACAAAGTAAAAGAGTTTTCCTTCCTACTTGTTCCCTCTCAACCGTGCCTGTGTTTTTTCTTTTTCTATTTTGTGAGATTGCACACAGAAACTCCTTAAGCAAAACAGAATAAAAACTTCTGAGTGGAAGGGGAAGATGAAAGGGCTTTTACCTGGAATCTTCCACTGTCTGTACTTAGAGGATGATGTCACAAAAAACCTGCATTATCTAAATGAAAGGGATGTAACTGATGACTGGACAGAGCAGATGGAGGTATGAATCTCTTGTTTTTTTGCAAAAAGAGAATCAAGACTGCAATTCTCAGAAATTTATACTACATGTCTGCTCTAGATGGGTGAACTGAATTTACCTGACAATACAAAAAACCCTATGCAGTTTCTGCTACACTCCCAAAGATTTTCTGGTTGCTATTAAATGTGCTACAAAATGCAGAGGAGGGTGTTGGTTTTTTTTTTAATATTTTCAGCCAGTCATTTATGTAAATGTATGTTGGAAAGTCTTATGGTTGTAGAACAGGAAAAAAAAAAGAAGGAAAAAATGTTTCTTTAACCATGCAGCCACAGTTCTTATCTTTTATCTTCATCTTTGCAGTCTCCTTTGTTCTGCTGCACTAAAGGATTTTTGAAGTACAGTTTAAAAGTAGGTCTTTTAGCCATTCTAGTTATAATTTAACCGGTTAGTTAGACAGGTGTGAAGTGTTCTGCCTTTCTGTAACAGCTTGTTTACATGTAATGTAAGCACATGAAAAAAGAGTTTATATGGTTTTCCTCTTGATTTCTTTAGTAAAACTAAAAGCTAGTGAAGATGTCAGCCTTTCTTAGGAAGACAGCATAGCAAATAACACCAAAACCTAGCTCTGAGATGTTAGGCATTTTTACTGTTTCACTAGTTAGGAGCCATAAGCCTTTCCTAGAGGTCTAAAATTAAAGAGATTTTACATTCTGTATTTGGGTTTGGAAGAGGAGGTGGTATGATAACATTTTTTTTTTATTGTTGTAAGCTTTAAGTGGATATCCCTAATATTTACTGGTTTACACAATCGTACTAGAGTTTCTACCTCTCTTCCTTGTAATTTTCCAGCATTTTCTGTTTTTTTGTTCCAAGAGATCATATGTAAATTAGAACAGAAAAACATGAATCTCAATCTAAACTTTTGAGTATCTTTTTATGTGATGTCTATATGGTCCTCTCTTTCTAACAATTAGTGCATGCATAATTTACATATTAAATAATGATTAAACATTTTTGAAAACTTACATACTTATTTAGGTATAGTGCAATAAGACTAAAAGGCTGTTTCTGAAATCAATGTTGATTAATCTTTTTTAGATTTATAATGCACTTTCTAAGGAAGTGCTTTGAAGTGTATAAGCAGACATAAACATCATGTATGTCAGGGACAGCTCCATACATAGCTTAAGTTCCTTAACTTAAATTGATAGAATATCTAAACTGAATTCTCATTCATAAATAGAAACAAAAACTTGATAACAGATATTTGCAGAATGATATCTGAAATTGTATTTTCTAAATAAGATTATACTGTCACAATGATACTGCTAAGAGTAACAGAATAGAAAAAAACGATAGGAAATATTTGTCCAGGTTATGTAAGAGGAGCAAGAAGTTTCCAAAGCACTACCTTGTAGTCAGTTTAATTTCCAAATATCTTTTACAGTAATTCAAGAAAGCTTTTTAAAGCTCATTTGTTATAGAGTGTCGTATATCTCACATTACATAAAAAGGGTATCTGGAGCTGGTTTTCTGAAGTCCGTGTAGAATTGTGGTGTTCAAATGAGTAGTTCTGTAATTTGGTTATTCTTAGAGATTATTAGTATACTGGGATAGAATAATTTGTCTTATGGTATTTCTTTTGCATTTCATAACTTTATGGGAATTACTAACGCCAGTTATGTAATCATTTTAAGCAGCATGAAAAATTAAATTGGACAGACTTACAAGCATATCAAACTGTCCCAAGGATTGATGCCATTAGAAAAGCCGTACATGCTCAAAACATGAAGCAAATAAGGTCTTTTTGTATGTCGCAGTTTAACACCACTCAGCTGCTCACTCACTCCCACGTGGTGGGATGGGGGAGAGAATCGGAAGGGGAAAAGGGACAAAATTCATGGGTTGAGATAAAGATGGTTTAATAGGTAAAACAAAAGCCGCACATGCAACCAAAGCAAACCAGGGAATTCTTTCACTACTGCCCATCATCATCAGATGTTCAGCCATCTCCAGGAAAGCAGGGCTCCATCACACACGTGTCATAATATGATATGGGACATCCCTTTGGTCAGTTGGGGGTCCGCTGTCCTAGCTATATCCCCTCCTGACTTCTTGTGCATCCCCAGCCAACTCGGTGGTGGGGTGGTGTAAGAAACAGGCCTTGATGTGGTGCAAGCAGTGTTCACCAATATTTAAAACATCCCTCTTATTAATCAGCACTGTTTTGGGCACAAGTTGAAACACAGCACTATAGGAGCTACTGTGAAGAAAATTAACTATATCCCAGCTAAAACCAGTATACTGTGTTACTCAATAAATACACTTCACAAGATGCATTCTTTACTTTCCCAGTTTGCTAATTTCAATCTTTAGATTTGAAGTTTCTCAAATGAGAGTTCAAAGCAGTATTAAAACATTTTTAATGTGTATATGGCTATTTCTGTATGATATTGTATCATCTTCATGAGATGAAGTTCATGGATGATAAACTTTCCAATTTATCTCTGAAACAAGGTTACAATGGCATATTGATCCTTAAGCTGATTGATGTTATGTGACAGAATGATACTTCTATTTCTGGAAGAGGGCACAGAAGGTGAAATAAAATTAAGATCTAAAAAGATAATTTTTAATCAATATTCACTCATTTACAGCCTTTCAAAGCAGAATTTAATTTCCTAAATAGCATATATGAGGAAGCATTGTGGCAGAGTTTTGTAATTTATTTCTGCATGCCTAACCTATGAGGGGTACATGCAAAATTCAACTTGATATGTTTTCATTCTCATCAGAAAAGAATTTCTTACTGTATTGCTAAACAGAATGAAGGACTGTTGCTGCATAAACTAGTTTTTACCTTTTGAGTTATAATTCCTCAAAACATGCCATGTGTCATCTGGCTGTTTCCACGTGGAAAAAGAAAATGGAGGCATTGCATATGTTTTTCTTTCAGACCAGTGGGCAAGGCTTTTTGTTGCCAGCATTCATTTATGTCAGCATTTCTGATTTGATGAGTTCTGCCTATTCCAGAGAAGTGGGAATCAGTTATTCTATTAATAGTTTTTCAGATTCCCTTGAAAGAAAATAGCTAAAATACGCGCTCTTTGTTCCATAATGCAGTATTTTCAATATTGTAAAAACCCAGAATTTAATATTAAAATGACCTTAGGAATACACTCCCCAACAATGTAAATTGGTAAGGTTCCTTGAGATAAAGATATGAAAAATAAAGAAAGGTCTGAAAATGCCATTGCTGATTTACATAAAATTCGTAGATTAATATGGACTTAAAAAGCCTGACTGTACATGCATTTTCATAAATATAGTATTTATTAAGGCCTTTAACAGGTGATTCACTGAAATGCTTAGCTTTATTCCTTGAAGACCATTTCCCACATAAAACCATTCTGGTAATTGTTAAATTCACATCAGCAAAAATTTAGTTTTTTTGTAAAAAACCATTTACAATTCTAGACTTACTGTGTTTATAAATTGTCATGCCACTTCATAGAGTGCTGAAATTCTGTCATTAGTGGAAGCGTATCATGGTTGGGGGTCTGTAAGCTGTTATTTGGAAATCCAAGTAGCAAAACCATTGTCACATACAATTAAGAATCATAATAGAAGGGTGGAGTTGTTTGTTTTTCTTACACCGTGTTGTTTGTCCTTCCCATTCTCTGAATAGCTACCTGCAGATGTTGAGTTGTGGCCTCAGCTACTATCTACAAAGCAGAAAATGCATTTGGGATACAGGCGGTGGCTGGTAGTGGAACAGAGTAATGCAAATAAATAGAAAAGCAAAGGTTAATTAACCTACTTGTGGTATTAAGGCAGAATTATTTATTGGAGGGATAATAGAAGGAAGGAGAAGGAATGGAGGAGAGCTGAAGAAGCTTTCTGCCTGCTGAAAGAGAGGGGCTGCTCTGAAGGTGTGAATGAAAATGTAGTCTTACTGGGCAGGACTGATAAAAGCGGAGATGAGCTGACCAGCAGAGTTGTGTTGTTAGACAGCAGTACCTTTAAACCAAGTTTAGGAGTCTTTTTTTGATCATAGTGATTGCCGTTATTTCTGGGAAGATTCTGCTGCATTTTCTAGCTTTAATTCTAGTAGGGTTTTGTTGGGTATTTTTTTAGGAGTGTTTTCAGTTCTCTTCTTAGAACCTATCTTTTTTCTTAGGCCTGATTAGAAGCAGTGAAACTATTTTTAGGTGAGTCACAACAGCTTAAAATGGTCAGCAGAATCATGAATTCAACATTGGCAGATTAGCTGTGTATTTCAATGGATAATTCAATGTAAATAACTGATCATTCTACATGACTGTGGTCTCTGGTAGTCAGTACCTCTTGTCGCTAGTCAAGCAGATATCTTGGGAATAATTTTGAGCATCTATGCTTATTTTCATATATATTCTGGGTTTTGAGTGCCTCTGTCTTTTGCTAGCTATTATATCAGTGATGTCTTTATGTTGTCAGTAGCCTCTGCAGTTGAGAACTCTGAAGAGCAGCAGGGATCCATCTCGTGTTTATATGTTTTTAAAAGTATAGTTACTTGTAGTAGAATTCATCTTTAAGAACTGCAGAACTACCCTTGCTATCATTTTCCCCTCACAAATCTTCCATGGAGACATACATGGCATAGGTGTTACTAAAAGGTCAATAACTGCTGTGACAGAGTTGGAAAGTATACACAGCTGTTGTTCTCAAGGATGTAACATTGGCTAATGGAAGAAATTGTTTATAAAAACAATAGTAGTGAAAATATTCGTATTCGAGAGAGGTGACAGTTCGTTTTCTATAAACCAATGAATATTTGCTAGAATTGTGACTTGTCACATCCACAGTTTCTTTATAAACATTGGAAGGTCTTGTCAATACTTTTGTCTTTCAATATTAATGTCTTGAGATGGTTGCTGTTGGCCATTTCTGATCACTAGTCTCATTCTGCCTGAGACAGCCCTGTTGAAATCGAATGAGACTTTCTGTTGGTTGTAATCCAAGTCAAAGCCATACTCTAAAAACTAACCTGGTTGTGATACATCAATATGTACTTACAACAGCATTCTTTCTGTAATGGGTTGAGCATGAACCAGCAATAAATGTGTCATGGCATGCTTTCACTGGCAGGGTGAGGCACAGCGGGGTGGGTGGGTTTGGGACACCACTGTCCTGGAGGCAACAGCATGTGCTGGGCACCCAGCCGCCCTCTGCAGTGCAAATGTGGCGCAGTGGGTAGGCAGGGATATAACCCAGAAAATGGAGCATGCTGAATGAAGAACTCCCTAAGCTAGGCTGAGAAAGGTTTGAGAAATTGGGTAGAACTTCAGTGGGCTACTCATGGAGGACTGATGTCCTCTTCTTACACAGGGACACACACCTCTGCATGTGCTTGAACGCCATTAACTCTTTCCTGGAGTTCAAGTTCTCTCAAGTTAGGCTTTTTTCTTTTCTTTTTCTTTTTTTTTTCTTCTTTCTTTTGGAACAAAATATAAAATCAGTGCAACATCCTAATACTCTTACCTCCCCACCTCATACATCCATTTCCTTTATAAATAAATACCTTTATCCTGGATTTATTTGTTTGTTTTTGTATTTTTTCCTAAAAGTTAGCTGTCCAGATTTATCTAGTATAATCTATCTTGTTTTTATTGTCTAAAAAGAAAGAGCCTAAAGATCTTTTTTGATCAAATGCATAACTTTTAAGGTGTCTATGTTAGATGGATTAATCCAAACATCATAATGCAAAAGCCTGTGAACTTGGCTGTAGCACAGTTTCACATGTCCTTTGTACAAATAATGTCTGTTACTTGCACCTGTGATTGGAGCTTTGTTAGTTCAACTGTATTTGCTTGTAATGCATTGAAAAAAGTTAAAAAGTATATGTCTCTTGAAGACATAAATATCAAGATAATGAATAGAACATAACAGATAGCATTTTTGAAAAGGAAAATATGCAATCCTTATATAAATATTTTATATTTTGAAGAAACCAGGGGCCAGTGAAGTTGCAACTATGAAGGCAGCTGCCTCTTATGTTTTTGTCTTTACATGATAAACTGAAATCTTTTACACTTTTTATTAAATAATAGCAATTTCCTTCATCCTGGAAAACGTCATTTCAAAATTCTCTTCTTAGATCTGACTGCTTAAGGGTAAATATTATAGTTACCTAGCAACACTGAAAGGGCATAGGTTCTTTTAATGCTTCATATATATACCACAGGAATTTTGCTAATTTTCCTGACTGTATCTCACAAATGAAGACAGCTTCTTTAAGGAGATAGATCCTGGATGTGATACGGTGAGCTGAAATGAAGACTTACTGCATATTTATTCAAAGATGGCAGAAGACCATATATATGAAAGGCATGGCTTCTTTTTACACTTGCAGATTTAGGAGGTGGAAATGATCTAAGACTGGAATTGTGAGGCACTGCTACAAAATGCCCTTATAGAGGAATAAATTTATACTTTCCTTAAGTCCTTTACTGGGGAACAAACAAACTTTTACAATCTCTTTCTGTATCTGCAGTCTGTATCAGAATTTATTTTAAGGCTTCGAAATGTAGAAAAAAATTGCACATTTTATATTGCTAAATTTGAAAGTATTAGTAACAGTATTTGTGTTCTTTCCATATGGAATCTTAAGTCTACATGAATTTCTGTATGAATTCATACTAAAGCTCCATTTAACCTAAAATCATGTCCTAACAACTGACAGTAGAAAAAGCATTACTGTCTTTATGATTGAGTTGCATGTGGACAGTTTATGTTTAGCAGACATTGTCAGAGGTCTGATAAATTAGTCTGATCTGGTTTTCTATGTTTTGACGATGTATATTTAAAGCCTTGTACTATATAGAAAGTATTTCCACAATAAAACAGTGTTGTGACGAAATCCTGTTAAATATATCCCCAGTAAGGTTTTGGATGATTTTTTTCATCAGCCATTTTTAATCTAATTGAATCTGACAAGAATTTTCTTTTAGTTTTTTCTAACAGCTACATGGGATATACCATTTAGCATGGGATGAAGTTTCTCTCACCTGAAAAAGATAAACATAGCAATTCTGCTACTTTAAAGTAATAGCAATTATTGTCAATCTTGGATAAATAAGTTCTCAATAAGAAACTCAAGTGGTGCAATGTATATCCTAAGAAATAGATAAAAGAATACTTAAGAATCACTTTAGCTAGAAAGTAGGAACGTCTGGCACTGAAACTTGTGCTGAAGGCTATCTAACATTCTAGTTTTCAGATGTATTTTGTAGTTCTAAATTTCATCTGTCAATTTAATAGCTTCTGCCATATGTGAAGACAAAGTCCTACACAGTGTCCTTCACTTTGGTCTGCTTATTGGGAAGATTAAATACTTCCGTACACATTCCTTAGCAAAATTTCCTGATGTAAACTTATAGAAGAAGGAAAAAATCCACGATTTTTTCAGTGAATCCCACTGGAAGTCACTTCTTAACATCAGTCTGGTAATGACCTGGAATCTCTGCTGATTTCACATGACCATAGCTAGGGTCTGGACCCTCTCCAGCCTGTCCACATCTTTCTTGTTTAGTGAGGACCAAACCTGAACACCCTATTCCAGGTGTGGCATGGCAAGTGCTGAGTAGGGCAGGATACTGACTTCTTTCTCTCTGCTGGTGATGCCCTTGTTGACGCAACCCAGCATTCTGTTGGCTTTCTTTGCCTCAGCAGCACACTGTTCACCCCCAGGACCCCAGGTTCCTTTCCACAAAGCTCCTTTTCAGTGTGTTTGCCTCGGATAAGGTACAAAAGAGGAACAAAGCACCTAATTTATGGAGCTTATGATGTTTCAGCTCTTGTACGTAAGATAATATAAAAAGATGCATCAATCCATGACTTTAAAGTTGAAGATTTTAAAAGTATTCACAAACTGCAGATCTGGAAAAAACCTGCGTATAAATAGTGATTCAATATTTACAGATCCACATTTTATCCTGGAATTTAATATAGGAAATTTCTGACTCATCAAGAACATTGCTTTATGGTAACTTATGAATAATAGTGAATTATACAGCTAAATCAAGGTCACCTGAAAGTTGTTTAACATATTAGTCATAAGATTCATTGTGGAGTTCATTAAATGCATTTATGAACTGCTCCAAATATGTTCTCTTCACAATGCTCCCTTGAAGAATTAGTTCCTTGATAATGAAATAAACACAATATTTGATAATTACAGCATTCTCCTCATTTCTGTTCTTTTCTTAGTTTTGGTGGTCACGTATATTATATATATATATATTAATCTGTGATAACTTAGGAAGCAAAAATAATTGAAAAATCAAACACCAGAACTTTAATGGATATTAAAGTTATTGACTTTTATGCTGTCTGGGGAAAATAGAAGAATCTTTTTTATCTGGTTTGTTGTAGTACTCTAGATCCAGAATAACATAATTGACAGTTCATTGTATAAAAAGTAGTGCAAGATAAAATACTTTAGGTTAGCTATATAGTGCAGTGGTGATATACCACTAGTGCGATGCGTTGATACCAAGGAGTTTATGTGTCTGCAGATTAAAAACTCTGTCAGAGGAGTTCTCAAAGGTGAGGGACTTTGGGTACCAAACCCTGTTCCCCTGTTTAAATATTTTCAATTATTTTGATTTTTATTTAATATCCATCTAAATATGCAAATCTTAAAAGTTTCCAGACCTCAAAAATCAAACCTAGGCTTCTTCATTCTTAGATTGATGCTCTAATATGGGACTCAGGTTTCCTGCGGCTACAGAGCCAGGTTCTCTGTGCCTTGCTTGAATTTCTGGCTTTGTGAGCTGTGGTGTGTGAGCAGTAGTCATTTTTTCAAAAAAAATCGGAATAGCTATTTTAGAGGATAGTGTCTGAGGAATGAAAAATCTGAATTTGAGTCCTGTCAAGTTGAGGCAAGAATAGGACCCAGGCCTCCCACATAGTCTTAAGTGTTGTAACCAACAGGCTATTATGCAAATACCCATCGGCACTGAGATACGAAGTGACTGTGATTACTGTGCTTTATGCTGACCTCAGAGCTATCAGTGTGTGGGAGGCATGTTCAAAGTAGACAAATCAGGTCCAACTGTGTTGTTTAGTTTGTAAATCCCCAGAAACCTTAGCTGCTCAGATGCTGTCTTCAGTGAAGGTAGCTGATCTTCTGGAAATGTACAGTAATGCACCTTTTGGTGTCACTGGAAGAGGTAGCATGAAAATTTAAGCACTCTACAAACTCACAGGCATTATAGTTAGGAATTATTTGGAATGTCTTAAATTCAGTTTCCTAAATTTTCCATTGGATTGCTTCAGTTCTTTTTTGGGCTGCAGTGGTTCATAACAGTTTACAGTTTACCAAAAGTTTTTCACCTTGAAGTAAGGTCCTAGTATAAAAAGTTCATTTTCTGTTGATTATTACTGCTGCAGGCCATTTGTTTGCAAGAACGATGTGGTAGTCAGAGAAGATTCCTGGTCTGATGGTGGCCTGCTGGGGAGGTGGTACAGGAATGAAGGAAGGAGGGTATGATCCTTTCTTTGGACTACTGTTTTCCTCACAACAATCTGAAAGGTCAAATATTTTTATTTCATAGCCCTTCCAGGTTTGTTGGCACAAATTTGACTGTATTAATTTTCTTTTTTTCCTTTTTTCTTATTCTTTTTTTCACCAAAGGACCAGTTTTTTTGGGTGTTACTGGGGGGTGTTTTTGATCACGAATGCCCCCAAACAGTGGAAAGAGTAAAACATAGCTGGCTCTGGTTAGGCTTAAGTTGTAAATGGAGCTCCTCAGTTACATCTTGATAAATGCATATAACTCATGATGGCTAAATCATTTTAACCAATTTAAAATAATAAAAGTGAGAAAATGGAGACTCTAACCTGGATTTGCTACAATGGGCAGGCTTCCAGGAGCTGCTAAGTGAATACTACTCAATTTACCTTGTCTTCAGTGCTGTTTTCCTTAGCCTAAGTAATCAGCCTAACTAATTAGGCTAGTGAAGGTTAGCTTTCAAGAAAATGTTTTTTTTCTTTACTTCACACACATACACACACACACCCCCCCAATAGGTCCTGGGAGCCTGAAAAAAACCCAGAACAAGGTAAAAGGCTATTATATTTGTGTGATGTATAACTGATAATGCTTGGTTTTGCTGAACATAACTTGCACAGAATTATCAGTTTGTGGCTATTAGTTCATTATTTTCCTTAATAAACTGAAACAGTCTGTAATGAGAGAAACCTTCAGAACCCTGTTGTATGTTTTGTTGATTTCTTCTCAGAATGACATGTTGAGCTTGCCATGAATACCTAATAGACTTTACACAACTTCCACTGGATCAAAATGGGGTTACTTCTCCATTCCTCAGATGTTAAGACAGGAGGTAGGGCAGGAAGCAACTGGAAGGGCATGAACAGGGCATGCAAAAATTTTCTTACTAGATTACAACTTTTGGAAGAAAGTAGTTAAAAAAATACAAAAATTAGTGTTTTCGTGGGAAGGGAGTGCCAGGAAAAATAACTAGATTTCCAGTACTTAAAAGCCTGGCAGTTTTGTGCATGAGTCTCTACAATGTGCATTAACACCCAATCGTTAAAGAAAGAAATACATGTATTCTATATCTACGAGGTCCATTATTTATGGAAATCATTTTGTGGACATAATTTCCAAAAAAGCATATTAGTTTATCCAAATTGCGCAGTCAGCTCTGAGCAGAATTCAGTCCTGCGAGTTCTATGGTACTTATTTCCTTTTGGTTCGGTATTAGAGGAAATAGTGCTTCATCAGGGTTTAACAACAAAAAAAATTCTCAGCTCTTAATGCATGGCACTTCATATGTACTAGTAGCATTTTACTGACTATAACATAAAAGCAACAAAAAAGCTTGCCAGGCAGAAGAAAATGACACACACACATTCATATAGGAATCTGTATTTCTTTATATATCTGTATATCTCCATATAATGCATTTGTGCAGGAACATGGTTTTGTATCAAATGGTCTAACAGTAGATGAGTCATAAGCATTTGCAAGGCATTATTTTAAGGGCATACTGCAGTGGATCTTTCAGGTTGATTGGATCGATTTCTTGGGCAAATAACCATTAATAATATGCTAATACAATTATTAAAACACCATGAGCCAGTTTTAACTTCCATCAGTTCTGTGCTTTGAGGCCTTCAGATTTTCCTCAGGAAAAGAAGTGCAAGTTGCTACTTAAGAGTAGTTTCGTTCAGTTTTAATAATATTGTTCTGGAAATGCATGAATCAGTATTTACTCTATATTAGTATTTATTCTTAAATAGATAAAACATTTTTGTAACTATTATACACTTATAAGCGTACATAAGCATAGTCTGATACTGGAAACATTTGGTGGATAGACCAGATCTTGTTATAAATTCTGAGTCAATTTTTAGTTTTATATGGCAAGTTTTAAAATTTTAAATTTAGTTTTAAAGGCAAGTAAACAGCGCTGGGTGCACGGGGAGTCCGGGCTCCTCGAACATGCACACATGTTACATAGGGCAGCTGTTTTTTTTATGTTCCTAAGTTAATACATATTCATCACTACTTCTAAGAAAGGCAGGGTTGTTATAGTTAGTTTCCGGAATTCGACCCCTTCCACTGGCGCATGCGTATCAGTTCTTGGTGGTGTCTCTGGGGGTCGTTTGGGCTGAAGGCTAGCAGTCTTCCTTCCAGGCTTTCTCCTCCAGTCGTCCTTCATTTTCCTTTTCTTCCTTATTTGGTAATCTCTTGGCTGGATGTCAGAGACTTGTGTATAGTTCTGTGCAATAGTTAACAGTCATTTTGAAACTCCTTTGTTCTCCTGTCTCCTAGATCCAGGTCCCAATGTTTACCTTTTAAACACTCTATTGACATGTATTGCTGGACCATTGACATGAATTGCTGGACCATTTCTTACAATCTGAATACAGAGTTATGCACAAGGTAAATGTGCTGTTATACGTTATTCTTGACAGTGATCCTTTTCTTGTGCTGAGCTACAAGGTGTAGAAGAATTGTCGTCTTCAACTAAAAAATAAGAAGTAAATATTGAAGACTTAGGTTCTGTAGTAGCACTATATTCAGTCCTATAATACCACGCTGGCACAGAGTCGACAACATGCTGCACTTCTGTTCATCCACAAAGTCAGTTGAATGCAGGCTATACATTTCTCTGTTAAACAAATAAACCAGCTTTCATTTAATAATGGCTAAGTGACTGCTAAGTAGAACTACTATAATGCTATTAATATGCTGTTAATTAGTATTATGTTTTGACAGAATAAAATGGGGAAATGTTAAGACTATGAAATTAATTCAATTTACCGAGTAGTTATCTTGAGAACAAAGTATAAATAGCTTGTTTTATTCTGACCATAAAGTAACTTTCATATGCCTTCATATGAAAAATTTGTGGACAATATTTCAGTGAGTTGAAATTTAATACATAGGAGGATTGCATAATAGTGATAAACAGACTATAGAATAAATCTAGGGTGGCAGGTCATCCTTAATTTTCTCCCATTAACTGTTCTGCAAACACAGGGGAGCTTGAAATATGATTGCACTATTGATTGCAGTGCACTATTGTCTGTGCATTGTCCAGTCAATACTATATGAAGCCATTAATGAAAAGAGGTCATATTCTAGGCTATAGGAGCTTGGGAGATTTTTTTTCTTTTTCCATGGATAGTGTTGATTTTCCATGTACAAATATAGAGATCAGAATCAAAATTTAGCAAGAATATTTGTATGTGTTTCTTTTGGTGGAAGCAATAAGCCTCTCCTTTCCAGCACCTTCATTGTGCTGCTAAAAGAATTTGTGAATTTACCCTGGGAGCTGACTTGAAGTACTGATTAGATTAAAAATAGAATTTGTTTCTTATGTTCTATTTAATCTGTATTAAGGAATTAATTCCGATTACAATGTTACAAAAGTAGTATTGATGTGGACAGGCATACATGGTGAGCACTAAAACCAGTACTACCTCTGTGAGAAATGCTTGAGAATCCATCGTTCCAAACTGATGAAAATAAATTAATATGACTATGAAATGTAGCAATTCCTTGAGTTGATTTTTTTCTGTAGAAATATTTTCAGTGATACTTGCGTTATGACAGCGCAGTTAATAATTTGTATGTCTTTTTTTCTTGTTTTTGTTGTTACGAAATGGAAAGACTGCAGTCTGTTGATACAGGATTTACATGTTACCTGGCATGTAAATGTAATGGAAGATTCTCTGGGTTGAAAACTGATTTTTATTTGTAAATGAGAAGCTCTGCCATGTTTTTAGAATGGTCTCGCTTTCTTTTTTTTTGATTTTTAAATGACTTGAACCTATTCCAACTGATTCTGCTGTGCCACTCTTCAAACTGATATCTCCATTCTCTTCTGACCTCTTACATATATATTTATGAATGTATTTTGGAAAAGCTTCAAAAAGTACATTTGGATCAAAGTAGTTCTTGACATTTCATATGGATGCAGACTTCAGTTGCCATAGGAGGCTTTTGGACCTGGTGATAAATATGTAGAATCAAACTGATACATGTGAACTTGAGAACTATAGTGAGCAAAAGGAGTTTATACCGCCAACAGACTGAAGATGGACATACATGTTTACTAGTGTGAGGCTATTATTTTACAAAATAATCTCCCTAACCTTTCAGTCCTTTTTTTTTTTTTTTTTTTTTTTTTTTGGAGAGAAGCCTACCAAGTGCATTTCAGAATATGGGAACTTGAAATTCCTGACTGTTGGACACAAAAGTCCACAGTCTCTGTACCCAGGGTGTTTTTGTGTCCTATTTCTAACATCCTATTTCTAGTTATTTCCTCTCCCCCCTGCACTCTAGAGGGGTTAATAGTCTTAGGATTTTTCCACCTGATTAATAGATAATGACTCTTTTTTTCTCTTGGTTTTCTAAAAAATTATTATAACTCGGTTAAACTGAAAATATGACTACATTATGCTCGATAGTTTTTTGGTGCAAGCCACACTTGTAGCAGCTTCTGCTGCTTCTCCTGTGTTTGATAATGATGGCATGGGTTGAATTTCATTAGTTCCGTGACCTGATGGGTAAGTAGTTAACTGAAAAACATTATTAGCTTTTCCCTGGATCAACAAGGCAACGTGATTTCTAGAAACAACGTGAGAGAGGTGGTTGAGGAAAGAACGGAAGAAGAAAACAGGCCTGCCATTCTACCAGTAGTCTTTTCTTGTACTAGGTTAAACGTAACATTTACATCTGGGAAGAGCAATAATTTCCAACCTGCAATCAGCATGGGTATTCCATGTTTGTCAGAAAAATTAAATTCTGACCCATTTAAAGCAATCAAGGCCAAAAGCTTGTCTGTACTTTCCAGCTGTAACTAAATATAATAAAAAATATTACTTCTCCTTACGAGAATTGCTTTTCTTACTTTGTGAATCTCTCATTAACTTGTGAGATTTTATATATATTTGCATTTCGGTCTGAGAAGAGATTTAAAAACACTTGTAGTTATGGGATAAGATAAAAATTATGAATGTAAAGAGAGGAAGACAGCAACATTTAGAAAAGACAAAGGATATATATGTGATATAGAAATCATCCATAAGAAAGAGTGGTTTTGCTAATACTTGCTTCCATCAAATTTTGGACCTGTCTCTCGATATTGATAAAGGTCATAGGCTTTATTTAATCTTACATCTCTTATTCAGCTGAGTCGTTTTGTTGATGAGAAAAGATCTGCTCAGCCAGCAAGAGCTGATCATAAAGACTGTAGAGTTAGTAGTAACCTCTGCAAAACACCTGCAGTCTTCCAAAAAAAGGTGAGATACCTATGTCTGCCATATCTGTGCTCAGAGATAAGAAAAATATTTTAATACTCAACACATGAGTGACCCTAGGTTATTTGGTGGTGTGCTTTAGTCTGAAACCAGCATATTTCATGACTGGAAAAGTATTTGCTGAAGGAAAGAAATATGCATTTATTCAGACATAAAGGAATTACAAAATTTGTCTACATGTAAGAAACTTCAGAAATATGCCAACTAATCAACTTGAAACATTAAGCCTAGTAGTCTGCCAAGACTCTGCTTCTCTTTGGAAGTTCTGAGGCTGCTTTGAGACTTTGAATTACTCCATTACTGTTGATTTCAGATCCAGAAGTTCAGTTTGGGGTAGGGTTTTTCCTGCTTTACAGACTGATAGTTTTTCTTTACCAAGTAACAGCTTCAAAATTTCCAAGGTATTGATAGTAAGTCTAATACGCTGTGGAAGTCATATTGTTTTATTTAGGATAGTGAAAAAGAAGGACCTGGAAGTTGTAAAAGGAGCCAGGCCTTTCTGTGAAGGGCCTGTTGCAAGCAGAAAGCACCTGGATAACCTCCACCTCCTTGGCAGTGAAAGGGAATTTTAGTTCTTTGTCACCAACTCTGCACACTTGGAGAGTAAAATACATGGTCCTACTGAAATGATAAACCTGTAGAATTATTTTGAATTCCTGTGTATCATCTGAAGCATGACTCGCCCTCATGCCTAGGTGTATGACTCTTATTCTTACTTGATAATCTTCAGCATTTGGTGATCGGAAGGGGAAAGGAATGAACTATGATGTTCTGCTGGCAAGGAGACAATTAGAGACAAATCCCCTTTCCTGCACAGATTAATAACTCACTGCTGCTTCAGATATCAAAAAAGTTATGTGCATGATAATTTTAGTGTCAACATTTGGGATGGGACACCACAATATTAATTACGTGGTTATTGCTGTTACTTGGAGTTCCAGGTAGTCTGCCAAGCCACAGCTTGTATCTAATGTGAAAAGAATGATATGTAATATGTTACCTTTGCCTTCTGTTTTTCACTGTATGTTACAATGGTCAGATGTTGTCATCTATATTTATGGAATTTGGAGAAGGTAAAAACAAGCTTGGAAAGCTCTCTTCAATCTGGAAGAAGTACATCCTGCTTGAACCTATTTATCATTAATGGGACAGCAGGATTTAGTATCTTTCCTGTAATCCTCAATACTTTAAAGACTTGAGTATTCATAAGGGATTTTCACATTACTATTTTTGTAACTAATATATTTATGGAACTTCTCTAAAGCATAGAATAATTTTAAAATCAAGAATAGTGAGGTACAGTTGAGGAAAAAACTCACTTGTTTAGAGTCTCTCTATACAAAAAGGGCTTGGTATACAGAACAATAGAATTGGACTTAGAAAATCAAAGTGAACATAAGAATGGCCTTTTATATCCTCTTACAAATAAAAATTGTTTCCTGTTGTTAAAATAGAGACAGATTTATAATTTTTGCAACCCTAGAGGATGCACAGCGATTAATTACTTCCACATCTTTGTGCCTGTGTTTAGTTTTATTTAGTTTCATTTAATACAGACAGAAGAAATGGCCAAGTTGTTTCTGTTCTTTTTTTCCCGTCCGGCTTTCAGAGATTTTGTTTTTGCAGATACTTTTTTCTCAGCTGTAAAAATTGATGCACTTCTCATACTGTCAAAATAAATATGCTTTGCCAGAATTGGGGTGATCTTAATGCCTAACTGTAGTATATAGTACTGGCAATAAAATTTAATAAATTATTTTTGAAGTCAATTAGAAAACATTTCTACAAATAAAAAAAGAAAAGAGAGAATAATTTGCTTAATGAAAAGTCTAATATAATTCTTTTACATGAGAAAACCAATTTATAAATGCAGTTTTTGCTTTCAACATAATACTGAAAATAATAATGAATACATGGTTTTTTTTTTAGCAAGCCTACTACTGCTTGTACTTAAAATACTAGAAGGTTAGATTGCTCAGAACTCTGACTGCAGCTGTGGTGTGCTTTCATATAGTTGAAGCCAAGAGGTAAAGCTGCTTCTTCTTTTGAAGAGCATAAACTAGAAAAAACAGTATTTAAAAATACAATCAATACAGGCTTTCAACTTCTCCCATAAAGGGAGGACTCCCTACTTAGTTCATTAGGCTCTCCATCAGGCTATAGAAGAGCAAATACTGTTTTTCTTCTTTCCCAATATTAAAGAATATTTATTTAGATGTACATTTTCTAAAGGGAATTCTCATAAATGTTTTTCTATTTACTTAGATGACTTTTTTTTAAATTCTAAAGTTTGAATTAAAAATATCTATTTTGCTTTAAATAAAATCCTATTACTACTGGTTTCCTAGCAAATAAAGATTTATAAGGATTTCCCTTTCAGTTTTAATGTACTTAGCAACCATTTTTGTCACCATAATTTAGGAAAATAATATGTAATCTTTTGGTGTTCATTCCTTTTGCTAGAATGTTTATCATTCTGGTAAGAAAATGAATTATAGAAAATTGTCATCAGAATTTGTGTGTTATATGGAATGTATTCATTGTATCAATTTCACTGAGCCCAGAGAAGTACTAAAATATTTTTCAACGGTAATGGATCAATCCCATGCCCAAATGGAGCATATGAGGTTTCCCAGAGAGGGCAATGGAATGACTTGTGTTATCTAAGTTGGATGCATAATTACACATATTGCTGAGTTAGAAAGGTGACGTGGTATTTAGCATGTCATCAGATAGTCGGGAAAGGTTTAGACATCTAGTCCAATCTCAGTTTGCTAAATAAACAATGGAGAATGACATTTGTAGGTGATTCACATCTTCATAAAGTTTGTATCTAAGGTAAAATGGAATGAAACACACTACTAAAGTACTTGTCTATCTCTAAAATGGGAGCCTTGGTGACTAATTTAGATTACATGGCTAACCTTGCATGGTTAAAGTTAAGTGAGAGTAATCCCATCCACAGTGGTTTTACATATAAGTATGATCTGACATCATTAAGACTTCTAGAAGACTGCTACTGAGGTCAGAGGAAGAATTAAGTCTGTGTCAGAGTGGTGTGTGTGTATGTATATGAAAAATATGTGTATATATATATGATCACAGCTTTTTTTGGTAAAGTTTGAAGAACATTCTGCAAAGCCACAATGGGAAAGAGAAAATATATAGATCAGGTCTGTATATTGAGGAATGCTTTAAGGAAGTGTTGTAGGATATGGTCAATTGGTCAGGTAGCTGTAGAATTTTCAGCTTGAAGGAGATTGAAATAATTTTGAAGCCAATGTCTTTAGATTATATTGCAGATGATGAAGAATTGCTGTTTGCATGGCAAAGAGAAAACATGACTCATGGGAGAGTGAATTTTGTGAAACAAGACAGGGAAGTTAAGTTTGAAATGTGACTTTGTATTTTCCAATGTTGCATATTTCCACATGATCTATTAGAAAACAAACCCAAAACAAATCAAAAGCAAAAACCTGACATATTTTAGTCTCTAAACTATGACTGATAAATAAATAAATTTAAATTTGCTAGCTAGTAATATATATTTGGGTTTTGTTTCTGAAGTTTTTTGTCTAGGTGGCTGTGAAAAAAATGAGGTTACTAAAATTATCTTTTAAAACGTAAAACATGTAAGCATGTTTGTGAGAGACATATTGACACTCAATTCATGTTGGTCTGAATATACATACAGACATGAAGGGTAGCTCTATGAAATCCTTTACTACTGGAAATTTTAGTTACACTGTTATCCCACAGAATTACAGGTGCTGTCTCTTATAATAGCAGTGGAGGTGTTCTGAGCATTTTACATTTTCATAGTTGCTGATTTGTTTCCTACTTGCCTCAGCTGAAACACTACTTCTGGGGCAAAGGCCTACATTTTTTTTAGTCTTGGATCTCAGATCTTTTGCATTGTGTTGGATAGTCACTAGCTAAAACTGAGAAATTATTTAGGAAGTAGACTCAAATCCAGATCTGCCAACTGGGTAACGAAAGAGCAGCCCTGCAGAGAAGGTCCTGAGGATACTGGTGGATGAAAAATCAGACAGGAGCCAGCAAGGTGCACTCACAGCCCAGAAAGCTAATCGTATTATAGGCTACATAAAAAGTGTGGTCAGTAAGTTGAGGGAGGTGATTCTTTCCCTCTACTCTGCCCCTGTGAGACTCCACCTGGAGTACTATATCCAGCTTTGGGCCCCTCAGCACAAGACATGGACCTGTTAGAGTAAGTCCAGGGGAGAGCCACAAAAATTATCAGGGGTCTGCACACCTCTCCTGTGAAGAAAGACTGAGAGAGTTGGGGTTGATCAGCCTGGAAAATAGAAGGCTCCAGGGAGACTATTGTGGCCTTAAGCCCCCTAACAAGAAAGAGAAAGACACTACACCAGGGCCTGTAGTGACAGAACAAAGGGTAATGGTTTTGAACTGAAAGAGGGTAGGTTTAGATCAGACAGGAGGAAGAAATTTTTTACAATAAGGGTGGTGAGACACTGGAACAGGTTGCCCAGAGACATTGTGGATGCCCCATCCTTGGAGGTGTTTAAGGTCAGGAGAGACAGGGCATTTAGCAACATGTTCTAGTGAAAGTCGACCCTGCACATGGCAGCAGGGTTGGACTAGATGATCTTTAAAGGTCCTCTCAAACCCAAACCATTCTATGAACTGGTGCTTAATCGTGACTGGAGTCATTGCCTCATGGTTGTTTTCCTCTAGTACAATATTTCGAAAAAGTATTCAGTCTGCTTAGTTATGCACCTGTGGTCAGCTAACCTCATGTGCTTTTTGAGGCAGTTGCCTAAAGTTTGAAGAGGAGCAGAAATTGTTGTATCCTTTTCCATAATACTTACTGAGTGTAAAATTCCAGAGATATTTCTATTTGTGTGGAAATTTCAGTCCCTCTTCAGAGGAGCCGGAATGTGTAATAAGTCTACTTGTCCGAATTTTCTGTCACAGTAAGGATTAGAATTTGGAGGAACCAAAGCAGCAAAATTGTAATGACCTAACTAAATATTCTATAATTTATTTGCAATCATCTGCTACTCTTTGAAGTTGCTTATTTGTGTGAAGAAGAAAGAACATGTTTTTAGGAGAGAACTGTAAGGACATTGAACTGAATGGTTGTGAAGGAAGAGGAGTGGTTAATTAATGGAAGGGGACTGGATGTGAAGGAGTGAATTATAAAAAACATGAATGTGTGATCACGTAACTGATGTCAAAGTGTGTAACTAAAGAAGCATCATCTTAAGTTTGTATATGCTTTCATGTTCTGGATTTTTAATTGGCTTAAGGCATATATTTATTATTTTTCTCAGATTTTTAAAGAAAAAAAGCTCTAATGGATCTTTGTCCTTTCTTTGCCCCAGCCTTTGCCTCTGTGGTTCTAGTTCTTTCCTCCACTTCTGAAAGTTCACTATTTCCACACACACACACACACACACACACACACACACCCCAATTGTGCATGTGTGTCTATAGTACCCATGCACGCTATGGTTGGTTTTTTTTTTTTTTAGAAGAAAAACTCTCTTTCTATTTATAATACCATACTCCACTCCAGTCCAAAGGAACTGGAAGGAGTCAGCACAGAGAATTCACTGAACTTTCATATGGCTGGGCTGGAATATGCATGGAGTATGTGTGAGGATGAGGTACACACACTCGCTGTTCAGTCCCAGAAACCGCATGAAGCTCGGCTGCTCACTCAGGAAGGAATCAGTGGAGATACTGCCTGTTCTAAAGCTAGAATTCAAATGCAAAATACTGTATCATAGCAGACAGACTCTGTTTTAGGTATCTTTTCATATGGAAGGCAGGGACATACAGTGACTCCATCTTCTAAACACATTTTAATGAGAAGAAATACTATTTTCCTCTAGTTTTTTTTTCTGAAGTAGAACTAGATGAAGTAATATATATTGATTTGCATATTCCAGTGAAATAGTAAATTTTAATAGTGGTCTAGGAATTGAAAGAAAACAGCTTTAAGGTATGTCATGACACTCTGGTAAGAAATTATGCTATTCAACAAAGCTGTAAGTAACAGAAATAAGTGCAATAATAAAATATTACTGCTGCAGATATCCTTTATGAATACTACATGAACTTAAATCAAAATTATTGTATGCATGGAATTTCATTGGAAATGCTTTTATTGGCAACTGGTTGTAAAGCTAACAAAGAGAAGCAAAAAAAAAAAAATAAATCCCTATGTTAGTAAAAAATTAATCAGGCAAGTTAGTAAGAACATTGCACTATTGATCCCAGAGAGGAAATCAGGATCATTTCACTTAAAACATTGAAACATACTCAAACTGAAAAAACTCCAAATATTACATTTATCAACAGTTTCTTTCTTTTCAGTCTGAAATCTAAACAGTTCTCTTACGAATGACACACAGATTACCAGCTCTTACATATAAGCTAAATCTGCAGGAATACATCACCATCACCTGCCTGCTTATTTTAGAAACAGATTCAGACAGATTTCTTAATTATACAGGTACTATGGAAACTCTTAGTATTGGGAAATGAAACACCTGCTGAAGATGCCCATTAATTCTTGCTCGTTGTTCAGTGTAAATATTTTTATCTTTGTAAGAGGCAAGCTCCTGTCTCTACTTTTGGCATACATTGGTTTTACAGTTCTGATCACACATAATCTGTACAATTTAAGGAAAATCAGTCTTTTATGAATAAAACCCAGTTTTGTTCAAGGACTTTGTCAATCCTTTCAGTCATTACCCTTTTTGAAAAGTAAATATGTTGAAGAAGATTATATGTGAAAACAACAGTCTCATCTAAGTTTTGCTTTAAGGACTATCAGTATTTCAAGGTTTCAGACACCTTTTCCCACTATGCAGTTGGCTGTTCAATTATTTCATAACCTGCTGTGTCTTTGGTTGACTAATTAAAGAGCTGACCTGTAACTTCATTCCTTTGTGAGAAAAATGTGTTTTCTCTCTATTATTTATATAGCATTTTGTCTTTGTGGGGAAAGACTTTCAGAAAAATTAAAGTGGTGTTTTGCTAAACTTTTTTTGTGGCCTGCAATAAACCACTGGTCCAGCTAGTTCAGTAAGGGAATTCTATCATTCTTATGCGAATGTCAGAATGCAAAATGAAGTTTCCAAGGTCACTCTACAACTCATAGTGTCCGTAAGTTTATCAGAATGGTATATTTGGAAGAGTCAGCCCAAATCGGGCAGGCTGTTTCAAACTAACAGGTAGTGTTTCATGAACAGTCTGTGAAAATTAAGGACCAGACTCTTGTATTACTAGAAACTGTTGTTACTTATTGAAAATAAAGGGTTTATTCACAATAAATTACTGCTTAATATAGTCTCATCTTGCATTCTAATTCACGTGCATGTAGTCCTTCACTTGCTTCCTATTGGGAAAAACAATAATAAATATTTTTATGCAAATATTATCTCTGCCAAAGCTCACATCGTATGAATGCTTCATGGGAAGTTTGAAAATCCTGTTTGATATAAATGTGCAGTTCAAGACATCCAGTAATAACTACCACTATTAATATTGATCACCTACTATAACTGTTGATCAGCTTGGCTGTTAATAATACCTTTAAAAAAAATATCTCAAAAAAAGGCAAAGAAAGGTCTCACAAAGAAGGGGAAAACAATGTGTGTTAGCTCTGTAAATATTTTCATGAAGTCAATAATATCCAAAGATTAAGAATGGTTGATATTCTACTTACTAATGTGCAACTTGGTAGTGTCTTTCCATGTAGAAGAGAACAAATGTGTTAAAGCATAAACCCTATTTGTCTCATATAGTTCAAAGCCTGACTTAGATAACCTTAGGTGTTTTAATAGTGCTATGGGATATTCCGTCTTCAGTGATACGATATTCAGATATTCAGATACACGGGAGTATAATGTGAAGAACATAGTGTGTCTGACTGAAGTCTGTCAGGTCTGGCATCTTATCTATGCCACTGGGTAGGAAAACTGTTAAGATTATAAGCATACCTTCCAAGATACACCTTCTTTCTTCTAGATTTGTGTGCCTGGGAGACTTTCTAAGCCGTAGGTTTTATCTTTCCTTTTAAAATACTCTGTTGGATTTTTTTTTTTTTCTTTTACTGATTTCTCTTTTGCTACGGTCTAATTGCTTTCTTGTTGAAATAAGTTTGCCTGCTTGGTTGTACACTAGGTGAAACTATATCTCCTTTTTTTTTTTTTTTTTAATGAACTTAGCAGAAGTAGAGTTTTTAGTAATGAAAATAAAGGAAAGAAAAACAACAGAACACTTTTTCTTACCCTTGTGATGCTTTGGACCTCTCCTGTTTTCTCCCTCGGCAGTCTCTTGCAGGCTAGAAAAGTTGAGTCTATTTAGTCTCTATGTATGGAAGCTATTTCATACCTTCAATCATTCTTATAGCTCTTATCTACACCTTTTATAAGACTGCAGGGTTGAACTAGCATGCAGAACTCAGATTAGATAGTCAGTATATATATAGGATTTAATGACACTTTGTTTCCTCTAATAATTTTAAACACTCTGTTCAGTTTCTTGATTCTTACGAACACATTACTTCAACACTCCAGCTACTCCGCGACTGTTCTCCTGAGTCCTAATAGGTATCTTAGAGCCCAATGCTATGTTTGCAAAATTGGGCTTTGCTTGGGTACAGTGTTGCTGTACCTTTGTCAACGTGGAATTTCTCAGTATCATGAAATCTTCCTGCAGCTCTTCACATAGCCTTTCTGTAAAGCAAAGTAAATGAAGTGGCAGCTGAAATTCAGTATCTGTTCTGTCCATCATGCAACTAAACAGCCAAAGAACCTGGAAAAAGGTTTCACAAATGCAGTAAACAGTTAGACCAGGGGTCCTCAAACTTTTTAAACAGGGGGCTGCTGCGCGGATGAAGTGGCAGGCAGTCAGTCATCTGCGGCTGCTTGGTTCCCCCCCAACCCCCGACGGGGGGATTCTGTAAATACTGGGGGCCAGACTGAGGACCCTGGGGGGCCGTATCTGGCCCGCGGGCCGTAGTTTGAGGACCCCTGAGTTAACCTTTTGCTTGTACTTCCTTTGATTACTAATTACGTAGTGTTTTGCCTTAGAAGAATACAAATATCAAAATAATAATTAATTAAAATATTAAATTAATAAAATATTAAGAAGATCTGATTAAAGAGTAATAAAATGCTTTTACTAAATAATTATTTGAAAACTGAAGAAAGTGAGGAAGAAGGGAAGGAAGAAAGGTGGATGGTAGAATCAACATATGTGTTGAAATTCAGCTAGTGTTATAGTTGATCTGATGTGATGTAGCTAGTGAAGACACGCCAGCTTATGTCAACTGGAAATCTGCAAAGTGTAACACAAAGACAGTTGGCTTGAAGAGGGCAATGCTGAGATAGATCAAAGCTATGTAATAATAAACCTGTGTTGTTGATGGCATCTTCTTTTAGCAATGACACCAAGAAGAGGTTTGGGAGGTGTATATGGGGGTGTCTTGTGTTTCTCCAAGTGCTCTGATTCTAATGTGGTTATACTTTCATATGTGACCTTTGATGTTCCCTTTCCTGGCTGTAGTTGTTTTAATATCCTACAGAATCAATGCTTTAGAAATGAAAATGTTGAAACGTACCTGTTAAGTAAAATGGCAGGAATCTCAAACAATAATTGCTTACATTTTAAATTGTTTTATTTATAGTAAATGTGGTCATTCATCACCAGATGATCATAATCCCTGACATTTTAAGAATGTTTTTTGTATGCACTGGATGACTCCAGCTGACAACCATACTGTGAATTATACAGCTTCTTCTTCAAGTATAGGTTACAATGACAGAAAGAAGATATTATAGTTACCTTGTTATAGTTGAAACTTGAAACCAGTATTTGGCCCACTGTCCAGCAAGCCACTGTGGAAAATTTAATTTTACAGTTTCTGCCACAAGAGCCATATGTTCAGTGTTTTTCATATACATATGATCACGCTCCTCCCTGAATAAGGGAAGTTGTAGATAGCAGGATAAACTGGGAGTCAGGTGTCCTAAGGATGTGACAGAGGTGAGCACTTTCAGAATTTCAAGAGTAAATCATGCATTTGTAGTCCAATAACTAGTACAATGTGTGTTGAATTACTAATTTATGGTTGATTGTATAAAAATTGTAGTATTGGCAAGGTTTTTTACTCTTAGGGACAAGAATAATTAAAAACTAGTTAAAGCTTGTTTTATCGTAACTGTTAATTGGCTAGTCACCTCAACTAAAATAAGTGCGTTGCTTTCAAATCACTGCTGTTTTCTTTGTCTTTATATGTTTTGTAACAGAAATGTGCCTGTCAGATGAGATGTAAGACAGCATGACATAATGCAGTCTGATGTAACATGAGTGAAAGCTAACATTTTAGAGTATTACCATGCTCTAATTGATGGCCATGCACAGTCTCCCAAAGGCATGTCTACTTGTATGGAACCATGCCACTCATTTCCCTCTCAGATTTTGTCTCCTTCTGGAAGTGAGCCAGATACATAACGAATCTGAGCCTTAATGTTCAACGTTGCTCCTTCTCTTGCTGAAGTCTATAGAACCCTTGTCATTGACTTTAGCGGGAGTCTGATCACACTCCTGGACACTTTGATATTCAGATATGTTGTGTTACTGTTCAGAAAGGCTAGGGTCTCAGAATCAGCCCCTTCCACTACTCAGCACCCCCATACCTCAGCTATTTTAATTGAAGTGTTATTCCTTGATTATCACAAATATCAAAGTTTTATTTTAGGCCCAGAGAAAGAACTGGCAATGTTGTATTTGTATTTTGCCCAGAAATTATTGGCATTAGAATCCTTACAGAGGAACAGCCATAAGGATATCTCCCATGAGTGGTAAGTTAGAAATGTCCTAGAGAAACCCATCACCGTGTTCGGTGGAAGCAGTGACTATGAACATCAGTATAGCTCACAGGTCCAAGAGCAATTCTGCACCACAGTCCTGGCACTGACATGGCAGATCAGCCTACATTTTGACCACCCTGGCACAACCAGCTTTAGCAGTGCCAACATGAATAGTGCCTGCTTGCTGTGCTGCTTCTGGCTCCCTGTTGCCTGTCAGTCACACAGGCTCCTGAGGATGAGTCAATGATGCAGATGGCTTTTTTCTTCCGTACAGTATTTCTTGTAAAATGAACATAATAGGGTACTGCTTGTAATATTCCTGCAAAAGGTAGATCTCTTTTCTGCATATTTCAAATGTGCTTAATCAAGGATGAAAAATCCCTTTGAGCAATCCAGTTCAGAACTAGTCCCTGAGATAGTGCTTGTGTGTTGTGATATACAAGCAGTATGTGAAGGCAAAGGCCAGATGAAAAGACCTGAAGGAGTGTAAGTTCAGTGTCTGCAGTTTCATGTGCTTCACCTCACATAAATGGTTGGATATTGGGGTGATTTTTCAGGTTGGTATTTCAATAGAGCATCCACCATTATACTATAAGAAACAATCAATTATGTAGGGTAGGCAAACCAGCTCTGAGAGGTACAGTATCTCATGAAGTGCTGTGCTATTAGAAGAAATGATGTCTATAAGTATGTAATGTCATAAATATCCTCTTGTATGTTTTACAGTTCCAATTTGTACTATCATCAAAGTTTTCTGATTTATTTTAATTCAATTAATTGTGTAAACTTTTATTTTTGTAACCTATCTCAATCATGTGCATGGGCAGAATGCGTTTAATTAGTCATAGATATACTGTATATGCTATTTAGAAAGTATCATTCTAATCAGCTCTGCCTTAAAGAAAACATTAATTGCATTTTTGTCACAGTTCACAACATTACTTGCCGTTGTTTACAAATCTAATAATTGCTTGAGATATACACAATGGAAAATATAAAACTGAAATGTTTTATTTAGTATGGGAGAAGTAAAACTAGATCTTATGTAGATACAGAAGAATATCTTATTCTTTAGTCATGTACTCCAGGATGAACTGGGAGCACCAAATCAGCGCAACAATGCTGAATCACACCTGTAGTTACTCATGCAATTGTGTTTGTTATTGTTGATGCAAGATAGTGGTTAGCTACTGTGTTTGAATATTGCTGTGTGTAAATGTCAGCTACGGACATCAGGACTCAGGCACAGGAGCACCATCCTCCATTCCATCTCATTGCCCTGTTAAAATCAGTAATTACTTGAATACTGTGCAAACATGTCAGTAAGATACAAACCATGAGGTACTAAATTTTCTGTGTTTAAGATTATTAGAACACTGTTCCAGTCATGAATGTCTCAAACAGGTGTACTTTGAATTTCTAACCTCCAAAGAATACACGTCTGTTGCGTCATTCTCACCCTGGCAATGTTAATGAATGTAATAGATTGCCCTTTTGATGTTAATAAATTTAACACACACAAAACATATACAATGAAATTCATATTTTAAACATGGTTGTGTTGTCATGCTACCTATATTTTGATTATATTTCACTTCGCAAATGCTGTAATATTGTTTGCTGTGTTGTACTGTTAATTTTTCATAGAAGTCTTTCTTAGATGTGCATTGCATGGGACAGTAGTGCCCATATTCTGATTTATATAAAATACAAATTTAAATAAGAAGCATTATTATGTGTATGGAAATAGTATACCTGTCAAGAGGAATGTTGCATGATTTCTTGCAGTAGATTCATAAAATGTAATTTTTATGTGAAAAATGAAATTCCTGAAATATGCATTTGTATTAGCAAAGGTGATTGTTTTAACACTAAAATCTAATGTAATGTCATCTGATCTTTCTAAATTAAATTCTAAAAATAACTCTTCCACCTTTGAAAATAAAACTAATCTAATGACTACTGAAGAATTTATTGCCACTCATTCGCTTTCCTCAAGTTATGACTTAGCAATCTAATTTGGAAGATAGTATTTGTCCTTCTTAGTTGATGTCAGTTGACTCTGCACTCTATTTTAAATGCAAAGAAAGCATGAAATAAAATGGCAGAGACTAACAAATTTGAAACCTTTTCTGGACTGATTCTGTGGTCACACAGAGATGAAAAAATGCTGGAAAGCGTGCTGGCTAACAGAAGTAATGCACAAAGTAATAACTGTCAGGGAAGAAAAGGTAGTTATTGTAGACTATGCTCATGGAGCAGTTAAAATGAGATGAATGGACTTTTCCCAGTTTTCAGGACTGGGCTTTTTGACAATATGCTCTTTTAGTAATAGTATAAAACCAAACCGCTTGAGCTGTGTTACACTTCTCAGTGTCATGATGTGGGTATCCAGTGACAAAGATGGTAATAAAAAAACCTGCTGTAAGATCCTGATATGTAGGCAATGCTGTCAGTGAAGTGGTTTGGATGAGTGGCATCAATAAAAAAGGAACGTCAAAGTGACAATACTGAAGTGATCATATTAAGTACATACAGTTATCCTGTATGTTGCAGGAGTCTGGCAGAAGGGAAATAAAGAAGTCCTCAGAGTAGCTTGCCTACAGTTGAGTTGCTTGTATTGCAGTAACGCTTAGAAGAGAAATTGGTTTAGTCTCAGCATTTCACAAACAATGAAATCAGCACTTGCCTTTTATTTACCTAAGCTATGCCATATTCTCTGGTTCTACTAGCTGTTGCTAAGCAACTGTAAGAGTAGTAGTGATGTTTACCTAAAGCCTCAGTGTATTTTACTTATTTTAGAAAGTAAACAAGTAAAGTCCACCTTGTCCTCAGTGATCTCCATCTGCAGAATGCATTTGCATCTATGAAGAACAGTCTTTCTTTAAAGGGCACTAAATCTGTCTTTACCTCAGCATTTTACAAAATAGGATCTTACCCTTTGTAAAATAACTTTTTTCAACACCAGCACTTAAGTATTTCAAATCTGGTATAGAACTTGCATTACTTTCCTCTGTTTTAATGCATTTTCTTTCCTTCACTTCGATGAATCTTAAAACCAATTGGAGTAAAGGCGAAGGAAGAACAAAGAGAATTTGGAGAACTTTGCTTTACTGGACTAAAATCATTATTTTTTAAGGAAAAGGGATAAACCAACTTCATATAGTCTACTTGCTTTTAACTAAGAACATAATGCTTTGTCAGAAGGAAGGAGTGCCAAGCTGTAGTCTTGAGAGAATGATTATGATATTTTTGGTTTTTTGTCTCTACTAGCCAGTGGCACTGAATTGATGGTATTGTAGACTGGATTTTTCAAAAAGAATGAGAAGACCTTTAAAAAAAATGTTTTCCTGCAGAGAAACATTTTTAGCTGCCTTTTATTCCCTGATTAACTTGTGTGAATACTGATTTATTGGTCTTTTTGGACATTCCACTATTGAAAAGGGAACATGAAATCTCTTTTTCTCAATTTGTAACAGCATCATAATCCAGCTGATGTATAATATGTGTTTCAGCATTGAGAACTTCATTAAAATAAAGAAAAAAACCCTTCCAAATACCAGCAATTAAGATGCTTTGCTCTGGTACACAGCAAAGCTACCATTATGTCAGGATTTGTTTCAGTACTTCTTGCTGAATAATAATAATGATCTTTAACCTTCAGGACAATTTAATTTCAGTTGGGTGCTGGATAAAGGCTTAAATATATATAGGAAATTGTGCACAAAGCTGTTGCCTGATTCTCAGGGTACTAATCTGAGACTTTAGAAACACCAGCTTTTCTGTTTCATCAACACAATCCATGAATATATATCCTGCGGCTAGAAGTCTGAATTTGAAATGTTTTATAGACTGAAGAAGTTGCAGTCACTGTGCAAATGTCTGCATCAGAATTTAAGGTTACTGCATGCATTCGAGCATTTACGCATCATTCATCTCTTGTGAGATGGACCTAGTGAAGGTCCTAAATTGGTCACAGACAAAAATTGCAGGGTTTTAATGGAAATGGTATTTAAAGGAAATCAATCTCAATTTTGCAATTTAGCTGCCACTTTTTTTTCTGTTTTTAGCTTTAGCTGCCAAGCTACAGAATATTTAACGATTCAGAGACAATTGTGTTAGGAAGGGTTGAATTTGGCAGCTGGCAGAGGTGAGGCTGTCCCATCTTTGTGCCCCAGATGCAGGCAGTGTCAAGACTGGGCAGCTTTTCCCAGTAGGTGCGCACACAGAGAGCACATGTATACACTGCATACGTATGTACACATGCATCTGGCTACACAGATGAAGAGGCAGACACAGTCAGCACTCCCATGAACTCAGGCAGCACCAGTGGCCTCATCCTGTTTCACTTCTCTGGCTGAGCAGGTCGGAGGTCTACCCACCCACCCACAGAGCTGACCACAATACCCCTGGTCCCCAGTAACCAACTACCTGTGATCTCATCCTTGGAGAAACCCTCCTGGCTTCCCCTTCATGTCACCTGCTCACCATCTCATCTGGACAGATCACAGCCAGCACTCACATGCTCACTCGCACACCCCTGCTGGCTCCCAGTGCTGCACTGCAGCCAGACAGGCTCTGGCACTGGTCCCACCTGGGGCTGGCACTTGGTGTCACTCACTGGGGACTCCCCAGTCACTGCCCCCCAGGCACACATGCCCTCTGGCTCATGGTCCAGCCCAGCTGCTGGCACCTGACCCACATTTGCCCCAAGCTGGCACCACCCACCCATGGACCGCTGTGACCCCTGTGGGGGCACAGCCAGACAGGCCACTCTTTACAGCTCTGTTTGTCCCCTTGCTCCTCCATTTTACCACAGATGTTCCTTCTGAATTCATCTAAATTCATTCACTTTCCTCAGGTTTCTTCCCAAATTGCCCCATAATAAGTCTTGTGCAATTGCAAAATGCTTTTCCCCAGCATCTCATAACAAGTCCCACACCTGAGGCAGCAACCTCCCCAGTCTGGAAGGGGATCTGGAGTTGCTCCTGTTGGACTGTCATGGTGGGCATCACACCTGGACAGTGGGACTGAGGCTGTCCTGGGACAGCCCTGGCAGGCCCTGAACAAGGGCATCCTTTCTCTGAGGTCTTACTTTGGGTTCCCACCTGCGCGGGGGCCCCCTGTGTTCCTCCAGGCATATGGAGATGGGCCTGTGATGGGCTGACGGCTCCTGGGATGGGCCTGGGTAGAGCTGGGGCATGGTGCTTCTTGGGCTGCCCCATCTGCCATTGTCTCTCTGTGCTCCTTTGTGGGTGCACAGATGAGTTTTTTATCATAAAACTGAACAGATTGTTATTCATTATTTCAGATCAGATAAGTTTTAAACAATTTCTCCCTAATTCTTTTGAAGTTAACTATTTTTGCCTGGGTCTTGCAAAAACATAATATCACGAGTAAATTTACACTGTTCTCATTTCATATTGGGCTGGGACTGCCTTGAATTAGTTTAAATACCTGTGGTATTGAAGCTTTGTGGCACAAGTTCTCCCTGACATTGAAAGGCAACGGCAGATGCAGCATGCAGATGCTGGTGTGGTACAGGTGGCTGCTTTGTGAGATCTTTGTGCTCTGGGGTATGCTTCAGTTTTGCCAGCAAGGATGGTGGCTTGCCATTGTGACTAAATCTTCAGTGATACCTAAATTAACAGAATTTTAGTACTTTCTGATATGATTCATTCAATGGAAAGTGCCTTTTGGTGGTGGTGTGAGGATTACTTAATAATTGATTTTTAAAGGACACTGGAAGTAGTCAAATGCTGTTTAAAACAGTCCTCAGAAAATAGTGACTTTGCCTCTCTGGCCATTTGACATTTCTGTTCTTGACTGAAATTAATTTAGGAAATAACAATCTTACTGCGTATAAACATTATCAGAAGATGGCTTTGGAATATACTAATGAGAAAGAAATGATAACGGCTTGGTGCAGAGCATGGGCTGTCAGTGGCAGGGGCTGGCGTGGGCCTGCAGGTCTTGGCAAGGGTGGGAAGAGCTAGGAGCTTATGGTGGACATCAACAAAGGAGAAAATACAAAGGTAGCATGTGAAAACACAAAAGCATAGAAAAAGAGGTGGTTGCAACAAAGTGCGGAACCACCGGTTTATGTCTTACAGCTATCTTACTGGTCCCACCATCTCCATTGGTGATGGCAGCAATTTAAATCTGTAGTTACCTCTTGTAGTCCAAGAGGAAATCTTTTTTATTCTACATATGTGTAACACATCTTTGCAGCCTTAGGAACATTTGGTTTTTACTTTTCTTGTTAAAAGTCGTATTTGCAAAACTTCCTGTCTTCAGCTTTACTGCAGAAAGTCATTTAAGTTGTGGCCAATACTTACTGCAGTACTAAAGTTCCTGCATGTGTGCACATACATGAGTTAGAAAAGTCAGAATTGCAAACATGAGGTTCTCTGGGGATGTGATATGTGTGTTTGAATTTTCTGTGCAGGAGAGAGAATTTAAAATCCATGAGGGCTCTAAACATCGACTCTTATAATTAAGGCCTCACAAATAAGGATAAGAGAGATGATGGAGTTGGGGATTCATCCTGCTATACATGCAAAGAAAGTGATTATTGCTGTTTTGTGCAGACTGCCAGAGGGAGCTAATCCCAAGGCAAGGTAGGTGAAGGTGTGTGTATTGGCAAGATCCCAGTAAGATTTAGGGGCTGCTGAATACTCTCTGAAGGCTTTCCTGGAAATAAAACATTCGTTTCCAAGAGCATTGGAGGCCAACATTGTAAAATTAAAAAATATTCCTCTTTTAAACACAGTTGGAGCAAGTAGCCTGCAAGACAGCCTTGCTGGGCCAATAGATACTTAGAATTATAAAGGGTAGATTACTGAAGACAGCAAAGAACAGATACGTTTTGCAATTCCCATGCCTGAACTGTTCTCCGTGGAAAATTCATCAGTGTATCTGTTGAAAGCTGAAAAATTGGTAGAACAGTTTGTGGAAAAAATAGAAAAAATAAACAATAATATTTGGAGTCCCATGTGTTATCCAGAGTTTAAAGGACAATCAAGGAAAAATTACTGCACTGCTAGTGTAATCTCCAGCTGCAATTCACCTGAGATGCCCATATTTAAAAGGGACCAAGGGGAGTTAAGGAGCTAAATGCTGGAACACCTAGAACTTGTGTTAGGAAACTGTATTAAAATAATCAATTAACACATGGTTAAATATGATATATTGAATAAGAATCGAGGTTTTATTTTAAAATTATATGTTTTTCAAATCTGTTGGAGTTCTCTGAATGAGTCAGCCTGAACGTGGATAAAGGTGATCAGAATTCCAAAAGACACTGACAAAAGCTCTTCAGTAAAGATAGTAAAGAAAACAGGCAGGGCATAAGAGAGTTTGTGCATTGCTGAAAGGTTGGCTAAGAGTTGTGCTTCATAGATAGGAGAAAATGGCCATTTTTTACAATGGAGGGAGTCACTACAGCATCCCAGAGAGATCTGTGCTGGCATCTGTGTGATTCAGTACGCTCAGAAATTATCTGCAAAAGGGGGTAAGTAGTGAAGTGACCATGATGATAGGAATTTATGATTTAATGAGGACCGATTGTGAAGAATTACAAAAAAGGCCTTAGGTAACCAAGTAAGGTGTTGAAGTAGTTGATGAAATTCAGAGTAGATGAATGTGGTGTGATGCACATAGTAATAAATGTAGGAAATCTACAGGTGAAAAAAAAATTCCTAATTTTCCATGTAAAATGACAAGCTCTATCTTTGCTGTAATTCTGGAGGAAAGGAATCTTGCTTATAAAAATGTCAAGCTAATGCTTACCTTAGCAAAAGAACAGATCTAATTAGTAGGAGAACAGAAAAAGGGATTAAAAATATACTTGTGTAAGTGATTCCTATACATTTTCAATATTACAAGAAGTTCTGGTATCCCAGTCTCATGAAAGGTATAACAAAGCTGCAAAAGGTTCAGAAAAAGGTGATAAAATTACTTTAGTACAGAGAACAGCTATATAAAGTACAACTTTTAAACTTTGAAAAAGAAATATACTGGGCATGATAAAAGTCAATAAGATGGTTAAGTGCTGTAAAAAGCATCAGTAAGAATCATTTATATGTTTGCTTTTCATAACAAAAAATTTGTGGAGCATCAAATGAACCTAACACATGGTAGCTGCTGAACAAACACAATGAAGGATATTTCATGTTTTAAGAATCCCTCTAGAATATGTTAAAGATCCTAGAAGTTAGTATATACTCAGAGGGTGACTGGACAAGTTCATAGAAAAGAAATCTATCAAGGGCTATTAAACACAAAGATGAGGCTACTGGAATGTGTTCCTTCAAAAAAATCCCTGTGATGCAGATCTTGAAGGGGAGGGAAATTTTCTGGTACAGTCCTTGTTCCTCCTTTGGCTTGCTGTTTGAGAATAGATGCTGAGGTGAATGAGCCTTTAATCTGGCTGAGTGCAGCTATTCTTATTTACTTCCTAAACTTACTGTAACTCATTAGAATCTACTTTAAAGAATGAGGGAGATATGATCTTTCTAGACATCTCTTAGCCTCACTACTAGCTGCTGTGTTCCTCTGTAGCTGCAGAATGGAAGGTGATGCTCACAGTTACAAGAAGAATAAATGTGACTTAATTTTCATAGTTATAATTGTTCAAAATATCTTTATCATCACTGGTTTTACTATATTTAATTTTGGCGCATTTTATAGTTCACTTGTTCAAAATACATCTATCTTGCAAAACCTGCTTTCTACGTAAATATGTATATGTATACATTTACATCTGTGTGTATATATATAAAAATGTATCAGTTATTCACAGAATACCTTATGAATTACGAGAAGTGGTTGTCTTTTTGCTTGTTTATTGTAGAAGCATTTGAAACTTGGAAAAAAAATCATCAATAAACCTGTACTTTGTTAGTTTTAATTATTAGATACTGGTATAGGGTTCATATTTTGTGAGGTTTATTCAAAAACTTATGGCAAAACAGTACTTAAATTCTACTGATTCTCAGTGATTCTACCACTTACATGGCTCAGCATTTAAGGCAAAATTGCAGTGCTTTAAGTTTTCTTGGTGAGCTGTCACTTAGGGGTCATAAGTGAGAAATGTTGAGCCTGAGCAGTTGCAAATAGGGCTGGTATGGAATATGCAAAAAACCTTTCTAAGATAAAATAAGGCTGAAATCAGTGTAAATCATTTCCAACTGTAAGGCAAGAACATCAGTTTTCTTAAATTATACTTTTTATATCGTAAACCTAAAATAGCTGTCCTGAAATATCTTCTTACAGACAATATATGACAGAAAATTAATACTAACAGCATAGTTTATATTCATATAAACAATGATGTGGTTTCATAATAATAAAATTTTGGCAGTCTGATACACCTTTAATATTAAAATAGTTCATTGTACTGATATTATACTTAATCAATGACTGCACATCTTGTGAAAAACATTTATTTTTTTTATTTGACACAAGGGCCAGAACTAAAGTGAATTGTGTGGGTAGATCTTTTCAGGGTGTATTCAGTCTACATTCTCTTCTGTGCTTACATTCATCCCAGTAGAACTACTTAAACTCTGCTGATATTAATATTATTTTACTATTTTTTCCCAGTATGTTCTGTATCTTTACTTTGTTGACACTTCCTACTATTAAGGCACCCATAAAAAACAAAATATTTTTAATTAATCTCATCAGTGTCCACTTACAGGTCTGTGGTTTCGTTGCAGTTAGAAACTGTTTTTTTTTGTGGGATAATGCATTGTCAACTCCTGTCTGATTTGCTGTCAACTGTCACCCTTAAGTCTCTTCATTCCTGCTTTCCAAGTATGTCTTCCTATACCGAATCTTTTATAAGTGTTTCGATGCAGAATTTACTCCTTGGCAGAGGTGTAACATTTGACAGTTCTTGGGGTTTTAGATGTACATATATTGACAAAATGTGTATCATACAGTTAGCAGCTGATCCTTTTTTCCAAATACTGTTCTGTTTAACATGCTTCATGTCTTAACTGAGCAGGGACAGATCTAGAAGGGTGTTAGTTTTCTGGGCCTGCACAGCTTTTAGAGTGTCTTTGGGTATGGCTTAGTTCAGAAGCAAGATCCTCTTTGCAGTTATCAGTGTGCAGCAATGAGATTGCTCGGAGTTAACTGTGTATAAATTTCTTCTAGGGTTTTTTGGGGGGGTTTACTGAACACTAAGTAAGTATGTATTTATATATATGCATATAAAATGAAGAGCAAACCTAAATAGTATTTCACAGTTAATCATTTTCCTTTATGGTTCTCCTTTACCTCATATTTCTTGGGTACAAAGTGAGTAGGCAGCGTGTTTATGAATAGTTTCAGAACAGGAGAGCAAAAGCAAACTCGAGAAAGAAAGGGCTATGGGTGGTAAGATATGCTTAAGTTAAACAGTGGTAAAACATGGGCTGCCTCATTTATCATTAGAATTTGTTTCTTTTCCAAGAGAATAATGCACAATAGCTTGAATCTACAGTAGGGAGTACACAGCACCTTTTGGAATAAGACTGACAGTTTGCACTGACAGTTGCAAATACTTCTGTGAGTAGCTAGCAAGTGCCTCAGTAAGGAAGCTGCTGAGTTATGGTAATTTTGGGGGTCAGAGGGCTCACTTATTACCACAGCAATATTCAATTTTACCTTAAGCCAGCTGTAGGGTTCCATAAGAGATTGGGGAGGTAATTTGTTCATCCCCCTGGAAGTCAGAAAGGTAGTTAATATACTGCATTTACGTATGTAATTATCTACACCCGCATTACAAATTTCTGCTCCTAAAAGGTGCTTCTGTCTTTAATAGCTTTTAGATGAACCGCTTGATAGCTCTCCTCTTTCAAAGCAACCTTTTCACACCAGAGTGGTAGGAAAGCTGTGGTGTAGCACGGCTTGCAGGGGGTACTTGATTTACACAAACCAGTTTCTGGATGTTGAGACGTGAGGTAGTTCATTAGAGTATTAGGGTGGTAGGTTGTCACTGTAAGTTTCTATTTTCAGAACATTATTCCTGTGGCAATTAAATTGTTTTAAATGGCCTGTGATACTTGCAGGATATTTCCCTGATAGCTGTAGGAAGAGGAATAAATGCAAAGCATCTGCAAGAATGCTGGCAAGTTACAGTGAACATCACAGAGCTGAAACTTTCATGCTACGTTCATGGTATAACAGGTTCCCTTCTTCAGGAATGCTTAATAATACCTATGTTTTATTAAAGTGATATGAATCCTTGGTAGATATACTAGAGAAGATTATTGTGTTAAAGGCTTCCTGAATCCCCATAGCCTTTTTATCTCTTCATTAGATTTTTTGTTATATTTGAAATTTAGTAGAAAATTATTGGTTATTAGTTCTTTAGTTTTAGCAGCAAATCCCTTTTATTGAATTCATTTTATTAAGATTTAGAAACCTCCCACAAGCATTTGACAGCACTGCTCTGAAAGATTCAGCCTCAGAGACCCTACTGCTGGGAAGTTAAAAGTAAAATTGCAGCCTGAAATACTTTCCTGGTTTAGGTATAACAATAAAATGCTGGGATTATACTTGTTCTGAAGTGCTTAAAATGCATGTAGTAATCCAAGTGTTACAGTGCACAGAATGTCCTTAAACTTACCTCTGTTCAAATATTTCATTGATGATTCTCTCCAGCTCTGAGCCAGTACAACTGGTGTGTGTGGGATTAACAAAATCAAGTAGGAAATTAGCAAGAGTGTGCACTGTAAGTCAAGGTTTCTTGCTGAGGACTTCCCCTTAATGTTCTACCATACCCTCACATGTTCTGTGTGATGTACAAACCAGACACAAATTCCTGCTGAGTAAACCCTTGGTGTTATTTTTTAAGAATCCTGAAAAAAAAAAAAAAAAAAAAAGAAAAAAAAGAATTTACACTTTCCTGATCACATTATACATGGCACTAAAAATGTTCTACCACCGAAATTTTGCTGTTTTCAAAGTGTAAAAATCTTACTGTTGGTTGCAACAGAATGCGTAATAAATGTGTGTCTACATTTTGCTCTCTGTATTGAAAGTATATTTCAGAACAGCCGAAACTCTAATACTTTAGTATTTATATAAAAACTTTATAAATGGCATTCACCAAAAAGCTATGAACACTCTCTGGCATTAAAACTGTCAGTCTGTTGAATTTATGGCATCAAAGCTAATGCTTAAATTTCACAATTGGATGAATAAGTCATACATTGTTAATACCACATAACCTGAAGTTATGATTCATTGCATAAAAAGATGGTAAGTGTCTCAGAAAATCCAGCGATGGGGGTTTTGAATTAAGAGGGAAAAACTGTATAAATGCAATCTTATGTGCTGTTTGTATTCTAGAAAAAATATTATAAAATTAAGTTTACATATAGTTACTCATGTAAAAATACATACTGGGGGAGGCAGAAGAAACACTGAAATACATACTTTCCTGTGTTCTTTTTTAGGTCAGAACTGTGGAGGCTTAGTACAGGGACCAAATGGTACTATAGAAAGCCCTGGATTTCCTCATGGTTATCCAAATTACGCCAACTGCACGTGGATCATTATCACAGGAGAACGTAACAGGATACAACTGTCATTTCATACTTTTGCCCTTGAGGAAGATTTTGATATTTTGTCAATTTACGATGGACAGCCACAGCAAGGCAATTTGAAAGTGAGGTAAGGTACCTTTTTTCTTCCTTCATTGCTTTCTGCCACTCTTTCTCTCCTGAATATATATATGTTCTGATGGTACGCTACAACTGCATGTGTTTCCTTAATTCTTCCCCAGCCAAGGGGATAGCAGTGCTTCAAGATCTCCCAACAAATTGTGTTGGTCTGAGTTTCAGATCTTCATGACCCTTGCTTGTATATCAGTAGCATCAGTCATACTTAAGATTTGCACCGTTTTAGGTCAGTTTTGGTAAAGGCCCTTGAGGACAGGAGTATCCCATGTTGCAATAGCTTAGTTTTATTTATCTGTCCCCCAATGGAATCCAGATTTGGCCCGGTGACCCTGTCCTGAAGGCATCTGTCCCCATGTTTTGAAAGCTCTTTCTGACATCATGCTTTACCTTTCTACCATGCCTACAATATTTGAATCAGAGGATGGGTATGCTGCTTGTGCTAACAGTGCCCCAGGGTCTCTCACCAAATGTGCCGCAGAAGAACTGGCAGGCGATACAGTAGTTTGCGAGAGGCACAATCTCATTAGTGAGTCTGGAAATGTTTGCCAGATTAAATCCTTCAGGTGACTATTGCCTGCCTTACAGAGGAGTTGAAGTATAAATTGCCAAAAGTGGAATTCTTCTCCATCTCTATGTAAATAGAATTATTAAGCAATTAGGAACCTTTAAAGGTTAGAAACTGGGGTGTCTTATATGTCCAAATAACACTGAGGTTGCAAAGAGGCCTTATGGAAGCTTTTTGATCTTGAATCTTTTCACAACTTCGGATTTGGGTGCATTATTTTCATCGATGTCTTGTTTTGGGTTCCTTAGTCATTTGCTGGATCTGGACTGCAGAGCTGGAGAATAGACATTGCTTTTGGTACTGCTCTGTCATTTTCCATTCAGGGATGAGGTTTATGGAGTACTGTAAAACACTGCTGTCAGTTTTGTCTGATTACTCTTGTACATGCTGCTGATTTATATTGTACTGTTAAAACAAATGTGGGAACATCACCAGTTTGTTCCCCAATTTAGTGGGTATCTTGTCTTTTTGATAAGAACAGTGTTCCGACTGTTGACTCGGTGCAAAAAGTTTTGAAAACTGTGGAAGGTAGTAGATAGGCACCAATGCTTGAGTTGCACAGTGTATGTGCTTCATTTACTGTACTTAATTAACCTTTAGTATTTGTATCACCTTTATGCAAGGATTAATACTTCATTTTTGGTCAAATGCCTTTATTATTTATAGCTAACAGTCCTGCTTGTTTTGCACTAATCTGTTAGTAGAAAATTGTTTCAAGGAAGAGCACCAACTGATAATCTGTGGGTATCGGCATAGAAGACAGAAATTCTAAGTATGATCTTGATGTATCTGAAGTCATCGTAATTGCCACTGATCTCAGTAAAACAAGGATTTAATTTCCAACTTCCAGCAGTGGAGCAGATATTTTATTTATCTGTGCTTGTATTTACCAGTTAATTACCTTCATAATTGGTGTTATAAGGAAAAAAAGCGTTTGTTGGCTTTTCAGCATTCAGAGGTTAAAAAAGCAGAATTTGAATGACAGTTTTCTATTGACATGTCTCATACTCTTGTGACAGACCCTTTGTTGTACAAAGCACATTCACAGGTGTACCCCTCTACAATTGCACATTTCAAGACAATGCACTCAGCAGATACTGGAAAATTATAGTCTTGGTTTTTTAGCTGACAGCATGCAAATGCAAGAGAGCATCTTGGGACTTTTGCTTGAGGGTATGCTCTTTTTATTTCATACATAAAAATACTTTACTAGATTTGGGGTAATTATATTTCTTTAGCCATCATGCAAAATCTGGAGTTTTCCTTAAAAATAGCTGTCACAAACTATAATAATTAAGTAATATTCATCTCATATTTTATATAGTATTTTTCAGCTGCTAAAACAAAATTGGATAAAAATGAACAGTATGTTCAGCTAGTTTACTGTGCTGCCTGAAGGACCTTTTTGTATGCTAAATGTGCACCGGGATACTTTCACTATATATATTTATTATAAACCCAAAGAAAATACAAACATATGTAAAACACATTGAAATGCTAAGGCTTGTTTTAAGCTGTTTGTGTGTGGGAAGAAAAGAGAAACAGGTAGTTGTAAGATGTATGTGAACTTCAGTTAGTGCAGTGTTAAGGAATATATTGATTTAAGGGTTAAATTACACATAATAGTGATTTATAGGTTATTGTATGCTATGTTATGAGGAGGTTGAGAAGATAGTAGCAGCAAGAACAATGTAAACAAAATATAAGACATTAAAAAGTGCTATTTTACAATTTCCTATTTTTCTAAAACTAGCATTCTGTCATTCTATATAATTACTCAGATCTGTGGTCCAAAATTGCTCTTAAAAATTGATGTAGCTGCTTTATTTTTATCACTGTAAAGTTCATAGAACACAAAAGAGGATTTTTTTAAATTTTTATATATGTGTATATACACACATATATACATACATACATATAGATATAGATACAGATATACATATCAATATAGATATAGATATAATCTGGGAGAACATAATCCAAGAGTGTAGCATAGGCTGGGATCTACCCAGGTCAGGAGCAGCTCTATGGAAAGGAACCTGGGGGTCCTGGGGGAGAAAAAGCTCCATATGAGTGAACAGTGTGCTGCTGAGGCAAAGAAAGCCAACAGAATGCTGGGTTGTGTCAACAATGGCATCACCAGCAGAGAGAAAGAAGTCAGTATCCTGCCCTACTCGGCACTTGCCACGCCACACCTGGAATAGGGTGATCAGTTTTGGTCCTCACTAAACAAGAAAAATGTGGACAGGCTGGAGAGGGTCCAGAGAAGGACCACAAAGATGACCAAAGCACTGGGAAGGCTGCCGCATGGGGAATGGCTGAGAGAACTGGGTTTGTTAAGCCTTGAGAAAAGATGGCTTAGGGGGAGACCTCACCACCAAGTTCCAGTACTTACAGGGTGGCTACAAAGAAGATGGAGACTCCCTTTTTACAAGGAGTCCCATGGAAGGGAGGAGAGGTAATGGGTACAAGTTACCCCTGGGGAGATTCTGACCGGACACAAAAGGAAAGTTTTTCACAATGAGAACGATCAGCCGTGTAAATGATCTCCCCAGGGAAGTGGTGGGTTCCCCAACATTGGACAGATTCAGCTGGACAAGGTGCTGGGCCGTCTTGTCTAGACCGTGCTTTTGCCAAGAAAGGTTGGACCAGGTGATCCCTGAGGTCCCTTCCAACCTGGTATTCTGTGGTTCTCTGACTTAAAAGAGAAAAAGTGAATATATAAGTCCAGTGACACCGTTTATGATAATGCTTTGTAGGATACTGTAGTCTTCATTGTATAAAGAAACATGAAGTTAGATAGTTAATTTACTCATATATTATAACCAAAACAGATGTCTAAGTTCTATGTTATTGAAAAAATCCCCCAAACTTACTGTAAGTATTAAGTATTGCATTATCAGTTAATGGGGAAAGATTTCAAAACACAACCAAATTCTAATTAATCTAGGAAAAGATGTAGAATGTATTTTTTATTTGCATTTTAAATTTTAAAGTTGTCAGTTGCTGTACACAGTTAACTATCAGCATGCACATTTCATATGGACAAAACTCTTGTGGAGAGGAGATGCAAGTATGGTGCACTGAGGCAACAAAGTTATTATTCAGTTGTATTTCTTGGGTATTGTTTCCCTAAGCAAGAGTTGTATTCAGGAGTTCAGTGTAGTTCAGGTGCTAGCAAATATGTATTTTTATTTTTTTCTTTGTTTTATATATCAGATATAAGATTAAATGTTAATATTTTAAAATAGAAATGAGAAATGAGTCAACAGGACACAGGAAGTAGGCATACAGGCCAGCTCTGAAGAGACTCAGTGTATAAGCATATGTGAATTGACAAATAGAGCTATTGACTTCTATCCTGCAGATGGATACATTACCTGACATGAGCGAGTGAAATTCAAACCAGACATTACAAGAGTTTATGGATTTCAAAAGTCATTTTAAGGCTGGTTGTAGTACGTATGTATCTTCCACAGCTGAAAAGAGAAAATTTGTATAATCTTAGCATAAGTCTTGTTAAAAGTATATTTTTCCTGGATGTAGTATTCCTAAATAGGGGTTTCATAGAGACACGTACGGAGACTGTAACAGGACTGGGAAAACAGAACTGCCTGTGTCAACAAAACGCCTGTTGCTGAAGATGTGAGGTGGGGTATAAGTGGGGTGTTAAGACCTTGAACTGTGAACCTTACAAACATGGTGAACTGAGACTTTGTATGTGCCATTGTTTTCATCTCAGTTTATGGGCTGGGATTCCAAATTTTTTAATGTCAAATACAGTAAAATGCTGTAATCTCTGTGTTACAGTGTCTGTTGATAAAAGTTACTTTTTTAGTATCACACACAGTTAAGGGTTAGTTACAGAAGATCTGTGCAGTATTCTCTGGAATACTCTTTTTCAAATAATCTTTCAGACAGTCCTGAAAAACTCTAAAATGGATTACAAGAAATTTTGGCTTTTCTTACACAGAAAAGCTGCTATTTAAATTATGTACACTGATAGGAAGATGGAAATGTACAGACATGAACATTTTTTGTTGTGTGTATACACAACTGTGAATTATTTTGGACATACATGATATATATTATTTGGAGAGTGATTTTAAAATATCTGCTTGCCTTCATGGTTTCTCAAGCCTTTTAAACATCATTTAGTTTACTGTAGCCTAGGTAATAATATAATAGATTCTTCTTGTTATTGCTCATAGTAATCAGTTGAAATAAACATTCTTGTTCTAATGGAGTAGTAATGCAAATGATGGAAGTTGTTAAAAGAGCATAATAATTTAAAATAAGTTAAAATAAAGCTTACAGAAATGTTTGTGACAAACTTACATACAATGTGTGTTAAAATAGCAACATTTCCCTTTGCTTTCTTGAATCGTGTAGAAATAAGAATTAAATATGAATTCTTCACAGTATTCACTTCTTGTCTCCAGCAAGCAATAAACTATATGTATATTCTGCACTTCATAATCCAAGCATAGAGATAAAAAGTGTTCACTGAAGTTAAAGTTTGGGCTCCTGTTTACTCTTAAACCTCTTTCATCTTAACAAACCAAGATTTTGCATGTATTCAGCACATTTTTAAATTTCATTTTTGTTTGGTTTTGTTGGGTTTTTTGGTTGTTTATTTGTTTCTTTGGAAAAAAAAACTCTGTCTGCTCTCCAGGATCAAGAGAAGAGTGACGCAATAAGGGGGCGACTGACTTTTCTACAGAACTGTTGACACTGCAGCAGGAAGAGTTTTGTGCAATTTACAGTTCTTTTTTTTTCCCCACTTTCCCCATTAAAACATCATATATATTTTTTTAACCTTTTTATTGCACATAATTTTGTACAAGTTGATTTCAACATACAGGATTTGTGTGTGTGATTTTTAGAAGAAAACAGTATAGGAATGGGAATAGTAGCCATCTTTTTTCCAGTTGAAGCTTACCTAGAACACAGCACAAAGAAAAAGAAACTGAGCTAGTGTTCAGATTTGTAAAACAAGGTTATTGAATAATTTCAGCAGGTTATTCTGGTATTTTGTACATCTGTAAGAAAAGGAAAACTATCATTGTATGATTATGCAAATTGATTACTGAGATCCTGCCAGGAGAGATGCCTGTCAATGACTATCATTCCCCTTTTAATATTAAATCAGATTTCTCTTGGCTTTCTCACCTGTTAGAGTATTAGGAAGAAGGAGTCATTTAGAGTAGATGGCTAGAATGTGATTCATTATGTATCACATAGCTATTTTAGGAAAGGAAGGAAACTCTGACCTGATCAGCTAAATGCTGACTGATAGTTTCTGCCAACAGCAAAAAGAACATGCAGTGGAAGGAAGGATAATTTATGTGTGTAATACTAGCAGCTTTAAACTTATATATAGCAATTTTATTTTTCCACAGGTAGATAAAAGGTAGAAATTCCATTCCCAAAATTTTTAACTTCCCAATTCAAAATCTTAAGCTTGATAATTTTGTTGACCAGCCTGCATATTAAAAAGATTTAACAAAAAATTTATTAAATATAAAGTCAAATAAGGAGTCTGCTTAGTAACAAGTTACTTCACCAAGAATTATAGGCCATATTAATTACATGTTTTAGGCTGATACTAAATGATGGTCAACTATAAAACTATATAATACTTTTTTTAATAAAACCCCGTGGAGTATTGTTTGAACTCCCACCTAAGAAAATCCATTTCATGTGTAAGGAACCATTATTTCTTGGAATAAAAAGATTAGATTCATTTAACAAGGTCAAAGCAATGCATGAATTTATACCGCAACATTCTGCATCAGTTGCTTAAAGCTTTTATAATATAGTTAAGTCAGCACATTTTTCTTTTAAAAAATGAATGTGACACTCAGCGTAATGAAAATGTAGCTCTGCTCTATTTCATTGTCCTTTGTAGAGGTAGATCTCTTTTTTGATCTGTTACTGGTCATAGCACATCTTCAGAGAATATGCAGGTGTTGCTGCTTCTGTACTTTTCAAATTGGACCTGTACAAGTGACAGAAGTGATTTGGTGCAGTTGTTTGTAGTGTTTCACCATCAGAAGTATTACTAATAAGGGACTCAGAAGGGGAGAGTTGGGATGTGGCTCCATAAAATGTTAATTTCTATAGTTTTAGAAACCTTAGCATGTATGTGAGGTAATCTTACTCTTCCATAGCTATACAACCAAAACTGATTTAATGGGCTGGCTAACAAACTGGTATATACACACCTTTCTAATAAAGTAGAGAAGCATTACTTAGTATTTAAAGATACTTCATAGTAGACTGCTGAGAAAGGTAGATTCTTCTTTATGAATAGCTTCTAAGTGTTTCATATGATAGAGTAGATCTTTGATTTCAGGTAAGAGGGGCACATTTGCCTCCCTTGTTATTTGTTATTGCATATGGAAGTATTAGAAATAATTAGTTATTCAGCTTGAAAGAATCATATTTATGATCAAACTAAGCCAAACACCTATGCATTCCTTGATTAGTTATTTTACAAAACAGAGCACCTTGGGTGTCCATTATCTAGTATTTAAGCTACAAAATCACAGAAAATTGCAAGTTGTGAGTGTGCATATGGTTGTATATGCACCTGGGTTTTGAAGAGCTCAGTTTACATCTTTGCTTTACCTGAAAACTCAAAATAAGGTTAAAATGTTACTTCATTATTAGCCAAGTATAAGAAAATTGTCTTCACTGCTATGATATCTGTTTGATGTGCAGAGGTAAATCACATAATTACAATATTTTTGGGAACAACTTCAATTCTGTCAGACTGATAAATTTGTAATCTGCAGAAGGACAAAGACTTTTAAGATTCTTTTGAACACCACTTAGTACATAATTTGGTGTTTCTTGCTTTTTCCTTTCATTTGTGATAGTTTCTGAAGCTCCTAAAGCCCCCAGGATTTGACATAGTAACAAAATACATACATCTTGAAACTTTACTTAAATATGATAAATTCCCCTAAGATCTCACATGTATTTTATTCTCAAAACTCCTTAGGAATAGGGCACTAGAATCCATTGAGAATGCAGATAAACAGTTTGGGGAATTACAGCTCTTCAAGTTCAGGTGCATCTTAAAAAGTCTTTTAGTGTAGCTTGCTGATACAGTTAACACCAAAAATTTCAGACAGCTTGCTGACTAAACAGGTCAGGTGATTACATTAACTTAATTCCTGGTTGTCTAAGGCATTTTTACTCTTAAATACATTAATTTTTTAGAGTGAGGGCAATTGCTTACCTTTATTATCTGTCACCTAAACATGTATTACACATACAGTGTACATAAAGCAGTTTTCTATCGGTTTTTCTGCATCTCCCATCTTGTTCAAAAAGAGACTCCTTTTTATGTTAGATGATAGGGGTTCAATCGACCTAATTATGTACAGATGCCCTGCTGATCAGTGTCCCTAAATGCTGTATACAATGACTATTACAACAGCTCTTGGTCAGAGATCAGTCAGTCTGGCTGCAAACTAATAATTCAATTACAAACTTCAGAAAATTTACAGCTGGACTCCTCAGTGGGAAGAAAGTCCATTTGTCAAAATTTGTCCCCTTTTGAGATCTGTTACTGTACATCCTTACTGTAAGATTGTTCAGAATTTCTATAGAACTGTGATAGATGACTTTTCAATTAGTACATATAACCTGTGTGCTTTGAAGAAATTTTGACTGCTTGTTTGTTTTAGAGAAGAAAAAAATATCTGTTAACTGACGAATTGAAGGAAAAATAGCTTTATAAAATGTAATCACTGATTTGTTGCATTTCTGATGCAAGTAATTAAGTTACTCTGTAAATCATGTTCTCTTACTGTCATCTGGTAATTACCTGCTTGTCTTAACTGAGTCTTGTAATTATTGACTGTATGATCATAGGCCAGTTTTGTGTCACTTGGTGCCAGACCAGGACATTGTGATCATGGGACAGATGCAGCATCATAAAAGTTCAGGCATTTGAGAGGAACTCTGCAGTCTCTCTACTCTGAATTGCTGCAGTTGAAATTCAGCTCTGTGAGCCAGTCACGTACAAATAATTCCACTTGTAAAACAAATTTTGTAGACAAATATTCTCATAATCTTGCAGTTTCCGATATTACTTAGAGACTTTCCTCAGGTGTCATCCTGTTCATATTCACAGAAGCATCTGCTGACATTGTTAGGGGCTTTAGGTTTTGACAGTGATGTTTTTTCACACTTTAAGGACACTAAAATATAATTCTGCTGAAGTCCCAGGTTATTCCTGCGCTCATACTTTCATTTGAGGAAACCTGTATGCCTATTATCTTCAGTGGACTCAATGAATTTATTAAGAGAACTAACTAGTCAGTGGCTAACTGCCTAGAAGTGCATATAATGAGAGTGACACTGATAATAAGAGAAGTGAAGGCAAATTTCTGTAATCGGCTCAGTGCCGACGTGGCAGGGAACAGTACCCTTAGAAAACTTCTTACTGTTGACTGTCTACTCTTTAAATTGGTTTATCAATGTTCTCTTCCATCTTCAGACCTCATTTATATGTTGCTGTCTTTCAGCAAAAAGACAATTTAAAATAAAAATAAAATTAATTGATTATCTCCCACCCCTGCAACACAGAACTATGCACTGTGTTTTTCTTTGCAGAATCTGGTGTGACCACTGTCACGAGAGAACAGCAAAATGGCAAAGAAAATAACAGATGCCAATATTAGACTGCATGTTTGTCTTAGTTGCTAAGACAGGCTAGTCCTAGAGGCTTCTGAAGTCAAAAATGCATCATAAGGCAATAATTTAAAAATATGATTAATTTTAATACAAATTAATAGACACTTTAAAAATGTTTAATATTTTTAATTTATTAAGATAATTATTTAATTAATGAGTTAGACAAACAAGTATGTTATAGGACTGGTGGGTGAGAACATTAAAGTTAAGTTTAATAGATTTTGTTTAGATTTTTGAGATACAGTACAGCAAAACACCATTTAAATTCATAATTAAAATAATAAAAAACAGGGAATGCGATAATCCCATTGATCTAGAATAATTCTTATAAATAAGGTTCTTTGAAATACAGGTATTAAAGTTTCCTGTATTCAAAACATACCCTCTTAAATAATGCCTGCAACAGATTCCTTGAAGTATGTGTGTGTATTTGTGTTTATGTTTCAAAACAACTTTCAGCTGATCATACCTCTCTTAAAATAGTACAGTGAGAGCTGAATTTCTTTTATTTTTCCCCATGGATTTTTAAAGCAACTTCCAGCACTTTCCGTGGCTTCCGTTGTGTTTATTTTGTTTAAAGTAGATTTTATCTCTCCACTTTCCACAATGAATGAATCACATTAGGATTAAATCACCCTTTCCTCACCCCTGGAACTGAGCTGTTATTTACTGTTTGGGCAAGCAAAAATTTTCATATTTATAGGACTCAGAGACAGAGTAACAACAACATTGTGGGGTGCATGGGGTGAGGAGCTGAGAGCTGAGAAATGATGATGGAAGGGAAGAGAAAGTGGGGGATACCAGAAGCAATGTGTTAAAAAGATTATAGGTATGCTAAACTGTGCATTAAGGCACATATACCTAATTTAACTCCTGCACTTAAGGACTGTAATTTAGTATAAAAATTGCCTCTCCACCATACCTGCTGTATGCATCAGGTAGCTCAGGGCTGGTTTTGTTCTTTGTCATTGCAGAATATATGTCTGAGCAACTAATTTTGATACAAACAGTATGAGCATGAGGAATCTGGTGGTAAGACACTGGAGCAGGTTGCCCAGAGAAGTTGCAGCTGCCCCATCCCTGGAAGTGCTCAAGGCCAGGTTGGATGGGGCTTTGAGCAACCTGGTCTAGTGGAAGGTGTCCCTGCCCATGGCAGGGGGGCTGGAACGAGGTGGTCCCTTCCAATACAAACCATTGTATGATTCTATGTCTTGTAGTAGAGCAGATGTGTTATCAATGACAAGTAGGAATTTTTTAATGTAAAATTGTTGATGGCGACTTACTTATCTTTGATACATCTTTCAACTGAAATAGCCAGCAACAGGTAGGTTAGGGAATTCACTTGAGAGGTACAAAAATCCCGAATTAATTTCTTGAGTTACCTGATTAAAAATCCTTTAGGTCCAAGATGTTTCTAAGTGTACGAGTTTTTTTCTGTAAGAGTGATATGAATATGTATAAGAGAACAAGCATTTTTCTAAGTGAATGAGTGCAAACCATCTCTTGAGTTACAACTTTCCTGTTGCTTGCTGAATGATCTAGTCTAATGCTGCCAAAGGCATTGTGAACACTTTAGGTAAGTGAGCTTTGGAAGTTGAGAAGCTTGTATCCCAAGAATCTCACCAAACATTTGGAGGGAGTAGCAAACCCTTCATGAGTTTACCTTTCTGTTCTGCATATTGATCTACTTTTCCTGCAGAAACAGACGATTAATGTTGTCTACCCTTAGCTAACATCTTAATCATTCTCAGCTTCCCTTGTAGTCAGTAGAGAAACAGGCAGTTACAGAGTAATTGTATCCAATTTCTGTTACACATCAATTTTATGTTGAGATTGATTATACTGAAGAGATGGTTATTCTCTTCATAGGCCATAAAGATTTGATTGAGTATATTCTAGAAAAGATTTTTCCTGTCAGCATGGAGCTGAAATGGGCATAGCCAATGCTTTCCTGGTGGCTCCTTATTTTGAAGGTTAAGTGCAGTATATAAAGAATACCTTGGAGAAATTCCTGGCTCAGTCTTTAATCTAAGGAACCCCATTGTATTGAAACTCTAAACTAGAGTATATGTACCAACAGAATTCGGTAAACACTTCGATGCACATCAGAATCTGCTTTTTCTTCTTTCTTCTTCCTCACACTCCATTCTCCCTAATCATCATGAAGGGCAGTTTTTGACTTACAAGCTGGTCACGATGTAAAAACAGGTGGAAAGATTTTCATGTATTCTTAAACTATATATTCCTTTTCATGCTAAAAAATACACAATCATAAATATATCTTATTCACCATGCAGGAATAATCTTATTTGTGGTAGGTCCTGGCCCCTAAGTGGAATAGGCAGTTATAATGTGTGTTAGAATGAAGTACAACTCTACACACTGTACTAACTCGGAGCCACTTCAAGGGGACCTCCACAAAAACACATACCGAGACATAACCTTAAAAGAGAAGTTCATTTGTATGGCGTATTCTGGTTTTAATACAGGCTTCCAGGAAAATGTTACCATCAGATCTAATCAAAGAAGATGAGTTTTGCAGTTAATAGTCAAATGCAAAGCTGTATAAAATGTTCTTACTCTCTATTTCCCTTCCTGGAGGCATTTTCCACCTTCACCAAGAGAGATCTGAGCACATGCAGTCTCTAGACAATATAGATATTTATATACATTTTACATAAAGAGTGGGTTTTACTTTTGTGATACATTTATTTTTAAAAAATCTCTTACAGAAACAGAAAGCAGGTGGCAACGTAAAACCTGGGCAGCTTTTTTCTTTTTCTGAACCTCATGCTTACTGCATTACATTCATTATTACTTCTGTTAAGTGAATCAATTAACTAACTTCCATCTTTTTTATTATTTATTTTATTAGAAGACCGTGTAAAAGTCAGTTATACCCTTTCCAGGAAAGTTTGTGCCTCTTTTCATATCAGATCCATTGGTGTCGTCAAAATTAGATGAGCTTCTTAGGGCAAGAATCTTGTGTTCTGGCAGCTTTGTTAAATGTTATGTCCACCTCCAGTATGTTTTGTTGTGTTTAGTGAAGAAACGGGATGGTTAGTTTAATGTGAGACCACTGTTCTTACATTTGGTGCTTTTCTGTATGATAAAAGAGAGTTTGTAATAGGTGAATGTGCAAGTTTTGCGTCAGGTGACCTATTAGGACACAACTTGTTAAGGAGGAATATCTTAGATACTGAGTATTTCAGACTGATACTATCCTTTACTAAAAAAAAATTAACATTTGTTGTTATATTTTTGAGAGCTTCCCTCAGAACCTTTCTCAGGAGGGAAAGCTAGAAAGGATCCTTGCTTCATCCCTAGTGATGAAGTAATGAGGTGGAGATTCCCAAGTGAACTGTGCGGGGATTTCCCTGGACCATGTGTTCACAGATTTAAGGTAGAGTCATCCTCTTGTCTCATAGTTTATGAATTAGCCATTGTAAAATTTATTAAACCTTCCAATTAAAATACAGGGTTTTTCTTTACATTTAAGGTGCCATATCTCAGAAAATTAAAACAAAAACTATTCTGTGACAATGAATGTAATCATTTTTATATTTTTTTTTTAAAAAATCTGCCTTAATTTTGTCATTAATGGAAGATGGTTACACATTATCTAACAACAGAAATTACAAAGATTATTCACCTTATGGTGGTGGTGGAATACTGTGGAAATAGTTGATTAATAGCATAAGTTCATGTAGCAAGAGTTGAAGAGTTACAGAGGTGTTATGTAAAGCAATCATAGTTAACATTTATAAAACAGAAAATTGTTTTAAAAGCTAAATATTCCTTCTTTATGGCAGAACTGCTGACTAGAAAAAAACGATGATATTAAATGAAAATATGTTATAAATAAAGTCCAAGGCATTATTACTTTGAGGAATTAATTCCACAGTGTTTTGGTTAGAGTATAATTAATGTGTAATATTAGATATGTGAGACAAGCCAAGTTAGAAAATACCAAGGGAAACAGTAAACCTAACATCATTTCATACAAGTTAGCCAAACCACAGTGTTGAGAAATAAACATTTTAGTCCATATTTGCACATTTAGTTTTTTATATCATGTCTTGCAAAAGCTGATATCGGCCAACAAATAACATAGTAAATTAATTGGATTGCTAACTTTTGTTTGAAAATGTATTGCCATGAAACTATGAAACCAAGTAATGGTGTATTGTGCATACATCAATCATTGCATCAACCACTTCTATGCTGCACATAATTTTATTTACTAATTACAGTAGGAAAGAGTTTAAAAGGTATATTTCTTTCTCAGTTTTCCTTTTTCTTGAAAGAGGTAAAGTACTAAAAAAGTGTTTTAAGAAAAATAGTGAAGGATCCTTCCTTGAAATTTCAAACATAGTCACTGAATAAGGTTAGCATCTCTGTACAGTAAAAGCAGTATATATTGCTTGGAGGTTAAAAATTAAAGATTGAGGAGTCATTTAATAAATGTTCCACAGTGTACAGAACATGAGGCTCTGTCTGTCCTCCAAGAAGAAAACCTCTTCTCCCCCAGTCATAGCTTCATCTTTTTTCACTGTAGAAATCATGGAAAGTGGATGAAACTGAGGAAAGGCTCCCTTTCCTTATAAAGATAAAAGACCAAGCCATCAAAATTTCCATTGTGCGCTACAAGCATGAAAGAGCAAATCGAGCATAACAAGTAAACACAAGGATCATGAATTAGACTTTTTGTTTGTTTGTTTGTTTCATTTTAATGTTTTAGGGCCTTTAGCCAAACATTCTAATGTCACGCTGTGTGAAAAAGATGTTAGTTTCTCTGCTTGCTGTGAGATTTTCCAAGTTTGGAAGAGGTTGCCACTAAGAAAAAAAAAACATGATGAAAGAATACATTAGCATGAGTAACTCAGTGTTCTCTAGTGAGGAAATAGAAGCAAGTTATTTACATATATATATATATATAAAAAAATCACACTCCAGCAATGAATGAGTATCTAATATCAGACTGAAAAGGGACCAACTTCAGGCACATGCATGGGAAGATTGCATGTGAATTTCTTACAATGTAGACAGTTATAGCATTTAGTGCGCAGTGACCTAGCAGTACTCACAATGAAATCTGTGAATAGAAACAAAATTATGCAATTGAATTTTAAACTTTATATAAGTTAAACATCTTATTAATAAAGACTAGGATAGTGGATATTAAATGCTGCTTTAGAAGAGGTGTGAGTAAGACCTTGTAACAAAAGTAAAAAACTGTGTCTTCAAGGAAATGTTCTCAGCTCCAGTTCTGGATTGTGGTAGCGGCTGCACAGCAGTGACAACAGTCAAAAAGGCCTGAAGAGCAGTGTGACTGATGGTGCCACTTTCTGCCCATAGTAAAGAGGCTCCACAGTTGGTCTGTGTCTGGCTTTTTTTTTTAAATCCAAGGTTTCCTGAAGCTTTTGTCTCCATCTACCTGAAGAAACCACATTTGTCTCAACTTGGAGTTTAGATGTAACCTTTTATGTTTTACCTATATTTTTTTCTTAGTCTTACTTCAGATTTCCCACCCATGATCTTCCCACGTCTTCCAAAATAAAACATGCCTCATGCACTTGAACTGATTTGTCATTTTTTTTTGTTGAAAGCATCTTTTAAACATGAGTATTGTGAGTCAGCAATTGAGAAGATTTGTGAAAACCTGAAAGTATACATTTGAGTGGACACAAACTTGGTCTATGAAACTCTGAAAATTATTACCAACCGTGCTCTTCTTTGTAATTCCAAGAAACCTACAACCAAAACCCAAACAAACTCTATAGACGCACAGGATTTGTCTTGCAAAGAGTTAGAGAAGAATAAAGTATGTTATTGCCAAGCTAGGCTTTCAGAATCCATCTTTCTTTGAATGTTTTCTGCAATTGTGACACTTGGGAGGAAATGGAAAAGCCCCAAACACATATGGCAAGGGACAGTGAATGAACCGACATATGTATGTTGATGTGGATCTTTGGGAAGGTCTAATTTAAAGTATACAGAGCATTTGAGGAGCACTTCTTCTGCACTAAACAAAGTCAGAAGAGAAGGATTCCATGGGAAAAATAGAAAGCCACAGCCAGGAATTCTGAATCCTTCTTAAAGCGCTGCTTCTGAAATCCTCTTTTTCAAATAGTGTGCTTCTTCCACTCCTAAGGTGAGAAAGAGCAGAGGAGCAGAGGAACGGTATGCTATAGTTTTCATGGGACTACATTATACCACAGATCACCAAAAATATACAAAGCCAAAGAAACTAGAAAGAGGAGATGCAGTTCCTGTGGATTTAGGTAAATAAATAATTTGTGCAATTATTGAATTATATATTTTAAATTTTAAAATAAGGCACTAATTTCTAACATTATAATAAGCAGCACAGTGATTGTTTTATAAAAGCCAGTTTTCAAAGCTATTCAGCATATTTGGCAGCTTTTTACTAACTGTGCAAGCTTGCTTTCACATTATAGTTTTGTCCTCATTTATTTTTTGTTGCTACAACCATTAATCATAGGTTTTCTCATTCTTTTCATAAAGGCTTTGTGCAAAGAAAAGCTTGTCAACTTTAGCATTTCAAGATATAGAGCACAGAAAGGAAAAGTTACTTTAATATTATACATTCTGTAGTTATTAGTACTGTTCCACTATTGTCTCTTTGTCTGTGTTTCAAATTCTCTGTCTTGTCAGTGATGGAGACAGGATTTTTTTCTTCACTCAGTCTAAGTAAATCTGTGCAAGCTTATAAGCACAAGATACAGCTGATAATATCTTCTTCTCAAGAGGCGTGTGTTAACACATTCTTGCCTATAAACTTTAATTTCCTATGCTCAGAGATGTTGCTCATGTTTGGGAAGACTGTCTAAAAAGAAGGATGAATATGCTTAGTGAAAGCTTTAGCTAAAACTATTTGTCTTGTTTCAGGGCAGTGATATTGTAGTAATCACTTTATGACATTAAAATTGCTTATTTTGCATATTTAATATAACTAGAAGCATTTGACATCACATTGTGGAAGTGAGTTATGATGCATACTGGTACAATATTGGTATGCGCAGAGTCTTGAGTTACTGAATATACAATTTGAGGTTTAATTATCGTAAGAAATGTATATAATGACCTTATTCTTGATTTTTCAAGTGGACAGCTGTAAAGATGAATCCAATAAAACATCTTTGCCTGTTTTAATAGTCCTTACTGGCTGTATTTACAGGCTGCATTGATTAGTATGAATATTTAATAAACTGTATTCATTGCAGAATTGAATTAAAAAGACTTCACTTTTTACTATATTACCTCTTTCAAATTTTATATTTGAAATCACTTAATTGTTCAAGCATTTCAGTAGTTCATAAAACTGTATTTAATTTGAGAAAAAACAAATGGAGAGAATAACTCCATTACATGTCGCAGGGTGTGCTACATTACTTAGTAAATGCACCTAAAAAGCCACATGTATCAGAAATCCAGATCAAAGTTTCCTGAAATACACTTTGTTGGGCTCATTTTAACTCAGTTTAACTAACTGTTTTCTTCAAAGATGGAAATTTCACATTCATTCTATCATAATTCAGCGTGATTGAGTTGAAGCAAAAACATCAGTCAGCCAGACAGCTCTCAGAAGCAAGAGACTTCCTAAGAGATTTTTCTGCTTTTTGAAATACCACTTAATCTGTTTTTTTGTTTGTGGAAAATAGTGTTTTTATTAATAGGTGTTCTCTTGCTAAATGCTTTAAAGTTCAGAAGATTGTCAGAGGTCTTTGAGTGGAAGTTATAGAAATATAAAATACTAGTACAGGCAAGTACACTCGTTTTGCTGTTCCTGTATCATGATTTCCGTATCTGTAACATGAAGTTGTTTTCCTTTGGCAAAAGTGCTCTGACATCCTGTTTCCAGAGTGTTCATATTCCTTTGTTGTTTTCAGAATACTCTTCAAAATGCTAGGTCTGCAAATCTGTATTTTCTGAGCATCTTTTAACTTTATTTATGCTTAAAGGTTTTTAGAGCCTTGGGACCATAATCCAAGGGAAGCGAGCTGCCAGCACATGTGGAGCTTCCACAGCTTGGCACTAAGGCAGTCTAGTATGTGCTAAATCAAGTCTTTTGTTTGTAATTGTAAAGACAGATTCAATGAAGGCAGCTGTACTAACACTAAAGTGACGTTTATGGGCAATAAAAGACACACTTTTGACGTAACACTTCTTGGCTCTTTGAACAGAGGAAATAAAGTGGATATAGTGCAGTAAGTATATTACCTCACAGTGAACGAATACATACAGCAGAGGCATTGGGGCAGGCTACAATGTGTATTTGTGTATAAGATGATGAAGAGACAAGCATGTCACTGGAAAATACCATCCCATTGCCTCAGCAATTCATGGAAATGTTCCTCTGTTGTGCTACCTCTTAGCATTAGCAGTGCCTCAATATTACCAGAAGAAAGACTTCATAGCAGAGCCAAAGCTTCTCTGAGGCCATTAAGAAAATAGGTTAATATTTGGATCTCGTGTTTTTCTTTTCTTCCACCACAACTATGTCAGCCATTTGTGCTTCTTGTGTCTCATCTAAGACAGCTGCTAAGAAATAGAGATGCTGTGAGACTGAACAAGCCCTCAGACATGCTGGATGTAGCCCGACTGTCTTGGGTTTGACTGTATGTTTTCTATAATCCCAAAAGGGTAAAATCCTTTTATTAATTACATCAGGTTTATGCTGGAGTAAATTTCAAAGCCAGGTTCAGAGTGCAACTTTAAAGTCAACTGATACAACTGAAGTTGATGTGGATTTGTTTGAAACAGTTTTGAGGGAAACTTGGTAAGAAGCTGTCAGATCAGCTTCTGCAAGCATAAGGCTGGGAAGGAAACAACTGCATGCAAAGCATGTCATAAAATGCCACCAATGTTTTCAGTCTTATGCAGTAAGCACATTGGATTCAGGGATTAATTTTTGGACTGCATTATTGTAAAGACTGAAAGAAGTTCAAGATATAAGGTAGTTTAATCACTCAAATTTCTGCTGTCCATGGTGGCTAAAACTGTAACCTTCTAATGTAAAAAATGTTGTGGACAGATCCTTAGAGAAAGCAGAATACTCCCCCCCCCACCAAATAAGAAATGACCAGCATAAAGCCAAAACCTTTCTCACAGGAATAAATGTGGTTTGGTATTTTCTATGTGGACTTCATATCAGCAAGGAGAAAGGGGAGCTGTGTATTTCTTGCAGATCAAGGTTATCTCCTGGCATTCTTTTACTGTGGGTAGGAGAAAAGCAGGCTGAGGAATAAGGCAGGAATAAAGAGAAAATACAGGCTGAGGTCTACAGCACAGTATTCGTGAACTCCTGGCAGCACCTGTTAGTCTTGCTTGATTTACCTGATTACTGCCATCACCTGTTATGAAACCCTTTCAAATTCTCTATCAAAATGGGGAAGAAAATACTGGTTCTACTGAAGTTTTATTATTTAAGACTTATGTGCTGGTTACAAAACCAAATTACTAGTCTTCTCTGAACTATGGACTAAGGGAAGTACTTTAACTCAGTTATAACAGCACAAGAAATAACCCAAATGGACTCCTTGGACTTGTGTCTTTAGTTCTCTTGGAAGAAGTTAATAAACAGGATCCACAAGTATTCAGATTTGGAGATTGAAGTTGGTTTCCTCTGGCACTACAGCGGTGGCAAATAAGTGATCTATTGATTCGTGGTGGGGTTTTGTTCCCCTAAAAGTTAGCATCCTGTTCTTTTCAACTCATCATACTTAAATTACTTTCTTGTAAGTACATAACTTACCTTTTTTTTAGTAGACAAAAATCAATAAAAGTTTGAGAAATTAGTCTCTTAACTGAATTGGATAAACATGACCTGGTGCACAAAACAGAATGACAGAGCTAATACAAAGGCTTTGTGGTGAATTGAATAACTGTACCAGTAGATTTAACTTTGATTTGAATTACAAGCATTTCCACAATGATTTCACTGGCTGATTATTTCCTGGATGAGGCAGGAAACAAGACAGCTTACATGCTCATCTCCTAATTTTTAAGTGAAATCCATGTGTAAGATAAATAATGAAATACATTACATTTGAAGTGTCCAGTTTCTGCATGCAGAATTACATTGAATAAAGCAAATCCTCCTTTCCCACTTTAATCCATTTTGACTTACTCTTGTTCATGTTTTTATTCCTCTGCTTGGTGCTCTTTCTACTGTAATTGAGTTATTTTGTTCTTATATGTATTTTGTTTTTTAAGTAACATGAGTCTAGACTAAAACCCAAAGTGTATAGTAAGCATTTATTTGTCTCCTTTACGCTTGGCTTCTTCTTATTTGGGACAAATTTCAGACTTCACTGATTCAAGCAATCAATCTCCCTTGACCACCACAAAGTAGAACACAAAAGAAGTAGAGATTGATTGTATGTGATGATATGTATGACTCATTTGCCCAGAGAACTTGAGGTATGGTAAATAGCAGTGTGACTTTAGAGCATTCACTACTCTGTACTAACTAGATAGGTAAGAATGCTTAGTTTGCTCACAAGGGATTGAAGATATTAGTTCATTCTGCCCACATTCAGCACTGGCACCATCACGTCGCCATGTGATGAGTAGAGTCCAATCTGCTCTACACGGCTTGTCAGCGAAGGCAATTAGGTTGTGCTCAGCACGGCACTGTGTGTTACTACAGCTTCCTGCTGTTTCAGTGTGGGAAGGGTACAGCTCTTATCTGTCTGCAGAATACTTTCAGAGGCCTAACCACAGAGTGCCGTTAGGCAAAGATATTTATTCTACTTGAAAAAAAAAGAGTATCTAGCATTTGGCTTATAATAATAGTGAGAAATCAGTGAAGAATAGGTAGTGTGCTTAATTTTATTGTGCATTAACATTTATCAGCAGGTAGGTAAGTCTTTAGCGTGTAGTCTCATGGTATAGTTCAGCTGATACAACTGTATGCTTAGAATGGAAAAAGTGGTCCGGTCCTCCTGTGTCCTCATTTCCAATGTGAACACTTTTCCATGCTGCCTTGCACCAGCACAGCGATGTGTCTAACAGACCTATGTAATTCCCTACACCGGCAAAAACACCTTAGTAATTCATTTGCCTTTGTTTAAATACTTAAACCAACTTACAATGGATTGAGCAGAATGGCAGTTACTACTGTAAGGTAGGAAGGAGCACGTGACGTGGTTGGCTGAAATTAGACACCTGAGACCATTCCTATCAGGAGCATTATACCTGGCTCTATCATATTGTAATCCGTATCTTTATTCTTCAGTAATATCAGTTTTCATGTTTAGCATTCTCATTCAGAGGAAGTGGCATTAGGATAAGGAACAAGAGTATCAGAAGTTACCTGAAAAACATTCTTATTGGAAGGTACTGAAAGATATAGTCTCTGGACTATTAAATGAACTTTGTAGAAAGATAACAGAGGTTTCCTACACGTTTACTATGGTTCCAAGACAACCTCTGAATATACTCTCCTAAGACAACCTGAGGCAAATGTCATACTTCAACTTTAAAAAAGCTCTTACCCAATGAAATTAGTGAGCAAAGAAGTGGATAAACTGGTACTGGAAATGTTAATTCCCACCAATAACCACGGGGGGTGTGGAGTGGGCAGAGAGTGTGTTGTTGCTTGTTTGTGGTTTTCTTCCTTTGAGAGAAGTGCTTTTACAAAATAGGTAGAATTTCTGTTGTTTAGAAGATAATCAAATATTGGAAACAAGAATACTGGTAAGAAGCAGTAGGCAGAAGCAAAAGTAACAAACTCATACCCAGGAAATCCCTTCCATACAAGCTTCCCTCCCTATATGTTGTAGTTGGGGGTGGGGAATAAAGAAAAAGATTGAATTCTCTTATTTTCTGATAGGTTTCTTTGGTTTAGAAAAAAACTTCTGTATGTTCATGCAAAATCAAAAAGAAAATACTTTTGCATTTCAATTGCTGCAGAGAATGTTAGCTAATTGAATAATTTGAATTTCCATACAGATCAGAAGCACATTCATTTCTTTCACAGGTTTATTTCAGCTGGTCTTACACAAATAATTCCACTGGTCATGCTCAAAATTTTAAGTGGTAGTTGGTTTGCACTGTTGACAGATGCAGATCACATACTTAACAAAAACATCTTCACTTGCCATTTTAATGATCTTTCCTTTTTATATTTAATTTGTTTAATGTGAAAGTTTGTATCAACTCACTTCATAAATTTCTGAAAAGATCTGTTGATTGTAAACAGCATGGTCAAATATGACAAGTAGGCTACCTTGACATGAAAGATCTTGCTATAGTGAGACATGGGGAAACATTTAAGCTCTGTTTGATAGTACATAACATGAGGCTCTCTCCGTTACCGTTAGTTTTTTTCTTTTCTTTGGAGGCACCTGTCTGAGTTCTCTCAGAAGTCCCAGATCCATTGCTGTGAAGTGCTTTGAACAGAAATGAATTGCTAACCATCTTTACATTCTCATTTTCTGATATATGACATGGAAACTTTTGTTCTCTACTCTCTTCATGTGTGTAAAAATGAGTAAAAGAAGCACCTTCTTTCCTCAGTCTTTGATTTTGCTTCAAATCTTTGAAGTGTAACCAAAAGCTACTTTGAAGTAAATGCTAAAATCTACGTCTTTAAAACAGGTATATCCCCTAAGCTTTGGTTTTCCTTATTAGTAACATGTAAGAGATTATCAGATCTCACTGTTGTAAGGTTTGCAGTGTTTCACACATCTAATGTCATTTTTTATTTTATGAGCACAGTGAAGTTAAACGAGGCTGGTATCTTCCATGTCTGATAGTATTTTCTTTACCTGACAGGTATATTATTTTTTTTTTACTTTGGAAGTAAAAAATAGAAGCCCACTCTTCCATTTAGTATATCAGTCTTTCCATTCACTTCCATAAAACATCATAGAGAGGAAAAATATCTGAGAAGACATGTGTGTGTGTGTGTCAGCATTCTTCTGTATTGTACTTCAAGTGGGCTTATGTGGTGGTTTTTTTTCAGTCTTGTTTTCATTTACTTTTGTATTGAACTTCTGCAACTATTCCTGATTTTAAAATATTAAATACGTATTTTTTTTTGGTCAGGCATAATTAGGATTAGATTTATAGGACTACCATCTGTCAGTCTTCTCTGCCACATCAGCTGTGGAGACCTAGAAGAAATATTGTTAATGTAATAGCCTATTTGCAGCTCACTGGACTTTGGAAGAGAAATTTGAAGAAAATTACTTGTAGCTAAATACCTTTTATCTTCAGGTACCTGAAAGGTTACTACTTTTCTTAGCTATCAAGAATGACTGAAAGAGAGGCAAACATGGCAGAAAGAAAAGGAGCATGTAAAGAAAAAGATTAGGAACCATTTTTTTTTTATTTATTTATTGATTGCTTCATTAAAATGTTGTGTGGCTTAAAAAGTATCACAAAAATTTATTTTCTTTTGATATGAAAAAATGCTTTCTCAAAATAGTTTTGGCATTTAAAATGTTAATTAACTTTCTGTAAAATTTCTTGGAGAATTGAAAGGCACATACATAGTATACCTTTCATTTGGTCTTTTCAGTGTATCTGTACAGTTTCATTGTAGCACAGGTAAATAAAGACTCTAAATGGGCAAGGATTACTTTGAAAAATCTGATGCGTATTCACAGTTGAACTGTATGTAGTCTCTAACTCAGGAAAATGGGAGTCAGTGCCAGCAGCAAAGGAGTGGCATCCAGAGAAGTGTTGAAATATCACTGACGTTCCTCTGAACAAAAAAAAAAAATTTTTTTTTTCCTTTTACATTGTTTGTCCCTCTGCAGTTCTCCCAAGGGTGTGCTGAGAAGTTAATTACTTGTGGAAAGAGAGAGGAAGTTTATGGAACACAAAATGGTCATAACTTTTTAAAAACAAGAATTTTCCTTAAAATGTGGCCTTTCATTACTGCTATTTAATCTATACAACTCTGAAGAGCCAGCTTGGAAATCATCCAGGAGTATCTATCCTGGAGTAGAATGTTCCCATGTTAGGTTAATGAAAAAGAAGCCTTTCTAAAGATATCAGTGCCATAACCCATAAAATCATTGGTGAGATTTAGAAGTAATAAGTTTTGATTTAAAACATCAATACATTGTGTTTTATGAGGACATAGAATATATCTATTGAGAAGGAGTTTAATGGAAAATTTTAGACTTCTGATTTCCTGAGACACAATTCTGTTATGAGGTATAGATTTCAGGTGCTTTTCAGTGGTTTCACATATGCCTCAAGATGAGTTGTAAATATAGTTTTAACTTCTGGACATGATTTTCAATTCTGACAGAAAATAAGAGACCAGGTTTCAATTCTGTATTCTATTTTAAAGGTCTTTCATGTCTGTTGAAAACTTTTTAAAGATGATAGTATCATATCTACTAAATTTATATGATTAAATATTAATTATTTAGCTATCCTTTGTTTACTCTGCAACAGAGCAACATGGATTCATCTCATCTTAAATGTATCCACTTTGTGTAGGAGAAACAGCTCTCTAAAATTGCTTAACTCCACTGATAAAAGAGGAATCTCAGTGGCAAGCAAGACTGGACAGGCTAGGGAGTTGGGTGGGAGAGGAACCTAATGAAGTTTGACACAGACAAGTGTAAGGTCCTGCTAGGAAGGAGTAACCTCACGCACCAGTACAGGCTGGGGCTGGCCTGCTGGGAGGCAGCTCTGCGGGGAAGGGCCTGGGAGCTCTGGTGGGCAGCGAGGTGCCCATGGGCCAGCAGTGTGCCCTGGTGGCCAAGAAGGCCAATGGGTCCCTGGGGTGTATCAGGAGGAGCGTGGCCAGCAGGTGGAGGGAGGTGATCCTGCCCCTCTGCTCTGTCCTGGTGAGGCCACATCTGGGGTGCTGTGTCCAGTGATGGGCTCCCAGTACAAGAGAGACAGGAAACTGCTGGAGAAGATCCAGCGGAGGGCTACAAGGATGATGAGGGGACTGGAACATCTCCCTTATGAGGGAAGGCTGAGAGAGCTGGGCCTGTTTAGCCTGGAGAAGCCTGAGAGGGGATCTTACCAAGGTATACAAGTATCTTAGGTGTGTGTGTCAAGAGGATGGGGCCAGGCTCTTTTCAGTGGTGCCCAGAGACAGGGCAAGGGTCAGCAGGCACAAACTGCAATACAGGGAGTTCCACCTGAATATGAGGAAAAACATCTTTCCTTTGAGGATGACAGAGCATTGGAACAGGCTGCCCAGAGAAGTTGTGGCATCTCCTTCTCTGGAGACATTCAAAATCTGCCTGGATGCGATCCTGTGCAACTTGCTATAGGAGAACTTGCTTTATCAGGGGGTTGAATGACGTCCAGAGGTCCCTTCCAACCCTGACCGTTCTGTGATTCTGTGACGCTTTGGACAATATTTTAAGTTCTTTACACTTAGGGTATCCACCTCTAAAGCGGGCAAAATCTTTTTTCCTCTCTGAAATATTTCTGTAATGAGGGACACAGCTATATCTGCATGAAGAGCAACTTAGCCAAATTTCTTGAACCTGTTAGAAGATGTAATTTTCTTCCCTATAAGTAGTAGTCATCCTTGCACTTGAGAGGGAGCTAAGAGTACAGGTGTTTCAGTAAGGAGGCATGTTACCAGTTTCCTCTCTTGAGATTTCTAAAATAGAAGCCAGTACTACTGATTATCAAAGGTTTTATGTACTGTATTGTCTGTCACTTCTGAGTTCTCCTGAAGAAACCAGGATAGGTTCTGGCTTGAATTGAATTTTCCATTCTTAGATAAAAATAAGAATATTTGGAAAATTTTATTTGTTTATTACAAGGATTAAAGAAGTAAAGGAACAATACCTTTTTCTGATAGTTCAGTAGGTATATATTTATTGGATCAAAAAATGATTGAAGAGGACAATAGTGAGGTTTTGTATTACCTAATTCCAACAGGACTTTTTAAGTTTTTTAGCTTTTGTCCCAGTTTTAGACCTTTCACAGCTAACGTAAGAAAATTTTACATAAACACGTCTTTTTTACAAGCACTTTTTTTCACAAAGAAAAAAAAAAAAGCATAAAAATCTCTAAGGAATTTATGACACTAAAATTAGCTCTCAGCTCATGAGTTTAGGTTTCCAGTGTGGGAAGCAATGTTATATCACTGTCTATTTGTAATCTTGCTCTTTCCCAAAATAAAACCTGTGTGATTTATGGATTTATCTTGAGGTTCAGTAGGAGCCGTGGGAGCTGATGTATATATGGGTTTGGATGGAGCTGTGTAGCAACTTCCTTTTCTGTCATGTGAGCCAGAGAAGATGCTTTATCCATGTGTGCCGGAATGTAGCCACAGCCTTACATCCCCGAGTAAACCTACTAGGAAAGTCTGATACTCCTTTTCTTTCCGCAGACTGCCTCCACTTTGTCCAGTGCAATGGAAGGCACTGACTGCATGTGGATGAAGGGTTCTCACAAAGATGATGTCAGCACTAAAAATGGTTTTCCATTTTGTCATACCCATAGTATCAATGAACTTATGGGTGATAGCAGTAAAGGGACCATTTTGCCGTGTACAAATCTGTTAGTAGAGGCATTGTCTGTGCTTATAGCTGTACCTGAAAAAGAGATGACTGTCCAGCTGGAGGGTTTTGTGTTTTGGCTTGCTTTCTCTTTGCCTTGCATGCTGCTGATTTCCACTCAAGTGCAAAATGATTTAGAAGGTCATGGAGAAAAATTTTACTTTCAAACCCCTTTTGAGCCAAAGGAAAATACTCCTCCACTATAAAATGTCTTCCTACTGCAACTGTAAAACTGCAGAAAATTGGTAATTTTCTCAATAAAAACTCGCTCGGTCACACTGTTAATTTTATTCTTTATGAAAATTGTATTTTTCATTAATCACTGTCCAGAATTTCCAGTGATGATAATGATGCTGCCCAATTTTTAAGAAGCCCATATGGTGCTGCCTGCACCAAGATTTACTAATAGCAAGATGTATTACGGAGGATGTTTTTCCTTCTGCTGCCTGTATCTGTGAACTGACTGCTTCGCAAACGGTTGCAGTCTGCAGTGCTGATCTAGAATCAATGAACAGAATGAAGAAGTGGTTTTGTTTTAAAGATAAGCGCAAAGAAGTGACAAAATCCAGCATAGACAATACAGCATTGATTCAAAGATAGTGTTCATTGTATTGCAGTTAATTTCTAATTGTTATGACTCATTTTGTATATTGGAATGAGTTGATGAATGCACTTTAGAATCAGTTAATGAGTAATGAATATGGTCTTTAGTAACACTGTTTGCTGTATAGCTGGCAGAAATGTTACAGTTCTGTTACAGTAATCAGAACTCATTCATGACCTGGGTAATCTCATCTAGTGTCAAAATTCTTTGGGACAAACACTTTGTAGACAGAGCTAAAGTATCTGGCTTTCTCTTATGACTCCACAGGATCAATTTTCGAGAGAAGCAAAAAATAGCTAGCTGCCTAGGGTGGCAGCTCTCCCAGGCACTACTATTCACACTTAACTTAAGCCTTCAAGATTAAGTGAGCTTTCCAGTTGCAGGATTCCAGTTTTGAGTTATTGCATATTGTATCAAGAGTTCAGCAGCTATATACATGCACAGAGGGAACTATTCCTGTAACAATTAACCAGGTAATGGGTGGTTTTGGGGAGAATGTCTTTTCTCTGAATTCCAGCAGCACTTATTTTGTATTTAGGTGATTAGATACTTCTTAGGAATTTTATTTCGGAATTTCAAAATGCCTTTTTCTAGGTAAGCCTGTGAAAGTAATGGAAGGAATATGTCAATTCATGTAAGTCTTATGTAAATGTTTGTACCATTATATATTTATCCACTTAGAATGACAGCAAGTGATGGAAGAAATAAAATAGCACCTTTCAGGACCACCTTCTGTTATGGATATGATATTTTGAAGTTATGAACAAAAATCAGATTTTGGAATTCACTTCTATTTCCAAATCATGATCTGACTGTGTCAAAATAATAGTCCATGTACCTATTAATTCCTAAGAGAGAATTCTCCAGCTAATGTAGATTTTCAACCAAACCTTTTTTTCTTGTGGTCTGTGGCAATGAACGCTGCTTGTTTCTAAAAGGTGCCCAGCCTAATTAATTTGTGACTGCTTGGTTTTGATCTGTGTCAATAGAGAATTTTATTTAGGAAACTCAAGTTGCTGTAATTTTAACAACTGATTTTCTTGCTCCTGCTGTTTATTTCTAGCTAGATCAGAACACTTAAATTTCTTTGAACATGAATTTACTTCTGTGATAATGACAGCTGTCTGCCGTGGTAGAAGTAAAAAGATTCATGGAGGTCTCTAAATTACTTACTATATGGATAGGTTAGTATGCTTTATTGGAAATAATAACCGTAGTAATAATCTTCAATAAAAACAAAATAACATATTTACTTAAAGGCAGTGAGCAGTTGAGCAGCCGAGCAGCTGTCCATGGAAATTCTTTTACTTTCTAAAGAAGGCTATGCTATGTACAAGTGATTGGAAATACAGTGATTTTATGCATAATATTTTAATAAAGAATATACTTCCAGGCATAGCCATTCTGTTCTAGTTTAACAAAAGATCTATAGTTCAGGTTCTCATCTCCCATCTCCCCCCCCCCCTTGGTAATTGAACAGTCCTTAAATGCAAGCACAAAGGTGCTTTAATCTGAATGTAACATTACATTACTCTGTTAAGGTGACCTGGTAAAGGTGACAATCTGATTGTGCATGTTCTAAAGAAGTAGAGCTGTATAGATAAGGAGCTGTAATAATTATAAAGAGCCTACAACAAAAGGCATTATGACATCTTTTATCACAGTAACGAGAACAGAAACTCAGTAGTGCATGGTGTTTAATTAATTTGTTATGTACAAGTTAAAAATAAGTATTAATGCAATGATGATCATGAAAATCATATTAACGTTCAGACTCCTGCAGAGACTCCATTAACCTTGCCTCAGAGATGTAAAAGCATATGCCATGTTCTCATGCCTCCTAGACAAGGGAACAGATTTGTTTTACTCTTGAACTAAGCACACTGCCGCTTATGTGAAGAAAAGCAAAACACAGCTACAGAGTTTCATTTGGTGATACAGATTAGGTACACTGTAGTAGATGAACATCTGAAATGCCCTTGATACTGTAAGCAACAATTTCAGTTAAGTTAATCTTAAACTGCATTTTGCAGCGGTTCTGAAGACACTCTCAGGGAACATACGGAAAAAGCCAAAGCATTATGAAAAGCTTTGAGTTACATGTGGAAAGTGAATACTGCATTTTAAGTTTGTTCTTTAATACAGGGTAAGAGTGAAGTTGGGTACATAAATACTAAGAAGCCCAGTCTTAACTAAGGACTCAAGCTAGCATGTAAAGAAATACTTCTCTTCTTTAGCCTGCAGAATAACAACTGGGATGAACTATAGCTGCCTTGGCAACCGTATCTAACTTATGCCTTGGAATTAAAGCTAAACCTGTGCTAGATTTGGGGTATTACTTGATGTTGTCTTTTTAATGTTTGTTTACTTTACAAGCTTTTTAACATCATCATTTCACAGAAAATGCTGTCCTGTCAAATAGTTCTTGAATTATCTATTTCCTCTTTAGAGGTAACGTAGCGGTATGTGCTTTGGGGAATTTCAAACAATCTACCATTTTCAGAACTGATTTAATAATTCAGAGTAGTGAAAACTATGAAAGCCTTTTGCTTACTTTTTTATAAAATAACCTTCTAACCAAACCAAACAAACCCATTCTTTTTGCTACTTGAGGTGTAAACTGAAGGAAATACTACTAAATTTTACAATCTTTTTTCTCAGTAGACATGACCATTTCTCTTAGAGTGCTTGTAATTTCAAGCTATTATTTAATCAAGGGTTAGATGGCAAATGAAAGTTTATCTTATGCAAGATGGTTTTGTAACATGAATCTAGAATGTAGCATTTTATTCTGAACATTTGTAATAAAACATAGTTTTGTGTGATTATAGTTCTTCACACATTGAATGGCTTCTTAATTTCTGGAAAAAGTAAACACATGTGTGCAGATTTTTCCTGAAATATTTTCAAAAAGGCATAGTTTGATAGAAGTTACATTTAAGAATGACTTTCAAATATATTAACTTAGGAGGGAGAAGAAACACTGGTATGCTGTGTTTGTTTGAAAGAGTTTCCCCAAAGTAGTTCTTTGTTCAAAAAAATTTTCAAGGAAACAGTATAAACACTGTGCTGCTCACCGTACCATATTGTCTCTCTCATTTCAGCTGCTAAAACGTCTCTCTGCAAAAGCTAGAAATGCAAAAATCATTCTTTAACACATACCACACCCGCTGAAACATCAGCCACATGACATGACCTTTCTTCTAGTCTTGTGAATAGTTTTTGTCACCCATCGTCAATGAGACTTCTACTTTGCAGAATAAGCTTTAAATATTACAACCTGTCATGACAAATGACAAATAATTTACCTTCATACTGACAGTTATAGGGAGCATGCAATTCTAGATGGCTGCATGATGGAGCAAGAGCAAAGGATTAAATACTTCTCCATCTCCTACTGGCAACCAGTTGCCTCTAATGAAATGCTCACCTTCTTTACTCTAAGCCACATATTCCGATATTTTTTTGCAGTTCTCAATGCTTACTCATCTTTCTAACCACATGAAATGTTTGAGTGATGTTGATTAGGACACATATCTCGATAAAAGCAGAAGTAGTGATGGGCATGAGTACTAAGCTAAAAAGCTTACATCCTTGCAAGTGCTTTCCAGCTCTCCCCTTTCACATATTGGGTACTTGGATGTGTCCAGAGCTAGAAAGAATTAATCAGCTGCTTTGATCACACTGTATAGTCTTAGGTCTAAGCTTTTTGTTCAGAAAGTTTTTTTCACTTCATCTACAAACACATAAGCAGTTAGAACCAAACAGATGTCCTGGTTTGTGTTGGTTTCTCAGGGTTATCCGGTAATCTCACAGCCATTTTGTGCATGCAGCTGCTGGTCCTTTTTACCTTCCTCTAAATCATATTCCCACCCTCATACATCCCTGCCTGATCTGAGAGCTGACTCTGAAACTCCAAGATTTGCACACAGTACATGATTTTTGCAATTTCTGAACTGGGTAATAATGCTTATGTCTCACCATCCCTACATATGATCACAGCATCCAAAACAAGTTGTAGAATTACAAATCAATTTTATTTCTCTCTCTCCATACTTGCCGGATTAATCATGCTCCTGTGCGAAACACATAACATTTCTGTTCAGACCAGCCTTCTGTTTGACCAAAACTATGTAAATAATCATGTATTACTCTGAACTCTCTCTCAATTTTAGTTTAGATCATATCGTGGAGGTGAACAGACTGGACATTACACAGTCATAGTTTCTTTATCAGCAGTACCAAAATATATCTTGACTGCTAGGTCACATTAGCAGGGGCAGCCCAACTTGTCACCCTGTCAGTGAGCATGGGATTCATGAGCTAAGACTACCCAAAAATCCTGCTAGCGGCATTGCTTATATTGTCCTTTGTAATCACAGTCGGATTTACCTTGCTGCTTATCTGAGCAAGCCAATGTATTTATAATTCAGATTTCTGCCCAGCACCTTCTTCCATGTGATTCTTGGTGGTGAAAGCTCCAGATACAGTTACGGTTCTCCAGGAATGCTTGCTGTGCGGCATTTCTTTTTCAGAGGGTTCTTCTTCCGCAGATCGCTGAAAATCATACACGAATGGAGGGAAATTTAGAAACTAGTAGTTTGCTTTTGCCAACCAGTTCACATTGTAAATTGAGAGTCCACTAAGTCTGCTCAGTTATTGAGGCTGACTAGAGCACTCCACTGCCTTCTGTTTAACATCCTTTTGCATGCAGTCCATGCTTCTAGCTTGTGTCATTTTCAATGCACAAGTTTAGGGAGTGTGAACATTTGCTGGAACAGATCTGTGCTTACCCCCCCTCACCAGTTTTGGAACTGTGGCTTCCATCAGATTAAGATTACTTGACCATAATTTGCCCCAAGAACATCCAGATGGAGAACACTCAATTTACTGAGTCAAAGAAACATGCAGTCAGGGAAGAACTCTTTTTTTAACAAATAAATAAATAAATAAATAAATATTTATGTACATTAATAAAGTGATTATATATATACACGCCAGATTTCAGCAGAAGCAGATTAAACTCACCTATCATATTGTTCTACCAAAATGGTCTTGTCTTTTGATTTGAAAAGATTAATGATTTTATTGCAAAAGATTCTGAATAATCAGGTGTTGGGAAGAAATGGAGAAAATAGGAGAAAAAAGACACATTTCATCTTCTCATAATGATGCATAAAGTTACTGATAATACTCTAGGCAGCTGTGGGAGTAGAATATTTTGTCTAAAACCAGCAAATGCTATGGACATTTTGGTACTTTCAGGGATACTAAGGTGGGAGCCATAAAGCTCTGAAGATACATCTGAACATGTATTAGCATCATGGTTTATTTTGTGTGTGTGGACCAAACACCTGGGAAACACGGCACACTTGCAGAACAGGGCTTCTCCCGGGAGTCCTTACAGAGGATGAGAGGACACATAAGTGGGTTCAGGTGGGAGCTGGCAGGGGAGCTGTTTGGGAAGGTCTGGCTTGCTGGTGGGTGCTGCAAAAGCCCTTTATGAGGCCCACTAAGGCACCTGAACTGTGGAGTCAAGGAAACCAGGGCAGATGAGGCCCTGTTGCATTTCAGTGTACCCCCTGGATATCAGCCTGATGAAATTGCCGGTGGTGCTTAAATCCCTCTCTTCACCAGCATGTCCTAAACAACAGCTACTGCCATCCACTGGGAGGGAAAGAGCATTTTCAGACTATGCTTTTTTGATAGTAATAAAATTAGGCATTTTAACGTTGAAAGTCATGATTTGTATTCTTTTCTGTACTTTGCTTAGGTCACTAATTTACACCATCAGGCTGATTACTGTCAAAACTTATAAACTGATTTCGGTGCTTCAGTATCCAGTACTTTATGGAATAGAAAAAGTCTGCAAACATTTTGTGCGCGTAGCAGGTTCTCTGTGAAGAAACAAATTTGCATTTATGAGTTTTATAACTTAGCAATGTTAAAACATAGCAGTGTTTCAGTTCCTAAAAATGAATGTGAGGTAGCTGCAGTCTTTTCAGGGGTGAAATTGTACATTTTTTGTATTTAAATATAAGAAACAGACCAAGACTTTTTTTGTGAATAGTACTGTTTTTAAAAATACATCTAGCTTTCTTAAGTTGGTTTATTATTTTTACGATTGCTTATAGTTAACAGGATTTGGAAGTTTAAAACAGTAATTCTTTTTCCACCACTGAATTTTCTAATGGACATTAGCGCTTTTCTTTTTTTTTTTTAAGTTTCTTTACTTCTTTATGCATGACTGTATTTCATGACAGCAGAGCACTGGGAATGGCCTTATTAGTTTATTCCTATAGCAGAGTTGGCTGGCTAAAAATAAAACAGGGAGCTATATATCACTTCTAATGAAATTGTGGGAGGTTTTCTATTAGTTTCTGAGGAAAAAATAGATATTCCTCTTAAGCATTATATGCTTTTTTGTAGTTTTGTTGTTTTTTTTTTCCTCCCCAAGTAAACATTACATTTATTATGGAGAAAAGAAACAAAGGCAATCATCAGTACTGACGATGAGTAACTTGTAAGGGGATCCCGAGAAATTACTTTTATAAAAAGCATTTAAAATGTGTGAACTATTCCTTAAAAATATCTTTGTGAAAAGAGAATAACAATTCCAAGAAATGGTTTAATAGCTTTTAGAAAAAGGAATGAAAACTAAAGGCAAGGCAATATGAAATAATAGAGAAATGGAAATTTTCACTGAATATGTCTCTCCCAACTGAAATAATTTCTTTTCTTTGATATACCGTATTAAATACTTTTAGTCAGTGATCTAACCTCGTGATCACATCTTAAATCAACTAAATCAGCTGTCAAATGTGAAATGTGGCTCTGAAGTGGCATCTTCTAGCAGTCCTTTTAGCTCTTTGTCATGGATAGGATATTTGCTTACTTTTAGGAAGGAGACCTTTTCTGTCCCTTTGTTATTAGACATGAAAAGAGCTGGGTTTCGCTAGTCTTATGCATCATTAATGGCATCATTTGCTAAATGGTGAAGGGAGAGGCTTCAGTGCAGACCTGAGGTGGCAGCAAGTGCTTAAACCTTTCTCCTGGGGCAGGGACAGTCAGGCAAAGGTGCCTGCTAAAGGTGTGCCCAGGTGGAGGACCCCCTGCAGCAGGTGGCTGAGCTGCAGGAGGCAGTGAGAAGGCTGCTTAACATCAGGGAGGCTGAGAAGGAATTAGATAGCTGGTTCCAAGCACAGTCTGCAGTGGACCCACAGCTCACAGTTGGACAGCCAAAACCTCCCTCAGTGGCACACAAAGAAGGGAGGCGAACCAGTAATGCAGAAGAATGGAAGATTGTAACAGCAGGGACCTGCAGGAGGAAGAGACTTCCCCCAAAGCCTGAGGTGCTCTTGCAGAACCACTTTACAGCTTTGCTAACTGAAGAGGAAAGACCTGTCACATGAGTTGCACTGGAGCTGAGTAAGGCAACCCAATCTGCCCATCATATAACAACCACCACGAAGAAAAGGCAATGGGTGATAGCAGTAGGCAACTCTTTTTCTGAGAGGTACAGAGGCACCCATTTTTTCAACCTGATGCGCTCTCTAGAGAGGTTTGCTACTTACCAGAGTCTTGTAATAGGGATGTTACCAAGAGACTAACTAATAGTCCACTAACTATTATCCACTGCTGTTGTTTCACATGGGCACCAATCATACAGCTGGGAGCAGTCTGATGAGTGTCAAGAAGGATTACAGAGCCTTGGAAGCAGCAGTTAGAGACTCTGGAGCACAGGTAGTTTTTTCATCAGTCTTCCCATTCAAAGGAAAGGTGTTTGCCAGCTGAATCTAGCAAATCAACAAATGGTTACAGGACTGGTGCTTCAGTCAGGGATTTGGCTACTTAGACCATGGGACTTGCTTTGAGAAACTTGGTCTACTGGGGGCTGATGGGGTTCATCTCACAGAGAAGGGGAAGAGCATCTTTGGTCATAGGCTTGCCGAGCTAGTGAAGAGAGCCTTAAACTTAAACTGCCTCGGGAGGGGAACCTCAATCCATCCCACTCCTACCGGTTTGATGCTAATGCCAGGAATACATGCCCAGAACCTTGAGAGAAATCATAGGGCAGCAGAAGAGCACCTGAAGAGCAGCACAAAGGAATTCCAGCCGCTCCAGCCATCGGGAGCCCAACTTAAATGCCTCTATGCAAACACACATAGCACAGGGAATAAACAAGACAAGTTAGAGGTGTGTGCACCCCTCCAGGAATACAATCTTAATGCCATCATGGAGATGTGGAGGGATAGCTCCTGTGACTAGAGTGTTGGGATGGAAGAATACAGGCTTATTAGGAAGGACAGGCAGGGAAGAAGAGGAGGGGTGTCACCCTCTATGTCCATGACCAGCTGGAGTGCATGGAGCTCTCTCTGGAGATGGATGAGGATTTGACCAAGAGCTTATGGGTCAGGATTAAAGGGAGGGCATGGACAGGTGATATTATAGTGGGGGTCTGCTACAGGCTGCCTGACCAGGAAGACAGAGCAGATGAGTCTCTCTATAGACAGACAGGAGCAGCCTAGTTTTCACAAGCCCTGGTCCTCATGGGGGATTTCAAACACCCCGATATCTAGTCGGGGGACAACACAGCAGGGCATAGGCAATCCAGGAGGTTCTTTGTAATGGGTGGCCTATAACTTCCTTCTCCCAGTGATAAGAGAAGTGAACAAGGAGAGGTGCTGTGCTGGACCTTGTTCTCACTGTCATGGAGGAGCAGGTGGGGAATGTGAAGCTCAAGGACAGCCTTGGCCACAGTGACCATGAAATGGTCGAGTTCAAGATCCTTAAGGCAGTGAGGAGGGTGTATAGCAAGCTTACTGCCCTGGACTTCAGGAGAGCTGACTTTGGCCTCTTCAGGGATCTGCTTGGTAGAGTAACATGGGATAAAGCCCTGGAGAGAAGAGTGGCCCAAGAAATCTGGTTGATATTCAAAGATCACCTCCTTTAAGCTCAGCAGCAATGCTTCCCAATAAAGTCGAAGTCAGGCAAAAACTCCAGAAGGCCTGCATGGATGAACAAGGAGCTCCTGGACCATCTGAAAAATGAAAAGGAAGCCTGCAGAGTGTAGGAGCAAGGACGGGTAGCCTGGGAGGAATACAGGGAAGTTGTCTGAGCAGCCAGTGATCACGTTAGCAAAGCTAAAGCCCTGACAGAATTAAATCTGTCCAGGGACATCAAGGCAACAAGAAAAGCTTCTAGAAGTACATAGGTGATAAAAGGAAGACTAGGGAAAACATGGGCCCTTTCTGTAAGGAAATGGGACCTGGTTACCTGGAACATGGAAAAAGTTGAGGTACTCAATGACTTTTTTGCCTTGGTCTTCATCAACATGTGTTCCAGCCACACTGCCCAAGTCACAGTAGGCAAAGGCAGGGACATGGAGAATGAAGAAGCACCCACTGTAGGAAGAGATCAAGTTTGAGACCATCTAAGGAACCTGAAGGTGCACAAGTCCATGGGACCTGATGTTATCCATCTGTGGGTCCTGAGGGAACTGGTGGGTGAAGACCGAGGCAGTCTGCTGAAGTTCCCATGGGCTGGAAAAAGGGAAACATAACGCCCATTTTAAAAAAGGTAATTAATGCAGGCCCAGAAAACTACAGACCAGTCAGTCTCACCTCTGTGTCTGGCAAGATCATGGGGCAGATCCTCCTGGAAACTATGCTAAGGCACAGGAAAATAAGGAAGTGATTGGTGACAACCAACATGGCTTCACTAAGGGAAGATCATGCCTTACAGGTTTGGTGACCTTCTATCATGGGATTACAGGGTTTGTGGATGAGGGAAGAGCAACTGACAGGCTGAGAGAGTTTGGGTTTTTCAGCCTGAAGAAAAGAAGGCTCCGGGGAGACCTTATAGGGGCCTTTCAATACTTAGGGTGAGTATATGGCTTTAAACAGAAAGTAGATTTAGATTAAATATTAGGAAGAAGTTCCTTACTGAAAGGGTGGTGAGGCGGTATCTGGAACAGGTTGCCCAGAGAGAAGTTGTGGATGCCCCATCCCTGGAAGTGTTCAAAGCCAGATTGAATTGTGCTTTGAGCGACCTGGTCTAGTGGAAGGTGTCCCTGCCCATGGCAGGTGGGTTGGAACGAGATGATCTTCAAGGTCCCTTCCAACCCAAACCATTCTGTGATAAAATTCAATGATAAATTCTGTGGAAAATAAATGAACTTACAGAGATTACTGTATCAGTAGTAGTGATACTGGGAAAATCATTAAAAAAACCTGACTAGTTCTGCATGCTTTGAAATTTCAGATCTATGTCTTCATTGTGTGACTTGAGAAACTAATTCTGAAAATATTTCTTGCCCATTCCTGTTTGCGGACATCATATCCTATGGTATCAGAAATTACTGGGGAAATCTGAGTGCTTGAATATTATCTCCCAGTGTCTTTGGAAACTTAAACCATCTGTCATAGCCAGATTAATATGAAATTCAGTAGCAGATTCAAGCATAGGTACAGAGTCATGCATATTGAATACATTTCTTATAAACATTGGTTCCACAGGAAAACACGTAACTAAAAAAAATAATTCAAAGCCAGGTGATTTTCTCTGAGAAGCAATGTATGTGAGATGCTCAGGGTCCTAGGACAAGAGTCATTAGAAATCAAATTAGAGAAACATGAATAAACTCAACTGAACTCAAATGATATTTCTCATCAGGACATATTTTATGTGCTTGTGTTGGCATGGCAAAGATGAGATCCTGGAAATTCAGAGCTATCCTGGGCTTCTCATAGACATACAGTCAGCAATAGTTTATGACCACTAATCTCATTCCTTGGCCCCAAAGCACACTCAGTAGCCCAATTTATTTCCAAACTAAGGACTTGTACAATATTTTACAGCGTTAGTGCCTTCTGCCACCAGAAACACAGGTGATACTTCCATCTATTTTCTTCCATATTTGGACCCTCTGGTATCTAAGGAGACATGCTGACTAAGTAGTAGAATTTATAATGTTTTTGCTATCACCTCTTCTTTTTAGTAGCCTCTATACAACTGGAGTTCATGGCAAAATCTGCTGCTAAGTTGAGGCAGTTGTCTTTCAAAGTTTCTAGCCGTGTGTCAATTTTAACTGAAACCAGCCAATATTTTCATAAGATAGTAAGAATGGATCAGCTTTCTAAAGCTTTCTTTCATGGAAGAGTAGTTAAAAATCAATGTATTTAATTCTAACATATTTAAACTTGGAGAAAGACCCTAGATATGTTTAGTATGTCTAATAACAAGAGTAATTGTTGTAACTGACTTTATAAAGTGGAGAGCATTTACTTTTGCTAATACTGTGATTTCTGTGTAAAGTCTCATTTCAGCCACATTTCATTCTTCTTCACCTCAGCTGTTTGGTAGAACAACTTTTTTACCTTTTGGTGACAATTCTTGACAGACTAAACCCTAAAAGTTTTCTAAATACCCATAAAACGGAAGTGATCATTCCTGTTTCTGGGTTGTTCTGTTGTATTGGGCAGCCTTATGGTGATCCATCAATTATAAGACTTCTAAAAAGCTTATTTCAGAATTATTCTCAGACATGCCTTCAATAAAAGTTGGTGGATGGTAGTTATCAGTCCTTCCTCATGAAATTCTGGGGACAAGCAGCATCCAGTTTACATTACCTTTTCCTGACGCTTGCCAGCTTGAAACATAGACACATTTGGATAATATTCCATGCATGTTGCTCTGACATTTCTTCAGATAGCTGAAGATCAGCTTAAATATTCTCGAATCCTGTCTTTAGAAAATACATAACTTGTTTTATCAATTTTACTTCTTGTAATTATTGAAAAGGGACTGATATTTCAAATGTATAATCTTACTTTATATACGGTGTAAACTGCAATACTACCCACAGGATACCATTGAGATACAAATTATGGGGAGGTATCTTTGTTTCCACAAAACGTCACATCAGGCTGTTCCTCAACCACAGCACTGTGATCCCTATGGATGTCTCAGGTAACTCATTTATGGTCAGAACTCGTTTATGGTCATGGCATAAGACATTAAGAAGTGTGGTTTGCTCTGAAAACCATAAAATTTCTCTCTCACTCGACAGTTTCCAAATGCAACCATCTTCCTCTAAAACCACTCACCACCACCACCCCAAACCAAACAATCCTAACAAACCAAAATAAATAATGAGGGGTAGGGGTAGAAAAGGAAAAGATATGTGAGTTTATCCCTGTCATAAATGATACTTCTTTCATCATAAGTATCAGAGGGGCTGAAGTAAAAAATCCCCTTTCAGTTACTGTACAGGGAAAATTTATCAGCCTTACATGAGTAAATAAATGCATACGGACTGAACAAAAAAATAAAGCCTTTACCCTGGAATGAAGATTTTTAAGTGTAGTGTTAAGAAATAGTTTAAAGACTAAGAAGAATTAGATACATGGGTGCTTCATTCTTTTAGTACTTCCCTTGGTATGTATTAGTCATGTATTATTTTAATGTCATCTTACCTTGAGAAATTGCAAAGAAGTAATTAATATCTCTATTAAAGAAATTAATAGCTGTTGCATGAGAATTCTTCTGAAGCAGTCCCTAATTTTACCTGGGATTTTCAGCTGGGGCATGAAGAAACTGCTATTTATAACTGTATCTCCTAAACTCTTTCTTAAGGCAGTCCCAGCCTGGTTTTAACCACATTATAAAATCACTCCTCAATTGAAAATACATAAGAATGAGATACATAGACTAAATGGTTCGGATTATTTTCTAAGATGATTTCAGCACTTCAGACCTGATTCTGAGGTCAAGGAGAATTATTTTGGTTGAAATGACAGATTGAATATGCATATTTTTGGGTTGCCCCCATGCTGGCAGATTCAATAGCTGAGCTGTTAATGAAGAACAGCTTTGAATAGAAATAAAGTAATAGGTGATTAAATTATGTATAACTTGCATTTTTCCTGGTCCAATTTAGAAGCAAGAATTAAATTCAGGCTTAATTAAAGAATCAAGCCTGTTTCAAAACCAAAGAGTTATTGTGGATTGAGCTATACAAATTTAATAAGCACCATTTCAGCCTATTCATTAAAGAGAAAACTTTTTTGTTTGCTGTTATTGTTACTGTTGTGTTTGATTATTGAAAATATGGAGAGACAAAATACAAAGAGAAGTAGTCAGATGTACTATTAAACTTTTATCACCTCCATGGTTATTTTGATGTATACTTTAAAAACTGTGAGTCTTACACAGAAGATTTTTTTAATACGTGCATTTCAGTATCCTTAACAAAGTTTGTTAGGCTTCACTACCTCAGTTCTACAGATTAAGAAAATTACTGTAAACTCTTACCAGAACCACATATAGTAGCAAAGGTTTCACTTTACTAGTTTTATCTTCTGCTCTCTAAATTGAGTATTGCTTGTGGTGTACAACATAAAATGTATACCTAATGGTGTGACTTTAAACTGCTGTGTGTTGATGCGTTGTTTGTGCTCTCCCTGAATTACATGCAATGAAATATCACTTTATAGAGGAACAGTAGCGCATAATGGAGAGTAAATTATGGAGTACTAAATGTGACTTGCTGATGATTAATACAGTTAGACAGAATTGCTACATATATTCATGCCATATGAAAAATGGGATTTAAAAATCAATATATTTGACTGAGTATGGAAAAATTAATTTAAAAATACATGCTTATTGATTTCATGCAGAGGAATATGATCTGCAACAATATGCAATCCAAAAATAAAGAACCAGATTTGGGATTTTTTTGGAAGCCTGCCTGCTATTTCTGTTTTTCTAGAAACTGAAGACCCTCTGCTGCTTCTTGCATGTAAAATTAATAGGTATTTATTGAAACAGTTCTTCAAAACAGCTGGTTCTTTACATGAACTGATAAAATAACCTATTTGTCTAAAAAAACCCCTGACCGTCCCTTAAAACAAAGTATTCAAAGTATTTCTTGCAAAGAGTAAGATTGGGAAGGTGGATGTAAAAAGTAAATATCAGTAATATGTAAACTTTCCCAATACTACAGTTCCAAAAGTCTAATAAACTAGGTGAAAATAGCAGAAAAGGAAAAAGTAACCCACAAATTTTATGTGCTTGCGTAACACTTATCCTAAATATTTCTTGTAAATAGAAAATCGTGTATCAAGGTTATTGCTGTCAACTTCTTCTCTTTCAAGTTCAAGGGCTGGTGAATGCATAAGAAGTACAAAATGATATACCTAATTAATTTTAACCAGTAAATTATGTTTCTCTCATTTCCTGTCTTAAAACATTTGAACCACTCAATCAGCTGTTATTGTACCTACATTGATTTTCTTTTTTTTTTTTTTACAATTTAGAGTTGTAAGAACAACCTGACCTTCATATTCCCATTTCTTATTTTACAGAACATTTTTATTTTATCTCTATTTCCAACATTTTTTCTAACAGAGCTATGGTTGTAACAAAACAGAACATTTCAGTATAAACTGAAAAAAAGTGGTCTGTATTCTATTTCCTAAAGTATTATAAATGGTGGGATTCATCCAAGTTCGGAGTTCCCACTTCTGTATAGTCATTCTTGTAAAAAATGGGTAAGACCACTTAAATTTGCAAAAATACTGCATCTGATCAAAACAAGTTTCCAGAGGAGTCTGTAAAAGATATCAGTATACTCAAATGATGATATCTGTTTCCTGTCAAGCACAGAATGTATTGTGGACTGAGATGAGCACATAACCAAATATGACATTGATATTTTTACTCCTAAAAGAGTGATTATTGGCATAATATAATTGTCTCTTTGTTCATTACTTCTATAATTGCTTTCTCAATTCTTAAGATTTGCCACACATTTTATGTTAATCTCAGAAGCTTAGAAAATAAAATGAATGGATGGAAATGGATGTTCTGTGAGAAGAGTTTAGCATATTAGAAGTATTTAGGCTGTGACAGCATAGTAGAATGTGATTGTGATATAAGAACAAAGTCTCTTTAATGAGATCCTTGTAGCTCAGAAATGTGTTTGGCCACTTGAGCCAAATTCTGACCTTAATGCAAGTGACTTGTTCAATTAGATTATTTTTTTTCTAGTCCCTTAGCAAAGAATTAACCAGAAAAGAGATTACAGGTACTTCAAATGAGATATTTTAATACAATCATAGCAGCATATTTGATTCCCTAGATTAGAACAAACACTGTTAAATAGGGTCTCTAGATGTCTGGTTGATTGGCTAGATCATGGAATACTTCATTGTAACAGACAACTGTGGAAAGATCCTAAAATAAATTCTTAGTGTGCAATTTAATTTTTTTAAAAATAATATACATTAAAATATCCATGTATCAAAAGAATGTTATTTTTAAAAGTAATTTAGAGTAACCTCAAAGATAAAGACTGCTGGTCCACTCTTTGCATTTAAATAGTTCCCGTATTTGTCAAAGGAATAGTCTGCAAAAGGCATTATCATATGGAATGAAATATCATGCAATCTGTTATCTTTCCTGAATATTTAAAGCATTGAATATGACACTATCTATTTACTAACATAGGACAAAAGACTGAATACAGGAGAAAGCTTCATCTAATCTAAATCTAAAGCTTGCTCTTTAAAAAACACTGTAAGCAAGAGTAAATACTGAAAAATGGTGCTTGAAATTAAATGACTTAAGAATGCAAATTTAAGTTGTGATTTTCAAGTGAAGAGATTTATTTTAAAAAAGGTGAAATACAGCTTCAATGATTTTTGCATGAAAACTTAAGAATTTATTTTCAAATAAAAAAGTATCAAAGTGCTTTTAAGATATTTAAAATAGCTAATGAATGTAAAAAACTGATTTGTCAGTTTGTCCACAAAACTAAAAAATCAGTTATTCAGTCACCTTTTCCAAAAATACATAGTACTAAACATTGGAATGATGGGTATATTCCTCAGGGCTGACATACAAGTTTATCTCGCTTGCTGTCATGTTACCATATGCACTTCAGTCTGTAACTTCAAAGAAGCCATGTCATTTCATCAGGGGATGGGAAGAAACAAAAATCTGTAGACTTTAAATATAAGAAAACTATAATCAAAAGAATATAGACAGTGAAATTGAGTAGATGTGTTCTCAGAGGCAGTAGCTGGTAATGTGTGTTAGAAAACTGCCCGTTAATCATCATCAGTAAAGACACTAGTGTTCATCCTTAGAATTACAGAACAGTATATTCTACTGCCATATTAGGAAACCAATTAAGAGTGTAATTTTTATGTATCATCTGAAGGTGATTATATTTCTGGCTTTTTTTAAGTCCTTAGGAAAATAACAGGAAGGTAGAAAAAGGTAATGGGAGAGACTCCATTTACTTCAGGGTTTCCAGAAAAGAGCTTAGTAAGGAAAATGAACAGTCATGAAGTATAAAAATCTTGTCAAGATTCTAAATGTGGCTGTTATCATAAAATATTCTTAAGAAATGTCTGGTCACTGGAATATTTTTCTCATCTCCCAGTTCTTCTATATAAGCTATTTTGGGACACTAACTTCGAAGTGTGGGATGTAATTTTTTTTAATTGTAACTTGACATCTCAGATAGTACAGAATTTCTTGCTTCACACTACCTCTTTCCTCCTCCACCATCTCCTGAATATTTATTTTCTGCCTCTTTTCTTCTTGGCACTTTGTCTCGTATTCTGATAGCCTCTGTCAGCCTTAATCACAAACTTTCTTCTCATCCATTTTTCATTTCCTTCTCCCACATCAGAGATGAGGGGAACTTCTGTATATGTTGTCTTAGCAACTCATTTTCTGCTTTTACATATGTACAGACTAAGCAACAGCCATTTCCACATATCACAGATCTTTCTTTTTTCAGTTCATGTGGCCCCAAATGCCCTAAATTCATGGAAGTTCAGTTACTGATATGTATTTTAGGTACATCAGTCCAATTCTTACCATGAAGTCTGTATGTGTAGCTGTTCTGTAGGAATAAAAATGCTCAAAGTATGCGGCGAGGTGGAGAGGTGACCTTGGATCTTGAGGCATGAGTTACTGTCCTGGTTTTGGCTGGGATAGAGTTAATTTTTTTCCTAGTAGCTGGTATAGTGCCGTATTTTGGAATTAGGATGAGAATGTTGGTAAAACACTGATGTTTTAGTTGTTGCCAAGCAGTGTTTACACTAAGTCAAGGACTTTTCAGCTTCCCATACTGCCCTGCCAGCAAGGAGGCTGGGGGAGCACAAGAAGCTGGGAGGGGACACATCCAGGACAGCTGACCCCAGCTGGCCAAAGGGATATTCCACACCATATGATGTCATGGCAGACAATAAAGCTGGGGGATTTGGCTGTGGGGGGTGGGGGTGGGTGGGCCTGCTGCTCGGGGAGTGGCTGGGCATCAGTCAGCGGGTGGCGAGCAACTGCATTGTGCATCACTCGTTTCATATATTCTTTCATCTTTATTAGTATTTTCCCTTCTTTTTCAGTCCTGTTAAACTGTCTTGATCCCAACTCAAATGTTTTACCTTTTTTCTGATTCCCTCCCCCATTCCATTTGAGGGGGGAGTGAGCAAACGACTGTGTGGTGTTCATCTGCCTGCCATCTTAAACCATGACACTTGCACTTTGAATATTGGATATTTTTTTCCTCCCAGAAGGGTTTGTATTAATGTTTCCTTTCAGAAAGCATTTGGTCATTTTATACAAGAGTAAAATCTTTGTCTATCTGCTAGACTACCTTGCAATAGACTGCAAAATTAGATTTTCCCTTATATATATGTATATTGTGGATAAAACCCAGAGAGATGCTATACACAGCTATTTCTAGAATGTGGCCATGGGGAGTTCTTTTTCTTAATAAGCAATTATATAGAGGTTTAATGTAAGAGGCTGACTGCAATAATTAACTGTATTGATAGTATTGTCTAGGTCCTAACAAAGAGTTTTCAAAAATGTGTGACACTTCTTTTATTGTGAGCTTTTAGGTGCTCTTCCAAACAGCTGGATACTATTTTTTTTCCCTTCACTTTCAATTAAAAACTTATTAGAAAGATTCATGATAAGGTAGGACAAATCTTCACACATGCAGAAAGGTCTGTGTTCCAAGAAATAGGGAAGTTACCAATCTAAATTACCTTCCAGTAATTTCATTTAGACCAATGCATTTAATGATTAATGAGAAGAATTGCATAATGAATTGGTGAAATTAAAATCGGATGTGCTTCTGTTGGTTTTTGTTTGTGGGTTTTTTTTTGTTTGTTTTTTTTTTTAAGAAGAAAACCTTCAAAAACTCTAAAGCCTCATGTAGACCAACTATAATATGGGCATATAAAAAATCATGCAAATATTTTTGAAAAGAGATCATTATGTCAGCTTAGTCAATTTAACTTGGATGACAGCAAGCTACTGCACACTTACTGTACTTCAGAATGATTCTTGACTGTACATCTAGATGACGTAGCTAGCAACATTCTCTGAAATAATACATGGTAGTACTAGGGAGCTCAGTCTGAAGGCATTTGGTGGTATTAAGCAGCTGTTAAAAATTATACAGGACAATTTGATACAGAAAAATCTTTGACATTGAAGCAATCCCCTTTGAACCTCATGTCAGGGAAGAAAGGAGCTCTAAAAGACCTGTGAAATGTCAAAAGTATTTATATTAGAACAAAAAACCCACAAACCCTAACCCAGAATAAAACAGGTAAAAACTAGTACCACGGGATTTCAGGGGGAATATTCCTGCTTATAAGTAGTATTTAGAGTTAGTAGGCTAGTATCACCTTATTATTTAATGATCTGCTGGCTTAATTTTCTTCTGCAAGCAATGGGAAGCTGAACATCAAAATACACTTTTGGCATCTCTTCCTTTCTTTTATCTTTCTGCTCCTGGTGAATTAGTAAAAGAAGAAATGTAAAATATGTTTTTTGTATGTATTCTTGCGGAACCGGTCAAGTGAATGACCTACTGTTGGATTCATTGCTAATGTTTCATTAGGCCATCCTAATATATTTGAAAATTCTTATGAATTTATCTCCTTAGTCTTGAGCAAAGGAGGATACTTCTGAATTACATTAATAAAGAAGATACGATCTGTATGAAAATGTTTACCTCTATTCTCAGGAGTCTGTGACATGAAATGTCAATACTTAAAGAAAGGAAGACAGCTATTTGGTTATTGCTGAAAGAGTTAAAAATCTTCAAGCAGTATCTTAGAAGACTGTGTTGGTTTCAATTCTTTTTTCTTTAAAATGTACATGCTCTTGTCCATATATTTATTACAACTATAAGATTTTTTAATGATTCAGTAGCTAGTTCCATTTCTAAGGGATCACTGGAATCCCTATAGTGAGATGTCTAGCTGTTGTAGAATTTTCCTTGTCTTATCTTTAAAATTACATTAAAAAAAAAAAAAAAGCGCTTTAACAGGGACTATAATAGATGGCGAAATGTCTCAAATATCATATACAAGTAGTCACTGCAATGCAATGTTACTGTAGTTTGACACCTGAGTTACAAACCAGTCCAGCTGTGACTTTCAGTACAATAGTAGTAGTAATACTGTTCTCTTTTTCTCAGAGAACAAAAAGGGAAGGTAAAAGCCTGATGTTGTCCTCTGTTCTGTGCAGACATCGGCTTTTCAGATGCTCTTCCCGACATGAAACACTATTTAACTCTGAGGGAGGGAACAAAACTGGTGTACAGAAAGGCAGATTGTAGTAGCCTGTGATCCAATGAAAATATTGCTGTATTTAACTGCAAAATGGAGGAAAACGTCCTAAAACATGACAGAAAATAATTGCGTTCCACAATTCCCTAGGTCAAGTAGGCTATTTTTAAATTAGCAAGTAATGTGGCATAGTTGGAACAGGTCTGTGGAGTGAGGTATTTGGCTTTCAAGACCCTCTGTGCATGCATTTGATTGGGAGGGGGTACTTCAGACTAGCTCTAGCCTGGTCCTGTGAGCTGATAGAAACACCTCTTTCTGGGTGGAATGTGTCCGGTGGCTTCACAGGGTTCATGTTCCAGTTTTGCCCAATAGCAATCTGGCAGCACGCTGAGGCCACCCTGCCATGTTAAATCCAAGCCCGGTAGGTGGGAGTGGTCAGATTTGCTGCAGAAGCACATTCCTGATCCAAGTTGAAACATTAATGTATGCACACACCTGTATAGCACTTACACACATGGAGTGGCAAGTTCAATACAGCATAAAGATGTAACTTTTCAAAGTATGCATAGTTAAACTATATAACTCATCATCACAGGATATAAGGGATGCCAAGATCTCTCAGAGTTCAAAAACTCTTCATAAAAATTCATGGAAGAAAAATTTATCTGAGACAAATAAAAGACATTACCTCTAGCTGCAGATGTTCCAGAGGAACAAATGACCAGGAGAGTTAAACATAGAAATACTACTTTAAATTTGTCCTGTTCTTGCACTGTTTTCTAGTTACCTGCTATTGATCACTCTCAGAAACTAATAGGCAAGGTGTGACCTTGTACAAAAAGCCTTATGTTGACTAACACCGCCGTAATGATCTTACACAGCGCACAGGATGTAAGGAAAAGTCCAGAAACATCCAGAAGGATTGCTTACTCAGTCATTATTTTCAGTTTGTCCTTTGGAGATAAATGTCCATGTACACTGATGAGCTGCAGAGCCTAAGTTTCTGCCTGGGAAACTCAGGTGCTTGAAGACAGGGATAAATGTAGTTCAGGCCATGGTCTTTGAGGCAATAGATCGGGCATTTTTCTGGGTAGCACTTAGGTTGCTGTATGTTCATATAGATGTTAATAATTAAAATCTGCATTTAATTATTTGCTGTTTCTGTGATACTAGAACACATCTCTGTCTTCTTCACTTTCAACAGCAATGTGTAGGATTTTGATTTGTAAATGTCTAGGTCTGACACAATACCTGACAGTAAATGTATAATTAATAGCTGATGCTAAAGACTGCTTCTCTCCCATATGATTCAGTATTTTGCTTATTTACTTGGAAATCCTGCAGTTCAGACTATTCCCTATGAATATTAACTTACAAATAAACTTAACTTGCAGGAAAACCCTCAAAACACCAGAAAAAGCAAAATTGTTCTTAGAAAATCTGTAAAAATCCTTACTGTAGAGTGCACTTACGGCTACACCAGACTGTGTGACGGAGACGATTCCGTAAGAATGAGGCAAATTCAATAAAATTGAAGGGTCAATTGGGGTATTTTAAGAAAAAAGACTGTGATAATATGGTTTAATTCATATTTAATGTAGATGGAAATTTTTACTGAAAATTACTCTTTGGATGTCCCAAGAAGTTCCTTTAAATCACTTACCTATAAATAGAGCAATTATTAACAGAACAGATTTTATGATAATCATCTGTACTTTACTATACTGAGACTTAAATATTTTTAAACTACCAAGCTCATTTTAAGGAGATAATATGCTACCTTGAAACATTAAATTTGTAAAATATGAAACACAGTGGACAAAGGAATTAAGAGAAAGAGAATAAATTAAATATAATGTATATTTGGGTGTTGCCATAATGTTTGAGAACATGTAAGCAGAAGACTATTCCAAGGGTTAATTATTTTACATGGAAGCAGATGGGACATAGTAACTTTTGCTAGTATTTAAGCTTTTTCTTGCAAAACCAGAAGTTATTTTGTTTTATTCAAGATGTTTGGACTTACATTGCAAAGCAGAAAGGGAAATACCTGTAATAGTGAGACAGTGGTTTCTATGATGTAGATGGTGCTGGTAGAAGTGATAGAGACTACTTATTTAGTATTTATTGGCTTTCTCTAGCAAAAAAAAAAAAGAAGAAAGCTTGGCTTTTGCAGCTAGCATATTATACAATAACTGCTTTAGGCACTTAAAAATAAGTTGAGAATAACCATATAAAATATTTTGACTGATTTCTCTGGAGTCCTTTTGAGCAGCTTCTCATTTATTACAGTGTGGTAAAGACAACAGGTGTAATTCTTCCATGTTTCAATACAAGCAGAGCTCTTTTTAAAAAAGGCTTACAAGCAAGATACAGTATTCCTACATATGAGAAAATTTCAGAAATATTTCTGACCATAAATTTGCATGTAAAAGCTGTCAAAGTGTGTGGGTGTTACTACCAGTTTTGAAAGGATCAAATAAGTGGGACAAATCTAGAATCCTTACATGATTATGTTAAAATTTAATAGGAAATGCCATTAATGTGTTACATTAATGTAACTGAAATTGTATATGCTGAAAGTCATAAATCATGGAGCTTGTTCTTCCAACCATGGAATAACATTCTAATATCATATAATGTCACTGTAAGTACTGCTATAACATTATTGCTGTTACACACTTTTTTACAGTGCCACATGGTGTAAATAACATCTTAGAAAAAGAATAATGATGTTAAAATATTCCTTTCTTTGTGTTAATCCAGGTTAGGTAACATTTCTGGTAAACCCAGAAAAGATGGTATTCAAGTAAATTATAAAGAACACCTTTGTTTGTATTCTTGTAAGTCTTATCAACTCTGCAGACAGATATTAGGTAACAGGGTGAGGCTGAATGAGAATTGATCAATTTTCTGATTATGTAGTTCAGATAATTACCTCTCCCAGGTCAGTATGCACTTCAGTCATAATGATACATGTTCAGACAGGAACTGATATGATGTCATTGTAAGAAAAATTTCCAACATGAAGAATTTCCTATATTAGAGCATATTTATGAAGTTTTGCAAGTTGGTGTTCTGTTGTTTTTTTTTTAAGCATTGTTAATTCCCAACAACACCAACTTTATTTCCTTATTTTAATTTTAAATAAAATATACTGAAGGCACTTCTTAGATTCTGTGGAAAAGATTATTTATTGTAGCTTAAAATAGCAAATTAAAAAAACACAGCAGTATGATTGAAGAATGTTAGTGAATTCAGCACCAGAAGTGAAGATTATATATCATTAAGAGGATGATTTTTTTTTCTTGTATAACTCACTATAACAAACCATCTATATGAAATCATGTAAGATATATATTCACAGATCTTATGCTCCGATATAGCAGCTGTGGACTTTTACTTGGTTTTGAAACAGTTTATGACAGAATCAGTGCCTCTTAAAGGTGACATCCAGTTAGATGAGATATATTGGCAGAGCTTCACAGAAGTCTGTAACTGCATATTTTATAGGTATGTCTTTTTCTACTGGAATTTGCATATGAAAATGTATTGCTAAATTTTAATATATTAATTTCAAACATGCTTCTTCATGACAATGGGAAGTTTTCTTTAGGTATATTGATTCAAAACTGTAGAGGCAGTTACATTTATTCTCATTGCTGTGAAGGTAGTCTCTGGTAACTGACTCAGAGTCACCTTTACCTAGACTGGATCATATCTTGCTCCCTGAGTCAGCTTTCACAAATTGTAGATTGGTAATCTTCCACATACAGTTCTCTTCCAAAGTACACTGAAGATAGTAATTTGCCTGGAATTGCCCTCTAAATAGTATTAAAAAAAAAAAAAAAAAGAAAGAAAAAAGAAAAAAAAGAAAAGAGGGGTAGTGGGTGGAGGTGGTGTTCCTTGTCATTTTAAGTAAAAGGTATAAGTCAGGTACTTACAAGAAATTACATAGGAATAGAGAATTAGTGTAGTGCAATACAAGGAAAAAATCTTTTGTTGGTTAATTGAAGCATTTTAATATGCCAAGAGTATTTCAGAACAGCATTGCAAATATTTGCATTAAAAGATTTCTCAAACTGATACTAAATGTGTTTTGTTTTGAGAGAAGGAAAGGATGGATGAAGGCAAACATTTGTTTATTATTAGATGACTGGAGATTTAACAGTACCTTTATTTGAATAGGCACAGTAAAACCCACTTGCCTACTAATGTTCCTATGAAATAGTATGAAATTGAATACAAGTCTAAGGATTCTGTTGGTAACAGTAGTCTTTGCACTGATTTCTATAGGCTGTGAATCAGGTCTCAGTCATTCATGTAACACCCATTTGTTGACCTGATGCTGCACTATTAATGAGGTGCTTTATAATCATGACAGAAATATTAATTGTGCACACCAAAGTTATCTTTACACAATTTCCTAATATCAATTACTATTTCCATATAAAGAGAAGATCTAGCATCTTGTGAATAAAAGCTTTCAAAAGCAAAATTAAATATATTCATCACCCGAATTCATATGACACAGAGAAACTGACATCTGTATCCACTTACATGCATAATAAAGAGCTTACTAATAAATACACATTAAAATATCCCCATGTTTCAAGTCCTTGTTGGATGCTTTTCCTTTTACACTGTACTGATTGCAGTGGTGTTCAGGGTGAGACGCCGACATGGCAGGATGAGCGTTCTTCCCACTAAGCTGTATGATAGAATGAGAGTGTTCAGAAAAATAATTTTTAATTAATGCTGCCTGCACTAAAAGGGCATCATGTCACTGTTCAGAGATGACACACCCTATTTCACTGGCTAGACTACACATCTATTATTGTGTACATTTCTAAGCACCTCAATACTAAAAATATCAGAATCTATTGGAAGGAAGTAGGAAAAAGGGGGAGAAACATGTTTGTTTCTCCAGGGAGAAACTCCTTGGATTAAGGAGGATAGATTGTAGATACAAAGATTGTTACATTTAATAGAAGAAATTTCCACAGGCTAGGCAGATTTTCTGTGATTGTAACTTCGTTATATCAATATTCTGAATTAAATGGTTGGAGCAGGATTAAAGGAATAATTGTTATATTAAAAATACCTATCTTCCTGACATCCTTGTAACTGCCTTTCTTCTGTCAATATGTAGTTGCAGTGGCAATTTCCTGTTGTTTATTACCAATTTCTCCTGTCCCCTCAATAATTCCATATCTAATATGTCACTGGTCTGCTAATACAAAGCAGTCCAGTGTCTGGCTTAAGTAGACTGCAATTATTTTGCAGTGCTGGCAGTAAGTGTTCATGTGTGTGTTTATACATATACAAAAATACACATATATGATATACTTTTTTTCCCTGAAAACAAAATGCTAGGAAGTCATATGGAACAAACAAAACACAACAAAATTCTAAAATAAACTGAAATGAACGAATGTGTGAGAAAAGCAACATGGAAAAAAATTCATTTATAAAAATAAACCTGCCTGAATTCTATATACTCACCCAGACCCATACAAATAATGTGGGAATCAATTTGATGCAGTGTTCAATTAATTGTGTGTGATTATTTTTTTTAATGAAGTCCCTTATATATTTAGTGAAATATAGGCACATAAGGCAGCATTGTGTGTAAATCAGACTTCCTCAGGTTGCATATTTGATTTTCAATCAAAACAATATTTTTCTAGCATAGATTTTATCCTAATAATTGTAATTATAGCACAGCTAAATTTTAAGTCCCTCTGCAGTGGAACAATATTTAAAATTAGTTGCCTAATTTCTGTACTAATGTTCATTATTACCCAAGTATTGTAAGTGTAATGTCCTTTTTTTTCCTTTTCTTCCCCATGTTTCCAGCTTTTGCTTGCATTTGTTCTTTTTTTTTTTTTTTTTTTTTTTTCTTTTCTTGTGCTTGACCATGAACGACTATTGGGTCTGACTGCATGTCTTGCTCTGAGTTGCTATTTTATCATTTTAAGTGTTTTTCTGTTAAACTTCACTTGGCTGTTTGTTTCTTCTGCTGATTGGCAGCATTCAGTGTTATCCTTTAGTCCGCTGCTTCACTTAGATCCTTTGCCTGCTGGTATCTTTTTCATCTGTTACTCAGAGATTGACATGCTTCGTTAAAACTGGGCAAATAAACAAACCCAAACAACCAACCCTCTGGTTTTATTTCGTGATCTTTCCAACCGAGTGTTCTATCTAAACTGTTACACCTTTCTAATGGCAACCCACTGTGACTATCCTGTTTCATTTCCTTTCATTTATTGTTTATTTAATCTAAGATTACAGGGACTAATAGACACATTGTTGGTTTTTTTTAATATTTTTTTCCTTTTTCATCCGAATTATTATTGATTATATAATAGTAACTTTTTATGACAGTCATGGCTAGGCTCTTTTGCCAGCTTCCATGCCTGAACAGTTTACAGAAATGCAATATTTACTGACTTCTATTATCCAGTACTTTCACTTCACATGAATGGCCTGTGGGAGAGAAGTCTCATCAGGGGGTTTCATTGAGGTGATACGATGCCTGCCCTTTATCAAATTAGAATGGAAGAAGAGACCATTCTGACTCCTGTCTGTCCTTCATGGATGCCTTCCTTAACATTTTCAAAGGTTGGTAACTTGAAGGAAAGTAAAGAAACAGAAGCTTAAGAACTTAGAACTTCTTCAATTTATTTCTCTGTGGAGAACATCAGGAAATTTTTTATTTAGTCCAAGTAAGAAAAATGGAAATAAGTACTCTGAAAGCATCTTGGTGGTCATTCTGTATCCTGACTAGTCAGTCAAAGTTAAGTGGCTATTTAAGCTTGAAGAAATGTACTGGCAAGAAACACTGTCAACAGTTTCAGATGGAGGCTTCCAGGCAGAATGTTATCCGTCCATAAGACAGGTACAGTCTTTTGGGAACAACATTTACAAGCCGTTCATACTGGTAAGATCAGAAAACCAGGTCTGATTTGTGGTAAAAGCCTTAGGGCATGTTTATACTCTCTGCTTTACTGTCACTAAAGTATTAATCTGAGTGTTCAGGTTCAAAAAAGTGACCTAAAGCCTTGAGTTAAATTAATCTGAAATATCTAGAATAAAGCAGTTTCTGGATTATTTTTTTCCCCATCCATGCTTATTTGATGTACTGGAGTTATTACATAAGTTTTCATCAGCAAAGTGTAAGTGAAAAACAGAAATGAGTTGCAACTGTCTGCCTTACTGCTTTGGAACAGTTGAATCAAAAGTTGTGTTCTTCTGAAGAACACAAGTGTTGCTTTACTTCATGTTATTATCCTCTCATATTATTTTCTATCCCATCAGACAATGTGGGCTCCATTTAAGAATTCCCAAAATGTGTTTCATGGGTTGCAAGTGAAGTGTTTGCATTTTCTGTAGAGGGCTGGTTCTTTATTCAGGGTCAACCTCAAGTGATCCTGTTGATTGCCAACACTGTAACAAATGTTCATAATCGCATTCTGCTGGAAGAGCATCCGTGCTGAAGAGACTGATGATAGGAGCTGGTCAGAGCTCAGTGCATGCTGCTGCCCTGGCACCAAGACAGAGGCAAAACACAGAAACCTCTAAATTAGATCCTGAATGTTCTTCCCATCCTTCCCACTGTTCTGCAGAGGAACAAGATTCCTTTGTTAAGCCTGTTTCAGGGATACTTCAGAGACTTTTCCTGAGTGTTGAGAGATGGGCAATTCCAAGTTCTGTGTGCATTCCTAAAGATCTGGGGAGCTGCAGAGGGGCAGAGCTGCTACAGCGTAGTGCCCAAGTCTGCAAACATGGTGGTGAAAAAGGCTCTGTTTTGCTTAGATCTTCTTGTATATAGAAAACTATCCTGCATGCAGGCACTGGGAAGAGTATTTGAATTTAATTCCAAAGCTTAAATCTTTTTAAAAGACCGTTTAATCAATTTGCCTTTAAAATTTTGTATTTTCATGTATTCACAGAAACTTTTATAAATTTCAGATTCAATACGCTTATATATTCCTTCTCTTCTCCCCCCCCCCCCCCCCCCCTATCAGTAAGCAAGATTAGGTTTTTCATCTTTTAGTAAATTAGCTTTCTAATCTTAGGCTAGCATCTCATATGATTCCTGATTTTTCTAATTCATTAACTCACTTTTTATATGTTACAGCAATTTAATCAAACAAATGTTGATGTTATATCAATTCTGTTTGCAATGAAAATATTAACTTTTTTTGTGTCCTACAGATTTTGGTCTGAGTAAGATAGCTCTGTGAGTTTAGTAATTTCTGAAACAACCTTATTTTGCAACAAGTGGCCATATACTTTAGGCTCAGCTTTCTTCTCACTTAAATTTCTTTTCTTTATCTATGGAAAGGTGAAGAGCACTGTTTATTTAGGTAATAAAGCAATTATCCCAGTACTGTAATGGAAGAAGTTTAATAAGAAGTCCATGTCAGGTCATTCATAGCTCAAGGCACAAAAGAAGCACCAAGATAGTTTAATTCTTAGTGAGAGACCTAAAAGCATTGATGTGATACCCCTTTTCTGCAAAGATCTGTATAAAAGTCATCTGATGATCAGTGATCAAAAGAGAAAATTTAAAACAGCAGGGCAGACACAGGTGTTTTTTCCAAGCTCCATAAAACTTGGCTTGAATGGCATGTGGGCAAGCAATGCTCCTGCAATGGCTGCTTTGCTATGTGACTGAGGCTGCTCCATCTTCAGGTGCCTCAGGAGTTGTCTATTATTCCACCCAAATCTTGCCTTATTTCTATACCTTTTCATTGTATATTGCTTATTGTTCTTTGAAGTCTGAGAGACTTGAGGCACAGAAGTCATTATACACAGTTTATTTTTGAAATATAATGGCACACCACAATGAATATTCTTAAGAGTCAAGCATATCTGCTTTTCTTATTTGAATGTTTATGAATAATTTTCTGCTAAGGACTAGCACAGTAAAGTTGCCCCTTCTTTCCACCCATATAACAGGTTGTTGCCAAAGCATAAGAAAATGAGTTGAAGAAAGCCCTGTGAAATTATGTTTGAAAATTATGTCCTTATCTGTGGGACAGTATTGCTTGATTTTCTTTCTGCAACAATTCTTTGTTGCATGTTGTGTTGCGTGTCCCATGTTTTGCAGTCTTCTTCAGATTCTGTGATGAAGTATAGATAAAGTACTGGAGTACAGGGGGGAAAGGATTAAAAATAGGAATTGCGGATGTATTTTTCTTGTGGACAGAAGGTGTTAGAGCTGCAGTACTATATCTATCCCTGTTCTTAGGGAGAATAAAATGCTGTGTTAAAGCAGACCTGTCAAATGTTACTTTCTGTTGCTAAGTATGTGCAAGCCAGTGAATCATTTGCCTCTAGATCATTTAGTTTGTGTAAGTACACAAAAATGAAGATGCTTATTTGTATGTTTTAGCAGTTTTAAGACCCTTCCCCATGATCTTTTAGGCAATTATTAGATTTTTTTCTCTTTCTATGAAGTTTAATGTTCTATGTACTGATTTGCTATCTGAAACACGTGACTGATCTGTCAAACATACCTAAAGTAGTTCCTGATTAAAGTTCAGCTTTCATCCTACAATAATGAATTTGATATCTTTTTAATGTTCACATCATTTAGAGAGATTAGATGTTCATATTTTTTTCAGGTTGCCTGGCACTCGTATAGATGGGACACTGGATCAGAGAATTATAGGAAACTTTATTTTTGAAATTACTTTTGGAAATGCATTTTGGTATGGTGAAGGGTAGACATCATAGAGATCATATATCTTAGTGAAAATACTTCTGTCACATTTCTCAAAAAAGATGGATGTATTTCAGCTGTGTTATCTGACATAGACTAAAAAGTGAGAGGACTTCGTGTGTCACTGAGGAACAAGGCCATTTCTCAACTCAGCAGTAGAGCTGTTCCAATTTACATTTGCTCTAGATTTGTTCATATCTGTGATCATAGGCTTAAACAGTAACCTGCTAGCATATGTTGTATTTTTTCAGTTGGAATGGCTGTGATGTATGCTGTATTTGTGCTTACGAAATGGTGTCTACTTTAAAAAAAAACTCCTCATATTAGAATCCAGATTTTAAAGAAACTTCTATCTCTTTAAATGGTTTGGAAATGTAATTCAGTATTTCCCATAATTATAGAAAACCGTCATGTTGCATTATTTAACTTCTAAATTGCATGTTCAGGTGTTGTTTTTTTTTTAGTGATTAAAAATTAAAAATAAAGGGGATTTATATTCAACCTGTAAATGCATTCTTGAAAAATCTTTCTAAAATCTAAGGAATTAGTGAAGAGGTGCATGAACTGTGGAGTGACGTCTCTGATTCTACAGTAATATTGTACAAACAAAAAATAATAAAAATATTGAGTAATGTTTTTTCTTGCAAGGTAATTCTTTTTTAGGTAGGAGGTTCACATTTAGCATTTTGACTCCCTTAAAATCTTGTGAATTTAATTTAAATAAACTACAAATATTTGAGGCTTTCACTCTGGAGACATAGAATGTAATTGCAAGTAGTTTGCTGCTTTTCATTGTAGGTTAATGATATGAGTTGCTGAAAAACTGTTTTCATGTAATTAATCTATTTTGTGGAGCCAATGATAATTAAGGGCTGTAGAACATTTCTGGTTTATGTTAACCACCTCTGAGAAGGTGATGACATGAATTTGATAGCCAGCAAGTTGGGAAAACCATCTGTTTGTAATTTTTAATGCAATTTTGCAATGACTGCCAGGTGAGTTTCTAGAAGTCTATTAAAAAAAATCAAGTAAATAAAATTACAACTACAGTGGTGAGCAATAAAATCAGTATTATTGAATTTTAGGTTATATGGAAGAAATCTGAAGGTCAGTTTGTCCTAACATATTCTCCAAGGATATTGTTTCCAAAGAATGTGTTGAAAACATTTAATTAATCATTGAAATTACACGTGCTTGGTGACAAAGTTCTGGTGAGAGCTAACAAGACAAATATTGCGAACTCATAGAAATGTCTCTAATCTGCTCTCAGACATTAAAAATTAGGAAAAAAAAGAAAACATAAACACCTGTCCCTAGAACCACAGAGATCTGATAATTTCTTGCTGCTTGAAACAATAGGGATTCAGACGTTCTGCATGAAGAGAGAGAAGGAGAGAACTTTGGTAATAAGCTACATCTCTGAAAGTAAAGTCCCGTTAGGTGACAACTGTTAGCTAACACACCTAAACGCTGGGTGTGATGACTGTCAAGTGTGTAGACAAATCAGAGTAAGGTTGAAAACACTTCATTCATTCACTAAGAGGTGCCTTCTGTCAGTGTGCTTGGGAAGCAAGCCAGGGAGAAACCGAGAGTAAGGGTAAATGCTAAGCCTGCCTATGAGGTGCACCATGGCGTGCAGGGAGATGCTCCTGTGGGTTTAGTAAGGGAGTGCAGACTTGTATGCTGAAGCAGAATGCATGTCTCCTAGCTCCAGTGACTAGCTCACGTTCATTTCTAAGGTTTATAAATGTTAAATATGTCTGTTACCTACAGGCTCGAGGAGTAAAGGGAGAGATTGTATTTTAAAGGCCTCTGGAGTGAAATTCTAAGAGAATTAAGGTAATTAGGCAGTATCTTTAGGAGGACTGCTTTATTAAGGGAATGTGAGGTCAACTTTGGCTTTCCAAGTATTATTCAGGGCTGATTTATCTCTGAGCTGTAGAGGAAAAGGTGGGATGTGCAGGCAGTCCCACTCCCCTTCCCCCATCCCCACATGCATTCCTGCTCTTTGCTATAGTCCGGAATGAGGGTACAGAACTGCTGCGTTCACCTTGTTTAACTGATGGGGGAATTTCAGGAGAATAACCTAACCACGGTAGCTGTGGGTTAGTCCGCATGAGTAGGTGGTTTACCTTTTCTGTTGAAGCTCCCACAGATTAGCAAAGATTTTAAGGTTAACTGGGTCAAAGACTGCATGAGTAAATAATGTTTTCTGGAGGTTAAATGCCATACCTCAGATTCTTACAGTCCATATTCTGGTTGGCCCTCCCAGCTCTTTTAAATGTTTACATATAAAAGTCATTGAATATACTCTTTTTTTTTTCTGAAGAAAAGTGAGGGGGGAGGGCAAGCATAGGAGAAATCCAGTAAGCCTGAAGAACATTTCCAACCTTTGCCAATTAAGAAGGAAACAATTCTGCTAATGGTGTCTTAGATACAATGTAAGACATTTTCTGTGTTTTTGAAAGTACAAAGTAATTGACGGCTATAATTATATTTAGCCATATGATTCAAATGAGTAAAACCCCATGATTGCGGTACAAGGTGTCTGGCAGAGAGTGTAGCTGTTAAAAACAACTTGGCCTGCCAGTGAGAGTTATTGAATTTAGACCTTTCTTACAAAGATGGAATAGCTAATGAGAAAATGAGTGTTCTGGATACAAGGTGATGTGCCCACACCATTTGAACACTGTGGTCCTAGCTGAAAATGTTTTGTCCTGAAAAAGGTGCGTGTTTTTGTCATTTGTTCTGGACTTCCCTAATGAAAGTACACATAAAAGAAACCTGTATGTATGTATGAAAGCACTCTCCTCCCTGCCCCTCTGCCCCGCCACCCCAATCTTGAGTCCTTAAATTTACACATACATGTTGAGATCTAAAAGTGTATTTTAATATATTAAGCCATTTATACAGGGAAACAAAATACATCCATTATGGTAGTTACAGTCTGTCAGCACTGACAGTCAAACAGTTTTTAGATTGTGGGAGAAGCATTATATTCTTCTCAATAATATAATTTTATTCTTAATAATACAATAGTACAACATCAAGCCCTGCTGTGTACGGACTTGTTTTCCTTGCAATTTAGTCAGAAGATCACAAAACTATATCCCGTATATAATATCTCTTAAGTACTATGTATTATACTTGGAACAATACATGCAGTCACAAGTTTGGTGGATTTTTTTTTTAAATTACATTTATATTATTACAAAACATATGTATTTGATGATTGTTTTGAACTCATATCTTGGCGGGAAAAAACCCCGACTAGTCTTCCAAATCTACTTTAATCTGTTTATCAGCTCTCTTTCAAATTTTGCCATTGATATCTGAAGTGGAAGATGACAAAAGATATTTCTTCTATTACAAGCTATGATGGCAATGAACTCTTGTTTCACATCACTGTACTGTGCTTAGATTTTACTTAATGAATTCTGTAATTAGTAGGTTTTATTAGTTTATTTCAGAAAAACTCCTCATATTTTTCTTCCAATAAATGTTGTTTTGATCATTTGTCAAAATCAGTGCTAACTGAATGAGAAGCTTTGTGGCTCCTCGCGTTTCTTGCTGTAATTTTGACTAGAATTTAGCTTTGGTTCTTTATATTTTTGTGAAGCTTCTTTTTTTAACTTGCTCTGAGAATATGAGACAGCCACCAAGTATTTGCTAATCCCTTCTTTTTGGCTTAAAAAGCAAACCATTTTTGGCTGTAACATTTTGAGCTTAAATGACTGTCTTAATGAGCAGGAGCAGTGACTTTTCATTTCAAATATGCAGGAAAGTCAAAGAAGAATATCTGTGCTTGCTTGTGGCATTGAATGATGGGAAATATGCTTATGTGTAAATGTTGGGATTTTACAGGTACAGTTTTATAGAGAGAGTGGATACTTGTTCTTAGAACTATGACTGATCTTAAAGGTTTTAGATGGACACGATGTAAATAAAGCTGTTTCTCCAAGAAATTAGAACTACTTCTCCTAGCTACAGAGATGTAAAGGCCTGTATTCAATAGTCAATATTCAAGTGAGATAGCCGCCATGTGAATACCAGCCAGAATTCCCAATTGGAAAGTTGAATCTGGTATTTTTCATAGAAAATCCAGGGAAGAAAAGTTTTATAGAAAATACCAGGAATAAGAATATCAAGCCCAAAAAGATTTCTTCTGTTTTATAAAGCAACCAGCATACAATAAATCTGCAGAAAATAACAGATCCTCACCACCTTGAAGTTAAAGTGGAAAAAGGTAACACAATTGTCTCAAATAAAGGAAAAACAATCTTAATATTTGTCTGTCATAGTGTCATCTAGTAATTAGTCATTTCAGCATTTCCTAGTGGGTTATGTTTTAGTGACGCTAACATGATGATCACTTACAAACTAAGGTATTTTGTGAAGGTAATTTGGTAATGTATTCTAACTTTGATGAAGATGAGAACTAAACCTGTCCTTATTAAAATTAAAATGCAATAGCATTTTTGACATTTTGGTAGCCTATTTCTGTTTACAGTAGCCAGTTTGTAAGAACATCAAGAAAATGTATGCTTATTCCAATATGATAAATGTCAATTTCAAACAGCTCTTCTTCAGTGGTCACATTTACTATTAATATACAAATGCGCATATTAATGTCTTCAACATAAATACATTGAGCTGTATTTGCATGTTAGACATCAATATTTATCACAATTGTAGTTTTCTGGACTGTTTCAATGATTAGAACATTGCTGTGTTTTAAAAAATGTATGAATACTTCACAATTGTTTATGCATCTAAAGGATACTATAGAAAGTAAACCAATAAATTATTTTAAACAGTATCTTACAATGTTAGCCCTGGCTGCTGGAGTCAAATTCGATTCTTCCCATGAATGGTAGTTACTAAAGTCTTGTAAGTTAAGTTTAGTCAGTGAATTATTTCTGGACAACTGCACTAACTTCAAATTATCTTGTTGGTGAGACTTGAAAAGTACTTTGACTTCAGAGCATTTTGTCATGTAAGTGACTATAATTTAGGAAACAATTCTGTTCATAGTGCATTAGACAGAATAAAATTTAGAAATCTCTTTAGTCTTTCAGCGCAAAAAAAAAAGAGAAATACATCTTATTTTGGCCAGTAAAGTAAGAAGCAACGAGCAAGAGAGTTGATACTCAAAAATAGCACTTTTGAATACTTAATTTACAGAATTAATTTCCCAAACTTTATGAAATGTACTTAGTCGCAGATAATGTCTGTGCAAAGACAAACTCCTAGTCCAACGGCAATTTTATGCTCATTTTATTTGAAATACTGTTGAATGTTACAAATTAAATTTGGTTGTTAATCTCCATGGTTCTACTACAGAATATTTATGACAATTTCAAATCCTTTATCCTCTGCATATATATATGCATAAATATATATGTGTATATATGCACATATTTATTATTTATCTCTACCTTTGCATCTATATTTATCTCTAGCTATATTTATACTTAGGCACCAATTTGTAGTTGAATTCAGGAATTCCCTTTCCCAAAGCATTTTAGCTGAAACATATTGCTGTGGCCTTTATTATGGTGGTGAAAGTAGTACTACAGTTCAAGGAAGTTGTAAGTATAAAGAAATCCCAGAACATTTCACCTTTGTAAGAGACTTACTTTAGTGAAACACATTTTCTTTCTCCCTCTCTCACTTTCTGGTGTGACTTTCTCTGCTTTCAAAGAAGCATTTTCTGGGCACTTTTTAAAATGACCTTCAAAGTGATTGCTATTTTGCCTCTTTGACAATGGCAATTTTCAACAACTGTCATTTTGTCCGATCCAAAATCTTCTGTGAAAACTTTGCATGTTTTTTGTATTATTTTAAAGAATTGTCTTACCATTTTATAGTCTTTACATCACCTGTCTTCTCTTGTAGTTTCAACAGCAATCACATAGACATTACTAAACTATCCTTGCAGACACGTCAAATGTCTTATTACTGCTTTGTAAAATGAATTATTTGACCTCTTGTGCAGGCTGAGTGTGGCATTTCCTCTGCAGCCCACCCCTCTTTCTCAGTAGGAAAAGAAGGTGAAAAAACTGGCTGAAACTGTCAAACAGAAAAGATGAATTTCTGACATGGGAGTGAGGGTGTCCCTTGGTGCAGGTGTGTGCCTGTATGGCATGGCAACGAGTCTGCTGTTTTACGACAAATTGGGCTAACGATGTACGTTACTTCTGTGCAGCACATGCACACAGGGTGTCAGTGCAGCAGCACACACAGTGCTGCCAAGGACTCCTTTCGAGTTAAGATCTCAAGACTTGAGTCCAGTAGGCTTTTGCCTGAGTTTGTGCTGACCTTCCAGCAACAGTTACTCTAGTAAAATAATTTTACCTAAGGTTGAGACAGGTTGAAGATGACTATTGCAAAAACAAGCATGTAGCTACTATAATGAAATTCTTTTGATCTGAAAACCCTCCACAGGTTACTCATTGGACTAGCACTATATGTACCTTAGTGCTGGAAGTTTTATGATAACAATATGAAAAAAGTATTTCAAACAAAGGCACTTTGATAGCCTCTGTTTTATTAAAGCTGTATTAGAGAAAATACCTTGTCTCTGTTATGTTGCCTGCTGTTTCTATTGACTTGGTTATCCATGTTAATTTTGGAATAGAATAGTTCCGCTTGGAAGGGATCTACTGTGATTATCTAGTCCAGCTTAGGGCATTCATCAGCCTTAAAATACTTTTCATTTCTTTGTTTCTGGTTCCTGTATTAATTTGGATTAATTTCATTGTTATTTTGATTCTTTTCCTGAAGATGTGTTGAAAATTAAATTGTATAGTAAGAATTCAAGAATGATTCTCTAATAAGCACTAAAAATATTTTAAAACTGAAAATCGTGATTAGTGTGCTGTACAAAAAATGGAAGAATGTTCATCAATGCTTTTGTTAAGACCTGGTTACATTTTTTTATTGATGTAATACCATTTACTGGAATGTGGTATCAGACTGATAACTCCTATGAACTTCAGAAAAAATAGTGGTATATAACCCATCAGAATTTTTTTAAGGGTCACATAAATAGCCACACAGCATGTAATTTTCAATTGCTTTTCTTTCCTCTTCCCATCTGACACAGTTATTCTTGGCCAAGTGCTGATTAACATGATTTCCAAAAGTACAATGTGCAAAATCATAGCACTTTTCTAAAACAGTGATCAATGTGCTGAAGGATATAAGCTGGCAGAAAGCAGTAATAGTGGGGATGAGAAAACATTTTTAAAATGGAACATGATTTGGATTTTCTGTCATTATTTCAGACAGTTACCTAACAATATAAAGTACTGCTGTAGAGGCTGAGGCATCTGTAAACCCCAGAAATTTAAAAACATGTTCAAAAGAACTGAAAATAATGGAGGAGAGAAAAAAGAAGACAAGCTTTCTTTTGTAATCCTTTGGTGCATATGGGCAGGTCAAACTGTTTTAGTTGTGGAAACCTAGAAGAATTGAAAACAACATAAAAAGAATAATTAGTTTTGAAAGAGACTGGATATATCTTACTCCATTTGGTACATAAACAACATAATGTTTATCATATGGGTTTATCCTTGATAAGTACAGGAGCTGTAAAGACAAGTTTTGTAATTCAGTCTGAATGTCATAATTTTCTGCATTCTTGAGTCCTCCCAGTTTTTAGGTGGCAATAAATGGACTTGGGAACTGTAGGGAAGGTGTTGATATTCTGTGGTTCTCTTTGTAAGACCGAAGAGTCCACAGGTTTTGGGAAGAAATGAAGGAATATAGGAAGGAAGATGTAACACTCACTCAGAGGAGAACAGGCTACTCTGTCTCAGATACTTTTTGTAGTCTTTGTTCCAAAATCATAGACAGTACAAACAAATAAATAGGGCACATGTGATTTTTAGCACGACGTTGACTTGACAAACTGTCTTTTAAACCAGAATGCAGATGACCTTAATTGTAATAAAATCAAATGAAGAGCACACCACTGGAACATACAAAAGCCGGGATGGAGAATGCAGTCAGGTCACAGTATGGGCCATTCAAAATATACTACCAGGTTTCAAGGAGAATAGTAGCAATGCAAACAATGAAACTATGAGGAGAATAATATCCTCTTGCAGTTCGGCTTTTTACACTTTTGGAATTAACGGAAAATTAAAGAACTTTAGAATGTAATTTTGGTGGCAGAATTTACAATGAGTTAAGCAGAGTTATCCTGATATTTACAGTAATAATAGCACACCTCACAGTAGTAAGAGTTTGAAGTGGTGGTATATATTTTGGTGGTATATATGTAACTTTATTTTGCCATTTTAACTTGCAGAATAAGAAGACTTTTTTTCCCACAATATATTTAGGGCAGAAGCATACTGATTGGTCTTATTTTTTAAGTTTTAGAGGCATTCAAAGTTCCTAGTCAAATTTCATTTGTGGAACTGAAGACTGTCATCCATGTAATACTGTCCTCATGCTGGCATCTCCTAGGGTTGCCTCCTGCAGGAGTTGTGGGATATACTTGCTGATCTCTGTGCCATCTCTGATGAATAGCTAGCATTTCTCCTAGTATAAATTCCACTCAGGAGGACTTTCTGTTTCAAATCATAAGAGCTGTAGATTTGTTTTCATCTTCTCTTCATTGAAACAAAGTTAGGGAAAATTAATTCCCTGTGCTACCAATGCCATTTCTTTATGGTGTCTATTACAGCAGTTGACGTGTTTTTTTCACTGGTTTCAGAGGAAATACTTCTGAAAAAAAATAATAATCGAGATGTTCACGTATGAAATACATGTGGCACAGGTTTTTCAAAACTTAAGAAATACTGTGTAACTTGTAGCACAGGTTTTTCAAAACTTAAGAAATACTGTGTAACTTGTAATAACAATTTACATACATAAAACATAACAAAACGTGACTATATTTCTTCTATGTCTATAAATTATGCTTCAGCTATCCTAAATCAAGAATAACCAGCCAGGGGTTCAAGGAATAGCAAAACCATCTTTGCTTGCCTTGAAGAGAGTAGTTCTTGTCATTTCATCTTTCATTAAATTGTGAGAAAATCAAATGCATCTTTTGCACCTTTTGGCACATAGGAAAAATTGACAGGTTGTTGCATGTTTATATTGCATATAGATAACTAACAGTCAATTCAAAACACTAAACATCTGAAGTCATCAAAAAAGGGAAAAATAACTATTAAAAAAATATTAGTTTTTCTCAGAATTATTGCTTATGCTACATCTATAAAACAAGATAGAATATGGTTTCTCAAGAATTTAAATACTGTGATTATTCATGCAAGAATACCATAAAATACTGAAATACTTCAGAAGATATCTACATTGTTTTCTTTTTATCCATCAACATATTTCTGAAACAAAAACATAAGTGTACCAAGCGAAAGAGTCAAAGCAGTAAATAAGCTGAATAATGAATTAATTCATTTGTGTATGGTATCCTTCCTTACATACTATGTTGAATAATTTATTTTTTTATTAATTGATTATTGTAGTTGTAAAGTGGAGGAAATTGTGATTTATACTACTATGGTAGACAGGGGAAGGTTAGAAATTTTGCAAAAAACCTTTTGAAGTTCAAAAGCTTTTAGATTAGGTGGCATGGAATAAGCAGACCAGAGCAAACAAAATTTACTCTGAAATTCCCCTAAAAAGACTGTGAAAAGTCTGGAAAAACTGGAGTAGTTTGGCTACAATAATATGGAAGCCCTTGTGTTTTTGTTAAACGTGTAGATAGGAATAATTTCTCCACATAACCTATGCAGTAAAGTTGTGATGTGTTCTTGATGTAAAGTTCAGTTTCTAAAATTTAAACTGAAAGTATTTTAGTTGGTTCTTCTGCTTTTGTGCTATGTGGAAGTTATTTTGAAATTTGAGTGTTCAGAATGATTGCTTAAACATGAAGTATCTTAACCCTTCAGTCTATTTTTATAGTTGGAAAAAATCTCATGAAATTAGTTTAAAAAAAGTTACATACTTCTGTGAAGAGGCAAGGATTTAGGATAGCTTACATAAATAAATAGTAGAATATAAATACTGCCCTGTTTTTTTTTTTTTTTTCTTCATATATATATATATGTACACACACAGACACACACATATATATATATACACGCACATATATATATAAACCATTTAGACTTTGACCCTGAAACAGCTACAATTTTCTGCTTGATTCCTGTAGTATCAAACTGGATCTCCAAGCCCCTTTAAATAAAAAGGAAAATTGTATATTAAGTATTCAAAATAAATTCAGCCTTCAGACTGTGATTCATTTTGCCTCTCCAAGGCATCTCTTTTAGGGTGGGTAAATTTTTGCCAAGGAAATAAGTGCCTTTCTTTTCATGCTGAATATGGATGGACCTCAGACATTCACCTTTAATCTGATACCTTGTTTAGGTGGTGATCTTACGTAGCATGATTTTCACTGTAAAATGTCACAGTTTTAATTTTTAGTTTTTTTCATAAAAGTGAATTATTGGTGTTTTTCATTATTCACATGTATTTATTTATTTCAGAGGATGTATTTTATGGATAAGCACTTGGGGGATTCAGAGCTGAACCCTATTATATTGTCTAAGGATTGTGATGTTCAGGTCTCCATTGTAAGAAAAATACTTATCTTCCCAGCTTCTAGTGTCTTGTCATCCTCCTTATTTTCTGTCTTACTTTGGAATGACTAATATTGGAGTGTCATGGGCAAACATAAATTATTTTGCTTTTGAGTGGAGAAAATTAATGATGAAGCAGCTAATGGAAAGGTCCCTACCATGAAGAGGTTAGAGTTTAAACTCAGATGTGACACAGAAAGAGGAGAAAATAAACAAAAAAGATAGAAATGTGACTATAATTTTTATAAAGGATTATGCAATTAGCTGTCTGACATGCGTGCATTTTTGATTGCCAAGTGCATTAGACTGTTCCTTTAATGGAAGATTTTTGGAGAAAGGTTTTAGAAGTAATTTAAAGATGAGAGAATAAGGTCTGCAAATAGGGATTCAGAAGACATTCCATAAATGTTAGACAGCTGGAAAGAGCATGCAGATAAAATGGTAGAAGGAAATTAAAGCAGTGCTGAACTCATGTCCTTAGCACATAGAAGAAGACAAGGTCAAAGTTATGGGTTAAGGCTGAGTAATTTGGGTCACTGAATGTCAAGAACAAGGAATTTGAACTTGTCCTAACAGAAGGATGTAGTTATGGATGATGTAATTGTAGCATCACACAAACTGTGGAGTTGGCAATAAATTATATTAGTATGTTCTGAATCTGTTGACTGAGGTCACAAACGAAGGGAAACTATATGGCTCAGTTTTATCAAGCGGGTTTTCATCTATATAAAAAAATACGAGATAAAATTGTTCATGTTGATTTGTGATTGACAATCATCAGAAATTTTTGGCATCTTTTGATATTTTATTGCCTATTTTCTTCTCTTCATAAGCTCATTATGCTGATGGATATGAATCACTATTTCGTGCCCAGTGTACAAAATCAATAGCTAGAAAGTAAAACTGAACTAGCCATTTTTCTGTATTTTTCTCCTTTCTGCATTTTTAGTTGGGCCCAGTCTCTCAACACCTTTTTTTCTGCGTCAGTGAAAAAATCAGACAGCTTTTGCTAATAAATAAAAAATTATTGTGACCTATTGAGAATTACTAGTTAGATTTCTGACTTCTTCAGAATAGTTCATAAAGATCAAGATCTCCACCTTGTAGGTGTAAAATACCTCAGTGTTTTATCATGCAGTTGAGAGAATAAAATAAGTAAACTGTTATTTAACAGCTGTATAAGGCTTATTTGTTTTCTTCAGTTGCATCTCAAGCTTCGTCTAGGGAGAGCAAGTGCAAAATCAGATTTCTTTGCTACTTAGTAGTTGACTAATACACATCAGTGTATTTTCTTCAAGCGTAATTTATCTAATAAAGTTTAAATGTTTCTGGCTACTTTTAGAGCATTCCTAAGACACTCTGCAACAGTCATCTGTTTTACACATCTGAAAATTTGAATGCATTTTACCACTGGTATGCAGTACCTTGACAGCATTTTGGGATGCTGCTATTTTATGTCTGTGGGCGTGAGAAATGAAAATGCCAGTTTTATGACAACCTGATGCATTGATTCTACTCACATGAATATCATTAATGTCATACTCTGCCTTCTTGTCTTGTACCAAGTTGTTTTCATCAAAAAAATAATAGTGTAATTCAGAATGATTTTTATTTGAATCTTGCATGATCTTTTTTTTTCCTAAAATCCTAATAAAATCTGCAATGAGTGCTAAAGAATGAAGACTACTATTCAAAGGTATATATATGAGTGTAATGAAAGTTGTTTTCCATGAAGTATTAATGTTGAAACCATATACACACTAAGTAGATTAGAGTTTTGTTGACTGTTTATTTTGTAAAGATATGTAGATTTGCAGGCCCAAAAATGTGTCCACCAATATTTTTTAGGAAAATATGCAGGTCCAGGTCCATGTTATACTTTACGGTAGAACCTAGCTAGAAACACGAAAGTATTAAGCCAACAAGATCTAGTCACCTGGTAACTGGGGTACTCAGAAATAGGTTCTTGATCCTCTGTGTCCCAAGGAATGATTTAATCTTGGCATTATTCCCTTGTATAAAATGGCAGCACTACAAGGTACAACACTACATATACATGGCAACAAAAGACACAACCCCTTTTAGATCTCACAGCTGCATAGGAGACAAAGAATGTCAAAGGACCCAAGGGATACTGCAGCAAGGATTTAAAAATTTACTATTTAATTCATCTAAGAATAAACATCCTAGGTAAGCTAATGCTAAATATTCAGACTAGGAATATTTAAATCTTTTTTCTTTAAATCAGAAAACATAAAGGTGATTTTTTTTTAATTTATTTTATTTCATTTTGGACTGATGTTTTCTCCTTTTCAATGTAAAGTTCATTATTTTCGCTTTTTCATCCATTCTCTCCAGAATAAGAAAAATACATTGATAAAATCTCTTACAGGACACAATTCCCCCTTTTCAATGAGCTCTAGTTGAATATTTCCTTTAATAGTTATCATTATTATTATTATTATTATTATTATTATTAATGAATAAAACCAATCATTGATTAGAGTAGGTATGTTGGTAATTTGTTGCATTTTTAGTATTCTGTTACTTAAGAAATAAAGTTTTACATAAGAAGCTTCAGAATATCTTCATAGAATGTCTTTTGAGTTCCTAATTTTAGCAGTCTCTCATCTTCTAGGGCCTCATCAGCACTTTAAAACGTCTAATTTTCTTCAAGCATAGCAGAAATAACTAAAGCTGTGTCTAGTTGCATTTTGGTTCAGAACTTCCAATATACACAAGAGCAATTGACCAAATATTGCTAGATCATCTGAACACTTCGGGAAATTGCAAGCTAGTCTATCTTATAGCAATTTTCATTGACTAATTCTCATTAACTTTAGATCTTCAGAGTGTTCATCCAGTATTTTGTTGGTGAAGTTAATCTTGCATTTCCTAGGATTTTGCATTGATAAGAGATAAGAAAGAAAGAAGGTAGCATTCAGTTCAAAAGTGGGAATATTTTAAGGGATTTCAGTATACAGGATATCCATCTCTTTTTGAGGACTGATCCTTGGTGTAGCCTAGTCAGCTGAAACAAATGCCTTCTCTGTGGTTTCACTTTATAGTATATCCTTTTATTTTGAAAGCTGCTTTTGTGAAAGTAAAGAAAGTTTCAAACAACTTACTTGCAGTTCATGATTGCTCCTCAGCTGAGCACTTAAGCATGACTACAGTAAAATGACTATTCTAAACTTCACATCTTGAGTTCATATTTGTTTCTAGGTTGTGACTTAAGCATATTTATATCCAAGTAATTTAGCCATCTGCATATACTGTAAAAATACATACTTAAATTAGACTTAATGGCTTTTGTCTCTCATTGATTTTTCCACACATAATATATTGTGTAGTCTTCTTACATGTAGATGAAGAAAGCTATGAAAAAAAGTAACAATCATTACTGTATACAAATGAAATACCAAGAGTGGAAAACTTCATAATAGCTCAGTGTTAATATGAAACTACATTTTGAAAAAGAGAGAGTTTCTTTTTTTCAGAAAACATTCAGTGTCTGAGGTGTAACTGTTCAGTTATTTCCTAGAAGTTCTTCTTCTGAGAAGTGCTGGTATCTCTGAATAGGCCATTACAAGAACTGGCATGTCAATGTGTAAATATGCACATCATTAAGAAAATCCTATTTTAAATAAATGTCTATTTGAGACTACCAGATTTTGTGCAATTTTGTATTTCTTGGAACTAATGTTTAACTTTCTAATGTACCACGTTGCACTTAATTTGAAAGGACAGGTTTTGTGTTTTGCCTCATCATTCTTTTTTCAAAAGTGGTAATTCTGAAATTTGTCTTCTAATTCAAGTTAATAAAATAAACAGAAACTATCAGTCTCAAGATAATTTACAATTTGTGTATTCATATCCTCCTGTGCTTAGTCAGCGTCTGCCCTGATGTTATCCATGTAGCTGCAGGTTCCAGTTTCCTTTTTTGTGCCACACTGTAGTGGTGAAATTGAGCGTACTCTCAGGATTGAAGTTGTCTACTGTGGGAGCACTGAAATAGAACATGAAGAGGACCAGACTGCTCTGATAGATCAAAGAGCAGCATTGCACTGAAGAACGTACCCTGTGCTTTAACTTGCAAGTTCTTAGATGTTGTAGTATACAATATCATTTTAGTATATATGAAGATTCAATGCAATTTTAGAGGGCAAAGCATATTGTAAGAGGTAAATCTTTTAAATTTAGTTCCCATTTCAGCTTCAAATTTATATGCCCTTCCTTATTAGCAAGTGGACAATGAAAGACACTTGGTGATTTGGTGCTTGTCTAAAACTCAAACCTTCGGTTTCCTATTTGCTATGAGTTTGTTCATGGTCTAAGGAAAAGTGCTGTGAAGCTAGATTCAGACAAAGATTTAGGATCCTGTGTGTAGGCAACGCAGTACCTATTTTTTCCAGCATGCAGGCTGAGACCAGAATTTGAGAGATATGGGGCCATCTTATATTTTGGATGGGATAACTTCAGGAAAATATTGCTGAAGCCTTGGCACTGGGGGAAAAAAAAAAAAGACGACTCATAAGGCAGGGAAGAAAGTGTAACTATGTAACCTGGGTTTGGATACTTCAGAGTTGGTGGGAGAAAACAGAATTCCAGTTTCCCCTCTGAGAGTTGTTTCTACATTTTACATGAAACGGTCATCACAAAATGAACAATTTTCAGAGCAGGAATAGAGCTGTGCCTTCCAGCGGAACGCCTACTAGACTACAAAATCTACTTACTTTTGTCCATGTGCATATTCTGTCTAGTCCTGTAAAGTTGCATGTTGTTGCACAAAGCTCATACTTCACAAAAAAACCATGAATAGTTTGTTACTAACACTTGCCTGATCTCAGGGCTTGAGGTAATCCTCTAGAAGGTAGGAGAGATTGCTTTCAATCTTGGTTGATACAATAGGTTATTATAATAAAGTGAGTGCACTATCTTCCAGCTCCTTGAAAGGAAAGGGAACCTCTTAAACCTTGATTTTAAAGAAAGCAGTTGCTATTCCATATCAGCAGGAGCCCTATCCTTTCTCCGATTACTCTGATTGTGAAATAAAAAGCAATGCTGTAATGTGGATACTTCTTTCTCTGACAAATAGTTGCTGCAGATCTAGGTTTTCAATTTTTCTTGCTTCTGCTTAAACAGGGATAGCATAGGAACCTCAGTGGTGCAGATAGGAATTGAATTCTTGTAAAGAGGTGCTGCAAGAGCAAGAGGTCTAGAGGGACAAATGGGTTTCCTAAGGTTTTGAGAAGAAAAGGTTGTGGGAAGGATCAGAGAATTCAGATGGGTGTAAGAAATGTAATTTAGTTTTGAGTGCTAGGAGAAGGGGAAAATTGGATGATGAAGGAGGGAGAGCAGCCTTGCTCTGGCTATGCTCCCGACCAATTCCCTGAACTTTTATTGTGCCACAGTTAAGGTGGGATCAGGGAAGCCAAATCTGTGATGTTCTGAGTCTCCTCCTAAGGTCCAAAACCTGCAAAAGCTGAGTGCTGTGTGAACTTGAAACACAAACTGTTCTTTAGTACCGGAATAAGTTACTCCTTTCCCCCTTGATGTTGGGTAAGCAAGCAGCTGGCTCACCTGAGATGCTGCCTACTTTGTGAATTGCTTTCCTCCAGCTTTCCAGCTAGTTCCCAGTGTGTATGACCTTACTGAAAGTGCTCCTTAGTGACCTGTTCTGCCACCTGTAAAACAGAGACTCTTAGAACCTCCAAACTGAGAAAAGTAAATACAATGAGGTTTTGAAAGAATGAGAAATACTAATGAATGAGGGTACATACGAGTATCAGAGAGAAATAACTTCTTTTCTTTTTTAGGAGGGGAAGATGGGTTTGTAGTACATGTGGAATTAAATTTTAAATTAGGAAAGTGTAAAAAAAACACATTTCAACTTACTCTAGTTTCTTTCCTTTGTTTTTTCCAATAACAGTTCAGAAAAATTGGAAGACTTTTTGAAAGTGGGTTAAATCTGCGTCGTTCCTGAGAGCGTTTTGGCTGAAAACTGTTAGAGGGCAGCTTGCAGAGGATCACCCCAATAGCCTACCCTGATAGTTTCTTCATGGGAATACATATATTTTGAACACCAGCAGTAAACTGCTGAGTCTGGCTTGCATGTCTCTGCACTCTGCACAGAGGGAGAGTGACCTGTGCCTTTCAAGAGCAGCTGTGTCTGCTAATAGGCTTGCAGGACCTGGTGCAATGGATTTTTCTTATGTCATGTGATACCGTTCTCTGTGGGGCTCCTATACACAGATAGTTGGATCAATTAAGAAATCAGTCTGTGTCTTATCCAGAAGTGGTACTAAGAAGGTATGACCGTCTTGGGCAAAACATGTGCAAAACCATCAGTCCACAAAATACCAAGTTAATTATTCTGCCTACTATAATTGCTCTCAAATATGCTTTCATAATGGAAATGTTTTAAAGTGCATTGCTAGTTTTTTTTCGAACAGCAGTATTCCAGCTCCTGTAAGAGAGTTGTATATTGGTGGCCTTTTAATTTTTTCCTTTCCTCTTTTTGTGGGAAGGAAGAATTAATGTCATAGTCATTATATGGATCTTATGTACCAAAATATATGGAGCACAGATTGAATACAGAGTGTCCTAATATTTCATACAATAGTCTCATTAAACTTCTTCTGTTCTGCTTTTGGCCACAGTCATTACGATTTTGTGCTTATCAAGTTGTACCTTGCTCAGAGCGTAAAGAAAGGAGTTGGAGTGCTTTGTTTGTGTCTTTTATGCCAGTAATGTTTCTTTTTCATATTGAACCTTTTTATATTGTTGAAGGAAAACAAGCAACACCTTTATATCCTGAATATCTGTCTTCTTTACCCCCTCTGACCTTTTTGTCAGACAAAAAGTTCAGGGCTGTAAGTGTGATGTGAAGCATTTTGTGTCAATTCTTCTTCTTTTACCCTTGCTCTTTAGAGCATTCTGAAGAATTCTTTATGCCATACCCTGTGATCATTATTAGTGTTAGAGGCCAGGCAGAGTATTTTAATGCATCCAGGCTGACAGGTCAAGGTCACATCACTGGAGATGTGATGCCTGATAGGTAATCATTCTGAACTTATAAGTGGGAAAATACTCTGTTTCATAGCTATAGCATGTCGCCACCTAGCTTTACTTATGTTCCCACCTAGCTTTACTTATGTTCCCTTTTTCTTCTTTAAAATTTTGTATTTCAAAAGTCCTAGGTAATTCACGGGACATTTTCTATTCAGATTAAGTGTCTTCATATCCATTATCTGTCTGCTTTTTTATCTTACGCTAACAGCCACCCTTCAGTCTTTTAACTGATTTGGCTGATTTTGTCAGTCCTGAGTTCAGCTCATTCTCCCTTTAAAGAGACTGCACCCAATGCAGTTATTACTATATGAGGATTAAATTACGGATATGTTGAGGCTGCTTTTCTGAACGGCCTTTGGAGGAATGGAGGAGGAATGCGTACAGGCTACTACGAAAGAAACCACTGTTGTCTCAGACCACTTCTATGGTAATAGCTGCCTCAGCCAGCTCAGGTTGGATTTATGTGGGGAGTCATCCTTTCTGGTATTCTAAAAAGCCAAAAACCTTGGACTTTTTTTTTTTTCATACAGTTAAATTCTTGGATAGAACTTGCGAGAGCTGGCTCTGCTCTGTCCTTAATCGCTGCAATATAGTGACAGTCTATTCAGATCACCATTTATATCCTGTGCCAGATCAGCATTTTTGTAGAATGATCTCAGCTTAATATTCAAATAAGTTTAAGATGATCAGAATTATGAGGATTGCAATATCCTATTATCTATTTTTAATTATGGATTATTGTCTTAATAGAAGACGACCACTACACATAGAAAAAAACCCCACAAATGTGATTGGAGGACAGAGTTATATAATAAAATCTAATTCCAAACTCAAATTTTTGTCTAATTTGAGAAGACTAAAATTTGAGGGATTAATTTTTCCATTGAATTTTCCAACAAGTTTGTTTCCAACAAATTTGAAATAGTATGTTCACATCTATTTTACATTATATTGTATTGTGTTATAAATTAATGGTGAAGATTTGTTTTTTTAACGAAGGTAATTAAACCAAGACTGGGCTTACAAAATGCACTAGGCAGATATTAAAAAATGGTGGCTTAATCATATATAGCATTTCTATATTTGGGGGTTCTAGAGGATTTGCCTCCTTTCCTCTTGTCTGTTTTAATTGTTACATAACTTTTGTGGTTTGCCCTACAGACTTCAAGGTCAGCTGGAAAGCAGACAAATCCTTTCTTTACTTCCTTGCTTTTCTAAGATTATGTAAACAGACTTTCAGAAAATACACACCCTTTTCCTCCTTCTCACTCCAAGGAGCTAACAGTTCAGCGGGTCAGTTCTGGGAGAATATTTCAAAGATGACTAATAACTGGCTGTCTTTTAGAAAAATAGGTGAATTAGTGCAGTCAGAGCTTACACAAACCACTTCACTGCTTTGATCAAGGAAATTTCTCAGCCCTTCTCCCCAGTATGTAAAAAGAGGCAGGGCCTTAATTCTGTACACTTGTGGGCTTCTCAGCTGAAATCTGAGCCTTGGAAAAATTAGTAAGACTGTTCTATGGCTGCAAATTTAGTTGAGAAACTTAGAATTACTTCAGTATGTATTAGACATAGAAATATTTTACTTTATAAATGGAATAATCTAGTTTTCTTTCTGTAGACTTTGATTTAGCACCAAATGGGGAAGGAGTGTTTAGTTCTTTCTGAGAGTCCCTAAGAATCAACATTTCATCCCCAGTTCACCTACTCATGCTATCAAAAGGTGATTTTTCCAGTGTTTAGAATGGGAAATGATGATGTTAATGTTTGCAGCCATGTAACACTGAGTGAGGCACTAAAGTTTAACACACAATGTAAAAAAAAAAAGTTTATCAGGTTACACAGCTGGACAAAACAAAAATAAACTGTAAATAAAAAATAAACATATTAATCTGGTTGATCTCTTTAGTTTAATGAAAGTAGAAGTATTCAATGAAAATTATTTTTAACAGCTGGTAGCCCAGATTTTTGAGGTGTGAAGCCCAACAAATAGATTAGTCCTACATATTCACTTCTAGATATAAGGATGCAGTCAAAAATATACAGCACAAATAGGTTACACAGGTAGTTCAGCTGCAGCCCATTTAAGGACCAGAACAAACCAAGTTATTTAGAAATTACAGTTTAAAGGATTTTTCTGTTATGGAAGATTTGGCCAAGATTTACTCTTCAGGAATGTTACATTCAAGGACAGCTTTTCAAATGCCTGCATTTGATTCTGCTTCAGAATTTGTATCAAATCTTGCACATACCAAACCAGTCAAAAAATATATATTTTTAGGTAAGAACCTGTCACAACTAAAGACAGAAACAATTCTGTAGGTTTTGAGTTAATTTAAAAGTTGCGTAATAATCTACATTCCCTCTTATCAGTAAGATAAAATCATTTTTTTTATTTTTTTCTATTAAACAGCCACATTATTGTGTTGACTCTCATTATTTGATTATGTTAATCAGAAATCTACATACACATTTTGAAAAACTGTGTTTTGTGCCAAAGGGAAATTCTTTCTTCTTATAAGCAATCAGATTTTTTCCCCCCACTTGTAATCTTAACAAAGAACAATGAATTAATTCAGCACATGGCTGATTTGAATTTATGACCGGAATTCTGAGGACAACAGAAGATATGAGGCATCCTCATCTAAATATGATATTAATTAAGGTATCAGTCTGACAGAGGCCATAGGAAGAAAATCATATGTGTGGGAAAAGCATTCTCCAATGGAGAGGACAAATTTACACCTTACTCCTCTATGTTTTATTTTTTTGGTAGGGTCAGAAGTAGTTAAACTGATGTAAAATAGCTATGTGTTGTAGCTATCTGTTGGGTACAAAATACTTAAAATATATGTGACATCACATGATTGTACTAAGCTAAGCAAGCCTTATCCTTATGGAGACCTGTGGTGAAAACATTGGTGTATAAGGCCCAATAAAAGAATCATTGGATGTTTTAATCTCTGCTGAGGCAGAGCAAAGCTAAGATTGCAATTAAATGTATTACTGGCCTTCAGCAACCACAGTTCAACAACACCTAATGTCTTAGCTAATGATGATATAAAATACTAAGACTTGTTTTGTTCCCTATTTCCAGCTTAAATTGTCACCATCGATGGAAGTCTCTTCCAATTATATATCATGGAATTGAACAAGTGTTATGTGTATACATCATGAAGTTGTAGCTTGCCAGGGAAAACACATCATACGTTGCCTTGTTTCACTTGGGCATTGTTACTGAAAACGATTGAAGTTTTGTTGGAAAAATAAAAAATTAGGCTGGGAGCTTTCTTTGTATTCCTTTTTCTGTTCATTTTACCTGTCTGCTTCTGCTTTTCAAGAGGAAACTTTAGCTTTCCATGGCCATAACACAGTTTTTGTATGTCCTTTAGGTAGTAACAAGCGTTAAAGGAATACAGATCAGCATTCTGCTATAAAGATAGCTAGATATACATTGTATTCCAACACTGTATTTTGAGACTTGGTATTTTTAACTAAAAAAAACAACAACAAACAACAAAAAATAAACCGCCACCTTGATTAAGGGAGTCTCCTCTTCATGCTTATTTGGCTTTTAGAAACAGTTGCTTCTTACAAGAACCACTGAAAAATGAGCATTAAAAAAACCCAACCACAACAGCTAAAGCAGCCTTTGCCCCAGTCACAGGATATCTGCCAAATATTTAGAAAAGTAAGATCAATAAAAGGTGGGAAACAGACATTATAAAAAAGATATTTCCATTTTCTTAATATATTTAATGGGATGGAGACTTCTAAGACTGAGAGATAATTTTGAAATACTCTACCATACTTTTGGTAAGATTCAACTGTTACTTCAGATAAGGCATAGTATTTTGTTGTTACATGTACTCTGCTACTGATTGGCAATTTTTCCAAACACCAACTTAGATTTACCAATACCTTAAAATTTCATATTCTCTTCCACAGTATTTTGTCATATTTCTTTTTATATTAAACATATATTTATTGATGAAAGTTTTATATGGAATCATTGTCAAGCTTGGCATTTTTTTCCAGAGGATTTACTACTAATAATGCAGAACAAGAGCTCTACTCTAAACATCTCAAAAAGTTGCCTCAATTCCATAACTCACAGTTCAGAAAAAAAACTTCCATATTGGAAAAACACAGAGATGGTGTTTAAAAAAGAAACCCCAAGATGTTATGTGAATATTGGCAACCTGTTACATGTAGTATGTAGTCTTTCTAGCAATTTGTTTCACTTTGGGAATACAGTACCTTCAGCATAATATTCTTAAAATCTTAATCCCTCCCCCACCCCCCTTTTTTAATAGATAAGAGACTTAGCAGTGGTCTGTGTTACCATTGTTTGGATAAATCATATACTTGATTCCTTTCTTAAACAAAATTTTATCCATAAACAGGGAATTGAGCTTAAGTAACTGCTGTCTTGCAGAAAAAAATTTACTTGCTCTTGTTTCGTAACTTGGTTTTCTTTCATTCTTTTAATACATGTAAATATATTTTATTGTTTTCTGTATGATTTTGTCAAATGGTCTTTCAGGTTGTTTCTATCTGGTTATATTGCAAAAGCCATTCAAACTTCCCTTGCATGTTCAAATAAGTTTTATTTGGAGCCATGTATATTCTTTGGTTGGGTTATTCTCAGTACAAAAAGTGCAAACCCCTTTTTCTTGATTGTTGTTAGCTGCTGGAATGTAAACTAACGTCCATATAGTTATTAAATATGTTTAAATTAAAAAACATAAATAAATCTGTGTATCTGTTGCTATGATTTTCAGGTGTCCATATCTGTCCTTAAATTTGGAGTCAACCATCTATAAAAGTTAACTATTCATAAACTTTTGAACGGGTCTAACACTGAGCACACTTCTCAATTCTGTATTAAATTATAGGGTTTTTTTAGAGTCATATCTAAAACTGAATTAAGAGTTTCTTTTGTAATTAACCTGAGCTCGGAATATTTGCTGTGCATTGTGTTTTAATGTCAGATGATGTGAGAACTCGTGTCTTTAACAAAAGCAAATTGTTTACTCATTCAAGGATTCTGTTCAGGGCTCTGTATCTGAATGAATTCCAAATCAGCAGTTCTATTGAGTTGCATGGAAATCAATGCCTTTTATGTTAGATGAATGGTCATGTTCAACCCCACGCCCTCCCCTCCCCCTTCTCCCCCTTCCTTTATTTTTTCTTTCTGGCCCATCGCCTTAGATGCCATCACCCAAAAGCTGTTAGTCCCAAACGAGATTCTGTTTAGTGGCTATCAGCCACTTCCAGCTTCCAGCTTTTCACTGCATATAAATGACTGTGTTAAGAATTGGAGATGTGATGTGGAGATATAAATGTGAACTGTGAAAGAAAAAAATGTCCAAATGTGTAAAGGAATGATTTAAAATGAGGCACGTAAGAGGGTGATTAGCAGAACTTTTTTCTATTTACAAGTATAGGAATGCTACTCATTGGAAAACTTTTTTTTTTTTTTTTTTATTTTTTAATGTGACATGTTTAGTATCCAGTAGGGAGATGTCCTCCCTTTAGAAATGCATACCTTTCCTTTTATTAATAATGTGCCTTTATATGAGCCTGTTTTAACTGCATTGGACAAAGCCTATAACAGTTCCATCATGCATGTATTGGAGGGCAAGGACATAGTTAATGTTTCAATTTATTTTATGTTTTTTTTCAGGAGACAGGCTATGTGTCTTTCACCTAATGTCAAGAGTCCTCATTTTTCAATGTTTGCCACTTATTGGAATCCTTTCAGTGCTCCTGTGAGCCCTACAAGAACACAGTGAAATCCTCTAAAGCATTTGCTTTGTGGCCAAACACTGGCATTCAGAAGGAACTAAGCAGTTGCATAGGACATCCCCAAATGGCAAACAATGCCTGTGTAACTTCCACTTCAAACAACATTGCAAAGCATTAGATAAATATTACTTTTGCATTATGTGACAGTAAGATGGCTTGGTGTTAACATTACAATTTCTACAGTTTCGGTGGTGTTTCCCCCTGTTCTTCATGCAGACTACTTGTGTTAATGGTAACACATTGTGTTTAGCAATGGGCTTACCGAGTATCTAGCTGGGACCTTCTGGGTGCACTCCAAGTTTTAATCATAGGAATAATTGTGTGAAGTGATTCTTCTTGCAAACGATAGTTGCTTCATCTTGGTGTACAAAGAAGAGTCTTCATACTTGAGCACAGGCATTCCGAGACCTCTAGATATAACTCTATGATGAACGTTTACATTTTTCTAAGGAAAAAATTCAACAAAATGCTAGGCTTCATTGTCTTTTAAGGGTTGTTCTGACATGTCTGCTGATTTTAGTTTATGATACTGTTAAGGACCTGTTTATCTGAAAATAAACAGATACCTGTGCTAGTGGCACCATTGCCTGTTGCACCTCCATATAACTCAGAGTATCTACTCCATTTCTTGGCAGTTTACAATTCCTTCTTTCTGCTGGTAGGCTAAGATCTCTTCCCTGCACTGCTTGAACATGGGTGGTTCTCAAATGGATGCTTAGCCCTGTGTGTAAAAATCAGCACTGCATCCTTCTCTTTAAATCCCGAAAATCTCTTGCCTGGACAAAGTACTTTGGATTTCAGGAGTATCAGAAAGGGCTACAATCCTGGCCTAGGGATTCCACTGATGATGTAACTAACCTTCTCCTCCTCTGTCTATCCCCTCTTATAAAATCTTGCACTCTTCTTTATCTAGTGTGTCACTGCTCCCCTGGAAACTCTTCACCAACTTCACCTTTGTTCTTATATGTGAAATGTGAACCTTCGTTCTCATCTTTAAAGTCAGGTGCTGTTCCTCAGTGCATCTAATTTGTATTAAAGGCCCTTTGCTCTGCCCAGTCTTCTTTTCTCTGTGCTCCAATTGTTCTCTTCACCCCCAACCCTCTTTCTGCTCTGCCTTTGATAGTCCCACTCTACAATGTAGCAATGGCAGCCTCCTTCCTGTGTGTCAAGCACTCTTCCTCTTTAAACTCACTTTTTTCATTTTACTTCTTACTTCTTAGTGTAATGCACTTACACTGTGTCTGCCTGACCCAACTCATACCTCATTATCCCTTAGGCAATTGCAGATGCCTCAGTCCCAAGTGTTTTAAAATCATGAATAAGTGCATTAGACATCATTAAACTGGTTTTAAATAGTGATTTATAGGCACAGAGAGAGACATAAATAAGTTTAAAGAGCCCTACACTGGCTTTAAGAATGGAACTAGATTTACTGGTGGGATGAGAGCTTAGCCAAGTGTTAGCCTCTACATCAATACTACATAGCTTAGCATGTACACAGCACATCACCTGGGATTAGCTATCCGGCTTTCCTCTTCCTGCAATAGATCATGCTTGATTTGGCCATAAAGACCATCATCAAAAAAATCACTTTCAGTTGACAGTAAGCCTGTTTTCTTTAGGACAAAAAAATTGCTACTGTAGAATGTGAGCTCCCATGTTACAGGAAGTTCTACAACTTTTGTATGCACACAGTAAATCAGATTTTCATTCAAAGTCTTCCTAGACATGAGGCTCCTGGTAAGGCTTTAACTCGTCATACTAGCATAGGCAAACTCAGAACTTTCTTTGTTTAGGGTAGCTAACATATAACAGGGGGGGAAATAGAACAAATAAAACGTGCGTTATGGATATATAATTGTTTTGTTATGCCCAGGTACTCTGGAGCAGGGTATTTTTGAGTTTTGCAAAACACCATGCAATTAGAGTGCTGATTATTAACAAGAAAAAGACCGGACAGAAACTGAAATTCACTATTAACACAGCCTTTCTCACCCCCCACCCCCCCACACCCCACTCCACCCCTCACCCCCCCAGTCCTGCTGGGTGTCAGAACACTTCAGGCAAATTTGCAGTTGTTTCTTTTTGGGTCAGTGTTGCTCTGTGGTTGTGCTAATTCCTTACAGCCTTCTTAATCACATCCTATTGCTCAGAGGTTGAATACCATGTGATTAATATAAACCACAAAAATCTGAAATCAGGTGCAATCTTTTGCCAGTGTTCCTACCTCAGTTAGAATTTCTGTTAATTTTGCTGCCTCAATGCCAACAAACATTTCTGACAATTTTTAAAAACTCCACAGGCCAATACTATAATTCTTGCTAAATTGTCATATGAATGACATGAATACAAAAGGTGTGAAGCATATATCATCCAAGATAAGTGATGAGCTAGAAACCACTTATTATGGTCTTGCGTGTGTGTCTTTCTCTCTCTGTGTGTGTATATGTATTTTAAAACCACACAGAGCTGTGTATGTGTAAGTATGTGGCTGCTGTTTACCTAGTAGATCAAAGCAGCACCAACAGACCATAAACTGTTGAAAAGTGTGTATTTAAGATTTTTTTTAAAAAAGAATAAAATTGCCCATTTACAGCTTAATGGTTCCTTTCAAACCATTGCACAGAACTTTGACATGAGGATTTACAGGTTGCTATATAAATCTTTCTCTTATAGGTAATTATGTGGTTTTTCATGTTAAACATTATAACAAAACTACTGTGTACATGCTGATTTCTAAATGTTACTGCTCTTGATCTTTCCCACATAAATGAGTAGATAATGGAGAAGACTACTTTAAAAATTATTCACTGAAAAACATTTCTTTATGTGAGCTGCCAAAGTCACAATACATGTGCTTCGAATTAGTCATGCTGGAAATCATATCAGATTTTTAATGTTAAATAAAAAAATTGGTAGCATCCATATTTTTAAATGGATTTTTGACAAACATAAAAATTATTTCAATCACTTCAGTTAAACTATGTTGAGATTTTACCAGGGTAAATCTGGTGGTTTGCATTTTGACCTTTGGAAACAAAGAAGTGCTTTGACATTCTTGAAAGATTTCCTAGAGAGTTTACAATCTTCATAATGGATATTCAGAGGTTATTGAAAACACTGTGCATTATATGTGCATTTCGAGTGGGTTTTAATCTGCTACAGTCTTTCTGTGATTAACTTCTGAAAAACCTTTAAAGTAGGGGACTCAGGACATAAGCCCTCAAGAGGTGTATTCTGTCAAACACAAGCATTGCAAGGGGTTTTACTGTATTTTGAATCATTGTCATGGAACCCACTGTCAAGTGAATAAGGAAGAGGATTTTCATTTCTAAATTTGATATTAAATAATGATGAAAGTGTCAATCTTGCTGTAGTTTTCAGTTCACAAAAGCACCCCAAAGCCAGAAGGGTTCTGATACAATTACTTTTTCTGCACCGGGTTTGGAAAAATATCTTTCCTGTCTTCTGATAGTCAATTCCTCTCATTCCCATCAACTAGAGAATGATGAGTTTAAAAATTCCTGTTAGTGCTCGTACAGACAATATATGTTATATGCTGAGGAGTCCCCTTTTGTAGGTAGGAATCATAATTTTCATGGCAGTCTTCTAGAGCTTCCTCATGGGTTTCATTACTGTATAGGAATACATCTGAAGAAGGAAATGTTTTATCATTTACTCTTCTAACTCCTGTTGCTAGAAGTCTGAAATAATTCAGTATAGTTCATTTAAACATCTAATTTTGGTTTTAACAGTATAGCTTTTGGTTTTATGCAGCATCAATGCATTTTGCTGAATGGTGCACAGAACTACTTACTAGTCAGCTGAAAAAAGAAATAAAAGAGACTGTCTTTATGCATCTTTCCTCTACCACTCTTCTAAGAACTATAATAGTTCCAGGTAATTTCAGTGCTTACGAATAAAGTTCCCAACCATGTCTTTAGGTAATGATTTTCAGAAATATCTAACTTAAGGGAGTTTAGGTTTGTTCAACTGCCTTGAATAACCATATAAGGTCCTTTTATAAATTATACCAAGATCAAGCAATGTGTTTCTAGCTAAGACATCCCCCAACACTTGCCTAATAATAACTATTTTGCTTTCAAATTCTGACAATTAAAATGTTACAATAAAACCAGTATGAAAGCACAACTAATAAGAAAGATTGAATATATCCCATATAAATATGAAGTAGTGTTTCCTACTTGAAAGTGACAATTGTATTTTGTTCATGTGAATATTTTAAAATTGAATAGACTTTGGAAAAAAAAAATTAAGAAAATGTTTGCTTTTTGAGGGAAATTAACACTTTACTGTAGTGATAGAGAGGAAGCTCTACACAGATGCAAAGTATTTTCATTTTACCAATTTCACTCCACTCATATGTGCCTAAATACACCAGTGGTTAAGTATCAGTATGCATCATATGTCAGATCTTGGACGAAAAGACAACAGTCGGGATGATTATCGAATGTTGTAAATTCTGGGATAGATCCAAGTATTTAACCGGTGGTAGGTTTCTCTGTTGAGTAGTTCAGCAACTAAAGGAAGGAAATGCAATTGCAAAGGCATCTGGATAAATTTTTTTAAGAGATATGTTTGATAGGCGTACTAAGTGGTTAAACATGTCACCCAAAGAACTACAGTGTAGGTGTTTTATTTACCTCTGCAGCATTTCATGGTTACAGGTTCACATACATAGCTGGGTGGTTTGAACTTTATCACTGTGAATAAAAGGAATGTTACTGACTCAGGAGAAAAGAGTATCCATCCAACTATTAATTTAATGTATATGGCTCCTTGCTTGGAAACAGTGTGCAAAAGCTAAAGTGAATATACTGCGTGGACTGCTCTGGACTTCCCGGGCTGTATGACCTACCTCATATGAAATACCCTTTTCTTCACTGACACGTGTGTATAAAAGGCCTTTCCACCGAATACAGAAACTGTTGCACTGCATCTTTGGTGTTTAAAACCAGAGAAGTTAGTCTTGCAGCTACAGTACATAAAAGCATTAAGTTTTCCTGTTTCAGTGTACCAGAAGTTAAAATAAACGGAATGAACAGAAGCAAAGTTTGACGGTGTTCATAGATAAATGCAGTTGCATGTCCTACATACTTGTGAGATTTAAATTGGATTAATCTCTTTGTATGCAGTAATAGCTAATGTTATCTCATGATACTTTGTTGATTTTCTTTTATGTGGTTTGGTATCAGAAAATGTTAGCTTTAAATCTCAGATACCTGATACTGATCTAAAGTTATTTTCAGGTTCTATTCTGACATTTGACCTTGAGACTAAGACTGTAGTTAAGTTCTGAAGTGTTAGGTGCATGAAAATAATTCTTAATATTACCATTACTTATCTTCATGCTACAGTTTCTTTGATATTAATGCATTGCAAGAGAAAAAACAGGATTTTTAACCACTGACAAAAGATTGGTTTTGTAATACAGAGGAACTAAGAATGGGCATCAGAGCTTCTTGAACTGGAGGGTGAGAACTATGCACTCTGGTGTGTGAAATTCAGGGGGGACTGAGGACAGAAGTTTGGGCATCTCATCATCTCTGATGCTTGCTGAAAGGAATCTTTGATTTATACCAGAAAATTCTAAATGAATATGATTTACTCAAAATTATTAATTTAAAGACTATTAACCCACAGTTGAAGAGTGTTCAAATATTTCTTGTATTGAAGTTAATGTATTTTCTTTTTTTCCTGTAATGTTGTGGTCCTGCTGGTGGTTTTTATTTATTGCAGACTAGCCAGATAGTATATGTGCATTTTTGAGGCTTCAGAATGCAAATATTGAGAATTTTTTTCTAATCTTTCCCTTGAAATTTATAAAACAAAGTAAAAATTAGAAAGAGTTTTCAACTAATGCTTCCAGATCAAAGTGTTTAACCTGCATTTTTTTGTTAGTTTCTGTGGCTTTAATGTATATTTCTTTATTTGAACATGGAAAACAACTGAAAGGCGTTTTTTTTTTTTTGGTGTTTTTTTTTTTTTTTTTTTTTTTTGGGGGGGGGTGTGTGTGTTGATGCTTGACCAGTCTTCACTTTGGTTTGCTTTTAAGGAGATGGGGTATTATTGAAAAAGAAATCAGAGTTTGGCAAACATACAGGCTGTAGAACTGGCAGGGCCAACCCCACCGATTCCAAGGTTCAGAGAGCGTGAAAGCTCATCTTTACAGACAGCTGCTATGGGAACATCTTCCTGTGGTTCTGCAACAGAAACTTTGGCTAGTTTTATTATTCACAGGAAGAAAATTTAATCTTATGAAATAAATAGAAGCTCTTTCGGAAAGAACATTTCAAAAATCAAAATTATATTCTATCCTAGACATTATTTTAAAAAAGTTTTATCAGTGCTAGTGCACCTAATCTAGTAGGTAAGGAATACATATGGTGGTGGGTTTTTTTCTTGTGTGGACAGAATGAACTAAGTAAAACATTATCTCATGTATTCCCCACCAGCTGTGCTCATTGCAGCTTTGCAGTTTGTACTTCAAAAACTGGTGGAACAGATGAATTGTAACGGGGTTATAATCAGAGCAGTGCGAAAAATCAAGTGGTTCTCCTTACTGGGGTGTTTCAGCCTAGGTTTTGCATGGCTGTTTGAAAGACAGTCTCATCTTTTATTCTTTCGTTACCTCTATAGGTCTTGAATGTATGTGTATGTATGTATTGGTCTTACTTATTGCTGCTCATATATGCGAAGTCTGTTTTTCAGCAAAATGCTGTCACAAAGCTCTTGGTTGAACAGTAGTGAGGGAAGATTGTAGTCTTGAGGTTTTAATGCTTAATTTGAAGCTCCAGCTGTGCAGGAAGGTGTCAGCTTTTCCTGATCTAGTTTTGATGATAAAGCAGGAGGGAGAGGTGGCTAGTATTCAGTGTCTTCCATGTGGGAAATAACTGTGATCTCTTATGTCTTCTCATTAGAAATTCTATAAAAGCCATTTTAAACGATCAGGACACATCCCTTCATTATGGTACACCTACTCCTATCAGGACCTTCTGCTGTGATTTAAACACCATATGTTCATATATACTTGTTCTAAAATTTGCCTGAATTATCCAAGATTAAAAATGGGAATTAAAAGCAACCAGCTTCTGTTAGGTATCCTCCAGATCCGAGGAGCTCTATACAATAATCCAGTACTTGACATCCTCATTGATATTTACATCCCATATAGTCCAGGCTGGCATTGCATCAGTAGTTAACACAATAACAGGATTATCGTATGTGTTAACAACTTGAAACAACTGGAATTAAGAAAGGCAAACTCATTCAGCTAAGGTAGATAACAGAATCGGCAAATTAATACTATTCTACTGTACATCTCATAGGAAGCTGGTGCTTTAGTGATGCTCCATGTACCTGTGTTGTACCTGTTCATTGTGTTGTGTTATGTGCAGAATCACTTTCTTCTGTAGCTTCTGCATCATAAACCTTCTTTAATTTGATGTGAACAATAGTTTAATGTTCCCCTAATTACCTTTTCTTTCAGCTCTAGATCTGGACATGTGAGTGGAAACACTGAACTTCCAGAAGCCAGCAGCAACAGTGGGGGAGGCTTTTTAATGAGACACAATTTAAGATTGACTGTTTGGAGTACATTAAATAAATAATTTCTAGTTCTCCCTCTAGACTAAAGTTTTTAGGAGTGAACTGGTGAGATTCTTTCATAATAAGCAGTAACAACTTCAAGCAATTTAAGTTACTTCAGCAAAAGAAACAAATATAACATGGTTCATCCTCTTTGGCTTCTTGGCAATTGCACTGTATATTATTTTGGCCCAGATACTTCATTGTTCATTCGCTTCTTGAAGTAGCTTAATAATTATGTGTTGATAATAGCAGAGAGCATTAACACTTCTCTGACTTCTTTTTTTACTGATCATTGTTCCTGCCTTAGAAGACACTTTGCTTTTAGCTATTGTGCACATGCGTTATGGTCGTGTAGAAAAAGTTCATTGTTCTTAATGGGAAGCAGAGGGCTTTTTATCCTTGATACTGACACTAGATCTTGGCCTGAAGAAATTTTGTATACTAACAGAGAGGAAGAATAGGAAAGGACAAATAGAATTGGTGGCTGTCTTCTGTGTTTTGTATTGTCTTTTTACTTAATGAATAGGTATGCTTCATTTTTTGCTGTAGAATTCCTTCCACTAGCATCTTTTTCAAAATCAAATTTGAGTCTTAAACATGATGAAAATAATCTCTAGGATGTATGTAGTACTACAATGTACGTAGTGTGTTTGATGCCTGTTCAAACCAATAAGAATATCTTTGTTTTAGGAAAGCTGAACATGCAAAACTTTTGAAGATAGTTTTGAGGAAAACTATTCTTCAGTAAATTCAACCCTAAGTCCTAGTGCAATGACTGACAGTACTGACTGTTACAGATCTCCTCAGGGCAAATTTATTGTTAACACACTGCTCTGCTGATTTCTGACTTATGCAACTTGAATTACAGAATTATTCTAATGTTTTAATGTTTGTAATGTTTCCTAGTTAATATGTCTCACAGATTGCTAACAGGAGACACCCTAAAATTACTATTTTTCACACTGTACATTTTAAAAGAGGACTGCATTAAATGTATGACTTTCTGAAAGGAGTACAACAAACAACACTCCCTCCTGAAAAAAAACACACACCCTCACAAAAAACATCCAGAAAAGTTACTTTTCCTTTTCAGACTCTCTTTATTCACATCCTCTCACGTCTTCTTCCCTTAATTCTGTTTCTCTGAGGATGAGGAAATTGAAACAGAGACGTAAGTGACTTGTTGAAGTTCACAAAAAGGGTTGATTGCAAAATCAAGATATAAATCTCTGAGGCCTGCTTCTTACTCCGGACCCTCAAGTATTAAACCATAAATAACACACAGCACTGAATTTGGTATCTGAGAGTTCGATCTCCTCACCAAAAGAAGGGCTGTGGACTCTCAGGAGAACACACTGCTGAGCTTTTATTCCCTGCAAGGGAAAGGCAACTTCAAATTCATGCCGAAAACGTAAAGGCACAGTTCAGTCAGATGCTGTTCAAAACTTTTCAAACTATTGCAGCTGATAAATACATCTTCCTTTTTCTTTCTCTGACCACATCGTTACCTGGCAGAATTAAAGAGTCCTAAACAATAGGCCAGCATAGGAACAGCTGTCACTCAGGTCGCCCATCCATTACAATTTACGTCACCCACAATATGGAAAAAACAAATAAAGGAATTAAATACTGTCTTTTTCGTGAACCATTTATCCCTTTACTGATGTCATAACCATCAAAATGTGTAATGTCTTTTCCAAATGTAAAAGAAGACAGCCACCTGCCAGCAAGCACTTTTTAAAAGAATTTCCCCAAAGTACGCGTCCTGCTTTTTTGGGTAATCAGCAGCACAAGCCCGTTTACAATAGTGACATCTAGTGACGCCCGGTCATATTTACATAACACTCTTCACCAGCATTACCTTTGTGCAGCGTTGTACCCACTCAAAAAGATTCGCAAGTGAACTAGCAAACACATCCTTTTGCTTCCCAAAAGACACTGGAAGAGGCAGAAAGCATTTCTCCAGAACAATGACTAGCTTAAAAAAGCACATATTTAATTATGTTGAATACCATGGGACAATTTTCTAGCCTTGTGAGTCAAGCTATATTTAACATTAGCAGTAAAAATGAGCAGAACAATTTCAGTGTTTTACCTGTTACTGAAGTCTCTTTATTAGAATGATGGTATAAAGATAGCATATGCCTATAGGCATTATGAAGCAAAAAAAGTGACGGTATTTTATTTAAAAAGAATAATTTTAAATGTTCCCAAATTGCCCCATAATGATGAGACAAGGCTGCATGCTACACTGTTATGGGTTTTATTTTGCCCAGTGAAATGTTTTTTTTTATGATGCTACAGTGTATCAGTGGATATATTTATTTCAACAATACTTTTTTGTTTCCCCTACACCTGTAGAGTTTTGTCTTTAATATTTGTACATACTACTTAGCATCCACTTCCCTTTTCAGGTCATGATAGTATACAGGAATGCAGTAAATCAAGATAGGAAAGAACTGTAACACAAGCTTCTTCATGATCTATAAACAGCATCATTATGATATTTAAATGTAAGCTATAGTTATTTATGTTACATGAAGTTAGATTTTGTCTGACTGTTATAGCCCACTGCTTTTCAGTTCATACTACGATGACCTAACACCGCAGCTAGGTATGTTGACATTCGCAAAAGCTCAATGGACCTTGACATCCTCAAAGTACTACATCTGGTTCTTTGACACAAGCCATTGTGTCATTCAGCTCTGTGTATCATGTCTCTGTGTGTTGTTCAGTGGCATCAGCAAAAGGTGCCCTGACACAGGCTGTTATGTCAGTCTCTCTTCTCTTACAATATTAAAAGCTTTTATGTAGCACACTTGCATTTAAAGTCACACCACTGAGCACTGTTGTTCATAATTCTATAAAGTTGCAATTTCTCTGTTGATGGAAGCAATGATTTTAATTAAGGTTGTGTTTTAATTAAGATTTAATTAAGGAGAAGATATTACCTGTTGTAAATCAACAGAAGTTTTTCTAATAGTTCATATCTAATTGCATTTTTTCATAATTTGGATTTTCTGATCTCGTTCTATCCCGAAGAGATTCTTTTGGGCTTGTCAAATAAAAAAATCAACAGATCTTTCATATAAAATTTTGAGAAAACAATGTCAAACCACACTTTCCCAGAATCATATCTGAGGAGAAGTTTGGAGAAAAGAAGGGAATCTGAATGTCTTTAATATATACAAAGCAATGCTTTGTCACACCTGTTTCTTCAGACTTTTGAAATCTCTAAAGATGAACTTGAAGTGATTTACAAAAACAGAGCTACGATCTTGGTAGGTACATAATTGCTTACTGTCTGTAATCAAGTCAGAGCAAGAACTTAATGAAGAGGTTGGGAGTTCTTTGGTTTTATTTGTATTTTGGGAAAACAAAAAGCAAAATAATTATTCAGGCCATTATATAAATTGATATGGTCATATTATTTTTGTATCACATTCCAGGAAAATGTTGTTCACTTATCATGCTGTGACATATAGTCATCAAAGCTTTTATTTCCAGTTTCAGAATTTGAATTTTATATTGGCACATGCAAATACAAACTTCAGATGTAACTGCAATTATTACTATCAAAAGGGTTCCCTCCATCAGCCAGATGAGTGGATGGTTAATTTAGCTAACTCCAACTCATTGTTCACAACTGAAAGTGAATGTGTAATATATGTAGAAATCTGTGATCAATCCAAAGAATGATTTTAAAGTTTAAGCATTTGCTTATTTTAATATATGTGAACAATCAAGTAGCAGCTGGGGAAGCAAACAATATAAGTTGAGCAATTAATGTCTGTTAATTGCTTAATTCTAGTAATTTTTACCATGGCCCTCAAACATTAAAAAAGTAACTATTTTTTAAAGTGTCCATATAATTTCAATACACTTTCACTTCCATCATACTTGTTTGAAAAATCCCTCATCCACATATGAAAAACCAAGTGCAAATTTACCAAATCATAAAAATCATCAAAAAAAAGCTAAACTGGGCCAAAGATTACTTGATTTTACAATTATACATTTCCACAGTCAGATTTTAAGGGACACTTAACATGTTATCTTGTTACAGTTAGAGTTAGCAGCAACTGTGGAAACTCATTTTCATATGAAATTCAAACCAAAGATATTCTGATAGTTCCAGAATGTATACAGATATATATACATAAACTTAATGTGCATCAGTTTGTGCATATGAAATTATTTTTCTCAATTTAAAAAAAAAATATTCAAAAACCTTGAAAAGGATTGGAAGTAAGCAAGTAATTGGGAATTAGAAAAGGCTGGGAATTAAGTACTATCAGGAGAAATCGGAAAAACCCTCTCAGGAAACAATAGAGAAGCTATTAGTCTGTGCTGGCAAAGTGTGCCCTCCCTGTGCTGTGCTGGCAAAGTGTGCTCTCCCTGTGCTGTATCATCTCCTGCAAAAGATGGACCACCAAGTCCAAGCTTCTCATGGGTAACCAGCAAGTGGAGGGGGGGGATGATGGAGAGGTGCCAGGGTTAGCTGGTGCTCCCCCAGAGTAATGAAGCAGTTTGTGATGCTGTAGTAAGCCACATGCTCCATGTCCAGATGTTAGCAAACACACACATGCAGAAAGAGAAGACCAGGGAAATAACGAACAATAGACTCACCATTTTGAGAAAAGACCCAGAAAAAAGATGTAGAGTGGGGCAGTCGTGGGGCTCTGGTCTTCAGGTTGAAGTGTGCCCTGTGAAGCTGATCCCCAAATGGTTCATCAGTAGAAGTTAAAATATGTCATTTGACTCGCTACCAAATATGTAACAGTTAGAGTTAAATTTTAAGGATTGACCATTGCAAAGTGCTAAATAACTTTGGAGAAATATTTGGCACCTTCAGCTTCCATTTTTACTTGGATTCAAGCATGTCTAATATGTTACAACTCTATTATAATATAGCAATTTGTTAAACAAAATTAAATACTTCCAGAGTTGTACATTTATGTTGAACAAAAATGAAATCAAGTCAGCCTTTTGAATTGCCAGTGTATGTATTTGTTGTTGGAACTGCTAATATCTTGCTAATTATATTTAAATTGCAAAATATATTTAAATAAATTTTCTCCCATGGGATGTTTTAGATAATAATTAAGCATAATTTCTTCATCTTAAATTCCCAAATTAACCCCCCCCCCCCGCCCCTCTGTGCAGAAATGTGAGTTATGTGTCTATGTCTTTACTTTAAAACCCTTTGGTTTCCTCTGAAAGACACTTCAGAGGATTTTGCTGTGGAACTACTAATTCTTTATGAGGGGGCTTATGTGTAAGATCCCATAAAGTTTTGGCTTACCATTTCCCCTGTTCATATTCTATGCAAAACTGCTGCTCTGAGTTATTTTTGTGTTGCACTGTCATTCATATAGAGCTTATGTTCCACTACTAGTTTTTACTGTATTTTACAATTTCATTATGGTCCCTGCATTTGTAAAGCAGTTAATGGAAATACATAGATTTTAAAGCTATTTGCTGTTACCTGATCTTAAAAAACAAGAAATACTTGCTGAGATATGAAGCATTTGGATAAAAAAATTAAAGAAGTTCCAGGGATTTGGAAGGTGTTTGACCCCTTTTTTTCTAAGTGGACAGATTGCCTCTTTATCATCAGGCCACAAAATTCTTATTTCATTAATTAATAGAATTAAGCAAATAACACAGAAGGGCTTATTCTTAAGGCACAATAAAATTATCATAATTCTCCAGTACTAGTTTTTGAAAGTTTTAAAATGTATTTGATTAATGTGGTGCTGTGGGTAAGGACACGAATATTCACCATAGTTTGGTCAGTCAGCTGACCACTCATGTATTCTGTTGGGCTGAACTGAATCCCTGTCCTGCTCCACTGACACGATCACCACTGACTTTTATGGGAGTTTACAAAACTACATTCATACTGTACATTTGAGTATCTTAACCTTGGCCCAAATTCTGCCATAATCTCTTTTACCAACATGATCTTTTCATTTTCCTTTTCCTTCAGAATATTCCCTGTCAGCCACCATCCTGTGTCAGTGTAACTTCTTATGTGTAATGCAGATATGAACTAAAATCTGGAGTTTTTTACAAGAGAAGTATGAAGGGCATTAACAGTATGCAAACAAAATAATTTTCAAGAAATTTGTAGGAACTTAATAACCTTTCCCACATACACTTCTTTATCAAATTTAGTTATCAGATTTAGCTGACACTTCTCGGAGGAGTATTACAGGCAGAAAACCAGACAAGTCTCATTTGATGTGCTTCATTTTATTAGGAAATCAATTTAAATATATTCTCATTTCTTTACTTTTCTTACCTATTAGACCTACTTTCCATTTCTGTCTGACAAGTAGGTATTATGTATTCATGTATGCTATTAAGTCATTATTTTGCTAAAATGTTCGTAGGTTTGTAACCATTCCTCTTCCATAAATCTTATTGGGAGTGACTGATCCTGGGAAACAAATATATCTGTTCAACTTTCTGAAAATGTTTATGTTACATTTTTGCCTTGTAAAATTTCCCTAATTCTATTAGTGACAGCACAAATTCAGCGGGAAAAAAATGAAGCATAAAGCAATGGAAAATACATTAGTGGAGAATATATGGGCTAGTGTTCTTTTCAGGAATTATTTATTGATGTCCGTTGTCTGTTGTTTGCTATTGACAAGTCCAAGGAGCAAAAGTAAGTAATTTCTTACAAATATTTTTCTTAGCCAGGTACAGCTCTGCCTGTCTAGAAATGTGTAAAGATCATGAAATATGCCATAGGTAAGGGCATGGTTAATTTATATTCGATAGGTTGCAATACACGTGTATTACTTTTGCTGGTTTATTTTTTTACTTATGTCAGGTATGATTCAACAAAAGCTCAGGTTTCTCTTTTCTTACTGTTAAAATGAAAGCAGTTGTCTCCAGCTCAGGCATAAGGAACATAACTCAGAGAAGCAGGACAAAAACTGTTTAACCTGTTATTTCTAGCCAGGAAGTTCCAGTAAAACTATTTGTCAGATTTTATAAATACTGATTTCTTTATGCATCCACTTTTCAAGCATTTGTTTCTTCCTTGATGCTCCAGATTATTTTTTTTTTAATTCTTATTGGCTATGCAAATCACACCTGTGTATTTGTTTCAATTAATATATTTTTATATTTAATTGTATTATATAAATATAAATATAAATATATTTAATTTATTTAATTAAAAATCAATTATATCATCATGGTTCCATTATTATTACAACTTAATCTCAGGAGTGACTTACCAAAATGATCCTAAATGTGTCCTGGTACTTGTCTATATATTCCAGCCAAGCACGTTATCATGTTCTAGGCTCAATTCCTCAATTAATTGTAACTTCTTCTGGGTAACAGACCTCTACCTGTATACTCAGTTGTTTATGCCAAACAGCAAAACTCCTAAGTAGGTAGGCTGTTCATGAGCCTGATTTTCCGTACTTGTATATCTGCCAAGTTAAATATTCAGTGAGGTCAACAGCATTGTTACCGTTTGATGACTGTTTTAAGAAACGTACTGGAATGGGCTTTTTTCAATGCATCAGTAAACAATGGGTAAAAAAGGATCAGAATATTTAGTCGTTGTGTTGGAACAATTTACTTACCAGTTTTTTGACACCTCATTTTAACTTATTTTATTAGAATTTAAGTCTAATTACAATTTTGTCAGGCCTCTGAAGGCACCATTCATCCGTACTGTCTCTACCTAGCCTCAACTAGGGCCTCCTCCCCAGCACAGCCTATGGCGCCAGGAGCCCCATTTCACCTCAAACTGGAGCCATCAGTTACTGCCCAAGCTATATTTTAGGTGCGCCAGTCTCCCCCATTCTCTGAACCCATCTCCTAGATGGCCCTAAGACATACTGTTGGAAGTCCACCTCATGGATGAGCCTTTTGGGCATAAGTTGCAGCTTGTCTCCAGCCCTGCCTCTGGCCCTGATTCATTGATGGACTTTGGACCCATACTATAGCCTTGTCTGCAGCCCTGCCTTTGGCCCCATCTCCTTTTGCTCCTGGATGGAGTGTCTCAACCTGCTTTATTTCTTGCTGTGTCTGGGGCTGTTGAGGGACACAGTAGACCAGCCCCCAGGCTCTGCTCACAGTGTTAAGTCCCTGCAGGATTGCTTCCCATCAGTGCAGGCTCTGCTGGTTCTGGGGTCACCCTTCCCTCCTAGCTTGTCATCAGGCGGTAGCTGGCCTTTGCTGCTCCCCAACAAAATTATTGTCATAAGTTGCAGTTCTTGTTGATTCTGTAGGGGCTGCAAGGCTGCATCTTTAGTGTCTTGTCACACTGCTTAGCAGGACAACATTTCTGATGGCTAAACTGTCTGACCCTTATTGTATATTTTAGCTAGTTAAAAATAGTGAAGGGGATAAGTCTCAGCACTTTCTGCTGTATACCCTCAGATCCTAAGGAATCCAGGAGCTATCTGCCCTACTCCAGCATGTATCTTCCAAGGCACAGAAGTCTCTACATTATGTGCCAATGATGCATTTATACCGCCATGCATGATGTTCTTCAAAAGTTCCATTATATTGATAATCTACTGTTAGAGAAGATTTACAATTTATGTAGCTGTCCACATAAGTATCCAGTATCTTCACAAGTACTGGGTATCTGGAAGAATTTTCCCTGCACTGAAGTGGAATTCTAATAGATTTTTACTATAAAAGAACTATGTACATCGTCAAGAATATCTGTTGAGCTGGTGAATGAACATAGTTAGCACCCACACCTTCTCAGCAATTTGACTTTCGAAGACAGCACATCTAGTCCCCTTCTCCAAGATGGCTGATCACACCAGGATTTTCAGGTGACCCAAATCTGTGTAGAAACTGGATTTATCAGGTATCTGGGCCAACAACAGCTGATGACAGAGTGCCTTGTCAACTAATACAAAATAGGTGTATGACTTTGCCCTTAGTATGTCTCTTGGCAAATACTATATACATATCAGAAACTGAACTTATAAGTGGCTGGATTGTTTCAAAATTCATAGTATGGCCACAAGATGGAGAATACAAGATGCTGTTCTGTTGCCTCTCACATACTCTGCCACAAGTCAGGCCATCTGTGAAATTTCCTGCATGGTATCTGCTATCTCTTGATTTCCATGTATATCTGCATCCATACAAAGTCTGCTTTTAGGAATCATTGTAAAGTTAGTGAAGCAGTGTCTTTGTGCAAGGTGGGCTATGTTGCTTTATCTAACCAGTTGCTTGAGTGCCCAAAGAAACAACATCCAGCCCTTATTTCAAAAGCAAGGTGGCTTGTTGACTTCTTAGTAGAATTCAGTTTGGTTTGAAGCTGAATGCTGTTGTTACATGTAGCATGGCTGATTAATTTAAAAGACCTTTGTAGACAGCTGTGTATAGAGGTGCGTTTCTTGGTGTTGACTAACTTGATTCTTTGATCCAAGTAGCTTAAAGTCTGCTTTCCCAATGGGGGTGTGATTTTAAGAGCATTCATGCATGGTCCAGACAGTGTCCTCTCTGTTAAATGTTCAGGAGATGACATTCAGTAGATGACTGAAAGGAAATTAAGCATGAAAACTGGCTCAGAAGTCAGTTTCTCATTTTATAACTGTGAGGGATAAGAACAAACACTTTCAATTTGGGAAAAATTTAAGATTTTTGGAGATAAAATATATGTTTTTTCATACAATAGAATTATCTTGACTGGCTTCTCTGAAGAAACTAACTTTGTTCTCTGCTTGAGTTTACCCTTACATCATCCCATATTAAAAAATAAAATCAAAGAAACTCATCCCAAAATAGCCTAATTTATGTCTCTAGGTGAGACATAAATTCCTCAAAGCAGCTGTTTGGGCCCCAGGTGGACCACCAAAATGAAAAGACTACGGAGCAGGCAGGGTGAGAGTCTTGGGAGGCAAGAAAAGGGCTCATTTGCTCAATCAACCAGGCCAAGCTTACAGGAGAAAGCTGTTGCTTTCTGGTGGTGTTGGCTGCCATGTAACATACAAACTGATCTTGGAAGAGTAATGGCAAAGTTTGCGAGCCTAGAAGTTCAAAACTAATTCCTTCCTGCATGATATATGTCATGAAGTTTTCTTATGGGGAGGATAACGTCGATCAGAATGTTTTGCACACATCATAGGGATTGGGCAAGTGCTAGAAGTGCCTTTGTGGCCAGAGGGTCTGAAAAGCCATGTTGAATGCCCAAGGGTAATCCATCTGTATTGCATAAGACTGCAATCACAGCCCTCTAGAAACACACTCAGGAACTACAAAATGAACACGAATAGTGCTGGCAGAGGCTGCATTGCTGCCTCTGGTGAAACAGTCTGTAGTGTGACCTTCGTCTCTGTGTTAAGACACACATTGTCTACACATTCCCTAGATCATGCTGTGGTGTAGATACACTGGGTTACTTTGAAATGTTAAATATTTTTTGACATAGTTCATCTTTTAGAGAGATTTGGTTTGTTCCAGTACTGTATACACCATTTTTTTGGTTTGCTTTATTATCTTCTACATCTTCTAAGGTTTTTCTTTTTTAGCCCTTAAACATATAACAGGATACCATTGCCCACCAGCATGTTGCTGAAGATTGCCAATGTTGCAATAAGCCTTTCCCAGAGCAAAAGCTCTAATGTCAATCAGTAACATATTTCATTTGGTTGTTATACAGTGCAGGTTCACTGACATATTTTTGGCTGCCATTTTTTCACTTGGAAGTAATCTGCCCTCAAGAACATCCTTTATACCAGATATATTAAAATCAAGGAGCCTTCTGTCTTCCCCACTAGCAGTCAGAAGCTGCATAACCACAGTACTCAAACCAATGAGTAAGACTCATTTTAATCTGTGTATTTTCACTTAAAGCAAGAATTTATTGATGCAAGATTCAAATTCTGCTAAGGCTAGTTAGAAAGAAACCAACTGTAATCAAACTCTGTATAACAGTAACACATTTTTCTTTGCTAACCACATTATTTGAATAAATTTAACATAATCTAGGTTACATAAGAGTTTTGAAATCTATTTAAATAAAGATTTCTTCAAGGTGTGGTTTCTTGCTGAATCTAATTCTGCTGTGATTAAAAAAGCCTCAGTGTGTGTATAGTAGGAAAATTAAACCTTACTGAAAGATGTAAATTGGACTTTCTTATTATGCTTCTGGAGCTTTTTAATTTCATTCACTGAAGCATGGACAGAAAGTAATGGGCAGTATTTAAAAGCCTGAGGTATTGTGTTCATTATCACCTTTGCATTTCTAATTTTCACTGAATTTGGTGTTGCAATGTTTTAGTGATAGCAGCTAACAATAACTATTTTAATCATACCACCCATACTCACTTTTTGATCCTACAGTGTGCTTAACACATCTGTGGTGTTTGTGGATTGTTCTGCTATAGGCACAGGGCTTGATGACAAAAGGTACAAACTTCAAACTTGTATCCTTACACTTACTAGCTACCTTCACAATGTGAGTGCACTGTACCAGTCAAACTAGTCACAACAGATCTAGCGGTGGATGACAGGAAGGACTTCAGCCTGTGCAATCAGGAAGATAACTATTGCACTCAAAATTTTATATTCTGGAGGTCTTTGTGGAAAATACTGCACAACCAGTGCTGCATTCTAAAGCATAATTTCAATACTGTAACAAAGCCTCTTCTTTGTCTTACAGTTTAATTTCTAGATACTTGCCTTTGAATTCTACAAGTGCAACATATATATTCAGTGAAATCATGTCTTTCATATGAATTAGAAAATTAATCACTGAATGATATTGTTAGTTTTATGCTAAAATTTTAAAATTGCAGTAGTTAGGAGAAAAGTAGAACACAATAATATATTTGATGTTGAAATAAAGTATAATTAATATTCAAAGGAGAATAAAAAGTATTATGAGCATTATTAAGTTTTAGGATGAAAATGCAAAATATGCAAACTATAGACTAGGATAGTAATTTCTTAAGTGCTGTGATCTAATTAGTGTATGCTATATATGCCTTATGTTAGAAATTCAAATGGCTGGCAAGATCAAGAGGCTGAAAGAAACACAAATCTCTGTTTTCACTGGCAAATGCAGCTTTTGAATTTACAGACTGTTAGTCTCCCAGTGGAACTCTGCACTGTGGTTTGTTTTCATGAAATATTCCCGTCTGGTGAAATACTGCTTTTCTGAGAGGTCACACAGGACATTAAGGAACATTTAAATACTTATCTGTATAGCTTAAATTGTCAGGTATTTTGTAAACTATGAGTTATTTTGAAAATTGGTTTTCTGGATGAGTAACTTGTTCAAGTTAACTAGAAGAGAAACAGCCTCTCTATGGAATAGGTAAAAGATGAAAAAAACAGGGTAGTAAAAAAACTTCTTTCCCTCTCTCAGGTAGTCTTCCCCTCTGTCCTCTCTCCTCACTCCCTCTCTTTAAGAGACAGCTGTCCCCCTCAACCACACCTTAAAAATCATTATTCACTGTTACATAAATAAGAGCCAGTTCTGACACTACGGAATGTTACCAGCTCAGCTCTGCTAGCAGAAGACATCTTCCAGTGATCGAGATGCTAGTTGACTTCACAGAAGTTCCCTTTTGCTTGTTTAAGGAGTAAAATAAATTTAACTATCTCTTACCTGAAGGATCAGTTACATTATTGCTGTGATGCATCAAATATAGACCTCTTCAAAAAGCATAAGAACCAGGCATACATCTTACTAACTTTTCAGGTATTTCATAGAACCTTGTTACAATGCACAGAGTTCTGAAAAGTGCTTTAGAAGGCTTATCTATAAATCTGTCATATATCCAGAAATTAGAATGTGTCTAAGAACTTAATGTTCTAATTCAAACCTACTGAACCAATACCATATTAACTTTGATACAGGCAAAAAATATAGGCTGAAGCAGATTTTCAACACTGGTTCACTGCAGACTGTGGCAACTTTTCTATCTGAATAGGACTGAAGAACATACAATTGTGTAGTGGACTTGGGTCCATGCCAGGAAAGACTGTAGGTGCCTAAAAGCAGGACATAGTTGAACATTAAATGCCAAAGCTGCAAAAATGCTTACCCAACTGCTGCCTGAAGCCAACAAACAAAATTTAAGTCTTCTTGTCTGATCTGAAAATTTGTGTATACAGCTATGGTTCTAATTAGCCTGTGTAATTGTGTCTGATCTTTTCATACTTTGAGGTGCCATCTTTCTAAATTGAGAGCCTGTATTTTATTTGCACCCAGTGGAAGGGAGTCATTTGCTTGTGAAATCCTTCAGAGGGTGATCATCTCCACCTGAATTTAGACCTGCAGGAATGCTCTCTTGGTTTTTCAATTGCTTACTTTTCTCTATAAAATATATAGATATCCATCTCCTCTCCTTTTGCATCCTGAAGCTTTATTGCTACACGGGAAGGAATGCAGTGTTTGTGAGTCTGCAGCCTTCTGTAAATTAAACAGTTATTGTTTACTGAACTGAACAGTCCTTATTTGCAATAAACACTGTGAACTGGGAATCTGTGGCCTAGCTCTTATGTCAGGGTTGCTGTTAATTCTTATGAAAGTTTTTTGTATGCAATCTCTTTCAATATAAAGATATATTGGAGGAACTCTTCAAGCTGTGAATGTGAGCCACTCACTGCCAGATGGGGTACTACCCTCAGGGTTATTCTAGAAAAGCTGGGCATTAATTTTTTGGCTAATTCTTTGTAATGCTCACAGGGAATGGGGGTTTCTGGGTTCCTCTGTTGAGGAAAGCTGTTCAATTTGACATAAAACAGAAGCTGTATAATGTAGATATGATTTGTCTGGAGGAAAGGATGGAAGTCAGAATCCATTCAGCTAGCTGGCTTGCTCCATTGGTTACTGACATATGAAAACATACATCTTCAGATCCATTCTGCAGTGGTACAGTTTTATCTGGAAGCAATAAAGAATTCTTCTGACTAGTTCAGAACTTTGTTGATGAGGTTCTCACCTAAGAAATAGAACTGAGTTTAAAACACCAAAGGCAAAAGAAAGAAAAGAACAAGTCTCACACCAAGATTAATGCAGAGTTATTGAGTACATCGCTAGGTTCTTAGAGAAAATATTCTGTACAGGAGATTTTGGCATCTAATCTAGTTACTTAAGTGGAAAGGATATCCTTTTGGAGTGACTCAAATGTACCCATTGTTATCACATGACATTGGAGGGTCCTAGGCTATGAGAAGGTTTTGGACTGTGACTCCTTAGTAGAAAGCTACACCAATCTGCAGTAAATTATTTAAGGTTATCATCAGCCTTTCCCAGATAGTTAACTTACTACATTGTTTTCAGTCATCTTCTGGCTTGAGGCATTTAACTTTCCCTGTGCAGTGCCTAAGAATCGTAGATGCCTAATGCAGCTGAATTTTGGCTTAGGGATCAGACAGCAAAACCTGGTCCTGCAAAGCTAAGAAAATGGTACCTATGTCTCTACTGTATGTGGTCCAGCAGGTAAATATTCTAAAACATAATATTTTTTAAAAAAAGAATCATTTTTGTGAAGAAAAAATATTGCCATGTAATAGTTTAGCATTTACTAACTGCAAGCCTATTGGAAAATGCTTTATATCTATATATAGATATATATAGATATACATGTAAAGGAACTAGAAGGTAAGTATAAAAATGATTGAATTAAGAAATGCAGTCCAAGCTAACATCTGCTGTTTTGGAGAATTCATGTTTTACCTAAAAATTCCTTAGGATACACTACTTCTTTATGCCTATAGAAATGTTTAAATGTTGTGAATGACTGAGTAAACTGAGGGCATTGAAAGGCTGTTCCTGAATTAGCAATAATTAGGTGCAATAGGAGCAGACCATTGGACAGAAGTGGCTGATGCTGAGCCCTGCACCTCTGCGTTGTATAGGGGCAGGGGCTTTGCTTCAGGTTAGGTTTAGTCTGGATCTGGGCAAAAAGCTTCCGCTAAATAGGACACAAAGTTCACCGAAGACAAAAAGTGTTATGGGCACACTGGATGACTCAGTGATGGTGTAGCTAACGGGCTGGTTTTTAACCTAATGCCCTCTTGAAGCACTGGGAATATCTAGTTCACATACATCAAAACTGCTCAGAGATCCAAACCTGCACATGGTAAGTGGAGACAATGACAGGCTCACAGCAAGATCACACTATTTCTCTGACCCAGTTTGCTAATACAGCCAGTGTCATAAAACACAGCCAGGGAGCACCACATACCTCACTAAATGCTCTTGCATTTGCTTTTAAATCTTAATCATGGGGATGCTGATGCATAACAGAAAAGTGAAATCCACAGTGCCACAAAATACGTAGAAGTTACTGGGAAAAATTTCTTTATAATCTTCAGGGAATTCTGTTCACACTCTGAAAAGTTAAACGGATGAGTGTTGTCTTTGCTTGTGGTTTGTGTACCATCCACGTAGATTATTGTTCTAGCTCTTATTTTTTTTTATATAAGAGCTGTATAGTATAACTAGTGACAGATACGTCAACATCCATAATGTTTCACTCCAAGGCATCTCATATTATTACATTTTTTACTGAAAAGTTGATGTAATTTTGATTTGAAATATATATATATATATATATATATATATATATATATATGCATTTTTTAAAATTTACAGCTTATTTTCAGTGGGCATAAGCAATCAGGATTCAGATGTAAAAGCACTTACCTCTAATTGTTCTCAATATACCTTTCAGTGAAATCAGTACTGGTTATCAAGTAGTAGCAGATGCTTTCACTGGAAGTCCATGTATTTATTTATGAAATAGCAACATTTTAAAAGCTCAGGAAGATCACAAAAGGAAAAATATACCATAATAATAACTTGCCTGAAAATTAATTATGAATTAAGATTCAGCAGCTCAGCCACCTACATGAAATAGTGTGAAGGCCTTAATAATCAAAAGGTTAGAAAGAGAAAACCAAAGACAGAGCATCAATATTTTACAAAGCTTCAAAACAAGCTAAATTAAGTGATCATTATCAATTGTGAAAATTACAGCCTTCCTGCAAATCATGCATAAATGTATAGAGGAATGATTGATGACAGAAACTTGGAAAGATTAGATAAACCTTGGTGCATTGCTTTATTGGCTGTCAAAAATTATTCCGTTTTGGTGGTAAACGATGTTCTAATAAAAAACAAACAAAAAAAGTAGGACCAGCAGTATTAACAGTGTGGTTTACAATAAACAACCAGGAACCTTTCCAAACCACTGCCTACAGTAAGACCCCACAAGAGTAATGACAACTGAATCTATGACTGAAATACCTTAGTCAGACACTTCACTTCCAGAGTTAGAGGAAATGTTAAAAGTTTCACATATTGCTAAAGTGAGTCCAGGTTGGGGTTCTCAATTTGCATCACATTTAAAAAAAAATAAAATTCTTCTGTACCATTACTTTGGAAAACCACTCAGTTTTGTCTCTCTACCTCCTGGAGTGCATTCATGGGAGTTATTTGGAACAGATGAAAGGATTAACAAGGTAAAATGAGTAATCCTTCATGTTTGTAAAATAGAGCAGGATTTTAGCAATACATTAAAGAAATATTTGTGATTTTCTATTGAGGGAGAATATTGCACCGTTTATTTGTGATTTTCTATTGAGGGAGAATATTGCACTGTTATGTGAAAGGGATGTATCAGAGTAAGTAGTGATACTGACTACACTGACAAGTTAAGGCCACATAAGAGATTTTAATTTCTTGAAGAGTAACCTATTAATGAATCCATTGGCTGGTTGGCATTTTACTGCTGTTCCTTTTATATCTTGCAGACAAGAGTATGCTAATAAAGAGAATATGACACGATGGTCTCTGCAGACTCACCAAAATGCTTAAAGGTTTTTTTTAACATTGTGATGCGCAAGTATTAAAACAAAATAAATCAGTACACAAGAGGAAATTAAACTTAAGTCCAAGTGCTCTTCTGGTGCTGCTGTCTTCTTGGGTAGTTTTTCAAAATATTCCGTGATTCCCAAAACTGTGAAGATCTGTATTTTAAGCTTTATTAAACATCCCTTAAATGACAACAGCTAAGTGACTAGTTCAGAAGGACTAAGGTAGACATTCTGGAAAAAGACTTACAGGCTCCTTGAGGTTTATGGTTTGAATTCATATCAACAGCTGTCAAGTTGCTGCATATGATAAAAGACAAAACTCCATACTGGGATGTATGAACAGGAAAACAGACTTTTATAATCAATGTAAAATAAACTTCTTTCCTATTTAGCACTAGAAAAACCTTAGCTGATGCATGGAATCCACCATACCTCAAACTCAGTATGTAGTAACGTGAGGGAAGCCAGTTTTAAAAATAAATAAAAATAGATTGATCTTAGATTAAAGATTCAAGGCCTAAAGAGGAAAAAGAAGGAAGTGATACGGTTATAAAAAAAATGAAAAAATAAAACCAGAAAAGTTTTGTTTGGTGGGATTTAATTTTCATATACCATATTTACTAACACTAATCTTTATCTATAGAAGAGTGTGGCAGGAAAGAGTGTGCAAAATGCATGACTGGAAAAAAATATCCTCTTTTTTCTTCTCACCAGCATTGGCTGTGGAGATAGCTAGTGTAAATTTAGAGTTTAGTTTGGGTTATCTGCTTCATGGCGAGAGGCGTTACTAAAACAGTCATCTGGATTGTTCTTTTTTTTTTATGATTTTTAATGCATAGTTTGGTTTACTTGTGCTTTTGGCAAGCTAGACTTGAACACAAATGTTTTACATTTATTTAACAATTCATTTTCATTTGGGCTAGTTTTATTTCAACTATGGTGGTATGCACTGAATACTAACAGTACATATCGAAAGACCTTTTGTATAAATGAGAGGTCAGTCGATTGCATCTTTGTTACATATTAATAGTATATATGTTGTTCAGAAATATATTAAGCATGATATTTATAAGTAAAACCTAAAAGATATTATAATATCTATTATAATAATATATTATTATCTATTATAGTAATATTATAAGTAATACGTAAAATAAATACTGGAAATAACTATTGGTATTTCATTTCAGTGTTACTATTTTAAAAATCTACTTAGCCAGTTATTCTCCAAGAATAAGAATATGAGCTTTCCTCTCTTTACAAGGCAGCTACCAAAGATATTTCTTTTTCAGCCTGTTGTAGTGGCTTAGGTTAATAGTTTGACCAAACTTGTCAGACTGATACGATGTTCAGCATGGCACTTTCAGCTGCTATTTTTTTCTGCTAAATTTCCAGTGTTAAAAGAATAGTGTTTACTCAAAAAGCATGTGTTTACTATGCAAATACTCCACAATACCAATATCATTAGCCTAAAATAGAGGGGTTGATACCTCTCAGAAAAGAAGAAAAAAGAAAAAAAAAATATGATCACAGCTGTTCAGGAAGGATGAATTGAGTTAATGGATCTAAAAAGGTCACTGTAATTCAAGCAGAAGAAGCTGTTTCTGGCAGCTTGTGGCGATAGCAGCAAACTATACAACCCATGGCTTACAGTTTGAATTGGGTGGCATTGTGTAGTGCTGTGTAGTATTGTGTAGTAAACCAGATTATTTTCCTAAGAGCAAATTCTGTTTGAATAGTAACACGGTACTGGAAAGTCCAATATTCTCTTATAATGTATTTCTTACATTTGGTGAGAATTTTCCTTGTTGCAGCTCCAGACTGTTGTGTGTCATCCTTTCAATGGGCATACAAAGAGTATGTCTCCATCTTCCATATTAACCCCTCCCTCCCAGGTCATAAACCACTGCTTTGGATTATCTTTTTGCCACATTTTCTCCAATTTCCTCATCATGTTCCTCACACAGGTCATGTCCTTCTGCCTCTAAGCATCTTAATGGCTTTTTCTTGAGTCACTCATTTGAGTTTTTCCAATATTCACGGGTTTATTTGTTTGTTTTTTGTTAAATTCCTTGTTATTAATCTCTGGAAATATTATTCCTCTCAACTAATTTTATCTGTAAAATTAGGCAAGAGGTCAGGCCAGCTTCCTTCAGCATCAAGGAAAGAAAAATTATTCATCCTATCTAAAGAGATGTCTATCTTACTTTACAATCTATGCTTTTTTTAATACAGCCTTCAATGCTGTCTCATCATTTAAATCATTATGTCTGTGTTTTATAAACTAATCCTCCTTCTTGTTAACATTTTGTTTAATTTTGTTTCACTGTCATGCTCCTGCTATTTTGTTCAGCTGTTAATAAAAAAAATGATAAGACTAGTCCAAAACCTGGATTTGAACACACTGCTAGTAGTTTCCCTCCTGTCTGACACTTCCTTTTCATGTAGTCAAATCATTAGGGAATTTAGATCTGCTGACTTCCAGATTTTGTCAGTGCATTATCTGCTGTGGATCTTTAAATTCTTTACCTCTCAATCACCACACAGTTAATGTAAATCTAAGATGCTGTGATTTGCAAAATTATATGTATTATTCTGGACAGTCATAACTCAATTTGTCTCCTAGATGAAGGATATGGTTAGAATTACTGAGTCTTCCACTGAGAGGTCTTTTTCAATGGAAAAGGCACTATTTTATTAATATTTTGTATGCTTGTACTTAATTCAGTAAAATATAGAAAAGGAAATAGCTCAAAACTTCAGGGCTATTTTTTTCTTACAACAAAAAAGACACTACTATTGCAGCTGCTACCACCTGTATCAGAATAGGCAATTTTTCAGGAATTACCTCCTGAGAGCAAGGAAAGTTAAATCTGTCCAATTTTTATTCATCATTCTTTGAAGTCTCAAAACTCCCTGTCACAGGAAAAAGATGACATCCCACAAATTCTTGTTATTGTCAAGAAACAAAAAAAGGACTTCTTTTTTTAAAATGTGAGTATTTTCATAGAACAGAAAAAAACATTTCCCAAGTACACATATCCAGAAAGGAATCACAGTTTCTCTATCTCTTACCAAGGAATCTAGAGGGAGCAGAAAAAATGAAATGTAGCCATAAAGAACACACTAAAATTGCTTTAGATATCTTAAATAGAATAAATGTTCCATGAGAACCTGTATTCTTACACCAGTTGTTGTTGTTTGGTTTTTTTTTTAATATGGTAACAAAACCAAAACCACTTACAGAATAGTTACTAATATGAAAGGAAAAATGACTTATTTTGATAGGTGGATTTTCTTCATTAAAAGATGCATCCCAGATCAAATTACACAGAAAATATAAAAGCTTTTAACACTACCAAACACATGGAAATTAAAAGATGAAAGTGCTCTCATTCTTCAATATTAAGTAACACTGTTCTGTCAACAAATCAATAAAAGGTAGGTTTTGTGTTTGGCCAGCAGTTAATAAAACTGCAGCTACAGATCTATAGCAGGTAAGGCTGAAACAACTCCATTAGGTTATTTGGTCCATATACCTCTTTCATACCACGATCAAATATAGGTTTGTAAGGAAAAGAATGGTGAATAATGACAGACTGCAAACACTGGAGTCTGCTAGTAAGGAAATGTGATAACACACCACCCTTGAACCCCTCACCCCCTCCGACATTGAAATAAGTCGTAGCTAACTGAAGAGAAAAAGAACAGAGAGAAGGTAAATCGAATCTTTCCATTGTAACATGGAATTATGGGAAGTACAAAGTGGTTGATAGGAAAAACCAAAACCCACACCAATAACATTTGGTGGTGTTTTTTTTTTTTAATTTTTATTTTTTAGAAAATGTATAAAAAAGCATAAAAAATCATCAATCAAAAGAAAATAGAAGAGAAAGAGGCTTAAAAAAGTATGATGAGAGAGAACAATAGCTCTCCTTTTTCTTTGCATTCCTCTTGATCCTTCCAGTTGTTATTTTTCTTATTTCCCCCCATTTTTAGGGCAATACTTCACTAAGTATCCACTTTTTTCCTCTTCTGTTTTCTCTTTCCTTGTGAATTTGCATTTGGACATTCAGGGTTCACTTTTGTTCAGTTGTTTGAAACAGTAACTCTGCGTTCACATTGATAACTGACCTCTGAGTAAACCTAACTTCTGTAAACCATGATGGTTTCATTAGCAGCAACAGCAAGAAAGGCAGCATTCGTAGTAGTTTGTGTTCTGTCGTCTTGGCTGGCATTTACCTTTTTCTTCTTATTCACTAGGACAGAGAATTGTCATTAACCTTACACAGTTTTCTCAGTTGTCTTTCTCACCCCCATCTCATCTCTCAGTCCAGGCGGCTTTTTTTTTTGGTAAGGGGTATGATAAAATGGCAAACTTTATAGTGGTGCAGGTTAATCTGCCTAGGCTTTTTTTCAAAGTCATTGGAGAGAAAAAGACTGGTTTAGATGTTGATTATGTAGGAGCCAAATGCTGGAGAATGGTTGACTCCATTTGCTACATGCAGCTTAATATAATCTAGAATATAAAATAGAAATAATAAAAAAAGGAAATCCATCAGAAATGGATTTTTGTCATTCAGTTCAGTGTTCAGTAGTCTCTACTAACGTCCCCTATAACCCCTTCCTGAGAATTGGTGGGATAGTCTTTGCCAGGTCGGCCAAATTCTCTTAGTGTTAACTAAAGCTACCTTCTTTTCCCATAAAACAAGACATTCCTTTCCACGGTTTCTTTCTTCCTTATCTCTTTGGAACAATCAGTCTTCACTCAGACCTTCTGCTTTTCTTTCTCAGTTGCATAGGTGGCTCCTCTTAAGCCCATTATTATTTTGGTCTCAGTGGTTCTCTTGCTTTTTGTATTTCTTCCGTCATCCATCTGAATTGTAGTTACTGCTTCTTAGACATTTCATACTTCTCTTACTCATTTCCCTGCCACCTATTACTTGGCAAGGTAGGTAAACCCCATATTTACACCTTGTCAAGGGAATAGCTAAGTACTGCTGTAGCCTATGGCATGACTGTCCCACAGGCACGTGGAATCTTCCTCAGTGGTTTGGCCTTAAAACCTTTCCTGGTCACAAAGGTCTTCAGAGACTTGGGAAGCTATTTCACCAAAGCCATCTTACACCATATTAAAATAATAATTTGGAGAAGTACACACTGTCATGAGCAAAAGCCAAGCTTACTGACTGTTCTTCATAAATATGAGCCAGTGACAATAAAAGTATATCTAAATGCAAAGAAATTCTAAGCAATGCATTTAACTAAAGCTGTTCAAATTAGTGAGAAAATTTGATAGTAAGAGTCAGATTCTGAATAGGTTAAAATGGAAAGCATAAAAATAAAAAGTTCTTCTGCAATAGCAATTCTGTCAGCGTTGACTTCCTACATAAGAAAGAATGTTACGTCTGCCCTTCTTGTAGCCTCTAGGCTGCCTGTAGAAACGTATGTCAGAACCTGCAGACCACCTAAGTGTGCTGGTGGTATCCACTACTGTGTTAAAGGTAAACAGAACTACCTGTGTTCAGATATTCAGGATCCTACATCATCTGAACACACATGGGTAAATAAGGGCAGCTTCAGCCAGCTCCCACAAGACCATGTGTGGGAGTAGTTGACATGCAATAACCTAAAAGATAATGCAGAGCATTGCCACTTTCCTCCAGAGATCTTGAACACTTAATGGTAGAATTTGCCTAATATGTACCTTGCTTCAGGTAACTAGGTAACACCCACTGCTTGGGGCTAATGTATAAATATTCACACACATTTTTAACAGGAACTTTGCTGAAATTATGAACAAAAAAGAATTGGCATACATCCTTTCTTTGGAAGAAGCACTTTGAATGTGAACATTTTAAACTAGCAAAATATGACTCACATAAACACAGTTGTTAGGGCAAGTCATCCATAAGAAACAATTTGTTCCAAACTAAAAATGATATTACTATAGATAATCTCAATGATGATCATAAGCCCTGAAATGATATATTATATATGTAAGGATTAGAGGACAAGAGAACAAGATAGAATGTTCTGATAGGAGGAGCTCAAGCATCAAATTATGCATCCTAGGGCAAACCTCTACTGAGGTGACTTAAAGTGTAAGCACAGAAAATGCTCAGAAAGCAAGATGAAATCTCTCTTAATTAAGACATATTTCTAAACTTACTTTTGGGATGTGATATTTCAGGCTGAAGCTACCAAAATTTGTTCACTATTAAATTTAATAGGACTTTGTTCTGCTTCATTACTTCTGAATTTGTTGAAGATCTACTGATCAGAGGGCACATTGATAAGGTGGAACCATAAAGACAGCAATTTGAGGATAATCATTAAAATCTGTATGCATACTAGCAACTTGAGGTAGATCACAATGGGAATTCAGCACATTAAACTACACCATATACTGCAACAGGATATATTTGAAGCAAGGATATTCGGAAAATAATGATAAACTGACATATCAACATATGTGATTTTTGCTTTAAAAATTAAGAAAAAACTCCTGGTTATAAAAGTCAGTGTCCTCTGAGATTCATTAACTGCTATACCAAATAAATACAATGGTAAGTGCTGGTATGGCACAATAAAGATATTAAAAATGTGTTAGTTAAATATTGTTAGAACAGGTAACAGTCTCAGCAAAGATATAAAATTAAATTCTTCAGCATATAGTAACAACCAGTGCCAATTTTCATAGCTACATACTAAGTGTGCAGCTTTCTTAAGGATTCTGAGTCTTTGCCACAGTATATGATCCTCATTACAGGATGAGAAAGAAACTGCATTACTGTTTTACCCTTGAGTCTCACCTGTCTGCACTGTAAATTGATTCAGTGGTGAAAATCCCTCTCTGTACCTTGATTGCCTATGTCAGATATGTTTGTATGTGCTGCACCTCTCCCTTTCCTTTTACAGACTACACCTGCTCTACATAGGAATAATATTTAAACTGAAGCGCTGAACTACACAGACGACTATCTTCCAGAGAGTTTTGGATATTGCAAAATATGTACAAAGGAGATAAGAAGTGATATAATGAAGGAAAATATAAGTATATGATACTTAATATAATAAGTGTAGAGTTAGCCCAAAGAACTCACATAATTCTCAAACATTTCCAGAATTGGCCATTACTTCATATTAGTTGCACTAGCCCCTTCTTTTAAGTGCCATTTGAAAATACAAAACCTAGTTATCTGCAAAAGGTTTTTTTTAAAAGTTTAATTTAGGTAAAGTGAACTTTATGACCCACTGAAATACCTGATAGACGACTTATAAAAGATAAACATGCCAGACAGCAATTTTGACAAGAGGTATTCAAGTACTAAATGATGTATACTGTACTAAACGCTGATATGATGGGTAGAAATAATAGACAGGCTTCAAAGGTTTGCATAGAAAAAAGAATGCCATAGCTCTTGGGAGTAAAACATAGGAGCAGAAAGTTAATATAGTGAGCTTTGTGCAGAGAGTCTTAAAACTGTCAAAGCTTGACCCCTTTAAAAACAGAATCATCAGAACAATTAACTTCAGGAAAAAAAGCAAAGTCATAATGAGGTGACAATGAAGGAAAATCCATTCCTCAGTTCTGAAACAGGATACATTATTTTATCAAGTGAAAAGACTCCTAGGGGCATATTTATAATATGTATAAAACATAATAACACTGAGAAGATTCTTTAAGCTGAAAATATACTTAGGTTGGAAAGACACAGAGAGTGAAGGAAAGGTCTCACTTTATTGCTCCAAAAGCTTTTGGTTTTGGAACGACTTCATTGGTTGTTCTTCCTTAAGTACAGAATTTTTTGTCTTACACCTCTAACAAACACTTCCAAACTCTATAAACAATCTAGAGATCCCCTACACTTAAACGAATTGCTCAAAATGAGACAGTAGCACATTATTTTAGCTTTATTTTGATTTGAAGTACTTAATATAACAATCCTAGCCCCAAACTCTGGATCTATCTACAATTTGCAATGTACTTGAATTCATAGAACCATAAAATCATAGAATGGTTTGGGTTGCAAGGAACCTTTAAAAGTCATCTAATGCAACCCCCCTGCAATGAGTAGGGACATCTTCAACCAGATGAGGTTGGTCATAACCCCATCCAACCTGACCTTGAATGTTTCCAGGGATGGGGCATCTACAACCTCTCTGGGCAGCCTGTGCTAGTGCCTCACCATTCTCCTTGTAAAAACTTTCTTCCTTATAGCTGTTCTAAATCTATCCTGTTGCAGCAGGCCCTATTGAAAAGTTTGTCCCCGTCTTTCTTAGAAGCTCCTTTAAGTATTGAAAGGCTGCAATAAGGTCTCCCCAGAGCTTTCTCTTCTCCAGGCTGAACAATCCCAACTCTATCAGCCTTTCCTCATAGAAGATGTGTTCAATCCCTCTGAATTCAAAAGAATCTTTTTAGTTTGTCATTTTATCCTTATTTTGCAATGGGAAACTAAGATGTGGAAACACTAAAGCATGTACCTTCTAATATTTTGGATCTGATTGCTTTACTGAGAGCATACGTTTAGGTAAACAAAATTAAGCCTAAAAAGGTGTGGGTTTTTGTTTGTTTTTGTTTGGTTTTTTTTAAACTTAGGTTGTTCATAACTTTGTATCACTTTTTCTTCCTCTTCTTAAAGAAAATCTGATGAGAAACATATGGAAAAAATCCCATTTTGGCAAAAGCAGTTGAAAAATACTAAAGACTAGAAAATACTAAAATACAATATTTTATTCTTTAGAAACATATAAATATTTAATTATAGTACCTATTTTATTTCATTAATCCAAAAGGGTATGTATCTCGATAAAAAAAAAAAGAACAGTCAGATCTCAGATTACTAATGGGAATAACTTCAGTCATTGGTATGTTAGTATGCATTTTGAATTGAGCAATAAAAAAATGAGATAGTCTAGCCTGTGCAAAACAGATAATGGAAATCTGCAAATCCATGTAAGTATTCAAAATTTTACTGCATACCATAGGCCACATTTGAAGCTTTGCACATTGCCAGAATAAAGTTCTAGGCACAAATCTTTAGTCTTCCTTACAGAAGGAACATTGAGCACTATATAAACTCTTAAATACACTCCTGTTTGGATAGTAACATATTTTTTTAGATACCTCCCTCCCTATTGCTTCAAAGGAAAAACATACCATTTGTACTAAAATCTGATCTAGTCAAATACTTGCCAGCATATTTTCCGTTGCCTTGAGGCTTTTGCTTAAAGTGGTGCCACCAAAAAGGCTGGAATAGTGGGTTTTTTTTCAGCTGGCAATACTACTGTAAACCAATTTGTAAAAATGTTAAAAGAAAGCTTCAGAAATTGATTTATTTCCCCCCTCAGGCAATTTTTGTGTGTTACAGGGCTTCTAAGCCACTTGTTACCATTCCATTTCCATTTACACTGGCTTCATTTCACTGGTTTTTGTGGAGGTGCTCTGATGCTGTAGTATAAGGTGAGCCTGTAAAACCTAGGGAGGTGGAAATGCGTGTGATTTTTCAGTTATTAGTGGCTGGCCTGTGAAGAGAAAAAAAAGAGTCCTCTTCACAGACTTTTTTTTCTCTCTAGATTTCATTTAGTGGAGGCATAAAATACCATTTGATTCCTATGACAGGGTTTTGAGGTTTTGGGTGTTCTGGTTTGTTTCCTTTTTTTGTTTTGTTTTTTTCTCAGATGAAGATTTCCATACATTTTTCATTTCCAAATAACTCAGAAGTTGGAGCATGAATATTCTACAATGTTATGGATGATTTATAGCAGATCCATAAAACAAGTTTTCAAATAAAATTCACCATTTATTTTGAAGTTGAATCAACTGTTCATTGCTGTAACATTGTTCCAAACTGACGTAGAGCTCTCTCAAAAGCCTTATGACAGGAAATGCAAGCTAGCTTCACAACTGAAGTTTTGTAAAATAACAGAGTACTTGCATACACTGTTGTGGATTAATTTGATGTACCTACTGAAAAGATGATTGAACATGATGCGAAATCCATATGTGAGGGTAAACAGACAAAATTCACATAATAAAGCTTAAAAAAATAATGCAAATGTTTTCTAAGTTTATATCTTAAACTTTTTGACAGGGTACAGGTAGAAAAATCACTGAGAGGTCTTAGTAATGCCGACTCAATTCCTGATTTCCATTTAGTTAAAAAATGTTAGAACTCACCTGTAATCTTTTACTAACAATGGTCTTACAACTATACTTTTTATTGTTAAACTCATCATACTGTTCTTATGAGCTAACAGATACACAGTTAGAGGTAACAGACATGAGGAAATAATTCAGCCTGCGAAACTTGTTTACATAGTTTTCTAAAAATGGGATTTCTTTGGAATATAATTATTGACTCAAATCACAATTTAATTTGCATCTGTGTAATTTTACTTCTACTGGGTCTGTTTGGGCTCATACCCAGCACACCTGACTATCTGTGTACTGTCACATGGCAGAAATGTAGTCTGCTCATGTCATTGCTAACCTGGAATGTATGATCTTAAAGCTTCAGTTCTTTTTTCTTGAGCACAGAGTCATTAGCTTTACAGTAACTGAAATAACTTCTTTCTTTTTAAAGGTAAAACACTGTTTTTCTCCCTCTGGCAATAATGGCTTATGGTACTACTTTATTTTTGGCACTTTTTACAGCACTACCTTGTCCAGTTTTATATTAACTGCTGTTTTCTTTCAGTCTCATTTAGGATAGAGGCATATGAAACTATTTCTGTGGCTGCATTTTGTGTAGAACGGGTAGAAATCATAAGAAAAGATGTAATATAATGCTAAGGTCTGACAGGAAAAGAAGGTGCTTCTGTGTAGCCGTAGTGCAGTGCCATGACCTAGCGGTTTATTTAGGTGGCAGCTACAAGTCTTAGTGACTGCCATGTATTTCAGACAGGAACGGGCTTTTTTTTTCTGTGGCTTGCACTACATTGGAGCCTGGGACTATGGGGAAGTGTGGTGATTTCCTATTAGGCAAGCCCGTTTCTTCTCAGTGTAACAAATCCTGCTGGGTCTATCCACCAACAGCAAGTGCTCTGGGAGTTCCTCTCTCTCAGATCTGCCCAGTGATCCCACCATGCTGGAGCCTACCAGCTGCCCAGACCTGCCAGGCCTTTGCCAGCAGCCACAGCTGCCTCAGTGCCCTCAGCCCCAGCCCTTTCCTGGGACCTGCCTCCACTTCGGTCCCCTTTGGGGCTACATACTGGCTTGGCATGGGCCAATGCATCTCATGTTTTCTTGCTGCCTTACTGATGGCCAGTAACTGCAGTCACTGGCTACTGCTTTGCAGCATCGGGGCTTCCTGTAGCAGATGTGAGCCTTGCTATTGTGGCTGTTTGGTGGCACCTGGAGAAATCAGCTGTTTTTTCTGAGGGCTAAATGTATAAAAATCATTAAGCTTACAGCTTCTTTCTGCATAGTAACTGAACTCAGTGAGTTTTGATTATGAGCCTTCTAGACTTTACTGGTAGAACTTTGTCTTTGGTTGCTTCCATCCTTCCCTTACCAGCAAAACAGTAATTTTTAAATTACTGCAAGTAATTCCTAGCTAAGCTAAAGTCACAGGAAATATCAGAAAGTTTTCATATGACTACCATGGAAGAATTTTACATGTATTTCACTGTATGAAAGTCTTGATTTTTTAAAAAAATCTACTTCTTGCCTATTCAGAACCAATTATTAACCTGAGATTATAAATTTTAAAGTGCAGAAGAAGGAGCACCCAGGTAAGAGATGAACCTGTTGTGTACTGCTAATGCTAGTGCCCTTCTGATGTGGTTTGCACACCTGAACCGTCTCTAGTTAGCAGGATAGAAGGCCACCTGATGTTAATTAATCAAATGAGGTATCGGGGAGCATCTGAGAGGGGTGCAGGGGAGACAGCAGGTAGAAGAAATTTTGTGGCCATCTGGTAGGAGGGCTTTGAGGGTAGTTTCTTAAGGAGAGGGGTGGGGGGAAGTCAGGGACTGGAATAGCAGTGTTGGGGTGTTGCTCTGGACTTACAATGTGAGAGAACCTGAAGGTGGAAGAGTTTGACCCTGGAGAACACAGCACTGAGGAAGACTTCAGCAGTGCCAGAGTAACAAATGTGAGAGCTATGGGAGTTTAGGTTCCCCCCCCTGTCTCGCCGCCCCCCCCCCCCCCCCCCCCCCCCCCCTTAGCAAAGAGAGCTGAATAACACCAATGTGAGGAGGGGTGGCTGTCTATTTTCTTTGTGCTGCAGAGGTGAGGAAGCAAGGTAATTCCTGTGTGGAAGCCTGGGTGTGCTCTCTGAGCTAGGTCTCTGCTTGCTAGTGTTTCTTGTACAGTTTTTTTAAGGGAACAGTCAGTGTTACTGTAAGCTTGAGATAAGCCACCAAGTTAGAGATTCTGAATGAAAAACTTGACCTTGGATTTGTTCTGTATGTCTTCCCTTTTTCTTGTGACTTAAAAAAGTTGAGACCAAGGGTAGTAGTGTTAAATATATATATATTTGGCCTGTCTTCTGTGACAAAAAATCAGTTACAAGTTACAGATCTTGTGCTAATGATATAGTAGCTCCTTGTTCCTTTATGTATGAGATGGTATCTGAGTCAGGTTTTAAATCTTCACTTTGTCTTGGCAACAGAATGGATGTAAATGCTGAAGATCAGGCCTCTGTGGTTTCACACATGGCAGGTAACAGCCTGGTTTGCTGGAACGGGTATGCTGGTCTCCTGCCCTTTGTACCAATAGGTGGTTTAACCTGTGGGTAACTCTTCTCAGCCGATAGCAAGTGGCTTCAGTTTGTTCTCATAGCGTTGCTGCTATTTTCTGTGGAATAACTGGAGTTACTGTCACATTCTTGTAAATTACTGCAGTAGCTTCTCTTCTATCCAGATGTGTTCAGGCAGTTAAACTGATTCAAATTACTAAGATAGCATATTAATGATTTGACTTCTTAAAAATTGAGGTGTATATAAACAGATGATGCTTTTGAAGTGTTCTCTGCTCATATCATGGAGGCTGTACTGCTGGCGGGGGCTGCAGGACCACTGTGAGGGGCGGCCGGGGCTGCCCTGGGCTGGGCTGGGCACAGCCAGTTCCAGCCGGTTCCAGGTGGCTCCTGCAGCCTTGTGGGGTGGTGGCGCCTCTGAGGAAATATGTTGGAGACATAGTATGTAAAACCTGAACAGATAAGACAGTGATAGCAGACAGCAATTTGTTGTTTCCTGTGGCAGTTAATGACCTATATCACTTTATGATAAAATGGGAGGAATGTTAGGTTTTTCAGTTACACACTTTTGAGGGAGAAAAATAAAATTCTCCAGTGTTTTTCATTCATCTTGGGTTTGACCAAAATTGCTTGTAGGATAATTCATTGAAACTTAGCCTTATACTTTACCTTGTTGTAAGTAGCATTGAACCTTTTGGCTAATAGCTTTCGTAAGGGATATCCAATAGCTAATTTAAGGCAAGAATGTTTTGTCTTGGCCAAATAGGTTGTAGTTATTCTCAGAGAATGTTTCTGGAAAGAAGCTGTGCAGACATGTGAGCAGAGCTTATGTATGTGTGTGTGTGTTTGTCAGGCACAATTCTAAAAATGCTTAACAGATCTGATTATCCTTTTAATTATAATATTGTGTTGACGTGCGGAATTAGACTCTATAACTCGAAAGTTATAAAGTAGGCATGTTTATTGCGCCCAGATGCACGCGGGATCGCTCCTCCACAAGCGTGCATGCCCGAAGTGACGAACCATCCCACATTTATACAATGAAACAAATGAATATTCAATTAACGCCTATACATACTCGTTACCTAAACCCCGCTTCGTAGGTTAATTAGCTTATCAGTCCGTTTCCTGGAATGTGGTGGTCTTGCAGGTTTGTAGGTGATTCATGTTCTTGTGACCATCCAATCTTCTCCAGCAAGGAGACAGCACTCCCTCCCTCTAGATAGCATTTGAATGTCTCTCATCTTTTCTCATTCTCTTTTAAATAGCCCCTTTGTTAGAGAAAGAAGGGCAGGCGTCTCCCTGTCTCCCCTTTGTTAGAGGAAGAGGGGCAGGCGTCTCCTCAAAAACTGTAGTTGTCTCCTCAGAGCTGTGTGCCTATGTGACCAGACACCGCACCCATGACCAGTCACCATACCCACATTCCTGAGCAGACATATACAATCACAATCGATGTCCATTGTCCCCATTTCACACTATTTCTCCATATCAGTGTCTTCATTGAATTAATTGGCCTGATCTGAAAAAAGAATCAGTCCTCATGGGTGCAGACCCTCCTCTCCCTCTAAGGTGGGGGTTTTTTTGGCTCTTAAATTTCTCAGAAAATCTTGTTAAACCATGACAAAATTTTGTCATGTGTGGCAATCTGAACATATCACTTTGTATTACAGGCAGCTGTAGCAATATATAAACTAGCGAATAAAGTGGTGAGAATGCATCTATTTTTCCTTTGCAATTGCTCACTGTTTTTTGGCAACTGTGAAATCAGTACATACTATTGTTAGTGGTTTCATCAGACAACACTCCTCATGCTTGGTAGCTGTTTCTGATAGAGCTGTTCTGGAAAGCTTCATTTGACAATTTCAACCATGAGGGCAGTGCAAAATGTTTAAAAAAATCTAGTGAATCTGGGAATAAGAATGTAGTAGTTCTTACTGGCGAGGAGTGAAGCTGTTTTTGTTTCACGGATGTATTCAAAACACCTGCAAAGATCAGTTCAGCTTTAACTATGCTTGAAGGCCTGTCAGTTTCAATGTGAGCCATTGGGACTTCTGAAAATTTCGTAACTACATGCAGCTAGAAGTTCAATCCCTAATAAACATATGCAAAGAACCTAAAACTTCTTAGGCTGATCAGATTGTATTTCTGTATTTCCTCAAATAGCTCAGTGTTCTCTTTTTTTCTTACAGCAGCTTCTTACGATGGGGAATTGTGCCCATACCTTATTTATGGTATTCAAATTCAAATAACCTGGGTTAGGGAAGACCTACGGTTATTTGATCTTTTCTCCTGCTGACATTGGAGCCAATTATGAAGATAGATCATGCTTCTCCAGGACACTATTTTTACAGTATTTCCAAGGGTAGACATACCAACCATATCCTCTCTAGGCATCAGTTTCAATGTATCACCACTATCATGGTGGTGTTTTTTTCCTAATATGAAACTGGAGTTTGTAGTGTTGGTCCTTGACTATTGCCTCCCATCCTTTCTATGCTCCCCAAAAGAAACTGGCTTTTTCTGTACCTCTTCAATAGGTAGCTGAAGACAGCAGTAAGGTTCACCCTTTAGTTGTCGTCTTTTAAAGGGCTCAACAAATCTGTTATTTCAGCTTCTTGTATGTAGTTTGCTGCAGATCCCTAACCATATTGCCAACCCCCACAGGACTTACCACACTACCTGTTTAGCACCAGGAAGTCCAAAAATACGCCCTCACAAACAAGAGTATGGAGAAGTTCTGAGCTGAGCCAATTGGACATATTGCTACATTATTGGGAATAAATAAATAAATATGTATATTTATAGACTTTTATCACTAGAAATGGCTGAATGTCAAGATCTATGAAATGACAATGGAGAATGAAATGGGTGGTGGTTTGTTTCTTTTTGTTTCCACCCCCAACAGAAGCTAAACTCAGTACTGGTGTACTGCTGTGTGTTCTATTACAAGTTCTGTCTCTTCCTTATTGATGAGACAAATATATCCCATCTGTGATTAAAAAGTCTTTTAGTGTGTGCATTTTGTGCAGATTAATGCTACTGAAAGTTAAGGAAGTAGTATTTTAAGCTTAAAGTATTGCCATATGCTCAGTATGAAGTAGTGCAGTTTTATCAAATGACAATTTTATTAGCAGATGGGACTTGGAATGATTCTGCTTTCTTAGCACACACACTTGTCTGTCTAAACAGTTCCCTTTCTGGTTGCAGTGAAAGCCGACACGTTAATTGCCAAGACACATATCTAAAGTAAAGCAGCATGTGAAGGTGTGTGGGTTTTCTACATGATGAAATGAATGTGCAAAACACGTTATAATTCATGAGCTATAACTACCTAGCAAAAATATTAGTAAGGGAGGGGGAAAATGACTTGGTAGCTTAGTAGTGTTTAATTCTGGAAATGTTTGAAGAGTAACACTCTAGATTTTCATCTGCTATCTAGTTTTTGTTTGCACTCAATCTCATGGTGCTTGATCTCCCTGAATTTATTAGAATACTATGAAAAAACACTTCCAGAAATATTTCAGGCAACAAGGCTACTGTAGAGGCACCCAGGTAGTCTGCTGAGTGACTGAAATACAGATTTTTTCTTTTTGAGACTTTTCCATAATCTTTTTAGGATCACTGTAATATAAAGAACTTGAAAAAATAGATTTGATGTACTAATTCTTTGAAGTTTACCACATACTTGCCTTTTCCTATGTCTGTAAGACCTTTAAGTGCGCTGATTTAAGGTACAAAAGAATATGTTTGTCTTCCTTTAATGTGGATTTTCATGTTGGTTAACCTAAAGAATGATTTTCTAGTATTTCAGGGGGGATACTGCAGAAACAATTATATTTATTGAGTAGATAAAGAATCCATATTATAGGAGTGATACTTTATTATCATAACAGAATCAAAGCCAGTAGGTCTGGAATCATAACAAGAGCTTAGGGTGTCCAGTCAGTGCTCAGATAAGTTCATTTATGTGAACAAAATCCATACCAAGTGAAGCAAACACTGGTTAGAAATGAGGTAGCTAAAGCATGATAGTTCTGCATTGATAAAACTTCTTGGGGGTGGGTGGGACGGGAATTTATAATCCCCTATGTAGTGTGAACTGTTGAGGCTAGCTGCTTCTGTCTTTCTGTGTGTGTGTGTTTCAACCTGATTTTCTTTCTGTTCCCTACAATGCATGCTAGTTTCCTCTATTTCAAGAAAAAACGTTAGATCCAGGAAATATTGTAGTGCTATATGAAGAAAAACCTCTTTACAACCAGAACTCTCAGAATCCCTTCTCGCAGAAGGGAGAGACACGTAAGAAAGATCAGAAAATACGTACACTAAATTAATAATGAACTGTCATACTGTATGCTCCAGATGTAGGGCAGTAATGATAACGACTAATTTATTAAATATAACAAGAGACCCGCTTCCCTAAAAATTGCAACATCTAGTGAAGGTGAGAGAACATACAAAAGTCTGAATGTAAGATGTGACAAGTTGCATGGTAGTTCTGTATTTTGAAGATCGAGGGGAAAATTCAACCTGGTTATTTCTGGAACTGGAGTAAATGAGGTGGAAAAGGAGTAATAGGTTGACAAGTACACAGAAGGTGAGAAGATTAGAGTAAACAGCTAATTAGCACATGGCAGACAATGTTGTTTAAAAAGGAAGAAATTGCAGAAAGCTTTTTGCTGACTTATTTTGCCTTGACTGTATGCCTTCACCTGTATTTAAAGCTCTCCTCACTTTGATCTCTGACTCATCCAAGTCTATTTGGTTTCCAAAGCTCAGAACTGGAAAGAGGTAGAGAACCACCTGACTGGTGTAATTCAAGCAAGGAAGACCATGAAAGTGGTCTTAAATAAGGCTAATTTTGCAAAGAATTTCAAGTTCAGGGATACAACTGTACTAGCACGTTGTTTATGGTTCTTTTCTGCAGTTCCTGATGTCAATTAATGAACTATAGCATAGTTGTACAATAAATTTAAAAGGCAGTATTTTTCTAAAGGCATGGATTGTCTAAACCATCCAGATTGAAAATATATCAAAGCATTTTTGCTGTGCGTTGTTTTGGGGTTTTTGTTTCTTTTTTGATGTTGTTTGTGGTGTTGTTGTTGGGGTTTTTGGCATTATTATTATTATTTTTTTAATAAGCTCTTCCACTGTGTGAATTCAAGAATCTCTTTCAGCATGAAATTTGAACCAGAGGTGGCTTTGATGCATTGTCCTGTACCCAGTGGATCACAAACACCTATTGGAAAATACAGAAATTAGCTAGTGATGTAATAGGTATAGTTTTGTGTTTGGGGGACAGTAGTAGTGTCTTAGGTTTTATATGAAAGTAATCATTAAGAAACCAGCATCTTACTAGTATCAGCCAGGTCTAATGAATTGTCTTCAGTGATATTTCAATAAAGGATGTAAACATTTTTCCTCAAAATGATTTCATTAATTTTGAGGATATAATCTTAAAATCAGTATTGCAATGTAACTATAGTTTATCCAGAATTCTGTTTTGTGTGTAAAGGTAAGACTGCTAATGAGATGGGAAATGTAAGGTAATTTTTCTGAAGCTGTTAAGTAGAAGTGTTTGGTTGTGTTTTTTTTTTTTTTTGTTTGTTTTCTGGTCATTTAATGTATATGACATTGAACATATGAGATACATGCTTTTTCTGAAGCAGTAGGAGGACGGACAGGATAGTCCACACTATCTCAAATTGTGCTAGATATCTCTGTGTGAGTCAAGGCCTGGTTATCTACTTCTAGGTGTCTTGAATTTGCCTATCTTCATCTTGAAATGAGTCCTAGCAAAAAAATTCTTTGTCTTCAATAGATACAAACAAGTCCTTCTTTCGGTGTTCTCTGTTGGAGCATGCACAGGTGTCTTAGAGACTGCATTGGGGTAAAGAACGTAATGTGTTGCAGGAGCGGTCTGCAAACTAGGACCATGCATGGCAATCAGTTAGCTGAGGGGAATGTGCTCGAGCTTGTAGGTCACGAACCCTGGGAGGACAAGGAGTGTGAATAGACACAACAATTAACATGATGAGGCATGTTTACAGAGCACAGGGGAGTGGGAGACGGATGGCGCCAAGGATGGCGCCAAGGAAAGATAACACCTTGCAGTTAATTGCTGGTAGTTAACCACCAATCAGGGATTGCCTAGTATGCAAGGCTTAGCTTCAAGAACCAATCTGTTTAAAACGCGCAGCTTCTGAAGGTCTATAAAACCTCGTGCTTCTGTACAATGAATTGCCACTTGCTTGCATCAAGCTGCGTCCCGTCTCTTCATTCGCCGCAAATTGGTGACCCCGACGTGGTGCGTTTAAGGATCTAACGTGAAGAGCTCTCGAATCGCCTATCTGAGCGACATGCAGCGAATCCCGCAGAACTTTGAATGATCTGCTGAAAGGAAGCAGGAGCCGGCCTGAAATCCCTCCGGAGTTTAGAGGTGAGCTGTGGGAAATCCGTAACGGGGCATCAGGCTTCATCCCCAGAAAGAGACGTATATGGACTCATGAAGGGTCTTCTAGTCAGATCCGGGAGTTCGTGCCTCAGTCTCCTCAAATGGTGACCCCTACGGTGGTGTTCCGAAGCCTTGGAAGAATAAGGACGGAAAAAAGACAGCTCGTGGAAGAAGGCTGCGTTCCGGAGGAGACGGCTTGGCTGAACTTGCTGTCTGGACCAGGCGGACAACCTAAACCCCGAGGATAACACCTGTATTCATCGAGACAGGTGAGCAGCCAAGAAACTTTAGAGACTTTGAAAGAATGAAAGTGTGTACATACAGCAGCCAATTGTATGATGCTGCCGCGGGGGGGAACTCCGTGTCGGGAATGCATTTAGCATCTTGGTGGCAAATTCTGACTACTCTTTGCCAAGTGTGGACTAATTCTACTAACGGTGCTAAACCAGAGGAAGCTGTAAGTTCCACCGACAGCGCGACTCTTCTCAAGTGTCAGTGATGGCGATTCTGTCCACACCTCCTCTGCCCCCAAAGCTTCTGTCACTGATTGCAGCGACCCTCACAACACAGGACCAAGCACGGGAACAGGACAACTCGGACAATGATTCCATTGACACTGATAAACTTTTTGATCCAGGTCCTATAGATCTGGAAAAGGAGGTAGACCTTTCCCCCACCCCCTTGTCTCTCCTGATGCATTGATTGTATTTTTGGGGAGGGTGAAAGGGAGTCTGAGGGATTGGTGACAGGAATGCAAGCGGGAAACACTTCAGTGATGGGTTTTGGGAGTCGCTATGGCATGTTCAGTATTTTGTCAGACAAATCAACCTGCAGAGTGGCAGCCTGTGCAATACGAGGCTGTGAAAGGGTTAAGCAAAGCAGTGCGGGAAGGGAGGATTCATAATACATTTGCTATGTCCCTTCTTGAAGTGATGGCAGAGCCTTATACACTCACACTGCATGATTGGAAGTTATTGCTTTGTATGGTACTAACTGATACAGTATATGATGTGGTTATTTGATTTTTGTGAGCTATGTATAGTGGTCTTGATTGAAAACCTTAATCGGGGAATTGCTGTTAACTATGAGCAGTTAGCTGGAGCAATTAACTGTGCCGATTCTGTGACTCAGGCAAGGTATCCCAGGAACAACTGTTTGCAAATGAATGAGATGGCTTTTAAGGCGGTCGGGATGCGGGAGTCTTGCCACAGTCTTGCAGGGTCCTAGAGAGTCACTAACTTTAATACTAACTTGATTGATTGGCTTCAGAATATTTTGCAACAAGTCAAACATAAGGAAGCTCAAGGGTTGCTTTTAAAACAACTAGCTGTGATAATGTCAATGAAAATTGTAAATGGGCAACTTTCACAATCGCAACCCCAACATGTGTCAAATGATTGTAACGCAGAACTCACAGCAGACTGTAATTCTCAGGCTGAGTTCTGGAATGCAGCATAACAGATTTTTGCTTCTCTAATCTCTTCTGTAAGAATAGTACACGCTCTTAACTTGCTTAGTAAATTAGGCTGCTAGCTTGCTAAACAATACTACAAATAATATTTTTTTTTCTGGCTTATTAACAGATGTTGATTCTGTCCATCATATGTTGCTACAGAACCGAGTTGCTATTGATTTTTATTATTAGCACAGGGACACAAGTGTGAAGACTTTGATAGGATGTGTTACGTGAATCTGAGTGACCACTGTGAATTAATTTACAAAAGTATACAAAACTCAAAAGCCTTAAAACAAAGATCTGCAACAGAGCCAGGGGCGGGATGCCTTTGGTCTCTTCTCACGGCTGGGAAACTTTGGGCCATGACTCAAAAGTATTACAGGATTTATTATAATTATCTTTAACCACCTTATTGATGTTTGCCTTATGTCTCCCATGCTTTTTTTTCTGTATTCAGTGTTTAGTTGATTGTAACATAAAGCAGGTCATGGTCACCCAGCTACACACACCCTTTGCCTCCTCGCAATTATGCAAAAAAGGGGAGGATAGAGAATGTCTGAAGAGATATACAGGAGAGGAAACTGGAGAATATTTGACCTAACAAGGGATGAGAGAATAGCTAGGTATTGTGAAGGAGAATAGGAAAGATAAACATGGTTATCTAGTGTTTAATAGGTGTCTGCATGCTTGTAGATATATATAGCTATGTAACTGCATGAATGATTTCTGCCCTGAGCCTGGTGGAGCATACAGCTGCGGCTTGTGTCCGGGCTCAGAGATGTAAATAGGGGCTTCTTTGTTACGGTAAAAGTGTTTCTCTTTGCATAAAAAAGAGAGGGAATGAAGGGAATGACCCCAGAGGTATGTTCAGAGAAGGCATGCTATGTTTCGAACTTTTGGACGGAACCAGTTCTTGTTTGGTGTGCCCTTCCACCTATGTATAATGTTAATCCAAAAAAAGATGATATTGTTTACACTTTGAATGTCGATAATTGTCTTTCTGTAGATGCTAATGTAGTAGGAGGCTATGATGGGAACGTGTCGCAGCGGTTCTTCTCTTATCCGGAGTAGGCAGGGAAAGCATTCAAGAGTTAAATCACCTTGTTTGGTAGGCAGTTGAGAATGTGAGTCAAAATTGCCACTGCTTTTTGTTGTTGGTTCAAGGACATGGCTGTGAGGATTTGGATGGTATGTGCTGAATGGATTTTAGGCGCCCCATTGCAGCAACATGTTATCAAAATCTGAGAAAATTTCAGCCTTTTTGGCATCCATTCACTCAACTGGCAGTATTGTTTGTTTGCTATTACCTTGGTTGCTGTCATGTTTGCAAGGGCCCTGCAGAACATGGCAAACCTGGTACTAGCTGTTCAAAAACAAAAAGGGGAAATTGTAAAATTGTACGGAACAGAGACAGTGGGTTATTTTGACACTGATAATATGTCTTAGTTGCTTTTTTATTTGTTCTATTACTTATACCTTGTTTTTACTCGTTCGGTTTCAAAGGTTCTTTTTGTGCAACAGGAAGGGGGAGATGCAGGAGCGGTCTGCAAACTAGGACCATGCGTGGCAATCAGTTAGCTGAGGGGAATGTGCTCCAGCTTGTAGGTCACGAACCCTGGGAGGACGAGGAGTGTGAATAGACACAACAATTAACATGATGAGGCATGTTTACAGAGCACAGGGGAGTGGGAGACGGATGGCGCCAAGGATGGCGCCAAGGAAAGATAACACCTTGCAGTTAATTGCTGGTAGTTAACCACCAGTCAGGGATTGCCTAGTATGCAAGGCTTAGCTTCAAGAACCAGTCTGTTTAAAACGCGCAGCTTCTGAAGGTCTATAAAACCTCGTGCTTCTGTACAATGAATTGCCATTTGCTTGCATCAAGCTGCGTCCTGTCTCTTCATTCGCCGCAATGTGTTGGCAGTTCAGATGTAGAAATATGATGCTTATCATAACACTTATCAAACCTACTAATATGTTTTATTTTTAAAAATCACAGTTTTGTGCCTTTTTATTGCACAGGTTATCTGGATTTCAGCTTCCATCATCTATTGTGAGCACAGGATCTATCCTCACGCTTTGCTTCACTACAGATTTTGCTGTCAGTGCTCAAGGCTTCAAAGCTATCTATGAAGGTAAGAACTCTTTTCTTACCAGGTCTTTATGCTACATGCTTTTCATGTTGAAATGTGATGTTTTAATTTTAATTGTTTGGGGTTTGAATCATCAGTGAATATTGCATAAACTTCTTTTTTTTTAACCATGCTCAAATGTAACTACATAACAACCATAGTCTTGATTTTGAAATTTAAACTAATACTTTAATTTCTGCTGGAATTTTTAATTGAATTTGTCAGGCTTCCAAAGCTGGATTCAAAAATAATTTCATTTAAATGGTTTTCTTGTTATCTCCAAAATTATTTCTTTTGACAAGTTCTTTAGGCAATGCCGAGTGATAAAAATGAGGGAGATATGGATACTAACTGGCCTTGAAAATATATCACTGATCTTCTCCTTGTGGAAAATAAGTGACAATTAATATGTACGTGTATATATAAATTTAAAAAAAAGTTAGACTACAGTGATGACTGCACAATGCTGGGAAAAAATAACACCAGGTATTGTCTGCAAGTGTCTACCAAAAATTTTCGTGATTTTTAGGTTTGGAGTGTTTTTGTGTGGGGTTTTTTTTCCTACTTAATTCATGGAAAATACAGGGCTTTGAGTACTAGAAGTTGCAGATTTCTCAGTTTCAGATTAGTTCTCAAATGCAAAGCCATTTTTTCTTTGTTTTCATAAATGTAATTCTTTGAAAGTGTTTATTCTGGAAAAGCTATCTATGGCCAGTTAAGTGATAGAATTAAAAAAAACCAAAAAAATGTAATGGTGATGTTAGTGAGGAACTTTGACTCTAGAAAGCAGTATGGTTTGATTGTAGCTATTTACTAGGGCTAGAATTTGCAACTGTGTAAATCCATTATATTGTTTACCACTTTAGAAGTCAAAGTATCTTAGAGCCCAAAGGTATCTTCAAATGCTTGGTAGACTTTGATTATGTTTCTCTTAGAACTTAGAACCCTTGAAACTTTACCTCCCTTTGTTAACAATACTTAAATCTACTTCATATTGACACATATCTTATCTTTCATATTTGATTAATGTTTTGAAATGATAGTGTTTTTTAAAGTGTTTTTTGAATTCAGTATCCTCATTGAGTGGGTTGCCGAGGAATGAAAGACAGGTGTAGGAGGTATCATGAGTAACACTGATCTTTTAGTTTTGAGTTTTTTCTGTTTGGGATGAGTAGCTCAGCAGTTACGTCTTTCCTTGGTAGCTATTCCTCCCTTTCTTTGTCCCCCAAAACTTTATCACCTGCTAAATCAGCTAATTGGGATGAGGCCTGGGAGGAAAGACTAGGAAAATTTCATTGTAATAGCCTTTATAAGCTTTATTAGGTAAGTTGAAAAGGAACATCAGAAATCACAAACACACCAGGAACTGGTTTTGTTACTTCAACAGGAAGTTGCTTTCTACATACCTGTATCTTTCTCTCTTAGCAGATGCGTATAATAACATATTTTGTCTTTCTATGCAGTCTGAGCAGTTTGTTTTTCCATATTGAAAAAGACAGTGAAGAATACTAAAGGATGTCTCTTGACTGTCAGCTTAGGAACACTTGCACAGAGCCGCAGGCTGTAATATAATGACACTTCCTGCTGGCCTACTTTCTTGTAAAAAACCCAGCAGGAAGAGCTGTAATTAACACTGACAGATAGCACCACTCTCTGTTTAAACAACACTGCCCCCTTTCAGATTTAGTGCTGCGAACCTGGCATTGTCCATGAGCTTAAATTGACTTCAAAAAAATGACATCCAACTCCAGAGAAATGGTGAATGCCACTCAAGTGACAGCATCTCAATGTACAGACAGGCAACGGGGACTGAAGCTTTGGGAAGTATTTGTAGGAGTGAGGGGTTAGGTGTTTTTTGTGAAGGCTTGGGGTGATTTCTGATGTAATGGCCAGCTGAGTTACTGAAGCCCCATAGTTTTAAGAACTCTTGTAACTATTCCCTAAACTATTTGTTTTAAATAGTGACCCCTTCTGGCTCCTATGCCACATCTAATTTGCTGAGTAGGTAGGTGATTAGTTCCTCTGGGGCAGCAGAATACAGGCCAGATGTTACCAGCCACTGGAAGTCTTTATAATCACTCTGCCAGTTACCCATCCCAAAGCTAGTCTGCTTTTAGTAGAAGTATCTGCTTATTCCTGGTTTTAGCCAGCTCTTTCATTCTTCTCCTGAGTAAGTGAATTACTGTTCAGTTGAAGACATGGGGAGCATTGAAGTGCTACTGACTGCTTCCATCTAAGAGTTTAGGACACTGTGGGGTTGTAATGCAGAGTTTGAGAAACACTGTTTTAAACATCTTAATTGGAGCGAAGTTTTAACTGCATGTCAGCTGGCAAGGATAGTATGTTTAAAAAAAAATATCTGGGTTGTTTTAATGATACCTAGGGAAGTGATCTGTAACAGAAATTTTCTTGTAGAAATAGAAAAGCCCTCAACATCCAAAAGCTACAATTTTAATAGACTGGGAGCAGAAGAAATAAAAAACCCCTTTGCATCACTATGTAAAGGAATACAGAGGAATTGTTCTGGCATTGTATCACTTGTCTCACAGTAGCAGATGAAGTAGGTCTGAAAAATTCAAATATTAGGATGGATGAAGGAACTAATTTCATAAACTTTCCATATTCTGGGAGGCTGCACAACAAGTGGTTTTGGTTTGGTGGTTGTTTGGGTTTTTTAATTCTTATTACGACAGGCCACTTTCTTCTGAATAGGAAAAATTAATCTAATTGTAATTCCTACCTTCATGAAATTAAAAAAAAATCAAGTATTAATGTCTTCAAAGTTAGCTCTGCTATTGAAAGACAGTACTTTAAATGTGATCATTTTTTGGGGGCAGACTAGTGTTTTTACAACCATGACTCGACTTAATACTGGGCTAGATTCTTTGCTGTGCTGAGCCTCCGCCTTGCAGAGCAAAGCAGGTGCTGTTGGGAGGTTTCACCATTACTGTTTGCAGGGTGCTCTTTTTAACTTAAGCTGCCTGGTGAATGTGGATAGGACACTGAATGGGGAAAGAAGGCATGTGAACCACTTCAGCACCTACTGAACAGCCTCTGAAGTTACACCCACACTGGGATCCCTAGCAGAAAGAGAACAGTACATCACATTCCCTGAGCTGAGATTCTGATCTATGTGTTTTATTGAGTACGTTCTTGATTTATGACCTGGCTTGCCATGCAGCAGTGACATAGTCAGATCCTTTGTGTTTTTACAATACAGAAACAGGTTAACAATGAGGCTAGTGAAACCACATTCCAGAGCTCTAAGCTCTTGAAGATTCTTTTATTTATCTGACTTATCTTGCTGTCACCCCTATACCACGTAAATGTAATAGTTAACTAAATCTGATTTTGTGGCAAGAGACCAGTGAGAGCCATCTAATTTTAATAAGACGCTGCTGTAGTTAGGCAATTGCTGAGTTTTTAGGCTGAAATGTAAGTTTCTTTATTATATGGTGATTTCACCAGGTTTATATGTCTATTTCTGAGAATCCCTAGTATTTTTAATTAATACTTCTGTCTTCCTTAGTGGTCACATCAACACTATACATTTGTTACAGATGGAAGCTTGAATTTTCTGGAAATAAAATTATCTATGGAATTTTCAAACACATGATTGTATCAGTGAAAAGAACTGTCAGTTTCAGAAGCAGCAACTTCAGTTTAGAGAATCCGTCAACTCATTTGATCTGCTAAATGATTTGTTGACTATTACCGTTGCTGCTGGGTAATAAGTTTTAAGCCAGGGGACTGGGGAGTTGAGAGAGAGATTCTGTTCCTGTAATGTGTGGTTGATTGGGTTTTTTTGGTTTGTTCTGTTTTTGCTTTTTATATGGTGTAAAGCACTGTCAATTAAAATGAGTTTAGACTTTGGGACGGGGGGATGTGTGGGAAAAATAACAAAGTATTTGTGACTTGTGCAAATTTAATTCTCTGTTAAAATTATTTTAATTCCTATTTTCTAGAATGAGAGTCACAAACTTTTTTAAAAGGTGCTTTGAGGGCTAGAAACAGAAGTAAAAATTCAGTATTGCTGTATCATTGTAGTAATTCTTTGGAATGTCAAAAGTATCCTCCCACACGGAACACTGGCATATGGCTGGAAATATAGAAAAATACACTTCAAATGACAGCAATATCTGAAGTGTTATACACACATAAACTTAGAGTAACGCATGGTAGAATTGTTATATGGTCTTGCTTCTTCTAGAGTGTCCTGCCATTTAGAGAATCTGGTTGTTGAGTACAGAAAAATCAGTAAGAGTTTAATTCACAGTGCCTTGTTAGTCATCAATGTAAAAGGAAATGTCATGGTTTGTAGCATATGTTTTGCTACACTAGTGTCTGCCATTAAACTGCCATCAAAGGTTAATAATCTTTGGTTCATTTTAAGTTATCTCTATTTTGTGTGTGTGGTTGTTTTTGTTGTTTATAATCACACTTTGTAATGTAGAATTTGTGGGCAGTGTTTAAACAGCAAGCCAGATGTAGTGGACTTGATGTGTGCTAGTACTTTTCCTTGACCTCTGTTCTTCAGCAGCAGGTTTTCTTTGCCAAAGGAAGAGCTCTTGCATGTCCCTCTATCCTACCTGCCCTCGGGGCATACTTCCTTTTTTCTTTTCTTCTTTGAATTCTCAAAGCTTTCTGCTCACACCCAGCATTAACATTTACACTGGCAGTCACCTCCTCCTGCCTTATGCATCTTTCCTGAAGCTTCTTTTTTAAATCCCTTTCAGAACCAAGAGCAGAAAGTAGTGATACACTTACACAGCATAAAGTCTTTGAAGACTTTTCTTTTTTTTTCTCCCCCTCTTACTGCTCCTGTTCTCCCTGAGTATCTGTTATTTGGTGTGTTTTCCCTTTTTATGGTTCAATACTTTGAACTAGTTAAAACAAACAAAAAAATGAAATGCTTCCTCCTGCCAATTTGGAAACATTAATTCCTGTATTAATTCCATGAATTTACCAAGGTAATTTTCCCAGGACTTTTTAAGTCAGTATGGACCCAGTCAAGACAACAGACCTTTGGGCTCAAGCTAACATATCCTGGTTTTTTGTTTCTTTGTTTCCTTCAAGTACCAAAACACCTTTCCTGTACTCTCAATAGTAAAAACCTGCTTTTTAGTGGGTTAGCACTTGACAATGCTTCCTGCTGTTGTCTGTGAGTCTATTAGTTAGTGGCTGTGTAGTTCTCACAACAAACTGATACAGTGATAAGGATAGTTACTCCCTGGGAATAGGGGTGTTCAAAACAAACCGAATAATCTGAGGCAAATATTTTAGATTGGGAGTAGGAAGCTAAATAGGCAAGAAAATACCAACTTTTATGCAACTTGAATGCATAATAATCGCCTACTACTTAGTATGAGTAGCCTTCTGAATCTTCAACCATGGCTAGTTAATTTCTATGCTTTAGTCATAGGTGCTGTTTTACCTGTAAGGTAATATTTCATTTTGCTTGTTACAATGATCAGACACTTTGAATATTACTGCTGAACCTCAGTGGCTTAGCCAATCCGGTTCTGAAAAGTTCCAAATGATTGTAATGAATATCTAATGATGACATTGAGAGCTATGCAATTCTTTCTATGTTCTGTTGCATAGTTTTGGGGAAAGATTCTGTTTGTTTCTCCCAATTTTGTAACTATTTCCTTTTCAACTGTAATGTTTGGGGAAAGAAGCACTGTAAATTTTAATCTGAGTTTAATTCTTTTAAATGTTAAAGGCACAAACTGTTTTTTTTTTTTTTTTTTAAGCATTTCTTTGGTAAGAAAACAAAACTAACATTAATACCATAGTAAGTGCTGGTATTCTTGTAAATGTATTCCTAGCAGCTTTACATCTTCACTAGCAATCTTCCATTGATGTTAGTGTAATTGGCCATAACATCTGTTAATAGACTAATATGTTTCTTTTCTATTTTTAGTTAAATACTTCTTGCTTGGTGTTTTGGTAGTCTGTTTTTTTTAAAACTGAGATGTTTGTTAAAGCTTACAGCAATGTGTGTGTGTGTATACATGTGACCAAGTAAACTGAAAGCTTTGAATAATGAAAGCTCAGACTGAAACGGGATCTTTTTAGGTTTAAGTTTGTAATTGCACTTTGGAGTGGAAGTAATTGTTTTCTGAGAATTAATGTGGGTATTGATTTACTTTGTCAACTGAAGTTTCCTTATCCTAGCAATTTTTCTAAAAAATAACATCTTTTTGGAATGATACAAGCTGAATGACTGTTAATGACTATATATGGGGAAGAAATAATAATGCAGTTAAAAATAAATCTGGTATTTCATGTGTCAGAACATGACATGATGTGTAGCAGCAAAATCTCAGGTCAGAAGAGGTCTGGCAGTGCTGTGGGACTGTTCTGTGGGACCTTCAATAACCTAGAATATCAATTACTTAGGTGACAAAAGAGTTCACTCTAACTGTAACAGCTAATGAAAAATATTTTTAAGCCAACATGTTTTCAGAAAACTTACAAAAAGCAAAATTGAAGTTATTTTGTGAAGAGGCATAGGTAAAATAGTCTGCTTGTGCTCTGAATTACACAGACTTAAAACTTGCTCAAAATGCTAAACTTGCAGGGAACTGAATTTGGTTGGTAGACACAGGTAAGGACTGCGCTCTTGTATGCCTTCTCTTTCTAATCTTTCATATATGAAGAGATCATGCATAGCAAAAATAATAACTATGTTAAACAACTATACTCCTTCAGCTTTTATTTATGAGAACTTAGGGTAAGTAACTTCACCCGTTAAAAACGTGAAATTCCTTTTGGCAGTAAAACACTTAAATATTTGTTTCAGCAATATTCAAAGGAATAGGAGTCAGAAATCTGCAATGCTATTTCCTGAACTAACCGAAACAGCAGAAACTTCCCAACTGGAAATTGTAGGAATTTCCTAGGAAAAAAAAAAGGCACTGTTAGTGGAAGTTATGATAGGGTTTATTCTATTTGAATTGGCAGAAAATAAAACTTAAATGTAGTAGGGTTCATTATCAACCAATTACATTTTTTTGTCTAAAGGAAGAATAATTTCATAGGAGCCTTGCCTGCTATATTAGTCTGATTGTAAGTTATGTCAGCTGTTTTCTGCTTTTCAGCTCTCACCCCAAGTAGCTCAATCCCTAATGTGAAGGTAGCCTTTGTGTGGCTAGTAACCCTTAGAAAGGGAATTAAGTACCTTGAGAACATTCTTGGAACTGTCTTTTTGACTGCTTCTGATTCTGGAAGGGATTATTTTGTACCTTCTAGTGACTTAGATACACGTAAGAACTGTGTTCATTGTCCTTGGTGCATGAGCCAGTAACAAGCCCAGTGTTGGTGGTTCGTACCTTGTAATCATCATTCAGAGGGCTTGTAACCTTCCTCCACAAAACTCTTACTTGTGCTTATATTTGAGATCACAAATTCAATAGGAGAATGATTTGGTAAAAGAGGGTTTCCTAGAGGAAAATATCAAGGACTTGCTCCTCTGCTGCTGTGAGGTGCCAGTTCTAAACCAGAACAGCATATTCTAGTACGGGATACAAAGTGGAAAGTCAAAGTCAAAACAGGATTGTTTGTCTCTTTGTAGCCTCTCAACTGAGTATTGAGATTGTGGAGAATCTAATCTACATCCTAACAAATCATCTTTGCAACTGTGCTGATACTAATTCCCCACTTCATGTTCATTCTTATCTACCAGCATTAGTATGTGTTTGTATGACTAATATTGAGTTGTGAAAAATACTTAAAAGATTTTTTTCAAAATGTCAGAATTCCTTTATTGTAGTCATTTCCTGATCTGAATCAGTATTAAGAGATTGTGATTTAATCCCAGCCGGCAGCTAAGTACCACACAGCTGCTCACTCACTCCCCACCCCCTCAGTGGTATGGGGGAGAGAACTGGAAAAATAAAAGTGAGAAGACTCATGAGTTGGGATAAAGACTGTTTAATAGGTAAAGCAAAAGCTGCACATCTGAGCAAAGCAAAGTAAGGAATTAATTTACTTCAGCCATCCCCAGGACAGCAGGACTCCACCACACAGAACAGTTACTTGGGAAGAGCAGTGCCATTGCTCCAAACATCGCTGAGTAATGGCAGCCTGGCCAAACTCCACCCATCCCCGTTTTATTACTCAGCACATCAAATAGTATGGGATATCTCTTTGGTCAGCTGGGGTCAGCTGTCATGGCTGTGCCCCCTCCCAACTCACTATGCACCCTCAGCTGACTTGCTGGCAGGACAGAAAAAGCCTTAACACTTTGTGAGTGCTGCTCATCAATTGCTAAAACATCCCGGTGCTGTCAGCACTTCTTATCACAAATCCAAAGTTTAGCGCCATACAGGCCACTGTGAAGAAATTTAACTCTATTGCAGCTAACACCAGTACAGATGTGCAGCATGATCTTGCAAATCAATGTTGTAGACAGCTTAAAAAAACCAAAACCTGAAAATAAAAAGGCTAGCTTTGCTTCTTCTCTTCAAAATGCATTATGTCTTTTACTTGAACTTTAATTTTTAAAGGTAAAACATACGCTCTTAATGCAGCAAATATTTGAGAAACAAACAAGGTCAAAACTCCCGTAACTCTAGAATCGTGCTAAATTCCTACTTTTTTTTAATTCAGCCACATAAGGAATATATGGAATCCATCTTTTCTCCAGGCGCTTTTCTGAAACAAGCCATGCAGCGCATGATTCAACAGAGCTGGCATTTTTGCTTGTTCCATTTTACAGCCAACTGGTATTTGGAGGGATAACTTCTTCTGTTCATAGCCTTACAGATTTGCTGGGTAAGAATTCGGTTAAGCAGCCCGTGTCCTTCCCTGCCCCCATTCTAATTTTATTTTAAACAGGAACTGCTGCTAAATGTCAGGATGTCAAAAGAGCCTGTATTCTGTTCAGACTTCATTTTGCCTGGATTTTCAGTTCTGGACATAGTATATTTCTATTTACCAATGCAGAAATTAAAATATTGCTAGTGCTTCCTGTGGATCACCAAATTATTCAGGGGAGTTTCTTGATGCATTTATACCCAGATTTCTATCTGGCTGAAGAGTTAAATCCTAATTCCTTTTCTAATAATCAGATATATGCAATAGTGTTTGCTTACCTTTGGAATGGTCCCCATTAATGAGATGGTCCTAGATGAAATGCAGCTGACACTCATCTACCTTTTAATGAATCTGAAAAAGTCTGGTACTATTGCTTGCTTGATTTCTGATCTCATTTGTAAAGAAAGTTTTTTTATTCCCTTGGCTGGGACAAAGTAGGGAAAGTTGTATTGGGTTGTTCATCTCTTGGATAGTAAAAGTGTATTTTCAGCTATACCAGTCTGATTTCTGGTTTGTAGTAGTCTTTGTGCTTTTTTTGCTATTGTACTTAATTTAAAGTAGTATCAATTTTTATTATGAAAATTGTATTTCTGACTTTTAAAGTCTCTGCAGCCTGCTAAGACTCACTGTTAATAACTCCTTTGTATTTATTACAAATCTGCTTGCAATGGCAAAGATGGCTTTACGCCTTTTATGTCTTTTGTTGAAAAAATAAAAGAAAATGGAAAAATCTTTTTCATCTGTAATAATTGTCTGCACATTTTTATTTCTTTAAACCGGCAAATGGTGTAGACTGTTGCATCATGGAATCAGTATTTCCAAAATAAAGCCTGTGGGTTAGCAGGACAGAAAATAGAACATTGGGCTTACCATGTTACTCCAGACAGCAGCTGTTACCCTAATTGAGTAAAGGTTGTATAATTTGCTCTGTTAGATGGAGAGTTAGCATATAATAGTCACATACTTTGCTTTTCATCCTCTCTTGTATAACTTTAAACCATTGATAATTGTACTTTGAATTACTTTGTTATTCATATCCTTCCCATATATTGAGGGGTTTGTTTGCATAACCTTTCATGCTTTTCTTCTGTAATTGGTGTAATGAGGCAGATATCTGGAACTTTGCAACAAAATATACTCATCAACACAAGCATGTCTAAATTTTAAGGCATTGATCACGTTCAGTAATGAATAAAATAGGTGAGTGATATACTAGCTATTAATTGTGAAGAAAGGGAGTGAGTTGACTGTAGCACACAATATAGGCACTTCATTTTAACTGAAACTTGAGATCTGTTAAAATCTATCACAGTCTTTACCTTGTCTATGTTAGAACTTGATATCTTCATACAATACTGTTGGACCACTTCGTGTATTGCCTATCTAAATACTGTTTATTCACCCACATAATCTAATTTTCTCATTAGGTATAGTGTTGGTATAAATGACTGCAAAACTGCTTTGAGTACTTAACTCTGTATTTTGTATTTACATCCTTCAGCTCTAACTTGTAACACTTTGAAATTTTTCATCTTGTGTATATTGCAAGACTCCCTAATAAATTTATTGAATTATTCATGCATAATACACTTCCAAGAAATCTTGCCTTAAGGTTCTTTTGAAGCTGGCTTATTGGATTGACCTGAAAAGGGCCATAGGAGTCGTAGAAAGTCACACAATCTCCTTGACCTCATTAGATCTGTGCCTCTCTTGCATTTCTTTAACAAGACAAGGCACACCTGTGTGGTGTTGGTGGATTGTACATCTGAAGTCATAAGAGTGTTAAAACAGCTGTTTAGAATGCACAAAGTCTTATTTATGTGGAAAGAGGCAGACACTGTGTGTGTGTGTATGTATGTATACTGAAGGATTGTTAGTGTCATCAAAGGCTTAAGTATCTAATCATAATGAGGACAGATGAAATTTTTACAGAAAAGGGAAAAATAACAATACACTTAAAATAGTTGCACACATGCTTCTTGGTTTCTAGTAATTTTCCTAGTATACTTACCCTTCCCATGCTCCTCTGAGTCCAGTGGTTGATGTTTTCCTTCACTTTAGGAGGTCCTTACTTACTAAGACAATTTCATACTCTTGCACTTCATTCCGTGATCTGCAGTTCCGTATCACATCCATACTGAATTTATATGGTGTCCCATGCATGTTAGATACTACTACTTTGTTACTCCCAAAACCAGTTTTATCCAGGTCTGCATTTATTTACCTGACTATGAGTTGTTTATAGCCATGGGCTCACTAGTGCCAAACCTTTGTCTCATCACTTATTGCCCTTATGAACATATTCCTCTGTACTGCATCTCCACTTCTCAAAGCGTCTGCAGTCAAACCAGGTGTATATTTCTCTTAGCTATGTCATTGTGCCAGTCGTAAAATATTTTGTTCTGCACAAAGTAACTGCTACAGCTGTCCTTATAAAGCTATAGTTGTACCATCAGAAAAAAGAGGAGGGGGGAAAAAAAAAAAAAGTAAAACAAAATAGCTTTGGACAGCCAGTAAATTGGAGAAATTGCTATCACAGCTAAATCAAGTAAAGCAAAGCTGCAGGGAAGTTCGGAGAATTTTAGAGTGAGCCTGACTGTAGCAAGCCTGTTCTGAGGCCCTGCAAGCTCAATACAAAGTTTATGGTCTGTTACTAATAACAGCAGTACCAGGTTACAGGGCAACAGTATTACAAAACATGGCATGCATAAACCAGTTATTTCTCTTGATATAGCTTTAGTTTCTAAAATCACCTGGTTTAGTCTAAGTTTCTGTTAGAACCATCCAGAAAACTTTTGACTGTGAAATATTTGCTGCTCAGTGTACTACTACCAGGTAGCTATGGTGGATGTCACCTGACTAGGTCCTTAAATGTTTTTGATAGGCAGCTGCAGAGCTAGTCATAAACGGTTGTAATGATTAAATATTTTCAAAAAAACCCAATTAACATTAGATGCTTCTGTTAATATGAGATAGATTATCTCAAAGCAGAGATGCCTGTCTGCCTTCCTGCTTTGACCTTACAATGGAACCTGAAGGACTAAATTTGCTCTCTAGAAGTTGAGCATTTTAATCATAAAGTGATTTAGATTGGAAGGATCTTTATAAAGGTCATCTAGTTCCAGCTCCCCTGAAATAAGCAGGTACATCTTTTACTAGACCAGGTTACTCAAAGCCCCATCCACTCTAATCTTGAACACTTCCAGGGATGGAGCATCTACAGTTTGTCTGGGCAACCTGTTCCAGTGTCTTACCACCCTCATTATAAAAAAAATGTCCTCAATGTCTTCCTTGTGTCTAATTTAAATCTACCCAATGCCTTAAAATCCTAACACTTGCACTAGCATTTCAGGCCTTGGTAAAAAGTCAACTTTTTTTTTTTTTTTTAAATGTATAAGAATTGAAAAGCCTCAATGAGGTCTCTGTGGAGCCTTTTCTTCTCCAAGGTGAATCACTCTAATGCTCTCAGCCTTTCTTTATAGGAGACCTGCTCCAGCCCTCTCATAAATTTTGTGGCCCTCCTCTGGACCTGCTCTAAGAAGTCTGTGTCTTTCTTGTGCTGGGGCCCCTAGAACTCAATGCAGTACTCCAGGTAGGATCTCATGAGAGCAGAGTAGATGGGGAGAATCACCTCCATTGACCTGCTGGCCATGCTACTTTCGATGCAGCCCAGGATATGATATTTTTTGTGGGTTGGAAGTGCATGTTGGTGGCTCATTCATTCCTTAGCCTGCGCTGATATTGGGGATTGCCATGATGCAGGTGCAGCACCTTGTAGTTGGCCTTGTTCAACTTCAGGAGGTTCACATGGGCCTATTTCTCAAGCCTGTCAAGTTCCCTTTGGATGGCATCCTTTCCCTTAAGTGTACCAGCAGCACCACTTGGCTTCGTGTCATCTGGAAACTTGTTGAGGTTGCTCTCAGTCTCACGATGTCCTTAAAGATATTGAGCAGTATTGGTCCCAGTATGGACCCCTGAGGGACACCACTTGTTACTGATCTATATTAGGACGTTGAGCTGTTGACTGCAATTCTCTGAGCATAGCCATCCAGCTAAGTTGTTCTCCATACCATAGTCCATCCATCAAAACCATATTTACAGGCAAGGTTGTTGTGAGGGACTGTATCAAAGACCTTGCAGAAGTCAAAGTAGATGACTCCTGCAGCTCTTCCGTTGTCCACTGATGTAGTCATTCCCTCACAGAAGGTCCCTAGATTGGTCAGGCATGATTTTCCCTTGATGAAGCCATGTTGGCTGTTTCTCTTTGTGTCCCTGTCTTCCATATGTTTTGATTTGTCTTCCAGGAGGGTGTGTTCTGAGGTGAGGCTGACAGGCTGGTAGTTCCAAGGGTCTGTCTTTTTACCCATTTTAGAAATGGACATGATATTTCTATTATTTTAGTCACTGTAGCCTTTGCCTGACTGCCATGACTTCCCAAATCTGATGAACAGTGCCTTAGCAACTAGGTCTGCCAGTTCCCTCGGGATCCTGGGAAGCATCTCATTGGGTCCCGTGGATCTGAGGATGTTCAGGTTCCTTGGGTGATCTCAAACTTTATCTTCTCTTACAATGGGAGGGACTCCTTCCCCCCCGCCCCCCACGGTCCTTGCATTGAGGTTCAGGGACTTGAGAGTTGAGGGAAGAACAATTACCAGTGAAAACGGAGGCAGAACAGTAGTTGAGTACCTCAGCGTTCTCCATGTCACTTGTCGTTAGATCCCTGTCTCACTGGGGGAGTACTTCTTTTGTCTCCCTTTTCTGACTAACACACCTGCAGAAGCTGCTCTTATTCTTGACATCCCTTGCCAAACTTGGCTCCAGATGCACCTTAGCTTTCCTGATCCTGGCTTAACGGTCCTGGGCAGCGTCCCCATATTCTTTCTAGGGTGCATGCCCCTACTTCTTAATCTAATGCTTAGATCATGTGTCCTGCTTTACAGAAAGTTAGCGTTTGAACTGAGAGAACTTTTAGTAGGAAAGCATGCTTCATCTCGGTGTAAATCAATCTTACTTCAAACATAGTTATTTAAAAATGTAATCTTCTTAGATAGTTTTTAATTATTCTACAGATTTGAGTTCTTTGATTCTTTGGGAATTTTTATATTGGTGGCTGGAGAAAAGTCATGAGACTTTCTAAAACAAAGTGGGGCAGCCTCCCCCTCTCACTTCTGTTTTGAGATGAAAAACTGTTTTTGGAAGCAGAAGCTTGTGAGAAAACTGAGCTTTCTGCTGTAAAATGTGTGAAATTTTGCTTATTCCTGAAAAAATGCAGCCAGCAATGTACTCTGTATGTGCAGCTCCCTGGGAGCAGTAGAAGAAAATTTGGCCAAGTGTCCCCTTTAACTTTCTTAGGGGACTCTGAGCACCAACAGAGAAACAGTCAGTTTGGGTCCCTTGTTCTTGTTAGTGGAGTAGGCTTCTAAAGTAACCAGCAATTAGGGAGTTTGTGCCTGTCAGGTTTTTTTTTTTAGTTCCTATATAGTGTGGCTGTAATGGAATGATTCTTTTTAGTAATAGCTTTCATGGTTTTAAAGCTTTATTCTGCATATTTTTATTTAAAATGTCAATTATAATAAAGCATTAAGGAGCTATGTTTTAGGGGAAAAAAATAGGCAGTGGGTGATTGGACAAATGTTGTGTGTAGCTGTCAAGTCAGCTCAGTAGGAGTTTAGCAAACGGCAAGAGTCGTGCAATAAACCAGTGGAACACATATTAGTGCTGCACATGAGGTCAAGCTTCACCTTGCAAAAAGTCTTTCCAGCATTGTCAGCGTTATGTTTTGTTGTGGTGGTGTGTCTGTTTACACAGCTGCTCAAAATCCTACCCACTTGCCATCCTAACTTAAATCATGATGAAATCTGCATGCAAAATGGCTTATTTATCAAAACATGCTTTTAATTGAAAGGAGGAAAAAAAAAAAAACCCACCAAAACCCAAAAAAACACCCCACCCCTGAATGTGAGAAGTCAAGTATGAGCTGAGTTCAGTCTGTTCCCAGATTGAACAGTGTAGTTACTGGGACCCCACTACCTGAAGTCCATAACAAGTGAGAATTCTAAAGAGAATGCTTTGTTTTGCTCACTGCGTGCGTGTCAGTAGCAGGGCTTTTTTTCATGTTTGAGATGTAGCATTTTGAAAGAAAACTGAGAATGAAACATAAGTTAAAATATACTTCTCTGCTGTTACGTATTTTGCAAAATTAAATGTCATAAAAATAATCTTTTAAAGGATACAGCAGCGATGATTTTTGCAGTGCTTAGATCATACTCAGCACTTCAAAGTCATTTTATTGCTTCAGCTGCTCCTGACTTCTTCTTTGGGCTATTTTTTAGACTTAGTTTATAACTAATAGAAAGGCTAAATCTTTTCCTTTAAAGATAAGCTTTATATTAAAGGCAATTTGACTTTCATTTTGGATTGTGTGTATTGTGGTCTGTGTGAGAGATGAGGGAGTGTAAGCTGTAAGAAAAGAGGAAAATACTCCTTGTAGGCTTAGTAATTTCAAGCTTTTTTTCATGGAACTTCACAATCAATTCAGAAATTAGTTATTTATACCCAGCTTTTTCGTCTCTCCTGAAGTACCCTGAAGCAAAGAAGAGCCCCAAATACCAATACCAAAGGAGTTTACTGTTTTATTTTTTTGGTTTTATTTTTTAATGATTGTTAGGTTAGGGTTTTTTTTTTTTGTAGCAGTGGAGTTGACTCTGCTTCTAAGAAGCCGAGGGACCTTACAACCTCTGAACCCTGGACGTTGTGAACTGTTCACTTAGAAAAGCAAAAGTGGTGGAGGCATTAAAAAAAAACCAAGAAACCCACCAACAAAACAAAACCAGTGAAAACAGAACAAGCCATAAATCCCATGCTAATTTACTAAAATCCACAGAATAAATACAGGATAGATCCTGAATAACCTGAATACAGCTGTAACTAAAAACGTAACAGAATGTGAGAGGAGTTACTGTGAGAAGTATTGCTGCAAACTTGCTTTGTGGGGCTTTTTGCTTGGTGGTTTGTTTTGTTGGGGTTTTAAATTACTTTCATTCTGCTAGTCTTTTGCTACTGTATACAGGCAGAAACAAGACACTGAAACATCTTTTTTTGGGGGGAAGGTGGTGGGGGTGATGGTAGTGTTCTTGACTGCACATCTATCAGAATTTGCACTTTGTAGATCTGAAGATCCAGTGCTGCGGTTCTGTGTCAAAATAATACTGGGTTAATAGATTTAGGAATTTGCTAATTGTTTAGTAGGCATCATGGTAATTAAATATACTATTACAGTCTTGTTGAAATTATTGATTGTAATTTCGATGTATCAGATGCCATATAAAATGGAAGATCTCACAAGCATTAGTGGTTAGCAGCTACCAAAAGTTTGCGAAACTAAGGTATCTGATAAAACTTAAATGCATTAGTGTAAATGGTGTGATTGGGCCCAGTTGGTTTATAGTGTTCTCAGAGGTTTTGTGGAATTCAGTATTCCTACAGTGTAATATGGTGTAAATTGTGAAGTTAGTGGAGTTACAACATGGAAAAAAATGTGAGTTCGGAGAGTTCTAATGTTACTGCTATCTTCAAAATACAGATTAGTGATTGCTTCAGTGTTTTTCTGAACTGCTGTTCTACCATACATTACAAATGACTATCCTCAGTGGTGGACTAAAGCTACTATTCAAGTAAGTAAATTGTCTATCCTTTCAGATCAAAGCTGGTATTATGAAAATCCCTAAGAAGAGAAGTAGTAAATGCCTTCTCCAATCAGTGGACTACTTAAAGCAGTGGACCAGTCCATACTGATACAAGGGATAAAACATGTTCTTCATTTGTGAATCGATGTGATGTACTCTGATGGTAGTCATGGTAATGATTGTCCAAAAATCAGTGTCTTATTTAGTGTTTTGATACTGTGATATTTTTTGTGCCATGATACGTTCATGTGTTCATTGAGTTCAGTGGAAGTACAATGCCAAAAATTTAGACTTAACAGAAAGGTAAAGCTGATGCCCCAGATAGGTTCACTAAACTCAGTATCAACATGTTTTTAAGTGTTAAGAGTCAGCAAAACTGGCTAACAAGGTTAAACTGGTTACGGCACAATGTTGAAAGCAACAGGTTTGGAAGGTGAGGCGATGAGAGTATAGGTGGCACTAAGAAGTATAACCTGTTAGGTCCAGTGCACTACGAATTTTGGTTCAGACCCTAGGAATGGTCTTGAGCCTGAACCTGTTAATCACTAGAACAAATCATTAATATTGGTAATTCTACCTGTGCACATTAGAATAACCCATGAGTAAGGCTGGAGTTAACTTTATTTGGTATATGCTTGTGTGAAGTATTTGCATGAATATTTGTAATACTTGTAGAACACCTACTGGCTTTTAAAATATATTGCAAATAGGAAGAAAACCCAACAACTTGAACAGAACAGGTAGTAATGGCAAAATAATTATACCACGTTTCATACTGTGTGACAAAAGATATGCTAACAAAGCAATGGTATTCTAATTTGCAGTACATTAATATAAAATTATTCCCATTAAAAAGATCAGCAGTCACTCTATGGTGAACTGATACAATAGAAGAAATTAGTAAGGGAGGACGAAGAGGGTCCCCCGTGGAGAGTCGGCCAAGTCATGACAATCACACCAATATGGCTACATGCCGTGCTCACTTTATTAAACAAACAGGTCATATTTATAACTTAAACCAGCCGCTCACATGACTTTCCACACAGGTGATTGGATAAAAGTTTCTGGTCACGCAGGCGTCCCTGTCACTGATGGTGAGCATGCTGCAGGCGCCTGATCACAGTGTGCCATGAGAGTGTGTTGATTCCGCAGTTCCCAGGACTTGCTCTGCACCTGGCTTCTTGTTTGTGTGTAGCTTGTTTTCTTTCTAGCCTGCTTGTTCCAAGGACAATTTAAAGTTGCTCTGCAGCTTCAACTAACAGGCCTGGGTTGTCCAACCCAGACAATGGTAACATGTCCTCGGTCCTTTAAAAATTCCTCTACAGGAGGAGGAGAAAAATATTAGAATACAGTAAATGTGAAAACATGTTCATAATATAGAATTTTTTACTGTTTAGCTTCTGTTGGGGAATTTTTCACTTTGAAATTCTAGGTTTAGGGTCATACTTTAGAGGAAGGAAATATGAAATATTTAAAATTAATATAGTAGGAGCAAATTTCTTAAAACCTAGGGAACTTCTTAATCAAAGTCTAGACAATTTATAGGAGACTGTTTAAGTGAGATTTATGTTACTTTGACACACATGTTAATGGGAAACTGTATGGACCTCTCAGGATTGGTATGTTGCATAAAACAAGGTTAGATATCCCATTTCTTCCCCATTAACTTTTGATTAATGTTGTGTATATTTGGGTTTTTTAATAGAGAAGCCGCTCTACCATTCCGCTGACATCACAGCTATATCCAAATTGAGCATAATTCAGTTTAATTCCACTGGAGTAGTGGAAGGTGCCCCTGCTCATGGAAGCGGGGTTGGAACTAGATGATCCTTAAGGTCCCTTCCAACCCAAACCATTCTATGATTCTATGAATTTTCCTGTGACATGCTGTGAGGTACTAGTTTCAATGAACTTTTAGCTTCTTATAATACAGAATTTTAAATTAAAAATGGAAAAATGTCTGCAACAGGTGTCCCACTGCACAGATGCAGTGAAAAGACAAAATGATTGTGAATGCAAAATACAAAGAACTGGAGAGAAAAACATCTCCTCTTTTGGTTGCAGACCTTATGCATCAGCTTTATGGCTGAGCTTATGTTCTTCATCTGCAAGCCTTACTTCCTGGTGAACGAGAACCAGCAGGCAGTGTGCATGCTGGCATAACAGAGCTTCCCTCTGATATAGACATTCTGCAATATATTTTTCCCAACCAGCGCTGCACATTGCCAAAAGTACTTACGTGAATCTGGAAACAGAAGTCCTGTTTTCTATTAAGTTAGTGAACCAGGGAGTTTTCCCTCCCAGGTTAATTCAGAACAAGTCTGTTAGAAGAATGGGCTTGGATCAAGGCAAAGAGAAAAAAATCGTATGGCTGCAGTAAAAAACACTAAAGAAGGAACATACTTGTCCCTCTGCGCTAGGGAAAAAAAGACCACCTCAAACCCCAAACAAAACACAAAATCAAAACTATCACCATGTGTAATAGCACCATCTGCTGACGGCTGCCGTAACGCTTGCAGACTTCCGTCTAAGCGTGTGGTTTGAATTTTTGTCCTGCTACAAGTCTTAATCCATTTTCCCTTTTTTCTATTGTGGTGGTTTGAACACTGAAGTATTATGACCTATATCTTGTATTTTGATAGGTAGTTTGCATTAGCATTCTATAAAATATTCTTTTTTTCAAAAAAAATCTTTGTACAGAACCCCTTTTGACTATATCAACCAGGAAATACTTCCTAGAACAAGACATAACTGATGGTTGATTTTAATTTAGAATCCCATGGGTCTATCATACTTCGAAGACATGCTCTGTAAGACTTTATGGAAAAGGGAAGATTACTGAACCTGACCTTGTACTAGGTTATTTGGAATGTTCTTAGTGGTGAATTCTCTCTATTCTTCTTTTGTTTTCATTGGAAAAAAGACCCTAAAAAACTATATAGAATTCTATGAATCTCCTATACTTAATTTTCAAAACTTTTAAGGTTGAACTACATTTCAAATGCAGTACATAACTATAATGAAGATTTTTTTTTCAATCTTAAAATTCATATTCTTTCTACTAGCTACTTCTTGTGTCAAAGATATTGAAAAGACCAACAGGGAGGTAAAGATGCTTGCTGTAAGCAATTGCATGGGCCATTAGTTAAAATGAGTGTTTAAATGGATAAATGATGCCCCTTCAGATTATAAACATAGAACTAAATTAGTAAAACTGCTTAACTCAGCAAAGTTGTTTTATGATCACTAATTGGGTGTTTCAATCCCTAGCTGAAACATGAAAACTGAAGATCTGTTAAAGTACTGTAGCATATAATTAAATTCAGTTGTTATAACATCTGCTATATTATACCATGATACCTGTCTGATTTTCACATTTATACTGAAACGTTTGTAATTCAGAATGAGTAATATATTACTCATTGTATTTAAGGAACTTAGGAAATAACATAAAAGTAGATGGAAATGTATACCTGCCTTCTGTTTCTTTTCTTGCACTCATAAAGTAGAAAGCTAGTACACAGCCATAGAAACACACCAGTAATGTGACATTAATAAAGAAATGAAGTCAGATCTTCTGAACTACATTCTTGTTGCAAAAAGACTTGGCATTTTGATCAAAACCTCTGTCTCTTCAGTTATTGTTCTTCAGACCTTCATGTATTATTCATATAACCATAAGTCAGGTATTTCTGTTTATGCAAACCTCGTGAATGTTTACTGTAATGGAAACAAGCTACTCTTATAAATTTTGGCCATTCTGTTTCTACAGCCATTATGTGCTTAACTACAAAATGTGCTTCTCCAGAATAAATATATTCTCCATTAGTATAATGTACTGATTGTTGCTGTAAATTATTTGTCCTCACCATTTTATTTCTTGTTGTTTGCTTACTGTCTTTTCTCCTGCTTCTCAGCTTGCATTAGATTATAGTATACCTGCTGCGGGATTTTTGCTGCTGCTGTTGTTGTTTGTTGGAAAGTGTCTTTAGAAGGCAGGAGGTGAAAAAAAAATTAATTTATAATTAGATAGGTTGGTTGCTATATCTCTTTCTGAATTTTAAACATGAACTGGAATTATTGGCAGCTCTACCTTTATTGAGAGGCTATGCAGACAGAAGTTAGAGCAATCTGATTTGCTGTGAAGGCTCAATATTTAACAGTGGTACATTTTCTTTTCTGAAGTTAAAAATTGAGAATAAACCATGGACAGTCTTAGAGGCTTTCATGTTTTGAATGATACAAAGGAAGTCCTTGTGCAACTGTTGATGTTTGGTTTGCATTTTGACATGTAGGTAGACTTTTCCTTGGTTCCCTCCCACAATTAAACAGGCCAGAAACTAGTGAAACAAATGATGATCCTCCCTTCTTTCTGCAGTAGCTTGCACAGCAGCATCAAACTACTGGGGAGTAGCAGAATGCTTCCCTTCCAGTGGAAGATTGCTCTTGAAATAATGCAAAGATGATTCCTAAATTTCAGGCAATGTTCCATTTTGAGGGGTGTCATATCTCTTTTCTACCTTTCTATAAAGCTTTTTCAGAAAAAGTTCATTGTAGTCCATCGGATGAGTTGCTGTAGATACTAAACAGCAGGAACTATGTAGAATTTGTTTTAGGTAAGTAGCAGACAGCTACTTTACACTTTTCAAGTGAACTAAGACATTTGCCATCAAATGAAGTGGTGGGCTGAGGGAAATCCCACAATACCTGCTCTGGACTGAGGACTATTCAGCAGTTTTATATGCAGCCTGAAGAAGGAACAGGTAGCATTTAGTTGCAAATGGCATAAAGTAGCTGTAAGAATAGGATTCAACGGTATAAGCATAAACAAGAAAACAAGAGAAATGATGTGAAGGAAAGTAAGCGCCCCCCCCCCCCCCAAATGGCAGTCGAAAAAAGGCAATGACAGATTTCGTTACTTGTATAGAAATACAGCCATCTTTGCATATATATTACACATTTCAGGAGAGACTTGTTGGAAGGTATTAACCTAGGAAATGGTGTAGAAGCTTGTAATGGATCGTGAGTAGACATCACTCCATTTTATTGGGGGGGGGGAAACAACAGTGCTAAAGTTAGAGATGTGAAGAGGGAGAATAAGATAAAGAGTTCTGAAATATTCTATATGCTTTTGCTAAGGGCTTGGACTGAATTTTGTATCTTACTTTAGGCACCACATTTCCACAAATATGTAAACAAAGACTGTCCACTAAAAAGCAACAGATATAACGAGAGAACAAAATTATTTAAGCAAAACTGTTAAAGGAAATAATTCTCAAAACTCTACAAGACAAAAAAGTTAGTCTATGTATGTAAGGGAATAAGAAGTATAAAAAAGAATGAGAACGAATTTTCACACATCTGCTGCCGGCAGAGCAAGCATCATTCAGATTTAGCATAGGTTTAGATACCATGTTCCAGCTCTGTTTTTTATTAGGATTATGACCAAATTTAGCTTAACTTCTTTCTTGAACTGTGTTTTAAATAGCTGGTGTTTTCCAATGGAGCTGTACGTGTATGGAGTTGCACTAGGAAGTACAAGCTTATACATATTTAAATTTTTTTTACGCTTATGAGTTGTTCCTAGCTAGATACCAGAATTTTCTCACACAATTCAATGTTTAATTGGTGCTGTTGTGGTAAACTCTAATTACTATAATGATTCATAATTTCAGGAGACCATATTCAGAAAAGAATAGAAACGAGAAAATCTTGAAACTACCTTGTTTCTATCACAGTCCAAGCATCCTCAAATTTCAGTTTCTTGTGAAATGGAGTTTGTTATATACAGTTTCGAGTCCTTGATAATCACAGCATCATAGAATGGTTTGGCTGGAAAGGGACCTTAAAGATCATCTAGTTCCAGATGCTCAGTGCCTGATGAAAGCCACTCCAAAAGTATTTTCTAGTTTATCTTACTTACTCAGATCTTTAACTATCACACGACCATCCTATATTGGCAGTATTGCAGCTGTGGTACAAATATGCTGAACTTAAAATCAGTGGTGTAATAAGGGACAATATAATTGGTAGGTATTTACACAATTAGCTGTGAAATTCATGCCTAAATATTGTCTTTGTTTAAAATACATAACTCATTTTTGAGAGCTGTTATAAAAGTGTCCATATATCTCAGGTGTAGCATGGCATGGGGTAAAAGTGTCATGGAAGACTTTCTGCAGGTAAATTTAATTAGTATATGGAAAATAAAATCTGAAGTTATAAACACCATTTTTGTAACAAAATAAATAATAATATGACATTATTTTAAAAACTCTTCTGATTTATTAGAATAATATAGAAAGAGTCTGCTTGTTTCCTTTGTGAAGGAAAGGATCTGGAAAGTGGAAATAAAAATCTGGTGCCTTACATTTAAGTTGCCCCAAAAAGCAACACTACTTACTCCTATTTCTCTATCTGTGCATGTTGCAATAAAAAGGTGAGTTTGGATAATACCAGACAGATGACGCCTAGCTGCACTATCGTTTTGTATTAGAAATGTAACTAATACAGTTTTGAATTATAAATGTTTTAGCCTAATTATGGGATGATTCCTTGCTGTAGATGGCTTTTAAACCCATCCTTCAAATTAGTTCTTCTGAAGAAATTAATGCTTTATCAAATTATTTCAAAAGCTAGGCACAACTGTGCCGAACTTCAGTAACAGAACTGACATGATTTTTTGAAGTGCTGCTTGTCAAAGTGGTAATAGCTGCATATTCCCAGTACATCAAATGCTCTATGGAATGTGTAGGTATAGAGAGAAGTGAAGATCTTTTTTTCGAGGGAAACTCTGAGCAAATTGGTAACACTTTTTCTTGAAGTCCTCTTGCTTCAGTTGTTCAAACAGAACATGAAAACTATGCTGAAATCAAGGTTTGCAAACCCACATAAATATGATTTCAGAAAAAAATGAACCTTTTAGCAAAAATTATTTGTTCTGACTCATTCATCTTGCTTTATCCACTATTCTTCAGATGCAGCAAGAACTTGAGACAAATAGCATTGTTTCTGAGTTGATCAATTAAGTATTAAATTTTCTAAAATAGTATTATCTTAATTTACTCCTACAGATGTCAGTAGAAGTTCTCATGGGGAATAATGGTTAGTACTGTACTGAGCTTAGTTGAAATTTACACTCTGAATCAGCTGTTTTGTTTCTGAAGGAGTTATTCATGTGGATACATTTAAAGTAATGTAGGTTATGTGGGTGGAAAATGTGCCTGCTAATGAAAAATCTTTTTTCTCTTTAGCACTGTAACTTTTTCGTTCCAGTTTGGCTAATCTTGCATTTAAACTATCATGTGAGATTATGTTGTTAATCACAGAATAAAGGGAGATAGTATAGTAGAAGTGCTTCCCCAAACTGTCCAAGAAAACAAAAGAAGCAAAGGAATATTCCTTAATTTCATACTTTTTTTTTCTCTAAGGGTAATATATGTGTGCTACTTTTAACATTTTTTAGAACATACTTAATTAAGAGCAAGGCACTGTAGGTTTTTTTTTTATTTACTTGGTGGTAACTTCTATGACTTGATTTCATGGGAAAACACTGTTGCCTTTTCCCTCCCCCCCCCCCCCCCCCCCCCAAGGATTTAAGAGTTAACATACTGTAGTTACCTCGTTGCAGGAATGTCTCTGTACTATCCAGATACTTGGGGCAGTGCAATGCTAATAAATGAGATGATCAACATAAAAAATACATGTTTTGATGTTTAACAGAAGTAAATTATTTGTTTACAAAAAACATACATTAGCAAAACATTAATACACTTTGGAGGTATTAGATGGAAGATTCTGCATGATATATCTGCTTGAAGAGTATGAGGTCTTTGTTGATGGGTATAACTGCAGAAAATTTGGAATGCTTACAACATAAGGTATGTAATTGTGAATTAAAAAAATGCATATATAGACACAAATAGACTGAGCCAAGGTGTTTATAATCTTCAAATATGTGTTTGCTTGCTTTTATGCTCTCAGATATGTGAGTTTTTAATATTTTAAGTGCTTGACAGAAAGTAAAAAAATTGAAGAATTGTTAACAGTGCACTCCTACAATGGAGTAGTATTGTTAATAACTAAAAGACCGGGTACCTTGCTTTGTTTGCTTGGAAATGTTGTATTTGAGTGTATACTGTGACTTCTGTTCAAGTCATCAGAATATTAGAGTTTAGTTGTTTCCAGATCTTTGATTCACTATTTTGTTTTATGATCAAGATGCATGTAATTCTTCCTTAATTGAAGTTAGTTAGTACCTATAGTCTTGATGTCTGCAAGGTTTCATGACTCCTATGGAGTTCTATTGAGAAACAGAGTACTGTGAGTATGCTTTTTAGCAAAGGCACCTATGTGTCTGAGAACTATGTGCATGTTCCTAGGTGGTATAAGTTGAGCAGACAGTTTGATCTTTTTTTAATGACAACGTCGATACCTGCTCTGCTACCCCTCAAAATATCTAAATTATTTCCCTAACTTTGATTTCTGAAGGCCATCTTGTTTAATAATGAATTATCTTATGATTAAGACTTAAAGGTTGCTCTTGCAGCCACAAAGTTCTAATTCATGAAGCCTTTCACTAGGCTAATTTCAATACCTCTTTCATTGTTTTCACAGTTCTTAGTGGTGCTGTATTATGTCCAATTTATGCATGTCCATGTTACTAGAACTACTATAAAAACGTGTGCCTTAGCTGGCACAATTTGTAACTCTCAGAACTTTTTACTTTTTTGTTTGTTTTACATACAAAAAACTTTCCATGTTGAGGAAACTGTAATCACTTACTGACACAAAATGCTCATTGTAATATCAGGGAAGAATTCAATTAATCTCAACTAATGTTAGCCATCTAGACTGCAGTTTAGTGCAAGCCTGACACCTAATTGTGCTTGTTTATATATGTCTGTATGTATATATGGAATCTTAACTCCTGCTCCACAGTCAATACTATCTATCCTGGGACCTGTCCTGTTTACTACCTTTGTCAATGACCTTGAGAAGGAGATAGAGCTCCCCTTCAGTTCTGATGATGACACCATACTGGGGGGTGCGTTCCATCTGATCAAGTATAGGGCTGCTGTTTAGGTGTGTCTGATGCTGGAAGAATAGTCCATAAATCAATAAGGACAAATGTCAAGTTCTCCACCTGTGATGTACTGGGAAAGGGGTTCAGGCTATGTTAGGAACTGAACTAGGCAGGTTGCAACTTTGCTAAAAGGGACGTGGGGTCCTGGCAGGCAATAGTTTGAATGTGAACCAGCAGTGTGTGCTGCTGAAGATGGAGGCTGACAGCGTAGCTGGGTGTATCAATAGGAGCATAATCAGTAGGTTAAGGAAATGATTTTCCATCCCACTCCCTTCACTTGGTGCTTACTAACTCACATAAGAATATTGCATCCAGTCTTTGCTCAGTTTATGCAAGAAATACATTAATGTACTGGAATGACTTTGGCTTTGAACTGTCAACCTGCTCCGCTTTCCCTGTAAGGAGAGGCTGAGGGAACTGGGCTTCCTCAGCCTTGGAGAGGAGATGGCTTCAAGGAGAACTAGCAGCAGCCCTTTAGTGCCATACAGGGAGGCTGCCAATAAGATTGGGCCAGGATCTTTATCGAGGGAAAAAGTGGGGAGTGAAAAGTGACAGTTAAAATAGGAAGGAGGTTCCAGCTGGATAAAAGAAGAGTTACTATGAAGGTAGTCAAGCACTGAAGCAGTGAGCTGGTATGGTTTAGAATCTTTGTCCTTGGGGGTTTTCAAGTCCTAACTGGAAAATGCTGGCAGCAATTAGAACCAAATTCAGTCTTGACTCTGCTCTGAGCTGGAGGTTGGCTCCTGATAACCTTTCCAATTGGAATGATTTTTATGAAAGTAATTGCTTGCAACTTCAGGTGTGTCCTAGGTGACAGCTTTATGGCAAACTGATGCACTGTGCTGACTATGGATTAGATCTCTGTTGACTATAAAGAACATTTAGACAGTCTGTGCATTGGTAGGTTTCTTCATCTAAATCTCTTAAACTGAGTCTTATCTCCAAAAGTAATACAAATCTAATCTGGGGAATTTCAACTCCCTCCTTTAAAGGAGAGAAACAGACACCTCTGAAGAGCTTTCATCTCAGTTTTCTGTGCAAACTATTTTAGGATGAGATGAATCACTTTTAGTGCCACTTACTTTCTATCCCAAAAGCCTATATTTAAAAAAGGAAAATCATGTTGGGATTTCAGTTTTTCAGTTATCAATATGAAAATTTGCAGTCCTTATTTTCAGAAGTGCTAAGCATTCCACAGTTGCTTCAAAATATTTATATCTAAGAATCAAGTCCTCATTGTGTTCAACCCAAATAAATTAGTACTTATTTTGGAAAATTTGTGATAGAATCTGTTGAACACTTTAGTGTCTGAACTGAAGTACTGCGAACTGATTGACTTTCAAATGGTCTTTCAGGTATTGACCTCTTCGAGAAAATTGTTCTGCTCCAAAGGCACAGCCTCTATACTTAAAAACAATTTCATGTTTCAAAAGTTTTGGAAAGAAAATAATCATTGTTGTATAAACTGGACACACAAAATAATTTGTTGTTTTACTGTTTTGTGTAGGAGAGGAAGACTTGGGCTGAGTTACTTCTTGTTGCTTATTGAGGGTGAAAAAAGTGGTTTAGTACAGCAATTTGTGACACCTAATTATTTGCTTCACTACACTACTTTGATTTGCTGTGCAATTATCTCAGCTAGGGCTAGCTGTGCAGTCAGGGCCAAGTACCAAGTCAAGCTGAATCTTGTATTGTGCTAGTACTTGCATTAGATAGTACACTATAAAATAAAGATGTTAAGTTCTGTTAGTTGCTGGTTTCTTTGTTGCAGGAGACAAGGTATTTAATAGCAGAAATAATCCCCATATACCGCAGGACAGAGGACAGATTTGTGACAGCAAGTAAAATAGTAGGCCTGCTGTCATATTTTGAAATCCTTCTTTCAAGCTCTACCATTTACTTACAGTAGATAGTACTGCCATCTGGGAGCTGATCTTCCAAGTCAGTAAGCGCCCTCAATATCAGATGACTTTACCATTCAAAACTTGATAAAATCAGGATTGTGTCCTTTCTGAACATCAGTACTAATTTGAGGTATGAAAATACCCACTCAACAGCAAAATTTGTTAATACTTCATAACATACTTCAAAATTTTACTAAGATACATATGTTCAAGGTATATATTTTTAACATACTGCAGTTGTGTCTGTACTCTGCTTGGTGGCTAATAGAAAGTAGCTTTGGAACTATTTGTCAGCTGTGAAAAGATTAACATATTACTTTATGTAAAATAATTAAACAGATTTTTGTTCATCTGGAACATAGAGTTCCATTTTTTCCTATTTTGATAAGTTACATTTTGACTACTCAGAAACAATGCATTGTTTTTTTTTTGCTTGATAAATGTGAAGTATTACTAGAGATCCTTTCTATTCAGTATGCAGAAGATACATGAACTTCATTTGCTGTTATATTAAACTTTATTCTTGTACATCATACCACTCCTGCAGCAACATCAAATCTTCTTTAAAGGTATTTTTGATGAAATAATAAGCATCTGTGGCATGATCCAAATTGTATTGAAGACAATTTCAGTGCTGTGGATACTCAATCTCACCTTGTCTTGCTCTGCTTAAAATATTATCGTTTTGCTTGTCATAATTAGGATGATTTTTTTTTATAATATACATAGAAACTGTTTGCATACTAGAAGATTTTCATGTTTTGAGGTTTTTTTCATATTGATTTAGACTTCGGAGAGAGTCACAGTTTCTGTTACTCCTTGATTTTTCTTTCTGTATTCTTTTCCAGTTTACCTCCTTGAAGTACGCTCTTTTAAAATCTTCAAGCTCATTTCCACTGTGTAAAAACCAAAAAAAATCAATTAAAAATAATATAGAATAACCCTCTGTTCCCTACTAATGAAAGGGATGCAGTCTGAGAGGCAACAGACAGCTGCCCTGTGAGATTTTGTACTGACTGGACAGATGACAAACCCATATTCCCCTACCAGGCTCAGCAAATATTACCTGTTTTTTTTCATGTGTAACCAAACAGCTGAGGAGCTCAGGAGCCAGTGCTACCATAGCAGAATGTGGCCAAAGAATAGCAGAGGAGCTTGACAGTACTGTTAGCATGGGCAAGAGCAATGAGGCAATAGAATACTAAACGACACTCAATCCGATGCTTCAGGAAACCAAATTTTCCAAAACCTTTTTTCTCAGTACTGTGGTAAAATGTTTATAATAATGGCAACCTTTGTTCTATGAATTCCTTTTAAAAAACCCAGAACGTGCAAGTTCTTCCAAACTTGTTTTTCTAGATGTAATTTGATGCTGAAACATAAAATTTCACATAAAATAGATGATAAACTGAGTTTAGAGTTATAAATATTTATAGCTGAAAAGATAAATAAATTCTGTAACCTGCTACAATAGTTTATTTCTGTGATCCTCCCCCTGTACTATGAGACCATTAAGCCTACATGTGAGCTGGTAAATAGACAATGCCAAGGACAATTTTTCTGTCCCAGAGCTTGACTGTCATGGTGCAGCTGAACTTGCATGGTTGTGGCCAAACTCTTCCTTATCCTCTAAACCTCAAGCAGTTGTTTCTGTAACAACTCTTAGGAATACTGCCCAGTGTAGACCAAAGTTGTTTTAGGATTCAATTTAACAGTTTTGATATGCCAATATACCAAAGCCAGCGTTTAGCTTTGCCCAGCTTTGTTTAGTTTACTAGTAGAGATGCAGCATAAAGGTCTGAATGTAAGAGCTGAAGTACTTGTTTATGTTAGAGGAGAATAATTACCTCTTTGCATTCAGTCCATTGTTAATTCTATAAATTCCCAATTCTGCTTGCTCCTTCCTTGTAATAAGTGTCCTAACATAAGTTTTTTACTCAATGCCGTTCAAATTTTTGATGCTAAGTACGTGGGGAGATAAAGATACCATCTGTGCAGTACCTGTCCCATTGCCTGTAAATGAGAATATGGGCTAAACTTCACAACAGGATTGAAATGCGCTGGAGGCTGTGTTCATCCAGTATCCAAGTTTGAGATCAGAAGATATAGTAAGTCTGAATTTCATCTGAAGCTATTAAACTTGACAATAACTCTTAACAGATAGGGTACTATATTCTCAAGCGTTACTGGCTCAGTCTCCCAAAGTTCCAGAGACACTTCAGATCATCCTAAATATGTTGATTTGGTCTCTCCAGGCCATATACTACCTTTTTTTCTTTATTGATCCTAAATTTTTATAGGAAACTTTACAGCTCATCTCAAACTTCTGAAATTATCTTATGGTGTTAAATAACCAATTCTGAACTAAAACTGTTGTTCACAGTTGAGGTTTTTTTTGTTTGGGGTTTTGTTTGTTTGTTTTGTGGTTTTTTTTTTGTTTGGTTGGGGTTTTTGGTGTGTTTTTTTTTTTCCCCAGATGTTATTGGAAAAATAGCAAAGAAAATGCAGTAATCAAAAAACTGGAAGATCCAGATTTGTCAGTGTTTTGAAACTTTCCTATTTCTAGATTAACCTGCATATTTTATTATCATCAGGTTCAGATTAAGTGTAATAGCAATAGATAAATTTCTCAAAAGAGTTGGTAATTTACAGCTTCCACATTCCATGTAAAATCAACAGTGTGGCATAAGCCTAATGCTGTCTACAATACTGTAGAAACTCAATCAACTAGTTTCAAAGAGGTTGAAGAGTGTCAGGAAAATTTAAAATGAGCAGGGGGGAGAGCACAGAAAATTCTGTCAGGTAAGACCAGTGTGGAATGTAACATGGCACATCTACGGTGACATACTGAACAAATAAAACTACTAATCAATGCCTAACAAAAAATGCTGGAGGATACTTAGCGTCACAAAATAATCTGCAACAGAAATTAATTTTAGTAAGGGTGTATCTGGATGTATATACAGTGACTAATGAAAGAAATCCTCTGAAACTTCATCACATCTGCTCCATAACCAGCCACAGTATACATGTAGGGATCATGGCAATTGATCAACAGTGTGTGTAAGTTTCATGCGGAGGAAGCCTTAGTACATTAACACAGAGAGTACTTTGCCACCAGTGGAAGAGCATTTAGCATTGTTGGTGTGAATGAATCAAGCACTGTTCGTGCATCTAGAAAGCAGGATGACAAAGCATCTTTGTTCTGTGCCAGCAAGCGTGAGATCCAAGCAGTTTCAGAGTGAGGGGACAGAACTGGCGCTTTGGTTATCCTGTCTGAATGTGAAGAGGCTGAGAAATGACTTCAGAAGTGTTGAAATCCAGTACTATGACATGGATGCAGTGTAAATGCACATCTTTTAGGGAGGATAAGAGGTTATAAAGTCACTGTTATAGATTGCTGGTTTGCCTGTGCTGAAATGTAGGAGAATCTGAGCTGCTCCTGTTCACAAGGTGCTCTGTAAATTATGTCAGCTGGCTATGTGCCACGTGCAAATGGGTGGGCATCAGCAAAGGATATTTCCAGAGTTTTATTCTGGGAACTGCTGCATCACTCAGAGGAGTGGAAGGGTGCTCCTTTTTAAAAGTAATAATATAGAAGGGATCATGTATTATATAAAGCCTATGTTGTGCTCAGTGTGCTTTTTGGATCTCTATTCAAACAATCTGTATAAACAATATTATAAGAGTCCTACTCCCAAAGTTTTCTTATATGGAAAGTACTGTTAATACCAGAGAAAGGATTATCCTTTCAATAAGGGATAAGGGATTGACCATGGAGTATCTCATGCCATTAAACCATGTTACAGGAGGCTTAACAGTGAAAGTACATAACTTTGCTTTTTGTAGTAGAAAACTGCTATGGTGTTGTTGAACAGAATCTGATTGTCACATTTCCAGCAAAATACAATAAAATAGTCTGTGGGCAAGGAGCTTTTCAGTTCTTGAGAGAGAAAGTTATATACAAACAAACATCTCGTGCCTGGCTTACCCTTAAATTTGTTTAAAGTGTTTTTTTTACACTTTGAAAATTGTTTAAAGTGTGATGCTACTAACAAAAATAACTCTAAAAATAATGCTTTCCTGTCAAGAAATCTATTTTCTTGCTATATATTCATTACCAGCTTATTTCAGTAACAAAACCACTTTTTATTGCATCTTGGTTAAGTGAGAAGAATAAATAGTATTTGGTGAGCTCAGCTCTATTTCTTTACACGCAGCATCAGCAGAATGTTAACCAATTTCAAATTGTCGCCCCAGCCAGCAAACATACCGATGGTTGATTGTATTCTGTACTGTCCCAGAAGAGATCATTTCACTCATGGAAATTAATTGTTGATGCTGATGTGAAATAGAACCCATATTATCTTAGAAATCACAAGCAGAGATGTAAAATGCTACAATATTTTCCTTGTGATGTTTAACCTGACTTTTCCCTGCCTGTCTTGCACTAGTGTGGTTTGAATTAAGTACAAACTGGAGTTTAGAAATTGTGAGCCCCTCCTAAGATGGAAAAGATGAAGGGGGGAGGAGGGGAAAGCAAACATGAAGGAGAAATGAGCAAAAATCCCTTATTTATAAATAAATACTGAAAAATGTCCATGTATGTAACATTTTATACATGACTTTACTGCTAAACTAACTTCAGCACTGTCTTGTCAAAATCTTTGCTACCATATGATGTTACATTTTAAGACTGGCAAATTTACAGCTCTTCTTTTTTACATACAGGATAATCCTGTACCTCCTACACTGAACTGGCATTGTAGCAAAGCAGTTTCTGTTCCTGAGCTTCCCTTATTTTCATGTTGTTTGAGAGTGACTGTAGGGCAGCAGTTGCATCACAGGGGAGGGAGTAAGGAGGGAGGAGCTGTTTTTCCAGGAGTGTTTGTTCAGGTACTGCATATTTAAAACTTTATACACAATTAGGAAAAGAACATTTATTAGTGACTGGGTGAACAATATAGAATCTCTTGATGAAATTCTGAACAATATAGACAGAACCTAAAAATAAGGCATTCACTACTTGCTTATCTTCTGTCATTGCCATTCCTCACTTTCAGTGCTGTATTTCAGAACATTGGCTGTAAGTACAGAGTGACTTAAAAGCAACACTGTAGAAAACTTCATAAGACAAGAGAAAATACTAGAAAATACTTTATCCAAAAGTGTAGTCTTATGCAAAATTGGGAAGTGGTAACTGGAAGTTGATCTCACTATGGTAATGAATGATAAAATCATTATTTTTTGGTGCCTCAGTTTCTCTATATACAATTTGGAGCAATGGCTTATATTTTCTGCATAGTATGCTGATTAAAAATGCAATCAGAACTTTAGATATATTGGAGTAGATATTTCAAAGACAGAAATCTAAGGCTATAAATAAATACTTATTTTAAATGGATTTTAATAATTAAACTTTTTGTTTAAATTAAAATATATTTGAAGATTACATTTTTCTAAGAAATGTTTATATGGTTTTGTAACCTGTGTTAACATAAGTGGCAGTAAGTAGGTAGCTGAAACGGATAAATTATTGTGGCAGAACTTTAGTTTGTTATACAGACCGGCCAGCTTTCAGCCTTTCTTGGTCATAGAGCGACTAAATATTTTTTTAAAGAGTTTCATGCATATATCACATATTACCGGATAGAGTTATAAGCCAGAAGAAAGTAAAGGCTGGTTGTAGTATTTCTTGATTTACTTTCCCAACCCAAGGTCTACAGTTCTGTGAAATGCCTATATTTATTTTGAAAAAGAAAGTACTTCACCTAATGGCCAGCGTCTAGTAGTTTGCTGTGTGTAAGAAATAGTCATTGGTCCTTGGTGTGTTTGTTTAAACAGTGTTTTTCCTTTAGTTAAGTGTTTGTGTATAGCTGGAGTTGTATAACTAAATAATATGACTAAATAAACTGTGGAAGACACCTGTAATTGACTTTCCTAAATAATCTATCTTTTCTGAAAAGGTACCACTTATATAGAGTATGAAGCTTATCCTTCCAGCTCTCATGGTAATTTCTGTATTTCCTTTGCTTTTCATTCCTGCAGAAAAACAAAGGTCACAGACCTTAGAGTCTTGAAACAGTCAGATGAGCTTATTTCTACCTTAAGAAAAAACCCTTAAACTTTTACTGCACAGTGCTTCCATGAAGTACCCATTTGTTATCGTTTAATTTAATCTTATTTAATTTTCTTCTACACAATAATGATTCATGAACACAGCAAAGATTACTTTTCTTAAAATACTGTGTGATATATACTAGTTTAATGAAAGTTTTCATTTTTAATTAAATTAGAGGAAAAGGCTCCCATCCTTTTTCCTTTTCCTCAGGGGAGATAACATTGTGCCACGTTATTAGCAAGTTTCCCCGAGGTGCTTTTATGCTTTGATGAATTTGTCATAGTCAAGGAACAGTGGAAGCTGGTAGCTTGCTAAAAGGCATGAGTTTTAGATTTATAGTACCACCTCTGTATGTTAAAATTTAAGTGCATTGATAAACCACCAAGAAGGACATGTTTCTGGTTTAGATTTAGTTAGATGTTTCTGTTCTCTGATAACGTGTTGCATAAACCTAATGAACTATAGCTTAGAGAAAGCTAGAAAGGGAAAGGTACTGAGGCAGGAATGGGATGTGGGGGGGTGTAAAGGGTCATAAAAGTAGTCTTCAAATATATAAGTCACTTCCTAAAAAGAATTAAGTGTTCTGTTATCACAGTGGGGAAGAGATGCAGTAATGGACTCAAACTGCATCACAAAAGTTTCAGGTAATCTTCAGAAAAAAAACCACCCACATTCTAGCAGTAAGGATAAAGCAGGTCTGGAACAGATGGCATGAGAGAACTGTGGATTGTTCATCTGGGTATAACACAAAGTGAGTTATCGATCAGTAATTGCATTGTTGTGGCTGATTCGGCCTTGGAAAACCATCCTGCAAGATATATTTCTCTCAGTTCATGAAGAAATCTTTAATGGAAAAGTCTCTTACTAAAAACCCTTAATGCTGTAGACTTGTGCAACACTTCTTACCCACACGTGTTGGAAAAGGGATTGAAAGCAGACAGCTATTTCTGGATGTTAACTGTGACTCTCAGTATGGATATAAGTAATCTAGTAATTGCTTTAGAATTGTGGAGCTTACTTGGTTTGGTTTTTGAAGGCTATTTCAGCTGTAGCCTTTGAATAAATAAATTTTCAGCTGATGGGAGTATTCACTTATTCTTTCACAGGAGTATGTAGATGTTTAAAAGCAAAGGAAAATCCACCTCCAGCCCCGATTTTGTTGATTTAGATTCTAAAGAGCCTACCACATCTTCTAAGGGGAAACAATTTTATTTCAGGAAATTTATTTACATATAATCTAACTCATTCTATTCTTCTGATGGTATAAACAACTTTAGCACAAGACAACACATGCATTGTTACTCACTGGCTTTTCAGAAATGCTGGGAAGTGCTATTGCCCATGTATGTGTGTTGAAACTACACAACATAAAAGGGTTTTGTATAAACTTTTATGAAGTTATTAAACCACATGGGTTAGAGAATAGTGGCAGATGAATCTGGACTTTTTCTTCAGTTCACACTTTGACCAGCTCCAGGAGATTAACTCCACCTGAAAAACGTAGCCTGCTTTGTGCAGCATCAATTCTGATATCTCTACATGTTAGAAACTGGGGAGTAAAATGCCTCAGTTAGCCCTTTTCTTGCTAGAGTGATGAGAAATGGTCATAACAAGGTCACTGTCAAATTGTTGCAGTGCATATCAGCTCCGAGGGTAAGGGATATCATTGTTGTGGGACATCATTACTGTGATTGGAGTTCAGGGAAGTCCAGTGGGGAATCTTAAAAGCTAGGTAAAACTGGCAATACCATGGCAAGTGAAAGCTGTTGCAGAATACTGGAAAGAAATGTAAGTTTGAAATTTAAACTATTGATTAGATACTTACCACTGAACCAATGAACTTGAAGGAAAAAGATCTGTCACGCCTGCTTGCCTTTTCAAATCATCCACTCAAAACTCATCAAAAGCAGAAGAACAAAAGCAATGTTAAGATGCATGAGAAAGTTGTAGAAAAATAATACTAAAAATGTGATAGTTCTAGTATAAGAACTTGATGGTACTTTTTTTCTGGAGTACTTTTTGCAGATTGTCTGCTCCTCTCAAAAAACATTACATAAAAACAAAATTTAAAAAATGCAACAAAAAATGGAAGCATAAAAGATCTTCCATATAAAGAGACAGCATGATTAGGATATTTTAATTTCAGAAAAGACTGAAATACGAGGGAGCAAGATCCTTAACCTGGTCCTTCCTCATACTGTAATGTAGGACAGACTACATAAAAGTAAAGAATATAATGAAGCCAAGAGTTTTAAATAATTTGTAACAAAATGTATTTCAGTCTGTGCCACTTTGACAAGGTATCATCACCTAGGACTAGCTATCTATGTACAAAGTAAGAATACTTAAGATTTCTAAGACAGAAATAAAAGCTTTTAAAAATGCATAGCTCTATTAATACTTTTTTTTGGGCATATGATTTGTAATTGTGAGGCATCTGGCAACTGAACTCATTGGAAAACAACATACCTGATTAATCCTAGTGATATTTTGGAAATTAGAGGCAAAGGCTGTCAGAACCAAGTAGGCAAACTGTTATGTGTAGCTTTGAATCATTGGAGCTGCTCTTGGCTGCGTTTTTAAGGCTTCTGGTGCATAACGTAGGCATTAGCTCACACCCAGCACTGTTACCACAGCTGCTATCAGATGACATCTCACCCTGGAGGACGAGGAGTACAGTGGACATGGTCAGATCATGCTGGTCAAACTCACTCTGCAAACAGTCCATAGAACTGCTAAGGTTAGTAAATGAAGTTGTAACTAGGATGAATACTAGTTTTGAATCTAAAACGGGGCGGGTAGGTGAGGACTGAATTTTATCAATCCCATATATAAAGAAACAACAGGGATGTATTTCTCCATTTCTGTTGTTAGAAGAGGTCTAAATTGCTATTATTTGTTTTAAAGGTTTTGCGAAACACTAGGTGCTAGGTAGGTGCCCCCTTCAGAAAGCTGTGAGAAAATTATTTTCTGTATATTTTATGACTAATTTTCATAATTTAGTCACAAAATATACAGAAAATCCAGAAATCTTGAACTTGAATCTCTAGTGAATATTTATTTAATAAAGCTTACTAGCTTTCCAGTCACAAACATCAGAATGTTTGTATGCTTTTGTGTATTAAGAAAAAGGAAAAATGTTTTGTCTCAGAAAAAAAAGAAGAATATTGAATTTGTTCTTTATATCCCTATTATAGTCTTTATTCAAAGCCTACACTTGAAACTGGATTATTCTGGGAGTTTACGTGCCGTAAACATTTTGAAGTAAGGTGGGGTTTTTTTTCCATTTCTGTTCTAGTGTATAACAAAAACATATTTCAAGGATATAAAACTTTACAAGACAGGGCAAAACTGTATTTTTTCTTCTGGACTATAGCAATTATAAAGAATGGTTGCTATTACTATAAAATCATAGATCCTAAATTGTATTTGCTTATCCTCATTTCTACAAGTGAAGTCTTGCTTAAGGATAAAATAATATATTAAATGAACAACAAAATAAAATGTATTTAGTTTAAATTTGTGAGCATAGAACAAGGCACAGATATCACAGTTTTTAATCTGATACTCTTCAAGTGTTAAGGCAGCACATTTTAGCAAAATTATGTGTGTAACAGAAGTAAATGTCAGTGCTAACAGCGTATCACACTGGTTCTGCAGGGTTGTTGTTTATCTGACCAGTTACACAGGAGCAGAATACTCTGGTATCCCCACAATCTAGGACACAATACAGAGGAGAGGAGGAGAAAAGGTGAGAAAAGAGGAGTCATGAAATAAGCCTGTGGTAGGTTACTTGTAGATTGGCTATTTTCCCCTGATTTCTTGAACGATATTTTGAGAGCTACTTTGTCTTTTTGCGCTGTAGAGAGTTTCTGCTTTCCTGTGTAGAGGAAAAAGTGATTCTATTTTGTGATTAATTCCTGGTAAGCTTCAGTTGAGGAAATGGACAAAAACCAACTTCAGTGAACAAAGCTAGCATACTGATAAGTGTGTATTGAAACTTTTTATGTAAAAAAAGTATTTCAATAAACAATATGATTATTTCCACAAACACCTCAGTGTTGGCTATGCATATACAAATCCTCTCCATTAACATAACATTATCATTGTCTGTGAATAACACAAAACCACATAGCACATAAAAAATAAAACAAATTAGTATCGTCTGACTTCTTTGTTCACCTACTGCAGCTGCAATTAATTTCTAGTGTCTAGAAGATATAGGCCATAATGTATGAATATCTCCATAGTGCTGTAGCATAGAGTGCAGAAGTTTCCAATCTAGTAGTGGTCTCAGCTAGGAAATCCTATGTGTGTGCAGAGGTTTTTCTGTGGCTCTGAGCCTGACCTGACACACCCTGCTTAGAAAGTACTGACAAAATACTGGGAAGAGAAGGGGATCAGAAGAACACATCAAACTAAAGAGTAATATTCCTTTCAAACCTAAGCTGATTAATATTTAGAGCTAGCTTTGATGTCCTTGCATTCATAGTATAAGTACACTCCAGAAAGTTTTCAAACATTAGCAATGAGAAAACTGATCATATATCATACCCATTTTTTAGTGTTTAAAGGAGTCCTATAGAGTAGATGTTCATTAACTGCTATGAAGTCACAACACAGATTGCATATAAAGCTGGTAAAGAAAACAAGTCTTCTATGGGAAACCTCAATATTCTTTATTGAAATAGTGTTAATTCTGTATGGGCACAAAAGCTGCACTTTTGAAAGAAAACAGCATTTGGAATCCTCATTAGAGGGATATAGTAAGTGGCAAACTAAAAGCTCATTTAGTTTTCTTTAAATAATACAAAGCAGCTTATATACAATACATGGGGTGTCAGGTGTAGTTCATACTATTCCACAGAGGTAGTGTTAGTGATAAGCTAATAAAGCAGTCTTGCAGAATGAGCAAACCTAGCAGTCAGCAACAGATCTTCAAAGTAAAGAGAGGCTGAGTTACTTAACATGCTGTCTGCTTAATGCTTTGTACCAGAGTGACACCAAATGCTGCAATCTGCTTAATTTAAATGGCAAGCATGAGCATCTTAAAGTTGGTAGCTTAAGAACAAAGATTTAGTACTTCCTTATCACTTAACAGTCCTAAACTATGAAATAAATAACTACTTCCCAGAACTACTAATTTTTAGATTTCATTAACTTTAGGGTTTTTTGTAAATTTTAAACAAAGTAGTTTGGATAGAAAAGTAGACAAAAATGGAAGGTGTCTTGCAGAGAGGTGGCTTAAGTACTGTAGTGAAGATACTAAGTTACTAAATGAATATAATGAATAGTAACCTGGGTACTTCTGAGGGGGGAAAAAAAAAAGTAATACATCATTGTATCAAGGTGATGAAACTCTCTAATATGTCACATATGAGCATTGTCTAGAAACAGCTTGCTGACCATGCCCTGTTTCCTGGCAGTGTTACTGAAAACCAGACAAACCATAATTAAGTCTGGGTCACAAAGGAAAGGAACACTGGTTTTAATCATTACGCCATTTATATTTGTGCAAATTAGTAAATAAAATGCTATTGTGTGAAGGGCAAAAGTGAAACCTTTTCAGTGCAGCCTAAATCTGATAAACATTTCCCTTTAATTGTTTTGTGTGAACTACAGAAAAATAGTCAATTAAATGCTCTGCTGAAAACAAAGGAAAAAAAATCCTAGCAGCTTTTTCTGTAAATTGTATACCTTAATTGTGCTGCCATAGCATTCACATTCCCTAGATTCTTTGCCCACGTGTGGGAGGAAAAAAGTAATAATAATAAAATCCTGTTTGCCAGTACCTTTTTGCTATTTTGTTACTAACGTTGCTGTTACCAACAATCAGTTCCAAACTATAGGAGAAGTTACGAATTCATCTTGTTGAAAGTAATATACAAGAACGGTAGATGGCCATTAACAGCATATTTGTGCTGGTACGCTACACATGAACCCTACCAACATCTTCAGGCTTTTTCTGCTGCCAGCACAGAGTGCTTGTGATTACATGTTTAGATTACTTAGAAGAAAAGAATTGAGTAACCTTAGTTTACTTACACAGTCTTTCAGACTGTAGAGTACAAGTACTGCAAAGTGTTCCTCAGAGCCTTGGTCCACTAATCTTATAAATGGTCTCATCTTTAGTCTGTGGGAACTAGGGATCAGGTGGTGGATATGCACATTCAGTTCTTGAAGATGTGTATATTAGACTCAAGAGCTGTGAAGAACCTCCAAATGCTCAGAGCATTTGTGAAAAGAGAGACTGATACACAAACTCATCAAGACATGTATCTGATACCACCTGGTATTAGGGTCCTTGTTTAATCAAGAGCTCATTTCAACTTTCTTGAATAAAGTTCCCCAGAGTTGTGTTGGTTGTATTTGTAGGAAAAAACAAAACCTACCCATTTTGACAATTGGACAAAAAGGTCAATACTTCTTTGCTTTTACTCAGCATTTTCTAAATAATCCTGGAGATAAGACAGGTACCTAGAGGACTGGTCTCAGGTACAAATATTTTCTTTATTGCTAGCAAGCGCTGTCACTCAGAGATTCTTGGGGCTTATCTTGACACATTGCTCTATCTTGTCAGTCAGCCCTCTGAAGTTTGCCATTGTGCTAGTATCACTCCACACAGTTTACTTTGACCAATGTAGTTGATGGGAAATTGCTGAATGATCCCTTCCAATCACCTGTTCTTGGAGCAAGTTTGCACCATGTTCATATTTCAGAGTTGTGTCTGGTGTTGGTATGTGTGCACTGAGCAGGTCACCATGCAGCCCTAGCCCTGAGTGTTGGGGGAGATGTGAGAGTGTGCTGTCCAACCCAAGCAGACTGAAAGGAAACCCAGGCGCATAAGCACACAGAGTTTATCACACTGTATCCTTCAGTCTGGAAAATGAGGTGACCAGACCTGCATGAATGTACCTGCATGTATGGTTAGGCATAGTCATGTCTTATACTTGGGAATGAAACCGTTGCATGAAAGGCAATCTGGACAGAGCTGTAGGAAGAAAGGGTAAAACAGTGTATGTTCCAGTAACCATTAATGGTTTGGACAGTGATATAGGATTGGGGGTTGGAAAACTTTCGTAACCTGGAGGACAATCATACAGTATATCTGCTCTCAATCCATGATGCGAGAAATTACTTGTCCCCTTGTATTCCTATATTTACAAGGTACAGCACTACACTTTTTTGTGTACTTTTATCAAAATGAATATGTGACTTCAAAGTTATGGAATCAGAGGTTTAGGAAAAAAAAAGAAATGAAAATGTATTGCTTACAGAAACAGTTTAGAACCTGCTGATGTTAAAAGTTTTTAGCAAATGTAAAACTGGAGAACTTCCTGTTGCACCATTTAGTGTTTCTAGTCCATAACTTTGTATAGGATACTTCCTTATTGATGTGTACTTTAGTGATCTCGTATCTGTAGTCTTGCAAAAAGAAGTATTTTTAGGACATGTGAAACTAGCCAATCCTTTTCAGTGCTGTTTTTCCTGATATTTGTGTTACATTTTTTTCCCTTCAAAGTTACAAATTATGTTATTTCTAGTTATTTGCCAGTTTAGATGCTGCAACTTTTATCCTTGTCTTTGGCAAAAGATAGTTAAACTGTGTTCTTGAATAGAGTTTAACTTTTGAACATCCTATTCAGTTCCATGCATATATTGCTTACTGTTTTCAATGGATACAATTAATTTCAACATAAAAACTTAATACTGCATTTGTGCCAATTAACTCTATGTTGAATATGGTACAAAAATGCTATTCTATGTCATATTCTAAGAAGTAGCCTTAGTACTAAAGTGATAATTGTGCCTGTAATAAGAAAAATCTCTGCATACATACATAGCTGACTAGATGTAGGTGAATCCTAAAGGATACGGTCCTTTAAACCATATCATCAAATTAAAATAGGAATTTACAGAATTTTTATGAAAGTACACTGAATATACAATCATTTAAGTTGTAAAAGATGTTTGACATCATCAAGTCCAACTGTCAACCTAGGACTGCCAAGTCCATCACTAAACTATGTCACTAAGCACTGCATCTACATGTTTTTTAAACACCTCCAGGGATGGTGATTCCACTATGTCCCTGGGCAGCCTGTTCCAGTGCTTCACCACCCTTTCAGGGAAGAAACGTTTCCTAATGTCCAGGATAAACCTCCCTGGCACAACTTGAGGCCATTTCCTCTTGTCCTGACACTTGCTATCTGGGAGAAGAGACCTACCCCCACCTGCCTACAGCCTCCTTTCAGGTAGTTGTAGAGAGCAATGAGGTCCCCCCTGAGCCTTCTCTTCTCCAGACTAAACAACCCCAGTTCCCTCAGCCGTTCCTTATAAAACTTTTTCTCCAGACCCTTCACCAGTTTCATTGCTCTTCTCTGGACACACTACAGCACCTCAACATCCCTCTTGAAGTGAGGGGCCCAAAACTGAACACAGTGTTCAAGGTGAAGCTTCACCAGTGCTGAATATAAGGGGGACAATCACTTCCCTTGTCCTGCTGGCCACACTGTTTCAAATACAAGCCAGGACAGTGTTGGCCTTCTTGGCCACACTTCTGGCTCATATTCAGCCAGCCATCAACCGGCACCCCCAGATTCTTTTCCACCAGGCACTTTCCAGCCACTCTTTCCCAAGCCTGTAGCGTTGCGTGGGATTGTTGTGACCCGAGTGCAGAACCTGGCACTTCTCCTTGTTGAATCTCATACAGTTGGTCTTGGCCCATCAATCCAGCCTGTCCAGATCCCTCTGCAGAGCTTTCCTACCCTCAAGCAGATCAACACTCCCCCACAACTTGGTGTCATCTGCAAACTTACCGGTGGTGCACTCAACCCCTTTGTCTAGAGCATTGATAAAAATACTAAACAGAACTGGCCCCAGTGCTGAGCTCTGGGGAACGCCACTGATGACCAGCCATCAGCCAGATGTAAGTCCATTTAGTACCACTTTTTGGGCTTGGCCAGCCAGCCAGCTTTTAACCCAGTGTAAAGTATGTCCATCCAAGCCATGAGCAGCCAGTTTCTCCAGGAGAATGCTATGGGAGTCGGTGTCAAAGGCTTTACTGAAGTCTAGGTAGACAACACCCCAGCCTTTCTCTCATCCACTAGTCGTGTCCTCTTGTCATAGGAGGAGATCAGTCCATCAAGCTCAGGCAGGACCTGCCTTTCATAAACCCATGCTGAGTGGTTCTGATCCCCCAGTTGTCCTGCATATGCCACGTGAGGATGCCCAGGATGGTCTGTTCCATAACCTTCCCTGAAACTGAGGTCAGCATGACAGGCCTGTAGTTGCCTGAATCCCTCTTCCTGCCCTTCTGGTAGATGGGTATCACGTTGGCTAACCTTCAGTCTTCTGGGACCTCCCTGGTTAGCCAGGACTGTTCATAAATGATTGCGAGTAGCTTGACAAGCTCCTCCACCAGCTCCTTCAGTACCCCTGGGTGGATCCTATCCAGCCCCATAGACTTATGCACGTCTAAGTGGAGCAGCATTTTCTGCTATGGACTATGGGGACTTCATTCTGCTCCTCCTTATCCTTGTCTTCCAGCTCAAGGGGCTGAGTAACCAGAGGGAAGCTGGTATTGCTATTGAAGACTAAAGCAAAGAAAGAATTAAATATCTCAGCCTTTTCCTCACCCTTTGTGGCAATGTTCCCTGCCATATCCAATAAAGGATGGAGATTATTCTTGGCCCTCCTTTTCTTTCTAATGTATTTGTAGAAAAAAAATAAAAATCTTTTACAGCAGTGGCCAGCCTAAGTTCTAGCGGGACTTTGACTTCTCTAATCTTTGGCCTGCATTACCTTGCAACATCCTTAAAGTCCTCCAGTTTCCTGCCCCTTCTTCCAAAGGTCGGAAAGTCTTTTTTCCCTGAGTTCCAGCCAAAGCTCTCTGTTCATCCAGGCTGGTCTTCCCCACCAGCTCATCTTTTGGCACATGGGGACAGCCTGCTCCTGCACTCTTCAGACTACCTTCTTGAAGAATGTCTAGCCTTCCTGGCCCTTCAGAACTATCTCCCAAGGGATTCTGTCTACCAGGCTCTTAAACAGGCCAAAGTTGACCCTACAGAAGTTCAAGGTAGTTGTTCTGTTAACCCCCTCTCCTTCCTTCTTTGAGAACTGAAAATTTATAATCTCATCATTGAGATGCCCAAGGCATCCTCCGACCACCACATCACCCCCCAGTCCTTCCCTGTTTGTAAACAGCAGGTCCAGCGGGGCATCTCCCCTGGCTGGCTCACTGACAAGCTGTGTCAGCAAGTTGTGTTCCATATACTCCAAGAACCTTCTAGACTTTCCCCTCTGCTGTGTGTATTTCCAGCAAACATGTGGTAAGTTGGAGTCCTCCACAAGAATAACGTCTAGCAATTGTGAGACTTCTCCCAGCTGCTTGTAGAATATTTCATCTGCCCCTTCATCCTTGTTGGATGGTCTATAAGAGACTCCCACCAGAATATCCACCTTTTTGGCCCTTCTCCCTGATCCTTACCCATGAACACTCAACCCTGCTGTCACCATCATTCACCTCTAGGCAGTCGAAATACTCCCTGACACATAGAGCTTCTTCATTAATATCTTCATGAGTGAACCTATCATAAATTACAAACGACTCGGTTTTGTTTTAAAGGATTTAATGAGTTCATTTACTAAACGTGAATATGAGAAATGAAAGGCAAGCATACAAATGTTTAGTATGTGAAATGCTGTATAGAAAGTCCTTTTTGAGCTATTAACTAGCTGAGATATGCCACTGCTCCATACAAATTTGCATATCCAGTGCATTTGAAGAGTTATAAATCTGTAAATGATACTGTTAGCTGATGTAATCAGATGTAGATAAGTCATATCTTGTCCATGATTCCACCCACTAAGTAATGAAATCTATAACTCATATTGGCTTCTTCCGAAGGCACGTAACAGTCCTTATGCTTATGCTCAGAGCTCACTGGATGTGAACTATCTGCAGTTCAGAAGCTATGTAGCTCAAATTGTGTGGCAAAAAGTGATTGAAAAAAAGTCATTTGGCCATCTCTATAAAAATACAATTAGCTATTGATTCCTCAAAGAAGTGTACCTCCAATCTAGGTGCTCTGAACTATTCCTGTTCCAAAACAGAGGTATCTAAAATTATCTGATCTGTGCCTCACAGACTTTTGTATGCTTTTTTATTTTTTTGCAAGTGCTGGCAGCCACCACTGTCATGGTAAGACAAAGGTTCCTGTCACCCTAGCTGTAGAATTTAGAATGAATGTTTTTCTGTCCTACCTTTCTTGAATAACCTAGTTCATTTTCTCAGGTTATGCCTATTGAAAACCAATACAAAACATTTTGAGTAATGGGGTCTGCATTAAACCCATTGATTAAAGCATTTGCTTGCCTAATGGAAGATGGTCTCACATCTCTTCCTTACCAAATATTTTGTCAGGCATTGGGACAGTGGCTATATGCATCTCAGGTGCTGTTTAAATGACCATTTTGTAAGGCTCTTAGCTCTTGCTGTGAAAGTGTTCTGGTTTTCACACTTGGATATTTACTGACCCATAGAGAAGGGTGCACATACCTGCCTTTATGGTGAAGTGGATTAGGACACATTAAGACTTATGTTTCAGTGTCTAGATGCTGATGTAATACAGAACAGACAGAGTAATGAATTACTTTGAAAACAAGTGGTTGGGTGCTCTCCTGGAAGTTCAAATGCTTCATGTAATAAGGCAAAAGAGGCATCTTGGAGATGTTTGTTTTGATCTGAGATTTTCCTCTCCCATTATGTAGCTGAGTAGCTTATCCACTAAGTTACTGGGCTTGAATATGGTATGCATTTTCCCTTTTTGAAACAGTTCTTGAGAAAGTACTAGTTGGTGTAGCCACCTAATCTTTGCCATGATTCATGGCTGTGAGTCCATAGGGGATGGAGAAGATTCATTCCAGTCATTTTTTTAACAGAAATTCTTCTCAAGATTTCTGTCCAGAAAGCTTAGGTAGCTTCCTGCTTAGTATGCTAGCCTCTTCCCGTATTAGCATGCTAATCTTTCTCATGCACTGTATAGGATATTTAGGTGTCTTAACATATGGCTGAAGATTACAGTTTGCCACAGGGTACCGATGGCCTTGCAGAAATAAAAAAAAGTCTTTTTTTTTTTTTTTTTTTAATGTGGCTGTAAATGAGTTTGATCCAGCTCTCGCTGAACAGTAATGCATACATTAAATCTGGATTGCGGAGTTCAGTTTCCAAATAAAAATCTGTTTAAAAACTACTCATTTTTCTGCCTCATTACAACTAGATTTTAAATCTTGATGTTGGAACTGGCTCCTAAGTAGTTCCTGATCATCCTTAACTTTTAATAAGTTACATCTACCAGGATATTATGCAGTATTGTGTGGTATACTTTGCAAATGTAATTAAATCAGCCTGAGACCTCACTACAACATTGCTCTTAAATCCATGTTGACAAGTGCATAGACTTTAAGAGTGTTTTGTGAGTTATAAATATGTGGATTAGCTAACTGGCCATTTTATACACTGAGGGGATTCTGACAACAGCATAATAAACAACAAAGCCTCACTAATGCATTATGTATTATGGAACTGATCACAGTTTAGCAGGGTTTTTTTTTTTTAACAGATTAAACCATATTGTGTACATACTTCAACCCACTCAGTTTTTCTTCAGGTGATTTAGTAGAAATTTAGACTTCCTTATTTCTGTCATCGTCATTTTTTTTCTTTCCTTGCTTTATTTTTATTCTTTTTAAAATACTAATTTAGTGTATATTTTTTTCTTGGTTTTTTTTTTGGCGGCTATTATTTGGAGATGGGAAAAATGTGGACTGAGTGTTTGCTCATGGGATTTCTTTTACATAAGTGTTATACCTACCAGGCAAACCTTGCAGTTATAATATTGACATTAAGGATGTGATTTTTTATAATACTAATAAGCTAACTGAAATACTGAGTAAAGGTTGAGATTGCCTTTCCCATATGCATAAATCTTACAGGCAAATCTTATAGTGAGTTTGGAGCATGGAGGAATAAAGGTCATGTTGTCATAGTCTTGTGATGCCATATGTAAAATATTCTGTCACTGCCTTAGTGCAAATAATGCTTTTTCAAGAGATTCTTCCAGGATCACTGCCACTGATACTTTTCTTTAGCCCAAAGTTTGTTTATCATGTTTTTAATTTAAATCCCAGTGCTTTAATTATATAATAACAACATCTATATGCAAATAACTAAATCAGTACTGGATGCAAGTCTTCCAAGGCTTCTGCTTATGTCTTTATAGAAGACTTTATTCACTTTATAGAACAGTCTACCTGATAAAGAAAAGTAGCTATACACTGCTACTACAGTTCCTAAAGCACTGAACGTAATTCAGCCACATCATTCTTGGATGACATTCGTCTAAAAAGCCTTCTGTCCTGTTAATGTTCTGTGAAGCTGAAGAGAAGAGAAGATTATTTTTTTTTTTTCATCTGAAGTCATGTACCTCCCACTCCTCAGGAATCCCGTATCTAAAAGATATGCTTATAGTTGTTTAATTTTTAAGATTCCTTTTTGTTCAAATGTAATTCAAATGTGAATGAGAAAAGATTTTTTACTTGTCAATGTCACCATGAACACAGATAACCTGCTGGTGACTTTCTGCTTTTCAACCAGTTTTTCACCCAGTGCACCATTACCCTGCTCAGGTCCCTGAGACTACTAGCAGAGACTGTGGGAGTGAGGCAGTACGTATAGTAGAGAAAAGTAACAGGGCTCATTTAAGCCAACTGACACGCACAAGGCCATGGTACCAAATTGGGTGTATCTGAGGGTGCTAAAGGTGCTGGCTGGTGTCATTGTGAGACTGCGTTCTGTCATATTCAAAAGCTCATGGCAACTGGGGGAGGTTCCTGATGACTGAAAAAAGGCAAAAACCCACTTTCCTCCTTAATAGAGGCACAAAGGACTATCAAAGAAACTGTCAGCCTCACCTCAGTCCCTGGGAAGGTCCTCCTATGTATGAAGAACAAGGTGACTGGAAGCAGCTGACATAGATGTACTAAGGGTAAATCATGCCTGACCATCCCCGTTGCTTTCTGTGGGGTTACTGAGACTGTGGACAAGGGAAGAACAGTGGATGTTATCTATCTTGATCAGTACCGAGTCCAACACAATTTAATGTCTATTTTAATGATCTGGATGAAGAGGTGGAGTTCACTGTTGGAAAGTTTGTAGACAGTGTCTAATTGACAGGACTGGGGTAGCAGCACCTGATCTTCCATCAGCATGACTTGGACTAGACAGAGAAATGGACTGACAGGCATGTCATGAAGTTCAGTAAAAGCAAATGCAGAGTCTTGTATTGAGGATGGAACAACTCTGTTCAACAGTATAGGCTAGGGGCTGACTGTCTAGGAAGAAGCTCTGCAGACAAGGTGGTGGGAGCACTTGATGTACAAGGAGAAGCTGAGGAGGCTGGGCCTGTTGAGCTTTAAGAAAAGGCAAATGGGAGACCTTACTGCTCTTTGCGTACAGAGCAGCTAAAACAAGACCATGTGGAGGTGCACAGCAATAAGATGAGAGACAATATATGCAAGTTGGAATGTGGGAAATTCCAGTTAGATAAAATGAAAAAAATAATTGCCGTGAGCACAGTCAAATGGTGGAACAAGTTGCCTAAAGAGGTTGTCCATCTCTGGAGATGTTAAAAGACTATTGGACAAAGCTCTGGCCAACCTGATTTAAGTAGACCTATTTTTAGTAGGAAGTTGGACTGGATGACCTTCCGAGTTTTCTGCCAGAACAGAAATTCCCATTTTTTCTTTAGTTCATTCACAAGCAAAACCTTTTGAACAGTAAGATAGTTCCTCGGTTTCAAAATGTTAATGACACAAATATTTCAAAGGTTGGTCTCAGTCCGTATTGGGAGATACTGACTATCATAGTGATTTTAACACAGGATGAAAGTATGTAGGTGCTTAATTTGAGATTATACAGATTTGAGGCATAAAATGTTAACTATTCAAAATAAATGTCTCAAACATCCGCGAAACTTAAAGTTCCTTTTGGTAGTGGAACTTTTGTTAAGATTTGAGTGTCTTTTTATAAATAATTTAAGTTCAAGAAAGGCTACACTTCTGAATATAACTATCTCCCCTTTTTATTTATGGTAAATATTAAACAACAATCTGTATCTTTTGGACCTAAGGTTGCTTTTAGAATTTTTGTTTATTTCATATGCTTTTTAGCATATATAAACTTCATTTACTCTGTGTGGTTTTCCCCATGATGTCTTGTGGAATCTTTGAAGTAAATAGTTATAGATAACTTACAGTTTGAAAATCACTACTGAACCACTGCAAATAAATAGACGTTGTCCACAGAGACAGCTTAGCTGATGCTTAACATTGTCATCTTGTTCTCCTAATAGCCTAGTAAAATTAATACTGTATGTAAATTCCTCCATGACATATTGGAACCATTTCTATCCCAATTTGAAGCAGTAAGTAGTATCTGGCATGGTTAATTGTTACTTAGCAAGTATATAATGACAAATCTTAGCAAAATGCCTGGTATTCCTGTAATACTTGAATGGAGCTTCCTTTGGATAACATATGGTATAAATTGTAATGTGTTGTACAGATTCACAGAAATAGCATTATTATTTCTGTTTATAGCTAAACTGAAGTTTTCATTTTTTATTTGCAGTCTTGCAATTTTCAGTAACCAGTTTTTACAGATTTCATCTGTAGCCATTGAATCACTTGAGAAGTGCTTCTTCTGTCTTTAAAATCCCATTTTTGCTATTGCCATTGCTGACTCAGCCTGACTAGCAACAATTGTGACTTCACATACTAGGCGTGGTTCAAGAAGGGAGTCCAATGCAGTATGTAATGGATCTTTTGCGAAGTGCTATGAGATAATTAATTTGCTACATTTCTGAATTTGTATGTAGTTAAAATTCTTTTAAAGTAAGGATTTTGATTCACCTGGTTTCTGTCCATTTTCACAGACTTTAAAGCAATAAGCTATAATGAATATGTTCAGCACAGAAATATTAATTAAGGCTGGGAGCTACAAGAAATGTCGAACTCTATGATCTTTCTATCTAATATAGTATACAACCAGAGAAAAGTTTCTTTCTTCAGAAATCTCTTTAGCAATATCTACAGACACAGATGTAGTTAGGGGCTGCAGAAGTATCCTTTTCAGCATTTTTTAGATACATATTTAAGAAGTTTATTTGATGATTACATAGCAGTTGGTGTGAAGCATGGCCAGAGCTATAATAAATCAAGATGGTAGACCAGACACCCAAGAGAGGTGAAGCCTTCCTGAGGGATTTACTCTTTAATTCAACATTGATCATGTTGTGCTGCTATGAAAATTAAGTTAAAATATAAAATAATAAAGAGTTCTTCCACAGCCTTTAAACAGAGAGATCATATATGTTAGAGGATTCAGGCTTCTCTTCTCTTTTATTATAACTCATATTAACATAGAGTGGAGTAATGAAACTACAAAGTAGAATTGAATGTATTTCATTATATGTTGCATGAACACAAACTGTGTATTACACTTCAGCTAAAATAAAAATAAGGAGTTCTCAGGGTGTAGCTGGTAGTTCAAACACTTTGTAATTTGTGGGAAATTGGGTTTTTTTGCAAGACACAGTAGAATTCAGATTCATATAATATGATAATGTAACAAGGAAATCTAGTGTTTTATCCCGATCAGCAATTTATGTGTTTTTTTTTCTGAATCATGGTCTGTTAACTGCAGAATATGAATTAAAAAAGACAAAAGCACTTCTTATAAAGCTCTTCTGTTTTCCAAACCCATCAATCCAGTATCTCATCTCTTTCCTGAAAAACTGTCTTTTCCTTTCTATTGTTCCATCTTTCATGGAGCAGACTTTTGATACTATACATTTTCCTGTCATGATTTAACAGAAGACTAATACTTTATTGATGAAATTTATTTAAAAAGTGGATCAAACCCCTCAGAAATATAATATCATTGATAGATTATGTCTCTTTGTTGGTAAAAGTCTACGCATTGCTGAGACCTGCATAACTTGTTTTTGTTGGCAGGGTCTCCTGAAATAAGTCCTCTCAATGAGTCTAGAATGCTCTGTGGATTGTGCCAGCATTCATTATTGTTTCTTAACAGGTTCTAAATCAGTACTTTACATTTTCTTCTATCTTTTTTTTTTTTAAATCTTGGTGTTTCCTCTGCGTTTCAATCTGTAGACTGCAGTGTTGTCATTTGCTGTAATTTTGATACATGCTTTTTATCATTTTATGAGATACAGCTTTGGAGATTTAACTTCTAGTGATACTGTAACAGCTTTATGCAACTTTAAGGAATAACATTGTTTTTTTAATTTTTCAGAAACAACACAATAAAATATTCTGGTTTATGAAAATGTATGGGTTAGATGAGGAAAGTAACTATTGAAAGTTATTTGATGTTTGTTTTCTATAGAATTGGTAATAATACTAATTATCTTCTACACATAAAAAATCAAGGGAGCTCAGAAACTAGCTGTTTCAAGGTTGAATATGAAGTATGTTGCTCTAATGAGGTGAAAAACACTACACCTGACTGTTTTGAATTTTTGGCTGGATAAGCAGAACAATTCAGATTTTTGTCACAAATAATGATGAGATTTAAGGTTGTAATAAAAGCATGAAAAAGACTTCAATGTGCAGAAGACCCATAAACATATAAGCAGTGGAATAATTTAGTATTGTGGAGAAAGAACAAAGGAATTTGAGGCATTTTCTCTGAACAAAGGAGAAAAAAAAACTTAAAAAAAGAGGGGGGGGGGGGGGGGGGGGGGGGAAAGGAGTTTGTGGTTATGTGGGCTTTCCAGACAGTTGGCATACAGTAAAGAAGAATGAGTGAGGTAGCTGTCACTTTGGAAATACTGTCACTGAGTTAACAGAGTACAATAGCTGAGATGCCAGTGATGCTACTGTCACCATACTGCTTCTGTCTCTCAGGCTATTTTGAAAAAAAGATGGGTCAGTTGTCCACACATAGACCCCCGTTGTGCCTTTGAGAAGCATTTAGTGATGCTGAGCTCACAAGAGAAATCTGTTGAATTGGGAGCACAACGTGCTGATACAGGTTAATAAGAACCCTGTGTATCTTCACTTTGAGTAACCTTGTACGCATCTGTGAGTATAAACAGGGTTTCATACTTTGCTATTTATATGCAGGGAAACTGGTTTTTGTCTTTGTTTTCAGGACATTTTGTGATGGGTGACTTGTAATAAAAATTCTGTAGACCAAATTAGTTTTATATTGACATTTCTACAACCCCCGGGCTTTCCCTGAGGAATGTTTTAACTTACTTTCATTTTATTCTTTTGAAGATCAAGAAGATGCATGTGCTATGGCAGGCCAGCAGAAGCTAAAATCATTAACATTTATTTATGTGCTCAGCATAGATATGATTGTGTTCATCCCACAAGCACAGAACCAAAATGTCTAAGCCAGGAACACAGTTGCTATAGGTTGTTTTTGTAGTTGGTGGAAAAATATAGAGAATCACTCAAACTTAACACCCAAATCATGTTCTGAAGGTGCTTTTTTTCCCCTCTCGTGATTTTAAAAGTGCCTAAGATGACTGACGTTCCCATTAAGTGCCTACACCAGTAAGGCTAAACAAGAACTATAGTATCCTGTAAAGAAAACGGGACTATTTTTGCTGCCTAAGACTATAAAGCACCAAGCTAACTCTTATTCCATAGTTATTTAGAGTATCTTCCCTGCTTTCTTTCATTACCTGCCCGATTTTCATGTCATAGTATCTTTAAGGTATGAAATAACTCAAGACATTGGCATCTGGCCACACTCTAGCCACCCTACCAGTTACTGTTGTATATTGGTGAAATACAGGTAGATTGCTTTTTGTTACACACCCATAAAGCATAGCACTACTCTGTGGACAGTAAATGATAACTTCTACGGAATAGTAATCTGAGAAAAAATGGAAAATTTTTAGTTTTCCTCAAAATATATTTATTTCTATCCTTGCAATTAATTGTCAAAATTACTGAAAAAGTTCTTCTATTACAACAAAGACATTCAAAACCTGCTTTTTCTATGTAAGATGTTTGGGTTTTTTTTTACTTATTTAAGAGTAACACTTGCATGTAATGCATTATTATAGATATTCATGATAATTTCAAAAACATTTGCAGTCCAGGACTATGCAAAATTAATTCTTTTCACTAATTTAGATTCACAGTAACTGTGACTTTTGTTTATGAAACAGATATTTGCATGCACAAATAGTTAAAACAGTGCAATATTTTGTGGTCATAGTTCTATATTCCTGATGGTCTGTGATATATTTTTAGTTTGGATGTTGACTTTACGGAAGTCTCTTGAAACCTCAAGGTTTTAAATTTTTTGAGTGGGTTTTGGTTGTTTTTTTTTTTCCCCACTGAAATGCACAGTAATAATGCTTAATTACTATATATTTAATTAATCTGTTAAAAAAACAGTCATGTAAACCTAGGTGTAAACTCTTACACTGTGTGTAAAAGTGGGTTTCCATCACAAACAGAAAGACAGTGTGAGTGTTTTTGTACAAAATCACTACCTACCTAGGTATTTTTTCAATGAGAGTAGACAGATTGAGTCTGGATCCATTCCCAAGTAATGCTTTGAAGTCTTAAAGCCTGTTAGAGCAACTGAGGTTCTATGTCAGCTTTTCAACAACTGGCTATTAAGATAAATAATGGAACAAAAAGCATAATCAGAGGAAAGATGTTAGTTGGAAAGAAAAGTTCAAAATACAGGGTAATAGCACATTAAAATATTGTTTCTCCCTTTTGAGAAATAGATGATTATTTGGTATGTCTGGAAAGCTATTGGATTTTATAACAATATACACACTATAGAGTACATTTTGCATAGGTTTTGGCACTAATGTTTCTAGAAACTAATGTTTCTAGTAGCTATTTGCAGGTATTTTTTAAACTGTTCCAGTCTACCTTATTAAGAACATTTTTATAATGCTTAAGGGGTAAATAGAGACTAAGGGAAACTTGGTAAGCCAGAGAAACAGAAGCAAGTTAGTTCTTATGCTATATAAATGTCAATGGTTTTAGAAGTTCCTAAAACTTCAACTGTTTAAATTTTATTTAAAATTCAATAATTTGTCTAGGAAATACTCTTCTGTCTCATTGTACATGTCATTTGGTACCTGATTTATTTTTAATACATACTTACTATATATTATGTGTCTACATATATATGTGTATGTATGTAGACACATAATATATAGTATGTTTTACTACTACATATATATACATGTATATATGTATATTTAAGTTGAATATAATATATTCCACTTAAAGACCATTGAAGGGTAGAGAGCATTGCATATGTGCCGTGTCCCCCACAAGACCATGCCTCTCCTTACAGGTAATGCACACTCAGTAAACAATTTTCTGGTATATAGGGCAGGGTAGGCTGAGAGTAAGTGAGAACAAAAGAAAGAGAAAAAGATTTGCAGCACAAGCAGGGAGTGGGAGACTTGAGAATAGCAGACTTGAGAGGGTAATCCTCAGAGAGGGTGGAGAATGAGAGCAGGATCCAAAGGAGGCTGCACAAACTGTTGCAACACACTAAGCCATGGAGCTGTATATACTGCAGCAGCCCTGAGAGATGGGGTAGATTCTGCTTGGTTATAAAAACATTTCTCTGGTCAGTCTCAATTCTGAATTCTTTTGCTGGAGAAGTCTCGGGTTCTAGTGTCTGTGGTAGTAAAGCCTTTCTCCAGAAATTACTTTTAGTAGCACAGGTATGCTTGGTTTAAGGAAAAACTGCAGAAATATTTGCCTGGAAATCCTGGTTTGCTTACTGCTTTGTCACAGCTTATTTCAGGAGGGGTCTGTGTGTGTGTGTGTGTATAAAAACAGAACAACAACAACATCTTGACTGAATGAAATTTTTATAGAAATGACAGCATATGCCTTCAGTTACTGTAGCTGAGTAACTTTTGTAACAGATGCATCATTGAATGTACCTTTTAAAATGCAAGTTCTGTGGACCTGATTTCGTATTTTAGAGCCTTTCATGTTATCAACTAATGTGACAGAGGAAGCAGTGCTTCCATTATTTCTAATTAAATATATTTTCATTTATATTTAGGTCTTTATATAAAGTATTCATAGTGAACTAGTTCTGAATAATGTTATCATGCTGTTTTATTCATAATAACAACAGAAACATAGAGATGAATATTATGGAAATGTTTTAAATTCTGTTCTTAAGGCTTGTGCATTCAAAATAACTATGAAGCTTCCACATCAGGAATCAGTCAAAAATTTCACGTATTTCTTTGGGTTTTTCTTTTTCCAAAACAAACCATACATTCTCAGTTTAGTGTTGAGATTAAAGGGGAGTGATGAATGATGCAATATGTCCTAAAAGATGTGCTTATTTTAGATAAAACAGCACTGTATGGCATTTACAGATCTTGAATTTGAAGACTTGGATTCTACTAATGTTTTGCTTAACAAATAAGAGTGACTCTAGCGTGCGTCAAGAATTAAGCAGGGTCCTGAAAACTTATGGTACATTTTTATCACAGAAAAATGTTTCCTGTTCTTTATTCAAAAAGAATCTTAATGTTACACAATTTTACTCCTGACAAGATTGAAAACTAAACCAGTATACTTTTCAATGATGACATGAGTTGGTTTTTGTATATTAAAAAATATTGGCATGGAAGATAAAAGTGCAGAATTCCTTTGGATTGCTTAAAATTCAAATTTCCAACTATTACATGTATAAAGATAGCACTAGTTTATTTCATTGCTTTATGATTATTGCTTATACGTGCAATGTTGATTTCAACCGAATTCCTGAGAACCTAATCTAGGATTTCCCTATTACATTAATTAGCAAACTTGAGCAGAAAAAAGAACTTGGAGTGACTTGCTTATCTACAGATGCAGGACCACAGGTAGTTTAAGTAGTAACATTTGCACATAATTTGCACTTCCATTGTGCATACTGTATGCATAGTTTTTCTACATTTATGTAGAGGAAAAGGTCTTTTTAACACCATCAGTCATTTGTAATTGATATTTAAACACAGCTGCTAGTGTTGATCATGTTATTGCTGTAAAGGCATACACCTGATAAAAACTTCCTGGTTGGCATGTTCTCTCATAGTGGTGTGCTTGAATAATATTAACCTGCATGCATACCGTGGCACATCTGGACTTTTTTGTGTTCAGTGAACCATTCTGTTAATTTGTTAATTCTATTAAAAATGTGTCAAGATACAGACAGTTATGTGCAAACATAATGAGGGTGTTTTATCATACTACGGGTATTTGCCAGTTGCCTTATAATACCAGTCAACACAGTGTGAGACTGCATAGCTTCTAATGCAAATTCCAATGCAGTAATAAAAAAAAGGAAAACTATATTTGAGAAATTGTTGACTTTAAGAACTTAACTAGACTTTTGATTACTTATAGGAAAAATGCTTCAACTTCATAGAACTGCAGTTACGTTTTGAAACTTTATTATAAAGAAAAAGTGTTATCAGTTTTCTGAAGTAAAGAAAGACTTACAAAAATAGTAAATAATATTAGCTCAAGATGTTTGGAAAGTACAGCTTCAGATGCTATAAAAATGCAAACATAACACACAAAAATGGAATTTTGTTCTTTGTGTCTGGAAGTGCCAGATAAAATCTATGGTACATTAGGAAAGGAACTGGCAGAGGTTAGAATTTTTATTTATTATTACTCTTCTAGCTGTCTCTCTAAAACTGAAAATACATAATTAAATTTTTATTTTATTTCTTCATATGTGTTTAGAGGAATCGAATTTGTATAGATTTGTTCATATTAGCTGTGGAGATATTTATTGGAGATATTTGTTCTTAGGAAAAGGACTTTTTTTCTGTTGGTGTCCACAGCAATAACTTTGAATCTACTAAGCAGTTTCAAACACATTCGGCAAGTTTTTGGTCCGCTTTTGCTCACAAATCCGAAACACAGCACCATGCAGGCTGCTATGAAGAGGGCTACCTCCAGCTCAGCCAGACCCAGTAGAGTGTTGTAAAGAGACACTGAGTTTCTGTGTGTTGTGAAAATTGTTGAGAGGTGGAAGGGGAAAAAAGTGCCCTAATTACTCTCTCTTATTTAATGTGAGCCCAATTCTACCTTTCTGTTTGGCTGGTCAGCCAGCCACGTACATGCTATTGAACCAGGCTAAATAATTGAGCCTCCTATAGACTGTGGGGAATGAAGGGATGTTGAGGAAGGAACCCCTAGGAGATAATGTCTTAGAGCTATTATTAGGAATACAGAGATGTCAGGCAGGTACAAAGACCTCATTCTACTCTGCAACTTCCTGAACAACGTTTCTCACGTTGACTAACAAGATACGAGGTTTCAAAATTCCAAGATTTTATGAGGCGTGTTTTCTGTTTTGAGTTTAAATGTAGGCTTCCTTTTTTCACATCATTGTTAAAATTCATGAATAACATAATAAAATCCTTAAACACACTGATCATTTGTATTTACAAAGGCAGGTAAAGAAAATAGGCTGAAATGATTTAAGAGTTTATTGCCTCTAAGGCAGGAGTTCTGATTGCCCAACTTTGAGTCATATATTCCTGCATGTTCCTGTGCATAAATCATGGTGACTCTTTCTGTGTGCTATGCAGTTTGCCAGTCCCACGGGAAGCTAAGCTAGCAAGAGTCTGAAGTGTGACTTCTTTTGGGTCCAACACAATGAAGAACCGGATGGCCAGGAGCTGGCAAAGGCGGACCAAACTTTTGGTATCAGCAGGCTGTTAGATGGGTCTAGGTTTAGGTGAGCTTGTTTAAGCCTTCCTTCTCTAGCATACAGATGAACTACCAATGCCAGGAAAACAAACTGAGATTTCTAAGAGAGGAACAGAGTTGACAGTAGTAGCTATACAAGGGGATGGGTAGATAAAAGGGTGAAGATGACAGCCACACTTAGATGTCTGGGACAACCAGGCTGCATAGGCACTCCATACAGTCTGTAAAGAGTGATCCCTCCAGAGGGTGATTTGAAGCATGTACATTAAAATCTTCTGTAACATGCACATTATGATAAAAATCACTCTCTAAAGAAAACTAGCTCTTTTTTGCTTATCCAGGGAGCTTAAGGAGACTAACCTCCTGTCTAAAGTGTCTAAAATGTTGGCCTGTGCTATACACTTTCCAATGATCTTTGAAAATTTTCAAACTAGATAAAATTATATCTCAGGGGCAATGAATAGAAAAACAGAATCTGATTAATATATGTTCAGAAGAGTAAAGAATCTGAATGAGCTGGCAATGTGAAGTGATATCTGGCACAGACAAAATTAAGAACTATAATAATCTTAAAACACACATTACATTCTCCTTGCACCAAATAAATGTCGTCAGAAAACTAATTTTTCCAAGGCAGTGCAGCCACAGGCCCTTCTTTACCTGAAGATATTGTTGCAATCCTTTGGCATCATTGCATTTTTACCTCTTTTCTCCTGGAGATTTAACCTGATTATATACTTACAGCACTGTAAAAGGAATAGGTAGGAAATCTTTGTCACTTTGCATTTTTTACCCATGATCTTTACAATGTGATTGACCAACAGGAGATGTAACCGAGCACTCGCAAACAGTTTGTCTGTGATGCAGCTGGTGTGTAAAATGGTTTCTTTGCTACTTTACAAATAAAGCAGTGATGTTGAAATTGCCAACTTTGCTGATTTTTTTGGGGAAAAAAATAAAAATCTGTAACCTGCACAGTAAAATATGGCAGAATGGTTTTCGTAATTTCTTTAACTTTTTCTAACTAACTGCATATTTTTACACTCCCTGTGTTCTATGCTTCAAAGTCTTGGAAAGCACATGTGTTGAAAGACACTAACAGTAATCAGTAACTGTGACATGGAGGAGCCTTATGAAGCAGAATAAACTGCTTTACATCAGATGTAACTGCAGCAGGTTTTACTACTTCCATTTCTTTCATAGATACTCTCTTCCAATAAAGATTGGAATAAAGTAGTTCATGTTAGCAATCATACAACAGCAATGTTAAAATTACCAGTTATAAGTAGTGTCAGTGTTTTTTTCCTTCTAATGAAGTTAAATTTATTAGGAAAGAGAATATTCTGATTACAGATACCAAAACCAGAACTTTTGAGTCTTTATCCTATTACTTTGGAAAACATAACTTAATTTCCCTTCTTGAGTTTCTGTATATAAAACTAGAAAAAAATATTTTGTATATCCTGACGGATTTTCGAAATGTAATTAATGAATATTTTAGAAGTGATATATACATCTGTTTATTTTTGATGCACAGAAGAACTATTTCAGTAGAAAAAAAAATATCAGCTGCAAAGATTCTGTGTTGTACCATGATCTGTCCTTGCACAGAGCTTATTCCAAACACTTGCCTTTAATTTTTCTTTTTTTTTTTTTTTTTTTTTTTTTTTTTTTTTTTTTTTCCTTTGGTCAAAGCTTATCCTCTCCTTCCTTGGAGCAAAGTCATAGCACAGAATTTAGGATAGTGTAACTTCCTACTTAGTTTTCAATTCTCAGAATAATCAGGCACAGAAAAACTCACTTCTTTTGAAAGCCGTACATTCTCTAGTTGACATTAGTCTCAAGCAAGGATTAGGCAGGTTGGTTCCTAAATTAGTAAGAACACCTAGCAGTTTCTGTTGGTTGCATGTAGAGTCAGCAGGGAAGGACAGGTGTCTAATTTGGGTGACTTAGATTACTGTTGAGAGATGAATCATAGTGTTTACAGGAATTAAGTTCAATAGTTAAGCTATCATCCTAACCCCTGTTTCACATAGACCTTTTAGTAGGGAAAAAAGGCTGTTTCAGATCTTTCTTTGCATGTGAGCTAAACAGGCTTGATTTTATTTGAAAAGTTTTGCAGGTTTGTTTGGTTTTTTTTTTTTAAACAATGGAAGAACAGTTCTGTTATTTCAATGCCTGCAGCTTAAAAAATACTATTTTTTAAAATTAAAAATGTTTCTGTAAGATCATAACAGCTGATCTTAACTTCAAAATGGGTGAGGAAAAGTACTATACAACTTTCTTAAATTGTTAACTCTGTTTACTTAAATATGCATATTTGTCACTGTAAAAATATTATAGCATGCTGGGGAAGCATTTGAGAGAGGAATAACTTGGAAATTTATATAGCTCAAATTTATACAGTTCAAAAAGAGCAAAAAAGCACAAGAACTTTATTTATTTGCAGGGGGGTTAATTCTTTCTGCTACCTGGAAAGTAAATTTCTTGTTATTTTGGAGTTAAATGACTGATAATAATCAACATTTAATTCCATTATCTGCTCATTGGCTCTGTGTCCTAGAATGCATATGAGTTTCCAGAATATGTGAAATTGAAATACATCAGGTAATTGGAAACTAATGAATATGGCTTTTCTGAGACATTCTTATTTAAAATCACAGAAGATAACAAATAGGTTAAAGAGTCCTGTAAAATAAGGCTGCAAGGGAATTGAAGAAGTTATCTAGGCCTTTCCATCATTCAAGAAAGAGCACTAGATGTATGTGCTGGAAAATAATAATTTTTAACTTCACTGTCTCCTCAGTCAGCTTTTGAGTATCTTCTGTTTGGAAAGGTTTTCTAGTATCTTAATTGTTCTTACTGTAATATATTCTTCCTGTTCTGTCTACACTCACAATAGAGAATGAATTACTATGATTCAGATTTCTGTGTTTCTGGAAATTGCTACTTCTTCCGTCAGATCTGCCTTCTTTGAGACATGTAACCACAGTTAATTTTTTTGTTTGTATCCTGTAGTCTTCTCCTGATTTGTCGATGAGAATTCCCATATGAAACAATGTCATAACCATATTAGAGTGAAGATATAGGGAGTTACAGTTTGTTTCCTACCTACAAAGCTTTTTGATCTCTGAAATAAAGAAATCTGTACTTCATGGAATGTACTTGTATGACTACCATTCAGTGCTTAGAAGTCCCATTGAATTTTGGACTTCACTGTCTGAGAGGCTGTATGAATACATATATCAGAAAAAAAAAATAAAACCACAAACACTTGCTTCAGCAACTTTAAACAGATGAAAAGATGAACAAAGAAAGAGAAAACTGGACATGGAACAGGGAAATTATGTGCCCTATGTTGCATATCAGGTCGGTAGCAGGGCTAGGAGGTTGCAAGTGACCCAGTCTGTTAAGTTGTTATGCACTCGTAGGAGGCAAATGTAGTGCTTCCATCCTGCAGCCCTTTTCAAACTGATAGGATTGTCTTTGAAGAATAAATAATAGCCAAGATACATAAAGCTGAGTCAGTGTTACTGAGATAACCTTAACATCTGCCTTCGCTTTTTGCTTTCTTATAAAATTTGAAGTATACCGCAAAATTCAATGGTTTTCTACTCTGTCTTGCTTTTTTTTATTTGTTTTCTGAAGGTGCCAAATGATCAGATGATGAATGGTGAACAGAATGGAAACTAAGCTACTAGATCATATTTAATATAAGGCAAAATGTTCCACCGATCATTATACAAAACTACTTTTTAAGATGAGAGCACTTTTCCCAGGGAGTAGAGAAGGAGTAATAAAGACATACATTCTGGGGATAAATGATTGTCGGATTGCTGACGAGAGCAGTGCAAGGGACAGCACTGATGGGTGACTGGGGCAGGGCTCAAGCCAGCATGCTGAGTTGTGCAGTGGGACAGAAAAGAGAATAGAACTGCAATCATGAAATGCAGAGAGCAGAAGCTGGAGGCAGGCCACAGTACTTAGGAGTCACACTGTGTCCTGTCAGAGCGATTATTTTTAATCCTGTTGAAAGGTATTGATATACCTCATAGCAGTCATGAGATTCCCGTCTCTCTCTTGATTCCTGCACCATGCAAACAGAGCATCTTTACTACGGCTCTGTCTTTTACCATCTGCCCTACTTCTTCCTTTATGCTCTGGGGCACTCTCAAGGAGGTGCATTTAACAGACACATACTCAGAGAAAATACTTCTCTGGCCAGGGTTGAAAAGGAAAGAAAGAAGTTTGAATTGGTGCTGGAAAGGAGGGAACTTTTCGTTTTAGCACAAAGATAACTGCAAGATACCTGAAGTTAAATATTTTCATTATCAGTGGGCTTTCTCAACGGACTTCTTTAAACAATTTTTTGAAGGAGAAATAGATGTCTTTAGTGAAAGCAGAATATTTATGTTGTTGTCCTTTCTACCCAACATTTTTCACTCTTCAGAGTTCACAGGGGAAGCTGGTAAATTCCTTGATGAGACATCACTTACTATAGAAAATGCAGGATATGATGCTAGAAGGAAACTAATCTGAACACATAATGTGGCAGGGTAGATGTGAGAGATTATTTAGTTTTCTAGATGAGGCCTAAGTGTCAAGGTACTAAATGTTTGTCAGAAGACTATTGCAATTTTCTTGAAGGGTAATGAACTTATTTTCCCTCCCAGATTACAGTTATAGCAATTTGCACTGCGGGCACCCTACCTTTTTTTTTTATTATTATTGTTTATTTATTTGGTATGTGGCTTTCTTTTTTTTCTCTTGTTTTAAAATAAGTACGGTATCACTATGAGTTTTTAGATAACTACTGTACTTGTCTTTATACATAGCTGTATATTTGATGGTGGTAGAATGATTTTTGCATTAGTTTTAGTTTATACAGTACTTTATGGTTCCCATAGAAAGTTGGTGCTGTAAAAATATTAGCTGTTATGATGGGAAAATGTAGAATTTTTGTGTCTTCACTTTGTTTCCTGTTTGAATTTTAAATTGGGGAAACCACAAAGCAAGATTAGGGGAGCCTGAAACAGCAATCTTTTATACAAAGAGTTGTCATGCTTGTTGGAATCTAGAGCTGTGAATTTATTGACTTGATAGAAACACTGAAATCTGGCTTACTGCTGAAGTACTAGCAGTAAGATGTAGAGCAAGCCAGGCATATGCATCTCCCCTGTGGCCTGACAGAGACTATAAAGTTGAGGTCTTACCCACCAGATCTGGGCCATGTCCTAGGAGAAACAGTCTGTAGTGGAAATGTTGTTAGACCGTTGTTCTGCAACTAATGCTGCTGTTGTCATATCTGAATAATGAAACATCAAAATAAACTTTAACAGGTCAGGTTTGCAGCACCAAATTTGTCCTATTAAAAAAAACCAAACAACCAACCACAAATAAAAACCCTAAAAAACAACTGTCTGAATTATTAGATCTTGTTATAAACATTTTTTCTTCACAATTTATTGCTGTGTGTGAGTTTGTATTCTAAAATGTTAGTTCTGTGACATGCACAGGTAAGAGGAAAATACTAGAAAAAAATGACTTTTGCTTCTTACAGAATTATGAAAATGAAAATTGCAAAATTTTCAAAATTTTCGTTGTCATTCCTTGACACTGGTCACACATTTTGAGGAGTTCCTTGTAGCTGTCCTTTCATATGAAACAAAATCTGTTTTATTTAGAGAATACCAACCACTGATTTTCATGCAAAAAATAGTCATTTGAGATATATTCAGAACGCTTGATTCTGTGTACCCTCAAAATACAGATATGTTAATTCTTTCCTGCATTACCCCTTATGAAGTGGATAAATCTTCTCACAGTATGTCTTTAAATATCTAGCAAAGTTTCTTTCATTTTGCTAGAAACAATTCTTAAGTTTAGGGCACCTAAACTGTCAGTAAAGATGCTTGCTCATGATTGTGTTTTAAATATTTCATAATTTGCACCTACAATAAATGTGGCAGAAGGACTCAGACTAAAAAGAAGCCCATATTTGTTAGGAGTGCAGTTGAAGAAAATTTATCTGAAGGTGTAACGTGGTCATTGCAGACTCCCGATTATGTGTGCTCGGAAAGAAATTGCCTGTAAAAATATTCTGTAAAGTGATGTCAGAAGGTATAACACTTTTAGTCAAACCACATTTCTTTGTCTCAGCATTGAGACACAGACTTCCTTCTGGATCTTCTTTCTAAGAAGTTTCTAAGAAGTTTTTCTAAGAAAAACAGTTGTAAAAAGGAGGCATTATTTTCCAATAGTAGCAAGTTTCCTAGATGTGGAAGTGCAGGCAGCACAGAAAAATAGAGAGGATGGGTTCCTTTAGTAGTATTAGCTTCTGTAAAATGCTGGAAAGGCAGGAAAGTTCAGGTCAGTAGGTTATGGGCATCCAGCAGCACTTTACATATTTTCACATGCAGAGGTTTATATGCCATTTGTCACAGCCCTTTCTCTAGATACACAAGTTACATAAATTACCCATTTCTTCTCCATATCAAAAACTGCTATGCCCAAATAATGCTAGTAGTGCTATATTATTTAAGGAGTGAATGAAGCAACATTTGCTCTTAAAAGGGCTGTCTTTCATCTTCTGACATGGCTTCCTAAGGAGGAGGTTATTCTGTACTGGTGGCCCTCAATATCAAAATACAGGTGGATTTCAAAAAAAAAAAAAGAAAATACAGCAAGGAATGGAAACACAATGAATTGTCATTAAAACTGTCAAATCAGACTATTTAGTCTGATTATTGTTGCTTTCCCCTTTTTAACATCGATCCTTTATAGCCAAGATAGGTAAAATGGAAACTTTATTGTATGTTAGAATTTAGGTTAGGTCATCTGACTTTTCTGTGTAATGGACTGTTTAGTAACACTCAGAATCTGCTGCTAACAAAAGGACACAATAATGCGGTTTGAAGTTTTGGTTTACCATATTCTGTACTTATGTTGACCCAAACCATACTTTCATTTCTGACTTAATTCCTTTTCTTATTCTGGTTTATGTAAACTGAAGCAATGACAAGAGTAAACCTAATGTGACTGTTCCTGTCTACAGTAGCAACAGGCTTGAAAATCATATCTGAAATGCTCTAGATCTGTATTTTTCATTATACAATACATGAAGAACATAGAAATAGTATAACTACATCAGGAGTCTACAACATGCTTATAGTTTCAAAGATTAGCAGTATCTCCATATAACCAATCCATCAGCATTCACATGAGTTAATTACAATTGTATTACTGGGTTTTGGCAATTTAGATAAAATTCATTTTATCTCTCTATATCAGCTGTATCGCATATCTGAAAAAAACAACAAAAATGTGTAATCCTTTATCTATTGCTGCTACGCAAAGACTGCAAGAAAGATTTTAAATACAGAGAATTGCTTTTTTAACAGTCACAATTTTTATATGGCCACATGATCTGTACTAAAATTCCTAAAGTTAGTATTTTCTTCCTCAGTTTGAACTGCTTTATCTAATAATTCACCTTTTGTAGAAAATGCAGTCTTAATTTACTTTCTGATGGTATAATACTGAAAACTGAAATTTCTCTAGATACTCAATCAAGACGTTAGAAGGTTTAAAACACTAATTTTTTTATATAGAAATTGAAAATGCATGGTGGAGATACAATGAATGCAAAGACATTGTACAGTGCAGCTTGTACTGATGAAAATTTTTTATATACTTTGTCTTTCAAGTTCATATGTAAAACTTGGTGTTTTTCCCTTCCTTCAGAGGACTTCCTGATATTTTGTGGCACAGCATACTTCCAAATCCTTAATAGATGATTAAAAGTAGTCCGGTAAGGACTACAATAGCCTAGGGACTACCTAATCCTCAATGCCTGTATTGGCACTTTTTCTGTGATAGATCACTGAATAGTGTGCATCTGGAAAGCTAAACTACAAAAGATTGCAAAAGTACTATGGTTTGGAAGGACAAATAAACAGGTACACAACCAGTTTTCTCTAGTTGCTTTTTTAGAATCAAGATGACACTGGCAGTTGTGTGAGTTAAAGTAGCCCATGAAGACTACACAAGCAAATGACTGCCTCGTATATCATAACCACAAAGACCAGGTAAAGCTCTCAGTAACTTAATTCCCAGTTCTTGCACCCCTTGCTTCCAGACAGCAATCTAGGCCACTGTGTTTGGTTTCATGAAAACAGACTAAAGCAGGTTTCTAGTCATTCTTTAGTCCCAGCCAGGACCTCTGCTTGGATTAGATTTTGTTTGACATCCTCCTGACTCTGTGATACAAGAATTGTTATGGAGCATGGTATCATGATCCAAGCACAGTGGAAAATTTGATAAAGAACTTTTGCAAATACCAGTTTTAGGTTCACAGAGCTGAAAGGATGAAAAATTTGCAAGTTATTAAACCTCTTAGTTCTGGACCATCTTTAATACTGACATGGAAGTTTTGAAGCTTGGAAAAGCAACTACCTGGTCATCTTTAATTGTTTTTGTAGAAGCTTATCTATTCCATATTCAGCATATCTTGTTCAAAATAATCTATTAGAAAAATACTAGCCATATTATTTTCCATTTTGATTATAGATTTATATTAATGTTGAATTTTTTAAGTGTTATGTGCACATGTGGTTGTTTCTCAGCTATAGAAGAGTAGTAAAATAAAAAATCTTAGAAAGAAAATCCATAGTCTGTGTTAATAGGTGTTCTATTTAAATGTGTATACATGACAGAGTTTAAAAGCACAATTTCCTTCTTAGAAGCATGTTCTGAATGTTTATGCTATATTATTATCTGCTTGTGCATTTCAAAGTGTCAGTTGTTTATCTGAAATAATAGTTGAGAGTCTGTTTTGATGAGGTTCTAGGTATCTACAGTGATTCAGAAGTATTGAAAAAATAGATTGTCACCATTGCCTTTTTCTTGTTTGAAGTGTTTAGATTATGAGAAATGCATTGTGTTGGTAAATGCCAATACATTTGCATAATTTTAAAGTATGACTATGTGGTCTATTGTCAAATAGCACTTTAATGAAAATCTGTAGAAAACTATACAGCTCAGGTGTTTAACATCTGCTTCCATAAATGCATACACTTACAGAAGTGTGACAAACTGCTATTGGAAAGAAAGAAAATACACTCTTTGCCTCTGACTTTTTTTTGTGTGTGGGTTTTTCTGTTGTTTTTTTTTTTCCCTCACTACTTTTTTGGTTTATTTGCACTTTCACAATAGGTGACAGAGTCTGGGGAACAATAAAATTGTCCTTCAAGAGTAAAAACCTAGTAGCAAAGAACTCTTGGGTAGTGCTTTCCCCTGTCTGTGCAGCCACACATGTAATGCTAGTGTATCCTATAAGCAATTGCCTTCTGTTAGTAACCTGCAAACTGTCTTGTCTGCCATTTTGACATTTTCTCTTCAAAATACAGAGATTTTTTATATTTCCTGTAGATTTTTGTAATTGTTCATTTTCCTGCAGGGCGGAAACACATGGGAAGGATGGGCTTATATCAAGATGTTCCTATTAAATCCTTGCCCTTATCCTAACTCCAAAAAAGACCGGCTGTCATATATTGCATTTATGCTGTTTCTGTATAATGGCAGAATTATTATTATGACAGAAAACAGAGTAATATTTTTAAAAGAGTTGATACCTAACCCCTTTGTTCAAATTAAATGAGGGACTCCATAATAGCTTCCTATAAATGGTTTACTCTAATGTGGCATGGTATTTAGAAATTTAGTTCTCAGCTTTTAATAAATTCTGAGAAGGGTGAAGATTTTACCAATGTACTAAATGTTTTACAGTCATACTCTGAAATGCTCAGATTACACGTGAAGTTTAAAGATTAATGACTGTATTGGTTGAAGTCCTTACCATGTTGAAAATTAAAACCTAGACCATTTACTTGAAAGAGTTTTTTTTTTTTAAAAAAAACAACAAAAAAACCAACTTATTTTCGAGAATTTTCCATCTTTAAAATACTAATGATCATCTAGATTACTATGGAATGTTCCTACTAATGTAGCTGAAAATGTAGTCTGTTTTATAGCTCCTGAAGATAATGACTAATCATGATGTCTCTTTGTCTTCCCTGTAGTCTACTGTGATTTTTAATGGCTCAATTATTGCTCTACTTCTTGGTCTACTGAAAATGTAGAACATAATATTTTCTGAAACCCAGCAAACAGTCTTTGTTTCTCATGCATCTTGTATCATTTGACCTGAAATAGAATATTTCAATGCAGCCTTCTCAACTTTTTCTTAAATATATAAATCTATTTCTAAAATAGATTTTAAATGCAACAATAATAATATCTCTACATTTTGTTTAAATCTGAATTGCTTAACTTTAAAAGTATTGTACTTTCCTTCTTGACTACCTATGTACAAGCATCAAGACTAATTGAATTCTTACGCCCCTGATATAATCCACATTTGGTTTAAGCAGATGCAGGTTTACCTGTAGTGGGATGAATTTATATTTAGGAGTTTCAGGTTCCAAATTCTATTCAAAATTAGCTCTTAAAAAGTCACATCTGAGAAATTTCACCTTAGTGTGTTTCTAGACATTATCTTTAAACTCTTTTGCTTAAATTGCATAAGCGGGCCATCTCAGCTGAAAGCCACAGTGCATCTAGTTCTGGGAAGAATAAGAGAAAAGGGCAAAAAATGTGAAATCACAGCCAAGTGAAATACTGTTTCCATTACCAAAGTCTTTATAAATTATATTCTGTCATAATCTTTACTCTGTACTAACTTTGCATTAACTCTCATCTCTTAGTCCTCAGAAAGACTCCTACTTTAAAGAAATAGATTGCAAATCATATTATGTATCAACCTCTAGGAATTACATATTAATTACATTAAACAGATACATCATTGGCCTACTAATTTTAATAAAAGGAAAAAAATATCGAGAATGATGATTTTTTTTTTTTTTCATTTTAATGGGAAGGTTTTTTGTGCCTTAAAAGCAATGGAAACATAAAGATTGCATAGTTTGACTAGTCCTGAAAGAAGCTCTGGTTTACGGCAGCTTACAATGTTTGTTGTCTTAAAATGAATGTGGCAAAGGAGTTTATTTTCTCTGTCTTTTTCTGTAGAACTGTCTATGTAATTCTGTCATCCAAAGTGCTCTGCAGACGAATACAAAATCTTTCAGAGAAGCCATGTGATAGTATCTTGGAGGATTGCATTTCCCTCAAGGGAAAATCTTTCAAAACCAAATTGTTTGTAGTGTTATATGAAAATGCTTGGATTTTCAGTGAAAATAGAAACTGGAGAAAGAGCATATTTGACTTAAGGTATTCATTCAAAAACCCAAAGTGACACAGTCCTGAAAAAACACATTAGCTCTGTGACACACCAGCTGAGTTCAGTCTCAACTTGCCTCATGGCTTGTGTTCTCTGAAATAATGACCTTCAAAGTTCAGTGTTATCTTTGAACTCTGAAGAGTCTATAGAAAGGTTGCTCTAGCCTTTTGGAATTGCTAGCACAGAGACTACTTTTTAGCCCAAATATGGAGGACCTGAACGAAACAAGAACATTCAAGGAATTGTGTATTTTTGATGAATGTCCACTACACTATGGCAGTGTGTATCCATATTGAAAGTAGCAGTGATGTTAATACAGGGGGTTTTGAGTAGACTTAATCACTGTTGTTTGCTCTCGAACATTTTTCTCTGTTACTCTTCTATCTGCAATATTTCTTCACATTGATAAAGGAGATCAAGAAGTTGGGGCTTTAAAATCCGTAGCCAAAGAATGTAGCCTTTTTCAAAATAGAAAATTTTTAACTGAGAATACCAATTTCATTGGAAATTTTGTCAGAATAATTCTTATTGTCTAGGATACTGGAGAAGTGGAAGAAAAAAAAAAACAAACAGATGGAGAAAAAAATGTCTCTGGAGCCAAAGACAAAAGACTCAGCATTGGATCAGTGACATGAGAAGTTCAAAATTCATCTCTATTCCATTATTAAACAGGCCCATTCTGAAAAATAGGTCATTACAGAATCTCTTGCACAGTATTGCATTGAATGTATCCACTCTACATGAATAATTTAGTCTTCTATGGGTGGAAGCAGTGTGTGATGGACTCTACAGTTCCTACAAAGTGGAAGTCATTGCTTCATGTTTTTGCTTTACTCTGAAGAGTTTCAGTCATTAAGATCAAGGCCTATCAAGGAATAAATAGATTTTTGGGAGTAGCGGTTCAGTACAGTTTTCAATCCATACTGAGACAGACTATTTTTTACTATCCACAGACACAAATAAAAAGAAAACTTTATACTAGGAAGGAAAACTGAAACTTGTTAAAGTCTCATGGATTGGGAACACGTAGACAATTTGTCAGCTGAACAAGTGTACTGCCAAATCACTCTGTTCTACTTACTATGATAGAGTTTTCTGTTTATAGTGGTGGCCAAATTCTAGAGCAAAATATGAGTGTCCGTATTAGCTGCTTAAGTTTCACACAGAATGGAAATGTAAAACAATGTAGTCTTATGGTGTCATTGGGATAGTTTATACATCAGCTTGGTGATTTATTTATTTTTGACTGCTTAGCGTACAAACTATATGCAGCGTTTCACAAACCTCATTATTTTCAATGGCATGCCAATTTAGAGCATTACCATTTGACACTCCCTTCAAGAGTAGGAAGGTAATTGAAAGTATATTTTCACAAAATATTTACCACTTAAAATGTAGTCAGGTAGTCAGTACTTTTAGAAATGTGATAGGGATTTTGTAAGAATCACATCTGATTTAAAAATCAGGAATAGAATTAAGTATCTCATTATGAGGAATTAATTGAAGATAGATATTGCAGGTTGGGGGTGGATTTGGGGTGGGTGGGTTGGTTTTTGGTTTGTTTGTTGGGTTTGTTTTTTTTTTTTTTTTTTTTGGTTGGTTTTTGTTTTCAATTAAGTTTTAATTCTAAAAGAAAACAAAGTAGAAATTATGTCAGCCAAACTGAAACATCACCAAGAAAAAGCCTTACTCTTCTTTAAGTCTCTGAGTTTCTGGCAATCTTTGCTGCAACTTAGTCACACAATTATTAATGCAAAATATGGAGAAACTAAGCTGAACATCTTATAACATTGCACTGCTGACACTTGTTACGATTTCATGTGTCTGCAGCTAGCTGCCGTTCTATCATTTGTTGTCTAGTCTTCAAAATCAGTCTGTAAACAAAACAGCCAAATAAGAAGAATAACAAAATATAGTCATATTTATCTTGCTTGGCCTTGTTTTGCCTTCAATGAACTGAAAGCACACAGTGACCATATTTTTAGTTTGATGTTGTCATATCAGCAGTTAGTTCTTTCCTTTAGATGCACAAACATGCCCTATTTAAAACTGAAGAGATGCTTTCTAACTAGATACAGAAAGTCACAAAATACTGGAAATTGGGGTAAGCTGTTTAATGCAGACATAGTACCATTCCTTAAATACTAAATTTTGTTTATATAGAGTTACTGTCTGTCTTCTGTATGACAAATGTGATCTTGCAGGAATTGCAAAGGTGATCTTCATTATTATATTACCCATTATGACACCCTTCTTGGTCACAGTGACTCAACTGATGATTTTACCACTATGACTACTCAGGTGTTCTTCACAGTTATGTTATGCAGTGCATTAAAATGAACATGATCCAAACTAATCCTGGAATTGCAGACATCGGCTCAGTGTCTTCTTAAGAGAAACAGTCAACTATTGGTATCTTACATTATTATTTTTATAATGGAAAGAAACTTACCAAATGTATTTTTTTATGAAAACTTTCTTCCCTAAAGTTTAATCCCATTTCCCCCCATAATATCAGAAATACGTATTTTTCTACCAAAAGAAGGTCAGTTATTTGTTGTAAACACAGGAGAGTGTTTATTCTGAAAACTAAGTTTTAAAGAAGCAGATGAACCAGCAATTTACATGCAGTGCATTTCTTAATGAAAATACCTATCTCATTATATCTTTAAATTCTATAATTTTTGTATTTTTACTCTTTTAGTCAGTCCTGTTATCATCTTAACTTTCCTTTAAATGTTTTTATATAAATTTTCTCATAGGCAAAAGTAGCTGCAGATTGGTAGATTTTTGTTTGCCTTTCAGGACTATTAATACATTTAGAGGGAGCCAAAACAAGATCAGAAGCATTTGTATAAGCAATACTGTATTTTGGTAGGCAAAGCAGCTAAGAATGATAACATTTAGAAAGCTAATAAAAAAGTGAACCATGAACTGTATTCCTTCCTTTGACTGTTGCTTGCCTTCATTTGTCTTTACAACTTCACATGCTTTCAACAAGTACGTTTAAAAAAAATAATCAGGAATTGTTTACTTTATATAAAAATAATGCTCACTATCATTTAGGATCTCACCAAAGTATCTTAGAGTGATGTTCTATGTACAACTCTGAGAAATGACTATTATTTAGTTTGAGACTCCATAATAAACTTTAATTAAAGATTTATAGGCATATATTAGAACCATACAAGTTATTGCCCATTATTTTGCAGCATGACTGCACTACATAACCACTTAAACCATTTCAAGGAGAGTATATCAGGTTTTTCTGGCTAATCTTTAGTCCAGAGAAAATTATTAAGTATGTATTTATTTTCCCCTAAAATAACGGGATAGAGATCATTTCCTCTTCAATAGCAATTATTAATATTTTTAGGTGACGTTTTGTCTCGAATCAACAGATAAGCTTAGAGATTTTGGAGGAAAGCTAATGACAAAGGAAGAGTTATACCTGTCTTCCGGGTCTTCCAGACCGGTTCTAACTACAACCAATCTCAATCAAGCAGTCAGTGCTGTTGAATACTAACCTCTTTCGGTGGCCAACTGCACTTATACTGTACTTAATCATAATTTTACAGTGAATTCTGTTATATTCGTACACATATTTGTTGTTATCAATGCTGTAACTGAGGTGATTTTGACCCAGTATGGTATTTACTGTTGCAGTTTTCTAGACAGGTCAGCCTTGCATTCCACGACTCTCTTCTGACTCATGGTAATTACATTTCTTTTTGGACAAAATTATTTTAATTTAGCATTAATTTCTTTACCTAATTCTAATTAGGCTTAGTTTCTCATCTTCTAACAGGCAGATTGCATACAAGATCAACAAAGTAACCCGTTTTGTGGGTATCTGCCCCTGCAATAGTTTCCATCACTCTTCTTGTTCCCATCAGAAGCCTCAGCTAGTTTGGAAGGCTCGTGCTTCACTGGGACCTCCTGCTCACAGGTGCTTTGAAATGAGAAGGTGTTTGTGTTAACATAAATATCTGATTTGGGCAAACTGGAGATAGACTTCGTTCCAAATACCAGGGTTATGGTTATCTCTTCAGAGTCTCTGACCCTCAATGAAATGTGTGAGCAGGACACTTAGGGACTGAGCTTTAATCTCTGTTGATTTTTAAAGGTGGCGCTGACCTCAGCAAGTTTGAATACAATAGCAGTTTTGAATAACAGATTCCTTGTTAGTCCTTATATTTATATTTTCTTCTAATAGTCTAATTAGTGATGTTAACCTAATGTGATGTTAAACTAATCCTGCCTAGTTAGTGATGTTATGCACAATAATCCACAACATAAAAAAATAGAAAAAGGACAGCAATCCTTTGTAGGTTAAATAATAATAAAAAATAAAAAGAGAGAGAAATAAATAAATGAAAATTAAAGGAGCATTAGCTTTCATTTTTTCCCTTTTTCTGTCTTTCTCCTGACCTATTTTATCCAGTTCTGATGGGACAGCAACTTTTAAAGACTTCTATAGATTATGATTTTAAAAGGAAAGCTTAAATCTTCTACTCCCTTGTTGGAGAGGACTGATCTTGGTCACCAGTGTAGGCCATAAGAAAGTATAATACTACTTTTTACTTTACATCTTCCATAGTATGATATTATCTTTCTGATGACAAGTGTTCTGATTTCAAAGTAAGAGAAGCTGACAGCATTTTGAACTCTTTTCTCACACACTTGGAATTAGAGGCACATGTACAGCCAAACTATACTAAGCTCAGGTGCAGTAAGAGGCTAAATTCTAGCTCTGCTTTTGCTACCAGCTTCAGTAGAAACTGTTATTTTCCCCAAATCAAGTTGAATTGAGTGCTTCAGAGCTCATTTGTTAAGCCTTTTGGTATAAGCAGTTAAATTCAGTACAGTTCTTATGGTAGGATCACCAAGAGCAGAAATTCACCAGTCCTCCATGAATTGAAATATGCTCTTATGCAATATAGAATGAGCCTCATGAGGGCAATCATTTAATATTCTTCTTGTGCTTTGATAGGAATGTTCATAAGATAGTCTAGATGAACTTATGGGGAAGATGCAGTCTGAGAGCAACCAGTCATGGTCAGGTGAAACTTCTATATATAACAAATCTGCAAACAACTCAATGAATTTGAAGCTTGGATATAATTAACACTTTCTGTCCATGTTTTTAAAGACTAGGTCATCCACTCCACAGAAAAAAGACAAAATTATGTAACTTATACTTAACTACTAGTGCTGTGTTGTACTTAGGAAATAGAGTGTGTATTTCCTTTGAATAATTTAGGAAAAATTCAAGTACATCTGTAATTAGTATTCATTCAGTCACTCTGAGTGGATACTTAGAATAATTTTAAAAATTATGATTTGTAGACAACTTTGAATGAAAAAATATGCAGTATGACAAGATTAACTGCATGTAACAAGTAATTCAGCTAGAGGTTCTCTTTTTAACATTTCTTTAGAATTTCAAGGAAAAAACAAATGAAAATTGTTCAAATGTTAGTATAGCTCATTTTGCAGGCTACAGAATGGGTAGTTGTGAATAAAATTATTCCATCTATGCTCAAATTATAGCAATTAGGGGCTAAAACTGATTAGGTGTAGAGGGAATACTAAAACCAAACAAATTCCTTACCAATTCCTTGAAAATGCAAACATAGGCATACATGCAATTTCAACAGCTTTCTTATTTAAACATAACAGAACTGTTTCCATATTTTTGGTTTAGATTCAAAATTTTTATTCCATTCTATCCTTTATATTCCCTTCTAAGTAATTTGGAATTTTGGGGAATATGAAACCTTGGAACTAAAGTAAATACATGAAATGAAATGCAGACCCATTTGAATTTCAGTTAAATTTCATAAACCCTAACATACTCTTGAATCACATAGAGTCAGAAAGGATGGCTGATGTTGGAAGGGACCTCTGGAGATCATCTTGTCCACCCCCTTCTCTTCAAGCAGGGCCACATAGAGCCAGTTGCCCAGGGCCGTTTCTAGAGGATTTTTTGTCTACAGAAGTCTCCAAGGACGGAGACTCCACAATCTCTCTGGGCAACTTAGCCAGTGCTCAGTCACCCTCAAAGTAAAAATGTGTTTCCTGGTGTTCAGATGGCACTGCCCATGTTTCAGTTTGTGACTACTGCCTCTCATCTTGTCACTAGCAACCACTGAGAAGAGTCTGTCTCCATCGTCTTTGCACCCTCCCTTCAGGTACTTGTATACATTAGTAAGCTCCCCATGAGGCTGCTGTTCTCCAGGCTGAACAGTCCTAGCTCTCTCAGCCTTTCTTCATATGTGAAGTGCTCCAGTCCATCAGTCATATTAGTGGCCCTTTGCTGGACTCTCTCCAGTACGTCCTTGCCTCTCTTGTACTGGGAAACCTAGTATGGGCTGAATAAAGGGAAGGAATCGCCTCCCTCAACCTGCTGGCAATAGTTAGTCCAACACAACCCAGCCTACCATTCACCTTTTCTGCAAGGACACATTGCTGGCTCGTGTTCAATGTAGTGTCCATCGAGACCCTCTGATGCTTTTCTGCCAAGCTGCTTTCCAAGCTGAGTGGTCCCCAGCATGTACTGGTTGCTCCCCAGGTGCTGGACTTTGCACTTCTTGTTGAGCTTCAAGAGGTGGCTCTCAGCCCATTTCTCCAGCCTGTCAAGATCCCTCCGAATGGCAGCATGACCCTCTGGCTCCCAGAGTCACTCCTCCCAGTTTAGTGTCACCTGCAGACTCACTGAGGGTAGACTCTGTCCCATCATCCAGGTCCTAAAGGAAGATGTTAAACAGGATTGAATTCGGTTTTCAATCCACCTCACTGGCTGCTCAACCAGTCGACACAGCTGTCTATAAGGATCTTACACGAGACAGTTTCAAAGGCCTTACTGAAGTCCAGTGCTCTCCCCTCATCTACAGGCAAGCCACTTCATCACTGAATTTTCTCAAGTTAGTCAAGCACGACTTTCCAAGCATGACTTCCCCTTGGTGAAGCCATGCTGATCACTTCTGATGATTTTCTTGTAATTAATATGCCTGGAAATGGTTTCCAGGATTAGCTGCCCATTACCTTACCAGGGATCAAGGCGAGGCTGACTAGCCTGTAGCTTCTGGATTTGCCTTCTTCCTTTTCTTGAAGATGGGGGTGGCATTTGCTTTTGTCTCATCTTCAGACAGTTCTCTCTTTAAACAGATTTTGGTATCTGGCTCAATGGAAAACCTCAGAAAGTGTGTAGTAACATGGAAAATTTTAAAATAGACACTGAATGATGATTAAACAACTCTTATTCCAAAATACTCAGGTTTTAAGACAAAAAGCTTTGAGAAGTCAGTTTTTCATTTCTGCATTTGTAAGGTTTTTTTTTTCCCAGTGCATTATTTGCCAAAACTAGAGGCTTGTGATCCCCCCAAGGGATGTGAATAAGAGGGAAAGAATTCAGTGATTTTTGGCCATATATCTGGTAGTATATGTACATTATTTCAATAAAAACTTTGAATAGAAAATAAAATAAAAGAAAACAGAAAATTGTGCTTCAATGTGAGTAAATAGATCATTGCATTCATGTGTTAGTAAAACAATACCCAAGATTGATAGATTAAATATAAAAATACAACAGCCTTTCCCAAATTCTGTTTGAATTCATGTTTTTAACACTAAACATGCTAGTTTTACAGACTTAGATAAGAACAGAATTGTGCAGGTGGGAAATACAGCACTAGATAACTTTATATTTTGAATTTGAGGTGTAATAGTATTACTTGTCTTTAATATGCCTTGCACCTATGTACTTCCATCACGATTTATGTCTTTGTCTAATAAAAAATGTATATGGCTCAAGCTGTTGACGCAGTTGGCATCTGTTTCAGATTCATTTTTACTGACAGCAAGCTGCTGCTGGTGAGCACTCAGCCTTTTTATCATCAAAAATATAGAGACTGGCATTCCTGCAATTGCTCTTTATTCTGCACTAGACTTCTTCATCAGATGTACTGCACTAAACCCTCTGATAAATGACAAGTATTATAGAATATGGATTTTAAGTTTCCTAATTATAATTGTTAACCAATGCTAGAATTTATCAAGTTATCATAAGAAGTGTAATAATGCTAAATAACCCTTGGCAATGTCTAAGCTTTTAATCCTATTTCAAAGACTGTGAAATATCTATGCATATCTACATAGATACGTCAGAATATTTATGTGTAATTTTTTATAAAATACAGAATAGAAGAAGCCAAGTATTTGACTGTTAGTAGTGTGACTCATTCCTCTTATCTATACCAGAGTATCTTTTGTTTTCATGCACCACTATCGAAGGGAGAGTGTCTTTTTGTGCATGTATATGTAAATATGCACATAGATCATCCACATGTATACATATGTCATTGGATGTAGATTTAGACTTGGGGTTCAACAAGAAGTTAGAATCACTTTCTGAAGTGTTCCATCATTTGATGAGTCACTTTTTCCTGATCTCTGTGCTGTATGAAGTAGGACATTGGGGCTTAGTTCAAGGGAGGTTGCTTAGCATTGTAAAAAATAAAAAAGGTATGTTTTTATATTTGTGCTTTATAATGTTACTGCTATTTTGCATTCATTAAAATTATGGTCTTTACTATTCACTTTTCTACTATTCACATAGGCATCATCTGCATTCGTGCTTGTTTTTCTTCTACATTTAGAGACACTTCCTTTTGATATGATCCATTGCGATAAAGCCCTATATTTTTTTCAGATCTCCCTAAAAAGTGACTTGGTTTATGATGTCTGAGAAAAAGTAGCAAATGAATAACTGTAGGTTGGAAGCAGTATACAGAGGTGAGGAGTATGTAATTTTGGTCTAAAAGCTATTATACATGGACTGTGTCTTCTTGGACTGTTCCAAGAACAGAATGAATCACAATAAAATGAAATAACAGTAAGAAATGAATAACAGCTCAATTTTCAGTGTAATCTTATCAACTGGTAAAATACATTTTGCAAAACTACCTTTTTTTTTTTGGCGTGAGGCATTTTCTAGAGTTGAGACATTTCAGTTCTCTTGGCAACCCAGTTTTGGTCTTCATTAGAAATGTTGAAATAGAAACTGCAGAATTGGTGCAGCCCTAAAAAACAGTTCAACAACCTGTTCATAATCTGCTGAGATATTATTAGTACCATGAGAAAACAGCAGAAACCTGTCTGAGAGCCATAATTAGGTGGTAGTCTGCATTGCTACCAGAATCAGAGGCTTCCCTTTGTAGGAAGTGGTACTTGCCTAGTGATTTGGTGGCCCTTTTAATACAAGGGCCCTGCTCCAAGAAGTCAGGGCTATTTCATATTTTGTTTCATTTGTCTTCTAGAAGGTAATCTTGCATTCTCAGAATTGAACGGGCATATGAGCCCTGCATTTCCCTACTTGCCTCAAATGTGTGGTTCAGACTGTCTTGCCATCCAAAATTATTTGCTTCTGACCTGGCCTCTGATAACAGTTTTATATACTCAGCAAATGCCTACTTGCACATATTTTCTGTTCTATTTTCTCACCCATATGTCTCTCCTTCAAATGGCATGATGACCCTTGTAGAGAACAAGAACCTTTATCAAATCACCACTGACACCACTGTGGTTTCAAAGCCTCTTCAGGACAGAGATTGTCAGCTTCTCCCTGTTGTGAGCATAGGATTCGTGATGGGTTCAGATGGGTACCACATACTGGTCCTTTCTGCAGTGAGGGGACAGTGGTATGCTGGGAAACACAGCACTTCAGAAAATCCCCAGAGGGACAACGGTGTCTCAGTTATCTGGCAATATAAATATGTAGAAAATAACATCGGTGGTAGTGATATATTGGACGTATTCTTAAGATTTATTGGTATTAATGAAAGAAGACTAATTTACACTGGCTGGCTTATCAACATTTGAGAAAATGAAAAAGAAAAAAAAATAACCAAGTGTTCGTAACTCAGTATTAACAATATGTAATTCCAAAAATCAATGGTTTCCATTGCTTTCATAAATATTTTACAAGACTTCTATTGCAGTACTTACATCTCGGTTTGTTTAAAATATTCGGGGAAGTTACTAAACCACCTCTGCTATTGTACATAGTCCATAATGGATAAGATCTTTTTTTTTTGTGGATGAAACACTTGTATCAAAAGTTTTCCAGCATGATGAACTGCATTTCACAAGAATTATTTAAAAAGGATAGCCTTCTAGTTTCAGGAAGTGGTTTCAGGCTGTAAATACTTTGTGGGTAGAGGTACCTCCCTGCAGTTCCTGCTAAGATGTCTTAGAGGCAGGAATGAAGAAGATACTTATACCATCAGTGTTTCCTGTTAATTAGCTCTAAACAGCTGCATACTTAGTTTAGCATGCTTGGAGTACTTCTGCATACTCACATTGTCATCCCATTCCAAGGTACCTGACTTAATGCACTAGGAATTCACAAGAGTGGAAGACTAACTATTATTTCTCTAAATATAGACTATTTCAGTAATTAGAAATTTATGGGGGAAGAAACAAATAATTACCATGCAGAGAGAGTCAAAAGAATTGGAAAAAAGTGTGGAAGTGGTAATCTCTGGGTACTGCTCAGCGCTGTGTAGGAATGTAAAAATCTGTAAACAAAGGCTTAGAAACAACCAGGAAGGGTAAAATGAGAAAGTGTAATTTGTTTCTCTGATGTGAGGTCAGAAGTATTGAAGGTATGGCTGGTATAAGTTGCTATGGAAACTGTGGAAAAGAAAGGATTTGGGAATGGCAGGACAGACATGGACAGACATGGAGGTGATGTTTGCTTACAGATATTATGTCATATAAGCAGCATGTCAATACCATGAATTCTCATTGACTCAAACAACTTGTTCCGTATGATACTTTCTATACCGCCAAACCTTTAGTGTCTAGCATTCTGTGAGCTTTAGAGATTGCACAGACTGTGGCATTCCCTGTGACATTGCATAGATACCATTTTGTTGCAGCAATCTGAAAAAGAAGTGACGTCTTTCACACTCTTCACTGAGGCTTTTCCTTTTTTAACTTATGTATTATTATTTATTGACCATCTGATATGAAATCTGGAACTCTGAGCTAGGTGATTAAGCTTTCCTTATTAATTACATGGAAAAAAACACTGAACTCTGACATCCTACTGTGTGTATTAGTACTTTAACCAAATCTGGACATGACTGTTTAGCAAAAGAAAAGGAATTTCATTTCCACATCTTGCTGCTATTACAAAAAACCCAACAACAACAACCAAACAAACAAAACCCCCAATGTTGCATTCTTTGCATTTAGTTCTACAGCACATGTTCAAAAGTATTTATTAGGTCAAACCTTTCATATTACTCAGAAAACTAACAATTTCTATATTTTGGTTGGGCTTGGGCGTAAAGCTTCTGTATCCTGTCAAAGATACAAAGTTTGTGCATGTAACTAAGGAATTATACAGTAGATGACTTGCATCTGGAGTTTTAGAGTTTTAGAAGTCACTGTGGTGTAGCATGCAACTCAGCACTGCATTATGTTATGTTATGTCTAATTTAAACCAGTTGTATCCCAATTTACCATCTTAGATTCTTTACTGAATCTGACTTAAAGTATTCTACAAATGCTTACAGCCTTACAAAATTGGACCTTATTTATTGATATATACAAACACAGACGTTCAGTGAAGCTGCTTGTATTGTAATGTCTTATCAAATGGATTTATTTCAGAATGTGAGCCTGCCTATTAATTTCTTTCCAGTGAAAAGATTTTGTGGCAGAAGAGACTGCTGATGAGTTTGCAGATACAACATCTTTCCAGGCTTACCGATTTCAGTTTTCTAATATTACTCTTTCTATTTCAATTATGATAGGTAAAAAAGTCACAGGAAATAGAAACAATTATTTTTCAAAGCAGCCCAGTAGTCACTGTACTCCCTTTTCCATGTGAGACACCAGAGCTGAAGGAGGTGTTCGGGGTAGACTGTAGGGCTACCATAGGAAAAAAAAAGTATTATGGCTTGAACTTCATAATGAAGTCACCAGTATGGTTTCCAAGGGGTAACTTCCATTGATTTATGTAATGAGTCTACAAATAAAATCTGCCGACAGCCATTTTCAATTCAAAATGTTTATGAGAAAGGTTTCTAAGGCAAAAGAACATTTGATGGTCAACACCTCCTCCTACATCCCCACCCTAAAGTCCACTATAGTATACCTGTCGCACCAGCGACACTTGCACATTAAAATGATGTTTGTACAATAGAAAGAGTATGATACACATTCAGAACAAGGGAAAAGATGAAAATGTAAATGATGGAAGCTCTGTGTCTGCATTTCGTGGGAGGCAGTGTACACTACTGTCAAAGTAAGTGACAAAACGACGGGTACTGTTACCAATATGAATAAGCCCATAATTTATTGGTAACAGACATCTTCCCTCATGCTTATTTTGTAGTTATTTCACGTTTTGTACTCCTGATTTCTTTTTTCTTGTATTTTGCAAAAGGCATTTTATTTCTAGCATATTTGAAAAGTGTCAGGGAAACAATATACACAGCCCTAGTAAGGTTTCATTGAATCCTGTTCATCATGAGACTCAGAGAACGGTTAAATCATGAACAGAATCAAGTTTTTCTTGCGGCCACTCGTAACATCCTTAGAAATTGATATCTTTGGGTCATCTGATGATTTTCTTTAGTCAGCAGGTCAAGCATGTCTTGCTGACAACTTTAAGAAAATGGTGAATAAAACCAAACTAAGAATGAATTTTTATTTTTGTGCCAACACTGAGAAAAAAGGGACAACAGCTTAGTTTTGGTAAGGAGAAAACCAGCTAAAAATGTCAAATGTTTATATATTTGTTGAAAAAGAAATGTTTGTTTAGATTTGTCTATCTTTTGTCTTTAAATTTAGTTCATTCAGAAAAGCAAGTTTTATCATTCTGAAATAAAATTATAAACCCCTCCAAAATATAAAAGTTATGATCAGAATTTATTTTTAAAACTTTGAAGCACTGATTTCCACAATGTATTTTAAATTATTTTAGATTTTTTTAATAAAAAAATCTTCTCCACTTTTCTCTACTCAGCTAAAAGTGTTGTGTTATGTTGAAATTAACAGATTTTTTTTGGTTGCTTTAGAAGCTTGAAATCTTGGGGAAAAGGTGTTTTCCCCCAAGTACACTCCTTACAGCTAGACATCTAGATATGTCGTGTGTGTTTGAGTTAACCAGAGTTCAGAAATTGTTAAGACAGGTTCAAAGTCATGTTAGAAATAATAATTTCATTGAAGTTCTGCAGATTTTAATTGTATATTTGTGGGGTTTAAAACCTGCTATTGCAGTAATGCTCAAAATTTGCAGCCATGCTCTTGGTCTGTATGGTCTTGTTTTGCCAAAAATAGCTGAGAAACCACGGGCCACGTTCTGAACAGTTAAAAACTGGAAACTTTTCAAAATCTTGTGCAAGTGGTGAATGAATGTATATCTCTCTAAAGAGAGATATTAGTTTGGTTACACTGTTAGAAGCCTGACTTAACGCCCTGTGACTGTCATGCGAGATTATCACTTTGAAATAATCTTACTTGTTTGAAAGATTTAAAAATTGGAGGGAAACATTTTTTTAAGCCAAATAATAATGTCTCAAATTTTGAGACATTTTATCTGAACACAGAATGCAGTTATCTGAGTTTATTTAATTAGAAAACTCCATTAAATTCCATTGTGAAAATTTTCATACATGGAATGTAAAATCAAGAAATAACAGAATATAAAAAAAAAATAATCTTTCTTCCTGTTCAGATATTAAAATGGATAGGAAGGAATGTTTATTCATCAATGAATGAAGTATACTCCATAGCACAGTGGGTACAACTAAATGTTTCACCACTGAATGTACCATAAATTTTTTACTTTTGCTTTGTAACCAGAGGGCATGGAGATTATTATTTAACTTCAGTATGTAAATTAAAATGAAGAGAAGGAAACCACATTAATTTAATATTTTAATCTTCTTTAAAAGTATTGATTTTGTGTGAAGCTTTTTTTTTTCTGTAGACCATTTCCTCACATGATTTTTTTTGGGTAGTTTTAAAAAAAATCTTGTTTGAGTAATTCTATTTGGCTTTAAAAATAATTATTTAAAATATTCATAAAGTATTCCTTATTGATTAATTATTAATTAGTATTACTAATGAATATTAATAGAATAAAAACTGTTCCCAATGTCAGTAGCTTTATCTAGAAGAATCCACGTTTGATGGGTTTTTTTGAGAAATATCCTGAAGCAAGTGTCCAGGATCTTAACATGTGAAAGGAGATCAGTCCTAATTTGTGAGAAGATACTATAATTCAGTTATTTAAAATATTTAAGCCACAGTGACAGTAGAGAGAATTCTGTATGAACAAATCTTACGTCAGGAAGATTACATGGTAAGAACCTATAATTAGCTAATAGGAGCCCAGACTGGGAGAACTGAGCCCAACATTTTATGAAAAGATACTTATAATGAACATTCACAAATGAGTTTTATATTAAATGCATTCTTACGTTTGTCATCATAGAGCTGTTATCTATATGAGAAATTACTCAGGAGGAAACAAGTTAATTGCATTGGGAAGAATTAAACATTACTAGTGTTGTGTATAGAAGAAAATGTCATTCTTTCATGAGATACTATGAATTCATTGTGTGAATTCGGTCTGGTTGTAGAGACATTCAATCGCATTTGTAGAACTGAAAAGACACCTCCTAGATATATTGACATTCCTTGCTACTACAAACTTTTCCTTTATAGTCCGATATAAAAATGTTAAATTCCTCCCTTTGTTTTATGGGAAGGCTATGTTGTGGCACTATCATCAAGGAAGTATACTTGTGTTTCTTTGTGATATATAGTTACAAAGCTCAGTAATCTGTCTGTCTGGCAGATCATTGAGCAGAGTATTAGGGCAGTCTAGTCTGTGAGAGATAAAGGCATGAATGAGCTTCTCTGTATTGAGCAGGTACAGATACATTTTAAATCCCAAAATATTTCTCAGGTGATAATAGATCTTAATAAATATGCCAGTGTTCAGATGATGTACTGGAGTCAAAAAGCATGCTGCAGTGTTAAGTAACACCTAGGCATCAAATGTGCATCCATCAGCAAAAAACCCCAAAACAAACTCAAAACTTTCAAATATTTGAGATGCCCTTGAGGTCTTGAGGAAACCCAGTTACAGATTTTGTCCAAATTAACTTAGCAATTGAAGGTTCACGTGTATCTAAAAAGGAACAATTTATCACTGAACTAGTAGTATGGTCTGGTTTTCCTTACATTATTGGAACATTGATTTTTGTGGTACAAATTTAAATGAACTGTCTCAAATACAGTAAGTAAATATTAGTTCATATATGGAAATTCTTAAAATATTTTGCACTAATGAATAAACATAGACTTTGGAAAGGAGAAGATTTAAGCAGTTGTTTCCCTGTAATTGGTAGAAATGGCAAAACCCATCTACATTCTACAAAAAAATGTATGGTACAATACAGATTATGTTGGGTCACCTTCTAGCACACGAAAACATTAAGCAGGAAGAATGGCTATCAGACATTAGTACATGTTTTCACCTCTAGTATCCTCAATACGTAATATTCACAAAACCTGCATCCAGTGGTCAAACAAACTGGAGATTCTGGCTGTGATCTTTCTTGCCAGTCTTCACTGAAGGTAACAGAAATATTGTGGATTGGTAGATCCAGGGAAATATCCAGTAAAATGGGAGAGTAATTTAACTTTATTGCGGATATAAGATGGAATTTCACCAGAAGGAAATCACATCTACTCGGGTTGATCTCTGAATCTCTGAAAGATCCCACAGAAATCAATGAAAAAATAATTCCATGCATATGGTTACAGTTTCAGGCTTAGAAATCTGCAGAACTTTTTGGGGTTACAATGGGGAAGGAGTAACTTGGGAAGAAGGGTTGTTGTTTCGAGAATTTATATTGTAAAAGCAAAAAGCTTGTACAGGAGAAATATGGTTCCTGCAAGCAGGAATTAACACTATTTCAATATTGTGTAAAACACATTTACTGGAATCTTGAGATATATTACTATTATTTGAATCATAGAGTCATGAAATCATTTAGATTGGGAAAGACCTTTAAGATCATCAGGTCCAACCTACAAAGTAATTTATACTTAATATTGTTGAAAAAAACACTAAAAAAGGTTTTAAAAAGAGATTTAATTTTTTTTCATAGTTTTTGGCAAAGAAATTTTAAGCTCTCAAAGGTACTGTAAAATTTTTAATGATGCCTAGTAGCGTTTGAGTGGTTGCTATCATTCAGCAGTTATGCTGTATATAACTCTATGCCTAAAGATTTCATGCTCCTTTTGGAAAGTTTTGATCTGTTAATTCTTTTCTCTTGACATTTTATTCTTTGTTTCAGATATGCTTTGGTAAGGGACCATAATAATAGCTTTGATTTTAAGAGTGAGACGTTTTAAGCATTCTGTGCTCTTTATAGCCATTTAAAATTCCATTCTAAATTTTATCAGTGTGTGATTTTTTAAGTGATAGCAGTGCCATATAGTTGTTACAAAAATTACGTTTTAAAATTCAGTTGAAATGTTATTTTAAACATCTTAGCGCTGCAGTACTGCAGACGGGAAAATAGAAGAGAAACTTGTTAAAGCAAAATGGTGCTGTATCTATACCAATAGTAAAAGACTTGGGTTTGGTGTAAACTTGTACAGCTCTTAAGTTCATTTTTTACACTAGGTTTAAGGATACTCAGCTCTAAAAACTAAATGCAAAAAGCCACCCTTATGATACACATAGACACTTACCTTTGAAAGGAGAGAGTAGGAAGGGCTCAGCAGCAGAGTTGTTGAGTAAAAACTAAGCTAATTGACAGAAGCTGTCAGAATTCAAACAAGACCTAAAAATGAGACACAGAAATGATGTATTTTTACAAAATTTGTTTTCAGTTAGCCTTTTGTTTCCAGTTGTGGAAGGAAACAAGAAAATTAATATGCTTCTCAGAAAATTCTGGGGTTTTTTAAAGAAATAAAGAAAAAAAAAAATGATTTCATTCTTTAAAGCCTAGGGACAACTTTTCACCTGTTTGCATTTTCAAAAACAGCTTGGCAACCAATCTGATAAGAATTCATGGTAATTTTTTTTTTTTTTTAATTAAAAACTCATTTGAAATAAAAGCCTTAATAAAAAAATTATCTGCTTTTCCTAACAAATTATAAATATATTAGTAGCTATTTTGATTATATTTTTAATCTTAATTCTTCTTGTTCCCTACTTTGAAAATCATATATTTCTAATGTATCTTATATAGCACAAAATGACCCCTAAATAATGTCAGTATTTTTCATTTTTAAAATAAATATATTTCAAATTCTCAAGTAGCAGTCACTTTTGTGTTTTGACCAGCTGCAGTACATAAGCCCTTCTGAAAACTGAGTCTGTTATTTAGTGACTTAGTTATTTAGGTTTTAAATGAGCTTTGTTGAAAGTTATGGGCTGATTGTAGTTGTGTATCCCTGGTGAAATGGGGCCATTTAGTACCAGCCTCAAAAGCCTGGGTCTGTGCAGATTGCTTGGGCTAAAAGCATGCGCAAACTGTACTGTTTGTGTATACTGTTCCCCCATGGCAACTCTATCTCGCCTGCCAAATGGAAGTGCCAGGTAGTATTTTCCAAATGGGCTTTTCCCTCATGAAAGAAAAAAAACAACAAAACAAAACAAAACCAAAACAAAAACCCAACAAAAACATTTGCCAGCATTTAAAAAGTTCTACTCAAATAGTTCAACCTAGACACTTAAAAAAAGCTGTTGTGCATTTTAACATGGATTTTGCAAAACACTGAATAGTAAATTTACAAAACTTTGGTCTCTCAGGGTGGGGTAGGCAGAATATCCATGTCTACAAAAGATTTTTTATTTTAATTTTAAAGCTCGATAGAAGTAATATTTTCTTATATTATTTAAAATATGCTAAAATAGGTAACACACATACTAGGGGTCCCAAAATGCCAAATTTTAATAGGGGAGCATTTGTTTTATCTATAAATACGATGAAAATGATGAAATAGATTGCTTTGTGGTAAGAGGTAGTTAAGAAAAAAATATAATTACACTTGTATTGTAATAAATTATTAAATTAGCATTTCTGTATTTGCAAGATTAATAGAAGATGGGAAATGTGTGCAGTGTCATATTTTCCAATTAAAAATCAAATAATCTTCAAGTAATGGAAAAGCATATTGGTGACATCCAAGTTATATCACACAAGTAGTATCTGTGATTATTTTTTTAAATAATATCTCTTTTTTATAAAGAGAACTTGATCAAATTTAAGTGATACTATTAAAAATAACTAAGTTTAAAGAGGAGAGAGAATAAAATGCCAGAAGAGAATACTAACAATAAAAATAGAATCATAAAGTTCAAATAAATGACACAATAATGTCAGGTACTTCCAGAAAAACCTTTGAGACCTAAAGATAGAATTTTACCTTATAGTTTATACCCCAAGGTCAGAAAAGTGGAGTACTTTGTCCTACATTCGAGAAGTGGGCTCTTTACTCATTTATGGTAGGAATGAATGTAAAGTGACTGACAAGTAAGTAAAGGGCTTGGTTCTCATTTACACCCATTAAAGAAAAACAGTAGTTTGATAAAACATGTCAGCCTTTTCTGTTATTCAGTAATCCTACAAAGCATTTTTATTCTAGAAATTTAAAATAACGTGTTGAGTGGACTAAACTTTCTGCATTAAAGGCAAACAAAAGGCAGATAACCTGTATGGCAGAGAAAAAAGAAATATGGCAGACATCTTTTTATATGTCAACATGGAAAGTTAATTCAAATTGTCCTTTGAGGCAGATAATGAGACTTCTAATAAATGAGTAGGTTTGCATCATAGGTACCTGATTCAGGATTCAGTTTCTTCTCTTGAATAAGTTAATGTCAGTGTCTCTGAATTGTTTACTAACAGCATAAGTCAAGAGGGAATAATTTCCTAACTCGCTGGAACATAACTATCTAAATTGCAATTCCTGTGGCCCATAGATCAGTATACCATCCTTTCTGTGGCAAACCCCTGCTATTTAGTATCAAGATCTCAGTTTCACATTACAAAGAAAGGAGAATTTCTGTGCTCAATTTTGTGATCTAGCGCTGCTGTTGATAAAATTCCTACATCAGTCAGTGCTCAATTCACATCACTGCTCCTTTTTTTACTGCTTTCTTCATGTAAATGCTGCCAATATTCAGCCTTACTTACCAAATGAGTTATGACAAGATCACTTTTTTTCTGTGGAAGATTGTGGGCAAATTCAGACTCCTATTTATGCAACATACAAGCATAAACCAAGATTTATTGCAACTATTAATGTTTCTTCGGCAAGTGAGTATAGATAGGAAATAACCTCTAGTCTTGTTGTTGGGTAGTGGGGTCTCATAAGTGGTTTTTCAACCCATGGATCAAGATATCCCTTATTCTGAAATCAGAATAACATAAACTGAGAACCATTACTGGTCAGTAATCCCTACTGTTTGTTTCAAAATTCTGTGTGACAGAAATATTGAATATAATTTGTAGGCATATTAAATTCAGTAATGTATTATATTTGGGAAAAAATCTTTTGGGCTTTGATATAATTATATTGAGACTTCTATAACAATGATATGTTGTGGAATTAGTATAAATTGCAAGAGGTTTTTTTCTTTATATCGTTCAAAGGATGGGAACATACAGGGTTACAAACATAAATACAGTTGTCAAACAAAATACTTTGCCTGGTTTTGAATCTGCCATACAATGATTTAATATGAAAACCTTATAATGAACTTTAGGTTTTGAGTCCTGAATTCAAACAAAATTTTAAAAATTCAACACTGGATTTTTGGGTTCTGCACCAATGACTTCATTAAGAATGAATGTGCGTTATTATTAAAATAACATCTGTCCTATACCTGAATTTCTATGCTAAAAAGTGTAGTCAATTCTGTCATTACCTTGGCATGCTTGCTTCTATGAAGCTATTTTTGTAGGTTGCTCAGTTCCTTGAATATTTGAAATTCTTTGGAAGTCAGGAAATAGTGTTTTCAAATACAGCCATACAAAGATAACTCCCACCTAAGAACTTGGGGTTTTCAATTTCATGTATTTTATTTTTTTTAAAGAATATATTACTGTAGTAGTGGTGTTATCTACCTGGAAAAGAACAATAAAGCAAACATGCAAATACAGCATACACATAGTATTTTATAATAAATATTGTTAGTATAGTTTATCTTTTTTTAAAAGTTATTTCAGGAATTAGGAATTAAAGCCCATAAAAATATAAGATCCATGTGTGCCTATGCCTTGCTAACTCTTGTAATGTTTAATTCACATTCCGTGAATGATAGCAATGTTAATATGTTTGTGTTTAGCAATTTTCAAGAAAGATAAATTAGCTTATCCTCCTAATTGAGGTATGTTTGAAGTATATTCAAAATACTGGATAGTGCTCTTTGCAATTCTGATTTTTTGGATATAAATATGTACTAGCAATGACAAAGAAATAAAGTCGAACCGGGAGAGACGGATTGCGATGTTATGTGGATATTTTGGTTTACATTCTTAAAAACTACTTTCACTTGATTTTTTTCTTAGAGTAGTATAAAATAAATTGCTACAAAAAGATTGTTACATGTGGACAAGGCTTGTTACTCATATTATTTTAGCAGGCTATGTTTAAAATCTCTGAAAACATTTTGAATTTTATGTTGTTTCAACATGCAGTTATAAAAGTTGGGAATTTACTGTGAGGCTGTAGTACTGCCATTCTATTCCTTCAGATAATCATTTCAGCAAACGAAGGGCCAAAGGGAATCAGCTGCAATATCAGCAGAAACCAGGAGCTATTCATTATCTTATTTTCCAGTAGGAAATAGCAAGAGAGTGAGTTGTGGAATAGGTTCTAATCTCGCAAAATATGGTAATTAACATTTATCTTATTGCAAATAATCACTACAGCACTGTTAGAATTTCTTTAATGCAACCACTTAAAGGATAAGTAATCTTAAGATGTAAGTCAATTATGTATTTTCTTTTAAGCATAAGCATGATCTGTTGCAGGCTTCATGCTTAATTGAACACTTGTCTATTTTGTGATCAGCTAAGAGGAATCACTATCTTCCCTACCTAGTTGTAACAGAGGTTGATTTTTTTTTAATATAATTTAATCTTTGTTACAGACTGAGCTAAAGAAAAGTGAGAAAATACCGTTATTGAGGTGTGACTACGTTAGGTCAAAAGTATAAATCACAAGGTTCAAAAACTTTTCTACAGTGTAAATTGCAGCCATGTTGAAAGTTCTATTTCAGATACTGTTGGAAATGTTGAGTTCATGCATTGAAATGCTTTGAAAATAATTAAAACTTGCAATTTACTTACAGAGATAATTATTTAATGTAAATATTTGGACATGGGTTATGAAATATTGCTTTAGCTTTAGCTGGTTTCAGAAAGTTTACCTGCTCTGAAAGTTGGTAATAGTAAGGATAATTTTGTTCTTTTAAACATTTCGGGCCAGCTGAATCTCTTTCATAAGACATATCATCCCTCATTTGTCATTGTGACAAACAACATGCCTTTTAAAACTGAGTAAGGCCCAACGCTGGCAACTTTGTCTTAATAATAAATGCAGGAAAAAAGGGGAATGCAGGTCACCATGAGCACTTTAAGACACCTTTTAAAATTTTGTTCACAAATAAACTATGATAAGACAACAAGAATCACCTTTATTTTATTTTATTTGGAAGAAAGAAAATCAAGCAGTATCACAATTTATATGCTTTGATTTCAAGAACTATGAGACCTAGAAGCCAAAAATAAGGTCAAATGAACTATCACAACCACATGAAAAATCAGTGTGGTGATACAATAAAAGGTTCTCTACAGAGAATATGGTCATAGGAGATTTAAGTTTAAAAAAACAGTAGGAGAGGAAAATGGTCATGGAAAAATAATTTTCATGCCTATAGAATCACATAATCAGTGTGCTCAAAAACCAAGGTAAATATAACATTGCTATCACAGAACTTTATTAAGCAGTTTATTATAATTTTAGTATGGTAAATGCAAAATAATAATAACTTTTTATTGTTAGCTTACCATGGCATTACTATACATCAAATAAAACAATTCCAAAATGTCACTTCTCTTGTGATATTCTTTAGATGAAATTACAATGGAAGTGGTAGTATTTATCTACACAGACATGCAGTAAGCCTGAGAAATAGCCAGTTGCAAGTGGTTGGATTCTTCAGGTGAAGAAGGAAACAGAAATTGTTACTTGAAAAGCAATAGGGAATAAGGAATCTATTTTTTAATATCTGATATTCATTATCTTTTAATCAGCAGATTATGAGGAGTAATAGGATCATATAAAAATAATTATAGTCTTGTAACTTCTAGAGTAAAAACTTGAAAAGACAGAGGGACAAGTTATATACCATTGTTTCCCATTATTTCTGCAGTAGATGTGCAAACTGTCATGTTCATAAAATACTGTGACTTTTGGAACACAGTATCTTTTAAGGGTTTTTTTGCTGATACCACTTGGTATTTCTGCTGGACTTGGTGATTGCCTTTTTTTTTTTTTTTTTGTAACAAGCCTTTATAAATTCTTTGGTGTTGCTTAATTACAGGCTAGAGGGGCATATCTGCCCTTGCATTTTGAGGCAGCAGTGCAGATTTAACCATCAGTTTCCCTTTCCGGTACTGCAAATTTAAATATATCTTATGTGTCATACACGGAAAAACCATGAAATGCACTTAGATTGAAAGAAGGAAAGGTCATGTCTTCATTTGGCTTTAATTTATCCCATTATTTCTATGAACCAGGTATTTCTTATTTAAGGTGTTGAATTTGACTCTTGAACAAAAGACAGGGTTTGATGTGTTAAGTAAGGAGTATTGGTGTTTAGCGCAGTGGAATTGCTACTAATGTATATTGGGAAAGAAGAGAGATTTAAAGTCTATTTAGAGTATGTTTTATAATTTCTAATCTTTGTGTATCGACTCATTTGCAACTTAGCTCCATGAAAAATTCAGTTTCTAGACTTCATCATCTCTTATTTCATATAACATGTTTCCTGTGGTTTCAAAGCAAAAGCAGTCATTGTGAAATTATATAGTATTCATGTTGCATATTTTTAACAACTTTGTTATTAAAAACATGGGCAAAAAACGTGTTGAATTACTGCAATTTCCCTTTATGTGTTTTCCAGAAAGGCTCAAACCTATCATGCATATGTTAAAATTAGCCTAGGGCCTAGGAAATTTGGCAGAGAAATTGTTAGAACAATATTTCACAACCACCTGCAATTTCCTGTTGTGAATTTTATTCCAATTGCTAAAAATATGCTTGCCATTAGCGGTGATTTAAGAGCTATCAGTGTATCATCAGCGCAGGCTGGAACTTTGAGAAAGGACAGCTAAAGAGTGATTATGACCTCCTTGTTGAGAGTGACTCTTTTCATCTATGCAAAGTACATCCTGCAAACAGAGCTGCACTGCCTTTGAGTATTCTTTAGAAATTATCTGTCTGAAGAAATAGGAAGGAAAATCTGAGTAACGTGAAAGAAGGACAGACACTTCTAAAGCTCACATAACAACATTTACCAAAAAGATTGTTATTGGAATGTAAGGTAGAAAAATCAGATCGCAAAATAGTTTTCCTCAAAAAAGGAGTTCTATAGTAATCTGAAATGAATAGTACAACTTGTATGTCATAAGTCTGACTTTGCAAACTAATTTTCAATTTATAAATTGTGGTTAAAATGGGGCCTGGAATAAATTAACATAGGTTTAGTAAGAAAGGTTGGTAAGCAATTTCCAGTAATGGAATATCATTTTTTGTCATCTGATTTGTTTTCTGCTGGTTGCACTGTTATCTGTCAGTCATCTTCACATTCTAAGTCACGCTATAATCTTAGGTCCTATTTCAGCAAAAAGCCAGTGAGTACCTGGCCAATAACTGATTTACTTATTGGGATTTGCTAACTTTTAAAATAATACATACCAAAAGGAAATTACTTAATTCTCAGAAAGTCCTAATAATTCCTCATTTTGCAATGTGGTTCTGTACAGCCATGTGGGCTCAACCCTTTTGGTCAATATCAGTGCCATTTTTGCACGAGCCACTGGGCAGCAAAGAATGTCAAGAATAATGCTGTAATAAATCTGAATGAACCTATTTTATTTAGGGTTCCTTTTCCTGAGAAGGCATGGGCAGGATTTGCAGCTCCTTACATGGCTTTAGCCTGACTTTACAATGCAAATTGAACAGGTTACTAGTTTGAGCAGAAGTCTCACTTGTTGGATTTGGCTATGATCTGAGTTAATTTAAGAATTTTAGGCTGAAGTATCTCTGAAAATAGGTCAGAGACTTTCAGTGTGTGAATGAGAGCTTGAATAGGGGCAGTACCTTGCTATTGTGTTTAATGCTGCAGGGAAGATACACCTTAAATGCTTGAATCGTCTGTGTGCATTTGGTAGGTTACTTGAGCGCCACATAATCCTGCTGTTAAGACTCCAGTTGCTGAATTTTTATGTGGTTCTGCCTTAACTGAGGAGCAGTTACCAGTTGTAAAAATAAATACGCATTGATCAGCAGCTGACAAATCCAGGTGCTGGGCTATGTATTTGAACATTTGTACTATTGTTTTCCATTCATCTTCAGGATATTGTTGTATGAACTAGACTGGAAATACCAATGCCTCTAGGATTTTTTAGCCATTCTATGTAGCCATTTCTAAAAGTATTTTCAAAGCAAGTTTATGTGGTTATTATTTCCTGTCTACAAAAATCACTATTTTCAACCAAGGGAAAAAGAAAAAAAGAAAGTGATAACAAAACAGGAGCTTTTAATCAACTGTGAACTAAAAGGTAAGCCTAAGGGATCTATACAATGCCAAAGCTAATTTGTGGAATTTGTTTTAGAACATAGTAAATTCAAATTCAGTTCAAATACACACAAATTCATGAATTAATTGAAATCCAAACTAATGATTCCCAAGGCCTAGTCTTCCATGGCCTTTCTCCTCACCTCTCTTTACGTAGGGTAAAATCCATGCCCTTAGACTCTGCCAGAATCACGTAATAAGCATGAAGCTGTTAAACTGTGATAAGAGTTAATTTTGTACCTTTCTATATGTAGTCGGCTATATATAAAAATTAAGGAAAAAAATTACTCAGTGCAAAATCTGACCTGTATGTATCTGTTTTTCTTGAAGCAGGTATATATATATGAGTTTGGGCAGAATTCTCCAATATTAGACTGTTGAGAATACTGGCACTTGGTGCATGTATTCTACTCAAGTGATCAAACTGCTATGCTAAGCAAAATCAAAGGTATGACAGAGAATTCCTAGTTTTATGAAATATCTTCTTTTATAAGGTATTCCACACAAACACATTTGTTGAAACAAGTGTGAAATAACTATGTTTAGTATAGGATTAGTATGTTCTTTCCTGTCAGTTCACTTCTCTGATGAAATGCTACACTGTTTTATGATTGTATGAGTTATGTTCTGGCAGTTAGTGATTATTTGAAGTTAATTTAAAGCCATGAAATGAGACAACTTTTCTTTGTTCAATAGCACATAATGAAATAACATTTATGAATGCTTACTAACCTAACAGTTATAAGTATGATTATGTTTGAATACCAGTATACCAAGTGAGTTTTTTTTTTATACCATACACATTCAGATTCTCTGTCCTCACCTGCAGATGTGGGCTATTTTGAATTTTTCTCTTATTTTTCTATAAAACATCAAAAAAAAGTTTGGTGTCATGTATTGCAGACTGTGGAAATACTTTAAATCTTAATATACGGCATAGCCAGACAAAGGATTCCCACACAATTCTGATTTCTATGGAGAATAAGATATATCTGGATAGTATGACATGGTAAAGAGACAGTTCTGTCCTTACACAGGAATGTATTCTGAAATCATAATAATTTTTGCTATAGTGGAGCTGTATTAGCATGCATTAGTTATGTCTGTCACAAAAGATAATATAATATGCAACTTGCTCTTGCAGTTTTGCAATGAACCTTGATCCCAGCCATCTTTTAGAAGTTATACATTTTAAATATTTAATTTTGTTTTTAGGTGCACAGAATACATTAAATGTAATTTATCCTCCCCCCCCCCCCCCCATCAGCTGGCAAAAAGAACTGATTGCTTTATGAGAGTAAGAAGTAGTCAGCAGTAGCTGATTTCTCTGTATTAGTTATGAGTCAGATTGAAGAAAATAATGTATAAACATCAATGCACACGATACGGGTGATGGAACATCATTATTGATGCATGCAGTAACTTTGTTCTTCAAGTATTTAGCCCTCTTTGATGTCTGCAGCACAAACTCCATCACAGTAAAATGCAGGTCCCTTCCTAACTGACTACAACAGTGCATCTGATAAGTATCTCACAGGAGATCCACACTGGACAGAATAATCCATCCATTAAATAGAAACCGCATCTCATTCATTACTGCATGTGCCTACATTAATCATAACAAGTTACAGCCTATTCTATGACCCTTGAAATTTATTAATTTTTGTTTTTTTTTAGGCAAGACTATGCAGTTTCTAGTCTCATAATGGTTTTCAGACTTGCTGCTGCTTCCAAGCTCAAGATACAGATAAGGTCTCTGCCACAGTATCTCCTTCTCTGTGATCACAACACCCTAAATTGGTCCTGAGTATGACTTCATCTGATTTCAATTTCACTATCTTTCCGCGTGCAACAACTCAGAAATCTCAAACAGATCAGTTCCATCTTTGTGTCCTCTAGTCTCACATATATCTTCTCAGAAACTGTATTGTTGCTGTACCTTTGTGCAGCCCAGAGGAGCATCAGAGATCCCTTTGCCTTTGAACAACTGCTTCCTATTTTACAGAACCTTTCTGAAGTTACATTTAACTGTCTGAATTAGGATATGCATCTTAATTCTAAGAATTCTTATTTCAGATTTCCCGTTACTTTCTGTATCTTTTCTCATTTTAACAGCTTAAACACCAGCCATTTATATCCACTTGTTAGCATTCTGCAGGCAGTAGAGTGTATTTTCCTCTTTTCATACCCTTATGTATTTTTTTAATGCCACATTTTGAATCGCATATTGGTCCAGTCTTCTCTGCTGCATCACTTTCAGTTCATATTCTCCTGAACTCTGATATCTTTCCATTAAAAGAAACAAGAAGTCGGTAAGATTTAGAACATGGACATAAAGTATTAGGTACTACAGGAGGTAAGATATTCCAAATACTACAAAATCAAACCTGTCTCTTGTCGAGTGTACTTCAGAATCTGCAGACAAAGCGTTATTTGCACTTGAAGTGAATGGTCCCAATGTTTAGGCCTTGATATCTAGGATTTTCATATTTTCCATTAAAATTAAATACTTTTTCACCTTATTTAGTCCCAGACTTGTTGTGGTTTATTGAATCCTTTGTTTGTTATCTTTTAGAAAGGTTGTTTAAAGTGGGCTTCTAATACTGTATTGATGTTCATGATGACCTTACATATTAATGTTTTAAACAAGCACTGTAAAATTTCAAATGTCTGTGCTACTTAGGAGACAAATAAATTGAGTGGAATATCTTCTCTTATATATGATAGTAATAATTGTAAATCAAAGGTAGGTAAAAAGGTTACAGTCTTGCAGAATATCCAGTAATTGCAGAGGGAATCAGTCTTTTCCCTGTACTCTGGAAAAATCAAGAGAGTGTTATTCTTTGCTCTTGTATTCGTAGGTTTGGTACAGAAACTGTTGTCTGCATCTATTCTAGGATCTTCCTGTTAAAATGTTCTACAAAGAGTTATCCATAACTGCTTAATAGTACTGATGGCTATAAAAATAAAGTTTAAAAAAAAAAAAAAAGAAAAAAAGAAAAAAAAGGTGAATATATTGGCTAGAAAACAAACTTTATAAAAAGGGTAAGAAATATCTTTAATAATATGTAATGAAATTAAAGATGTCATCTTCAATAATGAAATATATTGAAGAGGAAAAGTCCATTTTAATTTATTAGGATTCTGTAATACTTAAATTTTAGTTATCAAGAAGTTGTTTCAATATTTTTCACTGAAAGATATGTTTAGAACCAATTTATCAAAATTAACACCCAAATGAAGATCAGATTATAGATCTGGCCATTTCAACAATCTAAAAACTTACGTTGTTTTGTTTTGTTTTGTTTTTAAAGGTAGTACTTGAGGGAAAGAAGAGACATTTTTTAATGTGTGCTTGGTAAACATGAGACTATTTGACCCTTTTGTTAACTAAGATAATATTTTAAAAAATATCTTAAAGGAGCAGTGAAGGATGAATCAGGGATAGCTTTCCTTTTAACTTGAGTGGAACAGCTTAGATTTCAAAAGATCAAGCAGACATAGTTGGTCTACAGCATGGAGGCAGAGTGAACAGTGTTACAACAGCAAACACTGGTTTATCTGGTATGCATGTATTCCTTATTTTGGAATTGCCAAATTAAGAGCAAATTTAATCAGAAAGTATTGTAAGGCAAGACAACACATTGAAAAAGAAAGAGAAGAGATCTTTCAAGATCAAGAGAACTTCCAATGACAGGACTAAGGCTTCCTCTTTGCTAGTTATCTTTTTTTTTTTTTTTTACCCATTTATTTAAGTCTTATTAATTAATTTTTTATTTACTCCTTTCCCTCTTCTCTTTCTCTTTATCCCTCTGAGAGGGAGATTGAGTCAGTTCCATGAAATTGCACTAATGTCCAATTAGTTCACTCTGGGTTTTATCATATTTTCTATGTTGTTTTTTAGCTGGAAAGCAATTTCTAATTCCTAATAGAGGTGCAGCATCTGGCTTTCATCACATCTCTAATCTCAGTTCAGAAATGTTGGTAGCCCCATTAACCTTTCCAGTGAATAGATGTTCAATTTCAAGTACTCTTGATTGATAGATGGATTTATATTAAGACTATAAAACAAGATGAAATTTAAATGAAAAAAAAATCTCATGAACTAAAGCAATGAGTTAGTGTGTATGAAATTCAGTGAGCAGCCACCACTGGGCTTTTCTCAGCTCTGATGTTCTTTTCTTCTTTCAAATATAATCATATGTGGATAGCTTGTATCTATTTGGATAGCTTGTATCCATTGTATCTATTTCAGCAAAACAGATAGCCTGATTAAATGACAAATGTAAAATTTAAACTGTGATTTATTGTCAGATTTGCTGTTAAGTATTTTACCAATTAACACAACTAGGATGTGTACTTTTATGCATAGGAGTTCTGAAAGTCCTTAGGAAAGAAGAAGTTATAATTTATTTTCTTTGTAAATACAGGACTCAGCGGTAGCCAGGAGCAAGCTCCAGCTATGTAGGCCCATGGCAGTTTTAGTTCTCTTAAATATGTGCAGTAACTGGAAGATGTGCTTATGGAAGTTGTATTTCTAGGGAAGAATTTTTTTTTTTTTTGGGGGGGGGAAGTTGATCTATTTACATTGTACAGCAGTGTATTCATATCAAGGGTCTGCTGTGTGTTGGTTCTGTGCTGGTGTCCCAGGGTCAGCTGGTGGTGGTATATGGCCAGCTGGTGGTGGTGTGTTGCCCACAGAAGTTGGGGAGGAACATGCTTAGAGATACCAAAATGCTGTCTGCACATAGTCCTGGACAAGCTGCTCTAGGTGGCTCTGCTTGAGCTGGAGTGTTGGACCAGGTGACCTTCAGAGGTTGCTCCAGCCTCAACCTTCTTGTGATTCTATGAACTTAACCAGGTCAAGGTTATGAAAACTGTATTTCTGTTGAGTTCTGCTTACACTAAGGCTTGTTTGTATACTCACAGTCTGCTGGAGTGTAATAGTAAGCCTAAGCATTGACTGTATATGTTTAAAATTCTCACATTGATGCTTCAGAGAAAACAATAAATAGAGAAATACTTTAGCCACCTGAAGGTCATGTGTCAAGTTTAAACTAGTGGACTAAGTTCTTTATATGTTCATTTGGATTGCTCCTGAATATTTTAGAATAGGGCAAGTGGTACTCTGGAGGTACCTGCTGCACTTTCTTGAGAGGAAGCTATTGACTATATTTCACTGGATTCCTATGTATTAGATGGTTAAAATTAAGTGATTTGAATCTTCCTTCATCTGTATAACAGCTTGTTTAAATGAATGACTACTTGCTAACATAATTATCTTTGCCTATTAAAAATTACACATATGGAACCCCTGATAGTGTAGTCAGTAAGGCTTGCTTCTTGATTAATTTCAACATTATAATAAAAAATTGAAGGTTAATATGCCTCCACTGTAATTCTTCTAAATTTAAAGATCTGTTGTGATTGTTTTTCATGTATGGTATGATGGTCATTTTAAAGAAAACACTTATAAGACCAATTAAATTCACCTCAATTTAAAATATGTTATAAAAGAGATTTTTCTCCTATCTGGCTTTTTTATGATTATTAGGTAGCACTGTTTTGAAGTATTTTTATACAATACCTGGATTTTATACAATATATGGCTATTGCAAATCTGAAGTGATTAGTGATTCAGTACGTGACGGAGAGGAAGCGCCACATTTCATACCGATAGCTAAACTGTCTTTGGAATAATTCAGCAACCTTTTGATTATAGAATATAATTAATATTAATGCTAATAATCAGTGATCAATTACCTAATTGTGCATTTACAACAGTTATTTTGGTTGTTTCTCAAATGTAGCTTTTTGGTCTTGATGAGCTGATCAGTTAACTAACAAACAGTTCAGGGCCAAACATAATTTTGTTTTGAAAGATACTTTAGTCAAATTCAATTCTATATTATACCAAGACAGCAGTACACTGTACAAAGAGAATAATTGCAAAACTGACCCTAAAATAGACATCTACAGCCATGTCAGTTAAATTACTCTTTAGAGTCTCATGATGTCATGGATGGAGTGATGCGGAGTATGTTTATTGGTATAAAACAGAGATTTAACAATGTTTTGCCATAAATGCAACAGTTATTTAACAAGATTTGATAGCAAGGTACACTTGATTATTTACTGCATAGAGGACAGGGTCAGACAAAACTGTCAGGGAGACCCTCTCGTTAAGTCATGAGGGTCAGAAAGGACCCCCTTGTGATCTAAACTCCTTTTCAGTTGGGAGTTTAGATGTGGCTAGATCCAGACTTAGTCCCAGACTTGGTCAACGATTTATATCTCAAGGATTATATGTGCACAATCGATCTTTTCTACCACTTAGCTAAGATTTCAAAGTTTAGCATGCTATTAATCACTTGGCAGTAATCTGTTGCTGCAAGGAACCTTTCAGCCTCGAGGAGTAACCTTGAGAGGTGTCCCTACTCCAGGGGACATCCTGTCATGCAGGCCTCTGCCATGCAGGGGAGCTCAGCTGGCCCTCAGCTATCTGCTCTTTATGGAATAAGATGACTGACTCACAGTCAAATTTGCATACCAACTAAGAGAGTTAGTTTCTTTCACACTTGGTTTGAGTTGGATCTGACCAGCACTGTTAAGTGGGCACATTGTTCAAATCTGCCCTTGGCTACTGTGGTGTTATCTGTCTCCCCTAAATTCACTTTGAGTGGATACATCCATCACTACCCCCACAGATGGTTATCACAGAAACAAAGGTCAAGATGCAGGGGGGCACACCTCCACTCATGACTGTATTGCGTTTTTTCATTGCTTATAGAAAGGCACCATATGGATTATGGATGACACCTAGCTGAGTTTAGGTGCCTTAATATTGACTGAATCTCTTCCAAAATAAGTGTTTTAGTCTAGAAGCATCCTATAAACCTATATTTCTTCCTGGGGGGGGAAATGGCAAATGATCTCAGGTCTGGAAATATAGACCACAGACATCCACATCTGTACAGATTATTTAACCTTCTAATCGTATTTAATTTAAATGCCAGTGTTGCTGAGCCTTTGCATGTAATATTGCTTTATTAAAGTCTCCACACTGTTACATGTAAGAAATGTTTATGAACAGATAAAAACTTCCAGAAAATATAGTAGTATGTGTCTCTATAGATCGAGCAAAATGTTTCCATACTGCTGTACTGCTTAGGCTTTCATTTTTGTAAAGAGATGACACCGATAGGACCATTCCCAAGTGAGCTATTTCTGTCCTTGCCTAGGAGATTCTTGCAGAAATTTAATTGGGCCCATGTTTGGCCATACACATTAAATCCCCAACGTATTGTAGGCTCAGTCCTTGGAAAGGTCTTGTCACAGCCTGCTGAACTTTCTGGAATGGCTAAGGGACAGCTGCAAGTGAAAATATAAGGAAAAAGGTTGATGTGTCTTGAAGGAATGCAACAGGCATTGCTCGATACATACAAGTTTTCTTCTTAGCTCCACACATTTCCTACAAGATGAAATATTTGGAGATCACTTCACCATAAATGGTAGAAACACTGCACACTTTGTTTACCCTCATTTATATATATGTATTTAATATCCGTTTATATAGGGAAGGAGCATTCACATTTTCATTCAATATTTGCATAAGCTTTTATGTTGAAATTGTTTTCACTAACCTCCTATTGGAAAAGGAGAATTTTGTTAGATAAGTGACTACCTTACTGAAGATTTGCCTGCAAAATTGTAGTGGGTTTGCATGGCAAAGTGTTGGTAGGGGCGTGAAGAGTGTGAGGAGGAAAGAGCAGCAGAAACAACATGTGATGAAGGGACCACAGCCCTCATTCCCCATCCCCATGTGCCACTTGGAGGGAAGTGGTAGAGAAATCAGGAGTTAAGTAAAGCCCTGTCTGTGTGTGTGTGTGTGTGTGTGGGGGGGGGGCAAGGTGTTTTCCTGATTGAAATGGTAATAAATTACGGTAATTTTCCCCAAGTCAAGTCTGTATTGCCTGTGACAGTAGACAGTAATTGCTGAAGTGATTTCCCTGTCCTTATCTTGACTCAGAGCCTTTCATTAGATTTCCTCTCCCCTTTCTGGTTTAAGAGGGGGAGTAATTGTGGCTTTGGTTGGCACCTGGCATTCAGCCAGGGTCAAACAACCACAAAAATACAACTATATCATCAGGACGCAATTAATTCCACCTACCTTTAGGTATTTGCAGTATAGCTAACTGTAACTGATGTTACCCTTCACTCCTTTTATAGTTAGTAGAGAAAAAATGGGCACTTTGAGAGAGACATTCATCTGATCTACTTTAAACATCTACTTTAAGTTAAGAATAGCTTCTTAAAAAGCCCTGTTTGAGCTTATTATCCTCACATAGGGAGCCATGGGTGTTTAGCTAAGAACTGTCTTCATGGTATCTAACCACCCAGATTTGAACAGATGCATCCCACCATCAGTCTTTAGAAATTATTGAGTGGTTCTACTGAAAATTGAGATGCAGAACTAAACTGGCTGCAGTGGAGGCTTAATTCAGTGATTTGGAAAGTGGCAAATGAGAAATTCCAAAATGGAAGCAGTGTATTGCAGCATTTACTCCTCTGTTCATGATTTAAATATGTTTATCTTTCTTGCACATCTATGCATCCTGAATGGACAGATCATTTATTTTTATTGAAATGTGAGCTTTTCCCTCTCACAGTGGTTCTTTTGGTTACATCTTTCAAACACCTAAAAAAGAAGCTTATGAGAACATTCCCTCACCCTGGCATTAATCACAGCAGTATAAAGTATAGAGCTATTGATTGCTTATAACTGCATCTTTTGAACATTCAGAGCCATTGTGTTCACAACATGATGAATGCACTTGCAGATGGCTTTGTCTGTAGTAGTCGTAAACTCCCGATAATGGCTGAATTAATCTATAGTAAATGAAAAATATCCTTTTTGTCTGTTCCAGGGATAAACTACTTGTCACATTTTTTCTGTTTCAAAAAAAGCAGTCATAATTCAAGCAGGTTCATGTGTCAGTTTCCCAAAATGTGGAAAAGTGCCTTGTATAAACGAAAAGATTCACTTTTAAAGCCATTATCTGAAGAGCTTCAAGAGTAGGAAATAAGCTGACATTCAAATAAGCTTTTCACCTTCTGAAGTGAAAGCACTTTTTTTTCACATGCGTATTATGAAAAATTAAAAGAACACAGATTTTTCCGCATTAGAGGTGACAGCTTTCAGAAATCTTCCTGATTTTTCTTAATTCATCAATGGAGTTTCTTACTGTTAGCCTACACAAGCAAGCAAAAATCAATCTCAGAAAGAGCTGGAAGAGACCAGTGAAATCCCACCTGGAGAGTTAACTGACTTGAAAACAAACAAACAGTTTAGCAAGCTTCTAAATCTAGAGGAAACCAAATTAAAATCAGGCTTTGTTCAGTTTCCCTGAATACTCAAAAAACAAAAAAACCCGGAAAGCGTTCATCATAGATTCTTTGGATGTTCCATATTTCTTACCACTTTTTTTTTTTTTTTTTTTTTTTTTTTGGTGGGTCTTTGTTCCTCCTGAGCTCAAAGGAAAACAAACACTTAATTGTGACCTTTCAGGCTTTAGACAATGCTGTTTGTTTTTTCTGTTGCTTTACTGTAATTGTTTCTGCTGCACCTGCCCCAAATAAACAAATGAATCCTAGTAGTGAGACTTGGTGATCTCACTCTCCAACACCCTTGCTGTCCAGTGCAGTGTGGAGCTGTGCTGACTCTTCCATGGGTCTGTGTTACCGGTTTTATTTCATTCGTAGATAGTTAAATGACCCCAAAGCCAGTGTTAGGGTGTGGGAAGGGAGAGGTAAGTGTGCACTGCAGCATCCTTCTGGCAGACCAAATGAGTGCCAGCATGAAAAGCCAGGACTAGCAAAATGTACTTACAGATTTAAAACTTGCTACTATTTTGATGCAGACAGCAACGTTTGAGCATATTCTATTAGATACTGATTGCCGTGAGAATTCCAAAACAAAAATGCTTAATACTTGCTTTTTTTGCTTAAGTTCATTATCACTAATCAGTGACTGTACTGCTTTCACAACTGCCTTGTGCTCTGGTTCCCAGTACGATAGCACTGACAACACAAATAGCTGTGCCTGGTTAAATCAGCAAGATTTCAGAGCATGTTACTAGCTGTTGCATCATACTGCTGTTCCTCTTAGAAATGACTGAGTGACAGAATTTGTTTCCTGTCTGTTTCTTAAGATACTTTCCAGTTATAAAAGGAAGTATGTTGGGAGATATTTCTTCTGTCTGATTTTCATCACAGGCCTTTAAATATCCCAGTATCTCCACTACAATATTTTGGCGTTGGAGTTGACAACACATGCATTCTTACAGAGTGTATCATCTGGGGTTCAGTGGTTATAGAGGCTACCAATCTTTCGTTTGTTTGTTTGCTTTTTATGACATGGAATTCTGATGTGAAATCCTAGTTTTTGAGAACAGGAAGGGTTCCATTTGATACTGTACATTTGCTGCTGACTTCATTATATGTTGAAGGAAATACAAGTTCTGAAACACCTGGCTAACGTTTAAATTATAATCTGTATTCCTCTTTAAAGCATGCATCATAGTTGGGTTATTACTTTGGAAAAACCTGACAGTTATGTAGAGATGTGCATGTCATCAACGTGGTAAAATTTGATCTTAGGCAAACTAGTAATTACTGAATGAATTAGAGATAAAAATATTTTTCTGTTGACACCTCTAAAAATCACTTAAACAATGACAGGCTGACTCAGCGACAATGGTATTGACTCTAAAAGAGCTGTAAGACCATTTTTCAGTGGCACAGTAAAAATATCAGCATAACAACAGTCACATTAAAGAAGTGAAATCTGAAGAAGTATTAATAATGAATATGTGAATTTATAATTAATTTGATAAAATAACCATTTCTTCATAAAAGTGGAATGTGAGAGTTGAAAATAATATTTTGGAATATCCTTTAATAATAAACATACTGTAGTCTACTTCATAAAAATGAAGATGCTGTGATAGTAAAGGATGGAATAAAATGGTATTTTCTTTTTTTTTTTAATTGCATCTTACTTCATTGCCTACTGCATTTTATAGGGTAGACACTAGCAAAAGCTGCTAGTACATTTAAAAGAATTAAGTATTTGTAAATGTCACAGCTCTTGATTATTTTTCTGTCTTATCTAGGAAAAATGCTGGGACACACAAAACAAGCAACGAGGGGAAAATCTGTGTGTGCTCAGAGCAATGAATACGCACGGTTCTGTGCACTTGGTGTTGGTAAACTGGTCAACAGAATGAAACTGTGGTGTGCATTTGGGCAAAGGTGTTTTCCAAATTGAAAGTAATTTTTTCTCACCTTGCAAAGATTACATTCCTACATGTCATTCTTAATATCACTCATGCTAACATCTTTTTATAACGATGTCTTATTGTGGCTGTCCTGTCAGATATGACATTTCAGCATCACCTCTCAGTCACAGGAGTTATCTGTTTTTCACGGACACCTCAGTTGACTCTGTTGATTTATATACCAGTACCACAAACACTGCTGAAATTGAAATGCAAAAAAACATTATCACAAACATTACTAAAAGTGAAGTACAAGACTGTAATATCACCTAAACAAGATATGAGAATATGGCTTTAGTGTTCCCAGAGATTATTCTGTCCAAAAGTATCAGAGGCTTTTTTTGAAAAATGCGTAATTATTCATAATTGACTTCTTGAAATGATTTTTTTTTATTATTTCGACTAAAAATAATTTCCATATTGCAGCTTGTATGGAAAAATTTATGCTAAGTTGTTATAATGTTTTGTTTTAAGCAATCTTGGTTGAGTCAGCTTTCTGTTACTTATGAGGCATTTCAAGGAATAACAAAGCAGTATGAAAATTACTTCTAATGGCTTTGGTTTCTTTAGAAAATTTGATATTCGGAAGAATTATAAAGAGGTGAAAAAAGAAAACAATGCAAATTAGGCGCTTTGTATTGCTGGCGGTAGTTTTCAGAATGCGGCCTGCTTTGAGTGTTCTCTATAGGTGAATGTATATTTTACTTTTATCATTCTGTATTACAAAGTGTGAGATTATTTAAATTTAGTTTCAAATGCCTAAAAATTATTATATTTCTGTTTGCAAACCTATTTACTACTTCTGTCAACAGCCTTGGAGTTTTTAAAGTGGTGAATATTTTGAGGGTCTTTAATAGCAGTTACTATTTTCACCATCTGACAAAGTATTGTGATCCTTTGCATATTTTTGTAAATTTTATACAGCAACATAAAAATATGTATGTGCATACATTGAAATTCAGACTACCCATACTCTGTCAAAATTGGGATGTACACAGGCACCTTGACTTGAAGGAGGAATTCTGGATCCTGTCCTCAGAACACTGCCTATTCTGGTAACACTTTTAGTTATTCAGCTTCTGCAGTTGGACTATGCATCTGAACTTGCATGTGTGCAGAAATGTTTGGCTCCAAGAAAACAGGCACCACCTCCTACCTTTACTCCAATATAGAAACTGAGTAGGAAGACACAGACTCCACCTAAATATCCAATCTTTCAAGCTTACACAGACTATATTGAATACATTTATAATGTTGTTTAGCAAAAGACGAAAGAGGTGTGTATTCTCATTCATGGTGTTTTGCAGAAATGCTTTATAATTACAGCATTTTCCTCTTTAAGTACTTTTTTTAGAACAAAGCCTGAAGTTTTAGGTCTTTCTCGGACTGACTTGATTCAGACCTCAGACCACAGACCAAGCACTGGTCAGAAAAGAACAAGTGATGACCCACATGTCAGTAAAAAGAGGCTCTTATTTGCTGACATAAGTAGTAAGATTCTGACTGAAGAGTGCAAGAGAGTTTGGGAGAGCAGACTAGCTGTCACTGCCAATTTGTCCTGTCCCTTCTGTAGGACTACCTGAGCTATTCATCTCTCATCTCTTGAATTATTGCAGCTCAAATTTGAAATAAACTACAAGTTTTTGTTCACTTTAAACAGCTGGGTGATAACTGGTGACAATTTTAAAGCTGATGGTCACTTCAGGTGTCCCTGTAAGTGAGGGTGGACAGACTGTTGAGAGCAGAAAGCCTTTATTGTAAATACGGTAAGTGTAGAAGGTGTCTGTACCCATTTGAGCAAGTCTGTTTGCAGACAACAGAGGAAGGTTCTCAAGCATTTTCTGTTTCACAGGCTGTTAGGAAGGCATACTTTCTGATAATGACCAAAGCCAGACAGAAAGACAAAGATCTGATCATGGGGTTATATTTTGGTAAGCTGGGATTCCTTCCCTGCATCAAGTGATTCTGGGAGGGAAGCTGTGATACAATCAGTTTCTGTTCTCAGAAAATGGAGAGACAAAGCTAGTACCAAGAGTGCCTACTAACCTTGCTCTGAATAAACAGGAGTGATTTGCTTGAGGACTGTCTCCAAAACATGGGGAACACTGAGGATACTTTGTGTCAAAGGACACTGTGAATGCTACTGCAGGGGTTTCCCCCTGCCCACTGTTAAATTCAGTGGTAGCTTGCTTATTCACTGTGGAGTTGTTCAGCTTGGATTCTCAAAAATCTACTTTTCATTGAATGACTACCACAATTGAGAAAAGACACCCAATAAACACAAATGGAATTGTTTCTTTAATAAATCACCTAGAAATCCCTTAATTATTTTTTTTTATTAATGGAGATGGCATATGTAACATACTAACTATGGTGTTATATAACTAATATGGTGACTTTATTGAAGAGTTTAAAGCATTTTAGCTGAGTAACTAGTGAGAGACTCTTAACTAGTCAGAAACATATTGAAGTCACATGAAATACAGAACAATGGACCCTCTATACTACAGACTACACTCCTTTTATATATATAGTATATGTATATGTGTATATATTATATGGATTTCAGTTCATCCTCTTTACCTCAAACGTGATTCAAAATGTTCACAAATGCTTCTGAATTGTGTTGCCTATGTATTAACGAGGTGTTTTCTGTAGGAATGTTGGCTAACACTAATTTAAAATTTGGTGGAGGTCTGGCAAGGACTGTGGGACACAGAACAAAATACGATAAAGGGAAGATACTGGTTGGGGTTACCTTGCAACACAGCACTGAGTCTTCCATCTTTTCTTGTCAGTGCTGCCTTTAGAGAATCAGCTCTCAAGATACTTTCTTTGCTTTATACTGTGGGGAACCTTCCTGGTAACACAAGAAGTATAAGTAGGAAAATCTTTACTGTCATGGGTTTTGCATTTTTTTAACTCCTTTTATTGTAATTCCTGGTGTAAATTGAATCGGAGCAGTCTAGGAGCATACCTAGAATGATTCCAGTTAAATAAGCATCTGGGAATGTTTAATCCAATTTAATGTATTTTTATACCACGGCAGTGAAAAAATCACTAAGCATGTTTTATTTTAATATGTTTCTAAAATTAGTATCTGTAAAAGAAAAATATTTCATAATGACATTTTAATGTACAAAAGACTTTTAAAATTCATCTATAGTATCTATATGTCAGATTCGCAGAACATACTCCTCATCTCTGCAAATTAAAGGGCTGAGAATATGGACACTTAGTGCCTGATTTAGTTAAAATTATCCCCTGCAGCAGTGGGTGGATGTCGGTTCTTCACAGCTGAGAATGATTTTTGTAATTGTGCAGCACTCAGCAGCTGCAAAATCCCTGAGAATGCATCTTACTCCTCTTTCGGGAGCAGCCTGGGTTTGCCCTGCCTGACACAAGCAGTTTGACCCCTCATCTCTGTTACACCCATCTTGATGTGGGTTTCTGGAGATGCTCAGTTTCCTCAACTTTTTCAATATTTTCACTTTTTCAGAGGAAAGGTGTAAAGGCTACAAGAAATGCGTAAGAATTGTCTCCTTACTGATTGACAGATCCATTTAGAGCGACTCAATGAACCTTTAAATAATGTATATTCTATAGCTGCCTCTGCATTTATGAAGGTAATTTTCTGAAGCATTGCCATCTAGTGGCAATTTACACATGGAACTGATTATGTGATGCTAAATCCTTACCTCATGTTTTATTTTCTTAATATTTCCTTCAATGGCCAATAGTGATATCATAGATAAATTTGAAAGAGAAAAAAAAAGGAAATTACGAGAAAATAAGTCATATTAATTAATAATTTTAGCAGACAAAACAGTCAAGAAAACTTTTTCCTGCCTTAAAGCTGGCTTTATTTCTAAGTAAAATGTTATTCAGGTTTTCAATTAAATATGAAGCAGATATTTAAAAGCATAAAGCTAAGCCTGTATTCATGTAAGATTACACATTATTTTTCTGGAAAGAGCCTGAAGAGAGGAACTTTTTAATAGGTCTGACATATTGCTCTGATCACTTGGAATAACAACATTGTGTTACTTGCTTGTGGGCAAATTTTAAAATATCAACTTCTTGATGCTGATGATTCACAGATATTTTTAAAACATGATTAAATAATTGGTTACTTTTATTTCAAAGAAAATTATCATTTTTCCAGGAGTTTTGACTCATCTGCCAAACTAATTTAAAATTATGTGAACTGAAAATACTATTGTTAGTCACAGAACAGAAATTTGACTCATTTTAACAAATACAATTAGTTCTTATGAATTTTAATATCAGAAGTGATAAAGCTATCTCATTGGAAATTCATTTAAATGTGATTATAAATGACAGAACCTTTGTACAGATTTTGTCTTGTGCACATTTATGCGCATTTTACATCCACAAGGACACATATACTCCTATACTCATGCACATATATACGTTATTGATGTTCATATGCACTGTGAAAATGGCTGAATATTTGAAATGGTAATTAACATATTAACAATTGCCCATTCAAATGTCATACTTTTAGATAATGAAAAGATTTATTCCCCATTCCTGCAGTAACTCTGTTTGTGACAGCCTTTGCAAAGCTCATTCAAGAATCAATGCCGGGAGGGCTTAGACTGATTAAAAATTAAAAGAAAAAAAAATGAATCTAAATGTAGATAATGTATAGCTTGCTCAGATTTCTAACTTTGATCTTTAAATGTCAAATGTGTTGGAAACCTGAAGTAACTGGAGCCTCCCTGCTAGACTGTAAATATACGTAAAAGATTGATAGTAGGCGTGACACAGAAATAATAGTAACATACAGTTGGCAACAAATTGTTTGATGATGGTGGTCTGTTTTCTATATTGGCACATGGCATTTCTATCTAGTCTTTAAAAATAAGATACTTGAAAATATATCCATGTGTGGAATGGCATTTCAGAGATTTGTAACTGCTAGCATGATTATAAATTTGTCTTACAATTAATTTTGAAGGACTTAAACCCTATTTGGACCCGATGTATTACTTTATTAAACATTGGGTATCTCCCCATGAGATTGCCCTTACCTCTGTGTCAGGATAGCTATAATGCAAATATCACAAAGGTTTCTTTGATGTGGGTGTAGGATGGCAATGTTATCTGTGAGTAGGTAGGTCAAATGTGAACAACATAACTCATCCAGTCCTGTCCCCAGGACAGTCAGCATGCTAAACTCATTTGTCATCTGTGCAGCATCAAATAACTGCATGGAATTCAGCAGAAATATGGATTTCAGTTAAATTTGATAGAGTGATACGCAGATAGACAGATGTATGCTGGTAGAGAAAGATTATTAATATTTTGAGCAGAGTGGCTGCGTTAACTAATATTAAACAAGAATAAGAATATTTAATACATTTATTTACTTAGATATTTATTAATAAAGTGTTGATGCAGATATTCTAGCCAGCTTAACAAAAATGTAAATGTGCTACCCAGTGTAGTGCCAAGCACTCACAATATAAAATTATTACTCAAAATTCAAGTACACAGTAACAGAGTTGTGAATGACACAATAATCTTTGATACCTAAAAGGATTAAAATATTTATACTGCCACCAACATACCTTAATATTATTTAGACAATACACTGACATGAGTATCTTAAAACTTCCTATTAGCATTTATATAAATCAATCAATAGTGTCTATCATTCACTGCACATTGTGGTAAGGAAAATGTCAGGGTATTATTACGAAGTGACTTAGCCTTGGGTAGTGCTGAGGAAAGTATATGCTCTCTCTGTAAATACAGTTTGATTCAGGTGAAAATGAGGAAGATGAAAAATGGCTTGAGAACAAATATGTCTGATATGGAAAGAAGAGGAAATAGCTTTCTGACTCATGACAAGTAAAACAGGTTATGGGATATATGTGTAGGGATAAAGAAAAAGGAGCAGCTGTAAGGCAGGAGGTTCAAGATAAAGATAAAAAAATGCAGATTTCAATGATTTGAAGTTTTAGAAAGCACATCCATAATGTAACTCAAAACAAGTCAAGGCACATAGCAAATTTGTTCATTGGGAAGGATTTAAGGCTAAAGGGGCAATACTGTGGGGGAAAGACAAGCAGTGTAAATTAAACAACTGTGTTCCTCATGTAGAACAGGAAGGGAAATTATTTGTGAATTTGTGAGTAATTCTCTGTTGATGCTTTCTGAAGGCAGGAATTGTCTTTCATTTGGATTTTAAGTTCAAGATAATGCAGAAAACCAGGTAACTGTGTATGCACATAGTACAAGTTCAGTGTTCCATTCTGGAATACACATCAATTGGAAAAGGTAAATGTTAAAATCCTCACTAAAGCGTTGTTTAACCTTGGTGTCGTTCATCATGGGAGCATTAATAATCTAACTGAGAGTAAGAAGTAATCTTCTGGGAGTTTATATTGCAATATGATCTTACATTTTCCATGCTGTAGCTACTACCTGCTTGTGTCTGGAAACCGGACATATATTTTAGGTAATGGGAGCAAATTTGAACAGCTGAAAATTGAAATTTAAGAGGAAAGAATACCCTGTGATCATAATAATGCTCTGAGTTCTTATTTGGCATGAGAGCATGAGAGGAGGTTTTTAGCTTTATAGCTTCTGGTTTTGGCTGAAAACAATATTTTGCAAGGTGGAATTACGAATGCAGAGCACATGAAATTTGGTTTATGTTCTCAGGTTGCCTTCCAGACTACTCAAGTCAAGTATATATTGGCTGTGCCAGCTCTTTCTTTCCAAAACTATAATTTTGACTTGTTTCCCCTGTCCAGCTATTTGCAGGATGTTTCAATGAATCTTTTATGAGATCCCTGATGCAGTCTTTTCCATAACAGTTTGAAAACAGCACTCTCATATCTTTTAATCCAATCAGATGTTGGATGTATAAAATCTTTACATTCACTCCCAGGAATGCAGAAGGAGCTCTCTAACTGCTGCTATGACCTTATATAGCCAATGTGAGTGCTTAGAGAAGTGTTTCAGGTGACCATAACCAAATTACTTCTCTTTCACCCTCAAATACTTTAAATTTTTAGATTTAGAGCACTTCCTGAAAGCTTTTTGGATTGTGTTGAAATTAAAGATCAAAACTGCTCCTGGAAGTTTTTCGTTGTTTATCACTGTTCCTTAGCTAACTTGTTAAGTTTGTACTCTGAGATGTCTCATTTCTTCACTTACTATTGTTATTCTTGAACTTTTTTTTTCCAGATAATTTGAATTTTTTAAATAATCTCTCTAATGATCTGAAGGTACTTAAAGGTCTTCAGTTTTCCAAGTCCTTCCCCTCTAGATTTTTGCAGTTCCCCAAAAGCAGCTAGTCTAATCCTTGTATCAATTAGTGAATACAGGACAGGGAAAAGAAGAGTGCCTCAGCTCTGATGTCAGGCACTGCACACAACATCCGTAATAGAGTGAAGGTGTATGTTTGTAGTGATAAAAGATTCACATGTCCATATTCAGAAGAAACCAGCTAACACCTGCCCCCAAAACATGAAGACTTCTACCTAGTCAATTTAAAAAGAGTAATCCAAATCACATGAAAAAATAATAAGTATGAAAAAGCAACAAGAAAAATTCTAAGATGAGCCTTCTGTTTATAAATAATTTTGAACAGCAGGAAATAAGGAAGACAGGAACTAAGATAAGGACTAATGCTAAAATATATACTTTTCTGTTAAATATAAATACATAAATTTCCATTAAAACAAATTGTAGTTGAGAGATAATCTAACTTTACAAGATACAGAGACTTAGTTTTCTTCTTAAATACATCTCAAAAAACACACATATGCTGAAAAAATGACTGAAAATAATCAGGGGGACAGGCAGAAGTTACAAGAGCAAATTTAGTGAGAAAAGGGGTCCCCCTCCAGTCTGCAGTTTGCTAGCACCTTTGTGCTGTTGACACAAGGTTACTGTAGTTCCCTCTTTGGATGCTGCTCGGATCCTCCAGCACTCAAAGTGAGGTTTGCATCCAAAGAACTGAGCTTCTATTCACGTATCTGGAACAGCAGTATTGCTATTTTGCTGCCTTCATGGTTTTCCCTGTGCCAACCCGGCAGAAAGCTAAAGAACTGAATCAGAATTGCATTTGGCTTCCTCGGTAATCCCTACAGAGTAGGCCCTGTCCCTGAAGTTGCACTTGAAGTATTGCTCATTTGTGTTCATTAAAAGGAGCGGAGAAAGATAGTCATCCCTAGAAGAGAAAGTGCATTGTGTTCTCTACGATCTTTGGCCATCAGGAAGTCATTTTAAGTTTTCCGCAATTTCTGCATACTGTTTTCAAAGATGCTTACACAAGTTTTGGACAAATACTTGGAAGTGTCTGAATTACTGTAAAATTTTCTGTACTAAATAGATAAAGCATCTAAAAATAGATAATATGTAGCAGATGTAACAGTGCATGTAAACAGTATTTTTATAAATAGTTATATAAGCGTACAGCTGTAAAAATTGCCAGCTTGTGAAGTTATGTTAAAATGCTGGAAAAAACCATGACATTTTTTTATAATTTCTATCACATATCATTGTAGATTCCTTTCTGGTTCTAAGTTTGCTATGAGACTTTGAAGAGTGATTTTAGATAATGTTTCCCAGAATCTTCTAGAGTTTTGGTAACCTTTCTGAGTCCAATTCACTGTCTAGTTCTTCATCCAGAGGAAAACACTGCCATTTATTTTTTCCATATTTTGCAACTGTTTTAAAAGAAATGTGGAGAAGTCTTCTACAGAAATTTTTCTGAAGTGTAAAGGTTTGTTTAGAAAGCTCTTTTCTTTTTCTTTTTTTCTCTTCCCCCCCCCCCCCCCCCCCCCCCCGAATAACTGTGGCAAGCTATTATCTGCCATATTAGACATACTACCTTCTTTTAATTTCCTAATACATATTGGTATTTCATAAAGGTTCATGGCAGCCACTCACAAGGTGACACAGGGACTTGGCTTAATAACGGCCAGCAGCCTTTCCTAACTTAATTTAGATTATGAATGAAAAAAAATGCACAGATGAAACATCAGATTAAATTGATCAGAGGTAGAATGTTATTTCTCAGACTACAATTTGATCAAACTTTCAACCGAAAGCGGCCAGCTTGACACAAGTACCCACAAATTCACTTTTTGCTCAGGGTGCAGTTCCTATAATCAAACTTAGCTAGCTAGAATTGGAGGCGTCTCAGTCTAACCTAGTCGTCATGAACTCCTGAAAGGTAATTCTTTTCATCCTAAAGTACATGTCTGAAATAGGCAGGCTTCATCTTTATAGGGATTTATTTCCTTTACATTGACTAACAGCCTACAAAGACATTTGGTTTGGGAGTTTAAATTACATCAGATTAACTGTATTTCCAAATGACTGAATGTTTCTCTAGTATGGAAGTTCCAGTAATTCTCTTTTCAGGAGGAAAGCTCTATTTGTTTTTTGTTTCACTGGCTATTAAGTGGGGGTTTCTAATAAAATTAATGCAGTCTTCGTTCTTCTTGTGTCACTAGTGTTTGTGTCTTAGAGACATGGTAACATCTTCTGCCTTAAGCGCACCAGAGGACATTAGGGAAGATGCCTGGTGCTGTTGAGCTATAAAAGAGGTGCTAGATGGTGTTTCTGGACAAAATCTCAGAGGATAAAGCGCAATACCAGTGTAATGCAGAATGAAAGAATTAAGAACTCTTAAAGACATGCAATAGATAAGGAACCATATCGTTCTCTGAAAACAAATTTCTGCTGGAAGTTTGCCAATGACCTGTCAAAACTGATTTATGATGGTGACTGATTTTACAGGATTGAAAGTCATCCTTTACTGTAGTTCTTTAGGACATTTTGCGTGTTGGGTTTGTTAGCAGGAGACCATTCCCAGTTTCAATATATTTAGCTTTACGTGTGGAGGGTTAAAGGCTGTTACCTGCAAAATATGGGTAAATTATGTGTGAATTTGAGAGGTGAAATATAATGCTGCCCTGGACTTCAGATTTTATTTGCATTACTTAAGTTTGAGATTTATTTAATGACAACCAGCAGTCAAATTATACATTAATAAAATCTCTGTACAGTATGTCAACTTTGCTATCTGCATAGGCCTTAATATCACCTGCAAAAGCTAGTGCCATGGTTAGAGGATTTCAGCTGCGGAGTGCTTAGAGAAACTGTAAAAAATGATAAAACTACTCAAAACAGAATTATAGCAAAGTCATAGTATTAAACTTTGATTTCTTACAGTCATGCACGGAAAAGAGAGTATTGAATCTTGCTAGAGGCTTGAGGAACCATCCTTTATGTATCTAAATAACTTCAGCTTCAAACTCTTGTTTCCCTCAAAAAGTTGCAATACTTTTAGCTGTAGGGGAACTGTTGCTGGTACAAAAGGAATTGTTCATTACTGAGATTTTTGCTGACCTCTTAAAAAACCAAACACACAAAACCGGTACTCGTCAGCTTTTCCATTATAAATGCCTTCCTGACTCTCCTTAATATTTATGCAGATGTCCATTAAAGCTATTACTGAGTATAGTTTCTGCTCTTTTGTTCAGAGCCAGTGTTAGGTTTACGGGCTTGCAAATCCCTAGATCTTCCCCAGAACCCTTTTTTTTTTAAGGGAAATGACCTGGCATTTGCCACACATGGATATTCAGCTATTTCATCCTTAAAATCCCTTAGAACTCAAGGGGTAACCATTAAATCCTGCGTATAGCACTTTATCCTGGTGGCGTTCTGCTGCTAATTTTGTCAGTTTGTTCTGTAATCTTTTCTACAGTCACTTTAGTTTTAGATGGATCATCTGATGAATCCCTGAGCAAAAAATGGTATTGAGGTGGGAATCTCCTCAGTTTTTTCAAGGCAGACATTGATGCCAAGAAGTCATTTAGCTCCTGTGCAATTGCATGTCCTTTCTAAGTGTTCATTTTATACCCTGATCATTAAGAGGGCCTGCAGGCTCTCTGCCAGTCTTTCTGATCTTGATTTCTTTGAAAAAAAGATTTATTATTACCTCTGAATCTCTTCTGCTAGCTGTTTCTCAAACTTATTTTTTTGGTCTGCCTTATCTACCAGGGTTGTTTTCTTCATTTAAACTCAGCTTCGGCTTTTTTGAAATACCTTCCTGCTTCTAATAACCTCCTTTACCCTGCTAGTTAGCCAGGCTTTTCAGTCCTTTTGTGCCTTTCAGTCTAAAGAAGTGGTATACATTGGCACAGTGTGGTTTCTTTATTAAATGTCCATGCACTCAGGAAAAAAAAATAATTTTCGAGGTTGCCCCTTTTGGCTTCTTTTTGATGAGCTTTCTTTTATAAACATTGTCTCTTTTGGAAATCAAATACAACCCTGGAATTTCTAGACTCATTCTGTATCTGCATTAATACTGTGTCTAAATATATTAAGGTAATATTGACACTTAATGATGTTAGCAAGGCAATGTGTTTAACTCCTGCATAAACACCACTGAGAAATAGCAATATGGTTAATTACGCAACTTCAGCATGATGGTCTTGTATGGCACAGAGCATTCCATAACTGCAGCCTTTCTTTTATATGTCATGTGAAATAGCAAACTGTTGTGTCTTGTTGTTTAAATTTTCCCCATTATAACCTCCTGTCACTGATGATTACTACCTGATTGATTGATGGATTGATTTAAGATTTTTCCAATGTACCAGCTGAGATATGAAACAGTCTTGACAGGGTGACTGTTACCCTCCTGTCTTTTCCTGTCTGAGATTGATTACATCTCTACTGCACAAACCATGATTTCTAAGTCCTCTGATCCCCCTTTTCCACTCCTGATTATAGTTTTCCATTTAGTTTTAGCTTAACAGCCTGTCAGCCAAATTCACTGGCATGTTCTTGAGGCTTAAATCTTTTTCAGCTTTTGGCTCAGGTTATCTATTGAAATGGTCAGGAAACAACAGAATTGAATAGAATTCCACCACCATGCAAATGCATGAACTAAAAGATGTGATTGAGAAAACTTAAGCGCGTTTTCAGTCACCTGAATGCTAGTGTTTGTGGGCATTAGAACAAATGACAGCACAATGCAAAAAAAGTAGCAAGTAAATTCCCTTGAAAATGTAGTGTTTCCAATAATCCATTTTTCACAGGATTTTAGAAAATAGGGAGCAAAGGTCTCTTGTATATGAACTATAGCACCATGTGACTGGTATTCTTTATCAGTTGCTGAGCAACGGTCATACTCTGAATTTTTAAACTCATTAGCAAGCTGAACAGGCTGGCATTTGGCAGATGTTATTTGATTTTGTTTGGAGGCAAGTCAATGGGGGAAACAGGACAGACATTGAGCTCATTGTGTTATCTTGCTTCTCTTATTAAATTCTCATGATATTTTAAACGCATCTAAGAAGACTGAAAGGAGCTTCTTAATTTTCAGGTTATTAATGAACTTTTATGTGATTTATGTACTAATATAAATAAAGCATGTGAGACAAATCTGGTTAGCTTCAAACACATTTTAATCTGTACCTAGCGTTTTCTTGAAGTCACTAGTAATGCCTGAAGTAGCTTTATTTGCTCCTCCAGTCATGCAAGCATTTCTTAAAAAGTTCTGCCAATGTACCTCATCCTTGACTGGGAATATAGAATTTTTGTGTTCCAATCGTACCTCTTTTAAGTAGAATAACTGTCAATTGTTACAAATCTTTCTGTACTATGTAATGGTAATGTGATGTGGCCATGCATCCAAAAAGAACTCACTTCACTTGTCGTTTAAGATAGTGATGGCCAAACCTCAGTAGTTCTGGCAATGTGCTTAAGTAAGTTTACACAACTACAATTTTGAACTAATGAGTTATAATCCAGCAGGGGACCTGAGCACGGTATAAACGTAAGGGAAGTCAGATACTGGTAGCCTTGTAACAGTAACTTAAAGACACAAATCTCCCACTCAAATACCAGATGCCAGTGCACTGATTTAGTGACTCACTTTCATTAATGGCAGTTTTAGTATGGCTTTTGCTGGCCTTCTGAGGCTGATTGACAAACTAGTCAAAAGAGAGTAACAATGTTCCTTAGTTTCTAATAATTGCCTTGAGTATCTTTTTTTAAGGACTCTTTACCCAAACCACTTATTTCCATGTTATTCAAAGGATCGTTATGAATTACTGCATCTCAGTAGCAGACATGGGGCTCAACTTAAGTTCTTTCACAGTTGACATTATATGCACATAACTACATGAAGAAATGACTCAGACTGGCATCTGAAATACATGTTTTGAAACCCTCCAACATTATTTAAATTACAATTTTCTTACAGTTTTGCAAGTAGCTACTGAGCAATTTTGGAAACGAATATTGCCTGACCTCTGGGTATTCTGGAGTTTTTCCAACCTCATTTGCTTGGTCACACACAAAGTCTACATACTCATCTCAAAAATGGGTAGTACCAATATTGTAGGAAATAAGGTCTATCAAAAGTATGGAGCTAGGTTCTAAGAAAAAAGCCAGCTAGGTAGACTAGCATGTTTCAGTCAGTAACATAAGTAAACAGAAAAGGGAGTATCAGAGGAATATCCATAAATTGTAACTAGCAAGAAAAAGATATATAGGGAATGTTCAATCTAGTAAAATTATATTTTATTAGAAATACTTAGGAAACATCAGACCAGAATCACAAGTGAAAGGGAGGTTCTGCATACAGTGTGTAGTTAAACTAAGTTCGCTTCTTGCTGAATAATATTACTGATGCTAAAAATTTACATAAGCTCAAAGGAAAATAGTTAATGGAAAAGAAATCAGTTAGAGTCTTTGATTGAGGAAGCTTCTGAACTACAAGTTATTGTGGTTGAGAAAGTATTATGTACTGAGGAAGTGTTAATACCGATTTTCTCTTGTTTTATACCTTTTTTAGATACCTGCTATTGGTCGCATATCCTTTTGGATGTGTGGATCCTTTCAGTCTTACCATTTACAATCAAATATCTCTTATGCAGTTACCCATCATTAATTCTTAATAGGTTCATCGTATAATACCACAGAGGTGTTTTGGCTTTTTTATTTTTAAATCCCTGTCTCTTTCCTGTACCTTCTTTCTTCTTAAAACCAGACTGGAGAACAAAGATATCAAATGCTACAAGGTGAATCATGTGGGAAGTATGCCTACACAAGTACTCTTCATGCTGCCTCCTTCCTGCACTACGGAGTCACTGATAACGTTCCACTACTGTCTTAGTGAAAGTAATTTTTGGGGTGTAGACTGGCTTGCAGTTGACGGGAAAGAAATTGCTGAAAATTCTAAAATCTTCCTGCCTAATGAAACTTTGGAGCCTCTTTATACAGGTTAAAAGTTTAGGTTTCAGAAAGTTTTGTGTTCCAGAAATAAATAATACCAGCAGAGTTCTCACCAATCCTTACAAAGCTCTCTTTAGCGCAAAGAGAATGTCTTTGACTCTTTAAGCTGCAGTTCTAAAGAATGGGGCAGATATTGCCAGATAATTCTACAGTTTGTGATCTGCATCTAGCAGAAACACATTATAAATTCATCTGATGAGTGAAACTGGAATAGTTAATGTGCCTTTGGAAGCTATGCATATTATTGGAAAGTGTAATTGAAAGCAGGAAAAAATAGTACAGACTAGTTTCCAGGTTTTGTTTACCTTTTCTTATCCTTTTCACCATTATCACTCACAAAGTACATCCATTTAGAAAATAACAATTATTCGGTACAGTATAGTTTTAGTACACATTACTTCACAGAGTGTTGAGGTTGGAAGGGACCTCTGAAGGTCATCTGGTGCAACCCCACCTTCTCAGGCAGGGCCACATAGAGCCAGTTGCCCAGGACCGTGTCTGGAGTGGGGCTGAATAGAAGGGAGACTTCACAAATTCTCTGAGCAGCCTGTGCCAGTGCTGAGTCACAGCCACAGTAAAAAGTGTTTCCTGATGTTCAGATGGCACTTCTGTGCTTCTGTTTGTGCCATGGCCTCTAGTCCTGTTACCGGTAACCACTGAAAAGAGCTTGTTGCTGTCCTTTTTGCACCCTCCTTTCAGATATTATTTACATTGATAACATCCCCATGAGCCTTCTCTTCTCCAGGCTGAACAGTCTCAGCTCTCCTAGCCTTTTCTCATAGGAGAGATGCTCTAGTCTCTTAATTAGCTTAGTGGCTCTTTGCTGGACTCTTTCCACTATGTCCAAGTCTCTCTTCTATGGGAGAGCCCAGAAGTGGACCCAGGACTCTAGGTGGGGCTTCCCCAGTGCTGAATAAAAGGAAAGAATCACCCCCCGAATGTGCTGGCAACACTTCTGATACAACCCAGCTTACCATTCACCTTCTTTTCCACAAGGACACATTGCTGGCTCGTGTTCAACGTAGTGTCCACCAAGTCCCTCTGATGCTTTTCTGCCAAGCTGCTTTCCAAGCTGAGTGGTCCCCAGCATGTACTGTTTGCTCCCCAGGTGCTGGACTTTGCACTTGTTGAGCTTCAAGAGGTGGCTCTCAGCCCATTTCTCCAGCCTGTCAAGATCCCTCCGAATGGCAGCATGACCCTCTGGCTCCCAGAGTCACTCCTCCCAGTTTAGTGTCACCTGCAGACTCACTGAGGGTAGACTCTGTCCCATCATCCAGGTCCTTAAGGAAGATGTCAAATTGGACTGGAGCCTGTATTGACCGTATGTGTACACCACTACTCACTGGCCTCCAACTAGAGTTTGTGCAGCTGATCACCACACTCTGAGCCCGGCCATTGAGCCAATTTAGAGCCCACATCACTGTTTGTTTATTTAGCCTGTACTTCATAGTTACAGTTAAGTGTGTGCAAGAAGGAATTTTCTGAACAGTGTTGGTTTAGGGACACTGATTTGCTAGGATAGCATTAGATGCAATTTTTTGGGGGGCTAACTGGACAAGTGTTATCCCAAAACCTTAATTGTTTCACTTGTTTTCATTCTTGAAATCAAAATTCTGAAACTTAGGGCTGGCTGAACATCCTCAGGAGCACTACAGCTCAGCTGTCTTCCAAAGAGGAGTTGTGCCTGTAGGTGTGTATTGGTGGATAAAATCCTGATATGAATGGGAGAGCCTACTTGATTTATCAAGTGACAAGAGACGCAGCTAAACTTCCCTATGCCTTAGGACATGTGCTTTCTTGGATGGGTTGCAGACAAGGAGGGGCACATAGTTTCCCGAATTGGCTTGGTGGACAGAGGAGACCGAGATAAGTAAGCCTAAACTGTGCTCTTGGCTGGAAACACTGGTTGCCAGCACTGCACCCAGATAATGAAAAACGAAAACTTAGCCTTTGTCATGGGAGTTTTGAGTGGTGTGGCTTCAAGAATAGAGCCCTATCACTTAGTACTTAGCTGGATGGGCAGAGTGACATCAATAGTAGATTTATATAAAGATTGCTGTTTCATGGCATCTACCCTTCCTTATCATAAGTAAATCCATTCCTGATCATAAAATTAAAAAAGGGATCATTTTTTGCAGTGTGAATATTATGTAAATATGGAAAAATATGGGTAAACTGATGAAAGCTTCGAGAATTAATATAGCTGTTGTAGTTGCTATTTGAATGACTTATGCATCTAGAAATCTCCAGAAAAAGAAGGAAATCCCATAAAAGGCCTGTATTTCCTTTGAAAAATACTGTTAAGAATTTTTTTATAGGTTTTTTTATTGGTGTGGGGGGGGTTTGTTTTTTTTTTGGTTTTTTTTTAATTTCTTCGGGAGGAAAAGCTGTATAAGAGTAATCTGCCATTTGAATGAAAAATTCACAGGAACTTGTCATCATTTTCCAAGTTTATTGAGCCAAATAAAAAAAAAAATAAATTTCTCTCAAAATAAATTTGCAGCAGACAAAGCAGCAAAAATTAGTTGGGCAGTCTCACCTTCGTCTTGATTTTTTTCACAGTTTATAAAAAACAGTGCAAATGTGATATGATAGCCAGTCTCTGCACAAGAGAGGCCAAACACTGGAGTAATAAGGTGGTTTTGCAAGTCAAGAAGAAAGGGTGAAATAGTAGAGTTGGAGTCAGAAAATTGGACAGTCTGGATACTCTATTTAGTTTGGCTGGTGCTGTTAGTTTTGTACTTTAATGAACACTAAATTCACTGAGAAAAGGTAGGAAAGAAGTAATAGAGGAAGGGCTGGATGGATCCAGGCACTGGAAATACGATAAAGAATCTTTCACCTCATCTGTTATTTCATAGTAAAGCAGATCCTTTCAAAAGAAGTTAAATGGAATTTTTGAAATTAATCTAGGCAAGGTCAGAAATTCTTATAATTCTGGATATCTATTGACTCTTCAGTGATCTCTGAAGAATATAGTCTTGATCCCACTTTATGATGGACAGGTGCAAAATCACCATAGTATGTAACACTTTTAGCAAACAGGGAAAAAGTGCAGGGAATAAAAAAAAATACTGAAATATATCAGCTAATGATTTTGACTCAGGACTGAATTAGACTTCCAAGTTCAATGTGCTATTGTCACTCCATTGTTAAGTATATATCTGGACTATTCTTCACTATATATACAGTGCATTCCATCTGATTTTTCATAAAAATATTTCTCCATTAGCCACATTTACTTCCTAAAGAAGTCCAAATGAAATGCACTGTTTGGATTAAATTCTATATTCTTTTCCTCATGACAGATTTATTAAGCAGAAGACAAAACATTCAAAATAATTTAAAACAGGAATTTTCTGAAGGAGGGTAGGAGAAAGAAACATTATTTCCTTCTTCCTGTGTTCGGAACACTTTCGCTTCACTTATTGCTGCTATTTGGTATCATCTATTTACTTTCTTTTGTGCCATCTTTGACCCAAAATACCAATAGGCCTATTTTGAGACAGTCCTCACAAAATGTGTCTTATTATTTCTGTTATTTTTGTGTTAGCAGTATGCTGGATGTTAAAGACATAAATGAAGTCACAGTGCTGATTTATTAATGATATTTATTTCTAAACAGTATCCATAAATATTTCAGTATTTGTTGAGTAACAACATAAATAGGTGTTATATGGATTGGTGTGCTAAGTTAATGAAATAGACAACTTTTTTAATGTGTCTGTTTACTGGAAGAATCTAACACTGCACTATATCAAGGTTCATTTCTAATACTTCACCATTTAAATGATGAATGTATTTGAAGTTAGAATGCCATTTTTAATGTAGTTGTCCTGCTTGGCCACATATAGCTTTAAAGTTCATTTTTTTTACATTAATTGATCTATGTTAGTGAAATGAACTTCCATGAAAAAAAAAAAAAAAAAGGTCCTAATGCAATGTAAATAAAATAAAAGGTGAACTAAACAAACAAGCCAGCAGAACAAACAAAAAACACCACCAAAAAAAAAAAGTCTCTGAGCTTGGAAATAAGTCTGTACAATAACAAGACAAAATGTGAAGTTCTTTTAAATGTGGAACAGGTAATACAGCATAGTATTAGCACAGGAAAAAAAGTAACCTGTCTCTGCCTTATTTCACAATATAAGCAGTTGTATTTGGAAAGCATTGAAGTAATTTGTATTACAGTTTCTGTCGAGAAAACAGAGATGAAAGTCATGTGACCTGAGTGATGCTCACATGCCCCTCAGCTTTTGCAGTACTACAGTATATCTTTGCTGTCTTGCAGAACAAATATTTCATTTTTGAATACATAAGTAACTATACGGAAATTTATAAGGTCAATATAGAACACTTTAGTGTGCCATGGTGGGGTTTCCTTCTTTCATAGGGATGTAATTCTTTAAAGGGCTTACTGTAATTAACAGTAATAAAATGTAATAGTTATAGGAAATTACCTAAGAAAAGAATTACGTAATGACCAATGCCAAGATTTATTGAAAAAGCTGAACATAGGGCACCATCAGAACTAAAGTGAACACGTAGAGAGGTATGACTTAGCCAAACATCACTGAAATAATTAGATCAGTGATCAACTTTTAACTTCCCCTATTTCAGACCTCATAGGGGTGGGTATACAAATGTCCTTTGCTGAGTTTATTCCTTCAAACTAGCAGATGATACATGTTGTAATGAGGAAGCTGACATTCATGGTCACTGGGAAGGAAGTCTTGGTGTGTAACTCAGTAAACAGATCAGTACAGTTCACACTGACCATGCACATGGATAACCACCTGGTTTGTCACCTTCCTGCTTTACATGTTGGGGCATTCTGAGTGTTACGTACTGCCACATTTCCTGAGGTACCATAGGCATCCCTGACCTGTATGTGCAACCACTTTTTATCTCTTTACTAATATTTCTGTTTACTTGTATCATTTATTAAAGCAGTTTATTTAACAAGCTTGGTACAAATCTGGATGAGTGAAAACAGAGGTGAGAGCAGGATCTGGCCTAGTCACTTCAAATAAAGCATACTTGGGAACTCTTTAACACCTAATCAGTTAAGGTGCTTATTTTCTGTTCTAAAAATACCAAATCTTTAGAATTGTCACTATAAATGCAACATTCTCTCTGAAAAGGATATGGGTAACTTTTAAAAAGTAATATAATTACAGCTTCCAAAGAGATTTCAAGAAATCTTCATAGTAGGAAAAGCAATGATTATTCAAACTACTAGGACGTGCCAGGAAAGTGGCAGCAGTAAGATGTCTCTTGCAACAGTCAACCCCACCAGCTCTCACCCTGCAACTCCTCTTGCTCAATCTTGTTCAAACGTTTTAATCTTCAGCCCAGGCTTTGGTTTACTGAAAAATATTTCTCATTCACAGAGACCATAGGGCCGTTACATCCTTGGTGTACACAGTAACTGTATGGCATTGTGATAAGAGCTGAGTGGTAACAGTGATAATGCTGAGTGCTTCTGATTCCCTGGTTGTCCTGTATGTTCTGCATGATGGCACTCAGGATGATCTGCTCCATAACCCTCGCTGGCACCAAAATCAGGCTGACAGGCCTATAGCTCCTGGATCCCCCTTCCCACCTTTCTTGTAGCTGGGGGTCGCATTGGCTAACCTCCAGTCTTCTGGGACCTCCCCAGTTAGCTAGTTATCCTGCCAGCTGGGCAAGCTTGGGAGACAGAAAGGGTTTCCTAATCCTTTTCACTAAAGAAATTTAGGGATTGAAGTCCATGGAAAGAAAGCAAGACTAATTACTTGCCCTTATAACAGTGGAGTGTGATGTCCAGATAAGCTAAAGGATGGTTTTACAGGGGCTTGAGGGTGGGTTTTTTTGATGTTAAGTAGCATGGGATAGCTGTTATACTATGGAACATTCCAGTGGAAGTGCGACATAGTCATGACCTCTCCACTCCAAAAAGCCTGGAGATGGTATTTCTAGGATCCAGGACATAACATTTGGCAGAGGAATGGGGGTAGTCCAGGTTGTTGAGGTACTCTCTAGCAATCCTGCATGAGGTAGTATGGAGACATCTAGTTGATTTGCTTTAAAGCAGCGAAATTTCAGACTCCATCCACTCCTTCAATAACATGAAATTAATTTATATGAGAGAATCAGTACATGGCCTGTATAATACCATATGGGTCCTACTTAGCATCTCTGTTCCCATGTAGTTTTCTGTGCCACAGTGTGTATCACTTGATGAAATCAGTATGACACCTCATCTCCTAACACTTCCTAGTGTAAGAAAATTACTGCATGAAACTTTAATGGGCATATTTTGCCTTTTTCACTTTTATTTTTAAATACAAAACTATCACAAGACTTTTCAAAGGTGAACAACAAGGAATTCCAGTCTTTTGAGTACTTCATGAGGATTTTAATTCTTCTTCTAATTAAGTAATTCTGTTTGTACCCAGCCATATAAAGGGCAAGTGTGTGAAAAATGGTATCATACGGATGAGGAACAGACAATATTCTACTTATGCATTTATCACTCTTAGAATAAGCTTGCCATTACTTTTCTTTCCCATAGAAGGTGATCAAAAATGGTATGATGAATTAGAATTTTTTTGGACTGGTCTTATGCTTCCATTATTTGGATTTAAATTATCTGAAGTACTTAAAAAAATATTAATTAGTGGATGATATTTGGATATCCTTCTCATCAGTGAGGGATCTAAAACATACCTGTAAGGATGCTTGTATACTTTGAAAATTATTAAAGACTTGTTAAATGAATATAATGGTGTTTCTAATTGCACTTGATCACAAAGCACAGTTTCAAGAGGCCTTGTAAATAGTAGTGGAGAATGCAGACAGCAGAAAGACCTCTGTTAACCCCTATTAAATAATCTGTAAAGTTGACGCATATCAATCTGAAATGTATTGAAAATCTCATACCTCTTTTCAGTGAGGTTCACTAGCTGGTCTTGCTGGACCTGGGAGGTCAGTGATAGAAAAATAAATCAGGTATTTCAAAAATACATTAGTTCAACTACTTTTTATCTTCTATTCTGTATTAAGATTAAATACCACTTTGTTTTGTAAAAGGTGCTTAATATGCAGGCAAACATTTTAGTTTAGGTCAGGAGTGCACTTCTGAGGTGATTCTCCCTATTGCCTACACATATGGAGCTTTCCTTTGCCTTTTGGAGCAGTCCTAAGGCATGCAACCTGTTTTCAGACACTAACCAGATTAAACTGCTGTTCAATTGTTCATAAGTAGTTGGTTCACCAAACTAAGATAGAATCAGTTTGGAGTAAATCTCTGCAAAATCCATAATGGTAATGAAACTGTTTTCTCAGGTATGTGAAGAGTCCTCTTCCTAGGAGTGCCAGAGGAGGGAGAGTGCTCCCCTCCCCTTGGCACCCTGTTGCATAGACAGACATTCCATATGTAAGGAAAGACTTAAGGGATGTAAAGTAGTTACAGTAAAATAACTCTTCTAACATGATTTAATAAAAATTGTAGCTTGCTGGATTTTTCTTTCATAAGCACATCCTATTCCCATTGTCCTTTTCATATGGAGTGCAAAATAAACCAACGCATTGATACTACAATAGTACTGCAGCTGGTGAAGCTTTCAATAAATGAATATTAAGGTAGCATATTTAACTATTTATCCCACTTCAATTAAACACATATATTTCTAGAGGGTCTCCCTTTAAATATCTATTGGTTTGTTTTTAAAATGTCATTTTTTATTTAAATCATTATTGGATTAAAGTGAATGGAAAACCAAATCTTTGAGTGGCTGATTGTCTTCCATTTAAACCAGATCTTATTCTAATTTCTGTTAAGTTACAGTCTTTTAACTATAATCAGAATTAATCCTCTAATTAAAGTACTAATTTCATCACTGTATCTTCTAAAAAATATGATCTTAATTTTTTCTTTACACTTCTTTCAAAGTTTTCCTTAATTTTTCTTTACACTATATGCTACAGCTTTCTCCCATTTCCAATGACAGTGATGCAGTGATTACGTTCTCCTTGTAATCGCAGAATGAAATGTAATTTCTAAGTAAAGGCTAAACAAATCTGGCTGAACATCATAACTGGAATTGGATATCTTTGTATTTGCCATTAACTGTAAGTGTGCGGGCAGTAGACAGTTATGTATTTGTATGAACATGTATATGCATTTGTGAGTATACACGCACTCAAGATGAACAGGAAATAAGTACAAGTTGTATGAGTTGTATAAAAGGGGCAGGTTGCCATCCTACCTACTCAAGGATTGTGCTTCAAGTAATGATACCTTTAGAACGGACTTCAGAAGTGGCATTAATTTTTGCCTTCGCTTCAAGATCTATGTGATGTGGTTCACATGTAAAATGATAAAATTTACTTATTTGAAAGACTGGTGAAATTCATCCAGTTCTAAGTATTCTGCAGAGTGACTTGTTCTGCACAGAGACTTGTTAACCTATGGAAGGTTACACATAATAAAGAAACCTAAGGAAACCGAATGGCTGTTGTTCAGGTTACTTTATTTGTTCAGCTTCTAAGTCAATCTGTCAGCCACCCAACTTTATTTTGTTAAACTGTTTCATTTAAAAGGCATGTCTTCCTTTTTTTGTTTTTAAAGGTAAATATGTGTGATGTGTGATCCTTTCAAAAAGTTTTTTCAAACCATTTCAGACTTTTTGATATACTGATTTTTTTAAAAGGTGTTGTCGTGGTTTAACCCTGGCTGGCAACCAAGCCCCACACAGCTGCTCTCTTACACCCCCACAGTGGGATGGGTAGAGGTTTGGAAGAGTATAAGTAGAGAAAAGTCATGGGTTGAGATAAAGAGAGTTTAATAGGTAAAGCAAAAGCCATGCACCAAAGCAAAGCAAACCAAGGAATTTATTTGCCACTTCCCACTGGCAGGCAGGTGTTCATCCAACTCCAGGAAAGTCAGGCTTCATCATGTGTGACGGTTACTCGGGAAGACAAATGCCATAATGCTGAACAACCCAACCCAACCCATCCCATCCCATCCCATCCCATTCCCCCCCCCCCCCCCCCCCCCTTCTTCTTCCCCCAGCTTATATACTCAGCATGACATCATGTGGTGTGGAATACCCCTTTGGCTCGTTATGGTCACCTGTCCTGGCTGTGTCCCCTACCAGCTTCCCATGCCCCTCCAGCTCTCCCACTTGCAGGGCCCAAGAAACTGAAAAGTCCTTGACTTAGTATAAACATTACCCAGCAACAGCTAAAACCATCCGTGTGCTGACAAGTTGTTCTCATACCAAATCCAAACCGCAGCACTGCACCAGCTACTGAAAAGAAAATTAACTCTATCCCAGCTGCAACCAGGACAAGTATTAATACTACTGCCTAATAAATGTGAGCTGTAATACAAGTGAATTCAGTGTGTGATACAAGGCAAGATAGAAAGGAAAATGAGATGCTGAAAAAGAATATATTTGTTTGGTCTCTCAGAGATTCAGATTTGTAACATAAGACAGATGAATGTTCATATGTACGCATATATTTTGCACTGCATAGTTCAATACTGGAGACTGTTCAATATCTGAGACAAGGAAAAATGAAATTCATACTTCAATGATGCCCTTAAAATTCATTTTCTGCCTAAAAAAGAAGGTATTGCTTATGACTTGATTGACTGTGCAGGACATTAATTTTATATAGATTTTGTCTTTTTCTAGTCATTAAATTAGCAAGCAGCATAGGACATCTTTTCTTTCTGAAATCAAGTTCAGAGAGATTCTCCTGGTTTGCATCCATGACAATATATATTTCATGACCTTTCCTGTTTCATATTGAGATGAAAGTATTACTGACTTATCTTTTTTACTTTTATAGTCATTTGCTATAAGCCAGCTCTTCGAGCAAATGGAAAGGCCTGAGCGATGCTTGATAATCTGTGGCACATACTATGAAAAAGTACCAAATGACTGCATATATCAAGACACTGCAACTAGTGCCTATTTTTATGTTTAAACTGAGCCAAGTATGCTGTATGATATAATTGGCTCAGTACAACCTATTCTTGTAAAAGCATTCTTTTTGATGGTAAGAGCTGAATCCCAGTGGGTGATTATTTCCTTTGTGATTAGAATATATTTTGAATCCTATTATAGATACAGTGCTCCAGATCTTATGGTTGGGTTGTGAGTTGAATGATATATAGTATTTTTCATAAAGTCTTCAGTCTATGAATCAAATAGGTATGTTGGAATCTTACTAGTTCTCAATTTTTTAAACATAAAAATGCTATTCCTCATATGCAGGCCAAAACACCTGCTTAGTTGCTTAGATGTAAGGTAACAAAACTCACATCAAGTGAAATAAGTAACAATTCACAATTCATTGTCTAATTTTGGAAATACTTTTTTTGACAGTTTGAAGCTTGAATATTAAATAATCTGTGATATTTGGCTCCATATTTGACTATTATGCCTGAAATATCTGGCAAGATTAAAGTGAAACTAGCAGATGAAATATCAGCTATCTTTGGGGGAACCCCACCCCCATCCCTGAAAAATATCTTGATATTCAGCTAACTTAATAATCTGTTTTGTTTTCATTTTCAAACACAGAGAGCATACAATAAAAGTCATCACTAAAACATATATTTACTCTTTTCTGCTACTGTAAACTTAATGGATTGTAATCTAGATTTGAATTGTAATCAAGGACAATGCTTATCCTCCTTGAATAATATAAAATAATATCAAGTACTGTTAAGTCAAATGGTAAACAGATGAGAATGTAAATCTGCAGTGTTTCTCAATGCTACTCTTGAATATACAAAGTATTTAATAAAATTGTGTCAGACATAGCCCTAGACGTTTCTTACATTATAAATATGTCAAGTATCTTCAGTTACATTTGATAGTCAAACTGTTCTACAATTAAGAAAACTGTAAACTACAAAAATGTTGTGTTCAGGAAAAAGCCCCCATATCTGTCCATTTATATTGGTACAACAGCTTGCATATGAGTGGAATGAGCCACAGATTTTAGATGTGATTTCTGTCTCTGAAATATTTCACCAGAATATTTACAGTCACCTAAAATTCCACTTAGCCGTTGTTAGGGACCTCCATAAATGAAGTAGATTTCTGTAGCCCGGAGAAGCTCAACTAATTTTATGTTTTAGTAACTACAGTTGTATTTATGCAGTATCCACAACAAATGCTTTCCTGAATGCACCTGTCCAATAAGTAAATGCTCTTTCTCCAGGAAAAGTTTAAACGGGTTCTGTCAATTCATTCAGATACCATTCTACTATGTAATACATGCAGTAGTTTCTAGACTGACCACAGCGGACATACATTGCTTGTTAGTCTCATTTTGCTCTTTAGAGAATTATTTAATGGATTCTTTATGTAGATAAATATAAGGTATGAAATGACAGGAATTTCCAAATAGATGCTTAATTTTTTTATCTGTCTTTGGGAAATTTTAAGTTATTCTGGAGCAGGGTTTGGATGGAACTAGAGGTTGAAGCAGAATTTGAGTAAACAAAGGGTCATACTTTTCTCTCACAGCTTCTCATCAAAAGCCTGCGTCTGAATGAAGATGTACATATAAAAATGTTCCCCTTGCTTGTCTGCTTTCCCTTGCCCTCTTTAAAGTCAAGCATATACACTGGCATAGCATCCTTTATGCTGGGAGAAAAAGAGTAGTCCTTAACCTTCAATGTGAAACCACTTTTGTGGTGCAGTGACTGAAAAAATTACAGTGTTAGTCTTGTAAGGAAAACAGAAGTGGGAGGAAAGTTTCACAGTACAGTAGTTGTTCTTATTACTAGAGATGTGTAATAATACAGGATGACTAGTATTTCACAAACTGTTTATTCAGTAAATACCGTAATTATTTTACCTTTGCAAGAAGACATCATTATCAGGATTGTAACAGAGAAAACTATGCACAGTTGAACAGGAATCAGCAAAAAACTTACATCTGTGCTTATGTATTGCTTCCTTCAAAGGGATAATTCAAAGCTTTATTTGAGTGTAAGCAGAAGTAACAAGACTACATGCATTAAAATCCATGCTTCACAGAAATGAAGTCTGGTTATACTTGCATAGTACGTGCCTTTTTCAGAGCACTGAGACTTCAATAAAAGCTGGCAACATGGCCCCTCTGCCAGAAGTCCTGCCAGTGTAGATTAAAAATTTTAGTAACCAATGTTTTTTAAAAGCTTTAAAAATATAACTTGCTAGCGCTGCAATCATTAGAAGAAAAAAAGGAATAGTATTTGTAAAACCACATTCTTCCATCTGCCTGCCTGCAGGCAATTTAATCTATTGGAGCACAGTAAGCAACAATTTTGTTAAGCTTCATACTTTGAAAGATTTCAAATTACTTTCTATCATCTAAAACTACTAAAACATTACGGCATTTTAAATATGGTGTGTGCTAGCAGCAATATATTCAAATTATTAAATGAAATTTATATTATCTCTGAAAGGTTTAGGCACTTGTATTTTATATTTGTGCCAAAGACCTAGATTGTTTAGGTGTAACAGTGAGATAGAAAACTATAAGTTTCATAAAAGAGAGCAGAAGGCCAGTCAATATGTCAGTAATACTCTGTTTATTATCTATGCTAACAGATTGTCTGTAGATCCTTAGGTAAGTCCTAAATAGATTTGCTAAGTATTTATAGTTCGAAGGTGACAGGATGCTTATTTAATACTTGAACAAAATTTGCTATGTTCCCTCTAAACCTTGTCTTGCTGTTCTTATAATATTAAACATAATTTATCTGAACTCCCTTCAGTGGGACTTATTTACATGACTAACGTATGTTCATGTGGATAAAGTCTGCAAAGGGGCTTGTTTATATATTAATAAGCAAGTATAACATTACTCATTAGTAAGATATATAATACGTTGTTTCTTAATGCCTCACACAATAAAACATTTTCAAATATTTTCATTGATTTTTTTTTCTGTGCAGAGTAGTTTAAAAAAATATTTTGTTAATATTTCTTGCTAAACGTAGAATAATTTTTATTTTGATCATATTGATTTATTTTGGATCAAATCTTCCTAACGTTTATATAGGTTGCATAAGACACCATATAAAACACATGCTGTTGAAGGGTATTCTGCAAAATGGCTTTTTGTAAAGTATTTCAGTATCCTTTTGGTGCCTAAGAGGGTTTTCCTAATATTGTTTGTACACTCTTTGCCAATTCTAATTAAATACTTATTGACTGAAGATTGTTTTAGTGAGCGTTAATACAGTACACTGGGGCCATCAATTTTCAAAAGACAGGCAGTTATCTATATAATTACTTAGACACTAATATAAAGAAAATAAGTGCACCTATTCATAATATTTTTTATGCAGAAATTTAAAATATAGATGAAAAGAAGCAGAATAATCTACTTTCTGTATCTCTTGTACGTGGTAGACTTAAGTGCCAGAAAGAGAAAGCACTGGTGTGAACTAGGTATTATTTCAAGTGAAAGTGGCTTAGTAGTTTGTAAACCAGATAAGAATTTTATTGAGAAAGGGACTAATTCCTGTTTTATCTTTTTCTTTTTTTACATATACTTTTGTAATTTATTTCCAGTTCAGTTGAAAAAAGCAAGTCAAGTCATGAAGGCTAAGGATGCATTTTTATACTTTTATATTCTTTAAACAAAACAACCTTTGCTTAAGGTGGAGCACAGAAACTGACAAAGCATTTTTTTTTTATTAAGGAAAAAACTTATCTGCCAGCTTAATTATAGAAAAATACGGAAATCTGTATGCTGTCTGCTTTGTAGAGTTGGTAGATAAATATAACTGGTGTATTGTGTACACAGAATATGGGGAATTGCTTTTGAAAATTGGTAGGAAATGGACAGACTTTGAATGGTACAGAGTGCAAAGCTGTGAATGACTAAAAAGGTACTCGGCAGTTCACAGAGATATGCATGTTGGTAAGTGCTTTGTAAGTTCACATATGTAATGAAACTAAATCTGTGGAAGTTTGTTATTCATAAGAATCAGTAATAACAGAAGCAGTAATGCCGAAAGCACGCTGCTCTCCTTTAGAGCTTAGTGTCTGATACTTTGATTTTGTCATACTGCTCGAATAATCTCCAGATATTAATCTTCTGGACAGTGGTATTGAAAATTTCACAGTATTGAATAGAGCTAATCTTACTTTATTGATCGTGATTAACTGTCTTTCCTGGGATTTGACAGAACGCAAAGGAAACAGATCTGTTCCATTTAGAATACTTGCATAAAATATCCCATGTATCCTACATTGAAATATTGTATTAATGGGATTCAGTCACACTGAATGTATATGAAAAAAATTACTACTATTGATTTATGGTGAATATCAACTAGAACTAAGCAGTACTGTATCACACTGTGTTTTAATGATTCATGTGGATTCTGTCTTTTACACAGACATAGCAAAATGAATTTGTTTCTTGACTGAGGCTTTCAATTAGTTAATTACATAGCTGAGAATGTTTTTGTGTGTGCTGTTGCAGTTTTCTATGAAACAAACAATTTGCTTTAGTTCCTAGATGACTTTTGTCTTCTCATGAATGCTTCTTTATCATTCAGGATATTGTTATTGAGGAAAGTAATTTATTAGGAATATCAATGGTACTTCACTTTTATAGTGCTTTGGTAAATGAAAGCATAAAAAATATATTGATCATGAATTAAGTAGTAGTGGAAACACTTTTTTCCCATGTACTGCTTTGCTGAACTAATAGCACTGTTAATTCCACTTTTAAACTGGTCATACATTGGGAACATGCATAATTATCACACTAAGCTGTATGCTATATTAAAAATTGAGGAAAATAGCACAGTGTATTGTAATACTAAAACAGCTTGGTTGCAATGAAATCTTCTTAAATCAGGTAAGTAGGAGAGGTTAGATGTTAAGCACGTTGTACCTGTAAGCTGCTTGTTTCTCCTGAAGGCTGTGCTGCCAGGCATAGTCCAGGAGTTCAGAGAACAGCAGAGTTACCCAGCTGTCTAATTGGGTTTATTTTGCTTGGATGGATCTGCTCACTTGACCTAAAAGTACTGTGGCATGTCATCAAAAGGATCAGTATTGCCTGTCAAAGGGGCTGTGTGTTTGCTGCTATCCTTTCCTGATTTGCTGACAGGTTAGGTCTTGCAGTCAGAGTTCCCACAGAGCAGTGTCTGGGTCCTGTCCCAGAGAACACACAGAGAATATAGACATCAAGGAGGATCTGCTCAAGGCATTTGGAAAGCATAGTTGTGGCAATAAAATCACATCCCTTTTCTCAAGCTTTGCAAGGCTTGCTTAACATGTTCTGGACTACTGATGTGCTGTACTTTAACAAAAATTGTTAAGTGTTGAAAACAATCGTGGATTTGTTAATTAAGTAGCAGTTATATAGAAAGTACATTATTTCTTTCCTCTGTGCTCCAGCTGATTTCTGAGTGAAGCTTGAGATGACTGTTTTGATGTAAAAATCCAGGATGGACTTGCTCTTGATTACAAAAGAGACCCATCTCTTGCATGATGTCACTACAGATTCTTTCATCCCTTTTACTTTGAAAGAAAAGGAAGCTGGCCAGTCAGCTTTTTGAAATCTGAAGTAGCAAACATCAAGGCTAAAAGCTTTGTTAAAGATTGGCAATGCAGATCATCAAAGCTTTAATTAAATAGCCTTTGTTGTTTAATTAAGGATGACTTGCAATGAAGAAACAATGGATCCCAGCATTTTTTCCTTTCCGCCGCATAATTCCTCAAAGTTCTTACTACCTCTAAGTGCCACTGTATTAGTACATTAAATTGTTCCTGAACACAGTTTCTGAATGGTCCTCTGGCTTTGAGACCAGCTGGTACTGTATGGCTACTTCCATAAAGTTAAGCAATCTTCCATCTCCAAAGCTGGGTGACCACATCGCTGTGCAGATACATCCTATGAATGCCAGTAAGCTGATGTAATTTTGAATATACAAAATTTGAAGTTAAGAGTTGAGAATTGAGATGGATTTAGAGAGATATTTTAAATTTGCTTTATTTTCGCTTTTGTTATTTTGGAAGTTCAGCTGCTGATTTTCTGTTTGGAGAAAAAAAGAAAGAATGGCAACTATTCTGTGCTTTCAGATATTCATCTGGGGTAGATGCGAAGAATACAAATATTTAGTTGAACCAGGAAAGACCTCATTGGGCTCAAAGGAAGCATTCTTCTTTACTCCCTGACAATAAATGTCACAAAAGTATAGAGAAAAAGGAAAGTACTTTTTCAAATACTGCAAATGTCTTCTAAGTTTGTGTATCAGTTTTGAGATGAAATGTTATGTCCTGCCTACATATGCATACAAGCAAAATCATGCATATTACGTCTTCAGGAAAATGGGTTTCCATATTCTTATTTACTTTGCTTTGCTTTCCCTCCCAAGAATAGCAATTATATGGTTGCTAGCAGTAACAATTGCCAAAGGATGATAAATATTTATACTTTGCTGACTCACCTTAAAAAGATGTTAAAATTTAATTCAGTAAAATATAAACTACTTCAGTCTTTTGAAGATGATCACTTCACATTGCCTGGTTTTGGAGTTCAAAATAAAGACAAAAAGTATCTTATAAGAGTTTTAAAATATAGGACCTAGTAATTTAAATAATACGTGAAGTCTCACAAAACCCACCTAGTTTTAACCAGCAAACTACTTGATCCCAGATAAATCCTTTCTTTGATGCTGAGATTATGGTGTTACAAATGGCCTTGATATCAAATGGCGTCTAATTCAAAACATCAGTATAGATGTATTACCTACATCTATAGCATTCAGGAAAGTGCCTGTAAAGATGAAGTTACTTTGAAATTGATTTGTTCTAATATATATTGAAATTATGTATTTCTGAATTGGGCTTGTCTTGTGACAAAAGTTGTTCTTAGAGAGTATTTTATTCCTCAGTGATTATATTTAGTGTTCATTAACATTGATAGATTATTTACAGGCAGTTTTATGAAAATAAATCACTTTGCTGTTGTGCAATGAGCTATTGCTTAATGGATCTAGAGTCTTTTCCTCTATGTTTCCATAATGAGAGTTGTTACATAGCAAGCATAAGGGGTAAGGAGCTTGCTTATATCTTTATTCCAGGAGAGTTCTTTTCAATGTTTTCCTTTGGCAAATTGGAGAACTATAAAGATTATTTTTTCTGTCTTTTATATCTCTAGGAACCTATGATATAGTGCTATTTTCCATGCCTCACAATCATTCTTTTTCTGCTTTATCATCTGCTTCTCATATCATGGATTTTCTAAAGGATTGTGAGAGAAACAAATTTTTAGTAAAGTCAATTTGCAGACAACAATTTTTTAAAAAGCAACCTTAGGGCATCCTGTATGAAATTGCACTTTTAGAAGTTCAGAAATTGTGAAGTGTAGAATTTCAATAGAGTATATCCCATTTTTTTACTGTGTTAGAGGCCACCAAACCTGAATCATTGGTCATAAGAAGGTCAATGTAACAGCATTCATTACCCAGAGAAATGAGGCAGGGCCATCTGTCAGCTCCACCGTTTAATAAAATTTCCCAGCAGAGACACACCTAAAATAAATAATAAAAAATAAATAAAAAAAAATAGGAACTATCTTATTTTGACCCTCACAGTAACTTTGCCTTCATCCTCACTGGGATGTCAGTCACTGCTTTGCTGCTGTGAGACCATTTTCAGACATTTTACAAAAGCTCATGTGATTAAATGTTTCTTGGAAATGGTCTCACTTGAATTTAACCAGATTCCAAAATGAGTAAGGTCATTTGTGAAAAAAGTCTGCAGGATCCGCCCTTTGTCTAGGGAAACTAATGTATTTTGTGATACGTGAAATTCTGTTCTCTCCAGGGTGGGACCCGACCTTCAAGGAAATTGTTCAGGAACAGGAAATAATTAATAGATAATTTGGTGGTTATTAATCACCAAGTATAGGATATTGCATGCAAGAGAACTTCGCCATATCCCCTGTTGAAACTTTACATTTGTGTATTAAAGGAATTTTAAATGGATTTAATCTGTTTGAAAGAAGAAAGGAAACTCAGTGATTGGGACACATGTTTCAATGAGAGCAGTCTTGAGTTTTAGCCTTTCCTTGCTAAAGCTTTTGTGTATGACAGCTTTTTTTTTTTTTTTTTTTTTTTTTTTTAATGTGGCTTTGCTGTTAAATATAACTTTTTTTTTTTACTTAGAAGTATTCCTCTAGATTTCACTTTTGCTGCTGCATTGGCATATGATGATACCAACAGAGTAACTAATCAAGGTTGGTTTACTGTGTTCTGTGAGGAAAGAGGCATGCAAAGACATTATCAGATTTAATTCTGGTATATCAGCAGTATCTTTTCATTGTTTTGTTTGATATTGATGATGATTATACTGGTATTACAGTAAACTTATTTTAAAGCTATAAGCAAGGAACATTAATATATATTTTTTTAATGTATTAAATGGATTAACTATGAAAATCTGGACAATTCATTTACCCTCTCTGCCTCAGTTCTGTGGAACAAAGATGAACAGTCTTTAGTTAATTACGGAGATGTTCTTTAAGAATCAATGGGTTTTAAAAACACTTTGCAAATGTGAAATATTGTCTCTGAGATACATTGTATGGTTGTACCAGAAGCATTTTTATTTGTGTTGAGTATTAAACCTAAAAGCTGTGGTCAGCAAGCAAATACGAGTTACATTAAAAAAATACTGGTTCTCACATTAGCATTTATTAAGGGTACATGTCTGTCCCACTTAGTGCATGAGACAGATTTGAAACTGATATACACTCTTATGAACCGGATCATCACATTTACAGCTGTATTTACTTATATATGTATAGTAAGGAATCGGTTAATAGCCTCACTAGTGATGCTAGACTTCTTATTAGCAGGGGGTTTGAGTGGTTTAGAAAGTAGTTTTTAGAACACAGCTTCTTTCATTTAGAGAAATGTTTTATCCAAAGTCCATAAATAAAGGACGTTTGAGGCTTATCCATTCTTTTAGGAACAGCATGCATTTCTTCCATTACTTAATCTACAATATGGTTTTATCTCTTCTGCTTCCCATACTGTCCCATACAACTTTCGATCTAGGTAGGGAAATGCTACAGGTAAAAAAATAAAATCAGGGTGTAATGTTCTGTCAGTCACTTCAGGATATAGGCTAATAATTCCTCATCAAATGAAGAAGTTTAGGGTGCTCAACATTCCTTGAGCACCCTAAAATTTACAAATTTAATTTTGAAATACATATTTTCTCAAAAATTAATAAAGAATGAAGTTCCATCATTTGAAATAAAGATTGACACTAGATTTTCTCATCAATAGTTGGTTTTGGAAAGGTTTCACAGCTACCTTCATCTGACACTTAGAGAGGAATGGTGTGACTCAGGGCTTTTGGGTTCCTTTCCATGTTTTGTAAGAAAATGTATTCCTACAGACACATTTCCATTTCCCCTAAACTTGATTATTTTGCCTCTTGCTCAAAGTTTCTTAATTTCTAATAGCCGTCCAATTTTGCATGTCACCCCCTTCCCCCCCCGCCCTGCAGACCCAATCCCCCACCCCCCACCCCCCGCCTTTAATATTTTACTCTGTAATTTGCTTTGGTCTTTCCAAGCATTTCCAGAAATCTCAATTATCATGCTCAGTAACCAGTCGCAGCTAAACTCCCTTACTTTCCCCAGTCTTTTGCCAAATTCACTATGATACTTGCAGTTCCTTCCGTATTATATATGTTTTCCAGGTTCTTATAGTTGTCTTCTCCCATTCTGTTTCTCCTGGTGCAGCCCATTCTGATTGTTGCCATGGCTAGTCTTCATAGAGTAGTAGAGTCATAGAATCACTTAGGTTGGAAAAGACCTTTAAGATCGAGTCCAACCATTTAACCCAGGACTGCCAAGTCCACCTAAACCATGTTTCTCTCTTTAAAAACAGTTCCTTTGTTCTAAACTATTTCTTTAAATCTACAATCTGTTCTTCATAACCACAGGGAAAGTTGTCATTCTCTGATAAAGTTTTACTTTGCTATTTATTTACCTATATGGAGAGAGGCAAAAAAACCCCAACCAACCAAACTCAAACCAGTTACAAAGTCTGACAAGGTATGACTTGCATGAACAATGTGGCTATGAACCAGAATCTGATCACGAGTCAACAAGCCTCATATTAGGCAATATTATTAATCTTGTGTGTAATAGGCATAACAAATTGTTTTTAGAATGCAGTCCAGATTTGTTTATAATTAAATCCAAATGATAGAGTTATGGGGGAAAATCCACTTTTTTTTAGAGTGTATTTAGAAAGTTTAAAAACACTGCATGGTGCTTTTTGAGTTCACCTTAGGGGAGTATATTTTTGGGGTAGTATTCCATTCCAACAACTGTTCAAGATGCCAGTAACATAGTTGCTTCAGTATTTGATAGGACCTTTGGAGAAATTAATGAATCAATCTTTGGGAGACCTTTTTAGGGTCTAGTCTTGGCTCAACATAGCCTTATGGACAGAAAGAGAGATACTGGTGGGGTGGCAAAGGAGGCTGTAACTTCCCCTCTGTCTCCTTTCTTCAACTGGGTGCATTTTACTGTGATGCCCCAGTGACAGAGAATGCACCTTACCTGTAGTGTCCTACCGAAAGATGTGTTACGCAGAGTGTGGTGTAGGGCTAGAGAGGTGTTTGGCATGCTTCTTTGGCTGTCCGGTACTCGGTATCCAATAGAAAGCAAATCCACTAGAAGTTAGGAGAGGTGGTGTGGAATGGGGTGAAATTACAGGGGATGGCGTGGCACATGGAAATTACAGGATGGCTCACACAATAAATAAAGAAACAACCAAGATAACTAACAAAAAATAAAAAATAAAAATAATATAATAAAATATAATAAATAAAAAATGAATAAAAAGAAATCTTCAGAACTCTTCCTTTTACAGGCACCTGATTTAATAATGACTTAAAGGATTGTTCCCTTCATCCAGTCATTTACAGTTCTACTTTAGTGTTTTCAGAAGTATATTACAATTGTGTGATTTGAGAGCTGTGTCTATAACTGAGAACCAGACTAGTGAACGCTGGACATTTGTTTCAGGACAAGGAAAAAAATAATGAAGGAAAAAGCAATGTATTTCATGGATAGCAGTTATGTGGTAATTGGTTCTTGGTCTCTTCTTTCTGGGCTGTGCAAAAACTACTATTACTGCAGCCCTGGGACAAGAGGAACATGTTATCTGTGGCTCCAGCACTACTGATGGGAGACATTCCCATAACTGATAAATAAAATATAAACCTGCTAGAGTAAAAAGGGTTTTTATCTTTTCCATTGCTAAGGTCCATGCTGAGCCTTCTGTCCCTGGAGAATTCTCTGTTTCTCTGTATTCGCACAGAGAAATTTATATACAGAATCCCCACAAAGTTGCCATATTTGATTTACTGTCTTTAAGGAAGCTACTTTTCATGGCCAAAGCACATCGTTGGCATCCTTTAATGAAAGTAAGCTCTCTCAGTCTGATTCACTGCTGTATGTTTACAAAATCTGTCACCTGTAATACCTAACAGTTTTTACAATGGCAATCCCTGTTTTAGAGGCAGCCAAAGTTTTGTTTTACTGTGTACTTTTTTCATACTAAGATGTTGGGTAGAGACCTTAAATTACTAGTGGACTTTAGAACAGCATGATAATCTAAATGTCTCTCCTAGTGCACAAACTATGCTAATATTATTGCAGACTGAAAAACTCTTATTGGAATGGGACCTGCCAGCTTCCTTCACATAAAAATATTTATATTAGTCAATGAGAATAAATGATTTTTTTCTGGTAAAGGAGTGTTGCAGGGCTGGAAAGAGAAAAGATGCATCAGAAAGAGGAATTCACAAACGAAGTATTAGAAAACATGCACTTCTTTCAGGAGCAGGCGCAGTTATGATGAGCTGATCTTACCAGAACAAATTGTAGGGGCTTCCTCAGTAATTGTCTCCAACACAGAGGCTTTTACTTCCCAGCACTTTCACAATTTCATTTAGGGAGAGGGAAAATGCTGTACTCAACATTCAGTATAGCACAGCTTTAAATATTAGGAACAAGTATCCAGACAAAGTTTCTTGTGATATGTCTGTGCTTAAACCAATATATTAGGACATTAGCAAATACGGTGTATCTGAGACAGGAATACTCTGGGATTACATGAATTAGGAGTATGAGGGGTTAAACTAATCTTTCATAACATAGCTGGGAAAGAAACTCTACGGTAGGGTATGCTCCAGGCCATGGCTTAAGTCACACAACATTTTTATCCTCACATAATTAATTTAGCGACTGACTACTTCATCTCTCATGTGTTGCTAATCTCTTTTTGAATTTCCTCAATGCATGATATGCCCATTTAAAAATTGCTTGCATACAAAGATCTGCCAAAAAAACAGTTCATTGTTAAAATGGCCCATCATTTTCAAGTGTATTTCAAGCACAGTCAGCTAGATTGTGTGCTTATTTCAAGGCAAAATGTAACTTAAAGAGGCAAGGGGGGAAAAAAGGTGTTTATTAGGAAAGTCAAGGATACTGAAACTAGATGGAGAAAGTTTGCTTGGAAGCATTTTTGATGGTATTTTTGTCTCTTTTAAGTATGTAATTCATTTTATAGTGTAGAACACATTTCAAAAATAACTCATGACTTAATATGATGGTAAACTCTATCTACAGTGTGTCCCAGTATTTATGCTTAAAGAAAACCTGAATATTTGTTATCCTAATGAGCAGATCCTTTCTTTCCCTTTCAAAAGCCTGAATTCTTCCTTGGTCTAATAAAGAACAGCAGCGCACAGATGGGAGGAAAATGTCTGCTTTTACTGGTCAGGAAGGAAAGTAGAATAATTGAAAGAAGATAGATGTGAAATGGAAATTGAAGGATATCTAGGAGAGAACTTGTAATGCAATGGAACTGACTGCAAATGGCAGCATGTGAATATTGACTGTGAGGGGCTGAAAGCTTGCTCCAAGTCTGAATGGGAGCTGTCTGCAAGCAAGGGGAAGATTTTTTTGATTTCATTAGGCCTTTTACCTGCTTTAGTAAGAAGCTTACTGTGGTATTAAGCATCAGGTATACAACTCTGAAGTGTGAAATTTATGGATGCATATTTGGATCTTCATTCTGTATATAGTGAATAAGATTCAGTGTATTATAGAAATGACATTCAGAGTATTTAGCTCTTGAATTAGAGATGGTTATGCCAATCAGTAGAAAACTGGAAAGAATGTATAGCTAAGTTCTGAATGACATATATATATATATATATATAAATGTATCTATATATAGACATTTATGTATGTAGGCACAGCTGTGATCACAACTGCAGTGATTCCTACACTTACCTGACTGCATTGTGCTATATTTCCCTTTCCTTCTGGACATGTTGCTTCTGTGCCCTGTGATGAATTCAAGCTTGTCTGTACACGTTAGATGTACCGTGAGAAGTCCCTCTGGGGATTTAACTTACAGTACAGTGTACGTGTGAAACCTAACTGGGACTGGAAGGCATAGGAGTACTTGAAAAATTCTGATCACCCAGGAGAGAGCTACCCTTAGGTGTGTATGGTATGCTCTGGAGAAAGCATGTACAGCTGCACCTTTTCAAATGCTTAAATAGGGTGGATTTTTTCTTCGAAATCCAATCCTACATCCTGCTGATTTAGACCTATGAAAGATTTTTGATATCTTTAATGTTTAATATTCATTTTAGTCTAGTGGTGCTAGATTACAGGGAAAGCTGGATGAGAAAGTGAAACTGTAAAACATAAAATAGGAGAGAAAAGGTTAAAGGTTATTAATGAGTTAGTGGAATTACAGGACTGATACACCTGTTAGCATATTTCAAGCTACATTCATTAATTTTCATGGTCAAAATACTGCGCCAATTTTGATAAGCAAATCTCAGTCCTGAAAAAAATTCAAAACCAATTCTCGTGTTTACTTCTGAAACTATGGCACTTTGACTGAGGATTTCTACCAGTTGTAAAGGACATAGAACTTTGAAATAGGTTGTTAGAGGAATGGACATGATAATCTCTTATTTCTGAGTTAGGTATCTAAATACTTTTTCAGCACCTTGGTTTAAGAATCTCTGTGCTTCATTTTATGATAACTAGAATGGCAATAATATTGCTTAATTACCTCTAAGGCATATATGCACACACACACTCACACATATGTAAGTTTGTATTTTGCAATTGCAATCTATGATAATAATTGTAATACAGAGGAAAAAGGAACACAAGTAATTGAAAAGATTTTACTTTTTTTATACTTCTAGATGGAAAAATATAAATGGTATAATATCGTTACGTGTATAAAGATTTTTTTCTTTGAGAAATGAGACATAATTACCTGATAAAAAAACAAGTTCCATCTTATGGTTAATGACATAATATATAAAAATATAAAATAATATTAAACTAGTATAAATGAGCATAACATAATTTACCTTTTAGTTGAGTATGTTTTCATTGTAATTAAACTTCCTGTAATATTTTAAGTATACTTTTCTATTTGTCTTTTATGCTTATAGGTCTGTTACATCAAATAAATACTTAATTTGCTTGAGTGGGAAAAAAGTCATAAAATGCTACACACTTCTCTCAGGCAAAACAGTAAACTTCCAATGAGTGCACTGACTATATGATAGGCTCAACCTTATGTCAAATATATGTTAAAACTGATTTGACAGCAGTGTTTCTTTTCAGTATGTGTGACTTTCATTGAGAACTATGCTGTCAGTTTAAGAACAATTTATTCTAGTTTACCATATACTGCTTCCTAAGGAGTTAAAAAATAACTTTAAATACCTGAGTTATGACTGTTCCTTAAGAACTTTGGTATCTCTAAATAGTTTAAGACTTACCTTTAATTATACTGAGTCAGGTTTATAGTGGAAATAAGATTTAGGTTCCTAAGAATAAAAAAAAAGAATTACACATTTGAACATATACTTTCTTTAAAGGTTTATGTAATTTCTCTAGGAAATCCCTAGCTCCCCATCTTTGGGCATATGCATAGCAGTAATGTCTAGATCATACACTGTGACCTCCATTGTTTGTTTTGCTATCATGTGGTTTCTCAATTTCACCATTTTGAGAAGCTTTCAGGGTCCATCTTCTTAAAAATGCCTAAACATTTTGACATTCTAAACATCATTATACAAGAGCTGGAACTCCCATTTTCATGTTGAAATTCAACCATCTAATATCCTAATGCTGTTGCCATTTAAGGGTACAAATTTCATGTGGCTTGATTTGATCTGATTTGGTTTGGGGCAGGATGGGTATATTACTTTTTAGAACAGTATAGTACTTATTGAGGACTGTCTCCGTTATGTTCTTTGTCTCACATGTGACTGTGGACTTGCTTTTGATACTGCTTTCGTTCTCTTAAGTTTAAATGGGTTTAGATACCAACTCAAATTTTTACATTGAAACAATGAGTGAATTAAATAAAACTTAACTTGATTTTTGAATGAATTTACTTAGTAGAATTCGAGAAATAGTAGTTTGAAAACATGCATTGCCCTTCAATCTCTGCACTTTAAAACTTGTTTTAGGTGTTACTTACATATGCTAAGAAAGCAGAATTGACAGATGATTCTCCAGTTGTTCTAGTCTTTCACCTGGCTGATATTTCTCAACCTTGCATTCTTTATAAATTACGAATCCTTACAAGTCAATGTTTAAACAAGGTAAATATTTGTTTCTCACCAGCACTGCTGAAGTAACTTGGTAACTACTGTAGCCTTCTGCACCCTTCCATTTTCCTGCAGTTCAGTAAATCTTTTATGCAGAAGATCATTAGATGAAGGTAGGAATCCCAGAAGGTTATGTGAGAGGGATGATAAAACCCTTCTATTTAATCTTTTAAGAGAACTCTAAATTTCAGATTTCCAGCAGGGCTTCTGTCAGTATGAAGCCCTGCTCCCCATACCATAAATTCCCATCTTCAGTGCAGGTTTATGACACTGATCAGATGCATACTTTCCCCTATTAAAATCTGTATTTATATTTCTTAAAGAAAAGCAAACAAACACAGAGTAGGGGATATTTTTAGGGATGTTTCTGTAAAGTTCACTGAAATCCTCTCTTTTTTTTTTATAAATGGGCAACCTCATACACAGGGCAGCTTCTTCATTAGCAGTGCTAATCAGTGAGACAAATTAAATACCCTGTATGTTTTCATGGTGAAACAGAAAGCAGGTGCCACTAATGAAATTTACTTTTAATAATAAAGACATACATTAATATGACATTTTCTTAGATTTTTTATTGATAAATATAATTGATTGTAGTCAGACATACGCAAAACACTATAAAGACAGTCTATGAATATAAAGTCAGATGTATCTACTTTTTATGTTTCCAAGACAATTATTATCACATCTGTCGTATGGTCAAGAACATATTTATTATTTTTCCAACACACTGTCTTATGAACAATTTGTTCAAAATAGTAAGAGATAAGCTTGGCATATTATACAAAATTTTCTTAAGAGCTAAGAAAGACTAATTAGGGAGGAAAGAACAAAAAATCTGTTAGAATGTAAAACCCACACAGAGCTCATGTCTGGTAAGCAAGATGAGTCCTGGTCTCCTGTGGTATATGAGTAATGAGAGGAAGATGATTCCACCATCACTCCATTTTAGATGGTAGTTAAAGGCCCAATGAGACATTGTAATTTGGCACTGACACCAGGTAAAACAAACCTGAAGAAGGATTTATCATCTTGACTTCTATCTACACTCTCTTCCAAAGTTATGGAATCTACTGTGGCATAGGTTGCACTTTAGCATCAGCTTGAAAGGTTATCTAGAACAGGTCACAAAGGTATACTGCATCACCCTCTTCAGTTTTTCTTCATCTAGAAACTAAGAGTATAATTCTGTAACAATCAACATTAGGTAACCTTTGTCTTTCCTACCTTATATCAGAGTCCAATACTTTCTAGCCAGGCTCTTTCAGATATTGAATGCATAGAAGCTTTATTGTTTAATACCAAAGCTACCTATTCAAAGTTACTTGACATTACATTGGAATTTGATTTAGCAGATGATGTGGCAACATACTTAAATCCTAATGTAACTATAGAACCTGCTAGAAACAAGTTTCAGGTATATGTTTCAACTTTCAGTGTTCCCATGGTGATCACATAACATCACATTTTCCTTCCAGAGAAGATGACCAGATACTGGACATAATCCAAGCCTCAGTTTTTGTTAAATTACTCCCTTCTGTGTCAACAGCATCCCATACTCTTTTTTTCTTTTATGAAACGATCACCTAGATCAATCACCAGTTGAATATTTAACAACAACCTCATCTCCAGACTTCAGTAGGGTTTTACCTCTATACTGATAGGAATCTGTGCAGCTATTGGCATGAACACATTATGAATGGGACTTACCATGGGGTTTATTGCTTATTTCGTGAATCTGCAACTTCCCACAAGTGGGATCCCCTCCTGGAAATATTAGCAGATTCACTTTTTTGTAGCTATTATTTTAGTAGTCCATTCACTGTTTTACTGTCCTGTTACTTTGAGATTGGAAAGTCTTTTGTATGTTGAAGTACTGTTTTGTTCTTACTGTGATCTGTTATAAAACTGGCTTTCTTGGGACAATTAGCAAACTTGATTTAAACCAGCATTACAACTTCTTTGGGGTACACACTCCCTCTGCTGTGACTACTTCTACATCTGTAATGATGTATTTCCAGCCTTCTGGTCCTCACTTTGAGGGACCACTACCTGATAATCTGCTGGCCAGGTTTCCCTGAACAGATTATCAGTGTTGTCCTTTTGACATGTGCTGTAGCACTGTTTGAGAAAAACTACTTCAGTCTACAATTTGTTTTGGCAGAGCTTTTCTCACAGGCCATTCTCCTATCACAGCTTGTTGAAACAGTGCTGGAGGCAAAGCTGCTTCTGACGTGCGGAATTAGACTCTATAACTCGAAAGTTATAAAGTAGGCATGTTTATTGCGCGCAGATGCACAGGGGATCGCTCCTCCACAAGCGTGCATACCCGAAGTGACGAACCATCCCACATTTATACAATGAAACAAATGAATATTCAATTAGCACCTATACATATTCGTTACCTAAACCCCGCTTCCTATGTTAATTAGCTTATCAGTCCTTTGCCTGGAATGTGGTGGTCTTGCAGGTTTGTAGGTGATTCATGTTCTTGTGACCATCCCTGACCATCCGATCTTCTCCAGCAAGGAGACTTAGCACTCCCTCCCTCTAGATAGCATTGGAATATCTCTCATCCTTTTCTCATTCTTTTTTAAATAGCCCCTTTGTTAGAGGAAGAGGGGCAGGCATCTCCTCAAAACTGTAGTCCTCTCCTCAAAGCTGTGTGCCTATGTGACCAGACACCGCACCCATGACTAGTCACCATACCCACATTCCTGAGTAGACATATACAATCACAGTCGGTGTCCATTGTCCCCATTTCACACACTTTCTCCATATCACTTCCTTTCAGGTTTCAATGGCTTTGCAGGCTGTGTCTTGTCTCTGCTACTTGCTAGTGGAATGCAGGAGCTGGGGGTCCTGCTGCCTGAGGCTGGACCTGGGCGCCAGCTCTCCTAGCATAGCTGTGGGTAGTCCATGCAATGGCCACCTCATGAATCCTTTGGCTAAACATTTCTGCCAAACACTGCTGCGCTTCCTGGGTGTACCTTCTAGAGGGTGTTTGCCTTTAGTATTTTTGGGTGCAGTTGAAGGGTATTGTGGCTGGGTTTAACCACCTCTGTGGGCTGAAGTCCTATTCTACAGCCTTGGTGTTTCATGTCCCCCATGCCCATCTGCCTAGCTCTCGAGACATTCATGCTCTTGTGATTAACTCAGGGGGAAGCATTTACACAACCAGTTCATCCATTCAGTAGACCCACCCAGGTGATCTGGCCATTCACCCCAACCAAAGTCCCCTGGGTGCCCTTGGCACTCAGAAAACTTGACCTCTTTCACAGCAGCCCTGCTCTTCCCCACATCTTTCCCTCCTCTCGGGGCCCTCTGCCACCCTAGGTGCTGACTGACTTGTCAACCTTCTTATTTTAAACCATCTACAAGCTACTTATTTTGCAAACCACGGGGAGTAAGTGATTCATACAATTGTGGGTGATCTCTACCTTTTCCATCACAAGTGGTGCAGCAGTTAAACCAGAATAGTTTTCAGTCTTTTCCATTTGTACTTTGCCATTTGTACTTTTCCCTTTTGGTGCATCTTTTGTTTTAAAAAAACAGTGAATCAGATGGTAGGTGCAGTTTTACCAGTAATTCACTCTGTTTTCAGTGTTTATTCATTTTCTGCTGCCACCCTAGTACAATTCCAATCTAGTTTAAAGGACATACAGGCAGGGAACTTATTAAAAAGAATTAACCCTCTTCACAGGAAATAGCTAAGTTGTATCATTAAAAGAGAAGCAGTATTATTTAATTGTATTTTCAAGGCCTCAGCTGTTCCCCTTCCCCATCCATATTAATGGTTTAAAACATTCAGCAATGTTCTGGTCATGATTTAGCTAGCAGATTAAGGTTTTTAAACCCCAAATCTAATTTACTTAAATAGTGTTGAACAATGATGGATGCATTCATAGTAACAACTTTGTGCCAATATTCCATCAAAAATGAAAACAGAGGACCATATTTTACTATTTGCAGTAGAGCAAAACTCATAATGAAATAAATAAAGTATTAAGGTAATAAGATTCAATGTAATTGTTATTGGTAGATAAACACACACACACAAAAGCCCAACATATATGTGGTTTACATTTCACTATTTTTTTCAGCTGGATAATCATGGGTAATTTTCTCTCCACATGTTATATTAACAAACAAATTACCTTCGGGTTCTTTCAGGCTATCTGGGACCGCTATTTCATCCTAGAAAAATAGTTTCCAGAGTCATAACAAAACCAGCAAGTTTCTTTAATTTGATCTACAACTGAAAAAATCATAGACTGAGCTCCATGATGCTAATTCTGTGGTTTGGGAACTAACCCTTATTAGTTACCAAATGACTCAACTGCTGAGACAACTTTTTTGTAATCTGAGTTTGAAACCGAATGGCTCTTTGAGGGCTACTTAAAGGAAAGTAATACTTTTCTGACTTTAATTGCCACACCTATACATGTCCTGATTTTCTGTAACAGCTTCCATGAGATGTTGTTTTATGTTGTTTCTTGATTTTTAGCGACCACTGTTAAGCATGTGTGTATGCTCTCTTTTTTTTGTTGTTGTTGTTGGATGTGTCATCAGCATAAATATTTTTTTATTTTTATTTACATGGATTTCAGCTTTTTAATGTAAATTCATAGGTAAGTAAAAAGAGTACTCTCTTCAATAATGCATAAGATGATACTTGGAGCACAAAGTCTGTAAAATTATACCTAATTGATGCTGTCAGCATCAATCCAACTTTTAAATAGCAGATACCCAATGAATGGCATTACATTTATAAAGAATTGTGAATGCTGAGTCTACACTACTGCTAATGTACTACCAACATGGTATCTGTTTAAAAGTTACGATTCGTTGCAAATCTCTTGAAACACAGTGCTGGTCTAGATTAATGCAGAAAATATTTCCCGATGGAAGAAAATTACTTTTAAAATTTAATTATACTTCTTAATTTTAGAGTTACTATTACAATTTAGGTTCATATATATTTGATTACGTACCATAAAAAACCCTCACAATTTCCAAAGACAATTAAAACAAAAGAGACAGCTTATCACAGCCTCAATCTCAGACTCTTTTAGCAATCACAAATAAACACACTCATAAATCTGTAACTCCCAGATTTGGTTGCATTTTCCAAATATTGTTCTTCATTAAAATAATGTGTTCAGTTTTGGTAAACTATAAAGAGACCACCTGAAATGCAAACACCATATTTAGATTTAGTTAAACGAGTCACAGAATGGTCAGGTTTGGAAGGGACCTCTGGAGATCATTTAGTCCAACCCTCTGCTAAAGTAAATTCACCCAGAGCAGGCTGAACTGAGTCATGTCCAAGCGGTTTTTGAAAGTCTTCAGAGGAGGAGACTCCACAGGCCCTCTGGGCAGCCTGTTCCAGGGCTCTGTCACCCTCAAGGTAAAGACCTTCTTCCTCGTATTCACTTGGAACTCCCTGTGATGCAGTTGGTGCCCATTGCCCCTTATTCTGTGGCTGGCCAGTACTGAAAAGAGCCTGACCCCATCCTCTTGACACTTGCTCTTAAGATATTTGTAGACATTGCTAAGATCCCCTCTCAGTCTTCCCCAGGCACAGTCCCAGCTCTCTCAGCCTTCCCTCATAAGGGAGATGTTCCAGTCCCCTCATCATCCTTGTAGCCCTCCGCTGGATCTTCTCCAGTAGTTCCCAGTCTCTCTTGTACTGGGGAGCCCAGCACTGGACACAGCACCCCAGATGCAGCTTCACCAGGGCAGAGCAGAGGGGCAGGATCACCTCCCTCCACCTGCTGGCCATGATCCTCCTGATGCACCCCAGGGTCCCACTGGCCTTCTTGGCCACCAGGGCACACTGCTGGCCCATGGGCACCTTGCTGCCCACCAGAGCTCCCAGGCCCTTCCCCGCAGAGCTGCCTCCCAGCAGGCCAGCCCCAGCCTGTACTGGTGCGGGGGGTTATTCCTGCCCAGGGGCAGGACCCTCCACTTGCCTTTGCTGAACTCCATGAGGTCCCTCTCCGCCCAGCTCCCCAGCCTGCCCAGGTCTCGCTGAACGGCAGCGCAGCCTGCTGGGGTCTCAGCCACTCCTCCCAGTGCTGTGTCACCAGCAAACGTGCTGAGGGGACACTCTGTCCCTTCATCCAGAGCATTGGTGAATAAGTTGAACAAGACTGGGTCCAGCATTGACCCTGGGAACACTGCAAGCTACAGCCAGACTCTGCACTGCTGATCAAAACCCTCTGAGCTCTGCCATTCAGGCAATTCTCAATCCATCTCACTGTCCACCCATGTAACCCACACTTCCTGAGCTTACATCTATGAGGGTGTTATGGGAAACAGTGTCAAAAGCCCTGTTGAGTTCAAGGTAGACAACAGCCACTGCTCTCCCCTTGTCTACCCAGCCAGTCCTTCCATCATAGAAGGCTATCAGGTTGGTCAGGCATGATTTCCCCTCCATGAATCCATGCTTACTGCTCCTGATGACTTTCTTTTCCTCCACATGCTTGGAGGTGACCTCCAGGATGTGCTGATCCACCACCTTTCCAGGGATGGAGGTGAGGCTGACCAGCCTCTAGTTTCCTGGGTCCTCCTTCTTGCCCTTTGTGAAGACTGGAGTGACATTGGCTTTTCCCCATTTTTCAGGCCCCTCTTCTGTCCTCCATGACCTTTCAGAGGTGATGGGGAGTGGCTTGGCAATAACATCTGTCATCTCCCTCAGTACTTGGGGATGTATCCTGTCGGGACCTGGATTTGCAGTTGTCAAGTTTGCTTGTCAAGTGGGTGTGAAGTTTGTACAATTCACCTATTCCAGAATTCATAGCTTAACTTTAATGATTTTATAATCACATCTTCCCATTTTACTTAAATTGTTGTTGCTCTTTTATAAAAAACTGCTCCGTCTCACACTTAAAAATATTTTAGGGAGAACTTCAGACATTTTCTCTGGAGAAAACATTCATTGACCACTTCTTCTGTCCTAGACTTTGTCTGGTCCCCTGATTTGAAAAGGTTAGCTTTGCTTCTCTACAGTCTGTCTCCTGCTTTGTGAGTTCCCCCACAGTCTTCATATGGATACTTCCACAGGTTTTATTACCAGAGATTTATTTTCTCTTAGGCTTCAGAAACGTTCCACTTTATTCCTCCTTTCTGCATTTTACTTTTCCAAGTTGCTGTATAAGTGAAGGTAAAGTCTGTGTCTTTGTCACAGTCATAGTTCAGTCATCAACTGTAGTAAGCAGATTAATTCAATGTTCTCTCATATCTGTAAACTACATCTCATAATACAGACCGTGAAGTGTTTTAGGCATGCCTAGAGGCATTGCCAAAATGCAGAATTTAGATTGGTTATGTGTTTTCATACATTAACAATCAGTTATCCACATCTACAGATTGACAAATTAAACTGATACCCCCCAAAAATTTCCAAAAGTACACTACATGAAACTGAGATTTTTTATATGGGTTTTCTACCTTCAATTATTTTACTACCCATTGTGTGTAAGAAAGGAATACTCAAGTAACTTAAAATTTTTAGGTTGAAGGTGCTACTTTATGTTGAATAGTCTAGGGTGAATACAGAACAATGAAGAAAATAGAGTAGCCTAAAGGAAAGTAGTCCACCATGTGTATCTGTTAAAATATGAATACTAAATTGCACAGGGAATACTAATATTTTTCTACATCAGGCTATACAGGTTTAATATGTACTCTGCTTGTTATAACTGATTAAAATAAAGGCACTGAAAATTATTTTCAGTGTAATTGGTTCCCTTCCCATTGAAATTGTAGAGGAATATACCCATAAAGGCAGCATTTGAACTTGGATCTAATAGATCTCTGTACTAGATAATGAAATGAGATGCATACTGGTCTTTCCCCACAGGCATTCATATTCTGCTATATGAACCTTGACAAGTGTTCTCGATCTGAATCATCAGATCACCTCTTTCAGTCCTTTGGAAGCGTACACAATGAAAATTACTTCCCTGAAAAATAGAAAAAAAGTTAAGGGTTCATCAAAACAAAATGCTGATATTTGATAAAATCAGTCCATCAGAAATAGATCTAAGAAGGAGAATGCTAAGGGTTGTTTTCCGAAAATGATATATCTTTTGGATATGTTGGCAATCATTTCCAGAAATCATGTCCATCATACTGTTGCTACTAATGGTTAACAATGACGTGTAACTGTTTGTGTAAAAATATTGAAGTGAAATCCTTTTCCAGTTTTATTAAGGCAGTGCTAGTTTGCTGTGGAAGTGGAAGCTTGTTGCATTATCAGGGCAGTTAGTGTCCAAGGCTTTACCATACCAGCATTGGGGTTGACAGTTACTAGCAGATCCTCACTGTTTTAATTTTTAAACTGTAGATTATCCTGAGCATATAGCATCTAATGTATGTCCAAAAGAGACATCCAATATGAATATGTGGCCAGTGGCGATATATCAAGGAGGCAAATCAGACTTGTGTACACTCAGGCAGTTATGACAAACTAGCTTTTCTCTTTTTGAAAGGGCGATATGGTTGTGATATGCTCTGCATTATGTTGAATATTAAAGCCAATTCCTCACTGTACTAGAAAAATGCTTAAGCATCGACATAGTTGGATCCTTGATATTTTTTTCTAGTTAATAAATATAGTATCTTCACTGCTAGTTTGCGAGACCACCTACAGAGACATAACCCACTTTTAAAAACTACGCAGTCAAACATTAAATTCCTGTTAATAGTAATAGTGTCATTCTCTGCAAAATGCCAGATGTTCTACGTAGAGACTCATGTCTTCCTTGGCTTCGGTATATACCCTATTTTCTGTCACCTTTTTTGTTGCCAGAAGAGATGAGCTAGATGCTGAGCTCCTGTAGGCTCCTTTGGCCCTCTTTGATAAAGCAGAGAGAGGATATATCTTATGTATTATGTGGCAATTAACATTTTACTCGCAGAAGAGACAGTAATCTCGGCCACTTGTTTCCTATAGGGAACTGGAATATTCTGGATGTTGACTTTTCCTAACTGTCATTTTCAAATGTATCCATACTAGGGAAGTAAAAGTCACATAGAAAATAAGCATATATTTGTAAAAGAAGTAAGATATAATCAAAGGAATCAAATGATGTGTTGTATGAAGTTTCTGTTTGGGTTTTTTTGGTTATTGTTTTAATATCTAGAAATGATCGAATGTGATTGTAAGAGACTTAGTAAATACAAAACTGAGATCTCAATTTTTTTAATGATTATAGCATCTAAAAGCTAATTAAAATGTGTTCTATGGGTCTTTAAGCTTACTTAGTTTTAATTGCTAGAATATTGAAGTTGGTTGTTTTGGTTTTTGGGTTTTTTTTACAGTTGTCAGTAACACCAGTGTGTAGCAAATAGTTCAAGCAAAAAGTGATTACTCAATAAGGAAGTTCTACCTTGCCTCCGTATGACACTTGGAGTCAGAATTATTTTAATTAAAGGTACTCTAGAAAAATAAGAGGGTCTATGTTTGTGGATTGTTTTTTCTTTCATGAACATTACCAAATAGAAACTAACATGTGCAGCCTTGATGTAGTGTATATACCAAACATTATTAAATCTGGTGAAATAGAGGTCTGAACACCTATGCCTTCATGGGAAAAGGGAACAGATCATCACTGGAAAGAATCTGTATAAAAATTCAGACCTTCTAACTTTGCTGCTGGGAAGTTCACAATTAACTTCCACTCTATTTCTGCTATGAGTAAAAATGAATTTAATATTCTGCTTCAGATCTGTAGAAAACTTTTGCGCTAGTATTTTACAGGAAGCATTTACTGAAATCCAAGTTTATCACCATCTTATCAAGATCGTTTTGAAACAAAACATTTACACTATTCTTCTAGTAGATTTACATTGCTTATATCATAACCCTCAATACTTATGTAAAAACCTCACTGCTCAGAACCTGGGTACTGATTTTTCTTTCTTGCTGTGGGCAATGTAATTATACAGAGCAATTTCTAAGCTTGCTCTGACTTCTGAATCAACCAGCCCTGCTACCGCAAGCAGGCCATGGGTAATTAGCTTTATTGTGCTGTATTGCTATTTTGTTTATGGTATGTGTGAGGCAGGTTTTTGAGAACTAACTCAGGTGCTTCTTATTTCATCTTCTTCTCTACATCCAATTTTTATAATCGTGTACAAGGGAGTCCAGGGTTTACTGGTTTAGAACAAAAAAATACAGAATTCTAAAATGAGTGTGTGTCTAATCCTTTGAGTACTCACTGGGGAATGGGAAGTTACATACGTGCATTAAAGATCAATTTGATTAGGTACAAATACATAGCAATATGGACTAGGATGTGATTTTCCCCACTTCTGTGCAACTGCCCTAAACATGAAGTTCCTGTGTCATTTTCCCTTTTCCCTCCTGTCTTTCTTTTGTTTTGTTTTGGTTTTTTTTTTTGTTTGTTTGTTTTGTTTATGTTTATGGTTTTGTTCGTTTGTTGGGATTTTTTTAGTAGTTTGGTTGGTTGTTGAAGTCTTTTTGGTAGGTTTTGGGGGGGGTTGTGTGTTTTGTTTTCTTCTTTTTTGAGTTCTTGCCTGTATGGTAATAGAGTTTCAATAAAAAGAGTGACAGATGCTCCCAACCCCAGAGTACTCCAAAGCCAAGTGGCTAGGACTGCCTTTCTCATGGGAAATATGGGTATCTGTGCAATGAAGAGCAAGCTGAGCCATTTTAGTCTGCATTTTTATTACTGTGCAAATCGTCAAACCAAACTAGGTAGGTTATCCATGGTAGGATCCATGCAGGATCCTTCATGATCTATAAAACTGTATAATTCTCATGAATTTTCCAGCTTAAAAGATGATGATAGGTTTCATGGTACTTTTCAAGATATTTGATGACTGACAAAGTTCTGCAGTCCAAAATATTTAGAGAATGATAAACCAGATTTTGGTATAAATGTATGGGACCTAAGAGAACAAGACTCTAGTGTTCTCTGTTTGCCAGCCTGGTACATACCAGACCTGTATAGAAAAAGTTGCAGGCGACTTTCAGGTGGTTTCTCATGCCTAGAAATGCCAAAGGATGGGTGCAGCAACTTGCTGCCCTGAGCACAGTGTCTGGAGACAGATGGATTCAACTTTGTGCATAGCATTTACACGTTACTATCTCCAGGCAGCAGTGTCTGCTGCCTTAGATCGATCCATAAACTATTGGATCCCAACACAGGTCTGTTGAATTCTGCACATCAACCTGGAACAAACTTCCTGAGAACAGTGTTCCTGGTTCTAGTTTTGTACCCTGGATAGCACACAGCATTTTATTCACCTGCCAACTCCCCAGTTAGAATAGACCTCAGGTAACTGTAGAAATGTGCAGTACAGCCATCTACATGATCATAGAATCACTTTGTAGTCAGTAAATGGGAAAGGTACAATTCATCCAACCTATTTCAGATGCTTGTCTCAATTTAAGAGGGATCATATTGTGAAAGTGGTTCTTTCTATCTGTTGCCTTAAGTGGAGTTTAGATTAAGTTGTATTTTGCACAACAGACTTTTAACGAGATGTATACCAATTTCCATCAAATATAGAAAACACCCATTGGGAAGTATTTTCTTGGTTTGTGGGATGAGAAGCTATGTAAGACAAGGTATACAGAGGCGAGTGAAAATGTGTTGAATATATATTATATATTGATATTATAGAAAACCTGAAATATTGTAGACAGCTGTGAGATGCAGTGAGCTATAAAACTTGCATATGCTTCAGGCTAAGCAGAAAGACTTTTGCTATGCAAATAAGAAAATCTAAATTTATATGGTGACATGGGGGTTCATTTTTATGTTATAAATGTGGTAGTTTGACCTTGGATGGACGCTGGGTGCCCACCAAGCTGCTCTGTCACTCCTCAGCAGGACAGGAGTGAAAAAGTAAAATGAAAAAAACCTTGTGGGGCAAGATAAAGGCAGTTTAATAAAGCAACAGCAAAGATCATGTGCACAGAAGCAAAGAAAAACAAACAAAAAAGTTATTCCCTACTTCTCACCATCAGGTGATGTTCAGCCACTTCCTAGGAAGCAGGGCTTCAGTACATGTAGTGATTGCTCCAGCTGACAAACATCATAAATAATGAATGCTATCCCCCCACCCCCATCCCCTTCTCTTAGCTTTTATATTTAGCTCAGACATCCTATGGTATGGACTATCCTGTTGGTCAGTTTGAGTCAGCTGCCCTGACTATGTCCCCTCCCAAGATCTTGCCCATCCCCATCCCACTGGTGAGGGCGGGAAGAACGTTGGGGAAACAGCCTTGGTGCTGTGCGGGCGCTGCTCAGCAGCAGCCAAAACACTGGTATTATCAACACCTTTCTAGCTATGAATACAAAGCACAGTTCTATGAGAACTGCTGTGGGGAAAACTAACTCCATTTCAGCCAGACCCAATACAATGAAATAGCCCGTTGCCTTGAATGGGATAGATCAGGCATGAACTCCAGGGAATAATATTACAGGCCAGGGCATTACTCAGTGATTAGAAAAGAGCAAAGCACCAAAATGCTTAAATCTTAGTAGTCACAAAATTATCCAAGTAACCTTACCAATATATTGTATTAGAAGGGTCATGCCTACAATGGGCAGTTTTCTGACCCTAGACAAAAGGAGATTATAGTAATCTTTGTTTAGTCTCAGTCCATTTAATTCAGTATCAGAACTGCTTTCATTCTTTGTCAGAGTTTTTGGGTTTGGAATTTCCTATTTCATTACAAATTTTAATTTATCTTCGTTTATCTAATTTAACAAAAGAGATTAAGAGAAGACCTCATTAGTAACTCTTCTTTTTCCCCTCTGCAATGTTTTGGAAAAAATGTTTTCTGCAAAATTGTACTCAGGACTGAAGAGATATTAATAATTATGAATTTATTTACATAGAAATAATCATTACATTGACTGTATGAAATTATTAATTGTTAAAATTTTAAAATTGTAGACTCTATTTTATATTTAAAGGAAATTTGTATTGCTTTATACAGTCTCCTATAGCATCATTCCTAATTGCCTTTGAATTTCCTAAAACTCTGCCACATATGTATTTATTACTTCAACAAGAGATAAAAGCTCTTTTTTTAATACATGTTACTTTTCAATTTATTTTAAAAAGATTAAGGGGCTCCCTTTGGTGCCACCTATGTTCAGATAAAAGAGGAGAGAGAATCTGGTAAATCACATTTTATTCCTCTATAGAATTGGCAAGACCAATTTTTCCTTCAGTCTCTAGTATTTCCAAGTAATGTAATAATTTCTTAATTGCTTTGTTTGGATATCACAAAGTAGTGCATGGAAAAAGTTACAGTCGTTATTCATCACATCTCTGAAACATTGCTTCATGAAGCAAAGTATGGTATGTGTCCATTACATATTGACATTTGCTATTTCCCGTAAAAACAGCAGTAAAAAACCGGGGGTATATTTTCTTGTTTCCTTGACATTTTCATTAATGTTTCCTAAATTCCAGACATTGGTGTTTACAGTGTAAAAGTTACCCATTCAAAGGATGTGCGTCATGTGCCTGATACAAATTCTCTGTCTGGAAGGGTCAAGCCAGTGTGGGGAGTTCACTGCTGTGGTGTGCTGCGGCTGGGAGGTTTCACTCCATTGCAGCAGACCTGGCCAGTGCAGAGGGAGGGATGAGAGGGAAAAGGTGAGAGTGAAAGACAAAAAACAAGTAAAGATAAATGTATTTTATGCTACATGGCATGTTGTTAATATGATTACATTCAGTTCCACTACTACGTAACAATAAGTGCACTACTACTGACTCAAAATAAGAGCATATAAAATCCATATAGTAAAACTAAGTTTAAACTTTCTCTCAGGAAATTTGAAAAATATAAACAAAAAATACTCTTGAGTTTGTTTTTTCGACAAATTGGGTTTTGCTCATCTCTGACTTCTACTAAAAGGTTGATAGTGTAATGGCAATGGCTCTACTTCCCTACTGGTGTGTCTCATTTAACCCATACTATCTGGAAAAGGATACTCTGGTGTCTGACTGCAACATTGTGGGTTTTTTTAAATAATGAATGGTTGGTCTTAAATGATTTGAGACATCTATAATTACACCTTAAAGTAATTAAATGATTCAGTATCTGTAAGACAGATGGCTGTAGCACAGAAACCAGCTTCACAATTGGCACTAATTAACACCCTTGTTGCAATCTCAGCAGTGGCTGAAATATTAAATGGGTATCTAAACTAAAGTACTCAGCCAGAGTTTGTCCAAGTCTATATATTGATAAGAGACTGTGAATGCCTTAATTGTATGTATGTTCCTTCATATTTATTTTCGGAAAGTAAATAGGTGACTCCACACTTCTGTAAAGATAAATATTGTATTTCCTATTAAACTAAAATCAAAGTGTTCCATGTTTGTGTGAACTGAGGGAATGCATTCCAGGACCTAACAGCCGCATGCCATTATGTTAAGACATGACTGTGGTTAAAACAACAGTTACTGTAAAAGTATATGCATGTCACTTCTCCTTTCTAACCATGTCTGTATACAGTAATTTCTGGAAGCTAGTTCCAGGTGTTATGGCTTTGTAGTACTTATTTCTTGCTGCAACAAAGGCTTAGTTTTTTAAATTAATGAAATTCATACATACAACAAATACTATAGCATAGACCAGTGCTTTATGAAATGTAGACGTGAAAAACTGCATTCAAGTACTGTTATTAGCTGTCAGGAAATATCCAGAAAGACTTGCCGTCAGTTTCTTTCAGTTTAAGATGGGGAGCTGGTCAGCATACACAGCACACACAGTGAGATGAATGTCCACAGCAGTTCTGAAAGGGTAATGGCTTCAATCTCAAAACAAAATTCTTCCCACATAGAACTCGACACAGCAGACTATGATAACTGCTTAGCAATGCATAAATTACATGAATATATACAATCTGATGGAATTTAGGGTGTAAGATCACTTTTACACTTTTACTTCTAGTATATGAATGTTTTTAATTTCTTTTAGCTAGGAAATAAAATATAAAATGCCTAGTCAATCAACACGTAATTTCCACAACACAGTAAAACTACATTCACTCCATTTTACAGCTTAGCTTAAATATAGTTAATGAGGAAGGGGGAGCAAGTATGGGGAGACAGGTTCAATGCACTTTCAGCCTGCTATATAATATTCCTTTATTAATACAAGTTTCAGGTGTGCTAATGCCTTACTAGCAGCATTCACAGAGAGAGTTAGCACACAATTGCTAGGAAATTGTAATTCACGTAAGAGGTCTTTAACTTCGCACAACGCTCCCAATGCAGACCACCTTTAAGAAGCAGGCTGTGGTCATTAATTCCACACTAATAGGCTATTGCATGGCAACCAGAGGCAATTTGCAGTCCATACTCAGAATATTTAAAAACTGTCAAAAAATGTTCTTCTCAGTTTTTTTCAATATCTAATCAAGCTTAATCTATGTGAAAAAACAGACTTTGTCCACGGAACTTTATGAGTACTGAAAGGCAATCTAAAATTCCCAACAAAATCATGAGAGAAAACCCCTGATGACTGCTAAATACACAGTAACAACCCATGACTTAGGAAGTCCCTGAGCAATTGGTGGAAGCTAAAAGAGTGTGAAGGAAGTTTTATTACAGAATGCTTCCTCCGTTCCTATACTGCTCCCTGGAGACCTGTTACTGGCTGCTGAGCCAGAATACTGAAGTAGTGGATGGTTGGTCTGATCCAGCACAGCTAGTGTCATGTTAGCTGAGGTGGCTATGGGAAGGGAGTGGGAAGAGTTGGCTGGTTTTGGCAGATCAGCTTTTAAAATGTTGCCCGCATAATTGTACCATTAAAAGCTGCAGTAAAAATGCAGTCACCTTCATTCTCAATGAGAATTTATTTCAATGTTATAACTACTGCTTTACTCCTATACTTAGGTGAAAGCAGGTTTGTTGCTTAAGGTGTATCAGTGTAGCAGATGTAGCAGAAGTTTCTAGACCAGCCCTTACAGTAAAAGAAAATCCAACAACTAGGAAAATTATTTATTGGATTTGGGTAAGCATCTCTTATAATTTTTATTTCAAGTTAAATATAGAAGACAAAATTAGATTGCAAAAAGTAGGTGATATGGCAAAACAGTAGATATTGTTTTACCTAAAATATAGATGGCATGGTATAGAGGACACATATATAGATAAGGTTGTAAATCATTACTATACAGACCATACTTCATATAAAGGCTACTATACCCATTCTATTACATGTTATTCTTCTATCATAAGAATGTGACAAACAGCAATTTCCACAGTCAGCTAGTCAAAGAGGAGGAACATTGAGACCCATGATTAGCGATACTTAAACCAAAACCCCATTCACAAGAATGATGACTTCGAGAATTGGATAACGTCAAAGATACTTTCCTCGGTGTGCAGAGATTGTCATAACCCCACCAATGAAGGTAGGGGTGCTAAAACAGGGACTTCCTAATACTTCCTCGGAGCTGCAACAGCAATGTGGATGATCATAACAGAGCTCCCTAACCTTTTGTAATTAGTTCTTTCCATTCCGTTCCAATGCAAATTCAAAGGCATGATTGCAACCATAGGCTGGGAACAAATCAAAGGAATTAAATAATGTGAGAACCTTATATTATGATCCTTTGCCATATGTTTCATGACTTATCACAGCTCTGGAACTGTTCAGGTTGATCAGTGATTGAATGATGATCCAAGCATGCAGCTGAAAGGAGGACCTGTAGCTTAGGACTTTGTCTCTGATCTGGAACTCACATTCCACTGCCTCTGACTGGGACTTGCTCATTTGTGAAGTGCCTCAGGGGATCTGCGTGAGGCTCATCCAGTAGGTGCTTCTCAGCATGGTGTGATTTAGCAGATGAAATGTGTGCAGGATACAGTTTTACTTTAACAATTTCTACAGCTATCATCTTTTTTCCTGTGGTGTTCAATTATGTGTTTCACAGCAGACAGTTTCTTCACTTTCTGTTTATTCTCCTTCCTTGAAGACAATCTGTCTGGACACAGATTTTTTCACTGAACCAGAAAAAGATAACTTCCAGTGTTGACCATTATAAATTCTTAGGCGTAAACAGAGTGTATTTCATGGCTCTGCAAACTCACAGGTACAAGAAGACTTCTCAGTATTCTTACCTTGCTGGCATTTGGTAAAAATGTGAATACCAAGATCTTCTGTATGCTCTCAGAACTGTACATTTTAACGCTGTAGTGGAAAGCATATTATATGTTGAAAAAAATGCTACTGCTGCAAAATGAAAGAATGATCAACTGAACTTCCTTTCAACTAGGAACAAACAAGCTTTCATCGAAGTTTCCATCAACCATTTGTTTCTGCAATATAAAAGAGATCAACAGAAAGGGCTTAGAGAAATGTGTTCCATTTCTATTAAAATGGAGATAAACAAAGTTTCTTGGACCATTTATTTAAAATTATTTGAATTGGAAAAAAACCCAAACAAACCACTTTAAAAGATCCTCTTAGTATCTGAAAATATGTGATGTCATAATTAGTAATTAAAAAGAAAGATATCTGAGAAAATTATGAGCAGCAGAAGTGTTATACTGAATGCTGTGGGTTAGCCCTGGCCAGCAGCTGCGTCTCACCCAGCTGCTTGCTCAGTTCTGTTCCTGGTGGAATAGGGAAAAGAGTTGGAAAGGTAAAAGTGAGAAACCTCATGAGGTGAGATAAAGTCAGTTGAATAGGTAAAGCAGAAGCTGTGCATGCAAGCAAAGCAGAATAAGGAATTAATTCACTGCTTCCCATCAGCAGGCAGCATTCAGCTACCTCCAGGACAGCAGGGCTGCATCAGGTGTAACCATTACTTGGGAAAAAAACACCTTAACTCCAAATGTCTACCCTTCCTCCTCCTTCCTTGCCTCTCCAGCTTTATATGCTGAGCACGATGTCAAGTGGTATGGAATATCCCTTTGGTCCTTTGGGATCAGCTGTCCCAGCTGTGTCCCCTCCCAGCTTCTTGTGCACCCGCAGCCTGCTCGGTCACAGGGCGGCATGAGAAACAAAAAAGGCTTTGACATGGTGCAAGGACTGGTCAGCAATGGCTAAAACATCTCTGTGTTATCAGCCTTGTTTTCATCACAACACAGCACCATGTGAGCTCCTCTGAAAAAAAATCACATTACTCCAGGCAAAGCCATTACACTAGCATTCATATTTCAGCCTGGATAATAGTCAAAACCAAGCTTCTGATGCTGATAGGTATATTTTTAATGCAAAGCAAATAATTTGTTGTACATTTTTTGTTGTAAATAGGAAGATGACAGTCATAAAATAGGAACTGTTAGGATTTTACTTCCCTAGGCAAACCAAAATTAGTTCAGTCTTGCAGCCCACAGGCATTGAATGATTTTGTAACTAGGTTTTCATGCCTGGGGCAACTACCTGTATGTTGAAGTTGGTCTGTGATCAAGGGTCACAGACCTTGCAACAGTCTTTCACTTTGCATACTGAAGTCAGTTATTAGAATATCACAGAAAAGAATGAAATAGTTATAAAACATACAGAAGAAGAACACATTTTTCTCAGTATATGCGGATAAAGATTGCTTTTAGCAAATGGAATTTCAGTTTTCTGAATAGATATTGATAAATAACCAGTTAGTATGCTGAATACATATTTCTGTTAAGTGCTTCATTAAATGACTAGGATGCAGGTCAGACCATCTCAAGTCATTTTGTATCAATAAAACTTAGCACTTTAACAGGCAGTAAGCAGCATAAAGAGCAAGAGTACAAAAGCTTATGTGGTTTGGTGATGTTTCATCTTATTTATTCTACAGAGATAACAGAAATCTGACTTTCTCTTCTGGCCTAACTTGTATAAAAAATATGTTTCCAACCAAAATTACACATTCAGGAAGTTTGTTTTGGAATAGCTTCTTATACTCAGCCTAAAACCATTCTCTGGAGTATTGTGTGATATTATTTTAAAAAGGTTTTATTCCTTAAGTATATAAAATAGTATCAACCCTCAGTGAGGTAACAAAATGCAAAAGCATGATCAGGCTGCTTTATGAGGCAAGTGACTTGTCAGAGGGTTGCGATGTTTCTCTTTTTTCCAAGCTGCCCCATTTACTCAGGGAAAAAAAATGCCAGGTTCCTCTGAGCCCCCAAGAAAAGGTGTAGCTAACAGATCTTCACTATACTAAGAAGAGAGATGAAGGGAAAGTTCAGTTAAAAAAAAAGCATTCTCAAGTTCCGTGATAAGGTATACTGTTGTTTTTAGCAGTACAGCAGCTTAAACATTCAATATGTCAGCTGTAAGTTTTACCAGTATGCTAATACATGAAATGAATGCCTGGAACACTTAAACATAATGTTAGAAAAATTACCTTCATTGATGTGTATTTCTCTGTTAAGAATATACAATGAAATAACTTTTATATGAATTTGTTTTCATAAAGCTTTGATCTAGTGTATTGCTATGGCCCTGCTATGTGACCACCCATGTAAGCAGTGGTGAAGCCTGTCATTACCTCTCCTGAACACAGGCTTGGAAAGTTGACATGCCATACTGCAATTCATACTGCAATGTCAGTCAGAACTGTTGTACATTTTAAAGTAATGACTGGGTTTTAATGACTTTTTTCTCTGATGTTTCCACTTAGTATTTAATAGATTTACCACGCTGTTTTAAAAATGAATAAGGAACCTAGAATAAATGTTTACATTTTATTGATATGTGTTTGTATGTGTGGAATTTATAAAGAATGCAGTATTTTGGAGCAGGATATCTAATTAGTTTATAAACATTAATTTTTCAGTGTGGCTTAATACAGGAAATGATCATGAATTCACTTTGGGTATTACTTTGTACTTCATCACCTCTTAATCATATTAGTAAGAGTTCATATTAGGAAATGCATTATTACTTCAAGCAACTTGTGGAGTAGTGTTATTCTGATGTGACAGTCAATTTAGCATTAATAATAGAACTGAATTTATGCTGCTGCTATGCCCTTCTGTCTGAACACAATGATTGGCATATTTAATGTAATCCTACACTGTGGCATGGCTGACCACTGGGAATATTTTTAGCCTAAGCTGGGATCAAAATCTACCACGCTCCTCATTTGGAATTAACTACAGCACTATTAGGAAAACCATCTGATGAAAATTTTCTACCTTATGAAAATGTCTAACTGAAAAGATTGCTAAATTTAGATTTTCTTCTGTAGCAGCTTTCCTTGCAACTGTAGAAATAAGAGGAGTCCTGTAAATAAAAGGCAACTGGAACTGTATGTATACACAGAACAATATTTACTTGCAGAAAATGGTTCTCTTTCTCAGGTTTTTGCTGTTTACCTGAACAAGGCTGTCATAACCCCAGCAGAGCAGAGCTGCCAAGTTGTCCTACTGAACTGAGCAGATAGAGTGAGCAGCCTCCCAGGAACGTAAAGCCATTGTTTGGCATCAGAAATGGTGTACAGACTCTGAGCTGTTAATAAATGGAGTGTTTTTATAAAGATAGCTAATTTATAAAAGATTTGTGTTAATTTGGTGCTTATCTTGAGTTATTATGATTTTATGCACCATTATCCTTTTTTACACTTGTTTAAATATCTAGTATCTGCTAACACATGGTGTTTCAGTCCTTAGGGGAGTGCTTGCAACTACACCTGTTTTGTTCTCTGCTCTGTAAATCCTTTGAGGTATCAGCTGAGAAAAGTTTAATGTTCTGATTTACAAATGAATGATGTGGCACAGTCACTTCCGGTTCTGTCTGGTTGTGGGAAAGTGTGATATTACTAGATGTGCCTGCAGGGAATTGTGTCAGTGGGGATGTATCCTCAGAAACGGAAGACTGACAAAATGCTTTTTTTCTCTGAAGGAGGGAGAGAAGCTCTTGACTGAGTTCCATGGAACCAAACTCCTAAAACCTGTTTGGTATACAGAAGGATGTCATATACAGCTCTAAATCTAGTGTAAATGAAGTGATTCAATTTATCTGTCAAGACACCATGTCTGTATGGCCTGGTATATGTAGGCTCTACAGTATGGAAAAGTTAAGGTGTGAAGTATGACATAAGATTTGTTCTGGACTACAGGTCAGTTGTGCTCGAGGCTTTTAATCTGGTTCGCATGAAGGATCATTAAAGCAATACTCTCCCAGCTGCTGGCAGCACTAAAAATCATTTCATACAACCATGCTTACAGCAAAGTTCATATACAGTCTGATAAGAGGGGGAGGCGAGACTGAAGGGAATGTGAAGACTGAAAGTGGGAAAAAAAAAAAAAAAGCAAAGAAGTGACCATAGGGATAGTAGAAAAGGGAGGGTGAAAGACATTCAGCCTTCAAGGCCAATGAAGGAGTATGAGACAGTGTGGGAGAAGGCAGCAAACAGAAGGGCAGGGTAGGGAATGCATATATTCAACATGAGGCAAAAGAGACTGTGGCACAGTTTTGAATACAGAAAAGAACACGATTCACTTTTATATGGGCATGCAATAAAAGGACAACTTGTTTTCTGAGACTGCATAGGATATGATTGTACTTTTGTCTGTAGGAATGTAAGTTTCTAATAGATCATAATTTTTTTCAGTCCATGAGTGTTGCCTGTTGAGGCCATTTCACTTAGATTTTGTTAAAAAAGTTATCTAGTACCAGACACAGCTTAATTTGAGTCATCTCTGTGAACAGCAAAATGGTCGACTCAAGTGAAACATTAACATTTTCAAGAGGAATTATGATTTCTATTTTTCATCCTACAATACTTCAGTAAGGATGGTGACATACATTGTACTTCTATGAGGTTAACTTCATTGTCACTCTTGTCTGAATTCTTTCCCTTACTCTTTTGTGTACTTTTCTTGTAAAAAATCAAATTTTGTTATCATGAGTGGACCTTTTAGTAAAACAAGTCACAATGAACTAGAGAGCCATGTTCTTAAAAAAAGGGGAATGAAAGGCAGATTATTTTAGGGATATGGTTTGGTTACCATTCATATTCCTTTCTGTGAAGTTATCTGGCAAAGTGTTATATTATCACCACCCCCCACCCCACACCTCCGTCCCGAGATAAAATAATTTATTTTAGAAACCTGAAGAAAATCCTAACCTTTGTGCAGGGGAACCATTTTACTAAAATATCAGTGATGGGCATACAGTAGTAAATACACATGAAGGCCAGTATTCAGAGCAATTGGTGTCTGAAAAGTGGAGTTGATACTGAAGGTCCAGCTTCAGTGTCTCTTCTGGAATTCAGTAATTACACTTCAGAGCGTTCCTCTGCCTGTAAATAAATGCTAGATATGGAATTAAATCCCTGAGCTGATTTTCCTGCATGTTGGAAAGGTGCAGAGGAAAGAAGTCAAAGTGGTACATAAACTGCAAATTTAGTGAAACTTCCTTTCACATGCAAAGTTATGTGATTTGTTGGAGAAAGGGTTGCTCTGCCTCTGCTCAGCTTCTTTTCCAAGCTGAAGAATCACAGGGTGGGTTGGGATGTTGCAGTGCATGTGCCAGGTTGTGTGGTCCAGTAGGTGGTCAGCAGTACCACCGAGCCAGTTCTTCCCCAGAAGCCCACATGCCCAGGCAGTGACAAAGCAAAAAAGTGCAAAAAGATATCGAAGCACAATGTCTGTGTGGCTGCACACACTTCTACATGAGGGTATGATTAAGGATCTTGCCACCTCATGATCAAATGGACAGAACCAAAGTGGATCACTGTCTCAGGTGGGGCTTACTATATCTTGACGTCAGGAACAGTCTTTTCTACCAGTGGGTATATTGGCTATATTCTGGAAAAAAAAAGTGTATGAGATTCTTTTAAAATATAAAGCTGCTACTCGACAGAGAAATTGAGGTCTTTAAGTATAAACTTTGTTATTTAACACAATACGTATATTAAGACAGATAACCATGATGTCTTATGTAAATTTTATTTCTAACCTCAAGTGTCTCAACAGAGCAATACAGTGATCTCCACAGAGCAGTATGTCTGTTTAATTACTACTTCATTACAATCATTACTGGCTGGGAAGTGGTTTATAAATCATATCTGAGTGAAGCATTAGCATCTTGAAGGCAGATTCATCAACTTGTAAACTAAAATTCACACATCCAAACTGAACCCACCAGAATCTTTTACTGCATAAAGCGGAATATACTAATTATTAAACTGGCAGCAGGTGAGGAAAAGGTAACTTAAACTATTGTGTAATTTGGGTTGTCATTTCTAAAGACTGAGCTACAGATCTATTCCTATATCTGCAGGATCTCAGGCAGGTACAGTGTCAAATAACCTTGTGGTGAATGAACACTGAAATATCTTCCAGTATATTTTCAGAGAATTTTACTAGGGCATAATGTTAGTTCAGTACCTTGTGATTTTAAGAACAAAAAACATATGTGTGCAGTACCTTAATGCACTGCTGTATATGAATTATTAATCTGCAAGGCAATTCCTCGTAGAGACTTAAGATTCATTAAGAAAAATATGGGTCAGAAAAAATGACGAGGATATGAAGCTAATGTCAACAGTTGATGCTGCAACGCATGAGTTCTACGTACTGTATTGTCTTTTTCATGCTTGATGCCTGTCATACCCATTAATTTAATCATAATCCAGAAAATGCACTTCTCTGCCTAAATCCCTGAGTGTCCTAATCTGACCCATTGGGATTTTTAAGAGTACATACAATACAGAAGTTTCAGTTACAGCAGCTTTCTTTTAAAACACAGCTGAAAAAGGTGTTGATGATGCTCCACTTTAGTATAATATATCTCACTTTGGTTGAACTGTCTAAAAATTCAATATCTAATAAAGCTAGTTGTCTGCATCCTTTGTACAGCTGAGTATAGATGAAGGAAATAATCAGGTCAAATTTGATATATTTAAAACAATAATAAATAACAAAGCAATAACACAAGAGGCAACAGTTTTTTTCTTTTAACTGATGGTGATTTTCAACAGCAAGCAATATTCGCTACTTGTGAGCATAGTTTAAAAAGATAAATCATGGAATTAGTGATTAATTTTTTGGAGTCTCTGGCATATGAAATTGTGAGTTGACATCTTCCCTTTCTTAATATAATTAAAAATATTCAGTGATTGTAATAAAGTTCTGACAAATGGCAATTAGATGAAATTGCTGTGTGATTCCCTGGACTAATTTAGCAAGCTTTTCGTTTACAATACTTGTTCAGGCATGAACTGCATGTAAACACAGCAACTGCTGTACTGCTTGTAAGGGTAGAAACTTGGTAATTGCCAGTGGCCTTATCTTTCTAACATAAATGAATGGGCATCATATGGAGAACTGAGCAAAACAAAAAGGATGTGAATTAATCTCATAGTTTTCCTACGCAGTGGTACACCTTCAACAGAAGAAGCAAAAAATACCTGCAGCTTAGTTATGAAGTCAGTGTTGAGTACTCTGGAAATTGTTTGAATTCTGTCACACAGAGGCTAGAATAAAGTTGTATTTTCCATATCCTGTGGTTTGCTCACATCATTACCTCCTGAATATCAAAAAGAGGCAGCACAACAGCAACTGCTTTGCTGTCATTTGGTTCAGGCTCCACAGTGGTTGAATATGGAATAGTTTATGGATACACAACTGAGTTGTGCAACCCTATCAAGGCTTGAGCTGCTGAGACTCCTGCAGGGTTAGATACTGTGTGTTAAGCAGCATCTGCATGGAAAGTTGTCAGGGTCAAAATTAGGAAGTTAGCTACCCCGATTCCATTTGCTCCTCTGCTAGACAGTGAGATTTATTTTCTGCCTGTTGTTCTTTTGCAAATGATTAAATACCATTTTCAAAAGTGATGTTGACACAAATTTGCACATCCCATTTACCTTTCTGGGGACAGCAGTAATAACAATAATAAAAGGCTCAAGAGCTGTTATGACAACTATAAATGGCTATATAACCACATAAGGACATATATAGTGTTCCTGCTGTTTTGATTTCAGTGGCTGAAGTCCTAAAGTTGCTTTGTTTCTTTCACATTTCACCCTTTCAGGGTTCAAGTAAAAGTGAAATAAAAGGTAAATTTTCATTTCTTTTAGCAAAAAGATTGATACAGCACACCCAAGGCATTTTGCAGCAGATTCGCAAAATCCACTTGGTCTGTAAGATATAGCACTAGTCGGAGTTAATTTCCAAAAAAGTAATATGACAGTAAAGAATTTGCAGAACTGAACAGGTATTGATTCCTTGATGAAATTAATCATAAAATGTAATTATCCTTCAGGAACCCAGTTGTTTCCTTTTTTGTTTGGTTTGTTTCTTTCTTTGTTTAAATTTGGTAATACAGTGAATGTCAGTTTCTGAGATCTGTGAGACTTGCTAATATGATTACTCAGTCACCAGCTGCAGGAGCTTTGTGATAAGGAGAAATGTAAAATTCATATATGGAAAACCACAAAAGACGTCCCAGAACAATTAAAGCACTTGAACTTCTAGAGTGAAGGAATCCTTTAACTGTCATATCTGCTGCAGTAAAGCATTTTCTTCTTTTCCAAAAGTTCATTTTAAGACTTTTCCAATGGGGGAAAAAAATAGAGGGTTTTAGGAAGGAACCTGCTGGAGAGTTTTGCAGAATACTTCTTGTGCTCTTCTCTGTGCTACTATTGGCCCAGTAACACTGCAGAAGATATAGAGGGGATGCTGAAGCAGGGTGATAGAATTTCCTGTTGCTTCCCAGCATTTCTGTGAATCACCAAAAAATTCTCTGTTTTGCAGAGAGAATAAAGGGCAGGAAAGTGGCTCGTCCTGTTCTAGTGCAGTTGACAGATGCAAGAGAGGGAGTTGGTTAACTGAGCAAAAATCAAAGGAAAAAAGTAGTCTAAGAGAATGAAACAAGAAACCTTCAATGGAAATGTCCTTCAGCAGAATGTTAGATCTGATCTCAGGCAGAAGCTATGATTATAGCATGAAAATAAGCAACTTACTTGAGAAGAAATGAAGATTAAATGACAGAGCCACAAAATAGGATAACAGTAGACAATCACTTTTTTAGTGTAAGCATATTATAACCTAAATGGATTTCAGTGCTTTGCATGTTATTCTGGAATTGCAATTCAAGACAGCTGGCCAGAATATTCTAATATTTTTTTCAAATATGTGATTTAAATAAACACCTGTATTGAGGGGATTAGCAAACTGTTGTTAATGGAAGGAGAAATGGAAGAGCTCAATCAGATATGTCTCTGAAGAACATTTCCCTGTGTTCCTTTACAAAGAAATATGATTTTGTCTTGTCTTTGCTCACATATCCAAGTCTTTGCGCTCAGACCTCTCCTCAGAAATGTTCTTAGTACATTCTAAGGCAGGGGTCCTCAAAGTTTTTAACCAGGGGGCCAGCGCGCGGATGAAGTGGCAGGCAGTCATCTGCGGCTGCTTGGTTCCCCCCCCAACCCCCGGCGGGGGGGTTCTGTGGGTACTGGGGCGGATTGAGGACCCTGGGGGCCTGCGGGCCATAGTTTGAGGACCCCTGTTCTAAGGTTTACAATCAGTTTCAGCTGCCCTTCCTAATTCCTGAGTTTAAGTACTGGCCTGGGGTGTAGCCTACAACTTGAAATGCCTTTTGTTATAGTCATTACTTGGGAAAGGATTTTAACTGCTTCCTCCATTGACATTCTAAATGAAGGGCTGCTAATCACTTCCAACAAGATTTGGTCCAGTTTTCATTGTAACACTGTGTAAGACTGAAAACCATAACACTATACAAGACATGCTATTCTCATAAAACACAGTCATAATCTAATTTGCTCAACTTCAGGCATTAAAATACATATTTTACAATTAGAAGGTATATGCTGTGGAATGTCAGAACATCCCATTAAATTGGATATTTTTTAAATATTACGTTAATATTTATAAATTTTCATATGTTTACAGTATATATTTCAGTGTGCGTGAAAAATATACCTAAATAAGTAACATGTATAGAAAACGTCTTTGGGCACTATTATAATAGAATTCACTTAACTGGGATGCACTTAAATGGACAACTCTCTTAAGTGAAAATTTTGCTGGGAACTAAATTTCATGTAATTAATTTCAATTGACTGATTTCTTTATTGATATGTTGCCCTGTCTGTTCTCAGAAAGAACAAACATTTCAGGGTTGCTGATCCAGTCTGATCTATGGAGTAAACTCATTAATTTTTGAGTTAATTAGAAGTTCAAAGGAGATTGGATTAAATATGGGCACTTGTATCGCTTTCTATAGTTGTTGAAGCACCTTCAGAAGGGCTTTTGTGAGAATGAGCTATTTGTACTGTTTTATTTGTTATTGCTCTGATAGTGAAAATCATTGTCATATAATGGCTCTTTTTTATTTAATGCAGAACCTGAACTTGTAGTTTAGATACATACTTGCTTAAAGGACTTATTTTATTACTTACTAAACCATGTAGACGTTTCTAATTTATTGTTGCTTTGATTCACTTTAAATTTCTAGTCTTTGGAGTAATTTCATTTGGAGAACAAATAAGGAAGATGGATTCTGTTATGTTTTTGGTATGATTAGATTTAGTCACAGATATATATACCAAGAGGTATTTACATTAGTAAAATAGGAATGTTAAATAGGAAAATACAAACATCTCTGTTCCAAACATAGCAAACGTAATCTTTGTATCTCACATTTCTTCTACTTCACCTATCACTTTATGATTTCTCATGGCTACTAAATAATGTGGACATAACTGACCTCTAATTTGGAATCAAGAACCACTGACAGTTCCTCTTTCAACCTGTGAGCATGAGCTGGCTTCAGGCACAAATCACATTACTAGAATAAGTTAGGTAGGAAGGGATCTCTGGAGAACATACAGCTCAGTTGCCACTCAAAGTAGAGGTGGCTTTGAAAAGGATTTACTGCATAACCTTCCCATGTACTGAGGTAAGGCTGGCTGGCCGGTACTTCCCTCCATATTTCTTACCATTCTTGAAGCAGTGATTAATTTTTGCAAGCATGAAGAAACTCCCTCTGTCACTGTGATGTTTCAAAGTTGGTAGAGGTGGCCTCACAGTGACATTGAACAGCTCCCGCAGCCCACTGGGGGTGCATCCCATCAGTTCCCACGCACTTCATAACTGTCTTCCTCTCCTGAGGGTAATGCTTCACTCCCACACACCTCTATTATGCTTGGGGAAGTGGAAGGCCAGAGGGCAGGCCTTTCCAGTGAAAACTAAAGCCAAAGGGCCTTTGAGTACTTTAGTCTTTCATCATTAGATCTCTTGTACCACTGAACATTGTGCCATATATTTCGTCTGTCTTTTGCTGCCTGAGTATATACAAGTACGAGTATGAATTTCATCTCCCTCACTATTTCCAGTTCCAGCTGTGCTATTCGTAACTCCGTCCCCGCAGGGCAAGATTTATGTATCTGTCATGAGTACTTTATCCCTGCCCCCACCTTCTAGCTCCTTCATTTTTATCATTTAAACTCAGTCAGGAAGTCTGTGTTTATCTTTGCCAGCCTTCTGCTCTGCTTGCTCCACTTTCTGCATGTCCAAAAGGGTGGTTGTCTGTTCTGGAGGGAGTTGTCCCTTGGCCATGAAGTAGCTTGCCTGGGCCTCTTCCAAGGTAGTCTGCAATGGGATCCTGGCAAGATCCCTGGACAACTCAAAATCTGTTCTACTGAAATACAAAGTTGTAATTATTTTGTTTATAATTCTACTATTTTTCTTGCTTATTTTTCGCAAGACACTAAACTTTATAGTTTCATAGTCATTGCAGCCCAGGTTTCCCTTGGCTTTCATATCTTTGATAATTTCTTCATTTTGTGATTAACAGGTCTAGCAGAGTATCTCCCTAGTCAGTTTGTCAGTCACCTGCATCAAGAAATATTAAAGACACTGGAGAAACCTCCTGGGCTGTTCACACTCAAGCTTATTCCCTTCTGTCCTGGTTTCAGCTGGGACGGAGTTAATTTTCTTCTTAGTAGCTGGTGCAGTTCTGTGATTTGGATTTGATGTGAGAACAGTGTTGACAGCACACGGATGTTTTTGGTTGTTGCTGGGTAATGCTCATACTGAATCAAGGAGTTTTCAGTTTCTCGGGCCCTCTCAGTGAGAGAGCTGGAGGGGCACAGGAATGGGGAGGGGACACAGCCAGGACAAGTGATCTGAACCAGCCAAAGGGATATTCCATACCATATTATGTCATGCTGAGTATATAAGCTGGGGCAAGAAGAAGGAAGGGGGAGATGTTTGACATTGTGGCATTTGTCTTCCCAAGTAACCATTACGTGTGATGGAGCCCTGCTTCCCTGGGGATGGCCGAACACCTGCCTGCCAATGGGAAGTAGTGAATGAATTCCTTGCTTTGCTTTGCTTGCATGTGTGGCTTTTGCTTTACCTATTAAATTGTTCTTATCTCAACCCTGGAGTTTTACATTCCTTTCCGATTCTCCTCCCCATCCCTCTGAGTGAAGGGCAGTGAGTGGGGTGCTTGTTTGCCATCCGGGGTTAAACCACGACAGCTCCTCAGCAGGTATCATGGTGGTTGAAGTTCCCCATGAGTACCAGGCATGACCATGAGGTTTCTTGCCACTGTCTAAAGAAGGCTTTACGTGCCTCCTCTTGGTCAGGTGGTTTTATAGCAGATGCTTACCACATTGTCCCTCCTCCATGTTAGTCTATCATCTGATCCAAGGCAAAGCTCTGTTTATTTGAGCCATTCCTTAACATAGACTGTAGCTGCTCCTCCTCACCTTTTCAGGAATATAACTTTTTTACATTTTTCAGATTTATCATTAGATTAAGACAGTAAGAATTTTGATGGGGAAAAAGAAAAACAAACCACAAAAAAAATCCGAGCTCATTGATTTACATACAATCAATCACCTTTGAATTTATGAAATATATTCCATATTTGGTCTAAACTAGAAAAAAAGTACAAATTACTTAGTATTTATTATGTGAACATACCAGTTTATTCTTTTCATAACTAACCTACAGTTTTTCAGGCTAAACCCTTTACAGGATCAGAGTGTAACACTGTAATTGAACAATGGCAAATTTCAACAGACAACATTTTAATCTTTGTATAAACTGGTGAGGCGGTGGTGTCATTCTTACACAATAAGGAAACCAATGAGGTGTTTTGATAACATTTATGATTTATTAAGCATTCTTCAGTCACCTGTCCAATTTTATGTGGAGCCAAAAGCAGACTGTAAAGCAACAGAAGTTAGAACAGGTGTAGGCAAGCAAAATCTGGTGTTTTTTCAGTGAAATTCATTGGGCAGAAACATTCATTTCAGTTTAATTCACATGCTTTATTAAATTCCTGTCAATTCTCCTATTTTTCTTTGTGTGGGTTATTAGCATTCAGTACTGCAGCATTTACATGCTTGGCCACACACTGAAGTTTAGAAAACCCTATTGAGTTCTCTATGCCAATAGGCAGCTACAAACTTAGGTGGATGAGTACTTGTTAAGTGGTGGAATTTGTCTCATAATCTTAATTTTTAAAATATACATAAAACCTGTACTGTCCTGATAGCAGGTTCTGGATATTTTGTTCCTTACATTACTCTATATGAATGTTATACGTTTTTGCTTTAGTTTCCTCAGCTATGTATTCGTGATGATTTTGTAAGCAGTACTTTTAATGGACTAGTAAACTGATGTATTTAATTAAGTATGGGTAAAATAAATAATCTAGGATCACAAGATAACTGGGTAATTTCACAATTTTGGATGAATAGGAAACTGATTTATTAAAAATAATATAATTAAAATTATTATTACTACTCTCACTTACATATCAGGGCCAATATGAACCCACTGAGGTGTAAAAGAAACCAGTTTAATCAGAACAACAGTGGAAAAAGTATGAAAATCGTTCTGATTTCCTTTTGCAGGTCATCACTGTTTCCGCCCCTCCCCGCCCCCCCCCCCCCCCCCATGTGTTAGTCAGATGAAGAAATTAGTCAAAGTCAATTAGCCAAAAGAAACTGAATTAGTGATCCAGTCTGTCTGAAAACAGATATACAGCAAAAAATGAACAGTGTCTTTCCAGCCAAGAGCTAAATCAGATACCCTTCCTTGGCTGGAGTACAGCTGCCCAAATTCTTGTCTTGGCATAGTGCAAAAAGTAGCACAAAAGTGAAAAGGGCACAGTCCTGACAATGCTGCCGTCTGCTTTTCCAAGTTAATTGCAGAGCAGACTGCACTATGAATCTTGTTTAGGGAGACAGAAGGCCATATTAGGCAGTTTAGGAACCTAATTACACATGATTTCAAGTCTATAACAGATCAGAGCATGGTAAAAAAACTCACAACTCCACTTTGTCTCAACATTGGTGTTTAATAGTGTCTTAATGATTGGTTTCTTACAGATTATAAAATTGTTTTCTCTTGATAATAGACTCTTCTTTGGTACTGGTAATCTGTTATGTATTGACACAGTTAATTTGGTATTCTTTTTTGTTACTGTTCTTTTTTGAGATGGCATATGAACAACATATACATGAAGTATATATTAATATATATATATGAAGATTATTGTATTTTTTGAGAAATTTTGTAATTTCTCAGTCAGACCTGAAACACTGATAATACCAAGCCAGAGGTGTAACCCAGCAAAACTGATGTGCTCTGAGGAAAAGCAAGGGAATACTTTGTAGGTATTTTAGAGAATCTCTGTAGAGCTATATATGTAAGAGGAACTGATGAGAATAAAAAGGAGTATATTTTATTATTACACTGTTATAGTTAATGTGAGATTAATATCTTAAAGTTGATGGGAAAGTCTTAATAAGTCAAAACAGAAATAATTATTTGCAGGGGAAATAAAGAGAAATAAAGAAGAAAAGACAGTTATCCTAAAGTAAACACAGTTCTAACCAACTTAAGCAGACACTTATGTATAGTTTATTTCAGAGCCAGTAGAATTTTTAAAAGAGCAAGAAAACCTCTAAAGCTTTGGACTTATCAGAGTAAATGGAAAAAATATTAAGCATAACGAATTGCAAAGAACAATCCCCTGTAACAAAGAGCAAGTTCATTAGTGCCAGGGAAAGGTGTTTTGCTTTCTAAACTATTACAATTTCAAGCTTGGGGGTTTTGTGTTTAAATAAATAAAAAAGGAAAGCTTGATCTTCTGCCACTTTCGAAGGTAATGGCAGGACTTCTGTTGTTGCCAAAATGTCAAGTTGCTCCTAGATGCCAGAGCAATAAATATTAACTTAAATATTTAGACTGTGGTCCAAAAATGAAGTGGCATTAGCTATATCTATTCAGTCAGAAACTTTGAGGATAACAGTGTGTCTTTATTTCTGTGTACTTACTAAGTCTTCAGCGAATGATCCTTGATGTTTGGCACAAGTCTGTGTGGTCTGCTTTAAAAAAAACCCGAATAAATAAAACCATGGTATATTAAAAATAGTAGATTAAGGTGTAGTTAGCTTTAAGCCCTATTCCAGTTTAAGCCTAAGATGTCATCTGGCTTCTTAAACCCCCCTCAAGCATTTATAGGCAAACCAAGAAGTGAAGCTTAATGCAAATAAATGGGGAGGTAATAACTAAAAGGAAGTTTTCATTTATTCTTTGTATACATTATGTATATATATCATTTCATATACATTGTGCTTTAGAAAGGTAAGAAGTTTTTGTTTTTAATATGATGGTAATATGGGTGAAGAGCTTTCTGTTAAATTCTTAATGTAACATTTTGTCTAAACTAGAATACTAATTAGCTTTGTGGCCCAGGACAATATGTAAAAAGGACCTTAGTGCTGGTAGCACCTCATGAATATGGCTGGAACCACAAGGCAATGGTCTTTTGTTTTCTACAACTGTAGACTCAACTGTCTTACTCCGCAGCTACTGAGAACTTCTTTCAGACTTGTGAAAACCAAGCTAGAGAAGAAGGTTACATAATTAAATAGTATTTTCCCAAATATTTTGTGCAACTAATGTGGCTTGGTTGGAAGTATAACCTGCAGGCTGCAGTTATGGCCAGTGTCCTGGAATGACTTGGTGTTTTGCATAGGCTCCAGAAGTAGCTATTTGTACTCCTGGAAGGCCATTAACTATAGGACAAGAGTTAAGTGATTGATATGCTTTTCAGAATTCCCAGAATACTGTAATTTTTCATATAAATGACTTAGTAAAGCGAAACTCTTGGTCCTTTCACAGTGAGAGATTTAGACTATCTTGTGGAGGTGATAAAAATACTGGTTTGTGTCTAATTTCAGTGGCCATTAGGAAAATACTCTTACATTAATTGCAATAATTGCTTCTAGTGATTGGCTGCTTTTTTTTTTTTTTAATTTTTTTAAATGCTAAACTTTTAGAAAATTTTATCTCCATGATGTAATTCATCGCTGCAGCTATTTCTGTTACCTTTCACAGTTCAGCGGCAAACACAATTTCCTGCACTTTTCTCTATCTTCATATGTGCATAAGCCATATGTATATCTGAAGTACCATCATTTTAACATTTCTCCTAAAGTTTATCAGCATCATTTTTTCCCCTATATACAAAGTATCAATCAGCTATATTAAAACTATTCTCAAGAGTAGTCCAGCACATGAAAATAGAGGATTTCAGAGAGCATGTTTAAGACAAATTACAGTGGCATATAAGCCAGTTCAAAGTTAAGACACAAGGCACGTGGAGTCAAATAAACATAAAAGAAAAGATGGAAATTTATTTTAAAAGTTTCATAGTTTTGTGGTTTGTTCCCTCGCCGCCCCCCCCCCCAAAAAAAAAAAAAAAAAAAAGGAAGGAAATATCATTGGAAAACACAGAGATTAAATACATGTGCAAAAATGAATTCTAAACTAGCAAGATTTCTTTAAACAAGGTGTAGAAGCTGTTTGAAGTGCTGTGCCTGATCTGTCTCCTTAATTATTTCATCTGAATTCCTGACAGAAAAGGTCTGTGTTTTACAACAGGTAGATCTGTTTCTGCCTGGCAAAACTGAAATATACGGCCAGTTTAACTATCCTCTTTACCCCATAGTATAAGTAACCTATCTCCAAGCCTCTTGGAAAATTCACCATCAGACAAATTTAGAACAAAATTACCAAGTTGCAACAATACCTTCATAATATTAGGAAGATAAAACCAAAGTATGAGAAGTGAAAATTACTGTGAAGAATGTGTAGCAACTGAGTGTTCCAATATATCCCTTTATCAAGCCAACAGAATTAACGCAAGTGCCTTGCAATACATTGTGGAGAAGCATAATAGTAACTAGTATAAGTGTAATAGCCACAGGCAATCCATTTTGCAGGGGTTGCCTTGTTAGCAGTTGGATGTGGGAGCTGAGACTTCAAGATGGTTGTTGCAAAGGCTGAAATTAGTTTACTAATCTCTGTCATTGGCTTTCTCTGCCCTTCTGTCTGCTAATGTGTTCATTAAAGATGCCAGTATATAACCTGGCAATATCTAGAAGTTCTCAGTGTTTGATAGATCAGTGGTAGGGTTTAGGGTCTGCAAAAGATACTCAAATGGAGGGTTTAGACCAGGGGTCCTCAAACTACGGCCTGCGGCCAGATACGGCCCCCCAGGGTCCTCAATCCGGCCCCCGGTATTTACAGAACCCCCCTGCACCCCACCCCCCCCCCCACCCCCCCCCGCCGGGGGTTGAGGGGGGAAACCAAGCAGCCGCAGATGACACACGCCAGCCCTCTGTTAAAAAATTTGAAGACCCCTGGTTTAGACCCAAGGAAACAGTCTATTTCAGGTTACTTTTCAGTTGCCATTTTATCAACAGATGTAACAGGGATACATTTTACTAATGCTGTGAGGACAAAGTGATTGTTCCTGATTTAAGGCAGAGATACCCTTCTGACTTCAGTGTCCCAGATAGCTGCAGTGTGCTAACATTTCAATTTTGTTTTGATCGAGGGCTCTCCACGAGCTGACACTTTGCCTGCTTGTTTGTGTTATAGCCCCATGCATGAATGGGCATTTGTTTCCAGGCAGTGATCAGTATAGCCCCCTTGGCAATACTGAAAATGACTGAAAAGGGATTGGGAAGCGTAATTTAGACACTGGTATTGGAAATGGTAAATACCGCAGTATGGCTGGAAAAGGCAGGCTAAGCCACCTTTTAGATCATCTGATTGTGACTAGAAGCTCATCTTTGGGGTATAAATTTGGGTGTGGATTTACTGATTACTCTTTTCTGGTTTGTAAGTGATTTTAGTGTGTATGGTTATTCATATTGCATGTTAAGTACCTATGTGATAAATAAGTCTATAGTTACAAAGATCATGTAAATTTATGTCCAGCTAACTTCTCTGTGGTGACCATTTCTTATAACAGCAAGTTGTTTTTAGCTGCATGTTGTGTTTATGCCTCCTGTTCCCCATAAATATCTCCGGTTGCCTTCTTAGTTCAGGAAGAATTGTTTATTACTGATCCACACCAGCAGAGCGTATCTAACGCCTTCTACAAAACACACCAGTTCACACAGCTCAGCCACACAGATAAATAAATTCATTATCCAGGATATGCCCACTCTTACCTCTCACTGTTCTGTACAGGAAGGGAAATAGGACCACAGGTGCTACTTTCCAACTTGGTTTAGGGCAATCATGTTAGGTCAGCAGGAAAATGCCTATTACTGTGTGATTTCCTTGCACAACTATGTAGAGAAGCATTTTCATACTCTGCGTAGGCTTGTACAATTGAAATACTTCTTATATACCACCTTTAGAGCACAAAATGATTACTAAAATAAATACATAATTATTACATGCATTTTCTATATCTAATTATATAAAGAAACAGTCTATAAATGAAATAATTTTTTACTCATTGTTCTGGTAATATGCCTCACTTTATATTTATAACATAACTATAGGCAGCAACATGAAAAAAATATTGTTGCAGAAGCCAAATAGATGAACAATTATTTTAAATTGGATAGCTTTAGAAATAAAACGCTTATGTGCTCTGCTCAGCAGCACCAAAACCTTACTGTGCATTAATGGATAATGACATCAGAGTGTTACTAAGAATGTTTCATCAAAAGATAGGCTCCATGACTCCTTGAACCTCACTTTAATCTCGTGTCAGAGTTAATAAGCTGGCTGGAGAAAGCTTTTCAGATGATTTAAGCTTATTGTCAGAGAACAGCTGTGGACCTCTAACCTGCTGCCACAAAACCAAAGCCAGGGGAAATTTTGCTATGAGGAAGCACTAGTGTCATGCATTGTGTGGCATAGTGTACAGGCTGCCTTTTCTAGGGAGTTACTAATAACATTTAATGGTCAGATACGGTGTTTTGGCTCTCAGAATTCTTGTTTTTCCATCTATTTTTGGGACAAGCCCCATTCAAATGGTTCATGATTCACAAATGAAGTAACCAAAACTGACCACTGATGTAAAATGCTTTGTTTCCAGTAAGCCCTTAGACCGTTTGATAACTGTTCTACAACTCAAAAGTACAAAATAATGCTACTCCATTGTAAAAATAACTGCTTATGAAGACTGCTATTAGTTGTTACAGTCAGTGACTATTGTAATGGGTTGCCATGAGAGTTATTCAGATGAAAAAGATTTATACTGTTCCAAGTGCCTCGTTTATTAGAACAATCATAATAGTGACCCTACAGTACATTGCTGCTGCTTTCATTTATTTTCTTGTAGGTAGAGACACAACAAACAGGAAACCATTTTCAGTTTATAGTTGCTTTTAAATATGTTGTGGTGGCAGGATCATGGCATATAGGAAGGGATTTACAGAGAACAGTTTGTGAAAGACACAGAACTCGCAACTTGGAATGGTCTAAAAAAGGGCAAAGAAAGTTTGAGAACAGTAGAAATGTCTTCCATCCCTTACAATGCACCTTGAGCCAGCATCAATTTTAGCATTTATTTTTACTGTTATGTACCAGGACTCTGTTATATAATGTCTGTACCATGACCTCGATATATACCTACCTCTTTGTCTGTATCTATGTATCTGTTCCAAAGATCTTAAAGTGGAAGCAAAAAGCACCAAAGGAAAGCAGGGCTTTTTTCACTGCTAGGATTAACTAATCTGATATCTGGGAGTTAGAGAAAAGTTTTTTTTAAGTTCTTTTGTGACCTTGGATGGAATTTTTAAAGGTTCCTCTTTGGTTAAATATATACAAAAAACATACCAGCTAGATTTCCTGAAGACCCCTTGTAGAATTTTGAAAGCCTGCTACATACAACTTCTTACATTTGGATACAAACTCCTCCACCCCCTAACCCCCCCACCCCTCCCCCATCCTGTTGTATAAATCATGTCTCTGTGTTCAGTCTCCTAATCTGTAGGTTCAGCAGCTGGGATCCCCACTAGTTTTTTAGAAGACTACAAAAGGAAGGGCTCTAATCTGTGAATCCTGAGTCAGGGAAGAATCCTAAATCCTGGAGATATATGATTTAAGATACAGCAGAGCCCTTAGCAATACCTAACCTATAGACAAGTTAGGTAGCTTCTGGTACAGGATAGAGGGGTGTTTGATAATACTTGTTCAGAAATACTTCACCTTCCCATTACTTCTGAAGGACTTCAGCTGCTTTTTTGAAAAGGAAAACTGATACATGATTGGTTTTCTCTTTTTAGAGCAGCTGCTACCACTGCTGTTGACTGCTATCCTTGACGCTACTTTTTGAAATACTCCAGAATTGCCCTCAAGTACCATAGGAAAAAAGATTTATTTCCAAAGGAGAATGTGCAGTATTCGATGAGACTAGTTGTACACATTGTACAGACTACATCAATTAAACGGATTATTTTAACTATTGTAAAGTAGTGAGTGTATTCAGAAGATAAAATAACCTGCCTTAGTTTGCCAAGGAGTAAATACTTGGTGATGAAGAGCAGAAAGGAAAGCAAAAGACAGTAATACACATAGACATACTACTGGAAAGAGCCAGTAGTATGACAAACTGGAAGAGTTTTTTTAAAAAAATGATAATGGGATAATTCAAGATAATACCCGGTTATGGATGTAGGAGAGAGTATATTTTAGGAGGTACATGTGTTATCCTATAAGAGGATGAGCAGTGAAGGGCACAGATATTACCTCGAGTGGATAACTGGTGATAAGGCCAGTTTGTTGTATTGTGTGAAAAGCAAAGGATAAGACCAATGTTAGTAAGTTACCGTTTGTGATATATTAGTGCTTGATCAGGAACCATTTTTAAAAAGAGAACTAAAATTTATTGAATCTGTGTTTTGGTACCATATGTTAAGCCCCATGCTTCAGGGCTTTTGCTCCTCACCTGCTGATACCAGAACATTACCCTTCTGTGTTTTAACTTTTTTCCTGAGCTTTGTGTTTGTTTGGATGGTTTGGTTTCGTCTTGTTTTTCTCTTAAGTTCTCTACTTGAAGCCCTGGGGAGTATTGACAGCTGAAAATGGGATGTGTGGTGCTTCTGGTGTTGTTGCAAAGCCTATCAGATGCACAGCTATGTTCTTCTGTGCTCAAGAAAGGAGAGCTAACAGTGGATGGGAAGAACAGAAAATGGGTATTCTGAAATTGTTTGCCTTTTCCTGCAACACATGATCTCTTTTGTGCCGTAATGAGGGAATATTAGCTAAACTTGTGCCTTTAGGACATTAACTATCCAAGGGACATACCTGAACTTTTCTTCTCCCATCCTATGGGCTACTACTTTTTTTGTCACCAATGTTTGATACTAGAGACTCTATCTTGATCTGTGAAGTGCTCTGTGGACTGTTCCAGGTTGAATGGCCATTGCACCGTTACTTGCAATTGCAGAGACCTGGACCCTTTCCTGAAGACCCTTCTGATTCTTTTTTTCTGCTCATATACATGTTGACCTGTCTTTGGTGTCACAGATTATGTGATTGTGCCAGTGGTGGATACTGGACCTTAGAACTCCTACAGGAAGACAGAATACATGAATTGTTCCTCGACAGGCTTTTTGGAAGTTCTCAACTCAAAGACAGTCCGTAGTAGTTCAATGCTCTGGGATTAAATTTATCTCTACCGAAGACTTTCAGTTCCTAGTGATAAAATGAAATTGAATCATCACAAATCTTTTTTGTTGTATGACTGAGATATGACAATTTGATTTTATCCAGTAGTTCACATAGGAATTTAATTCCAGTGTAAAGTTGCTGTCTTAAAATGGGAACATTTTATTTATTTGCTAGGTCACTACTACCATATGTGCTACTGTTATGCAACAAGATTTCTCAAATGAAAATTCCTCAGACTGAAAACTACATTTTCTGTCTAATGGATTCTAAATTATACATAAGATGCAATTTTCAAAGGTGATGCTATTTCTTCTGTCACAAAATCTTGTAATTTGGAGGCTGTTTCCATTAAAGTGACAATTCTGTACAGATGGACTACAATACCCTCATTTTCAAAAACATCCACCTGTAGTGCTATCACATACCAGCTAAGATATTAAATATATTTCTGCTTGTTTTTATCTTGACTAACAGTGATAACCTCTGTTAAAAAAGAATGGAGTCGTCCATTAAAAACAGCATTTGGTTGTGGGTTTTACATAAAAAAGGAAAAGCCAAATATATGAACAACTTACCATACAGAGTCATGTATTTAAGCATTGTCTGCTTTTTGTGGTTATTTTATAACCCAGTAATTTGTTTACATGAATGTGTCAGCGTGTGACACCACGGGCAGGTATCCTCCTCTTCCACATTGGCACAGACAGATTCAAAACTACTGGTCACAGCTATTGGCATTACTGCCCATTTTACCCCCCCATAGAAAGATGGATGAGAGATATGGGCACTTAATCTCAGATTCCAATTAAGTTTTGAAAAACAAAACAACAACAAAAAAACCTGTTTAGTTTTTACACCACTTAAACCAATTATCTGAATCTGGTGTTTTGATACTTTTCCTCTTTTTTTTTTTTTTTTTTTTAGAAGTCATTACAACAAACTCGGTAATCTCTGTTAGCAGATCGAGGTTTAGTGGTACCTGCAGCAAATGAAAACTAGGGGAATGGTTCTTTTTAGTACAGTATACATGGAAAAAGATACCTGGCCACAGACTAGTGTAAATTACCTCAGTGAGCACTACAGCAGAAATAACAGCCTTGTGCAGAAAACACCCCATGTAAAATTAATGATTTTGATTTGGCCTCAGGAGTGCATCTGTAACGCAATCATGACAAGCAGCACCCATGTACTACGTTACGGTGGCATCCACAAGCAACATCAAATAGGATTGTTCTTGCTTTCCCTTGTGTACACTCTGTAAGTAAATTGGGATTTGGCAAACCACCAGCTTTTCTCAGTGATTTCTCAGATGTTCTGTCTGGCTTACACTGTTCCCAAATACAAAACTAAATGGAGTCATTGAGGTGCTCCCAGTATTCAACTCAATGAGTACTTCAGTATATTTACAGCAAGAAGTATGATCTAAAGGATACCTTGTTCTCTGCGTATAGGACAGAACTGACTATGGACCTCTGCTGTGAAAATGAGCTGTGCAAAGATTTAGGAAGTCAGCAGTCTAGTTCCTTTTTTCACATCACCTGATAAAAGGTCACTTAAAGGGCTAAGAAGAGAAAATGTATCTAAAGGTCACTCTCCCCCAAAGCTGTACACTGTATTTTATGAAATGATGCCAATTTGGGTATATGTTTTTCTCTGTGTGGATTGAGAGCATGATGAACTCTAATGTAATGGTTGTGCAAGTTGGATTCACAGTAACTTGGTGAATTGTTAAAGGTGTCTTGGTGCTGAAACCCCTGTTGATATGTGTTGTTAGGCAGATATGGTCTTTAGATAATATTTTAGCAAGTGAACAAGTCTGATTTAAAATGGCATTCTATCATGCCAGTATTTAAATGAAACCTGAACCATAAACATTAGTTCAGCAGCTAGAGGTAAAAGTGATGAAAGGGAGTACACAGTGTAAACTTCTACAAAAGGTTATTAATATGGTTTTTTTGGGTTTTGTTTTTTGTTTTTTTTTTCTGATAATCTGGCTTATTTCACATTACAACCTTATCAGTTTTTATATATATATATATATTAGTTTTGTCTTCTTTCATGCTGACTTTGAGGCTGACATTTTGCTTTTATGTGCGTAACTATCTATTCTTGTTTGCATTTACTGCAGTTCTTCACTACTTTTTATCTTAGACATTTTCATCTGTTATTAATAGCAGATGGGATAGAGAGGAACATAATCACATGATTCAGCAGCAGTCAAGTCTGTTTAATCAGTAGCACCTGACACAGCATGCATTTACTGCATGGTTGCACTGTCATATTTGACACAAATGATGGATTACTACTCCTGATAAGCTTTCAGTATTTGTACATTGAATATGTTACTAAATTGTATGTTCCTTACTTCCTCTCATTGGAAATTTCAGAGCATACTTACAATTCAGCCAGTACTATCTTGATTCTAAAGCAGTATCAATGTTGATTACTTTATAGTCCATTCCTCCTAGGATGTCTGATGTGTCAGTTTTAGCTTGTAATGACAATCTCATTTGAATCTAGTATCATAAACTCTCACTTAAAAGAATTTGAAGCTCAAAGAAGCTATTGTCTGCTGAGTGATCCATTTGTATCATATTTTTTCCTTATAGTCAAATGCTCATTTAAGCACCAATGATTACTAAAAATAGGTTTAACTGAGTATGTATTTTTGGTAACTCCTGATTTGTCAGACCCACCAGATTTCTGTTGTATTTGAGGTGTTTATTTTGATTTCAGAAACGTATATCCTCTTCTTTTATATTTTTTCCTCTTCATTGAAATACAGTGTATTATTTTTCAATGCATAATGTTATTTCTTCCATTTCAGATGTATTTTAATATACCAAAAAGAAATTTTGTGAACTTTGAATGCTATGTGTATACCACCAAATATATCATGCCAGGGTGTGTCTTATGGCCCACACAAGTGATGTGTCATGGCTCACATGATATACAGCGAAACTGTAATCCCCCCAGCAGGGAGAATTCACACATAGGCTATCTGCTGGGGAGAATCTGTCACCATCCACTAAGCTATGTCCAAAAATAGTGTGTATATACTAATAAAGTAAAAGGTGATATTGCCAAGGCAGTGGAGCTCAGTTACCTAGGCTATTAAATGATTAGACTGGTCACTGGCACAGTTTTGTCATAGCATTCTTCCAGATAATGCCAAATCACAGTCTGGTAAATCCCATGCACTGGAACCTGCTCCCAGCAGACAGTGTGGATGCTCCAGCCCTAGATTCAAAGGAAGTTTGCAGTTTCACTATGTATGTACTGCAGAGAGCTCCTCTGGGGCCAGGTTACACTCCATACTCCTTTCTAGTGTTGAGGTACCTTCAATGCCTGGGGCAGTAGTACGGCCAAAACTGTAGCAGGGAGCATGTTAACAAGTTAGCAATACAGATATTTCTATGTTGCTGCCTGAGCCAGTGCGATGCACAAGAAGTGCTGAAGCAATTAAAAGAGTTTCCTGCTGTGTGTGATTGTAATGGAAGTGCAATGGAAAATTAATGTACTAATTGAGATGCTGCAAAGATCCTTAATATTTAACTCTTTAAGACGTAAACCCAAGAAACTCAGATACAGTCTATTAATACCTGCATATGCTTGAAGCTTTATCACTTCAGCATTGTTTTTTTAAAGATTTACCTTTAGGTTATTATTTATAATGGAGAAATGTACAATGAGGCATCATGTTAGATATTTGTATGCTAGACAGTCTAGAGACAGGAATGCCTCAATTTTCCTTAAGAGCAGTAACTAAAAAAGCTGTTTAGCTTCTTAGCTCTGAGATTCTGTTTATTAGAAGCAAATCAGGATATAATAACCAGATCTGTGGAGTGAAGCAAATGGAAATAAAAGGTGTGAAATCAAACTTCTCTTTTCCACTCTGCTTCCCTCTCTTCTTAGCAGTTTGTCAGTTCCCACTTGTCTTGGAGGTAATTTCTAAGTGTTGCCTCCCAATCTTTGTCCATTCCCTGGAAGCTGCTTCTAGTGTTGCCAGGTATTCTCCTGAGAACTCTTCGGCAATTATTCTGTTTTTTATTCTATGCACAGGGTGCAGCAAGGCAGCATGCCAGCAGTCTGCTGAATAGCCACAGACTTCTGAAACCATGAGCAAACAAATGAAACATGTCTGCCGCAAATTAAAAAAAAAAAAAAAACCAAAAAAAACAACAAAGCAAAACCCTGGGGAATTATCATGCATTATTGCATTAAAAAACAAAATATATATTTTATATTTATTTTTTATTTATTATATTTATATTCCTTTATACGGAAGAGAAATAACAATGTCACAGAATTCTGACATACATCAGAATATAGATGATAGATGTGCATGATCAGAAATAACTGCTCCAAAATTGTGAACCCCTGCCTTCACTCTGAAGAAGGAATGACATCATAAATGGGAAGGTGGGAAGTCTAATTTAATGCCAGGTTTCATATATGAGGTCTTGAAGCAGGTGATAAGGACAGGCCTGTGCACTTTTCCTACTTTTGTTTATCATAGGTGAGCTGGTGGCTTTGTAAGCAACAAGGGAAGAGTAAGTGGCGGTTTTATGTAAACAGTGTGGACTGATTCTGATGAAGCATTTGGGCTGTGATGGTAAAAAAGGATTAAAAGTGGCAGTGGAGTTACTGTACTGTAATTGATCATGATATATGCAGTAGGTACTGACAGAAGCCTTTTGAAAATAGTATATTATTGCAGTATTACTTCTCTTTGGTTTGTGAATTCTTTAAGCATATGATTTATTGAAGTCTGCATTAGAGCTGAAGAGCTTTGCATAACTGATGGAAGCAGTAGTCAGATATTTCAATAACTGGCTTCAGGCGAGCAGGATGTGTGATTCCTGGAAATGCTGTTTATAAAGGGATATTATGCACTGCAGTTCTTTCCTACTTTTGGCCCAAGTGTTTAATACTATTTCGCTCTGAGTCAAGATGTTGATTTAAAAATACAAGGTGTACTAATGTCATTGCATCTTATGGCAGATGACATCCCTCAGGAGTGGGGAACAGGTCAGAAAAGATTGAGCTCCCTTGAACTTCATCTTAACAAAGCTGTGCCTTTTCTGTAAAATGAAGAAATTCTGCAGCTATACAAATGTTAGAGCTACTTCAAGCCACGGAAATGACTTTTAGAATACAAGACGTTATTAGCAGTTTACTGTATTGTTTTCCTTATCTTTGGCTGTAATTCAGTGTAGTAATAAGACAGAGTTAAAAAAATAAATTATGTGCTAGTAAAATTGTTTATATATATTATTTGGAATTTGTTGCATTTAAGTTATGTGCAGCAGGATAAATATGTATAAGTATGTATAGCAGAATTACTGTCCAGAGCCTGTGTTTGTACAAGATAGTTACTGGCTGAAGATGGACACCTAGGGCTTATCTCAATACCAGTGAATTAAATAATGCTGAGACCTTGATACTGTCTTGATTGTCTGTACAGTTAGAGTGATGCAATGGTCCCTCGTGTGATTGATGGCTCCAGTCAAATAATTCCTAGCACAGTTCAAAAGAGCACTTCAGAGGCAGTTTGGAGGTTATCATGTTTTGTATTGTGCTACTTAGCTTAATGGCTATACAAAATAAGTGCTGGCATGCTTAACTTACTTGTATGTACAGCCCTAGTAATATAGGAAAGAACTTAGCTAATTATTAACTTAATATTCTCCCATGCTTTCTGATTAGTATTACAATAAAGCTATAAGACAATGAAGAATTAAAATTGTCTAAGCTATATGAAGGGGCTAATAAATCTGAAAGGCAGATCTTGTGTAAAAATCCATTAGAAGTATAACATAGAATTTCTAAGAAATGAGTGCTGCTCTTTACAGCAACTTATGGGTTAAAGTGTTTTCAGAGATTCACATCAGAAAATCGTGCTCTAGGAATTACATTAATATATAAATAGATACCAAGAGTTATGTCCTGTATGTAAGTGTATGTGGAAGATGACAGTGTCTGCTGCGCTGAGCTTGTATGATCAAGGAAGGCTTTGATGCTGAAGAGGGAAACGATAAACAGGAACAGAGACCCTACCCAAGGAGCCAAGGGAGGCAATGCCAAAGACCAAAAGTCTTGAGCTACTAATTGATTGACCATCAAAAAAATGCAGGAAGAACTATGCAGAGAGCCACCTGGACTTTGTGACTGATAAGAAGTGGGAAACAAGGAAGCTGAGGGTTTGGGACTGTGTAGAGTTTACAAGCAAATGTTTAGGGGAAAGGAACTAGGGAGGAACAAAGCTGGGGCAAGCAGAGAGGGGGTATGAATGAGCTGGTTTTGTGTAAAACAGGACCAGTCAGTGCGCTTGTCTGAGCTGTGTGCCTGGTCACCACAGGTGGTCCTGCCGTATTTACAGACCCTCTTAACTCTCTCTGTGTGATCTTATTCTCCATCCTGTATGTGGGAGTGTCAGCTACTGGAGTCAGACCAGGGATGTAGGTGCCCCTGGACTATGGTGCGAGCAACTGAGAGGGTGGGGGTCTTCCAGCTGCTGGGGAGGAATGGTGTGTGTCCTGAAAACTTGCTACTGGAGGAACCAGGACAAGTGAGGGGCTCAGTGCCAGTGGCTTGAGCGAGACCGTGTGTCACAACCCATGTACCTGGTGCCAGCTGCAGGGGCGGCGAGTGTCTGTATTGTTCCCAAACTGGGTGTTTACATGCATTTACCAGCAAGCTCCAAGCTAAACTCACCAACAAGTAGGAGGCCCCAGGTCTGGGTAGGAGTGCCATGTGGATGGAAGGGCTGTGTGTCTAGGGACACCTTGCAGATGTGAGATGCTGGTGAGATGAGTGTGTGTCTGTTAGCAGTGAGTACTGGGCTTGACCAGCTGGCAAGCTGGGGACCTGTGGGGTGGGAGTGTCATGTGTGCACCCGCAGAAGTTACCTCCTGTCTCTGCGAGCCCAGGAGGAGGAAGGGACTGGGTTCTCTGTGCTTCTGTGAGTCCGGGTGGTGTTAGGATCAGCACTGCCGGGCTGTGGGTGCCTTCTTTGTGGCAGGCCATGGTGGTCACTTCTGTTTGTGCCCTGGGACTATACATTTGGTTTTGCTGCTGGTTGAATCTGCAACAGTAATGTGGCAGCAGCCATATCCATCGATCGGGGACAGAGGAGCCCCCAGGTCATGGAGCTGCTGGAGGCAGCAGCAACATATCCCTTAACACTATATATTTTATGTATTGTGAAGAAGAAGGAAAAAAAAAGAACAAAAATTGTTCAGTCATCTTGGTTAAAACAGCAGTTTAAAAATAGGAAAGTTGGAAAGTGTCTATTTCTATTTACTACTTTGATCAAAGCCATAGAGTCCTACCTGGAACCAGGGAATAGATTTAATTTTTTGGACATTGTAGCAATCATAAAATTAAACTATACCGAATTTTAAGTGGTCTACCTAGTTCTTAAGAGAACTCAGAGATACTTGTAAGCTTTTACAAGTTTGTTTTTTTCCTTTCCTTTTTTTATATTGAAAAAAAAAAAAAGGTCCAAACACTTAATTACTTTGGTGTTACTCTGTAAAAAAATAAAAAAATAGAGCTGAACATTGAAAATGTAAACATTAAAATAATCTGTATGCTGGCCAAGATTGTGTCGTAGCCTCCTGAAGAGTTGACACTTTGAGCAGTTGAACTTCTTGGTGTCAGTCATCTGTTCAGCAAAGAATGCCACTGCATGACTGACAGTTCTCATATCAATGTGCGATTGACCACGGAACTCTTTAAACATGTTGTGACAGAAACAATCTGAACCATCTTCGGGGTTAGCACATGAAATTACCAATGTCAAACCTCAACAGTGGTTACAGAAGAACATAAAATGCTCTTGTATGGGCCTCATATTGAGGGAAGAAATAAAGAAAACAAGTCTGCTGCTGCTATTCCCTCTGTGATATGCAATTAGAAGATTGTGAATATAAGATCAAGATAAAGATCTTTTGATCTCAGAAGTAGAAGATGCAATAATAAAATATACTGGTGCTTCACTAAGTGAATGAAACGCTTAAATTTTATCGATATTAAATGCTATTGATATTAAACTTATAAAACAGAAGCTGTGTGCTAATTTGGACCTCTTGCTATAAACAAACATGCTGGCTCTGTGATTGGGTTTGTGGAAATCCAGTCTCCTGACAGTAAAGATGAGGCTCCAGGAATGAAATTGAAGATTACACTGGTATCAAAAGAGACTCAGGAGAGACTCATACTCATGTGAGACAAGTTTTTTTTTTTGTACACCATTTTACAGTTAAAGTTCTGAATTCCCCCAATTTTATTTATATCAATAGCTTACCTAAATTAGTTTCCTTAACAACAACCAAAACAACAAGAGAGGGAAGGGGGAAATGGACAGATCCTAACCCCCAAAAAATCAGAGTTATTTCCTAAGGAAAGATGTTTCTGATGAGGAATGTGTAGGAAGATTGTTCTGACTCTTGAAGTCAGTACGGTTTGAGTAATTTGTAATCTGAAGTGAGCCACATGGTTTCAGGTGCCATCTGGTACTATGGGGGGTGCAGTAGCAGTGCCAGGAGAAGGTGCCCCGAGACGAAGAGGCAGCATCTATCTGTGGAGATGTTGCGAACCTTCACAAATAGTTGCCTGAGTTGGGCTTGCTCCTCTGGAGGAGTTGTGTACAAATTAGGTTTTGGATTGTATTATGAAAGATTTTTGGATCCCAAACTCTGGACAGAATATGAGGAAAGGTAACAACAGCATGAGACATAAGTCACATGCTCCCAGCGTACATGGCTCAGATAGTCCCCAGAAAGCCTTGAGAAAATACCGTACGTATTTAACTTCTTTTAAAGGGGATTGAGACACATGAGTTCAGCTGTGATGCAGGATCTTCTCCCTAATGAAGAAAAACTTTCTAAAATGTGATTTAGACTTTTTCTTTCAAATGGAAGTGACCTCACTTGTGTTTTTCTGCTACCCTAAATATATATATATATGTACACATATATTTAGTGCAATTCACTTCTTGCTGTATGTGTCTGAAGCTCATCAGATTGTTTTTCCAATTAGCTGTTAGTGATCTCTGCTGTGTCTGAAGCTGAGTTGGTACTGCTTCTAAAAATTTGTTTAAAACCATACAAAAAGAAAGAGGAGCCTGCACTAGTAGGTATGCTTAAGAGCTGTGCCTCTAGTGCTCTCTTTTTTTCCTGTATTACTTCTGCATTTGTTTCTGCCACATGACAGTGATTTGGCAGGAGGAACTGCAATTAACTTTATCCCAATAAAGGCTAAATGAGTAAGTAAGGTAGTAAAACTGAAATCATTCAAACTCGAGGGGCTTGAAATTAGAGCATTTAACTTCCTGGATTTGTCTTTCTCTGGATACGTGAAATTCTGTAGTTTTAGAGTGTCTTTTTCTAAGGGTCATAGGCAAGTCTTTAATTAAAAATAAATAAATAAATAACTATAAAGTTTGTTTGGAGCCCAGTTTCACTGTGACATAGTTAAAGCATTCTCATCAGCCCCTCCAGGGACATCAGTATAGGAATGCTTGTTTTTTTGCGTTAGGTGAGGCAAGTGAAGGGGAAAGATGCCATGCTGCTTAAGTGGGGCAGTTGCATACACCTATGACATTAATAGCTTTAATAAGACTTTAAAATCAGTCATAGAGGTAACTAGTGAATTTTACCTTTCCAAAATAAGGTATTTGACAAGGTATTTTTCTTTTCCTGATGGTTTGCAGTACTGTCTTAATCCTGTTCCAAAACAGCTGGGAAAAGTACAGTGCTTGAATCAAGCAGTGTTCTTTCTCATGGCAAAGTAGAGTAGTCCTAACACCTTTATCTTATGTAAGGCTGTGCCATCAAACAAGCAGTAGTCCCATGCAAAGCAGTCCTGTTTTTATTAAAGGTTTGTGATACGAAGATTTTTTTTTGCAGGAGAACCTCTGGTCTATCTCTATAGCTCCTTTTCTGTATTCAGCAAGGTTCAGCATGAACATTAGAAGTAAGAAGTCCAACTTAACTTTTTCCTAGTTTGAGAGTGTTCTAAACTGCAGGTGCAATTGCTGAGAAGAAAGAGAGTTGTAGCTGCAAGCTGGTGCTTACAAGAAAAAAGCTGCTTGAATCTGAAGCATAATTCACATATAAAGAACAGGGTTATACTGTGAACTTAAGAGGCTGCAGTGATAAGCAAAAAAAATTTTTATCATTAGCATATATTGTTTTTTTTTTTTAATTTTGGTACTTGATTTCATAACTAAATAGTAAGTTCTCCATAGCTTGCATGTTCATACAATTTGCATATAAACATACTGTAATACCAGAATATTCAATACTTCTCTGTGAAAACTTACTGTGATCTACAGGAAATTGCTATGTGGTAGATTTTAATATAAATAAAAGCAGGTGACTAAAATTAAATATTAAAAAAAATAAGCCAAAGCAATGGTCATTCATTCCTTGTTCATTTCCTACTGCGGGGGGGTGGGGGGTGGGGGGGGTGGGGAAGATGCATATAAGGGTATAAAAGACTTTTCTCAGAGCCTGTGTAAGACTTCAGCTGTGAAAGGCTCTTAGTTATTTATTAAAAATTCTTTAACTGTACCTATGACTGTTGCAACTAGTCCTTTAGCAATCCCTAAAGATGTAAGAGAGCTAGACACCTTGTAGAATCTGATTGTCCTTTCAAGAAGCATATGTAATTCCACCTAGATTTCTCTTTAGTTTTGAACATAGCCTGCTCCTTCCATGTAATTGCTCTGGGCATAGCTTCAGTTTTGTTAATTCTTCTCTAGTGAGAGATATCCTTTAGTATTTGTCTGTTTGTTCCTGGGTTTATTGCAATGCAATTAAGTTAGGGAGGCTTAAGGTGATGATCTGAGAGATCAAAGGCAAAGTAATACCATGTGCTGATTAGAAATAGCATGACAAGAAATCCATTTTGTTTTATTCTGTCATGGGGAATTTTATTGGGGTGGGGTAGGGGTGGGTGGGAATTACCTAGGCTTGCACCAGCTCAGTTTTTCTGCTTGAGAGAATTAAGTAGTTAGAGCAAACTTCATACATGACACCTTGTTGTGGGTTAGCCCCAGCCAGCAGCTGACCCTTGCCCAGACACTCCTCACTTACCTCCGTGGGATGGAGGAGAGAATTGGAAGGGGAAAAGTGAGAAAACTTGTGGGTTGCAGTAAAGACAGTTTAATAGGTAAAGCAAAAGCTGCAAGTGCAAGCAAAGCAAAACAAGGGATTCATTCACTAATTCCCACTGGCAGGCTGGTGTTCAGTCATCTCCAGGAAAGCAGGGCTGCATCATGTGTAACAAGTATTTGGGAAGAGAAATGCTCTAACTGCCAACATTCCACCCTTCCTATTTGTCCCCCAGCTTTAAGTGCTAAGCACAATGTCATAAGGGTTGGGATATCCCTTGGGTCAGCTGGGATCAGCTGTCACATCTGTGTCCTCTCCCAATTTCCTGTGCACCCCAGCCTCCTTGCTGTAGTGTGATGAACAGGAGGACTTGACTGTGCAAGCGCTACTCAAAACATCCCTGTGTTATCAACCCTGTTTTCATCACAAATCCAAAACATAGTCCCATACAAGCTGTTATGAAAAAAATTAAGTCTATGCAAGTCAAAACAGGTACACACTGAAAGTTCCCATTCATTTAAATGGTACCATGGCTGCAGTGAAAATATACTGCAGAAATTCTTATTTTTGTCGTAATTTTGTCTTTAATTGACTTATTTTGAAACTATTTTGAAGTGAAAGTATGTGTGTGGGGTTGTTCCTTAATGACTTTTTCTTTCCACAGTAGGTTCTTATTTTACTTTAAAGCATATAATACTTCATCAACTTTTAAAATCACAATGTGTATGTTTTTTTACCATAATTATAATCTGCTGAAGAGTAAGATCAAATCCTCACTAGATACATAGCTTGTGCTCTATCTGTATAGCGTTGGCCTTGTTAAGGTGCTTTTCTTTTGCTAATTTGTATCTCTGCATGCCTCAGAAGTTCTTTAATCCTCTTTTTTAGATTAAAAGGGCTACACTGAAACTTTTTGGTTTTCATAGCTTAATTGGATGCTCTGTTATTATGTAAAGGAAACTTCTATATAGATGGTAAAGCTTCCAAGTAATGCTGTTGTAGAGTGAAATGCCCTAAATTAAAACCTTCTCCCTATTGAAGTCAGTGGTATATTTGCCTTTGTATTAAGATTTCACTCTTGAGTATAATAAACAAACAGCAAAAGATTTAAGAAATCATGGTGTAAAGGCTCTGAAGGAACATGCAGTAATTTCAACCTTTAATGCAGAATGGTAAGTGTAGGGGAGGGAGTCCTTGCTGGGACATATTTCTTGCTCCCAACCATCTCTTGTAAAGTGTTCTGAAATTTTGCTGGTGTGCCTCATTCTGTCTGATCTTGGGACCACTTAGTATAGGAAAATAGCTTTCTAGTGATGTATGGAAACGATACTATAACACAGTTTACACAGGGCATTTATTTATAATGTATAAATGTATAATAAAGGAATGTAGAGTGCAAGCTTATTGTGTTATCTAATTAAATTTTGTATCACACTTATTCTTTCTAGCTTAGAAGTATTGTTTTTTCTTCTCTATCAATTTTGCTGGGATTTAGTGATGCATTCTAAAAGGCTATTCTGAAGAATGGTTGGTTTTCTTTAATAATAATAACAACAACAATAATAATAGCATTGAAAAATGCTCTCTAAATAATAAAGACACCAAGTAGTTGTATCAGCAGCCGTCTGAAGGAAGGTTGTCCTTCCTGAGCTGGATACATTACCTCTGGGGAACAAGGAATTTAATTATTTTCAGATCTATATCCTCAGAGTGTTTTGGTGTATTTTGGATTGAGAAGAGAAACAATGCCTTGAACTTATTCCTCACGCGATTAGGGGGCATACAAAATGATTGCTGCTGAACTTTATGCATCCAGACTTCTTGTGGAGATAGTAAATAGGCACAAATTATGTCTATCGGTCTTCATTCAGTATCCACATCTAAAATGACTCATCTGCTGTGTCAGAATCTCTGACTTATTTTTTTTTTCTTTTTCCTGACTTGGAACACCTTCAGCATCTTTCCTTGAGAATACCAATGAGCTTACACTTCATTTATACTTATTAGTGCTAGGTTTCTTGAGAATTTCATATTCCATCGGTAGTTGGTTGTTTCAAAACCTTTGTTAGCAATGCTATACTGCAGGCGGTGTTGTGTTCCTTTCTTCATTCCAGGAAAACCAATGACCATCCCCTTTTTAAAGCAGTGTAAGAGTTTTGACTGGAAATTCAGCAACTATGGTCTCTATTCCCCATGAACTGCAGGGGTGTCATGACCCTAAAAGGAGTTGTTTAGGGTGACCTCCCTCACCTTGTGACCAATGACCAAGTTTGTGATTCCCTTGGACTGAATTAAGGTGCAATGACACCAACCAACCAGGTTTATGATTAATTAACACAAAATGCCCAGGATGTGGTTAGACACGATAAGGGCGATTACTTTAGCTGGATAAGCAAGTCCCATGCCACAAGTTGTTCCTTGGCTTTAGTCACTATTCAATAAAAAGAAAGAGAGGTGAAGAGAAGAGAGGGAGAGAGAGAGAAGAGATATCACCACCTGTGGATCCAGCAGCATCCCGTTGGTTCTCTTCATCCTGTGTGTCTTTGTGGTGGGGGCCCCACCCGAGCTTTCATCAATCTGAGTTTTATGCTCTTAGGAGGACACCTCATTTACATGTAAAGCGAGGGTAGCTGTGGTCTGTGTCTGTGCAAGCTCAGTGTGTGAGCTGTGGTCATCATCAGTGGTTGTGAGGGTGTTTTAGGCAACCCCTGCTGTGCACTTGAGCAGTTGCCTTGTGTTACCACAGAAGTTTCTTTCAGGAAGCGCTAGCTAGACGTTGTCTTCACAAGACCTAAAGCCATTTTATCCTGTACCACCCTGTGGTTACCAAGTAAGGAAAACTGCGGCTCACTGTGCAGCAGCAGCTCATCTCAGTTCCTCATCTTGTGATTATCAAGTTAGGCAACAGCGTCTCATTTTGGTTCTCCAACTTGAGCAGCATCAGCTTTGCACCAGTTCCATACTAAGCAATGTTTAAGGCAGTTGTCAATATATAGCTTCCTTACAAGGAGTCGTTGTGAATGGCACTCAAAGTTGTGTAACTTCTAATTTGCACAGAAAAAAAAAATCTCAAGTAAAAAGAGATCTATATTTACTCGAGTATGAATTTGCAATGATAGGAATTATCTGACAATTTTTTTTCCATTCTTCCTCCACCTTTGATTATTTGAGTGAGAGCCAGTCTTTCATAAGTAAATAATTTCAGCATATTTTGATGCACAGTATGCGAATTCCCAATGCAATAAAAAATGCTGAAGCTTCCTCTTGCCCTTTTTCTGTTTTTGAAGAAGAGGAAACCTGGGAATGGGAAGGAGGAAAGAAAATGACATCAAAAATTGAAAGTGAGAAATGATATTTTATTGCTGAATTGAGCTTGGGGAAAATAATTTTTCAATCCCTTCCTATCAATTACAGATGCAGCGGATGGAAAGATTTGATTAGAAAGTACATGTACCTTCACAGAGGAGAAAAACAGAAACATTTTTATGCTAGCAGAACCTTAGTAAGAAACAGTAGCTGGAGAATAGAACTGAAAATGCAAATAAATAATTAGAGACACATTTTAACTAAAAGGATGATTAATGACTGGAGTAAAATGGCAGTGCTTTATGCCTCATGTCCTTTGATTTTAGGGAGTTATACTCTTTACATATAAGTCGTGGGGTTCAGATAGAGTAACTACGCAACACTTGGTATTTTATTACAGGAAACTTTAAGGTCACCTGTGATATTTGATCTAGAATCTGTACAAGTCTTCTAGTTTCCTATTACAATCCTATTTCTCTTATTTTTGAAGAGTTTAAAAATCCTGTAAGTGGTATGTAAATTGAACCTGCATTTTCCTTATAAAAGCTCCTGACAAGACCTACAAGTTCTAAAAAGAGCTAGAAATTCTCAGAACAAAAGTATTGTAACTGAGGAAAAGTGTTTAGTTTTGGGTTTTTTTTTGTGGATTCCCCTGTGTCCCATCCACTGGGTCACCCCCATCCCTTCCCTTATGAATCTGGGCTCCAGATGACAAAGTAACTCAAAGGAACATCAGGCTGCTTTCTAAACTCTGAAAATTTAATCAGTAAATATGCACATGCATGAGTAATTATATGGACAGGCAATGCTAGTTTGTAGACACAAGACTACCTTGAGATAATCTATGATGTTTACAGTCAGCTACAACTCACTGAAGTGCTAGAACCTAGTTTTCAAGCTCATTACATTGTCTTAATGTTGGCCGTAATGCATATAATTTTGCACTTGGCCTCCTTTTTTTCTTTCATGTTGGGCTTGAGTAGAATGCACAGCAATGATAGATTATCTTTTGCCACTGCTGTTGCAGTATCCTTTACTGCTGTTGAATTTTCTTTGTCTTGTTGATCACAGTCAGCAACTCATTTAGACGATAGTACTATTCTCAACCCCACTTTACACACAAGGAGCATCACAATACTTGTTAGCAATGTGCAGTAAACAGCAGTAAGAAGAAGTCACCTTGTGCTGAGGAGTTTAGACAATAAGCAGCCAAAACAAAAAATGCGAAAGTAAGGGAAGGCAACTGAAAAAGCAGAGGAAATCTAAAGTATCTTGTAAGCAATGAATGTAACACTGCCTGGAACCATGAAACTGGGAGGTATGTGGGATTTGAAGTTTATAGCTAAACCGATCTAATGATTGGCTGCCATTGGCCTTTCTGCATCCCTAGGACTATAAGCAAAGTGCTGACTCAACAGTGTTTTGCCTGGACCAGGCAGGCAAATGAGAGGGGAAAAATACAATACTATGATAGCTGCAACTCCTGGCTCCTTAGCTGGAGGGTTGTGTAGCCAATAATACTGGCCCCAGACTTTAAGAACATGTGGCTGTGGGTGAGACTTCTTGTGGCTTATTCACTTTGGCTTATTTTACTCTAATCTAATCAAATGTAGTGTTTGATAAAATGCTTCATAGTTATTAAATTTCAGCAGTAATCTTTAAAAGAGACCTTCCAAAAAAAATTTTAGATTTTTGCTGAAGTGAAATAATTATCCTAAGGGAAGTATCATAAGTCTTTTTTTTTGCTTAACTTATATTTTTCGTCTGTATGATTACATCTTTATGTAAATGGGAATGTAAGAGATCTTTGAAGAAATTATTTGCTTAACTTAAAAAGCAAATACGAAAAAAACCAACCAAACAAACAACAAAAAAAAACCACCAACAACAAAAAACTGGCAGAACCTTAGCTAGGCAGGTATATCACAGACTGGGTGTAATTACCAAAGTAACATTTTGCAATTAAAATCTGTAAGACTGTTCAGTACGTTTACATGTCTTCCGTCCATGTAGAATTATCTCTGGCCTTGTACACTGCGGAAGCTCATATGTCTTTGTTCCCCAACAGCAGGGGGATCAGACTAGTATGAAGGGCAAGGAATGACAAAGTATCTTTTATGCAGTGCTGCCTTGCTTGGAGCTGTAAAACTGATGGGTAAATGAGCTTTCCTCCTGTGATCTACAACACTAAGTTCCTGTGAATGCTTAAGCCATGAAATGCATTTTAAATTTTACAGTATATTTTAGAACAGTAAGACCACTTTGTGTAGTACTAGAAGAAATTTGGTGTTTGCTAGATTATTTAATACCATGTAAAACACAGGAAGAGCTAAATTAACAATTATACATCTTATAAAGACTAAAAAGGATCTACCATATTTGTATTTTGAGAAAAGTTGGCCCAAGAATATCCTACACAGTTTGTATTATAAAGAAGGAAGCAAAAGATTTATTCAGTATCACTGTATTGTATGTATATGCCCAGCTTCTAATGGGACCTGCACACAAGGAGTCTGTCCATTGGTGATTTGGAGGCAAAAGTAAGTTCGTTCCTCAATCACATCTATAAAAGCCTTCTGAATTCTCTGAGCTGTCCTTTACAGCTACTCAGGTGGCTGTTACTTGCTTTATTATTCATTCACTGCTGTGCTGGCGAGGAACAGTCCTTCTGTTTGACAACTGCAAAAAGATTTGATTTTTACAAAAGGAATCTTAGCCCATGCAATAATAGAAGTTAGTTCTGTGATATGTTATTCACTGTAGCAGCTATTTCAGATCTGTTTGCCTACTTCCTCTGCAGCTGTTAGTAAACTGACAGAAAAATACTCAAAGGCATCTCAAAAGCGTGTTGGGATTGGGGTGGGGAAGCCCAATTATTCTTGAGGTTAAGAAAACTTTGGATCAAAGTATTACTTACATGCTAACCATTTCATTTACTACTAATGTACTCTTTCACTATTTCTACAGTTTATTAACAGCCATTACTCCACTTCATGCCATTCTTATTGATATGTGGTTTCTGTGTGTTGTGTGATGTATTTTTCTGAAATGGTCTAATAACATCTCATTCCAGATTTCCTTTTATAGTTTTGTCAAAATTCTCACCGTTGTTATATTTTTTTCTCATTCTACTTCATATATTGACTGTTGAGTGTATCCCAAAGAAGGTGACTGTGTAAGAAGTAGGAAAATACACCTTTGCATGTTGCCTACTTATGTCAATACTGAATATGTTATGGTGGCAGCATTGTTGTACTTGTGGCGGCCTACAATATAAATCAGGCAAAATTTGTGGACAGAAATTAAATTAAGTAATTAAACTAAGTTAGAATTGAGAATATGCATAACTTTTGGATATGAAGCCCTTTTGCAGGTCAGAATCATGCTGAGCAAGTCTCGTGCTTTCCATTTATACCAGCTGATCAAATGAAAGATACTACTTGTTCCCATATACCTTGCCTCCTTCACTCTAAAATGGTGCCTTTCTCACTTTGGTATGTGGAAAAATACTTTTGTTATGATCTGATAGATGACATCAGAAATGTTGGAAGCCACAAACAGTGACTAGGAGTGTGAATATTTAGGGTTTTTTCCTTCCCCACAAGCACATCCATAGCCCAGGTGCATGTGAGCTGCGTACAGTAATGCTTTAATCTCTGTAAACCAAAGTTTTTCTGTGGACTTCTATCTCATAACTTGTATCTCCAGAGTTTTTCAAGTGTGAAAGTTATAGAATGCTGACATTATCCTGGTGTTACGTGAAAACAAACATCCTGGCTCTAAGAAGCAACCTGTGTTGTCTTGAAGTAGAAAGAGTGTTCTCAACTTTTTCTAGAAATTAAATCGAGGAGATTTTATGTGTTCATGAGACCTTTGCTGTGGATGTGAAGGAGCAGCAGGAGCCATTTGTGCTGCAGGGCCACAGGGGCAGGGGCCTTACCAGGAAGGGCCTGGGGGGACAGGACAGGCCCGAGTTCAGGTCCAGCTGGGCCTGAGTCATGAACACCATGTGTCCGTGTGTGGAACAGAGTCCAGGTCATACCTGGACAGGGCCATGATGGTGGGCCTGAGTGCAGGGCATGGCTGGGACATCAGCCCACAGTGCCATGACCAAGTCCCCAAGGGAAGGGGACAGCCCCCATCTGAGTTGGCCCCAGCAGCCAGACCTTGGGGAGAGGGGGTGCTCTCCGGGCCCCTAGGCTGAAACCTGAAACGTGTCACTTGTTGGGCAGCTTGCCAACAGGAGAGTTCGCAGTCTGTCCCCACAATGGAATTTAGCTGCACTGAAGAGGTGTTGAATAAAATTCTTCATTATGAATGCCCAAACTCCCTTACAACAGGAACTTTAAATCTCAGTACTGTTAAATCACCTTTACCTGAGTGTTTGTGGTGATCAGTTGCAAGAAAACACTTTGGCTGCACAACTCTACCCTGAAGTACACTGATTCTAGTGCAACTTTTATGACCAGCTTCTCTGTCCAGTTGCGTTTCCTTTGGACCTGAGTACGTCAGAAATGCTTTGCACAAAAAAAGTCTGTACCTTTCATAAGGAGATCTTTGGTGTACATTATTAAAGACCATCAGAGAGAGCAGAGTTTTGATAAAACAAAATTCTGGAAGAAAAATGCCTCCTTGATTTCTAACAATTTTTTCCTATCAATTTTATTCCTTTACAATTTATGTTCACTGGTTTTAAACATCTACTCTGTATATAATTTGAATTTCTGACTGTGAATTCTTTGACCAAACACTTGGAATTGAAGGTAAGCATGAGTAGAAGTGTGACACTGGATTGTGACTTACTTGCTTCAAATAAAAAACCAAAGAAACCCATGAGATTTCTGCATCTCACCCTATTATACACAGAGGCTATACCTCAGTGTTCTGAGAAAAAGTTTAGTAATTGGGAGATAAAAAGACTCAAAAGGCTTTTTTTTTTTTTTTTTTTTTTTGGTTTTTCCAAATAAGGCGTTCCACGCTGTTTAATTTTGCCAATAAGATCAATGCATCTGACTTTGGAATTCTGGAATTTTTCTTAAGATTTTGGTGTCTGGTCACAGAAGACCAAGAAAAGCACTGGCATCTACTTGAGTCAGATACAATTTTTTTAAACTGTGTCCCACACTACTGATGTTTTATGGGAATAGGTTTTGCAAAGTGATTTTAATGAACTATTGTTTTAGCTCTTAGTGACAATATTTTTAGGAGAGGTTCAATGTGTAGTAATTTTTACAGTGTTATGACTATACCTTTATTGCTTCAGCATTCCGTTTTCAGCATCTCAAGTTCCAACAAACTCTAAACTTAGTTTTCCAGCTGACAGAAATCCTGAAGATCTCTGAAACCCATCAATGCCACATATTGGACATACTGAAATGGCACTTAATAAATTGAAGGTTTTTGTTGGTTTCATAAAGAGGTCTTGTATCGTTGTGAGGCATTTCACAGCCAGCCTTGGAACCACATTAAAAATGGAGGTGAATGATGAAGGCAGAGCCTGTTTGTCTCTTGAGATGCTACCCCTCACCTTGACAGGCTCTTTGTAAATGGAAAACTGGTTTAGTGAAAAAGAGCTGCTGTGATTACTGAATGAACATAAAGATTTCACTTCTCTGTTATTTAACAGCTGGAAGATTACATAACTGCTTATTGGGGAGAAAATTTTATAAGTTAGCATTAACAGACAGATACCTAAAATTACTTTCTCTCCCAGGGTTTATGTGAAGCAAATTGATGTGGCAGGCTGCACTTTAGTGGGACAGTCCAGTGAAAACTGGTGCCTTTCAAACTTCAGAAAACCATGCAAGGCAATAGGTAGCTGTTCTACAGGCAAAAATTATATGAAAGTGGGGGGGGGGGGGGGGGGGGCAGGGAAAAAGCCTATTTGATCTATTTAAGTCCTTTGAATTTGCGCAGATATGATCCTTGCTATCAGTACAGTGCAGTTTTTATACTGGCTTTATTTTTCCATATCCTGTGGGGTGGTAATTTTAACTGCTTTTTAGTTGTCTTTTGTTTGTAGATTCAACCACATTGGGCTAGCTATATGTTGGAAACAAACCCCCAAACCTCCTTGGTTGTATATGACAAGGTGGTCTTATTCCATTGGAGGTGGCAGTAGAGATAACTTTTACGGTTGTCCCCCTGAAATAATCATTGTAAAGGGAAAGATGATCTTTTTGGTGCTTCTTTCTATTTACTGTGGGGTGTATCACAGAATTATTTAAAAGCAAAACAGTCACGAAGTGCCCTGTATGGGACAGCAAAGGGATAGGACAGTGATCACATAGCCATCCAAAAGTTTGGTTCCATCTACCACAGTAGCTGCTGGTACTCTTTCCCTTCCTTGTCTGGATGAGTAAATAATCAGTACCATCCTGTATCTTCATTTACACCAGGATATTAAGCCCATCATGATGTGGGCAGGGGCACTAGCAGCCTATACTGTTGTTTAGATGGATTGCTGCACGAGTTTTGTTTGGGCCAAGTAGCACTTTCCTGAATGATTCCTGGAAATGACTCAGAAGTTGGTACAGCCTGCTGACTGTTTAAACAGACAATCTGGATGCAGCCATCCTGTTTTGCAGGCTCAGAAAGTGTAATAATAATGTGCCAGCTGGCCTCAGTTCCGTTCAATTATAGTGTATAGTGTAGTCAGCATGTCTCCTAATCCTGATCTAGTGACTCACATGTATGTGAAGTCTCTAGAAGTGCAGCACAGTGTCCAGTGAAACACACAGTTGTCCAGGGTTTTGAGTAGAAGACACTTGGATATTTTTCAGATTTGGAGATCACCCTTGCCCCTTTGCACACTTGTAATACAGCATCAAACATGGAATTAATGAATTCTGAGAGAATTTCAGTATTAAATTCTCTTCCATTGCTTCCAGTAAATAATATTTTAGACAAATAATAGCAGACAATGTCCTTTAGCTGCATTTGAACAATTATTGTAGTAAACTTTTTCTTTGATATGGCATCAGCCTCACAGATGGCTTTATTATTCAAACAGCCACAATACTAATTTGGCTGTCAAGACTGTGATAAAACTGAGGAGGATGAAAATACCTTCTGGTGTTCTATATGCTGTTTTGAGCTTAGGGTTAAAATAGACAGCAGCAACTAAAGTGGACAGAATGTCATATTACATAAAAACATTACAAAGAACTGGTAAGTTTCTTCTTTGTTATGTTTTATTTGTTACCACATTGGTGGTGTTGGAGTCCCAAAATAATTACGGAGATGGAGAACACATGGAAATTCTTTAATGGTGTCTGTTCACAAGTGTCAGTTGTAGCCACAATCTTGTAAGGAGGGCTAGATGAGAATCTAGTTTCATGTTCAGATCCAAATGGTCCTGACAGTTAGTCCTCTGCAGAGTAAGTTTTGGTTAGACCATTACTGAACATATGAACTATAATTTGGGCTCATACAGAATTCAGTGGGGTGGAGGATATTGTTTGGGTGGACTCTGAAATGTCAGTTGTGCAAAATGAGTTTTAGAGTAAGTTTTAAAAAAAGGAAAGAAACTGGTGATTTGTAACTACAGGATAGGAAATCTTCACTCATTAAGAATCTGTGAGATCTAACATAAATCAAATTAAAAAGAATCAAAATCAAAACCACCAAAGTGTTTTAGAAATTTCAAGGGAATTTTACACCAAATATTTCAGAGGAAGAGTCTTGAGAAATCTGTCCACTCACTTTTTGCTTTTCTCCAGTTTCTTTCAACTTTATTACTTAGTAAACAAAAGTTATGGATTTCACTCTAATCAGTCTTACTGTTCTCCTGGGGACAACTACAGGTCATCATCAGAAGGTTGAACTGGTATGCCTCTAGTTGTGGTTTTTGCTTGTGGATTCAGCTTTTTTTCTAAAGCATGAAATTGAACATAACAACTGTCTATGTTTAGCTCTATGGCTACATTTTAAAAAGAGAGATCTGTGCAAGCAGTTAGTTTGCCTGGAACCTGAAGTTCAGAACCAGGTTTACACTGTTTTGTGCAATAGGGTGCTGAACTGTACATGCTAGCTACTGTCAGCTGCTTCATGGCACCAGGAGTGGGTATGTAGTTGCAGAAAAGGCTAAGCTGGCTTACTTGCAAGGTTGAAGTACTGTACTTATTTGGCTGCGGTGTGTTCAGAACTGTAACCGTTCTCTCCATGCTTCACGGTATTTTGTTAAAGTACATGTGAGTTTGAAACTCTTCTTGCCTTGCCCCACTGAATGATGAAGATGCACCGTAACTTAGGTTTGAAAGTACTTCTCTATGTCTGGATCATTTCTGTGCTGCCACAACGTTTGTGTGAGAAAAAGCTCTCACTTGTTTTTTCAAATAACTGTTGTGAACTCTCACATACACATGCACAGGTTTACTTGGTTTCTATAGCATCTATAAGATAATAGCTGTGTGTAAATCATAATCTTTATCCTCCAGAGTGATCCCAGGGATTTTTATTTTCAAAAGCTCTTACATTTGGGGTTTAATTTTTTTATTTACTTTTTCTGAATTGTATATTTGATTAAAGGGATATCATGCAGCTTTGTGACTCATTTTCTTTTCATGTTGAATGGAAATAAAACAAAGCATTTAAAAGAAGCACAACACTTTCAATTTATGTTTGCAGTGGATTTAAGTAACTATTTTTCCCTAGATCCCTGCTTCTTTATCCCATCAGTGCAGCAGGATTCTTAGCAGAGTGCTTACACTGTAATGAATCTACAGGGACATCTGCTTGGCATGATTCAAGCTTAAGGCCTTCTGAAAGAGCTTGTAAGGTTTCTCATGTCAAAACTGACTTAAGTAAAAAAAAAAAAAATAAAAATCAATCATAATACCACGTAAGGATGGATTTGCATCATGGTCCACGGAGCCTTTTTCTAGACATATTCCATTTTGTCAGCTGAAAAATGTGTGCTAAAACATGTACATTATATTTCTGAAGGTGCCACTGCATTTTACTGAGGAAAAAAAAATTAGGAAAAAAAAATCTAAATTTGTGTTTATTTAGTCCATAAAATTCTTCTTTTTCTGATAAAATAGGATGCCACAATTAACATTAAATCAAAGTGCATATGTAGATTTTTGCTCTTCTTTCCTTGCTTGTTTCTCCTCCTCCTCCCATTTGTGCAAGAGCCTTTTTACCAGGTGTTTGTTCTAACTACGATGCAAAGAACTCACCTTATAGAAGTAAGGTTTCATTAAGAAACTTTAGATCAAGGTTTTGTAATGTGGTTCATTTTGGTATCTGAACCTGTTTGCTTCTTGCAGCTCTTTCATTCCTATTCCCACACTGCAGCTAACCAGCATCTCAGCTGCAAAATCATCTATATTTTTCCCATCAAGCTGGGGTGTTAGCTGCTTCACCTTAAACATCTGCCAAACATGCATTTACCTGTGTGTTTGAAGGATTTTTTTTTCTTTTTTCTTTTTTTCTTCTTTTTTTTTTTTTTTTCTTTTTTCTTTTTTCTTTTTTCTTTTTTCTTTTTTTTTTTTTCTTTTTTCTTTTTTCTTTTTTCTTTTCAAAGCCAGATCAGGTCTGTGTACTTATTCATAGACTGGTAGTGTAAACTACCATAATAAACAAGAGGACCTCACAATGCAGCACTGAAAATAAACAATAAAAATTCATATTGTTGTGTTGTAAACAAAGATTTAGTGACAGAATTTTCTGTTTCAAAGACCACTCCCTGCCTCACCGTGGATGCTTATAATAGAAAATCTGTGTTGTGTGTGAGACACTGACATATGAAAACAATTAATTTGGGAATCCTTTCTCCCTATGAAGTCATCTGAGACATGAAAACGTAGAAATTCTACCTCTCTAAGCTCACATTAAAATCAATATTTTCTTCAAGGCTACGTTAACTTTCACAGATTGTAGCTGTGGAGTACAAAAAACTTCTCTGTTTCATGTAGATCTATGAAATGCTGCACATTGAATTGTGTGTTACCTGAGGACCTGCCAGAATGCAAGCTATATATAATTCTCCTATAGCTAAAGCTTCTGAAATAGTAGCTTCTTCTCCTGCCCTTATACTGCTTTTTCCATATTGCTGAAGCAGGGTGTAAGTTATTTAGCACCCTTGTTGAAGTATGAGCCTACAAATGCTAACTGGATGAAAGCCTTCATAACTTAAATAACTTTCTGATGCCATTTTTAAGAACAAGGGGGAACAAAGTAGAAAAAGGCACTTCTGCATTTCTGTTACGACAAGGATAACACAATGGTAGTGTCGATTGGGGAACAACAGGACAGAGCCTTTTTTCATCACACAAAAATTTAGTTATGTGGCTATGACTTTTGCATTGCTACTTGTCTTCAGGACTGAAGTACAAGCTCTAATTCCTTTTTCTTGTCTTTTTTTTTTTTTTATTTACAAACATAAACAAGAGGCTTGTATGTCATAGTGAATTCCTGTTAAAAATTTGCCTCATGTTTGTAAGCAGTACAAAGTTTGAAGTCTCTGGTGGCAATGGAGTGCCACTTATCGAAGAGTTAAGGGCAAGAGAAGAGTTGTGGAAAGCTTGTGGGAGCCCACAGTCCAGCTTTGTTAAAAGCCACCATAGTGGCAGAAGTTGGCCTGAACCAGAGCAGAGAGCACTCCTGGTACTGGGGCAATTTGTTGTCATGGCTTTTCTGTAAAATTGACAAACAGTAAATCAAGGTATAGGAAAGGAAAAATTAAAGAAGGAGAGGAAACGTGTTTTTTAAGCAATATTGCCTTAGTAATAAGGAGCTGAAGATATGATGGCAAGCTGATGATAGCTGAAGAAAAGCCGCTATTAAATTAACAGTAGTGTATCTATCTATTACTGAAGCTGGTTTATTCCAAATTTAATCTGCTGTTACTTCTTTTCTTGTCTCTCTTTCAGTCCCATAAGGCTTTCCCTGACCTGTAAGTACTTAGACTTGAGAGAAGTGGTACATACAAGTGTTCCACAGTTAGTATTTATCAAATAATACATGACATTAGGTACTTTACATTAAGCTTTATCTTTTCAGAGTTAAAGAATCTTTCTTCTTAAATGTATTTTGCTGAAACATAAAGCATTTGGATTATATTTGATAAACACAATTTGGAATCGTTCTAGGATATTTGTATACCCTATGATTACAACTTTATAGCCTAAAGAAGGGTAAGCTCATACCTCATTCTGTTGAAATTATTGTCGATACCTAGTATAGCAGGTCTTAATAGTTCAAAATCCAGTTTGATTTCATAGCTACAGTCATTGCAGGGAATGTTGGGAACAATATAGAGAATATCTTATTGTGAAATCTGTCTTCAACAGTTTTAACTCACAATTCAGCTGCATGGTTTTAGAATGTATCCTGTTTTCCTGCTTTCATTAAGTGTAAACTTGTTCTCTCATCTTAGTAACATAATTCTCAATATGAGTCAGACAGACTCTTGTTTCAAGGCGTTCCCAGGGAAAAAGAAATTAGGAAAAAATATGCTTCAGATTGCTAGTTCTATAAAATTTTTGTATACATGGATAAGATATATGTCAATCTTTTCATGATCCACTGCTTTTGTAATAGTAGCAAGAATATAAAAATCTTGATTGTGCAATATATTTTGTTCAATCATATACCAGGATAGAAGTATCTTGTTACATTCCTGTCTTCCGTCTTGAAAAAAATGTGCTATTCCATGTAAAATCTAAAGTCAATTAACTTTCTCATTCTCTGTCAAAATCAGTTTTACATGTCTCAATGAAAAGAAATGTCAGACCAGAATGTCTGTGTGTTGGCAGGCTGACAGGATAGGAGGTGTGCAGGTGGATCTCATAAACCTTTTGTCTCCAGTTATGGTGACAGGATGAGGTAACTTCTGCATTCCTTGATCATGCTCCTTAAGATATGAGGAGTCATTTCTACTTAAAATTGATTTATAAATTAAGGTCAGTTTCAGACTATTCATATTCCCCTCAGTGTCCTAAGTCCATAGGACTGTATGGAAACTGCCCAATAGTTTCATGTTTTGCCTCGAATACTTAGCATTTTCAACCTGCTTGCAACTGTGATTCATTCATGCACTTTAATTTTTGTCCCATCCTTACCTTCAGTTTGTATAATATTTCTTATGACCTGGTGTTTGCCTTCCAGTGTCTTCATAGTGACTGCATTGAAATCATTTCTCATACCATAGTTGTAAAAATCTTCCAATATCCTCTTAAAAGCTTTCAATTTCTTGATCACTTTAGTAAGGCTGGTCTGCATTTGCTTTAGATTGAATTACTCTTATTTGAACATGGGAATCAGATTTGTATGCAGGCTTCCAGATAAGGTCTTTGTAGTTTCCTGTACTTGTCTTTCTGTTTGATAAGTATGTTGTTTAATACACAGAGATATTGTCATTTTTACCTTCTTATCCTATTGGCTTTCAAGCACAGGATGGATTTGATTTTTATGACTTGAGTGTAGGCCTTTGGTGTAATGGGATCTTCAAAAGTAGTCTTGTTAAAAAGGGTATTTGCTTGGTTTTGTTTGTTACTGTACATGAAGTGGTGAGCTAGAGGTAGTTTTCCAATTACATTTTTATGTTGACAGTTTGCAAGTAACACTGTGGAAGGATAGCTGAGTAAACAGGAGTTGCTTCATTGCCAAAAAGTCACCATGGTCTTTCTCAGAATGAGAAGGGCAGGTGTTGCACACAATTGTGATGGTCGTACTAACAAACTAAGACAGACCATAGAACACACTGAACCTTTTAAAGGAGGTGGAAAAGCATGATTTTGATATTTTTTAGAATATGACTAATTACTTTCTATATCTGGTAGCTGGCAAATTTTCCATTTATAAATTTTGCACAGCCACAAATGCTTTTTATAGCCTCAGCCTCGACTGTCATGCTCTGCCCGTTCTCCTGTTTCAAGAGGAGAAGACCAAAATCTAGAAATATTGCTCACTGATCTCAGCTCATCTAGGAGAGTGTGTAGTACATCTGAGGCAAAGTAGGTATGAGGTAATAGAAAGTTTTAGCTTTAACTTCAAATTGCCTTTGTACTTGATAGTTTTCTGGCATTGTTTGTACAATATTGACTTTTATGGTCTTATAACCAACAGCAAGACATTTATTACGTACTTTATAATAAAAGTAAACACACTAAAAATAAAATCCATCAATCTTTCGTTATTACCTGCACAAGAAAATTAAAATATCAATCTCAACGTGGAAGATGTATTAGAGTTTCAAAGTTGCTGCATACTCCCAAATGATTTTCATGGCTGTGCAATCCAATACAATTTTGCACATCCTCAGATACAGACAGACATAGTTGGGTAAATGCTTGTAAAACAAGAAAGCTGTATCTTTCAAAAGTGATATGATCCAATTCTTTTATCCAGAAAATATTGCAATGATTTATGAGTGCACAAATGCAGAAATGAACACATAACAGGGAACAGATTTCCTCTTATCCTTGGATTCTGTGAAAATACAGGTTTCTGCTTGCTCAGCTAACAATAATAAACATAACAGCTTTATTTGTGTAAGCTGATAACACTGTGGGTTTTTTGTTGGATTGGTTGTTTTTCTTAAAAATCTCAAATAGGCCAAACAAGTCTGAACAAAAAAGTTGCCAACAGATAAATAGTGGGCCATACTTGATGTGTCACAGTGCGTTTCTGTGCTCTGTAGATTCTCGAGTGCTGTGTTTGGCACCTTGAAGTGTAAATATGGCTTAATTATCAGGTATTCCAGGAACTTGTATTTTGTATGTTTTGGTTTCTGTGAGTGAACTCATCCTACCCCTACAGTAAAACAAATTGCATTAATTTATTATGAAATTATTTTTAAAAAGGATGCAAATTTTCAGTGTTAGGTAACTTGCAGACTAAAGCTTCCAAGGTGAGTTGTGTGACTGCATGGCTCTGTGTATGTGCACATGTGCAAATGACCAAATGTTTGGTACTGCCTTTCTAGTAGTAATTTCTGATCATGATTTTTCATAGCTCTGGGGTTGTGGAAAATTTGCTCATTTCTTTTTTTTTTTTTTTTTTTCAGGGGGAATAAAGGTGAAAATTCTATGTATATTTCTCTTCTGCTCCCCCCCACCCCCCACCCAGTCCCCCACCCAGTTTAATAGTTAGCTCAGATCAGTGTATTGAGCCAGATTTGTATTTTGACATGTCAGCTGCTGGAAGAGGTTTTGGAGAAATCCTGAGAACTTTTAAGAGAAAACATAAAACTGGAGGCATTCAAACTGAAGGCTTACTGTTCTAATGTAATGTGCGTATGTGTGTGTGTATGTATGATACATATACACTAAATAGACTAAAAATTGAGTTTTCACAGAAGCCTTTATTAAGTATCATAACAAAATTATTATATAGAGAAAAAAATAATTTACTGCTAGTACCAGTGTAGAGTAATTTTTGAATTACGCTTCCTGTGGGGGCATTCCTTTTAACTATTTTTCTTATTATATAGTTTCACCTTATCTTTATTATACTGGGGGCTTTTTAAATATCAGAATTTATACATAAAATTGTTTTATGATTATTTTCTGAAGATGCAATCATAGACTGATTTACACTGGGAAGGGTCTCTGGTGGTTTTTTGATTAATACTGACTCACCTACACCAAAGAAGGACCAGGTTAGATGAAGTTTCACAGGGCCTTGTCCTGTTGCAATTTGGGCATTCCAAGGGCAGATTTCACAATCTGTCTGGGCAACTTTAATCCTTTCCTGTTCTCAAGTTGGAAAAGAACCCAAACATACTAAGTTCTACATGCAATTTCCTTTGTTGCAATTTGCATCCATTGCATCCCATCTTGTCGCTATGCACTTTTGAGAAAAGTCTTCTCTTGTGCTTTCCCAAAGAATATGGAGACAGTATGAAGATTCCCCCTTCCCAAAGCAGTCTTTTCTTCAGGCGGAGCAAGCCCAGCTCTCTTAGTCCCCCATCACAGGAAAAGTGCTCCAACCCTGACCATTGTGGTAGCTCTCCACTGAGCTTGATTTGGTATGTTATTGTCCTTGTACTGGGAAGTCTCAGACAGCACCTAGTACTCCAGACTCAGAAGCACAATGTAGAGGGGAAGAATAATTTCCCTTGGTCTGCTGGATGCTCTTTTACTCTTCTACAGCTTGAGGTGCAGTTGTGTGTCTTTGCTGCCAGAGCACACTGCTGCCATTTCCCTTTCTGCCAAACTGCTTCCCAGCCAGCTGGCACCACACTGTATAGTTGCATGGTGTTACTCTGTCCTGAGGACAAAACTTTGCATTTTTCTTTGTTTAATTTCTCAGTATTTGTGTCACAATGTTTCAAAGGTATCTCAACAACCTGGAGAATGGCAGTCCTGCCCTTCAATGTATGGACTACTCACTGGTTTGGTGTCATCCTGAATTTGAGGAGGGTTCATTCCATTTCCGATTGCAATAAAAGTTATTAAAGAATAACAGCTGTGTTATGAACCTTTGAGGAATCAAGTAGCAACTACCAGCTGAGCTCTACTGATCACAACACTCTGAACCTTGCAGTCCAGCCAGTTTTCCGCCTACCTTACAGCGTAGTTGCCATTTCATGCTCCACTGGAACTGTTACAACGCTACTACAGAGAGCCTTGTCAAAAGCTTTGCTGAAGTCACGATAAACAACATCCACTCCTCTCCCATAGTCCTCTAAGCCAGTCATCTTTTCAAACAAGGCAATCAGATTGATTAGGCATGATTCACCCTTAGTGACTGCATGTTGGCTCTTCCAGCTTACTGTTGAACTGGAAGTTAAAATGTGGAAAAGATACTCAGTTTTCTGGCGGTCCATCAGTGCTGAAGTACAAAAGGGGTCTTTTTTGGGCCCAGTACTGTTTAATGTCTTCATTAATGAGTTGGACAACAGAGTACATGCCTAGCAAGTTTCCAGGTGATACAGAACTCAGAAGAATGGCTGATATACCAGAAGGTTTGGCTGCTATTCAAAAGGATCTAAACAGGATGGAGGAGCAGGAAAATCTCACAGAGCTCAAAAAGGACAAATTCAAAGTCTTGCACCTGGGAATGAATAACCCCAGGCATCGGTGAAAGATGGGGGCTGCCAGCTAGAAGGCATCTCTGCAGAGAACCTGGGGACAACTTGTTGACCATGGATCAGCAATATGCCCTTGTGGCAAAGAACAACAGTCTTCTGGGCTGCTTTACGCAGACTGCTGCCAGCAGGCTGAGGGAGGTGGTTGTTCACGTCTACTCAGCACTGGTGAGACCACACCTAGAGTTGTGTTTCCAGTTCTGGGCTCCCCAGTGCAAGAGACATGGACATACAGAAGCAAGGCCAGCAAAGGATGACAAAGAATGTTAAGTACTTGGCACATCTGACCTGATGAGATCTGGGATTGTTCAGCCTGGAGAAGAGAAAGCTCAGGGGAATTTTATTGAGGCCTGTAAAGTCCCTTGTGGGGAGTGGTAAAGATGATGCAGGTGGACTCTTCCTTGTGATGGCCACTGGCAAGAGAAGAGGCAATGGACACAAAGTGAAATACAGGAAAATCTGTTTAAACATAAGAAGAAGCTTTTAGAATTACCTATTTTAAACTTACTTATTTATTACTTCTGTGAGGTTGATCATACACAGCAAAAGGTTGGCCAGAGACCCTGGGGAGTCTTCACCCTTTGGAAATACTAACAACTGAAACAGACATGGTCTGAGCAACCTGCTCTAGCTTTTTCATCTCTTTTGCTTTCCACAAAGTGTGATATCCATGAAAGCAAGTTAGCAGGCCATGCTGGTTTTGAGAATAAAGAAGAATTTTGTGAAGGGTAGGATTGTACAGTTTCTGTCATGGTACTGTCCTCTAACAAATGACTGACATGCATCTACAGTGTTCAATACTAATGTGGAAATCAGTGCTGGTAGATCAATTAACTATTCATTGTACATAGCTTCTGGAACTAGAAAGGGCAAAGTTTTTTAATAAATTGACAGTGAAATATTACCTGCTTTTCAATTGATTCAATATTTGGAATTATTTAAAAAAAGAAAGGTCAAAATGTACTGCAATGGAGTTTAATGTAAGACATTAGAAACTTAAAAAAAAATCAAATATATTGATTTTGTAGTCTTTTTTGATGTAGAAATGGCAAGTACAGGTATACAGAATTCTTTAGAATTCTTTAGAATTAGTTTTTCCAAGCAAATTTCATTATTACACATTTAAAAAATGCATTATATTATTTCTACAACAGATTTATGAAAATACTGGAAAATAGCTTTACATGTATATACATATAAGTATCTAAGTCCATCTTTTGTTCAGTACAGCACTTTTAGTTTAGTAGATTGAAATGCTATTATTATTTTTTTTTTTCCCTGAGTGCCTTTTCTAATGAAGCTGCTTTTCTGAATTGGAGCAGAGACTTTAGTGTTAGTGCCATTCTTGCAAGAAAATCTAGCATTTTCTCCTGTCCTATTTGTTACCATATTTTGTTGTTCTGGTTTCATAACGCGAGTAGTTATTACCTTCCTCAAAAATTATTTTATTCTGTTCCTCTGGAAATACACAGATTTCTGTATATCTTCTATTTATGCATGAAACCACAAAGTACATACTTAATGTAGCCATGTGAACAGGGTGTCATGGGCTGTGCATTACACCTGTTAACCATCTTGGCATAGGCCATGAAATTTTCGGTAACCCTGATTATCTCCACAGAGCTTCTGAAATTCCTCCCAGTATTAGAATTCCAAGGCTGTCCAATATGAAGGGATTTTCTGACTTCTTCCTAACTTAAGCTTTTTTCTTTGTGTATTGTTTTGTCTGTAGCCACCAGTGTAAGTACGTGATGTTAGGAAACACATTGGGGGACTGTAATAAAGGGACTATGGAACAGCAAAAAGTAGGCAAGCTTGTATTTGACTGAACTTAGGTGCAATATGGAAAACTTTTCCAGTTGTTTCATGAAGAACAGGAAAAAAGAGCAAATAAGATGTACATGTGTAGAGTCTTGTAAAGCTATCAAAATAAATGAAGGAGAAAACGTGCATCTTGGTCCTTCCTTTCTTCTTTGCCCTTCCTATTTTTCCGAATTTGAATTAAGCTTCTCTTTGAATTGTTGCTGTCAAGTTCCAACTACCATGTGTGTCACTGGCCTATAAGAGCTGGGCAACTGATTCACATAAGGGTGAAACTGTTATCTTTAAATGAAATAAGCTGTGTGAGCTTTTCACTGTTAAGGCCTCTAGGCAATCTTTGCAATTTAGTTTAGGATTGTGAGATCTTAGGGGAAAAAAAACTCCATCATGTTCTCCTGACATCATTGTCAGATTGAGCCTCTGAATAGTACTTTCAGCAAAAGCAAGGAAGTTAATTTTTACAATTTTATAATTGATTCCAAATCTAGATGCCTTACGCAGGTAAAAATTAATAGGACTTGTGGTTCCGGGGACCTCAAAACCTTCAGAATGTATTAGAAAGTATGTTTTTTGAACTTGACCTTTTAAACAAAAGTACAAAACCATCTTATGAATACAGGACATTATATTGGCAGCAGTTGACATGATGGGTTTGAAGTAAACATGAGAAAAACATAGGCATTGCTTATTGTGTATTTAAAGACTCTTGCACTCTAGTGTGATTATCATAGTAAGAAGACTTATATGGAATAAAATAATAATTCAAAAGTTTATTCAATTTAATGACAGCTACCATTTATATTTTGGTTTTTTTCATTATCAACCACTGCTGTCTGATTCTCTGTGATTTCTCTGTTATGATAAATCAGAAAGGCGTAGGTATTGAAATCTAGTATCTCCAACAAAATGAAGGAAACTCTGCATAAGTGAAAGCAAAGGATTACTATGTTTAAGGTGCTGTGAATATGCTTTCAAGGGGCCTTTTTTGCAAATAAATATGGAGTTTAGCTTTAGAAAGAGTACTACAGTAAGTAGGTAAGTAAAGTAAGTAAATAAAGTAAGTTAAGTAAGTAAGTAAAGGCTGTGTAAATAAATGATCTGAGACAGCCCATCTGAGAATAACTTGTAAATATGAGTTTATTTAACAACGTTTAATTAATTACTAATTTATAATAACTTAATAATTAATGAATTGATTATCACTAAAAATTGTGCCATTTCTCTACAACTCTTTACAGTTCTGCTGTGGTAGCATTTTGACACTGTTGTCATGAAGATTAATGTTTGTTTTAGCTCATAGATTATGATGTTTTTAATTATTTTCTAAAAAAATAAATGTATAGCATACAGATAGTTAAAATAGTGAGTTAAAACCTTTGAAATTTTATTTCTGTAATGAATTGCATTATGGATTTTGATTATGTGCATTTATCAAACATTTTAACTGTCTTGAAAGATACAGGTAATATATGAGGAAGGCCTATCTTTTAGCTTTAATTTCATGAATAAATCTTACTGCACATCGCTCCAGATTGATCTGTGCTAAGAAGTGAAGTCCCCACAGGTTCGTATGTCTGTTGTAATGGTGAAGATAGACTATTAAGGAGGAAGTATTAGTAGGTGGATCTGTTCTGCTCTCCCATTGTACATATTTTTGCTTTTAAAATAACTAAGACTAAACAGATCCCTTTCCAAACACTATAGTATTTTCTTTTAAAACCTGGGAAGGACTTGAGTGAAGAAAAATGGCATAAGAGCACACTATCTGAGAATACTCTAATGTTAGGTCAGTGTAAAAAATCTATTGCCTTCAGTGCTTCTCTGTAGTATAGTTAATAATTTTTCTCAACACATAGGGAACATCAAATTATTTCATTAAATAAGCATCTTGGTAGTGAAAGATGCTGTGACACTGGTGATTCTATGAGCTTCCTCCAGGAAGTGGCTGCAGATTCTCAATCCTATTGAAAATAGACCTCAAAATAGGTCTACTATAGAAAAAATATGGGTCTTTTACTGAAAATTTGGCAATGAAGTTAAAGCTTGATGGACACATGTAACCTTTGTATATGATAGCTTTGGTCAGATAGAACTCTCATAATCCAAAGATTAAACTATTTTGTATACTGTTAGCAACCTTCAAATAATTCATCTTGGGTACTGACTAAAACCAGTACAGACTGTGCAGATGAAATTGTGTGGCTACCTCAATATACTTCAATCAAAGTTTTAGAAAAGCACATAAATAATGTCGTTGAATGCTTGATCTTGACAAGAGGTGAAATTTTGTGAACTATTGAATCTTTTATTGAACATGGCTGTCATTCTCAGATCACTCATCTTTTACTGGGTTTTAGGACGTTGCGGTAAAATGTGTGCCAGTTTCAGGATGCCAAGTCTCATTTTTTCTGGGGTTCTTGACAGGTATAGTGGTAAGAAGAGGCAGTCATATTGTAGGAGACCTTCTCTACACAGTTAGAAGACTGATTTGCTGCTATACAATTTCAACAGTTAGCCAGTGCCAGTTGTCAGGTATATGGCAGATGTAGATTTGCTGTGATGTGTTTTCCTTGGGAATGCAGTTTATCAAAATCATAGTACTTTGAATAATGCATTTTTTTCTATCTCGAACACCCACTCATAAAAATAAATGTTGAGTTTTGGATTGTATAAATATTGCTGTGTACACCAGTTCTTATGATGAAACTACTTTATATTAAAGTTTTTTTTTTTAATCTTTTTATTTGAAAATAACAGGAAGAGAGATTTTTGATTCAAATGCAGGTATTCTCCTATGTGAAAGCATGTCATACATCTGTTTTTGTTTGACTTGTCCTGCAAAATCACCTGTATTAACCTACCAAAGCAAAGCAGCAAAAGGGAAAATTGTGCCAAGGGAGAAGTAACATTTTTAGTAGTGCTATAAAACATACAATAGCATATAGCAGTATATGCTGTAGCATATAATGGATTATTGTTGCCAAGTTTTTGGAATGTAAATTGGTATCTTTTTTTATTTATTCCAATTATTTTGATGTTTTAGAATCAATTTTTTTATTTGATATGTATTTAGTCTCATACGTATGAATCAAAACACTGACTCTCTTTCCAGTGTGAATGAGTACATCTAGATAAATATCCTATTCTATTAAGGCTGCTGAAACAGCACCAAAGAAATTGGGAATCATATTGTTTGCTTCTAGGTTTGGTAGCTACTCACTGAGCAACCTTTATATGTGATGCACAGAATTCTTAGATTTCTGATCTGCAGCATTGGTAGAGCATTTATCTAACTCATCATTCATTAGTGTTATGTGGCTTTTGTTACCGTGTTAATATTTGTAGATTTGGGGATTTTTCTCTTAAAAGGATATTGTAAGTGAAAGTGTTGTCCCATTTTATTTTTTTAGCTTTATGGTTTTTTTGCCTTTTTGAAATTTTCCTACATAATTTGTGTTGTAACTTTAGTATAATTATGAACATTTAAATGCCAGTGTGACTAACTGTTTGAGTAATGAATTAAGGGTGGGCATTCAATAATTGAACTTGCATGGTATAATGGGCTTAATTAGCATTGATATGTTGATATAATGCTTTACAACACTCTGAGGATGTGCATGTATTGAGCAATTTATCCTCCTAACATGCAGGTTAGTGAGGTTAGTATGGTGATGTTTATTCTACAGGTGGGTAAAGTGAAGACAGATAGAAGTATGGGATGAAAGAATTTGTTCATGAAACATGAAGTTTCTGAAATGATACCTGAATTAGATGTGAGGTTTTCAGACTACCATTTCTTTGATGAACACGCTTATCTTTTATGTGCTGTTCTTGACATATTTCAACTTCCTGCACTTATTTATTGTACTCTAAAGGAAATAAAACAATTTTAATTTGTACTACTTCAATGAAAGGAATGGCATGCCATTAATAACTTTCATGTGAAATTAAGAACAAAAACATTACATTTTCCTCCTCCCCAATACACACTTTTGCTTTTTCTAGGTGGAGGAGTATCATCTTTAAAGTGATAACTATTTAAAACAATCTCTTTAAAATAATTAATTCTTACAGATGGTAGTGACTTCCTGCAACAAGAAAGAAAACAAGATGTCCATTCATATCAGCCCAAAGTCACTGCTTAGGCATTGATTCTTTCATATTTTCTGTTTCTGTTAACAAAGATTGACTTAATTTATTTTCTAGAACCTGGGGTAATTTTAAAATAAGCAGAAAATCAAACTTTTAATGTATACTTTAGATTTTAATTTACCTGCAGAGACCAGTTAATTATTGGGTACTTTTAAATTGCTATTCTAATAATTAAAATGAAAACTGTATATAAAGTATCTTCTACTGCCTGGATCCATAATGAAGTTGTATGAATATTTATGCAATATTTACCAAAAAGAATTAAACAAAACATTATTTTACTTCATTCACAGCTTGGGGAGAAACAGCAAGATTTATAGGATACCTTATTTGAAAATATATCTGTAAAGTAATTAACTGAAGGACTGTTAAACAAAGAACTGAGTTTGAAATTAGCTTTGAAAGTGATGTGTATTACAAACTGATACCTGTTGTGAAAATACATTGCATAGCCTGATTTTAACTTTTGTATAAGGGATACTGTTTTAAAAAATACTAAAAATTACTTACTTGTTTGTTTTGCATGTCTTAACTGTTAAATTTTCCCTTCTTTCTTTTGACAGTATTACCTAGTCATACTTGTGGCAACCCAGGAGAAATACCTAAAGGAGTACTTCATGGAACAAGATTCAACATTGGAGATAAAATCCGATACAGCTGTATCTCTGGGTACATCCTAGAAGGCCATGCCATGTTGACATGTATTGTGAGTCCTGGAAATGGTGCATCATGGGATTTTCCAGTTCCTTTTTGCAGAGGTAAACATGAAGATATGAAATAACTTAAAAATATTAAGACAATATTAAAATAGCAGATTAAATAAATTTATTTTGAAGGGGGTTTTGTTTGGTTGGTTTGTTTTTTTTTTACTTTCTGAATGTAAATGTACTAACGTACTGACTAAAGATCTGCACCATTTAAAACTGTAATCACATTTCAGAAGCAGTGACTCTCCAGAGCTGACATTCAGAGGTAGATATTATATGCTGATCTTTATTCATTTTCAATTATGTAGCAATTGCTATATCAATTTGATGGCAGGATCTGGTAAATGCTTTTGAAGTTTCTTCTTTTGGAAACTTTTCATCAGGAAAGAGAAGTTTGAAATCTTCAACCATACAATGCTTGAAGGGGACCTCTAGTGATCCAATCCTTTTGAGTCCAACTCCTGCTCAAAGCACTGACAATTTCAAAGCTATGAACCAAAGGTCAGGTTGCTCAGGGCTTTGCCCAGTTGAAATTTTAGTATCTCTATCTCTATGGATGGAGTTTCTAAGGCCTCTCTGGAAACCTGTTCTAGCGCATAGCTGCCCTCATTCTCATGTCTAATTCAAATTATCTTTTTACAGATTGTGTCCATTTCTTGTTCTCCTGTTGTGGACCTATAAAATGATTATGGTTCATCTCTCCTAAACTAAATAGCACCGTTAGATTTTCTCATAACTTCCTCTTTTCCAGGCTGAAAAATCCATTTTCCTCATTCTTGAGTCTCATACATATGTTCTTCAGCATCTTAACCATTGTAGTGGCCCTTCTCTGCACTTGTTCTACTCTGTCAATGTCAATATCTCCTTTGTGCTAGGATACCGTAAAATGGACACAGCATTTCATATGGGACCTCCTGAGTGGCAAGTAGATGAATTCTTTAACTCTCTCTCTTTAGCTTCTGGCTCTGTTCTTGCTCATGCAACCCAATAGGAGGTAAGCCTTCAATGGTGCAAAGTACACCACTGACTCCACTTGTGTTTCACCAGGAACTCAGGTCATTTCATCAGAGCTGCCACCTTGCAAATACTTTTTGCATGGGATGATCCTGTTCCAGGTAGGGGACTTGGCATTTTTGTTCTGTAATTTCATGAGATTCCTGTCATTCTTCCAGCTTCTTGAAGCCTTTTGTCAAAGGCTATCATCAAAGCCTGTCTGAATGACAGCCCTGCCTTTCAGGGTGCCATCTGCAAACCTTGCCAGGGTGCGTTCAATCCCATGCTCCAGGCTCAGGGTGAAGTTACTATACATATTCAGCCCCAGTTTGAATCCCTGGGCAGTGTCGCAAGTCACTGACCACTACCTTGACTTTAAACAGTTGGCCTCTGCTGTCTGAGCCAGATGGTCCAGGCAGATTTTCACTCACATAATAGTCCACCCGTCGAGTCTGTATGCCCTCTATTTGTCTACAAGGATATAGTGGGGAACAGCGTTCTGAAAAATCTGTTAACTTCAGGCTAAATCATTTCATCAAAGAAAGCATTCAGGTAGCCAAGGATGATTTGCATCGACAAAAGCTGCCTGTTCCTGTTCACCTTTATGTCCTTTGTGTGCTTGGGAATGGTTTTCATAAACACCTTCAACATAATTTTCTGGAGGTCTGAGGTAAACTTGACAGATATACAGTTGGTAAGATTCTTGGGGTTTTTTTTAAATGAGAAATGAAAAATTTTCTTTTTTCCAGTCATTGGTAATCACCCTTGATTGTCACTCGAATCATTTGAACATGTATCATTCAAAGATGACACAGAGCAACCTCACACTGTGGCACACCAAGAACCCTGATGTGCATACTGTTAAGTACACTTACGAACTTACATACTGTTACGAACTTGTACATATCCTGTTTACTTCTGTAGTTCCTTGTATTGTTTCTCCTGTGCTGTGGCTACTGTTTTTCTTCCCCAAACTTCTGCATGTTATTGAGAATTGGCAATCTTTGCTAATGAAGAGAGAAGCAAAGGGGACACTGAGTGCCTCAGCCTTTTCCATGTCTTCATCACAAGGTCACTTACCCCACTGAACAGCAGGCCACCATATCCTTCATTTTCTCTTTGTTGTTGATACACCTACAGAATGGTTTCTAGAATGGCCACTCTTAACATTACTCACCAGTTTCATTCCATCTGAGCTTCAACCTTCCTCCTTCTATCCCTGCATTCCTGAGCAACACTTCCATATTCCTTTCAAGTAGCTTGTCGCTGCTTTCACAGTTTGTACATTTAAAAAAAATGTATTTGTATTTGGTATTTCAGTTAAAAAATCTCACTCAGGCATTTCCTGTTCAAACCCAGCAGCCTCCTGCTATGCGTACACATTTATGCACTAGAAATAGATGCACCCTTATTGAGCTTTGAGGAAGCTACCCTTGAAGTCCAACAAGCTGTCCTGAGCCCTGTAGCCCTTCAAGGCATCGGCCCATAAGAGCCTGTCTGTCACTTCACAAAGAAGTTGAAATCTTCTCTGCTGAGGTCCAAGGAGTTTATTCTACTACCTGCCTTCCACACTTCCCTTAGAATCTTCAGCTCGTGTCTATCACTTATGTGAATGGTTCTTTGTTCCTAGTTGACTTGTCCAGTGCCTGCATTATTCCCAATGAACTCAGAAATCTAGTGGATTGCTTGCCCTCTGTCATGCTGCCATCCTCACAGATGTTGGGATAGTTTCCCATGAGAACCAGAGCCTGTTGTTGGGAAACTTCTAGTTGTTTAAACATTTTGACTACCTCTTGATCAAGTGGTCTGTAGCAGATATTCAGCATAATGATCTCCCTCTTGGCTTCCCCTTCTTGTTCTAGCCCACAGGAGCTCAATGAGTTTGTTGCCTGTGGTGTAGCTGAGCTCTGTTCATTCAAGATCTTACTTGATCTTGGTAGGGTGCAGCCTCTCCTTTCGTTGCTGCTTCTCCAAAGAGCCTGTGTCTATTCATTGCAGCCCTCCAGTCAGGTGAGCTGTCCCACTGTCTGTAATCACAATGACACCACAGTTCTGTAACTATTCATACCCTTTCAATTTGTTCAGTTTGCTTCCTATGCAGCACATTTCTGTATACAGGCACTTCAGCTGGGCTTCCAGTCATGTTACTTTCTGAGCAGGAGGGAGAGAAACATTCATTGCCTTGTCGCATGGCTTCTTCCCGGGGCCAGTTCTACCACTTACTTGTAGGTTTTGGCCTGCATCCCTGACAAATTCAGTTTAGAGCTCTCCTCACTTGTTCAACAAATCTCTTGCTCTGTTCAGCCAGGCAGATCCCATGACTCCCCTGCTGTCCTCCTTTCTTTTAGAGTCAAGTGTGGTTCTGCAGGAATCTGATATCCTGCTTGAGCTTTTCCCTTTCCATTAAGGAGAACTCATCTGGTCTCTTATGCTTTTCACCTCAATCCCAAGCCCTATGGTCATCCTTTACTGCTAAAATTCTCCCTTGGAAGTATTATTAGTACCCATGTGGATGGGCAACAAAGGGTGATTGTTGTCTTTTGTTATAATTTCTAAAGGTTTCTTGTGACTGAAGGGTCTGACAATGTAATTCCTCACAGCAAAGAAATATTTTTGTAAATTTCTGTGCTCCAAAACAAATGCAGGAGTTCGTAATAATAATAAAAAACACCAGCACCACGCAAAAAACCCCAACAAAACAACAAAACCCCCAAAACCAACAGATTTGGGTCATGTTTGTTGTTTGATTTCAATCAGTACAAAACAAAGATCTTTTTTACTAGTGCTTCAAAACAGGAGGAAAACAGAAATTTTCTAACCTTTCAGATTTATGATCTTCGATTTTTTTTATCTTTCTAATAAGAGGTAATAAACAGGTTTCAGAAAAAAATACATGTCATAAGTTCATGGTGTTGTCAGTGTCTACTAAATATTTGCCTGTTTCTACAGATACTGTCCAGTTTGGCAGTGTTTGTTGCATAGTTTTTTTCAAAATTTTGTTCATAATTTGTAACTCTTTGCATTTAACCTTTTAATAAAAACTCAAGTGGAGTTCTAATCTACATATAAAACTTCAATGAATCCAAAGAAATCTGTACTTTCTTTCAAGAAATTGGAACCATAAACCCCATCCTTATTTAACAGTTAGTGATTTATGTGAGCTGAGGCATTGCCTCAGTGGACTTTTAGAGTTCATGTGGAATTTGGGTTTGATGATGGATTTTAGATGTTCCTTATTTTATCAGTCTGGAAGAAATGCATGAGGTAGCCCCTTCCATTCATTTTCCAAATGTTCCCCTATTGTTTCTCTAAGAACCTTGGTCTTTTCCATGAAAGCACCATTTGTTACAGTTTTGTTTCCAGATGTGGTTTTTTTTTTTTCTTTTTCTTTTTTTTTTTTTTTTTTCTTTTTTTTTTTTTTTTTTGGGGGCATTGTAAACTGATTTCATGGCATCCATGCAATAGAATATAGCAGAGGTAAAGCTACATGGTTTATATACACAAAAAAAATCATAACAACCTTGTTCTCTGTGGTATGTTTCCCTATTTTTGTTGATGCTAGCAAAATACTATTTTCTGCAATTGTGTTGTTTAATATTTTCATGAATATTAAGAAGCCGGTGTTGAGTAATTTATACATTATCTAACTGTACAAATGCTGATTCTGCTAGAAAAAACATCCTAGTGAATTATTAAGCCATTAAGATGTAGACAGCATAGACTCTTGTACGTGCAATTTTGTTTCTTTGGCTGCTGATCAATTTCAGAGGTTCTCCCTTTATAGAGTACAGCCATGCAGAGGGTGGTGGAGCTGAACTGTACTGCGGATCATTTATGGGTTAGAATGAACTCTAATTATTTTGATAGAAATAAAATTCATTTGATAGAAATCAAAGCTGCAGTGAATGACATTTTTAGAAAGTTTAATAATTTCACTGTCAAGACATTTACTTTATCTTTTTTTTTCTGTTTTCTTTCAATCAACTATGATTTTTTTTGTGTGTGAAAATATGGAAGCTTCCAAACTGGAAATGATAAAAAACAGTCCCTCCCAAAAATAGAAAACAGCCCCCAAAGAAAAGTTCAAAGGCAAATTCTGAAAAGAGAAGTAAAAAAATAGCCCTGTTTTTTATGTGGTAAGTAAGAGCAGCCATGGACTTCTCTTTTAGTAGAAGCTAACCGAGAAGTTTACCATGAGTTTCTGCAAAAAGTCATATAGGTGGCTTACAAAAATTGACAGAGAGAATCATTGACTCACCTAAGTTATTCTGGCTTTGTCCTGTGAATGGAAAGGATCTTTGTTGTTTCAGTCTTGGCTACCATAATAGTGTCACACAAAATATTCACCTTCATTGTCTTGAGACTGAATTACTGTGTGGTTGGTACAAGTCTGAAAAATTTGAAAGTTAATTTCATTCTCTGCAGTAACTCCACCAGTAGCTCATTTATGATATGTGACTACTTCTAAATGAACTTTCTATAATTAAGTTCTCAATTCTTAGTAATTTTGAGAATTTAGAAAGACACCCAATTATTGGTGGGAAAACAAAGAAAAAATAACAATGACAAGCCAGTAAAAGACACCATGTGTCAAAAAGGTCCAAACAGATCAAGTAATAATTAATCAGATTCCAGATTTAAGAAGTTTTATTTGAGAAATACTTTTGTGAAGAATATACAATCAAGAAGGTATTCTTAGAATAAATGAAGGAAGAAAGGATAAAGAGTTTATGATTCACTATAGAGTAATATAAACTAAATGCAGAGATTAAGAGATTATATTTTTGAGACATGTAGCAAACAGAGATTGAAGTTTTTGGTGTTATACATACCTTCTGATGTAGTAAGTAATTCTCTGATGTAATTTCTTCTGAGCCTCTGAGGTTCAGATGGATATGAGCTAATAAGTTTAAGGAGGAGAAAAAAAATGCCCTGATCCCATCATTTATCCATGTTTAAATATATTTATATACACACATAAGAAATAAAGAAAACAAAAATAAAATATCCCAACAATTCTTCTTATTGATGTTACAGTTACATAATAAAGTGAGAATATTTTTCCAAATCTTAACTTTTAGAGTTACATGGCAGATTCCTGCCTGAGAAATTTCGTTCACTTTCAAAATAATCTGACTTGGTGAAATGTTTACATTGAGGTGAAGTTTAAACGAAGCTCGTTGTAACTGGTCGAATAGAAAGTCAGAGAAGTGTTTCAGGAAAATCAGATAGGATACACTGAATAATTTCTTATACAGTAGTGCAGGACTGACTGTCACACCGCATCCAACAGTGATATGGACACAGCTGCAAGTTTTCTTTCCTCTGTGTGTGTGTCTAAGTATATATCTATTTACACAGACAGATATTTATGTTTATATATTCTTGTTCTAACACGTATCAGTAGGTATGGAGGGATCAGATAAAAAAAAGAAAAGATGTCAGATCAAAGCTGGATCTGTGAAAAAAGGTGTTTGTAAGACAGGAACTAGAAGTGAAAAATGAGATTAAGAGTACAATGAAAACATAGTGAGGGTACCCAGAATTATATGGTAAAGTCAAATAATGAAAAACAGGACTTCAGTCTGGCCATTAGAAACACAAGCAAGGTTGTCATCAGAGGAAGATACAATGAGTCAGTACAAATGTACAAAAAGCTCATGGTCAGTTCGAAAAAGATGAAGAATTTCATAACTGCATGTAGACTTCTAGGAATAGCTAGACTAAATTTCCTAATTATTAAAAAAAATACATGTAAAATCTGCAAGTCGTTAATTTTCCCTCAAATAATTTTTCCTTTACACTTTTTGCTTCAAAATTGGGGCTTTACTGTTAATTTGTTGTAGACTGTTATTTTAAGGGATCATTATCAGTGTTAAAATACAAATATATAATCAAGTGAAAGACTATCATATCACTGGAAAACATCTTAGGATAATTAATTGAAAAAGAAGAGACTCTTTACAAGCTACCCAGAAGACTGATCTTTTATTTCTGAGGGGGAGAGGGTGTGAGATTACAGACTGTTGATTAATTTTTTAACTTCTTAATCTAGCTATCCTCTCTTAAGACCGTTTCTGCATGAAAGAGGTGGCAGAGTTGGTGTTTTGGTTTAGTTAGCTCAAGCATGTACTATCACTTAATAACTGAACTTTTCTGCCAGGTTAGCAAATAGTTTGTCCATCACTATTTCTGTCAAATTTGAAATTTATAACTTTGTTGACTAATAGATCAGATTTCCTGTGCAGAGCAGATGACTGGAAATTGGTCTTTGTATACATAACTGATATGATAGAATACATAAGAATTGTAAAAGGGTATTAAATTAGAGCACAATGTTTACAAAGAAAAAGTGCACCGATCTCAAGGCCCAAGAAGCACAAGACTACCCCACTGAGTCCAGTATTGTCAGGGCCCATAACTACGGGAGAACCCTGCTGGGGTCTGCTTAAATTGAGCTCACTGAAGCGTCAAAGCAAAAATGTTCAAAGTAGCGCTACAGCTGCAATGGGTGCCCACAGGTGCCTACACAAGTTGCCACAATTTCTGCAAATTTATTTTGTACATACTATTACCTTGAAGTGAGAAATCTTACTTTTTAATATATGTAAAATAGACACTGTTTTCCTAAAACACAATAATTTCTGAAATTTAACAAAATAAATTCCATTCTACTTAGAGAGCAATCCAAATTATTTTGAAGTGCCCTCTGAAAACCGTGAAGAGAGAAAGAAAAATTCATTTTAGGTGCATGATCTAATGAGTATTTAATTTATATGAAGTTGATCAACAGCAAGAGAAGAAATTGAGAAAGGGAGGCAAACTGATTAGAGCACTTATCTGGGATGCAGTACATCTGGCTTCAAAGAAGAAAAAAACCCCCAACCTTCTGACAATTTTCTAATTTTTTAAACACTGAAAAGAAGCACAGGTGTTGGCTTTTACTTATTCAAAATAAAGTATGTAAAAACCTAAAATATTAAAGAAGATTAAGAAGTAGAAGTGAATATTTTGATAGTTAAAGAGCTGGTTGCCAATTAGAACTAGATTAGATCAATGAGTTGTCTGATGAAGGTGTAGTGCTACACCATTGTAACACTTAGCGATGTTTTTACTCTTAATGAATCTGGCAGTTTAACAGCTTGACAGTTGGCATTTTCATACTAAAATTAATTTTTAAACTTGGCATTGATATAATATGGCTTGGGTTTAGGTTTTTGTCAGTGAGATGTTTTAAAATGATAATTTTAAAATCCTATCTCAAAAAATCATGTAACTAACTGCTCATATGAACCATTTCCAAAATATCCAAAGCATGTATCTGTGAAAGTATTCATGATAATTTCACAGATGTGTTATCTCTACCAAAGAACTTTATTAAATGAGGTACTTTTGTCTACTTTTTCACAAATGAACTACAGAAAAATGCCATTTATAAAGAATTGAAGAAATTCATATAGAGTATCTCAGGTTGGAAGGGATCCATAAGATCATGGAGTCCCACTCCCTGGTCCTCACAGGACTTTCTAGAACCAAACCATACGACTAAGAACATCATCCAGACACTCCTTGAACTCTGACAGTCTTGGTGCTGTGACCATTTCCCTGGGGAACCTGTTCCAGTGACTGAACATCCTCTCACTGAAGAACCTTGTCCTGTCATTTAACCTGAACTTCCCACAATGCAGCTTCATTCCATTTCGTGTGTCCTGTCGCTGGGCCCCAGAGACAGGAGACCAGCACCTCCCCCTCCGCTGCCCCCCTTGAGGAAGTTGCAGGCTGTGATGAGGTGACCCCTCATCCTTCCCTTCTCCAAGCTGAACAAGCGGAGTGACCTCAGCTGCTTTTTCTAAGTCTTGTCTCGAGACCTTTCACTATCTTGGTTGCCCTCCTCTGGACACAATAATTCAATGTCCTTTTTAAATTGAGGTCCCTCAAACTGCACACAGTACTTGAGGTGGGGCCGCACCAGTGCAGTGTGGAGTGGGACAGTCACCTACCTCGACCAGCCAACTGTGCTGGGCTTGATGCACCCCAAGGCATGGCTGGCCCTTCTGGCTGCCAGCGCACAGTGTTGACTTGCCATAGACCCAGACCCCTAGATCATCTCTCTCCATGGGACTGCCTTCCAGCCTCAATAAATAAAGAACTGTTTCAGTGATGTTTTTAATAAGGTATGCTAAATAATGGATGCCCATGGTTCATTTAGAACCCTCTTAAAGCTGCAGTTTTCTATAATTGATAATACTTTAGAAAATGTGACTCAAAATGACAGTATGTCATTTGATGAAAATTTATAAAATATCACTCAAGTTTTTCATTGCATCTATTTTGTTGCTAGTGATAAAGAACTAAGAAAATTACTATGAATGGTATAAGAAAACTTTCTTATTATGAATTTTGTACTTTTAAGTCACAGCTGTATTTTTATCAGTTATGTTACAATAGTAATGTAGTGAAATGATCTTTCAAATGAGAAGCTTTTAGTATAAACTAAAGTTGAATAGCCAGTTCTGATCATTTACATTCATATTTGAAATTAATTTTGAAAAGTTAGATGAGTTTTAAATGCTTTGATCATTATGCAATAAATATTTTTCACTTCTGTAAATATTGTATTAGTTTTTTTTAATGAAACAGGCATATAGAACACAGAACATCACACTCTGGAAGGCATTTGTGTGGAAACGCGAGGAAAGCCCTGTAAAAATGACCGAATGTTTGACAGATATCTAAGCTAATTTAAATATGGAGTTTTCTAAGATACTGTTTCATTTTTTATCCCTTTCTTGGATATCTGCTTAGCAGGGCTTCCATCTCACTTGTAGGAAGATCTCATTTATGCAAAACACAGCTTACAAAAATTGTCAGATTGTTATTTTTGGTGAAATGACTCTTTCTAGTTTGAATGAAAATACAAGATTTTTCAATGGCTGCTATGTGATTCCTCAGTGATTTTGATGGATATGTTTATCTGTTTTAGCTAAGCTACACATCTATACAGTATATATGGTTTTTGTGAAGTGGTGCCTGCCGTATCTGTTTGCATATGTACTTTGTATAAGATGCATATTCTCTAAATTCAGAGCACTTAACTCCTGACTACTGAGAGATCCAAATGTTTCTGGCTTTATACTTGAAGTAGTCATTTATGCTGATACAAACAGCACTTTGTGCAGTTGCTTACAACTTGAAAATAACCATGAGTGTTTGGAATTAATTACTTGCACATTTTAAAATGCAATTTGTTAATCGCTTAGAGTTTGAGTTCATGAAGCCTGAGGCACTATCTGCTATCAAATTACTCCAAGCACAGTGATGCATTAAGATTCCTAAGCACTTTTCTAGCTCGCTGAAAAGCATAACGTGGAGAATGCTATGGACAAAAGAAGGATGATCATTCAAAGGAGGCCAACTAGCTCTGGGGCCAGGTGGTGAAACACAGTGTATGTCTGGACACATTATGTCTTCTCCCTGAGTGGCGTGGCCACATCCTCCCTGCCTGTGCTCACTCTTAGGCCATTTATTACGTTTGAGCTTTAAACAGTTTCTTTGCCTTAGCCTGGGTATCACCTCTGATGGGGGAAGTCCCTGAACCATGGTCTCCTGGAACATGGGACATATGTCAGAGGAAGGATCATTCTTTCTTCAAAAGCAGCTGCTTTTGCTGCAGTCTTTCCCTAGCACATCCACATCTGTCAGAGAGAAAATAGTGACTCTTTGGTCCAAGTTAGTTTCTGTGGTCTTACTTAACTAATGTTCCCTTTCCGTTTCTGAGCTGACTTGGTTTCTTGCAAGCCTCTTTGAAATGGTGTTATTAATAGATTAAAAAGCTATGCATCCCCCTGACAGATATCTGTAGTAGCCTGAGATCCTTTGGCTTTCATTGGTAATGCAGAGCGTTAGATTTTTGTGTGTGATTGCCAGAAATAATCAACTACATAAACCTTCTTTGTCAGCTGTAAATTCCAGAGCTTTAGAGCTCAAAGCTTATTCAATGGCTCTGCAGCAGAAACGCTGAGTAGCATTGTAATTACCATTACCATGTTACTTAGTGTCAGTATAAACACACTGGGAGAGGATGTCATTGAGAATCATAAAAAAAAAATAAAAAATAACAGCAAGCAGCTAGTACCAATGAGTTATGGCTAACTTAGGATTTAGCACATCTTGCTGGTTACCGTGGATGGAAAAAGCTTGCTTGCTGGCTTTCAAGAATACAGGTAGAAGCTGTATGCATTATTACTGGAACTCATACCCTTACATTTTGATTCTTAAAAAAAAAAAAAATAAATAAAACCCCCCACACTCTTATGGCAAAATATGAACAGGAAGAAAGCCTGGACAAAAAAAAAGAAAAAAAAAAGGTAGAAGTCATCAGGTTTTGCTTTTTGATGGTTCATTCAAACTCTGATAGTGATGATGGCCACAGTAGAAATCAAAAACTCAGTGTAAGTTTCTGTACTGAAGGCACAGGGTGTATGAAGTAAATTTGTTTGTCCTTTGCTGAGTTAGATGATGATCTGAATTGAATTGCTTGAAAGCTATACATTTTGTTTAAAAAAACAGGAAAACTGGGTAAATCTAGGTATTATTGGATAACAAACCTTTCTGATTTATTATGGATTTACAATAGTTTTTAAATTATTGTAATCTTTTCATGTATTATGCACTAGGAATTTTGACTTTGATTCTCAACTTTATCCATGAGTTCTTTATTTTTCACTTTCTTTCCCCTTTCATCCCTCAGAGCCACATGGCCTTTTTAATATGCACTGTATAAAAAGCCAGGAATTGAGGGAGGAATCACAAAAATGATGTGATTTCACCAACAAAAAAGAAATATTTTAGAAGTGTAGATATATTCCACCTCTTAATCTCATTCATCTACAAAAGAACACATAAATATCAGGGTCCAGAAAGTAAGATATGAAATTTGTTGAAAAGTGTCATGAAACTCAATAAGGCTTTGGCAGCCAAGGTTATGTTACATTTCTTTATGTCAAAATTTATTTTGCGTTTAGAATAGTAAAGATAACTAGCTGTTTTAATCTCTTCAGCAGCTTTCTCTCCTCTTTTTAGTCAAATTAATGGTCCACACAATACGTAAATGTTAAATAAATTATTGTGTTTCTTCCTTTCTCCCAATTCTGCCTTCTATTTCAGTCCCTTATTAGCTATTTATTCTTTTTTAATAGTCTACTTTTTTTAACATCCAGCTAGAGTATTCCTCTTCCTTGGATTGAAATTAATCCTTTTTCCTTCAAACCTTCCTTTAAAACTCACTTTCACTGACAGGCTTTCAACTGTGATTTAGAAGGGCAGCTCTACTCCTACCCCTCTCTGTTGTCTTAATTAGCTATGCAATTATTAGACTGTAAGTTCCTTGTGTCATGCATCTTGCCAAACTCTTTTTTTTTCCGTATCTCCACATGTACTTATAGTATGCAAATAATGCCTAATGATAATAGCAGTAGCTAAAGATGATAAAACAGATAAAAATGAAATACTTCTGATCATTCATGTATGCAAAAATATTTTTAATTGCTATTGCTGTAGCTTTCATAGCCACATTATAACATATTAAGAGCCACTTGATTAATTTTTATTATTTTATGCCAATGAATTGTATGGATGGCATGTTTTGTTGCTTTTTAAAAATTATACGCTTTAATACCCAATACTACTAATAATCTGCATATCTTTAAAGCTTACATTAAAAACTTATGGGGCAAAGAAGAGTACAAGAAGTCTGCTAAAATCCTTTGACAACTTTAAATAACAGTCTGGGCTTAGCAGGAAACTCCTATGATCTGTATTTTCTGAAATTTAGTTCATAGCTATTAAAATTATATATGTTATTAACTAATGATGTGTTAACCTTGGATGGTCCATCTGACAGCAAAATTTTCTCAATTTGTTTGCGATCTGTAAAAATCCTGTTTCAGAACTAAAGACTTGAGAATGGCTAGTATGATTTTAATAATGCTTCCTAGTTTAGGACAGCATCTATATCTGTAAGAATATTTTTTTTTGCTGCATTTTATTGTATTTATAAGAAATGCGGGACATCTTAAGAAATAAAATCTTCAATATTTTTAATTTATATCAGAGATAGCCTAACTGTATTTCTGTGATTCTCTGCCCTGTTCTTTCTTAGGCTTCTTTTGCGGGCACTTTCACAAAGTCAGAGTAGAAGTTCCCCAAATCAGCTCACAGTAGGTGTCTCTGCTAACTTTATCCTTGTTTGGCCTGGCACTAAAGTGTCACCAACAATGAAAAAATTCAAGAAGTCCAAACCAACAATCTGTGCCGCTTAACGGACAGAAAATATTTTATTCTGTTCACACGGATGTTATTTTGTTTCTCTCTGTGTGTGTATATCTATATATATATATGTGGGTACATATATGTATGTGTGTGTACCTATATGTATATGGGTGTGTATATATATCTTTGGGTACTCTGCACACAGAAGGGAAGAGCTGGGTTTGCTGTGGCAGAAGCAGGGGTGATACTTCACTTGTTCAAAGTGCAGCTCCACTAGTAAATGATATTCTCTTCATCAGCTGAAGGAGCTTGTGGTGGGACACTGCGTGGGACAAGTGGAACTATTTCAAGTCCTCACTTCCCTTCCGAGTATGAAAATAATGCTGATTGCACCTGGACCATATTGGCTGAACCAGGAGATACCATTGCTTTGGTGTTTACTGACTTCCAGTTAGAGGAAGGATATGACTTCTTAGAGATCAGTGGAACAGAAGCACCATCAATATGGTAAGTCAGAGATCTTGTAAAGATCTCAGTTTCTGGTCTTTTTTTGGTGAGTATTTTGAAAAGGTAGTAAAGGATATTTAAGATATTTTCTACATGTTTGTTATGCATTTTCCTTTGGTCCCTTTGACCCTCCAGAACTGGGCAGGGAGAGGGGGGAAGTAATTTGCTTCTGCTTCTTTCCAAATCTTGATCCTTCCTCCTCTTCAGGAGTTATATTTGTAAGGTATCTTATCAGTGAACATTTATTGATGTTATATATTTGAACTTCATGTGAGAACATTTCTGGTATTGTGTCTGGAATGGCTTATCATTACTGTACTCTAGCAATGAAAGTAGTGAGCAAAGTTCAGCCTCACAGTAAAATAGGAATATGTATAGAGCAAACGGATGCCCTCTTATTCTAAACAGGGTATAATTCAGTCTTACTACATGTACTCATGTGTGCAAGTATTATTGTCTTATGCTGGCTGATATTTAAACTGCTTAGCAATATTAGGCCTTAGTAATTATAGCAAATTTACACTGTCTGTACTAAGTAAAAATGTAGTTCTGTCTATGGGAAAGGATTAAATTGCGGAACAGCTCATATGATTTCTTTGCATGCTACATATGCAGGTTTTTAATTTTATTCATCTCTGAGAACGTCTGGTACTTGACATATGCGCCATTGCTGTAAAATGTAACCTAGAAAAAGATACGAATCTGCTGCTTGCAGGTGACTGATGGTTATTATCTTCAGAATGCTTTTCTGGAGATCTGAAGCAGTCTCACTATTATTTTAATGTCGTAACAGGCTAGGCTGTGCAATATATTAATAATTGTGAAGTTCTAGGTAGCATCTGATAATTTTAAAAACTCTATCAAATAAAAATGTGTGGCAACCATGCCTGGCAAATATGTAAAGACTTTGTTTTGAAGATATTTCTGGATCTGTATCACAAGATTGCTCTCTAACATTTCCACATGACCAAAAGTTGTGTAACTGCAGTCAGTGAAGCAGCTTTGTACCAAATTAAGTGGTCGTCTGACTGTCTGATGTATAATATGTGAGTACTCTCCGCTTACCTCTTTCTCATGCACAGACATGCACCACAGTCATCAGTGCCAGTGTTTTCTTATTAGGGGCTCTAAGGACCAGAAGCTGAAATCTTGGAGGGGAAAAGCTAATTGAGCCTTGCTGCAGAACACATAATCTGTCCATTTAATTTTGTGGTTGAGCCTCTACTAGACGCCTAACAACATTTTGCAACTTTGTTGCAAGAAATCAATCTGTTACTGAACTTGAACATACAAGTATAGGAATAACTTTACATTTACAGACTGTCACATATATATATCTGTTCCCCAGAAGATTTCTGATAGTAGATGATATAGAAGAATATGAGCAGAAAGCAATGAAACCATATTCTGCATTTATCTCATGTGGTATTGATCTGTGTGATGTTGGAAATCAGAGATAGCATAAGAATCTTATTTCTCCTAGAATTCCATCTAAATATTTTTCTCATTTCCCCTGATATTTGTTTTTTTTGGGGGGTTGGAGATACTTTTTTTTATAATGCTAAACAAAGATCACTAAACACTAAGGATTTATGTTCCTAGGATCATACAACCATAGAATAGTTTGAATTGGAAGGCACCTTTAAAGGTCATCTAGTCCAACCCCTCTGCAATGAGCAGGGACATCTTCAACTAGATCAGGTTGTTCAGAGCCCCATCAAACATGGCCTTGAATGTTTCCAGGGATGGGACATCTACCACTTCTCTGGGCAGCCTGTGCCAGTGCCTTACCACCCTGATAGTGAAGAATTTCTTCCTAATACCTAGTCTAAATCTGTCCTTTTTTAGTTTCAAACCATTACCCCTTGTGGTAGTGCAACAGGCCCTGCTAAAAATTGTGCCCCATCTTTCTTCTATGCCTCTTTTAAGTACTGGAAAGCTGCAATAGGGTCTCCCAGAGCCTTCTCTTCCCCAGGCTGAACAACCCCAACTCTCTCAGCCTGTCCTCATAGGAGAGGTGTTCCAGCCCTCTGATCATTTTTGTGGCCCTCCTCTGGACCCGTTCCAACAGGTCCATGTCTTTCCTGTGCTGAGGACCTCAGAGATGAGCACAGTACTCCAGGTGGGGTCTCACAAGAATGGAGTCAAGGAATCACCTCCCTCGACGGTCTGGCCACGCTTCTTTTGATGCAGCCCAGGATATAGTTGGCCTTCTGGGCTGTAAGCGGACATTGTTGGCTCATGACCATCTTTTCCTCCACCAGTACCCCCAAGTCCTTAGCAGAACTGCTCTCAATCCCTTCATCCCCCACCTTGTATTGATTCTAGGGATTGCCCCAACCCGGGTGCAGAACCTTGTGCTTGAGCTTGTTGAACCTCATGAGGGTTACATGGACCCATTTCTCAAGCTTATCCAGGTCCCTTTGGATGGCATCCCATACCTCAGGCGTCTCAGCTACACTCAGCTTGGTGTTGTCTGCAAAATTGCTGAGGGCGTACTCAATCCCACTGTCTATGTCAGTGTGGAAGATACTAAACAGTACTGGTATCAGTGATGCTGATGGAGGATCACTGATAAAAGTCTGAAGAAGCTATAGGAAGTTTTATAAGAAATGTTTAATGGATTATTGGATAATTTGCAATGAAGCCACACATTCAGCTATATTTAAGCTAGAACAGTTGCCATAGCGACATTAGAGCCATGCTAAATGTAGTTCATGCTGTAATCTGCTAAAATCAGCTCTGTGTTCAAATGTGAAGTTGTTCCATACTGAAAACTAATGGTCTAGAGGTGTATCATCCTAAAATGTAACTTTTTTTCGTTATAATTATTCACTTTCATTATATCTGGCATCATGTCAAGAGCTTATACTGTAATTATTTGTTAGAAGACAAATATTCTATTAGCATGGTCTGGTAATTATGATTGTTTTTCTCACTTAATGGAATATATGCTGTAAAATAAGCCTGGTATTATCCTAGTGAAAAGCATAGGAAGACAGATACATGAGCACTGCAAAACCTAGAAAGAGAGTAAGAATAAGGTAAATAATTTCAGACAGATATTCTTTAGTGATTTTAGTGTATGGTACAATAGGTCTGGATTAGTCTTTCCAGACATATCAACAAAGTTAGAAGTGTTTCCAGCATGATTACAGTAAAAACTGTATGGACTTTTTTTAAGTAAAGCAATGGAAATGCTAGAACAGGTAGAATCTAAATGTTGCAAAAAAATATCTGATATATCTGTAAATTATGTATATAAAAAGATACTATATTATACTAATTATATTGATCATATTATATGCCTTATATTTATTATGTAATAGTAATTTTAATTATATTATGTTACTTATATACTTCACATGTTTTAAACCTTTTTTAAGATGTTCAGTTAGTTTCCATGTTATATAGCTGATTGTTGGTTTGTTTTTCAATGCATTGAAAAGGAAGAAGAGGTTTGTCTACCTTTTCTTATTCTTAAAGATTATTTGAAAATCATTCATACAGTCCATCCCACTGGAATTAGTTTCTAAAAGGTTCAAGTAACATCACCTCACTATTTTTTTTTGGATGTCCGTGATATGCTTAGAGTGCCCAAAGCTATTCGAGTTGTTTTGTTTTTTGTTGGTTTTTTTATGTTTGTTTTTTTGTTTTTGTTTTTTCCTAATTAAAGAGTAGTTATAAAGCTCTCAGTTTTGAATGGATGTGCACAGATAGATGACTGCAATTTTAATCCTGCTTTGAATCAATGGAAGTGTCACAAGCCTTAAAAAGATGAACATCAGTGTTAGCCAAATGAATGCAAAGCAGGTAGGAAAGGCTTTTAATCTGTGGAGGAAGTAAAAGTATTACTAGTTAGACTGTAGATGAAAGAAAACTTTTGGAATTTGAATCACTTGATTAATTTGCTATTACATAAAGGAGTTTTAGATGTAAAACGTGTTTGTCTTGAGTTGGTAAACTCTTGTTCACAATGCCAAGAACAGTACTTCGGGAAGCATTACAGAAAGACTACCTCTTTGCTATGTCTGCAATCCATCTCCAAGTCCACCAAGTGGCTGGATCTTTTGAGTCTGAACGGCTCCTCTGTGGATTATTAGGACTATAACAAAAAAATATTTTTTTCATAATTTCTGAACATTAAATATAACTTTTTTAATACTTCCAAACACGTCCCTTTAGACTTCAGTTTAAGTTATATGATACTTAAAATGAAGTTAAGGTTGGATCTAGAGACAGTGTGATATAAGCCTGAATAAACATTGTTTTGAAGTAAAATCAGGAATGTATCACTTAGGGAAAGCATCCTTTCGAAAAACTCTTAATGAGTCTTCCTTGAGACTGAGGAGGATTTTGTGTTTGGTGGTTTGGTTTTTTTTTTTTTTTTCTTCGTTTTGGTTGTTGTTTTTTTGTTTTGTGGTTTGGTTGTTTGGTTTTGTGGGGTTTTGGTTTTGTTTTTGCTTTTGTTTTTAAAATATTTATTTATTTGGACTGAGTCTTTTATTATTGCAGGTTAGGTAAAGCTGGGTAATTCACATGAACACAGATAGGCCTGACTCAGGCTTTTTCATGTAAATTTGGCTTTGCCATAATTATTGAAAGATTAAAAAAATATTTGAAAGATTATTTATCCTAGACTGTTACAGTATGCATGAAAGGTGATTATGATGCTAAGAATAATTCTAATTCTGCAATTATTATTTTTTCAGTTGAAGTCTTAATGTTGAACATTCTTTGTTCTGAAATTTATTTTCCTTTTTTATTACAATGCTTCAATTTAAACCTAAAATTATTATTCTTCAAATTTTTGTCAGTATTTGCCAATACAAGAGGATGAACTATGCTTCATACTTTTTAGTCCAAATTAATTTTCTAGCACTATTTAAAAATACCTTTAAGATTATTCTGACTTCCTTATAAATCACTTCAATATCCTAGTGAAAGACCATAAAAATGTATGTGGATGTGAAAGCGATTTGGAATCAGCAATAATGAATTGCTATAATCTTGGCAAACAATTTGACATAAGTACCTGGATTAATCTGAAACTCACCTCTTACTCCTGTGTTATTTAATAACTCTTATAAAAGCTGGGTCATAATACTAATTTGTGTTTCTTAGATAAATTAATTATTAGGATTAGATTTGTGTTTCGTCTTCATTGGTCCAAGCACTTAGATATAATTCAGAACAGTAGCATTTTGATATGCATGTTTCCTGTCCTGTTTATAGACATTTGTCTTAATCTTTCCACCTTCATTGTGAGAGGTCTGTAGGAAAGTAATGCATAAGATTATGGAGTGGTCTAAATCACCTTTCTGACAGATACCTGTGGCAGTAGATCCATACATATGAGCTGAATTTTTAGCTCAGAATTACATAATTATACAGCTAAAGGGCTCCATCTATTGGTTTACTGTGAAAAGATGTATCACTTCTGAATGCACCTTCAATTATGTTGCTGTACCCTAGAAAAGGGCTCATGACATACCCTTGGCAATATAAAGTTCTATTTCTTGTCCTTCTCCATCAGATGAGAATGGATGTTCAGGCATTGTACTGAAAAGAAGGCAGTTAGATTCCAGCTTTTTCATTTGAGGACACAGTTAGATTTTTATTAATTTATCTGTAGTCATTTACAATTTTTAGTGCCTTTAGATACCTTCTGACAGTCATCCCTTTTTTGACATACAAACCCTGCAAAGCCATATGTTTGTATTGGAGAGCTGGTAAAGGGTTCTCTGTCTACTAACTTTTGGAAGTTCTTACCTTTCTGTAGCTTTTAATTGGATTTACCCTTTTACCTGTTCTGGTTAGGAAACTGAGTCCAATAAATATAAGCTTCTGTACTTGATAACATATGCATCTGACCTGCCATGTACCACATTTCATCTTTTTTTCAGGAAAACAGGTTGCATAGGCACCCTCAAGTTCTTTCTATTGACTTCCAAGTTGCAAAGTTTCCAGTTATTGTGTAAAAATCCCGTAGTCTTAGCACATTTGAAAATCAGCATTAATGCTGTTTAGCACTTGAACCGAATCTATCAAATATATCTATCAACACAAAAACTTTTAAAATTGACTTGCCACAGAACATTATACAGTTACAAACCCCTAAGATACATTGGAAGGACGAAGATACTATTAATGTGAGCAAAAAAGGTAGAACGTGTGTCTCTATGAAGACCTTTGAAAGACAGTAAAATACAGTGGTCATGAAAGTATAGAAGATATTTTCAAACAATATTATGTATATTTATATGATTATAATTAATATTCTGTTAATGAATATGTTTATGCTGATTTATTTCATACCCTATTTTTTCAAATTCCTGTACAGTACATATCCTCGGTAGATATTAACATATTGCAAACTGAATAAATGATAGAAGAATCCCTAAAGTAATATGGAAAATACCATGTCTCTATGAAAGACCCATGGAATACATCTTTTCTCCAGCTTCTGAGTCCTGTCCGTTGCTGCCTTTGGTGCTGATGCTTGATTCTCCTGGTTTCTCCTAGATATTTTCTGTTGGCTACACCTCTGCTCCCACTGCTCCCTTCCTCTGCCCTCCCACCAGCATACCCTGTTTCTGCATCCTCCCTCCGCATTTGCTGCCGCATTCTATGATTTAAGCTTAGAATCTGGTACAATTTATCCCAAACGAGCAGTGACACATTGTAGCTGATCTGTCCTTTTTCCCTTGGTTTCTAGTAGATTAAGGATTGCAAAAGGTAACACGCCAGCTCTTAAAAAAAAAAAAAAAAAAAAAAAAAAAAAAGTCAGCCATGTGGTATAGTCATAGTCAAAATGGTGTATAAAAAGTTTGCAAACAACGTGCTGAACTAGAGTACCTGTGGACTTCTGTAATCTTGGAGTGAATGTCTCACTGCTCTCAGAGTTAAAACATAGTCTCAGAAAGGATTATCCCACTCACAAATTAGGGAATTTAGAAAGAAAATAGGCACAGTGTTTTGAATAGGATACCAGCTATGTATACTAAACATGTCATACTGGCAACTGGTATACTCTAGTTCTTAAAATATTGCTTTCCAAAGTCTTTTAAAATTCCCTGAGTAGGAAATAGTATGTTTTAATTCAGTATCTATATCCAGTTCTTTGGCACAGCAGTTGCTATACCCAAACATATGCAGATAAGCAGCTTCTTCACTCCTACAGTTTTCCCATAATAAGGATTAATAAGCTGATCTCATCAGTGATGTATCTTGTACTTTGCTATATTTATCAAAATCATCATGTTCCAAAATGGATTTTCTGCAGGCATTCAAATGGCTGCTTGAAAAAAAATGAGTTATCTACAGTTGTAACTAAATTGTTAGCAGACTTAGGAAAATACAATGAACACTGCTCAATACATTTGAAGTCCACAAGAAAAAAAAAACAAAAACATAGATGAGGCAGGTACTGAACAGTCCCCACTCCGTAACATTTCTATAGGAGGAAAGATGATACTTGACTACTACTGTAAGAAAGCAAAGCTGCAAAGAAATTGTTATTTTAAGACAGGGTTACATTTTTTTCCCTCATCATGGGCATTGTCTTCCTTTTCCTTTCAGCATCTTAAAGGCATTATTTTCCTTTTTCTTTTTTTTTAATTATTTTGCTACAGAAGTACATATGTGATTTTTTTGTTTATTATTTAAGTGTATATTAAGTAATATACAGTATGTATTATATAAGATGAGCTCTTCTAGTTGCAGCGAGGAACCTTCATATTTTAATTGCTAAAATGACCAATAAGGAGAAAAGGACAAAGAGTATAAGTAGTTGTTTCAAAAATAAGCTGAAATGTAGCATCTGAATTTGTGTGTGATCTCTGAGTTGATGGCATTGCACTGGAAGAAAGGGGATGATGAAGGAAATAATGGCTTTGAGTTGGGGAATTGGGAGGCAAGAATGACTCTACCATGAGAAAGATTTTGTTTTGGTATGTTAGGGGATAGTGTGACAGATTTTGAAGCGTTGGTAAGGTTTTGGAAACAGCTTCAGGCTGAGTTGGAGGGGCTTGGAAATTTGAACTTCAGAGTGGCAGTGGGGGAATTTGATGCTCTAAGTCAGAGGAACTTCTGCAGAGTGATATCCCAAATAAGCCTGGGAAGTGTACTCGAATCATCCCTCCCACTGGCACAGAATAAACACAATCATTCTAAACCCACAGGAATACCACCGTGACTAATGCTGTTGCTTTGATCCAGCAGGCCTATCACCTCTCCTTTCCTCTTCCTTAAAAACAGGAGTGTTTTGGTACATTTACCATGTAGGACAGCAATGAAGCCTGCCCTGCCCTCTTCTTTCCTAGTATCCATGGTAGCTGTATCAGTATCCTGTGGTTGTTACCCAGATACTGATGGCAAGTGCTGAAATACGTGTCTAATTCTTCTGAGAGCTTCTAATACTTTCCCATTCTTCCATTTGGACCTCAGTTTTCCTTTGGATTATATATTAATCTTGTGTTCAGAGATGGAGGTGATGGAAATGATCTTATTTTTTTTTTAAAAAGAAGTTGATAGTATCCTAATGCAAAGACATATCTATTTAAGGCTCAGTTAATTAATAGGTTTTGTTTTTGGTAATATCTTACATAGAAATCTTGCAAAACTTCTTAGGCTTTTATTTAAACAAAACATATCTGAAATGCATTGTTTATCTTTTCTAGTATCTTCATGCTACATTTTTTATTTTTATATATATATATTTATATATATATATATACACATGCATGTGTGTGAAGCTTTTGCAAGGATTTTGACCCTAAATAAGAAGGATGGCAAATGTACTTTGTGCTAGTAGTAGTGACTAAACTAATATAATCTCTTGCTTGTGTTAGCTGTAAAGACACAGAGGACACTTAGTTGTTAACACCAGCATGTGAACGGTGTATGAAGTGAGAAGTACAGAAGCAGTAAATTGATGCTTAATTCACAGAACACTATTGCTTTCTTTGCACCTATTAATTTACAGCCTACTGTGCTGAAGAGGTATAAAGGCTTAATTCATACCACATCACAAACTGACAGGAACATAGGAGTGAAAGAACTCACTTAAGGAAGTACTGTGACCTACAGTATAATTTTCTACCACATTTAAATAAAATGAAAAGCAGTAGATTTTAAAAACAAAGTACATGAACAAGGTTTAAATATATTAACTGAGAGCTTGGATTGCTTAAAATGCCACTAGCATTACTTACTGTCTTTCTGCACAGACTGTCTAACCGTGGGGATTGAGTGTGCTTCTAAAATTTGCTTCTGCTAGGTCTGTTGCATTGTTATAGAATATCTGTACTGTTAGCCTCATTTGCTTGCAAAATCCTTGACATTCGGGTCAGGAAAATATATTCTAATGATGCAACAGGTCTTACCGGTATATTCAGCTAATGTTAGAAGCTCTTCTTAGAGGTATTTATGAAGCACTACATTTCTTGCTTTTGCACAGTACCTATCCATTGCAGTCAGCCTCAAGTGTAACTTCCTAGCATGACAAAACTTACAGATGTTTTGACTTTTGGAACTTTAGATTAAAATTACCTCCCTTGCTTTGCCATATAGCCCTACCAATATTTCTAGATTTGTCTGCAGTAATCACAGTATTTCTGAAAAAAAATTATCTACTCCCCAATTTTGGGAAAAAAAATAAAAAAAAATAAAAACATTTCTGGGATTCAAACTGGAGTTGACCAATGTATATATCAATGGAGTCTATGTTACTGTGTGTGGAGGAAAAAGATTAATGAAAATTTTGCTGAGAATGTGTGTGCATATAAATATGAAGAGAAGTTACATATTTGATGAAGTTATATGATTCAGTTCATCTGGGCAAATCACAGTTTACAGCCATCAGGACTGGGAATATTAGATCAGTCTAGAAAAAAGAAAGTTATTCCCTGGAGCTTAAGACAATTTCTAGTTTTGTTGTTGGTACCTAGTTTAGTAATGATGTCAGAAAGAAAACCAATCATAGTATATGAAAGCTACACTGGCATGAGTAGTGGCCCCCTTTCACATTAGGGTCAGTGAGGATAAAGGATGGTAATTTACCAGACCGATCTTTTCTAATGTACTGAGGTTTTCTGTGCTAAATTTAAAATATATTAGAATTCTAATGCTAGCTAGTGCCATTTCTTAAAGATATAGTAGGATTTTAATAATACAACTTGATTTTCTTAAATTGGTATATTCTTAAATAAATAAATATATTTTCAAATACCCAAGTGTATGAAAAACTGTTTGGTAGCAATTAGCATAGTTGAATGCATTCTTACTTTCCAGCAAGTTAAACAGCAAATAAAAAAATAAAATGATCTTCAGTGATTAATCATTATTTTCTAAAAGAAGGATAGAATTTTAGTAATGTGTAAGCATCAAGTGTGAATATAAGTCTGTTTTATTTTTCTCCAGGATATACTGAAAACTACCAAAACATATCACAAAACAACTAAAACAGTTGTTAGTAGCGTGGAGATTTTTTTCCCAACAAGGCACACAGAACTGAATCTGTCTGAAGAACACACTCATGAATCTCCACTGCAAGCTTTTTTGACCAATTACCTGTTAGGTTGTTGCATGATTCTTCTGCTGAGACCAATACTATAATCTATATCAGCTCAGAGTAAATCTGTCAATGAACTGTTCTTACAGTTAATGAATAGTTTGGCCCCTGGTTTCTCTGTTTAGTTAGCACACAGAATGCATTGATTATTTCTGTGTCTCTAAAAGAATGTTAAATTTAATTTAAATAACATGTTTATTGATGGCTACTCTTTTTTTTTTTTTTAATGTTTGCACAGTAAGTTAGTGATTGGACTTAATGGGTTCTCTGTAGAGGTCTGCAATTAGAAAATAATGTGCTGTTTCGTATCTTGGATGTTTTAAAGCAATATTACAGCACGGAAAGTTTAGATAGGATGTGTAGCGGTGACTGAGATACTGTTTCTTTTTTTTGCATCTTCTAAGTAGTCAAGGGAGAGGACAACAAGCAGGGAAGGCAATTTGCTGTGCATATAAAGAAAACACAAGGATTTTGCTGGTTAGACAATTTAGACAAGCTTGCAACAGCACCACAATGAAGAGTATGGATTTGCAATATAAACCAGCTAAAATAAAATTTAAATTGGAAGTACTAACAATTATTTTATATACAATGAATGCTTTGTAGCTGATGAGTATATTAATTGAAAAACTCTTTAGTATGCTAATAAGGTTGGCAAATAATTGTATCCCACTTTTAGTGAAGTGGATAGAAGAAGAAAAGAGTTGCAAGTTTTCCAGGCCAGAAGGTGAGAATTTGTATTATGACAATTTTTATTTCTTTAGAATGATGTGACCCAAATATTAAAATCAGTTAATTAGAAACAATGCAGTAAAATATGATGTGAAGATCTGACTAATACAATGACATTCTGTGATTTTAAATTTGTACAAAATCCCAGGTAGAGATACATGATTGCCTGCATTTGGAGGAGAGAAAGCACATGTTTTTAGTTTGTATTCAGAGCTTTTGGAAATTATAGATAAAGTATGGAAAGAAAAACTCTTTCAGATGTTATTCTGTATCAAAACACTCTCCTTAGATTGTATCCATTTCTGCACCCCTATTTTGAAATTAGAACAGCAGGAACAAATTCCAAAAAAACCCTAGAGAAAGTAACATGTAAATTAAGTAACTTCAAATAAAGTTTATAAACTCTGTATTTAGTTACATTGTCACAATAGTCTGCACATTTCTTTTCTAGCTGATTGAAGTGAGGGCAATGTAGTTTATAATACACAGTGAAACAGAATTAGGATATATTCTAGCAGAGGATATATGCAGATTTACTGGAGTGTCATGTCATCTTTCCGTGTATATAAAAAGATCATTAATATTACAAAATTGAGCACTCAAGAATAAAGAATGCCAGTTTTGTTTGACCCACTTGTACATAAAAGTTGATATGGCTTTTTAATTATGCCATCAGATGCTCTTATTACTCACTGTGCTCTGAAACTGAGTTACTGTTGTGCATTTAAAGATACTCTAGTCAGTAGGACTGCTGCTACCTATGTTGAAATAAGCTGTGTGCATTATCTGGGATATTAAAGGAAAGGAGAGGAACGCCTCATGATTAAAACAGATGGAGTGCTACTTTAAAATCTGGGTCTTATATGTACTCTGTTCATAGGGTTTCTATGTCATGGTAACAAGTATCTTGAGAGAAGATTTGTACAAGCTCTTGCCAATATTTTGGTCCCTATTTCTCATAAATCTGGGTTCAGCTTCTTTAGCTCTTCTTTCAACTGTAACTGTAGCCATGGGAGTTGAAACTGAGCTAAGAGAAAACCAGGTACTCAAGGCTGATATTTTTTTTTTCTTTCGGGGATGAATGTTTTATCAAATTAACATTCTTTTGATGTTTCTAATATTCAGACTTCAGTGCTTATTGGGGAAAATCTTTTTTTTTGCAAATTTCAATGCCAAGAGTGTGTTCCATGTCTGGAAAATAAATATTTTGAAGGTTTATATTTATGTTCCTTGTGCTGAAAGAAAAAACAATAGTAGTATAGCAATTTATCTTCCAGCATTGTGCAAACATAAATACAAAGATGATTTTAGTTTCAGCAGTGTTGTAAGAGAGCGCAATTAAAGACAGAGAAAATCTTATACGTTTTCTTCATTCATTATTTATGGACCCTTTTAAATTAGTTTCAGTCTTGTTTAACCACACGAGTCAATCTTTTTTTTTTAAAGATTGAATTAATTTGCATACATTATATTTTAAAAAAACACCACTATGCAATTTGACTATTCTTCTAGTAGTTGTACCATAGAAATTGCTCAGTACTTCTTCCTGTAGATCATGTAATGTTAGCAATTTCTACAGGAGGCTGAGGGCTGCATCTGTTTCACAGACTGAAAACAATGCTTGGATATACCATTTATGAACATAAACATCCTTAGTTACTCATCTTCATTCACTGGGGAAAAAATAAGTAATTCTTGTCTTATCTAACTTAAAAAAATGGTAATTTTTGATAGAGTGAAGTATAGTGCTCAAACTTGGGTAATTAATATATATATATATATATAACTGACAGCAATCTTCCTATGGAAGCTTCTAAAAAATTAAATGTATTTTCAGAAAAAAAAGTGAAAGCATTAAAAAATACCATTAGCATTTTCTATGTCTGAGGTCAAAACTGTAATTTAACATCTAATGCCAATCTATACTTCAGAGCTAATTAAAGGGTGGTAAAATACCCTTTTGATATTATCTCCTTGAAGATGTTAGGACAAGTGGTACCTACTACTGTGATATCATTCCAATATTCCTATTTATTGCTTCTTTGTTCAGCCATAATGGGTACTTGAGAAAGGTCTTATAAAAATATACTGGAAAGAAAAAGGAAGGAAGAGTAAAGAACTTCTGTAGATCATGCACAGCCCATGTATGAAGCGGATAGGAAAGACTGACTTCTAAATAGCAGCTTTATGGATTCTAACAGTCATATGCAATGAATTACATTTAAATCCAATTTTGTGTTTATATCATTAATTAGCTTAATGATAGACTGACAAATTGAAAACTGAGGCCAAGAATTCAATTGGTATGAAAAATGCTTGTCCTCATCACCTCAGAAGTGATAGCAGAGGAGGAGGATGCTTGAGCCATTTGTGCAGTTGGATGGAACTAGATGATCTTTAAGGTCCCTTTCAACCCAAACGATTCTGTGAGTCTATGTGAACCCCTATAACGTGGTTCTCAGTACAGTATTGCAGTGAACAGTCCTTTGTTAAGTGTATTAAAGAGGTGACATAAACCAGCATTAGACCTAAACTAGAATACCAGAGCCAGACTGTTCACGGGTTTAAAAGGTTGTTTGAAAACTAAATAGGTAATTAAAAAAAGAATTAAAAGATGCTTGTCTCATCAGAAAGCAGTTTCAGAGGTAAAGGTTTAAAGCGAATAAATACATTCATGTGGAGAAAGTACTGGTTCATACCTAGCTAAACTAACAAAGCAAGGTACGTATGACTAAGACAAAGAACCAGAATCTGTTACCACAGATTAAAGAAGGAATGGCTTTAAGTGTTCTAGCAAGTTTCAAAGTGAACATTGATTTCTCCATCCCCTAATTTCTTCAAATTGAGATTGAATGTCCATCTTTTGTTCTGTAAATCAGGGGTAAATTATTATGTACAGCCCAGGGGTAACAACAGGATTTCTAGTTTTAGGATATGGAACCTAGACCTAAAGACTGATTATGAGAAGACTTTATTCTACCAGTTCTTTTACTGTCTTCATTGTCATGGAAAAAAACTTGACAGTAGCAAATCTTGTAATTAGCACTGAAGGTGTGGTATTCCAGAATCTGGCATTATTTACTGGGAGAGTTTCTAAAACTGAGGGTTTCAGCTCTTCTGCAGAGGGCAACTATCAAGATAAATCTTGTTTTCTTAGAAAATGATGTACAAGTTTTCACAATAAATATTTAGAATTAGCACACTGCCCCCTGAGAAGCAATATGGTAATAGAAAACAGGGGTAGTGTGTTTGCTTCAGCTGTTGTGTTTGAAAGCAATCCTCTGCAATCCCATTGGGCTAGATGAAGCTCTTAAAAATGTTATTTTTTCTGTGTACAGTAAGTAGCAGTAAAAGCCTGCAAATCTACATAGACTTGAGAGCTGAATTAATAAGTTTTATTTATATTTGAGCTTTATCCACATTTTAAATGCCTCTGTACTGCGAGAATTTCTAGTCATTGTCAAATTTTAGACACTAATCACGGGGTTTAGAACAAAAGAGGATCTATGCTTCCCCCCAAAAAATTAAGGATTTTATTATGTTTCTCAGAAGACTGAAGATTACTTGTTTGATATGAATTTTTTTTTAAGAGTTTGCAGCTCCTGTTTATTCCAAACATCAAAAGTTCAGAAGCTTGTACTTCTCAGGGATGATAATAACAGCTCCCTGTTTGTTCAAAGTAAAGTGTATAGAACAGGAACGTTTTTCGATTATTTAGAAGTGTTTATAGAGCTTACTTGCACTTTTAGTCTTGGGCTTTACTTCGTAAGAATCTGATATATGAAGCATAACATCCATTGATAGAAATATGGAAAAGTTTTCTCATCTCATTATTCTAGAATTATTATTGATTTAATTAACAAACCAAACCACCTCTTATCTTTATGTGTCTCTGATGCAGAATTGATGTACACTTTGGTTAAGATATCCTGATCAGATAAATTCAGACAACAGATGTGAAATTCATAACTAGAAAGAAGACATTTCCTTTCTAATAAACAACTCTGATCTTGCAAAATAAACGGTAAAAATTCTTCATCCAATGAAGAGCATACTGTTCAGAAAAAATGTTACATTTATCCCCCATTTAGCATTCTCTAGTCCTTCAGAGTCTTTTGTAATTGGTTCCAATGGCTGATTATCCTTATTGTTAAAAACAAGCATCTTATTTCCAAGTTTGCATATGGCTGGCTTCAGGTACCAGCCATTAGCATGCTGTTATGTCTTTGTCTACAAGACTGAAGAGCTTTTCCCAGTAAGTGTTTTCAAACTTTTACCATGTAATCCCACAACTTCTTCTTTGATATTATCAAGAGGATCAATTTTTTTGAGTTTTTCACAAAATAATATCTGATTTTTCAGTTATTCTTGATTTTTTTCCCCCCAGATCCTCTGAAAATTGCATTATCTTCTTGATTACCAAACAAATTGTGAAATAGGAAAGAGCATTACAGTAGTAGACATTTGCTTGTTATTTCCTGACCGTAACACAAGCTCATGTTAAGCAGGTTACCTGTTGGTCCCCAAGTCACTTGGTGCAGTGTTTGCTTTGCTTGTTTGTTTCATGGTGTAGACATGTCCTGGGGGATAGCTCAATAAATCTGTTTGGATGGACACCACTTGATGTAAAATAGGAAAGATGCATAGATACAATATGAGTTTGTGTTTTCTATCAGTTTATCAGGCTACAACTGGCTAATCTTCCTCCTGCCAACCCAGAGCGCTGAGTGCCACAGGTTTGTCCATGATCAGACTTTGTCAGGAATTCTAACAAAACCAATAGTGGAACTGTGCCCAATACATCCTATGAAAACCTGCCTTCGAGATAGGTAGCAGAGGCCTCCAAGCAACTGAATCAAAGGAACTCCTTACCTTGGGTTGGGATACACTTTTGTAGACTATCCTTTTTGAAAGGTACCTTTCTGGGAACCAGGAGCAAATGCCTCTCTTTCTGTTTCTGGGATGGAATTTTAAATTTTTGTTCTAGGAGTCTTTTTCCCTATGCCTTAACATTTACCCGTATAAAGCAAGTCCTGCTGTCCTTCAGGGCATTGAAGGGCCTGGGAGAACAAAGAAATGAAGGTAAATGGATCAAGAGCAGATCCTTGCAGTATCCACCCAGGAAAACCAAGAACCTTTTCCCAAACAGAAGTTTGTAGCAAATAGAGAGGTAAGAAAGTACACAGTGACATGGTGTTTCCTAGCCTCGGTGTTAAACAAAGTCTTTCCTCAACAAACTTTCACTGAGACAGTAGAGATCTAGTGTGATTTTGCCTAATTTTGTGGTTGGGAGGCTGTTAGGGCAGTTTGGGGAATGCAGCTGAAGGACAGCACCATACCACTCATGGCACGTGGTCTAAAATCTGTTTACTGAGCAGGTTGGGTACACATATATGCATCCTGTATGTATAATGTGTGTGTGTATATGTATGCATGCACAGACACAAATGTCATGCACAGACACACACACACACACATATATATACACAGATGAGTAGACAGTGATTTATGTTCTATGACACACACACATACACAGAGCTCCCCCACTTTCACACGATCTGACTGGCAAACCAGGTCTGCTGGACCCAGGAGAACAGGACCCTCACAGCTCCTGGTTTGCACATCAGCTCTGCTGGTGGCTTTGGTTTCTCTGTATTCCACCTTGTGCTTGTTTTCTACACCTTGTATTTAATGTCTGTATATATTCCCCCTGATGGCCTTTTGTTTTAATATTTTATAACTTTCTACATGAAATCACTGGCATAAGCTGCCGATGGTCTCAGCCCCAGAACAATCTCTGAACAAGCCAAACTGACTGACCTTCTACATGCGCCATGGAAATAGATGGCAATGTTAATTTCTGTCAACACTTCCTGGGCCCAAGACTTGCTTTGGAAAATTGTGGAAGCGCAGCAATAACATAGGAATTCCTTGCCTATAACAAGTGGTTGATGGCCTCGTGCACAGCAGGGAGTTGTTCCTTCAGTAGGGTAACTTGCAGCACAGAGAGAGTCATAGTCAAAGCATTTAGATTTCATGCTGACATTCAGATCGGTACAGATAGGTATTGTTCATATGCAAAGAGCATGCATATTCCTTTACACTGAATATACTGAAAGGTGCCACAGACTTTATTTCTGTTCATATGCGACCTAGTTTAAAGGATGCTTAACCTGACAAAAAAAGTAATGGAAAATATACAGTACTGCATGCTGTGCATGTAGTGTATTTTGTTATCCACAGATAGGAAATTCTTCTGAATTTTTTAATGGCTGTTTTTGGTGCCTAACATTGTGAAAGCTGAGTTCTTTTGTATTTTGTAGATAGGGTCAACGTGGATTTACCTTGATTGTGTTATAGAGAATAATAAAATTCTAAAATATAGTGCAACAGCTAATTATTTTTCTTGTGATAGTACAGTAAAAATCTGTTTTCTTCTATTTAAAAAAAGAAATTCCAATCTGATGTAGTTTCATATAAAGATTGAAAACAATGATTTTACCAGTTGGATGGCTATGATAAAAGGTCAGTACAGAAGAACATCTATTGTTTTCAGAGCCAACACAAAAATGCTAGTATCCTAACCTATCTTAGAGGTATTTCCAGTAAAATAGAGAGAAATTAAATATGTCTTTACTCAATGGAGTTGGAGATAAATCTTGGCAAATCAAATGCACCATATGTATTTATTTATTTATTTATTTAAATGATTCCTAATTATTATTTTCTTAATTATCTAGTCACACTTAATGGAATTACTGACATGAAGCTATCAAGCTGAAAAATGTCCCATTTCAAGTTTAATTTAGAACTAAATGTTCTCATTCACTGATACAAACAAGTATTTATTTTCTTGAAAGTATCCCCTTAGCAGTACTCTTTCAAATTACTTTTTTCAAATAACACAGATCCCTATTCAGTTTCTAATCACTATATCTAATAATTAGCTTTAGCTCCACTACAATAAAATAGTATTTGCTGTGCTTACTTTATTTTAGCTGTAGATGACTTTACTTACAAATAATGCTTTAAAGATCTTACCAACTTGGTTATTGTTTGTTTTAATTACATTAATTAGGATATGCTTCTACATGAACGATTTTTTTAAAGCTAAAACATGGAACTTCTGTAGTTTTGTAGTCAATTATTAAATGTTACAGAAAAGAATTATATAAAACAGAGTTCTATAATTTCTAACTTCAGTTGCAGACATATTTCATTTTGATGCTAATTTTAATAAATTTGATTGATTATTTACTTTATACTATGGAGTAAGTATTCAATGAACCCTGTTTGCTGACTAATAAGCTTCTACCATGAGTCAAAGGACTTTAAAATGAAAGCCTTGTAAAGAGTGCAGTTCCTATGAATTGCAAAGAGATCAGCAGTTTTTTATTGTCGGTATGGTTTTAGTTTTTGCAGGTCAATGCAATTTACAGGAAAGATACCCAACTGTTACAATCATATCTTTTTTCCAGAGTACATCTTAATATATAGTAGTTCACACTATGGTGGCAGCATGCCTCAGCTGAGTGCTGACCTCCCTTTCCCCACCTCAGCTTTTTGTTGTTGTTGTTTTGGTGCTTTGTTATTTTTGTTTGGTTGGTTTGGGTTTTTTTGTTTGGGTTTTTTTGAGGTAGGAAGTTCTACAGCATTTTACTCTATAGGCCTTTTCAGGTTTCTAGTGTGAGTCTGATGAAGACCTTTCATCCATTGAAAAATGAATCTGATCATGGACCTTTGATTTGGCTCAGATTTAAGTCTTCAATGTTTGAACTTTTCTAGTTTTTCTTGTTTGTTTGTTTGTTTTAATAATGCAAATTAAATGTGACCGTAAATTATGAGATTTCAATACTATTTGCTAATTCCAGATTTTAATCTTCTGTAATTCTGGATCAGTTTTTTTGAGCTTTGGCTTAAGCTAGCCAAAGATATGGTCAGTGTCAGTAGTTAGCAGCTAACATTGATGAGGTGAAATTCTGACTATAAATGGTTGTCTGCTTTCCACTGTGTAAAGTATGAAAAAAATATAACCCTTTGACATTTAAATTTTAAGTACATCTTATGCCTTGATCTCATATCTTCAGAATGAAATTTTATATAAATTAAAAAAAAAAAAAACAAACCACCTGCAAAATTTTGCACTGAATTAGAAAGAAAAATATAGAGAAGGCACATAGAGATGCTTATGCAAGCATACCCCTACTTACATATTACCAGCAAGGGGATATCAAATACGGAGCAATTCTTAATAAACTTTGTATGTTTCTAAATTTTTTGAATCACCACCAGTTTTTGAAGATAATAATTTAAATTTTAAGTAAAACAGTGGTATTACACATTTGCCACATCTTTTATCTTTCATTAGGAAAAAATATTAAAAACATTACATTTGGTAATGTTATCACCAAACAAAGTATACAAGCCCTAATTTTGAAATACAAGATGTATGTAAAGTAATAAAACTTATAAACATCCCTAGAAGAAATTTTAAGTTACTTGTGTCTTTTTTTTTTTTTTTTTTTTTAATTCTTGAAATAAAAGAAACAACCCGAAAACTTTCCAGGGCTTTAAAGTAAATACTAGTATAGGGAGATTCCAGGTTGGTTCCTACATATTAAATATTAGAAAAGAAGAATATAGCCTAGTCATACAGTCTTTTCTAAATGATAGTCTTTTTTATTATTATTTGGTTATACAGTGTTCAGCAGGACACATCTTTATGTTTTAGAAAATATTGCAGTTGAGCCGTAAAGATGTTCATCTGAAACCTAAGTAGATGAAGTTCCTTATTGTTCACAGATTTACACCTTTCTCAATTAAAGCTAATTAGTTGTCATGCTACTGCTGGAGTAGTTTATATAGAACTAGTTACATACTTGCATTCAGAAATACATTTCATTTATCCCATTTTATCTATCTTTATGTTACCTTATTTTTGGAAGCTCTACAATTACTTGATTCAGTAGGTTTATCAAACAGTAGTATTTTTCCACTACTTTTTAAACTGCTACTTGTATTTAAGAATAATCCATCAACAGACTGAGCAGCTAAAGGAAATGAAAATGCATGTGTTTCTGTTCTGAAATGCTGGTTTATGTTCAAACTTAATTACTGACAGATTTTTACTGAACTGCTGGGGAAAAAAAACAAAACCCATAACTGATTTAAAATACAGATTTAATTCATTTTGAGCAGTGATAAGTATTGGTAATTGGAGAACAATCTGGCCAAACTAAAGCTTTACAGTGTCATAAAAGCATGGAGCCGTATTTCATCCATTTCTTTTCAGTGATAACAGATTAATGATTTCTGAGCTGTATTGATAGCTGCATACATGTGATTTGATGGCTGCGTAGAAGTGGTTTGGTGTAGTTAAGACAGGCAATGTTATGGGCCGATAGCACTTCTTACAGATGATTTCTGCAGTACCTGCACTTAGATTCTAAAATGTGAAATTAGATCTTTGTGGCAATTTTCTCCCTTTTATGCCTCTATGGTTATAGTATTCTCAAATGAAAAAAACAACTGATAGGCAAATACAAATATTTTTAAAATATACAATGGAGGGAATATATCTGCATAGCTGAAAGAGCTATGGCTATTGAACTTAGACAAAAAACACATTGGTTGGAATAAACAAATAACAGAAGAAGCAAAAAAACATGGGAGGGAATGGAACATATGAATATGGATTTGTGCATAGGAATAGGCTGTGATGTTTCTATTGAGTTCTATATCATTGACAGTATATTTGAAGCGAGCTGAGAAAGGATTTTCTTACCACTTTGCATGGGAGAGGCTTCTTGGTCGCTGCCACTACTTGTTGGTTTGGGTTTTGGGTTTGGTTTTGATTTTAATAGTTATGACTGAAATAATATTTCTATGTGTTCATCTGATGTTCCTGATGCATTTGTAATTTATGAAACACCAACATCAGCGGCTTTTGGATGATTAAAAAAATACCTCCTCAGGGGGAGGAATTATCTTTTATTAGGCTAAGTGCTAGTATTGAATAAAATGCACAAACTTTTGGGTAAGTAATCCATTGTTCTGGAACGAGATAGAGGAGGTAAATATGAAAGCTAAGTACAGAGCAGCTGTTCTAATTTAGTTTCGGGTTTTTTTTAACTTGCATGCTTTAACCATTTAAATGACTTAAAGCAAAAAGCTTGTAAGGTACCTGGTGAGTCTTCACAGGTTTTAAAACAGAAACAGGTGCTACGTATGAAAGTTCTTATGAGACATTATGAGATTGACTGGAAGAGAATTACTATATAACTCTTCTCTCTCCTGAACCTATGATGTTTAATGTTCAGTCTGAATTAATTTCAGATTCCAGAATCAGCTTTAGAAGGTGGTGTCTTGTGAGTCTTCCATGAAAATCTTGACTGTAGAGTAAATGTGTTTTTTAAAAGAAAAAAAAATCTGCTATTGTTGAGTTCAGTTTTCTTTCCTCATCAGTTACCTGCATGACATCATTCTGCTCTTTTGCAGTTTCACTGATACATTCCTGTAAATGCATTCCAGGCATTCTATGAAATGTATTACATTTTGGGAAGTGCATGATCCATTAATTTTTATGCTAATATTAATCTCTGAGACAAGTATAGAATAAAAATGGATGATTGGACATCACATTAATAGTGGCAGAAGTAATAGGACTGGGAATAAAGTTTGCTAGTTTTACAGGTTCTGAAATGATACAAAAAAATATTTTTATTTTTTTTAAAAAGGTAACCATTATTCAAGCAGCATCCAAGAATTCTTCTCATAAAAAAATTGTGACTTACTACAGTTTTCCAAGAATTCCCATTATGCATGCAACCAGACCTGTAGAGTTTCTGGGTGCTTTATGATGAAAAAGCCAAACCAAAATAAACAGAAAACAAAAAGAAAGTGTAGTTTCCTAAAAGAAAGACCATTTCCTTACCTTGTTGGTTTTTGGTTTTTTTTTTTTTTTTTTTTTAATGTGTACACAGTTTTACATGTTTTTAGAAGGTAGAAAACCTTCTGGGAGAATATATATGTATTTTTTACTACTGTATCATTACTAATACAAGTAGTTTTCTGTTTGAAAAGCATCATTATTGTCATAAACCTTCTAGGACTGCATGAATTTTAGTATTACGTTTTTTTGTGAAGAGGATTTGGATTTTCTGCATTAGCATTCACATACTTTTAATTGGATACTGCTGTGCTAACTACTGTACCACAAGTAGACGGTGAAGCAATATTCTACAATACATTATATAGGAAAATATATAAAAACTACTTTTAGAGAAACTTAGGTCTGCTCAGCCACAAAGCAGATGGTTTTCTTGACTTTTAGAAGTGATGTTTTTTTTCTTCTTCAATTATTTCAACTTTTCACATAAGTTTGTGTACTTTTGGTTGACCTGAGTGTCCCATTTTCTTTGTTTAAATATACCTATTCTCAGACACATTTATTTAAACAGAAGTTTGCTAGATTTTCAAAGGAATGTTCATTGGAAAGAGTGAGATCATAACACAAGTCCTTTTGAGCACATCGATCTTAATGCATCCCTATATTTCTTACGGGGAAACAGCATTATGAATAAAGCTATTCCAGTTCTTTTGGACTAGTTTACTCTCAAGCTAGTGGAGGAACAGGAGATATAAAGTCTGGGAAGTAAGATCTGAATGAAAAATATTACTGTCCATTATCAATATGATTATATACTAAAATGGCTATAACTGCACATTGTATGAGGCCAGGAAACATTAATTTGTAACTGACATTAAGGAAATAAATGGTACTATGAAGCTGAAGTAGTAACCCTCTTACAGTAAGAATCTGGTCCTGTTCTCATAGAGAATATTTTGACATCACATTTGTTTTCAAATATTGCCTGAGTTTTGTGTGAAAAGCTTGTTTTATTAATAGCCAGTTAAAAACAAAACAAACAAACAAAAAACCCCCCCTGAAATAACCCATCCCTACTTCTGCCAGTCCGTTATGATAGGCGGTATCTTGGAGGTGTTGGCCAGAAAGAATACTTGAATGCTTCTAGTCAGGGAATATAATACAGAAACTTGTGCACATAAAGCAAGAGGGACTGAAAGGAGTTGGTTTTGCCTGGAAGTTTCATGGTGTCTGCTGTAGGACCAGGACATTTCCATTAGTAAGGCACATAGAGGCAAGCCACTTTGGGACTTACCTATGGTGCAGTAAAAGTCAGAGTCAAAATTACATCTCTACTGACTTACCCTTGGCTGTATACAGACAGACTAGTAAAATAAGGGATGTCCAGAATGGAAGTTGGATGTCTGCTTAGAACTGTTGTACATAATTTTCAAATAAAGCTTAAGAAAAATGAAAAGTAGAACTTCTCAATGGTGATAAAGAAGCAAGTGTTTAGAGTGGTACTTCAGTTTACTTAATATACCTCAATTATAGATCATTTGCAAAAGTTATGGCAAGTTTTTGTGAGGAAGATAATGTTATCTCAATAAGCAAGTCAAAGTTAATCTTATGTTAGGTTGCACTTGTTATTAAGAATGTATAGAATGGTTTCTTACAAATCTTTATACTAAAATTGATCAAAGAAGCAAATCCTGTTAGGCTCTTCCTGTGCTTTCATGTACAATTTATAAGATTTTTTTTTCTCTGCTCTATTGGGAAAAATTATTCAGCCAAGTACCTCATACTGTGTTATTGATGAAAATAATTTATGTGAATCATGAACTCTTTTGTGTGGTTTGTCAGCATGAGTCCTCAAGTGTGAATGAATGTTTGTTAAATCCCACTGCTTTTTTTTTCCAAAAAAGGGAAAAATAAATTTAAAATCAAATGGAAATTCAGGTATGAAATAAAAATGCAAAGCTGCTCTTCAAAGTAAACTTTCTACTTTTATTCTGTGATAAAATAAAACATAGATTTCTGCATATTTTGTTTTGCTTTTGTGAAATAATGATATGATGTGAAGTCTTCTTGTTATGATTTTGTCTTTTAACTAAAGGTAGCTGTAAATGTAGACACTGGAGTATTTGTCTTTGAAGCTTCACTATTAACAAAGAGATACTTCTAGTACGAAGAGCTGTATGTATGCATCCACCTGATTGTCTGTCTATATTGTTTTAAAGTGTATTATTCATAAATAAAATGCTAAATAATTTATTTCCATCAGTGCAGCTCAATTTTACCACCATATTACTTTGTAACTGTCAACTGGGTAAGCTAATGTGTGTGCTGTAGAAGCTAATCCAGGGAATTTCGACATAACTTTCTAGATGTTTAAAAATGAAATGCCTAGTGAGACAATGTTGCAAACAAGTATCCAGTAGTGCTTAATTGCGTTATCTGTCCAGGAAGATATTTGAAGACTATATTACAGAATAAAGCTTCACTAAATGCACTTTTATTGACGTGTATCTTTAGTTATGGATAGGGTGTGTAAGTCAGTGACTTTGATTTCCTCCCAAATCAGAAATTTTGCATCCATCTGCCTCTTCCAGTGCTACTTACTGAATTCTTCCATGGGTTGAGAGAGTTTTGGATATGTCCTTAATACTTCAGTTAAAACATGTACTATGGCCTAAATTAATTTGTTGAAGCTTAGTTGCTACAAACAAGGACATTTGTGTATTTATATGAAATTGGGCAGTTTTAAATCACAAGGAAAGGCAGCTAGTGAGCCTCAAAACTTTCTCTTTTCCTTTCAGAAAAGTTAAAAGCTTATTTGCATGGTTCTCTATACTCAATGCCAGTGTACTGTGAATGGAAATACAAATGTTTTCATTTCAGCAAAGAAATTTTATATACACATAAATAAGTCTGTGTTTCATCTTATTTGATTTACATGAAATTTTTATATACTTGGATATTTACAAAAATATCATACAGAGTGAACACCACTCTAATGAAAAAATGTGTATCTACATGTAGTAATTGATTATACTTTCCCTGTCCAGAAGCTTTTGATGTTCAGAGGAGCCATCCTTTACCTTTTTTTTTTTTTGGTAGGAGCTTCCAGCAAGCAGTAGGCAATAAACTCTATTCAGAACTGCAGAAGTAAACTCAAGGAATGTGGCTTTGCTAGATGCAAATGTGTACTTGCAACAATCATAAGACTCTTTGGCAGATGATAATTTAGGGGGATTCATTTTCCTCGGTACTACCACAAGGTATCTCCTGGATACCATCTAAACAGCCATTGTGATTTCAACTTGAGAAAAATGTCAGCTTGAGAAGTTAACACTGAATGTATTTACAGTAGCTTACATTTTTTCAGTAAGTTTGTTTTCTGCAATCTCTTTTATTAGTATAATTTAGATGTATGATATTTTAAATCAATGTTGATTAACACTAAAACCATACTGGTTTTGTTCCATGACTGCAATATATTTTTATTTATTTTCTTCTGTGACATTGCAAAAGTGAAAACTGTATAACGGCCATGGCACTGTGAAGGAAATTGAGAAACAAGAACAATTTCACAATCAATCAGAAGGGAAGAAAAAGAATACTTGAGTTCTGTTGGTTTTACTAATAGAACAAACTCCTAGATTTCCTCCTCTTTTCTCTCTACATCATCAGAATTCTTTTTGCCTTTTTTTCTGCTTCAAGGGAAACAGTCACATGTTATGAATGAGATTTCCTTCACTGATGGCTTCACATAGGTTTTGGATCAACTGGCAAAATGTTTTGGTTTATACATGATAAACCAACTGATTTTACTGCTGTTTTGGACCTTACTATATCCAAAGGCACAATAAGATCCCTGGAAAAAAGTGTTTTTGTATCTGTGTCATAAGTGAACAAGGGCTTTAAAAGTGCCATATCAGACAAGGGCCTTCTCTTTTCATCAGTTTCTCTGATGGTCAAAATTTTCTCTGACATTTCCCCAGACTGTCTTGTGAGGTCCTCCAGTGGAGACCACCAGCATTATTAGGGATCCGGTGCACATGATATATAAGGGGATGGTGAAAGAATTTGATTTTTTCAAGCTGGAAGAGAAGGTTTGAATAGCTGAGAAACATTGCTGTCTTCAGCCTAATGTGAAGGTAGTAGATGGAGGGAAGACACACACAGACTCTTTGTGGAGATACATAGTGACAAGACAAGAAAGGAAATTACAACTAGATGTAAGGAAAAAAAACATTCTCACAGGAACAGGTTGTCCAGAAAGGCTGAGGAAATCCTTGAAGTTATTCAAGATTTCACTGAACAAGGCCCATAGCATCACTACACAATTGGATCTACTTTGAGTTGGGTGTTGGACTAAATAATTTCCAGTTCTTCTTTTTAAAATAATTTATCTTCTTTCTAAATTTGCTTTCAATTAAAATGGTAAATAGCATTTTCATTTTGTCCCAATTGATTTTGATTTCATATGCTGTTTAACTGCAAATGCCACCAGTGTATGTATTTTCCAACCTCATTCTTTTACCAATAGCCCACCATCATTACATCAGCTTCTGTGAAGTTCACAAAGCTTATGCCTTACCTATTCCTTCACGTGCCATCGCTACTGGGATGAATAAACATGAGCAGCAATGCTTTTTACAGATACGGTGGTATGAAGCCCTACCTAAAAGAGATGAAATGTCAGTGAAATCTCAGTCTTTAGGTTGAGAAAGAGAGAATTATAGAGTATATGTATACATGAAATTTAGTGCCATTGGGGACAGTAGAACCTGCAGTGATTTGTACCTGTTTTAAAAATTGTTTGTAATGCACCTTGTTATTACATGAGAATTGCTGAAAAGTTTACTTTTTCTTCTGTTTTATCATTCATATTTCTGTGAGTGTTTATAACAAGGTTTTAAAAACAGGAGCATACAATCAATATCGCTTTTAAAATTAATATAATGCGTGGAGTTAAGCCTTTTTAAAACACGGTCTATTTTAATGCTATAGAGAATAATCAGTAAATTTTTGGTGATTACATGTGCCTGAATGTAACTGTAAATACTATAAATTAATCCTTTTAATATTCCTGGTCGCTTATGATTTTTTTTTTTTTTTTTTTTTTTTTATATTGCCTTAATTACAGCCATCAGCTGCATGATTGACAGTGTTAATTGTAGTGGAATTTGTCAGACCCAAGCTTTTCTCTGGAGCCTTGGAGTCAATGTTTGTAATTGCTACACAACCTTTGAAATGTGTGAGTGTAATGTGATTTTGGTTTTGTCTTTGCAAGTGTTAGAGGAGCACTGTATTGTAGTACAAAAGTCAGCATATCAATCTGAGGCATTTTAAACAACTGCTTTCAAAAGATCTGGCAATGATAGTGTAGTCCTTTATATTAATTAATAAATAAGTTAGAAGAACAAATGGAAGTGTGGGTTTGGATTATAGCTGTCAAAAATTTATGCTTTGGTTTTATTAAAGCATTCAGAAATAGAATTTTGGGCAGCTGTCTGTTTTTCCAGATACAGGTTTAATACAATATTTAATATAATGTTTGTTATTTCCTCTTCTGTGATATTTCCCATGGCATGTTCTGGTCCTTGAGTGTTTGGATTGTATTTGGATTTATTTGTGCTACTTGTTTCTCTAAACTGCAACCACCTGAAAGAAAAATGTCATGTGTTCATCACAGAAGACTGTTTTATGAAATGTCCTTCTATTGTTAGAAAGTACTTGTACTGCTTTTATTTAAAGAACTCCCACATATGTGGCAGACTAAAACAATGGGTAAAAGCCATGCTGACAGGTTTTATTAGACCTAGATGTTGCAGTTTGTTGCTCTGTTGTGCTGACAAAATGTAAAGCCCTAGAGTCTGCAAGAGTTGCAATGAATGGCATTTAATAAATGTTTTATCAAGTTTTTGTGCATCCTAACCGTAACTGCATTTAGAGGGTTTTGGTATAGCAAAACCACTGTCTTCTAGCTCTTGGGATTCTTTGGTCTCAAGCTTTGTTTAAACAGAGGCATATTTTTTTTTTCTGTTAAGTGTAAATAACTTTTCAGCAGTACATTAGATGCATCAAGTAAACAAAAACAAAAGAAAAAATGCAGCAAGGCATTTTTGACATACTTCTAGTATTACAAAAGGTCACTGAACTCAGTTTCTTTAGTCTTAAGCTACCATCACTAATTAAAAAGAATGAAGACAATATATTCTGAGGCACTGGCACAACTTCTGCTATCTAAGAACTACTAAAATCTTAAGGTTTTAGGGCTGAAATAGAATGTCATACAGGAAAACAACAGGAATAACCAAGTGTGTTGTGAAGAGTTCCTGCAGAGCCTCAAATCCTCTGTGGAAGCACATCCTGTTATAGATGAGAGCAAATCCTAAACTGGGTTGCCCCTTTGTGATTTGACCAGAATGAAGACTTTTTACCTGACTACAAATATGAATTGATTCTGAGTGATAGCTGACAGAGATCTTGATTTCCACTAAGGGGACACTATCCCATTGAGTGTTTCTCTAGTTGTGGCTGAATTGCTGTGTTTCAGAAGAGGATCAATAAATATTTATTGGAGGACAGTAGCGGTAAGAAGAAAAGAAGTAATTTTTCAGCATTTTCAAATTGTCTGTAGAGGCTCTGAAACATAGAATAGGTTATAATATAATGCAAACAACCCTGAGCTCTTTAAATTACTTTGACCCCACTTGAAGTTACAACAGCTTAGAAACTAAAGGACTATTATCAAACACATATTTTCCATTTCAAGCAGTTTTTTGAGATCCTTTTTGTTTTCAGTAATTTCCTCCATAAAGAGGTTTCTGTTTGATTTCAGAAGAAGTTTTTGTCAAAGATATTTAATGACTACATATATGTAAATTTTGTGTAATAGTGCAGAAAACCTCTCAAACCTTACAATCTCATGGTTTTATATGTAAATTTTAACTTCAGTGCAGCACCTGAACTATATTACGGTTGTCTCCATTCCACCTCTTATTTATAGATTTCTTGGGTTTGTTTTATCTGGGTAAGTTATCATCCACACTGTTATCTGATTCCCAAGTAAACTTTAGTGCGCACATCTTCACAGAACTATTATAAAGCAAAAAAAAAAACAATTAAAAAAAAAATTCCAACCATCTGTATTATATAAAGAATAAAGAGAAATACATAGCAGAAAGAAATGGTGACAATCACAGAAAAGTCAGTGTCAAAAGGCCCTAACAGACATCCTGGTATGTCCTTAATGTCTACCTCTAATTTAATTAATAATAGAAGCAATGTTACAAAATTTAGGTCTAAAAAGTCTTCCACTGCCTTGCATGTCAGCCTATGTGGCCAATATCCTGTGTGGGTCAGTGGAGAAGCATGGTTTTCTCAGGGGTGAGTATGAAGGCATAGGGGATGCCACAGGAGGGGACTGCCTATGCCTTATCAGCCTCCCTCAAATTTTCGGAAGAATAGTAAGATATAACTATTAAAGTAATTATTTTTTTCTACAGCACAACTATTTAAAAAATATTCTGCATTTTAGAGACATTGAGTGAAAAAGAAAGGAAATGTTGGTAGAGACTTCACTGTACATTCAAAATTCTCTCTGTTTCATAAAGGTAGTCAGCTTTCAGGAATTTACACAGCTTATATGCTAGTATTCATTTCTAGGGTGTTTTCTTTACCCTAGAGTATTGCTTTCTTTGTGTACATGTTTTGTCCTTGGGTGTTCCATTCAGATTTAAATTTCAATTCAGAAACTCAGTGTTTACTATCAATATTGAACTCTGTCTCCAAAGAATTAATGACTGTCATAAACTTTGTTCAGAAATCTTAATATTCTTCTGTCGTGGATAAACAGCATTTTATTTTGTCTATCTAGTACAATATTTTAGATTAAATTACATAGTATTAATTTAAATAAAATATTTTTTCTGTTGAAAATTAAATACCCTGAAGAATTGCATGGCATATTTGAAGCCTTAATAAATAATAAAGAATTAAAAGTGTATTTCAAATCAATATGCACTGACAGTGTTGGATAAACTCGAGAAGAGCTTTAATGATACAAGAGGTGTAATGGTTTATTACCAACTCTTAACAGAAACTATACAGGAGAATAAGCAGTTTTGGAGGGAGTAGTTTGTTTGAAAGACCTTTAAGCTTATTTTTGTGAGAATCATGAACACTGAATCCCAACCTATACCTTTGTATCACATGTATCCCTATCCTTGACTTAAAACTTAAGTCAGAAAGAGATGCTTATATTTCACAATAGCAGGTTGCAGTAAGGAGCAGGTAACATTCCAGATCTTCATTTGGATTTGCAATGTTTGTAACTTTGCTGCAGTCGTGGAAATGCAGGAAAAACACCCATATTTTCTGTTAAGTCCTATTTTATATTGCTGAGCAGACCAAGGAGGTTTGCAAATCTTTGAAATGGTCTGTGTATCCCTTTGTCAGTTTGTGTGATCTTTAAATAACACGGCTAATTTCATCACTGATTTCTTTGAAATAAAAACAATTTGATAATTCCCCTAGGTGTGCAGAGAGGTTTCACAGTGCAAATGGCTCTCCAGATTGAAGTGTGCCATGGCATTTCATATCACTGGAGCACACCTATTTATGGTGCAGGCTCCTGCTGTCCCCTGGTCTTTAGAAACTGCAGTCTGAGCCAGCATTTGCAGAGTTAAAGCCCTTCACAATGGCAAGGAGAATTTTGTCTGATGTTCATGTTCATGCCTACTTTCCGATGGACCACCTTTGGTGCTGAATTTATCCACCATCTAGTTCATCTTTTACTCTTTATTGCTAGTCTGTGCATGCACCAAAGCACTCTGCTTAGGAAAGCTACTGTTTTCTCCCCTTTTCAAAAAAAAATTATTTGAAAATTGCCAGGCTACTTATGTGTCCTTTCAATCTGCACCACAAAGGAAGCACTTGACCTGTGAGGAAGTGAGAATGAGTAGCAACGGACTACTGCTCTCTGTAGGAGCTATTGCTCTGAGAGTGATCTGCCAGCCAGATTCCATAAGCACTTTCCAGCCCAAGTGTTGGTCGGGTGAGGAGGAAAGTCCACTAGATACAGCCCATTAAATATAGTTAAGCACTGTATGTATTAAGTAGTACATTTATTTTCTGGTCTTTTTTGCCTCCTTTTTTAAATTATGCTTCTTTGTATTGTGGCATGGGAAGTGATCGGTGCTATGATGAGAAACGTTTACCCAGTAATTCTTTTACTTATAATTCTTTCATCATTCTACTCACTCTAGAACACAGATGTGGTGTCTGCCAGAAACAGTATTGAGCAAATCCCATTGCCTGATGGCATGTGGATAATTACAAGCTGAATCTTTACCTAGGACTAATTTAATCCTTTCAGAATTTGGGTACAGTACTTTGTTAAAAAACCCATGTTGTAGAGAATGTAGAAAAGCTGGACATCTACCATGCAAATTAGGAATGAGAATTTAGCATTTTAATTATCTGAGTGTTAGAAAGTTGAATTGAAAATAAAAGGCTTAAGACTGTTTTGTTTGTTGGCTTTAATAACTCTTAGCAAAACGTGTAAGAACTACCATCCACATTTTAATATTTATTAAGTGAAGCAATTAATTTAATTTCTCATTAGGTTTAGGGAACTCTCTGTGTACTTACGATTTATAAAAATTCTCTCCCTAATCTATTTAAATTATAAGCACAAATACTTTTCTTAAGTAAGTATTTAGCTGTGGCTCATAATATTATAAAATAATTATTAGTCTTTCACACCAGTTTTCAGTTTGATACCCATTTTATTGAGCAACTTAGAGATTTTTCATGAAATATATTTATCTAAAAAATTATTAATCTTTTAGATTTGTGAATATATTCAGGACAACCTATTTTCAGCTTCCCTAGTGTAATTGAAATTTGAGATGTTTTTATCAATGTTTTTATATTATCTAAACATTAGCTATCAGAGTTGTCTTTTGGTTCTTTTTCGTTTTTGTCGGGGGGATGTTGGTGAGGGTTTTTTTCTGTTTTGTTTTGTTTTGTTTTTCTTACTTCAAAGTGTAATAATCCTATCTAACTTACTGCGCAACTTTATGCTGTACTGGGCCCCTCCAGTAGCTGTTGGAGACCAGTCACTTTTGAAGTGCCTGTGTGTGTGCACTTAACATTGCCTATGAAACATTTGGCTGCAAAAGTTGTTTGTTAGGTAAGTGAGCTTAGAAAACTGAACACAGTAACAAAAATAAAGCAAAGTAAAAATTACGAAAATGGAGACATTTTCACTGTTCATTATTTCTAGAAACAGAATTTTAGAATTGCTTAATGAAATGACTGTCATAAAATGTTAAAAAACCTCAAAATATCTTCAGAAAAATAAAATTTCATTAAAACCTCTTTGTGAACTATTTACTGTAAGAGGAGAAAATCACCCAGAAAAATGGAGGCAGTCCTTCTGAATTTGTCTTATTTTGAATAAATAGATCATAAATGTAATTCTTGTCAAATAAACAGCTTCTGAATACTTCATTTTTGGAAAAGCTTAACTTTTATGTGCATTATAACACTGGCTAAATCCAGGTACCTGTTCAGAATGATTTTATTTTCCTTTCTTTTTCCCTGCCAAAGGCCACAAGTTAATTTCTGAGTTTCTTGTGTTAGGACAGAAGTATATTATACACAACTAGAAGATGCCTTTCATTTCTAATTTTATTGTTGCTCATATCTAGTTTTATTTTTATCTCAGATACAGATAATTTGGTGTTTATTTTTGTGTATTGCTAAATTGTGCAGTCATCAAAATTGATATTATTTTCTTTCTCTTTATTCATTATTATGCCAGTTCCTCACTGAATCCAGTATTTTTCCATTTACTAAGACATAAAAAATATTTTAATTAAAACTAAGTGGACAGAAGGGAAACACCAATTTGGCAGAACTTGACAGTAAGTGGCACTGATTCAATAACAGTAGTTACCAGTGAATTGATGTGTGATTTTCTAATAAAGACAAATTAAAACATCACAATGATAAGTTCTTTATCTCTTAATTAAAAATACCAGCAGTACTGTTCTAGAGAACGCAAAATTTTTTGCTGTTAATTTTGTATTTGTCACTATGTCTATTTATGTTGTAATTATGTTAGTAAAACAAGAAAACACAGAAACACATATATTTTTAAATGTATGGTTTACATTCTTTAAGGTCCATAATCTGAAAAATATATATGGGTGGTATTCTTTTTTCTCCAATAGGAATGGGGAATGTAAGACTAAGGCAATTAGAAATCATCTGTGAGCTAGGTATCACACTTTGGCACAGACTGAACTTTAAATTTGAGTGTAAGCAGCGAAGCCTGAACTACAATTGTGTGTTGGATGGTCATGGTTGGTGTCGAAAACATTGGGAAATGAAACAGGAAGTTAAACGCAAGCAACATCTGTATGTTTACTTCATTAATTATTTCACAATAATCACAATTTTTACTTTTCCCTGTGTTTCACACTTCAGTGCATAGTATGTTAAAACATACCACCTGTACAGAATTGATTAAATAGGTTGTTACTGTAGGAGCAGATTTTTGAATGACTTAAAAAAATTAAGTTGCTCTTTAACATAAATCTTGTGGCTTTTAGGACTGTTTTTTTTCCTGTTGGAAGTTAACTGACTTCCGACACACTGTTTTTTTCAATACAGCTCCAAGCTTCTGGCTTCTTCAACATTTATGTCACTACTCAGCATCTCATAACTTATGAGATGTTTCATCTCACCACTTGACACAGGAGATGGTCCTCAACATATATGACACTACTGGACACACACATAAAAAATTTTGGCTTGCACCTGTGAAATTGATGTTAGGGAAAATTACTTTTTAAAAAAAATTATTCAGGTAGTTGATTCTACCCAGAACAGAAGAATTTACAGTTTCCTCTGTAAATTTTATAGCTAGCTATGAATTCAGTAATTAGCACACTACAATTTGACATAACCTCTGCTTGTTTGGTTAGTTCTGTGGTATTTTTCAAGACTTAGGACACTGGTAAACTTTGATTAAAGTTTTTAAAACTACGTACAACTTAGTGTTTTCAAAAGGAAATAGATATTCAACCTATTAGCGGGTATCAATATAAAATACACACTGTTTAAGACAGAGTGGTGTTGATCCATTGTTAGGTTCTTAAAGGAAGAAATACATTTAAAAATGTACCTTAGCAATGATCATGACCTATAAAATTAAATAATGGAGTAATACAACCACATCAAAGTATATATTATTTCTTTTTATTGCATCTTTTCTATTTTAAGAGCATACAGTAATGTCAGCTGCGTTTTGAAACTTCATTGCTCTGTCGGTCACTTCCTTAATTTACAAAATGTCAGCCTGAGTTTTCAGTGAAAGCTGATACTGTACCTAGACTCAAACCAGACAGACGAATAATGAAGCTGCAATGAGCAGAACTGTAACCATGTGAGCAGGTTGATTTAATAAGCTTAACATCTGTCACTTTCAGCAAGTTTAGCATTAAGACCCTACATATCAAGATCCTGTTGCCAGGCTCAAGATTAGTTGTTAGTGAGAAATACCAACAAGAAATGTCAATGTCTTTGGCATCTGTTTCAAGTTAAAAAAAGTTCCCAAATGGTGTTATTTGTCTTTACTGGTGACATAATGGATATTACAGGAAGGAGTCATATTTCTGTGTTTCTTCAGTGATCATAGAAACTGAGAAATTTCAACATCATGAGCTCAGGCCAAGCTGGCTTGCAGTGCCTTTAGCAGAAGGTGTGTAATACCAGGATAGTACTGTTTCCTTAAGGCCTCTGAGTAGCCACAGAAAAGTATGAATTTAAAAACAATTCCTTTAATTTTTCTTTCCTGTTGTCTCTTCCTATTGTCATATTTTGTTTTGTGCAAAAACAGGAATAATGATGATCCTCTGTTAGCTTGATCGCTCCTGTCTCTACTCAGTTTCTCCCTTGAAACAATAAAGGTGGAAACTGGGAGTCATGCAAAATGCAATAACTAGCATTTCATCTGCACCCCTCTGTCTATTTTGTATAATTTTTTTTCAAATTATGTTAATGTTATTTTCATTCAAAAAATCCAAGTGACTGTAACTTACAGATGATAGTTTCTGTTTAAAAGTGTAGCAAAGCATCTTCAGATACTGCTTTTATTTTAATTTTATTCACAATTTAATGAAAGATTTTGCAAAAAGACATTGCATTTCTTCCAGCCTAACTACAGACATCCTCTAACAATTGCATCATTTGCTTTATTAAAAGTCTAATGATTTAACGTAGATTTCAACTTATATGACTTAGGCGGTTTACTTCCTATCCTGGCCAACCTTGGATGTCATGGCTGTTTCTTCATCTGCATTTTGAAAGATGGCTTTTCCCACTTTTACGAAATCTGTCCTTGAGATTGTGGAACAAGGACTGTCCACATGGAGGCTTAGCATTGTTGCAGTGTCTCACGTCTTACTTTGGGCCATCTTTTTTAGATCAAATTGTATATGTGTTCAGTGATACATGAGTGTGATTTGGCTGTGCTGAAGGGATAATGACATGAAGACAATTTAATGAGAAGTTCTTTCCTATTGCTAAGTAATATGATAGGAACTTCCCTTGCTAAATGTGATCTATGCAAGAATTAGGGAGAGATTCATGGATGAGGCAGTTCTATAGCCTGTATCTTCTTGGATGTTTTTGTGGCGCACAGGTGCTCTTACTAAGTCCTGTAAGTGTGCTGACTAACTTTTTATGCCTTCACACATGACCTTGGTATGAAGGATTACACAGAGCACAGAAGGAGAAGACTATCACACTTACAGGAATCTTCAGCTCAAAGTGATGCGTTTGTACCATAGTTAATTTTCCCACATGAATGCCTTCAGTCTTTATTTCTAATGCATTTTAATATAAAGGAAGATACCTACCTTCTAAAAACTTTGATGGTCCAACTCTGGAAACCGTCTCCCTCCTGCAATCTCAATGACATATTGCACTAACAAAAAGAAAACTCTTTCCTGCACAAAAATCTGTTTCATTTCAGTCTCTAAACTGCTCATTTTAGGAATGGTTCAGTAAGCAAGCAAACAAAATCTTGTGAACGTAAAAAAAAAAAAAAAAAAAAAAAAAGAGAGAGAAAGAGAGAGAAAGAAAAAAGTCCTTTCATTTAAGGACTAGGTCTCCTGGGCAGAAAAAAAAAATTGTATCTCATTACCACATAAATTTATACATAAATATCCTGTGCTATTCTTAGGACAGAAAACCTTTTTCAGTATATCCTAGTATAACATCTGGGTAATTATTGGGCATTTTAAATATATTAAGTCTTAAAAATGGAATAAATGATACCTATCAGACTCTGAATTCTAAACTATGTATGCCTCATGGTATTGTTAAAACATTTAATGTAGTGAAATGCATGCTATATGCCTTTGGAGTCTTCTGGTAAGTTTTTGTGTGGCTTGTGCATACTGCATAAATTATATTTATGCTTACAAATTTATTTTTCTATTGTTCTGTAATCTATCCAATATATTAATCCATCATATCAGAAATACTTTCTTTGGTTGGACTTAGGTTTGAAGTTCCTTATTACAGGATTATTATTTTATAACCTGTGTATTTGGAGTGTTACCTTGACTGACTAGACTCACTTGTTTCTCCATAATCTCACTTGTTTCTCCATAATACAGGAAATATTTTTAATTGGTCTTTTCAAAAGCTTTTTATAGAGATATTGCATGGCTTATCCAATATACTCAAAATAGATTGTTTTTCTGCATATTTTGCATCATTTTCTGTATCTCACACGAGAGCATGGAAGTGTAAATTTGTCTAAAAATAGACATCTCTTTTCAAAGTTTTATGGCGGAGCAATGGGTTTTATATTCAATTTGAGATTATTGCTGAGTTGGTTAGTTCATGTTTGTCCCCATTTTCCAAGCTTTTTCCCTGTTTTTTTTTTTTCAGTAATGAGTTAAAATCAGAATCCATAAAAATATTTCTTAATCTTCGTCTTGGAAGAACAGGTTCTATTTTCAGACCAAAGCCACTGTACACAGTTTTTTGGGTTGAGGACTGATGTGCTGAAACTTCAGTGCCTTGATGTTTTGACTATTTTCTCATAGCAACTTCAATGTAAAACCAACTGAAATTTTATCACCTGGAGGTGCTATGAAAATCCAGCTGTAATTAACCTGTAACATGTAAAAGTTATGCATTAACATTTAACCCTTTAATAATATAATACAATTCTCACAGTATAGTTTCTTGTGTGTGGGTTTTTTTGCTAGCTAAAATTAAAATTGGAACTGGATAAGAATGGAGAAGAAATTGCTATTGCAATATACCACAAGACATTGTCAACTATTTTTTTTCCCATTTTTCGGTAACATTTTACATTTTATGGCCTGTAAAATGCATTACAAGAATTTGTTGCTTGACGAGTTATTTATCAGTTGCAAATGCAGGAAGAGAGACCAGCACTGCTGTTGCAACATTACTTGTTGCTATAATCAAAGGAGAAATTACTAGAATTAGATCTATTTGGTGTCTTAGACTACTATTATTTTTGTGTGCAGTGTAGTCTTTCATTAAATACAAAGAAGTTGCCGTGGTCCTAGGAAGTGCCTAACACTCAAATTGCTGCCTGTATGACATATTTTTACAGCTGACAGACAGAGTGCTTATCTAGGTGAACCACTCATCTTATTGCTGATACTGAAGTAATGGAACTGCTCAGGCATAACTGCTTTCTGTGACATTGACAATATTTCTAGAATCTAGTCAAACAAATTGCCTTTGAAGTGAAGAGATAATATTTAATTAAAATAAATGCAAATGGAAGACTTTATAAGTTTCTAAATTTCTGAATGGAGGTAAACAAACATAGTGCTTTAACGATACTTTTTTGTATCAATCCTCACAGAAGTGCTGATTTCAAAGGACATTTCATTTTAGTTAAACCGGTGACTTAATTAGGTGATTAAACATCCTGAAAACTAATCCATGTTTAAATCATTGAGGCTGAGTTAGAGCAAAGGTAGATTATAATAGATAAATAACAGGAGGCATTAATAAAGAGGAAAAAAATATTAAAAATAAATGAATAAAATTCCAGTAGGTGGGAAGGAACTAAAACATTGGGATTAACTGTGGAAATTAGTTTGAACAAATAGAATATACATTACTGGAAAAACACACCAAAAAGCCATAGTACATCATATACAAAAGGAATGGAATTGTGTATAATTTGGGGGTAGAATATGGCAATGGGCAGAATTGTTCAATGGATGAAGCAATCAATCTCTCACATAGACTGACAGCATCTGACCAGGTAAATTGCCTCCTACCTAAGTAGAGAGATTTAAATGAAGACTGCAAATATTATACTGATCTTTGTTAATAGTTTACAATGATTTTATTTTTGCTGATAATGGTGGCCATTAAAAATCTACAATATGTGGGTGGTTTTTATATTAAATAAAATACAGGGAAGGGTAGGGTAGCGACAACGGTACTATAATAACTTAAGCAAAGGTATTTGAACTCTGATATTCCTGCTCACCTTTTGTCTTTCAAAAGAAGGTAGAAACATCTGCTTCTCTGCCTCGCACTGCTTGCCTGTATGGCTTAGGTCAGTGGAATGCAGGAATAAGTACATAAATAAGTAAAACCCAAAGTCACTGATACAGCCTGCTAGCTGCAGCTAAGGATGTCTTCACCAGCCCGACATATTCACCCAGTGTTGAGCTGGCAGTATGAGATCAGACACTTAAATTCTTTAACATATGAGACATGCTAGAATGCAAAAAGGTAGAAAAGGTCAAGGTGTAGCTAAAGATATGCCAATGACAGAGCTCAGTAGTATCAGCTCTTGGGAATTCGTTTTACATCAGCATTTGTTTGCCACCCATAGGGGTATTGTAAATTCCAAGGGATCTTTAGTCACCTAACTAGAAGGTTGGATAGTAGGGTAAATTCATACACGTCATGAAGTTTTTTAATATTGACAGGTGTTGAATCTAGCTATAATATCTAGATTTTTAGGAAAAAAGAGTATTTGAGACCCCGTTGATTGCACAGGAAGTCTTTGCAGACTGTGCTAGTTTGTGGATGCACAAAACCATGCTCATGTTATTATCATATACTAACAATCACTGCATTTTCACAGGGGTATTAGTATTCTGTGGCTATAAACAGACTGACATAGATATCCATGGAGAAAATTGTCAGATATTGATAGATAGGTAGATTCTGTACTATGTCAGTGCGTGACAGAAAAATTCATGTCTTTGGGGTTTTAATGTGTTGCCTAGCAAAAATGGCTTATGGAGAAGAAAAATGAGTACATGCAGCATGAACATCATTGTAACTTTGTATATTTTTTCTGCCTAAAATTAAAAAAAATTCATGACTACTAGCCATGTACTTTCAGGAGGAAATCTTTTATGTTCTTTAATCATTCAGATGACCAAAAGGTCTTAGATAACTGCTAACAGAGATAACACAAATATTAAACTTAAATCTTTTAGTTAATTGGAAATAGAATAGTTTTTTTTCCACTTAGACCTGGTACTCATAAGCTCCTAAACGATTCATAACCCTAACATAATTCAAGTTTTCAAAAAATCTACATCTTACTCAGTAAACATTATCCCATTGTTTGCATCCTTCATAATGGGAAGTGATCGTCTCACTGTTCCTGGCACTGGTGAGGCTGCACCTCGAATCCTGTGTTCAGTTTTGGTCCCCTCACTGCAAGAGGGATGCAGAAGTGCTGAAGTGTGTTCAGAGAAGGGCAACAGAGCTGGTGGAGGGTCTGGAGAATAAGTTTTACAAGAGCCTGCTAAGGGAACTGGGGTTGTTTAGTCTGGAGAAAAGGAGGGTCAGGGGAGACCTTAGTGCTGTCTACAACTACTAGAAAGGAGGCTGTAGTGAGGTGGGTGTTGGTCTCTTCTCCCAGATAACAAGTGACAGGACAAGAGGAAACAGCCTCGAGTTACACCAGAAGAGGTTTAGATTGGATATTAGAACAAATTTCTTCACAGGAAGGGTGATCAAGCATTGGAACAGGCTGCCCGGGGAGGTGGTGGAATTTTTTACATTTTCCTGGATATGTTTAAAGAGTTTGAGGATGTGCTGCTTAGGGACATGGTTTAGTGGTGAAATTGGCAGTCCTGGGTTAACAGTAGGACTTGATGATCTGAAGGGTCTTTTCCAACCTAGATGATTCTATGATTCTCTGATTATAATGTGCTTTTTGCTATACACTATTAGATCTTTAGGCAGCTTTCCTATGGAATGACAACTTTTTAGTGAAAAAACACAGTGACTTAAATTGGTTTGAAATAGTTGAAATATCTCTTTGTTATGCTTTTTTTTTTTTTTCTTTAGACAAAAAATGTTCCATTTACATTGGTGGAAATTTGCAGGATTTTATAGTGTTTTCTAGTTATGTATTAAAAATACCACTTGAAATATGTTAAAGACTTACTTGCTCAGAAACCATCACAAATATGTGCAAAATATTCATACAGCATGCTATCATCCTGCACTGAGTAATGTAGAGCTCTTGTGGAAAACAATGGGACTTATCTGTAGACACAGATCTAAATTTTGGGCATTTGTGTATGAATTTTGGCATGCAAGTTCAGAAATTTTAACTATGCATCTGGTATACCTGAATTAGGAATAAAGCCTCTGTTTAGGGGAGTCTGTAGTGAGTGTGATACAGCAATATGAAATGCATACCTTTCTTAGTTTTTTGATCTATTTTCCTTCTCTTTTGTTTTATGGTATACCTGCACACTGGAGATGTTTTGAGTCTTTAAAATGCTGATATTTTACCTACTATTCTTGTGGAGTCATATTTGAGCCTATAGATAATTTGGAAAGAAACTAAAAAAAACCTAATGTAATGGAAGAATACATGAAATATAAAAGAAAAGCAAACGACAGAGCATGAAAACTGATCTTAAACATGTTATTCAGCTGATTTTGAGCTTATTTCCTGAATTAATTGTGTATAATATAGACCACTAGAAGCAAGTATTCTGTATGATGTGCAAGAAATCAGCTTTTCCAACCTCATTATAACTGATAGAAGTTGGGTAGTTGTTGCTATCTTTGGCTACATTTAACCCTGACAAAGGTTCAGTGGAATCACTACAGCTTATTATGAAGAATAAAAAAGCAAATAAGCCTATTTTGCTACTTTACAAATGTGTTTGGGTTTGTTATTTGTTTTAACCGGAATGATTATGCAGATAGTGATAGATAAGAGAAACAAGCTAAATTTCTGATAGATTGTTACACGTTAAGATTTTGTTTGCATGCCTACAGGAAATATTGACAAATACCCAACCTTACTTTTAAAATTTTTAATTTCTTTTTCTTGGGGTTTTAAAAAAAAAAAACAACAACCAAAGAACCTTTCAGAAACTACAGTTATTACTATAATACTTAAAATAAATTAAGATTAGATTGTTTACTCATATCTGTCTGAAAATCTAAATCATGAAATGTGTTTTCTATGTATTTAATATACCTGGAACCATGCTCTGCTCCAGTGGCATAATCAAACAAAAGCTACATGTGTGAAGACATTTAGATTAAATTAAATTGTTAAGACATCCTTTCATACCCTGCACTTAGCTAACTGCATTCATAATAGTGTACTCTGGGGGTAAATAGTACTAACAGAACATTACCTGATTTGTTTTTATATTCCTAATGGTTTAGGGGAGAAAAAAACCCAAAATGCCCATGTATATAATAAAACTGAAACAGAGGATCTGACAAATAGCTTAATTAGCAATATTGAGCTGTTTTCCTACTAACCATAATAGCAGTATATTAAAAAAATTTGTCTTTCCCCATATTAAAACCAGAACACTAATATATTGGAATAATACCTACAGAACTTAGTTGCAGACTACAACAATAATACAAAAAATCCGGGTATGTTTGGATGACCCAAGTATAGAACTTATGCAAATCTTACTACTATTTTTAAATTTTTTTCATGGACAGAATTTTGTGGCCATTTATGAAATTTCTGCAGAGTCAAAGTCATAGTAGGAGTAGAATTTCTCTGACCTAGGGAATAAGAAGATACCTCAAAGATTTGAAAATTAATAACTTAAAGGAATAAAACAAAAGCTTGGCAGAAAGCCAAGTGTTATTGAATGGTGCCAAAGTCTACGGATATAACTATGTTTGAAAATCTAAGGACAAATTGGTATAGAGAAGAAGAGTGGTTAAAATATCAGGATCTGGGGATAGTGATGAAGAAATATCTGCAGAGAAACGTTTCATGCTAGATACATAGATTTTATATATCTAGATACAGATGTTCAACATACAGGAAGCATTCAGTTTAGCAGTAGTAGGAGAGGAAATAATGAGGCAGTTCAGAACATCTTTTTCCTTCATGTGTTATTCTTCATCCATATTTAGGAACTTGTAGAAAAAAGAACCACACTAATATCCCTTTCATATATTTAATGAGAGCAAACATAAATCAGAATACATAAATTGCATTTATAGCTGGTGTTGACATTATATGTTATTACCAGCATACATGTTCATCCCTGAAACCTGTATCAAGATGTGCATTTATATTTATGTAAACTCTTTCTTTAGCAGGGTGGTTACTTGCTAATCAATCATGCTATTTCTTCACCATATGATGTGAACATTTGGTGCTTTGATATTTGTGCAAATCTTCCTGTTTGCCTTGTACTATGTTTCTTTGGTGTGTGTTTTGGGGACTATTTTGTCTTCTAATATCTATCGGTCATTAGCTTATGTTTCATTTGGATTTTAATAATTAAGTCTGAGGACTGTGTACTCTTCAGTAGGTCAGTGGTTTTGTCTTTCATTTGTAGCGAGGAAAAAATTGTGGACTTGAGGAAACAGATATCCACTCTTAGTGATACACATGGGCTACTTTTAGGAACGTGATACATTTAAACTGTTGAAAGACCAAGCATCTGTGATGTCTTTAAGGTTTCCAGCATGATATCATCTCATGCTTCCCTTCCTTTTTAACCATCTTTTGTGGCATTCTTTCCATACCTGCTGATCAGAGTAGATGTATGGATGTGTGACCGAATATTTGATTGACATCGAATATAGTACAAAGCATATGAGAGAGATGTTTGGTTAAAGGATCAGTTGTCTTACATTCCCCTGTGGCGTTTACTGTTGGCTTTGCTGGAATCTTAATGATACCAGTCTCCAGTGCAGCTTTGTCTTTTGATTGGCACTGACACACTGATACTGCTACTAGAGGGGTATGCAATAAATCTGTGAAAATCCCTTTTTAAACAAGAGATATTATATTGGGTTATGTTTGTAATTTTTTTGCTTACATTTATCACTGTTAGTTTATAATCCTAATCAGTTAGGGCTTTTTTACACCTGTTTTGTTTTCAGTTAATAGACACTGAAAACTTATTGTGTCTTACACAATAAGACAATAATTCCCAAGTAAGGACATACCAAAACAGAACCGAAAGTATTATTGAGATTCAACATTCGGTTGTCATGCAGCTTAGGGACTTTACTGAGCAATGCTAAGAGCCAACCGATTTAACAGGCTGTAAGACAGGAGGAAGAAGGACAGGAGAGAAGGAAAAGGCTTACTCTGCTTTAGAAAAAGGCATGGTGAAAGATAACTATACATTTTGTATGAGAGGGGTAGAAAACCAATCTTGTGAAATTAATTTAGTGTAAACTGTGATTGCAGTCATTATTTTTAGAGGGAACTGAATGATCAAATGCCAAATGAAACTGGGCCTATTTGTATGACGTATTTAGTATGAGAACTACAGCCTGAATCCTGTCTATAAGACATTACATTTGATAATTCAAAAATGAGGAAAAAGTTGGTTTTTTTTTTTTTTTTTTTTTTTTTTTTTTTTTTTTTTTTTTTTTTTTTGTGGGAAATTAAGTAAGAAATATGTAGGCCTTTAGTAGGACCAGAAAGATTCAGACATATAATTAGAGCTGGGTTTTATATGTTGGTAGCAATACGGGAGACTTTCTTTAACTGGGAGTTTTACTCTTCTTGATGGCTAGATGTTATGGAACTGAAACAAGATAGTTGAAACCTTTCCCCATCTCATACATTTTAAATCTTATCTGAGAAACTGCGTCTTACAGAAAGTGGTAAAATTATTACAGTGTGTTTCCATACAGCCATTGTGTTTTACGAGGATGGCTGATTTCCCTTTCTTGACAAAATAGGATGGATGAATGTAGTCACAGATTGAAGCTACAAGGGTTCCAGAGCAGCTGAAATCTCTCCAGCTTTTTCCAGTGTGATCCTGTGGTGGTAACCAACTGTTCATTAAAATCATAAAAATCCCAATGTTGTTCTAGAACAACAGTGTAGTTTTATTTGTCATGGAAAAAGGTTTTATGGTTTGTTTTTTCTTTCTTTCTTTCTTTCTTTCAATTTTAATATCTGTAACCTCTGCATTACCATTGTTTTTTCTCTGGTTGTTCTTGTTCACACATATAATTATTCTGATTTTCATATCATCAGGCAATGTTGTCAGGGAATAATATCAGAAAAGTTATCACGTCTTTAAGTTTTGAAAATGCCTACCCTTTTTTGTGAGAGTTATGTGCACACACCGACTGACAGATTGCATCCTTATTTCACATTAATTCACATTAATTCCAACTCTCACTGAGTTGTAGGAAGTACAATTCCCCCAAGCATTTTGTCTCCCAAGAGGTGTAGTGATTCCTGCAGCTGGTCAGCTCTGGCAGTCTGGACAAGCAGAAGGTAGGCTGGGTCTCCAAGGAAGCCATTCTGTCTCTCAAAGAATTTGTATAGCGGACTCACGAAGTAGAAAAAAGTGTTACAGCCAAGTCAGAATTCAGTTATCACAAGCTTCCTGTGCAGCCTTGGGCAAGCCATTCAGTCTCCATCTTCTTCAATACACGAGCTGTAATATATGGAGTGTCTGAGCCTTCTTTATGTATTTTTGGTTGTTACTGAAATACACCAATATATTCTGTATATATGAGTATACTGTACCTTTGTGGTGGATTTCCCTTTGGAAAGGTACATAAGTAATCCTCCCAAAAGCAACCTTTAAAATAGCACTTCATAATCTTCTACTAACAAGATACTGATTACAGCCGGAATACTGACTGTCTGATCCATACTGACTTTCAACACATTCTGATCTACCACTGCATGTCAACAGTTGATTTCATGAAGGTCAGAGAGGTTCAGTATTACATGGAAAATAACAGCTTTTGCCTAATCAAATGAAAAGTTCTGATGAAATCCTTTGTTTAAAATGTCAGAATTGTAATTCATAAAAATGTGATTTTTAAAGCTTGATAACAAAAAGACTTACTGATAATTTGTCACATACAAATAATGTCACAGAAGTCAGTGTGACTACTAATTTTGTTAGTAAGAACTTCCTTTTAATGCTTTGCAAGAGGCTATGAAATGTATTCTTTCTTGACAGGTAAGTCATCCTGCCTTCTGACTTCTCCACTTTGAGCCTGTCTTAGGTCCTCACCCTTATTGCTTCTTTGTGTCTCTACCCTGCAGTGCCTGCCTGTCACCCCTAGAGATGGCATAAGGTTTGTCAGTAGGAGCTTTCACGCAGTTAATGTAGTGAAGTCCCTATTTGAGAATTTTGCTCTTACACCTTAGGAAGCACATCAGGCAGACAGAAATTTTTAATATCAGTCATACCATCTGCTAACTGCAGCACACCTCCCTCAAAACCGGTAACAATATTATGGGACTGCGTAGCACTAACATAGTAGTATGTTTACAACTGTGGAATTGGAATTGAAGTATGCATTTGATTGAGATTTCAGGAAGGAGATAGAAATATTAATTTGTATTCTGGATGGCAATGTACTGTAAACTGACAGCGTGCTGAAAATGAAATTTTAGGTGTGGCTGATGATTTTAAACTTTTATTCTGTAGATCTGATAGAAAATTCAGCTGATCAATCCTAATTGTAAAATAATGAAGTTTTAGACTAGGTCTAAGTGTATTTAAGCTTAAGTGTAAAGGATGGATTTTCGATAAAAATACAAAGTCAATTAAGAAGTTATTACGGATATTAAACCTGAACAGCTCTGACAATTGTGGTAGCAAAGAGAATAAGTGCCTGAATAGTCTTGTAAAATGGAAAGTAGCAAACTTTTTTTTTCCCCTTTTTCTGATACTTGTTTTTTAAGTATTATCAATTTCATGGAAGACTGCCTTACGTTAACTTTGGTCAAAACCATGACATTTTACTTTTCACCCAGTGCATTGAAGAGCAGCTGGGAATAGTGTGGAGAATTTATAATATTTTCCCCAAGTTAAAATATAATTAGAGTTTTCTAAGCTGAAAGAAATGTATTTATGTGGCTTATAAAAGATGCATAATTTGATTAAACTAGGTGTATACTTATATATGTGTGCATGTTTGAACAGGAATCTTGATTAGACACTAATACGTATTCTTAGTGATGTCCTGAAGATTTTCCATGGTATATCATGAAAGGCTGTGTTGAGGCACACCAAAACAAACATTCTCTTTGCAGTTCATGGGGAGACAACAAACATTCCTCTAACATTTGTTCTTTAAAATTTTGCTTCGAGGATATGTGATTCTTCACCTAGTGTATAAGTTTGACATGTACAGTAAGAAATTATCATACTCCAGGTAGAATGAAGTTATAAGAAAGGTCTCTAAATGGAGGCAGCTATTAGTGAACATTCATGTGACTTGAGGACATGCAAATATAGTAAAATATTTGCATGCTTTAAAGGATATATTTTCGATTTTGGTGAACAAGTTCCTATTGCTTCCTCAGACTCACACTAACCTGAAAGCAAATGTCTCCGTGAGAAGTAGCCGGTGATCAGTGAGCACTTCTATGGACACTTGCAGCTGCTGGGCTCATACAAGATTTTGCTAAAGCTAATTTTTCAGAATCCTTACCTGCCAACTATAATTTCAAATAGATGAGAAAGTGTTTATTTCTAACAATAATGCAATGCCACTTAGAGACAATTTGTTTGTGGGCCAATTGGAAAATATTTTGTAGTTCACATCTACAAAGCCAATATTTCACTTCTCTTTTCAAGGTTTGTAGGAGCATACCAAAGAAGGAAGTCCCAGCTAATCCTAGAACTAAAACCCACATCTTATGCAGTTCAGGTGTCATTACCATTTATTGTCTGAAGACAGGCTGGTACAGTCTACTTCAGTACCTACAGAACATCCCCCCTTCCCACAAATTATGATACATAAATTTACAGCTACATAGCTCTTAGAATTTTATTTGTTCATCTCCCTACTTCAGTTATTTCTCCAAGCAGACCTCTTGCAAAGGCTGCAGTAAAACATGAGAAAAGTTCAGAGAGAGGTTTTGTAATTGTCCCAGTTACAGTCACTGACACTCTGTTACTCATTTATGTATAAAGTCAGCTGGAAAAATTGTCATTTCAGATTCTGATTTTCACACATTTATCTTATATACGAGTTGTCTTACTTATAAGGGTGCTAACAGAAAAAAATATCCAGAAAAAATCAGTATATCTAAAATATAGTGACCTGCAAGGTTGTAGGTTATCTCTCTTGGTACTCACTCATCTCTTTTACTTCAGAGTTTTCTGTTGGTGTTGGACAAGTACCGTATTTTTACAGGCTTATTCTCTTCCTTCAATAGGTGAAGATGGTTTTGTTTTGTCCATCCTACATACTGCCTACTGTCTGAGCTGTTACTCTGCAAATGGGTGTGCTGGGTATGGCTGGGATGCAGTTATTTTTCTTCATAGCAGCTCATATGGTGGTGTGGTTTAGATTTGTGGCTAAACCAGTGTTGATAACAATGGGTGTTTTAGGTCTTGCTGAACAGTGTGCACATAGTCATGGCTATCTCTGTTTCTCACTCAATTCCTTGGTGAACAGATTAGGATGTGCTCAAGAGGTTGGGAGAATACACAACCAGGCAGATGACCTGAACTAACCGAAGACATGTGCCATAATATATAAAGTCATGCTTACCGATTAAACGGAGTGGAGTGGGGTGTAGAGAGGTTAGCCGTCTTTTGCTCAGGGGCCGGCTGGGCATTCGTCTGCCTGTGGGAGGCGGTGAGTGATTGCCTTTGCATCACTTGTTATGTTTTCTTTCTCTCTTCTTCCACTGGTTCTTCAGTGATTAAACAATGTTAATCTTGACCCCCAAGTTTTCCTGCCTTTACTCTTTCTTTCCTTTCCCCCCATCTCACTGGGAGTGGGGGAAGCAACTGATCTGCTGCGTCAGGCTTAGCTGCCTACTGGGTGTTAACCCACTGCAATGGGAAATCCAGTTTCTGATTCGTCGTCTGCTTAAGGATGTCAAAACTTCTTACTTCCCAGGAACTTTATTTTATGGCCTCTCTGTGGCCATTCAAATTGGAGATGCATTCTGCTCCTGCTGAAGCTTTACCACTGTGCAGTATTTCAATTTCAGCAGGCAATAAAGGATGCAAGACGGAAGAAACACAAATTTAGTTTATAACATCCACATGAGGACCCTGAAACTGATGTTTCCAATCCCAGCTCGTAGGATTCATTAATTATGTATTAAACCTCCAGTGGATGAATCAAAGCAATCCTTGATACAGGCAGTAGAACCTAAACCTGGATACCCTAATTATTAGATTACAGATCTGTGTTATTCCTGGCACACCCTTAAATCCTTTACATATCCTTAGCTCAATTTCCATTAGAGACCTTAGTGTTGCAGCTGCTGGTGTTTACTGCAATCTTTTGCTAAACATCGGTTTGACCAATATGCAGTTAATGGAAATGAGAAGTGGTGGCAACCCAGTCCCTGATGTGGCATGTTCTTAGAAGAACTATTTAATCGGACCTGTCAAGGGACCTTGGAGGAAGAATACTTAATTTCTGTTTCCTAATTAGATTTAGCTTTTCAGTGTAAACCAGTCCTGTGCCTATACCAGAATATAAACTCCAAGTATTCAAGCAATGTGTGTGTGCAGTCATGCATGTATACAAACCAGTGGAGTATAACACAATGGAGAGAGCAGTATCTTACAGAACAAGAACTATGTAGGTTATTCATTATCGAGATGATGCTAACAAAACTATTGATCTAGTATGCATTGGAAAATGAAAAAAATGAATGCACAGACAACAGTCATTAGTTAATACAAGACTATAAGTTTCCAATGTGCTGGGTTTTGTGCTTAAGCTGAGTTGCCATAGGACCATATCTGTGACTTTGAGAATGGTGGGGGAAGTCACCATTCAGGGCAACCACACACTGTAAAGTCCTGTTTCAGCATGTTGTAGTGCTGGGCCTTATCCTAGCATCACCACTTTCTGTGCTTAGTACAAGAATAAAACAAGACTCAGGAAAAAAAATGATGAGATCGTCCCTGCTCATGACAGGGGCCTGGAAATAGATGATCTTAAAGGTCCTTTCCAACCCAAACCGTTCTATGATTTATAAATATCTGGGGAGGACCTACATCAGTAATCCCCAAGGTAAAATCCACTTTTTCATCACCATAGAAGTGGTTCCAGTGTTGACTTCTGTAACTGCTGTGAAACGGTGACTTTGTCCTACAGCTTGCATGCTACAAGAAGCTTTCAAATGATGTGGAATTTCCATGATTTTGTGAGTAAATCCTTAGAGTCTGTTGTATACTGAGGTCCTTAGACTGCAAGAGAACATAGCTGTACTTAGATGAGAGAATACTGAAAATTAAGCAGTACTTGAGTTCTGCTTCACATAGATATTCTTCAAAATGATTAAAAAGAAAGGTTCTCAAAGGTGTGCTTTAGAATTATTTGTTATACAGGAGTATAACATATATAGACATTTTATTTAGCAGCTGAGTGTTAGTTTTTCTCAAAGTCCTGTTTTCTAAACTCCAGTTGCACAAATCTACAAGCTTTTCATGTTTAATCCCAAACATTTTTTTTTTTTAAATGAAATTGAATAACTCTTTTTATTGCAGTTCATGTAGCCATATAAGGAATTTCATTGGCAGTTTTTCAGTCTTATTTATCTGAAGCATTTGCTTTTAGCCATCATGAACTAACTATGCAAATAGCATGTACAAAATTTCAAACCCAGATGAGCAGACCTGTAGTACAGAATAGGAACACTGACAATCAAATTATTTAAAAGAAATTTAAAAAAAAAAAAGGGTGTAAGAGAGACTTTTTAAATGCTGCTATTGTTAAAAATACTCTAATAGATTAATCATGTGTGCAGCTACAACTATAAATTAATTTCAGTCATCATTAATGATAGGGTTGGTTGAATCTAGTAGCTGAATAGGTGCACGATGGGTGCAGCCAGTGGTGAGGTGCAGCGATCACTCCTGTCCTTCACACAGGCACTGGTACGCAGGGTGCACACACACATCTGGCCATACAGATTGACACAGGGAGAAAGCACTCAGCAAAACCGCATGCACGCCAGACAGGGAGCCCCTCTTTGCCCAGGCAGGTGGGAATGGAGTTCATGAGGAAATGGGGCAGATCATGCTGGGGAGTGAGGTACAGGGAACGGCCAGGCAGGCATAATAACCATACCATTGTGTTCCCTTACTCCCCTCTCTTCCCATGCTCAGTCTTCCACAAACTATCATGATCCTTCCCTTTTCCCACCTTTAATCCTTCTTCAAACTTCCTGTAATCAGCCTTGCACAGTCCCCAAATGCTCTTCCCCTGTACTGCACAATGAGCCTCGTACCCCTGGGCAGGGTCCCCCCTCAGTCTTGAGGTGACCAGAGATCTGCCACCACTGACTCCTGGTGTGGGGTTTCCCCTCCTCCCCAGGTCAGAAGCTTCCCTGAGGCAACTCCACGGTGGCCTGGGATGGGGGTTGTGTCCTGACTGGGGAATTGGAGTGCCCCTACCTGCCCTGGGGTTTTTGCTTCTCACAAGGTCCTTGTGTTTGTGGCAATTAAATCTTAATTATGTAACCTAGTAAGTAATAAGTGAGGCAGCTTCACAATAGTTAAATGTAATGATGATTACTTACCTGAAAACAATTGCAATGAGAGTAATAGACCACTGATGCCTCTAATCAATGCAGCTTCAGGTCCCAAACAGGGTTGCTGGTTGACTTACAAAATAGCTAGCTTTGGACTACAAAATAGTCCTAATTGGAAATTAATTTATTATTTTTTTTAATGAGCTTTGGAATACAACCTTACGTACCACCTCTAGGCACTTCATACCACTTTGAAAAACAAAGCCTGACATAAAATACCACTGTGTTTTGGCAAGTGATTAAACATAAGCCTATCTCAGTTCATAATAAAGTACAGGATACTGTGGTCTGAACTTTGGGATGGTATATTTGATGTAGGAAAAACTTCTTATTCTAGCTGTTAGTCAAGAAAGTCATTCATGGAGTTGGAAATATCAGACTAAGATTGATGCATTTCTTTTCTCTCAATTACCCTCTCTTGCTAGCAACAGCGCTGAACATTTATTTCAGGGACAGCAATAAATATTTATTTTCTTGTAAATAGTGCAAATCTGGCTACAAATCAGTGTGGGAATGCAGGAAATAATACAACTAAGCTTGTTACAGTTATTGCTTGTCCTTGAAATATATAAAAACTCTTCCCCATTCTCTCTTAAAAAATGTTAGTTCTTGGTAGAATTTTTCATTACTGTATAAAAATTATAGGTTATTTTGTATTAAAGAATGTTACTTATTTTTAGACTTTGATTATGTGCATGTGTATGTTTTTTTTCTTTGAGATTCTACATTTTAAGTATAAACAGAAAAAAAAAATAAAATTATTATGTGTTTTTTTAAAAAAGATATGTACACTGTTTGACTAATATAATGCTATTTTTGAAAATAGGTATGCTAGAGTTGTAAATACACATACACACTTTTTTGTCCCAGCAACTAGAGTGGTCACAGAGCTGCATTTCCAGGTTTCTGAAGTTAGTTACAAAATGTAACTGTAGGTAGAAGTTTTCTGAATTTCTCACTTTGGCTCAGTTGGTGCTGCTTTTCTTTTGGGTTGTTATAAATTCCTTAGAAGGACAAACACAATGAACTGAAGTTTAGGACAGTAGCTGTGCTTTCCTAGTAGAAGCACAGACTAGGAGTTTTGTACATTCACAGGGACAAAAACACTTTGTCCTAGAAAACAGTAATCATGGCATTTTTTCCTCATTGGTAGGTCATTTTATAGGTGCAGAATCATTGGTTCAGAAACATAAATTTGTTTAGGAACTGAGTGCTGCAGGTGCTAGGTACCTACCAGCAGGTAGGTAGGAGAAAAGGAAGACAGGAACTTCAGATTGCGATCAGCTCCTAATTTCCTAGGTACTGTTCTGTATCTCTGTACGACCCTGGGTGTAATCTTAGGTTGTAGGTTTGTAACTCATTTGTAAATCTAGCTGCACTGTGGTCATTATTGTTTTATCAAGAGATAAATAAATCTGTATTAAATAAAATTCTGGAGTTTAAATTGTTGAATATTGACCTTTAAAGTCAGCATTGACCTACCTGTGTGATTATTTCTCTACACTCCTGAGGCACACTGACATGTTTGATGGCTAAAGCAGATAGAGTTAGCTCTTCTTCATTGTAAGAAAGAGAAGCAGTGGGAATTAATTTATTTGTAGGTTTTTTTTAACCATTTCCTGCTGAAGCACTTAGTGATACCTGAGAAGTCCTAAAAAACAAAACAAAACAAAATGTTTGATAGGATTGTTGGAGAAGGTGGGATATAAGTAGAGTAAATGGGGATCTCTGACATACCGAGTTATTTGTGAAACGGATTCATTTGAGGTATTTTTGTGAGAAGTAAGGACACTTAGGGTGTGATTCATCTTACCAAACATAGACAGCTGAAGTGTAGTGAAGGTCTATGTGAGAGGTAATCACTTTAGATTTCCTTTATGGGTAATAGAAACTGAAAAAGCCTAGTTGTGATTCACCTTTTCTAATGTAGGTATCAAAATAGGTCACATGAATCGTAAACTAGGATATCCTTTTCTCCATCAACTATTTTGGGATTACTAACTCATATACTTGACACTACACTTACTCTGTGGCCATTCTCTGTTCATTGAGACAGACATCTGAAAATATACATTAAGCAGTTACGTTTATCTCTTAAGAAATAATTTCACTGAACATGGAGCAGTTGACATGTAAGAATCTCACACAAGTGTATATATGCATTTATTCCATTTACTTTCTATGCGTTTAGTACTCTGTGTTGGGAAGTGGCTGGTAGGTGCCAGTGCCATCAGACTGGACCAACATGGCGAGACCAGGATGCTTGATTTTTCCCTCCAGGGGCTGTCTTGTTAGCCAGGGAAAAACCACTGTCTCCTCCCTTGCTCTCCACCTTCCCTCTTCCCGACCACACAAGCAGATGTACTCCTCTGTCAGGCACAGAACAATGGCTTTGTTTCCTTGCTCCCATTACCATTGCAGTGGTCAAGCACAAGGCTGCTTGGCGGATACCCCACCCACAGCACAAACTGCACATCCTGTTGTCCCTTTTCCTGGTTTTTAACACACCTTTTTCCTTTCTTTATACCTCACTTTCTCTACCCCTGCCTCCTCTCATGTAAACGACCTGATGATTACTGTTTCCACACTGGTCCCAGTTTTGCCATGTCTACGCTGATGTGGGACATTTTGATACTATTAGAGAGTGTCATGGTTTAACCCCAGTCATCAACCAAACCCCATGCAGTCACCTGCTCACTCCCCCCCACCCGGAGGGGTGGGGAGGAGAATCGGAAGGGAGTGTAGGACTTGAAGGTTGAGATAAGAACAATTTAATAATTTATACAGTATAAAAAGGTAAGAACAACAATAACAACAACAACAATAATAGTAATAATAAGAAACACAACAAGAACACAGAGATAGTATTTGCTGTACATGGTACTGGTGATGTGGTTGCCTGTGTGCTGCTGGCCTCGGAAGACCATACTTTCAAAAAGGTCATTAGTTTCCCTCTCAGGTGTTTGTGAAGTCCAAAATCTTCATCCGTAACTTTCCCTTAACTACTTCTGAAATGCAGCCAATCCTTAACAGTTTGACTCTTAAATTTGGTTAGCTTTTCACATCATTGTCTGTAACCTCCACCAGTTTTTTGTAATCTATTCTGTAGTTTCCCATGTCCTGTTCAGGTAGCTCAGCCACAGGCAGAGTCTCATTAGCCATTTACCTGCAGTCCTAGTATTTTCAAAGTGTTGTAACTGAAAATGCACCAGTAAAGGGGAGAGGGCATGATATGTTTTAAGTACAATATTTTTTTTTCCGTCTTCCACTGAAACCTCTTTGTAATGGATATTGTTGGAATCTGTTGAAAGACTCGCTTTCTGATAAGGATAAAACAAAAATCACAGCAGTCCTGATTTTCTGATGTATGTACATTTTGTTGACATTTTCATTTTCAACTTCTCTAAAATTCTTTTTTTTTATTAATGATCAGTCTAGCGACTTTTTAATGTAATCAGCAGCAAAGGTTATAAAGTTTATGGTTTAATGCTCTCCAGTACATCTTAGGGTTTAAAGTAAACCTGTTCTCCCCGAAGCAACCTTTTTTCTCTTTCCTGCATGCTCTCCTGCACAGTCTCCATATTCATATGTATATGACGTCTATGCAGATCCTCATGCTGTGATGTAAGATCTTGTCTTACCATTATGACTTCTGGACTTGGAAATATTTTGTGAAGCTGTTTTAAGCCCATCATGGCTTTAATCATGTGCATGAAGTACCAGCACCAGTGTCAGTATTTATGCTTTGCTGAAAGCATTTGATCTTAATCTTTATTATGAAAATTCATTACACTTAAACACTACTTTGAATGTGTTATCAAAGAAAATGGATTCCTTTTCTAATCCGGGCTTGTAGGTAACACAGTAACATATATACCTCTATTTTCCTATTTTTCAAATTTATTATAATCATGCTGGAATGCGGTGAAATTTTAAAATAACAAAGTAGTCTAAGTAAGAATGATTCTGTTAAGACTTGTGCTTTCTCAAGGGACATATTGGTATGTTTGCTACAGGAGAACTAGACAGTATTTTCATGGGTAGGGGTTAGTATAGGAAAACAGAACTATCAGATGGAAGGGAAGCCATGTGTTTATTTTGAAGAAAGTTTAAAAAAGGCTTAGAGGAAAAAAAAATTGAAATATAGGGAGTTGAAAGGCAGAATAGGTCCTTGAAAATGAGAATAAGACATTTTTCATGAATGTATTCAATGGATATGCAGAAAATAAATGAATGTTTCTGATACTTCTAACAATAGAGTAAGACAGAGATAAGACCAGGCCTCTGTAAGATTTAGATTATTTTAATATTTACAATCGATTCTAACCTATTCCAGTAGTGAGTGTGTTTGTGTAAAAACCATATAGTTCTCCAGTGAAGTATTTATGCACAGGCAGGGAAAAGCTACTCTGACAGCTTTTTTAGGGAATATACATATTTCAGCTATGTTGCCCATTGTCTCACTACATGTCAGAAAGCCCTTGCAACTTTCACCTGTCATTAAAATTATGGGCAGTTCCTCTCCTGATTCCTGTGGTGTCATTTCTTAAGCTGCCTTACCCATCTTCCACACAGATACACAGTTTTGGCTACGTTGATGAGCGTAGTTGGTAGCTGAAATGCTTTCTTCTGATGTAGCTAGAAGGATGCCTTTTGAACTTCTCTGGTATCAGAACACCCAGATGTCACACCACAGGCTTATTGTCCTTGTTACAGAGAAGGAACTAGGCATTCTCTACCTCCTTCACTAGGACACAATAGAACATAGACTTTGCTTTGCAGACACCTCCGATCAGTCCACTGAGGAAGAAGTAAGCCTACACTGCTGTCAGTTACCTGTGCAGGGATTTAAAAAGTGACTTTATGAAAGCTCTGCCTTGCTTCAGAGTAATGTCAGCATCATTTCCACATTAGTTTATCAAATAAGAGAACAAAGTGAAAAAATCTGAAAGAATATATAGCATAGACAAATGTTTTCAAGGAACAGACTCTGTCATCATTTCACTGATGCATCGCTTATGGAAATCTCTTTAAATGTCTTTTTACTATGCTTACAGCATAAATAAGGTTCCAGAATTCAACTCTTCAATTTTCATTCTTAAGCAATATAAAAATGTACATGCTTTTCAACCTGCGAGGCTGTTTTTCAACATCACAATTATTAACAATAAGTAGACAAAAGCACAAGATTTTATTCTGGAGTAGAAAAGCCAGTGATTTTGTGGGCTGTCTGTTCTTTTTAGTTAACATTTTTTTTCATATTGTGTGGTATTGCTTCCAAAAATATGAAAAAGCCCTTTTGTTCCTGACGTTTTAGATTTCTTACTGTTTCCATTCATCTTAGTTATTCCTGAATTTAACATAGTTTTAATGTCATATAAAATACCTTTTAAAGCTGTACTGAAAGCTGGTATGTTTAAATTAGGATGCCAGAAAGTATTTTTCAATATACCTTTGGGCTCAATAGTCTTCAACTTGGGTTATCCATAAATAAAGAAAGGAAAAATACTCATTTAGCACTCATGCTGTTTGGAGAGGGGGGGAATTGTTGGCATTTTTGAGAATAAATTAATTTAGTAATGAACAATGTGCTGCCTTGCTGCTTCTTTTGCTCTTTGAGGAATCCCAGAGGGCACTGATTCAATTTCAGAAACCTATAGGCATTCCTTAGTTATAACAGGCATAAATGGGATACAAAGAAACCTCTGCAATTCTACAGCTTTCAGCTCTGAAAAAGTGTAGAGAACATAATATTCCTTATACTGCTTCAGAGCAAGAGTCATGTTTACCTACTAGGTTTGAATGGATGCCTAGGAAAGGGTAGGAAAAGGTAAAAATATGTGGAATGTGTCCCATATGATCTTCCAGCACCTTCCTGCTTTTAGCTGAAGAATTTTCTGCAGTGTAATGTGGTTTATATGTATGTTGTGGATGAAGCCATGCACTTCAGTTGTGAAAGAGAAGCAACAATATATTGATATGACAAAGTTCAATGGTAAATGTGACAGTGGTTTATTAAGATTCAATGGCATTGATTATTTACTGCATAGAGGACAGTGTCGGGCAAAGCTGTCAGGGAGACCCTCCTGTTGAGTCATGAGGTTCAGAAAGGACACCCTTGCTTTCTAAACTCCTCTGAGGCATTGACTTAGTCAATGGTTTATATCTAAAGAACTGTATATGTACAATCAGTCCTTTATATCACTTAGCTAAGATTTCAAACTCTCGCTACACTTATTCCTATTTCACTTACCAAGTATCTGACATGACAATGATGTTCTCAGCCTCAAGGAGCAACCTTGAGAGGTGTCCCTACTCAAGGGGAGATCCTGTTGTGCAGCTTGCTGCTGTGCAGGAGAGCTCAGTGGGCCCTGCACTGTTCACTACTTATGGAGTAAGATGACTCATAGTCGTATTTGCATACTGACTACAGAAGTTAGTTTCTTACAAACTTGGCTTGAGTTGGACCATGACCAGCACTGTAGTTAGGTAACCACATTGTTCAGATTAACCCTCGGCTATTGTGTTATCTGTCTCTCCAGAATCTACTTTGAGCTGGGTGCAGCCATCATGACCAGAACCATCCCTTAGGACCACCACTGGTGGTTATCACTTGAGCAGATTACAGGTTATAAAGGTCAGGTAGGGAGGGTGGAGTAAGCACACTGTATATGTATATGGGTATATGGGTATTTCATAATCCTCAGTTTATCCTTTTCAGAAATGCTTGTGAAGGCTCTGCTTAAACACATGCCGTTTTGTATGCACCACTTTCCAGGGCATACATTCCAGGACAGAGATGCCATAGGTCTGCATCTCATGATCCAAAGTCATACAATTTGTCATCACTGAGCTATGCTCATGCTCTCCTGACTACCATAGTAACAAAAGTAACAAATTAGTGGATGGATGTGTATGCTACCTAAAGGTAGTGATTCTAAGACAATGACATTTTCCCATTCAATCTGTTCAGTTTTTATGTACTATGTAGAATAAAAAGAGAGCACACCACAGAGTCAGTGGTCTGAATCCAGATGTTACTGGCTTCCCTACCCCATTCTTAAAATTTCGTAATTAACTTCTTAAAGAGTTGGAAGAATACTGTGATGAGACAGTCTGAGCACTTGCATAGCCTAAAATGTTTCCTAAATTAATTTTATCTAAGTGAGGGCATAACTTTTAGTGAAAAAAAATCAGTATTGATTCCACAGCTAGAGTGCTGCAATGAATGCTGGAGGCCCATTAGGAAGGAAAGGCCAGGAATGTGTGGAGGGGGAGTGACCATGAATATGAGAAAGCAGCTGGGGATGGATGATGAGCCACGTGAGAGCTTATGGGTCAGGATAGCAGGTGACTAGTATGGACAGCACTGCTGTGCATGTCTGCTACAGACTGCCTCGTCTGGGAGAAGTAGATGAGGCCTGCTTCAGATAACTTGAAAATGCTGTGTGTTTGCAGGTCCTGGTCAGCATTGGTGACTTAAATCATTCTGATATTTTCTGGAAGAGCAAGGCAACAATAGCAGAGATCAAGCAATCCAGGCCTCTGCAGTACAGTGATGACAACTTCTTAATACAAACGCCCAAGGGGCCATTGAAGGGAGGTGTTCTGCCAAACTTCATGTTTTACAAAGAACTAGTTAGGGTTGTGAAAGTCAGGGACTGTCTTGGCTCTAGCTAACACAAGACGTGGAGTTCAGAATACTCTGAGGACAGAGTAAAACCAATAGCAAGATCCCAATCCTGAACCTGGGAAGAGCCGATTTTGGCTTGCTTGCTTGCTTGGGTTAATGCTGTGGAATGTGGTCCTGTAGAAAATAAGGCTCCAGGAGAGCTGGCTGATTTTCAGGGATCACTATCTCCAGACTCAAAAATGGTCTATCCTGATAAACAGGAGATCAAGCAAAGGTAGCAGGAGGCCTGCATGGATGGACAAGGAGATCTTGACAAACCTCTTAAACAGAAAAAAAATAAATATAAATGAATGCAAGAGGTGGAAACAGGGTCAGGTGACCCAGGAGGATTGTAAAGATGCGGTCTGAGCATGCAAGGGTGGGATTAGGGAAGTCAAAGTTCACCTGGAGTTGAGTCTGGAGAGGGATAATAGAAACAACAATAAAGGCTTCCAGAGGTATAATGGAAGAGAGACTAGGGAAAAGTGTCACCCTGCTGGGGCATGGGGCAGGGAACCTGGTGACAGAGAACATGGAAGGGGCTGAGGTACCCAATGCCTTCCTGCCTAGCTAGCCAGAGTTGATGAGAAGAAATGGCATTTTAATTCTTTAATACACTTTACTTTTGTGTATTTTTTTCAGTAAATTGCTTTTGCTTCCCTTTTATGTTTCTGTTAAATTTTAAATACAGTGCCGTCATGAAATTGTCTATTAGAGCCAACTTTACGCTTTGTTGTGTCAGACTGGGTCAATAAAATCTGCTGTTCTGGCTGCAGGTGTTTTTGTTTAGGATCCCTACAGAGAAAGCAAGTGTAAACAGCCTTGCCTATGGTTTCCTTCTGGTTTATCTAGAAATCTGAGCAATTTGTTAATCACGGGGTATTATTTAATCAGCAGGGCAAATACTATGTGGGTGTTACATTTTTCTTGAACTGCACATAATTGATATGGGAAAAGCAAAGTAAAACATTGGCGTTGCTGAACAGTGTTGTTGGTTAGTGAATGGATTTGCCTATTTCAAAGAACCGTTTCTGTTTGTATTGAGCCAACTTGGTTGTGTGAAAACCCTATTATGTGAAAAGGGTTTACTTGTCATTAATGCACAAGATTACCTTTAGGAACATATTTTTCATTATCACTATGATAATGGATTTTGTCTGTTCTTTATGTTCAGTATTATTTCTTGATGAGACAAGTTAGGGGGTAGCAAATATGTGCATAAGTGTTCATTGTTAATTCTTATTGCCTCCTCATCAGCTGTATTTCTTTTTCATCTTTTGGGACAAAGGAAAAACATTAAAAATTATTTTTTTCCTTTACAATTTTAACATGGCATGTAGTGTATTTCATCTTAATGTGCTAGCATTTTGGAAAAAAATTGAAAAAAAACCCTCTGATGTTTTGGGTGGAAGATGCCTTCTTTCTGGTTGAAATTAATTCATTGATTAAGGGCTTGTCCAGTAATTCAGACAGGATAGCTTCTACTGCTGAAACCATAATGTGCTGGGTTTGGCTACAACAGAGTTAATTTTCTTCATGGTAGCTAGTATAAGGCTATGTTTTGGATTTGTGCTGAAAACAGGGCTGATAAACCAGGGATGTTTTCATTATTGCTGAGCAGCAGTTACGTAGAGCCAAGCCCTCTTCTGCTTCTCACCCCACCCCACCAGTGAGCAGGCTGGGAGTGCACAAGGAGCTGGGAGGGGACATAGCCAGGACAGCTGACCCCAGCTGACCCAAGGGATATCCCACACCATATGATGTTGTGCTCAGCAATAAAAGCTGGTGGACAATAGAAGGGTGGGATGTTAGCAGTTATGGCATTTTTCTTCCCAAGTAACTGTTATGTGTGATGCAGCCCTGCTTCCCTGGGGATGGCTGAACACCTGCTTGCTGGTGGGAAGTGGTGAATGAATTCCTTGTTTTGCTTTGTTTGTGTGTGCGGCTTTTGCTTTACTTATTGAACTGTCTTTATCTCAACCTGTGAGTTTTCTCACTTTTACTCTTCCAGTTCTCTCCTCCATCTCAACATGAAGGGAGTGAGCGAGTGGCTGCGTTGTGCTTAGTTGCCAGCTGGCATTAAACCATGACAGATAGCATCAGCTCAGCACATTTTGTTTTATTTTTCTTTTAGTGAGAGATAATAGTTTTTATTAGACTAGTTTTTATATGGGGAAGAAATGGAAAGTCTTTCTGGGCCATCATTTTTACTAGGTCTGATTGCTAGTGCCTGGCTAAAGCTTCTACTTTTGTCTAATTCTAGAATTCTATTACTCTGACCTGTGAACTTTCTGAATCGGAACAAGTACAGGTTTGAAATTGCGTGGAGCAGATATTAACTTGAAAAAAACTGGTTCTTCCTGGAAATAATACAAGGATAGGCATACTTTATTAGTGTGAAATTGCCATTTGAAGGTGTTGAGGAAATGAAGAAACACAGAAAATTAAAGTGAGAAATATAATAAAATTAGCTGATGTAAAACTGCTTTAGTTTAGGGTTGTTCTGCAATAACTTAAGAAAAAAAGGCTTTATTTCATGCTCTGATAGGAGAAACAAATCTGATTCTCATAGTAGTGAATTACGTTCCAGTAATCAAAATGCCCCATGATCTAGGAAAGAAATAGTATTAGCTAATCAGTGTATGTATATGAATAATACTTTGTTGTTAATGTGGTTTATATTTCCATTATAAAATTCTTTCCTCTGAATGACTATAATTTTCAAACCCTAAATTCTAGTCCCACAACAAATGCAGTCACTTTATTTTTTTGACCTATAGTTAAATAAAAATACATTTTTACGGAAAAAATAGCCTTTTAATGTGTAATGATGCAAAACGTGAGAGGAATTGATGTTGCCTGGATGACTTCAATTTGAGGGATTAAGGACGAATTAGACAAGACACTGAAGATGTCTGTATTGCTGCTGTGAAAATTTTAGTTTTTCGTTCCTGGCATGCTGAAGTGGCACACTTTTCAAAATGTAAATCATAGCTTAGTTTCCCTCTTATTTTAATAACATTAATTCAGAAATTGTTTCTATTTTAAAGGCAGTGATATGGAGCTAATAAACTTTCAGTTGAAGTTGTTTTAAAAATATCACTGACTTGCAGATAAGGGGAACTTTGGATTTCCCTTTGTTATATACTGGTGTGCAGCAGTCTGATTCAGTCCTTTGCTAGGTGGTGTCAAGCCATTGGGGATGCAGGAAGTGATCAGGAGTAACACAGATGTACGTAAGATGTACAGTCTTTTGGACTTAAGCATTATAGCCTTAAAAACTGTAGGCTTAGATTATAAATCTAGTATTAAATTTTGTTAATTTACAAAACTATTTAAAATACATGTATCCAGTATATTACTTCTACTTAATTAATAGAATGTAAATTTGTAAATAAATAAAATTTATAACTAAATATAAAATTATTAAGATTACAAAACATAAACATAAATTTGAGATTACAGACTTGTAGACTAATGGTTGGTATTGGTTGCATTGGTAATTTCATCATTAAGAATCATTGCAGATAAAATGATATTGAACAAATTAGTTGTTTAATTAGTTTCTAAAGGTATTTTCTGGAAGAGTTTCTATGAATTGTCTGTAGAGGCTGAACAGATTTTTAGTGTGATCATTGGATCTTGAATTCTGCAGTTTAGCTGTGGTCAAGTAATTTATAGTGTTCTGTGATCAGGTGTTGTCCTCGTAACTACTCCATTGGCAGCTTCAGGCATTTAGCCTTTCATGTAACAATATAAATGTCACTTGGAGTGCCAATAAATACTAGCAAATCCCTGAAAAGGTCAGATTGGTTCTATAACTCAAATACCTGTCTAATGCTAATGGCTTCTCAAGGTTTTGTGTGAGCACTTAGAAGAAACAACCTTCCATCAGGCTTCTGCAACTGTTTTGTTATGTGTTTTTAATATGAGCCTCTCACTTATATTGTGTGTGTGTATTGCTATTGCTTTATGGATGTTACAATTTTTATTACACAGGTTCATTATGGTTTGTTGGTTGTTTTTTGTTGGTTTTTTTTTAAACATTGAAAGGTAGGAAGAGAGAATAAAAAAGGCTAAGCTAGCAAAGTGGAAGCTGAATGTCCCTTGTCCAGTCAACCCCCTCTGCACTGCTGCAGACATCATTTCTGACATAGATTCATCCTCTCCTCCTAGCTCTGTGTTAGTCCTTCCACAATTTTTGTTAGTATGTGTTTCATGCTGGAGTTGGAAATAGCATTTACAGACTTCAACTTTAAATCCTTTTCTTGCCCTGATATGAATTTTCTAAATTTCATTTTTTTCTTATTACATCAAAACATAATAAATAGCCATCCAGGCACATTAAATATAAGTTACATTATAAAAATACATATAATGTAACCATATTATGAATATAGAAAATATTATGAGTCCTGAAGCTGACCACCAAATATATACAGATAAATAAAAAAATAATGTAAAGACAATAGGTAGTAACATAGTGCAAAACCAGGAGAGATGTAATATCCCTGGCTTTTCTTGCCCATTCAAACTGCACTTATAAAAAAATATGTGGACGCAGCTTTTAGTTAGTTTATAATTACATTTGGAATTAATTTAAATTAAAAACTAATACACCATCCTTAACACATTTCAAAAACTATTCCGTTATTGCAATTTATGTTTTTTTGAAGATATATCTGTTAAGGTATTTATAAGTAAATAATCTCTTCACTTGGTAGCTTCTATTTAATTTATTCAGTGGTTGCATGGTTGGTGAGAATGTATCAATTCAGGAAAATAAGTAGCTAATCAAAAGGATATTTGTTTCCGCATTTTATTCATTACAAATTTTTTATCAGAGACTTAGCAGACCAGGAAAGACAGATAAAATATCTGCAAGCTTTTCCTTAATGTGTCAACACAGCTTCACTTACCCTGAGAAGAATAAAATCACTCAGACCTTGAGCTGATTCATTTATGGTACTGTTTTCCACAAGAAATAGCAATTATATGTTATCCTTCAGGTTCTACAACTCTAACATTCACTGATACAAGCTACAAGGACAGACTAAATATTCTTTTAAACAGATTTAAATCTGATATGATTTTGTTCTGTCCCAAGTACCTGTGTAATGTTTCTACCAGAATTTTTACAAAATACTTGAAAAGTGAATACTGTTGCCTGCATTAGGTGATCTGAAGATCTGTCTTCCTACATCTGTTGACCTGAAATTGTGGGTATTAAATGCATATTGCTAGTGGAGTTTTTTTTCAGTGATGATTTCTTGCCTCTTGCACGTGGTGTTGGCATTTTATCTTGTTGATTAACTTTTATTTATTGCTGGAAAAAGCGATTTTGATAAAATTGTTTCAATATTTGACAAATTCTATCTGCAAACAACATAGTAAAAACATTTTTCTTCAAAACTGAGTTTCTTTAAAAAATGGTCTATAATGGTATTATATATTTTACAACATTAGTATGTGTTACTACTACTGACTTACCATGATACCACAGTATTAATTGCACAATGAAATTATTATTTTGCTTGTTAGAAAAAATACTATTTTTATAACTGTGGTAATGAAATGCAATTCTAAAACACAAATAAGATACATGACCTGAGAAAGAAAGAAAAATGCTCCAGTCATCATGAAGTTGTTTCTAATATTTCAGTTGTCAAAATGTATCACTGTAGACTTATACTGAATTCATAAAACATTGTGAAACATAGAAATAATAAAACTCATAAAATGTGGAGTGAGTGTCCAAAATTCTTGTGGTCTGGGGATTATAAATCAATCTTATGAAACACAAATGATCAACAATTCTTTTTGTGAGAAAAAAATGTAAAGAACAGTATTTTTTTTCCTGGATTTCAAATAGTAACAAATTCTAGTTTCCCAGCCAATTCTCTGTAATACTTTTCATTTCTATTAAAGGAAAACACTTCTTATCAGAAAATTTGAAATTCCTCTTCCATTACATCAATTTTATTAATAGAGTATTTGTAGATTAGGCCAAGGTTGTATGTTGCCACCTAAAATCTATTTGAAAAAAGTGCATTTCTTAAAAAATCCATGTTTTGAAATTTTTGTATGTTCAACCAATGGTGTTTTTCCTGAATTGATTTTATTGAAAGATCTGAAACCCAAATGAGTAATTTTTACCTATTTAAATCAGAAAAATAAATCAATCAATGGCTGATATTTAAATAGTAATCATTTTAGATATTTAAGAAATGAAAAATAATCTCATAGAATGATTCAGGCAAGAAACTTACTAAGGTCTCCAGTCCAACCTCCTGCTCCAAGTGGGGTTAGCTACAGGGCCAGAGAAGGTTTCTGAGGGTCCACGTGCATCTTGAAAATCTCCCAAGATGAAGACCGCGCATCCTCTCTGGCCAACCAGTTTCAATGTGAAGCCTGTTTTTTGGGTTTTTTTTTCTGTAATGAAAAAGCATTTTTCTTTAAAATGCTGCCCATAACAATGTAAAAAAAATAAAAATCAGAAAAGCATCTATTTGTAGTATAGTAGCATATCTGCATAGGTATGTGACCTTTTAAGAAGTTTACTGGAATGAGACTTTCCTATCTATCTCCTAGAGGCCCTTATGATGCACTAAAAAAAGTTGCTGCGTTTTTTTTTTTTTTCCTTTTGTTCCTTCCCAAGCAAGAGCTAAACCATTCATTTCACAAATCTTATGACTGAAATGATTCCTTAAAACATTTTTCTCTTTAAATTGACTTAGACCAGAACATTCACACATGGTTGCCAAAATGAGATCAGCCCCTTATTTGAAATACCAAAAGAGTTGGGACATTGTAAAGGAGATAGACTTTTTTTGACTGAAAATAAAGAAAATCTCATATAATTAGCCGTATCGGCAGAACTATTGACAAAATTATAGTTATGGTTTAGGTTTTTTTTTTTTTTTTTTTTTTTTTTTTTTTTTTTTTTTTTTTTTTTTTTGTTGTTGTTTTTTGGTTTTGGTTTTGTTTTAAATATATATCTTAAGTATATTAGTTTTGGAAAATAGGTAATTTTATTGAATAGATCAAATCATAACATAGGAAAGAATTGCTACATTAGAGTGTTACTTACCCATTAATGAATAAATAACATAATGGATTCTTTTCCTTGCTTCTTGTATACTTTTTTTTTTTTTTTTCATTCTCCTCAGTGACAGCACTCAGGTGAAGAGCTTCTAATAACACCTAATCAAGTGTGTTGAAGTATGAGGAAACTAACAAACATTTTAATATTTAAGCAGAGTGTTTTAAAACCTCATTTTCCACAGAAATTGCAATTAAATGAAACATTTCGAGGATGCAAGTGTATAATATGAAAGGACTGGTCGATTTTGTACCTTTTCTCTTTGATACACTTGAGATATTTGTGTAAATCCTTAGTAACAGAAAAACTTTTTTTTAAAAAAATGAATTGCAAGGTTTCCTGCAGAAAGTTTTTAAAAGCTTACACACTTAACACTAGTTTGGCTCTCTTATTTATTTCTTGTATATTTAAGGATCACTTTAAGACATGATTTCTTTTCCACAAGAGTGTACATAAGGATTGTGTTGATTATAAATATTTAAAGCATATATAATATTTTAATCCCCTCTATGGCCAGATTAAAGGCTAAAATTAAGAAATTCAATCCATCTGACAGAGCCTTGACATTTTTGCATCACTTATTATCCAACTTCTGTTAATATCACCAAATATAAATGTCTTGCCAACAGCTATAGATGGGATAACTCATTTCTGTTGAAACTTTGTGTTCTTGCCTTTTCCACCAAAAAAAAATCTCTAGCCAGGGATGATAAAATCTTTCTGTAAATCATATTATACCATGCCAACTAAAGTGCTTCAATTTTATTTAATTTTGCAAATTTATCAGTACAGCATATGTCAACTTTTAATTATTTTTTTTTTTTATTTTTTATTGTTACACTTAGAGTAATTTTTAAAATAGAATCACTAAAAGTTCAAAGTTAGGGCTTAGTGGGGCTTTTTCCACACTATAGATTTTGTATATGGCAAACTGCTCTAGTGGAAAGCATTCAGCTAAAGGGCATGTCATATCCTGGTGTTACTTGTTATTACTTGGCACAGGAATTACACAAAACAGAACAGGAAAGCAAAAGCAATTTTAAAAAATTTTGAATAGCAGTGTAGTATCATAATAATATTCAAACAAGAACTAGCTACAGAGGTAACTCACATTCAAACATTTAGTTTTTTTAACTCCTACGTTCTTCCTTGTTTTTACTGTTTCCATTTGCATTAATTTTGATTCTTCTTTTTGATGAAAAAGGTTTAGTCAAGAGCCTGCAAGTGCTCTTTCCTTCAGTTACTCTTTGTATACTTGGGTTCTCCTGAAGGCAATGGAATTTCCTGTTACGGTTATGAGATACATCTATAAGTGTTTGAAAGCTTTTTAGTCATTGTTTTTGTAAAAATATATTATATTTTGTGTAGACTAGGAAGGACAATACTCAATCTTCTTGTTTGTCCCCTCCTTTTTCTTATTTTTCTTCCTTCTTACTTTACTGTTGATTTTCTGGTGTATTTTTATGAATATGAAGAGGGATGAGAGGGAGGCATAAAATGGAGTTTTTCTTTTATTCTTACTTTGTTTATTCCCAGATAACAAATTTTCATTGCATAAACGGCCCATTTGAGAACGTGCAGGGAATACAATTGATGTTCAGAATAAACTAATGAATTGACACGTTTTTCACAAAGTCCTGTATACTATCCAGAAATAAACTAGGTGAGTTTGGAAGAGCTGCTCTTGGCTCAAAGGAGCACAGTGCCTGCCCTGATACTGTAATGGTATAGAAGATTGGATGTCAGTGTCTCAGGCCCATGCTGTGTTCTACGTCCATATCTTAACTTACCATTTGATAATCTTACTGTTTAATTTAGTAGTTGAGGTGAAGCCTCAGAGACAACAGAATTACTTTTGGATCAAAAAATCAGAAAACCCTTGGCAAGATTCCAAAGTGGATTTCACTTTCTGAAGAGGAGAACAGATCATTTATTATTAATTTAGCTTAAACTGGAAAAAAATTATAAAAGATCAAATTTTTAAAGCCACTAAAATTTACTTTTGCAGCTTATCCTATTCCTTATTAGATAAGTAATTCTATGTGTGCTTTTTTTGTATGATAAAGGTAATAGATAATTAATATCGGAGAGCTATTTGAATTGGAAGTTTAGGGCTGAAAAATGTTTTAAACCATAATTGTATTTAACAAGTATAAAAGTTGTATTGTTCATTTGAAGTAAATTAATTGGAAAAAAAAAAAAAAAAAGTTGTTTTTGAATGCCACCCTGTTAAAACAAACCAAAAAAGCCCTTATTAAAATAATTATAATCAGAAAACTTACATATTGGAAAATAAATCCTTCCTCTCTCTTTTTGAAGAAATCTTAATGATATAAAATTCAAAGTGCATTTCACACGGTGAGATATTTCTTTACAAGCTGGACTTCACCTGAAAATGAAGAATGGAATCCGATATGCCACACATCACTAGGGGTTATATGTGCTTACCCAAAACTCAGGCCTTAGAAAAAGCCCAAGCTAATAGGTGACCATTATTAATATTAATTAATAAAAAAAATAAAAATAAGTAGGATCAACAAGTCTGAGCTGGCACATGCGTATCACTGGAAGTCACTGAGATAAGTTCTGAGAGGGAAGGCTCTAGTTCTGAAAGGGCAGGAAGATTAGAGGAGAAAACACATTTTCAGTAGGACTATGGGTTTGGGGCTTTCTTAGAATTTGGAGTAAATTGGTAACAGCAAAAGTAAATATAGAAGTTGTCATGATGTATATAGGTCTACATCTAGTTCCATTTCAGCCTTCTGGCATTTAGTGTATATCATCATGTCATGAAGAGTAGAGGAAACAGAAATACTCCACAGATAAAATTTGTTTCAGGGATGAATGCAGAACTCTAACAAGCTGGGCAACCATTGTGTCTGCTGTAGACAGGTGGTTTTTTTTCCAAGTGTATGAAGTATGGTGTATTTTTTAAAAAATAAATTTAAATTTATACTTTAAAATACATTTTTTAACAAAACTTGAGGTTTCTGATACGTTCCAAAGTTGATTAGTGTAGTCTGAATCCAAAGTAATCAAATCTGCAACAGTGCTAAATAATTGTATGTTGCAATCTGGTTGTTACTAAAGTGTGCTATTTTTGTGGCTCTACAATGAAAGCAAATGGTGAATGGACTGAAGCATATCTAGAAGAATGGAGTACTACTTTTTTATTCCCTTCTGCTATACTTCCCTTTCTTTGGAGTCTAAGCGTCTGGGATCAGCCTTTCTTTGTTCTTTAATACACATCTTTTTTCATCTGGTAATCATTATTGTAAAATATGAAACACCTTTAAGAAGACATGGAACATGGAAGTAGGCAAGGAATAAGTACAAAAACTCTATTTTGAACAAGAGTTTTTTTTAACCCCACTCTGTTTCACCAGGGTTCAGTGAGCATATTTCTGTTTGATTAAACCTATAAATTAAAATTGTCTCTAGAAGGGTCCAAGTGTCAAGAACTGAAAGAACATTATTAAATCTGTTTCTCGCTAAGATTAGCTTGGGGTATTCTTCTCTGGAAATAAATATATTTCGATTAAAACCCAAACAAAACCTGTTATTTCTATATATAATGAATAAAAAATGGTTTCTTGCTTTTTTAAGACATGGAGAAAAATCAAAGTTCGGTGTCGTCTTCAAGATCAGGTTCCAGTGATGTGATTGAAAACAGTCATCTTTCTGTTCTTCCACTATCTGTAATAATGTCCTGAATATATGTTCTACTTTGAAGTATCATATTTTAGCAATTTCACTTTTTTTGCATTTCAGTTCATTCAATGTGTACATTGAAAATGGCAGTGTTGCTTAGATATGGAGTGTAATTACAAACCTATTTTTCTGTGTGTTCTTGACTGCCAGGGTTAAAAGCTCATGCAGGTGCCAGAGTTCAATGTAATCAGTTATTTCTGCATTTCCAGCTTAACAACACTGTGAAAGGGTAAAAGAAAAATATTGCAAAAGCAAATGATCAAGCCTGTTTCAGAAGCTGTTGCTATAATAACTGGAAGTCTCTGTTGTTGTAGTGATTACTTGGTAAGAGATAACATTTAAAGTGAAACAGTACTAAAAACTGACTAAAAAAAATGAAGGAAAATGCAAGTGAAAACCTGCAACCAGTAGTCAGAGAAAACTAAAGAATTAAGATCAGCTTTTTCCTATTGCTCATGGAGCAGACAATGCTTGTTACTTCCCTGACAACCTGCCCTAATCAGCCCTGTTCACAGCATCTGAGTTATGACTTGCTCAGTGGCAAAACTGATTTTTAAATGTTATCATCCAGACTACATCAACCTGTGTACAAACTGGGTAGTTTGGGGATTTGCTGTGTAAAAAGCCACTTCCTGAGAACTCACTTGTGGTATGCAGGTCAGTGTAAGACTGATGGCCTTTCATGAGGATAAGCATTGCTCTTCAGTGTCCAAGAGTAATGTAGTTCCACCATGCTACAATTTCTGTATGCCTGTATCCTTTTATTGATGCTCTTTCTGCAAAATCTATTCATCTTAACATTGCGTGATAAAGTACTCTAGGCTAGGAACTTACTTGCTCTACAGAAAACATGAAAGATATCTCACTCCCTGCATCTGTCCCCCTACCTCCCCCAAATATACCTATGTCTTGAACTGACAAATCATTTTCTACATGTATTGAAATGGTTTGTGTGGTTAGTCACTTTTCATCAAATATGTTTTGTAATGTTTGTTACAAAATATAAAACCAGCAAGATGTACCTTGATTCTTTTACTTGAATTACAGAGGCTGTGATTTTTGATAAGTGATTATAATTCTACTTGGAAAAAGAAATTACCTAGGAATACTAGTCACACAGTATCATAGTAGCTATATAAAAATAAATATTCAAAAGGCTACTGTTACCTTTATTCAGTAGAAATTTATTTTCCTATTTTCTGTTAAACTTCTCTAACTTAAATATATGCGAGCTTATCAATTACCTTTATGTCCTTAGGACAGTAGTGTTGTTTTCCAGAAAACTTCTGCTAAATGACAACCCACGTGTTTTGAATAGCTAGCTAGCAGTGTAGAAGAAATGATCCTTTTTTTTTGCCTGACTTTATTTATTTAAATCAGAATTTAGACTGTAATGGGTGTGAAAGGGAAATGATAAAATCATTGGATGATTTATTTCATTAGTGTGCATCAAGGATTTTAGCACAAAAACCATGGAAGTAAACCAAAAAGTCAAGGTTTATTAGGTGTGAAGGTTTATTAGGCACATAGATGCCTTTTCCACCCCCATATTTAATGGGATGAAAAAGGTGAAAGAGATACTGGTTTTCAGTTTGATGTATTACACAAGATGCTCAGACTTCAGACCAGTATGTTAAAATAATGATAAAAAAATGTCACCGAGTATTGCTTTTCATTGTAGTGGCCTAAGTTTTTATCAGCCTTGGCTGAGTATAGCACAAACACCTAGGTGGATACTGAAAGGCCAAAAATTATACATCCTGAGGATTTTTAGTGTTGTAAGATGATACTTAGAGACACATCTCTGTAATGGAAGCTATGTGATTATTCTTTGTATCTAAAACAGCACATCTGATCACAAAGATCTATACTATTTTAAAATATATTTTATATAATTTCCCTTGAAGTACATTAGTTCACACTTTAAGGTTATCCCATTTGGAAAGGAGTGCATTCAGCAAGTATGTTTAACGGCTGGATATATGTGTAATACATGAATAGCTATAATAGGGGATAATATCTAAAATTAGAGATAAGTCAGAATAATTCTGCAGTTTGAAGTCCTAGAGGATGTAAAAGAACTCTTCTTTTTGCCTCCATGTATGCAATGCTTACAGACTATTGTCTAGGTATCACAGTGACTGTTTTGTTCTCCACAGAAAACATAGTTCAAGTAACAAAAGTTTGGATTAATTTAGAAGCCAAAGACATAGTTTTAATCCATCACTGTGGGACATGCTTTCATCAGAGAGAGATTAAATCCAATTTTACCAACCTTCAAGGCACAAATGAAAGAACACCTTAAAAAGTAGATCTCTGCTTACAGAGAAAGATCACACCTTGTTACTTAGCTGAGAGTCTGAAATTTAAGCCTTGCAGCAAAGTTGAAACCTGTTTAAGAACATTTTTACTGAAGAGTTTTCGTTGCCGTAACTAGATTTTCTTGAAAACGAAACCATTCCTCAGGCAGGGGTGTAACAGACTCCATGAAAGCAGCCACAGTAGAACTTTAAATCAGTGATTCTTAGTAAAGGAGCATTAAACAAGGAAGCTATTTCTTCTGGTCCTGATGTTTTCCCCCTGCTATTTCAACTCAATTAATGCAACTATATTACAATTAAAAGTAAAGTAATTAAAATACTAGCCTTTATTCACATCAACTTCTTTCAAAAAAGTGTAAGTTATCAAAGAAACCCTCTTTTATGCAGGAGAGCTAAAAGTGAAATAATAAGGGAAAATTCATAGTTGTGGTTTAACCCTAGCCAGCAACTAAGGACCACACAGCTGCTTCTCACTGCCCCTACCTGTCCAGAGGGGATAGGGAGGGCAATCAGAAAAAGAAAGATACAACCCACAGATTGTGATAACAGTTTAATAATTGCAAAAAAGTGATAGTAAAAGTAGTAATAATAATAACAACAACAACAACAATAATTGTAATGAAGAGGAGAGGACAAAAGGAATGAAACCCAAGGGGAAAAAGAAAATAAAAAAGTGCTGCACAACACTTGCTGACTGATGCCCAGCCAGTCCCCGAGCGGCGATCAGCAGGCCCCAGCCAGCTCACCCCCGTTTCTATACTCAGGATGACATTCTGTGGTATGGCATATCCCTTGGGCTATGGCATATCCCTTGGACTAGGTCAGGTCTATTGTCCTGGCTGTGCCCCCTCCTGGCTTCTCGTGCACCTGCTGATGGGCAGAGCATGGGAAACTGAAAAGTCCTGGACTTAATGAGTAAGCACTTGTTAGCAACAACTAAAACAACAGTGTGTTCTCAACGTTATTCTCATACTAAATCCAAAACACAGCACTGTACCAGCTACTAAGAAGAAAATTAATTCTATCCTTGCTGAAACCAGGACAGCCATATCAATACAGAATTTATTTGGATAAGTGAAATCATTCATTACTATAAGATCTGTGTACACAAGTATAAGGTTTTTACGCAAGTTAGTTTTCAGAAGTATGCTCCTAATTAAACATAAGCAAATTCTAAAAGAATGAGAAATAGGAGCAGGATTTTTCTCAGCTGAATAAGCTGGTTTGGTTTTGTACTGAAAAGTATTCCATTGATATTTTTGAACCACTAAGAAAGATTTGATTTCAACACATCAATGCATAATGTTTTCAAAAACAAAACCAAGTTTTTTATCTGGCAATGGAGCTAGCAAAAGTACAGTATTGACATTTTGTAGGTTCAAATATTCATAATTTATTTTTCAACTGTGACACTGTAATATTAACTATGGGATGACATTAACTTGCTTTTCATTTATTTTGGATGTTTTCATTTATCCTGTACTCAGTCAATTCAAACTAGTTCAGTTGGAATATCTAGATTAAACCCAGATCCTTTTATATCTTTCTGAATTTTTCACAGTCCAGTTTTAATATCTGTATTTCTGCTCACTTGTTAGGAAAAAAGACTCTAAACCAGTTCTGGACCCAAACATATGTGTAAACCAAAGTGATTGCAAAGTTAAACCATATTTTAGAAGACACATAACCTTTTGGAAATAATGGGGAAAAAAAACCAACCCCCGCAAAACCCCAACAACAACTTGGGAGAAAAAAAAAAATATGCAGATTGGTATTAATTTTTTATTTCTTTTACATTTTAAATCTTTCTTCAGACTTTCATTCTCATTAGGGAAGAAAACAAAAATATCTTACTTTGGTGGGGCTAAACACAAGGGATACTTTCTGTGGATCTCTATTGTCCTGATGTGGGAATGGTGTTTTATTTTCCAGTAAACTGATGGTATAAATCTTTCCATGTAAGACCTATTAACTTAAGAGGAACCATCCATAACATTTTTTTCATGTGTATCTAAACCTATACTAAATTAATTATTTTGACATTATCTATGAAAGAAGGTGCCCAGCATAATTGTACTGAGAAGATAGATATATACTTATGATACTTAAAAAAGAGGGAACAGGAGGTATAAAAAAGAAAAAGAAAGAGAAAAGGAAAATAAAAGAGAAAAATAAATATAAAAGAAAAAATAAATCCACAGTAGAATAATTTAGGAAAGCCACTAAAGTGGTGGAAAACCTGCTAAAACTAGTGTGTTACCCTACATGTTGCAAAACTCTTATCCTAAGTGAATAATAGTAATGGAAGGAAAACAAAACTGCCTAAAAGATAGTATCTATGAACTTTGGCTTAAAAGGTGATGGAGCTAGCTGGATTATTTTATTGTTGCTTATTTTCACACAGAAAAAGCCTCTTTGAGCTACCCTTGAAATATTTCAGGAACAGAAGAGAAAATTGTCTCTTCATTTCCATTGATTTCAATTACTTTGCTATATGCTTCAATACAAACTATATTATTTTTAGTTGTGGTTCCAATGGTGCTGAGGTTGGGAAATACAGAACCAAATGAAAGTAATCAGAATTAACAGAAGATGTTTTAGCTATGTAACTGAACTAATTATAAGTAACATGAGAAAGAAAAAAAAAAAACCTTATTAACTAAGGATCTTACTGAGAATTTAGATAGGACATAGGTTATTAAACTACGTCTTTCCATTTCATGTGATAGTGACTATAGGGACAAATGCAGACTGGGTAATAAGAATGTGTAGAAGGAAATTACTTTGAATTTTGCTTACTCTTTATGTAGAGTTTAATGTTCCCAAAGTAGAATGGGACAAGATAATCTCCATCCTACAATTATACAATAAAATCTCAGGTGAAGCAGAATGGATTTTTAATTAATGTATTAACATGGGGATGAAACAATTAAGCATAATAGGAAATGCAGTACCCATATTTAGGGGCAGGCAGAGAAATGCTTTTAGTGATTATTGCTCCTGAATCTAACCTCAGTTGCATGAACACATGTTGAAGAAAAACAAAATCAAATACATTGGGTCCAAATGGAAAATAAAATTGAGTGTATCTTTACTGGAATATAAATTGTAATACATTAAACTGAACTCTTTGAGACAGAAGTCATCGCAAACCAGCATTCTGACCTTGCCTGACCTAAAGACCAATTTTTTTTTTTTTTCTTTTATAGTTTATAATGTCTTCTGGTTTTAACTGTGCAAGTGGACATCATAAACACACGGTGTGTATACATTAGACCCAGCAAATATTCTGCTTTAAGAAGAGAGCTGTCTAGGTTAGGATATATGACTAGTGAAATTCCTCAAAGAAGTTAAGCCTGATCTTAGTAAGGACCTTGGCAGAAAACGCATCACTACGCTATTGAAATATGTTCATGTTACAAAAGTCAGGAGGCATATTAAAGCAGAGGAATGTTAAAAAGAACGTAGAGGAGGAATTACATGACCTTGAAGACTGAACTAATAGAAGTGGGATGGTTTTAATAAGAAATGTTCTAGGTCACACACTTTATTAGTGATAAAGTGAAAATTGAAAAAAAAAAAAAAAAAAAAAACAGAGATCTTGACTTGATTCATTTGCCCCCAAACTGAATAGGTGCCTTGTACTATCAGAGATATGCTAGGGTATCCTGCTCGGTCTCCAGGTGCTATTTCACCATATGCTGCATCTTTCATAGGTTCTGTGTAGTATTCTGCCAGCCCCATGCATCTGAAGTGGCACTGGATGTCTATGTTTAGGTGACTGAATTAATCTTTAAAAGGAAAAAGGATTCCTATCAGTCTTGTCTCAGTTATGGCAGACTACATGCCTATGCTGGCGAACGTAGAGCATCAAAAATTATTTAGGTATGTTTCAGTAACTGAATCCTGCCCATAATAGCTGAAAAGGTCTGTAGGCACCAGTGGCTGAGATCACTGCATGGAATAGAAGTAAAGACCAGGCATGCAGGAAGATATCTACCTGAGGTATTTAACCCTCGGAGCAAGTTGCATCTGAATGATTATGATCACAATTGTGATATCCAGTAGAAAAGCTGAATCACTGAAAAATGCACCAGTAAGTTTTGAATGTGTGTTTATGTTTTGGTTCTCACATGGTTAAGAAAAGGGAAGTCAGATTAGTACAGGTTGTTTCTTGCTGTTTATTTCCAGAAGTTCTAGAAGGCTTCTGGAGTGATCAAGGTAGCAGAGCTCACCAGAGGACACTGAAAATGGAATAATAAATTATATGATTTCTCTTTAAATGCATCAGAGGTAAAAACACTGGAGAAATAATCTATTAAAAAAAAAACAAACAACAAAACAGAATGTAGAAAAACCTGCATAAACATACTGTAATTAAGTTTAGGCTGGAAATCAGTGGAAATTCTGGAGCTATGAAATAAAGCAGGTACTGAAATACTAAAACAATGAGGGGAAAAGTACTAGGTTTTGGGTGCAGGCTGATTAACTGAAGAAAAGCTGACTGCAGTTACAGGGACAGGACTGGACACAAAATCATTTCCACTGTTTTCTCCATTGGCCTGAGACAGTCTGAACATTTACTATGAGTTGCAGAACTGTTTTTCCCTTGATAGAATCATTCTGTAACTGTGTTTTGTATTGACTCTCCTTACTATTGCAGCAATATTAACATAGACGTGTTAGTCAACCTTTATGTTCACTTGAGATATTCATGTCTATGAGCTTTCCCATACTGTTTTCTACTGTGTTTCCATGGTTTAGTAGTTTATTTTAAAAACCAGGCACTGGTTTCTTAAAAAACGTCTACAAATTGCATCCAGACCTCCTTTTTTTGCAGCCTTCCACTGGAATGACTTGTAGAGCAGGACAGGATTTTGAATTCATTTTTTGTTTTGTCACTAGAATTTAGACAGAGCCTTTCAGAATCTTACAGTGCATTACACCTAGCAGAAAAATCAGTATATAAACATCATAAATGCTGCTCAGAAAATTGTCTTTGCATTGCTTGCTTCTGAAACCACAAAATACACTGTTGTGTTCTGTGTTCACCATAGCAAAAGTAATTCTCATTGACATTTTCATGATGCTTTGGCATACAAAGCAGATGGATTCCTAAAACAAAATGGTAAATTAAGCAATGAACATATATTTATAAATTTATTAGTCTAAATGCTAAAATAATATAAAATGTGGGGAAGAATAAAAAAATAATTTTAATAAAGCAATTTTACAGATGAGCATGTACTGGGGTAAGTCTCATTGCAGTCCATATGGACAAAATAATTATTTTGATTCCTGCCCCCTAGATTTAAACAGGCCAATTATACCCATGTTAATTATTTGCATTTTGATTACAAATGCCAAAAGCATTCTGAATTCTCCAGTGAAGTGACAGATCAGAATGATATAATGAGCAAAGAGCTGAATGGCCATGTGGGACAATTAGTGAATTTGTACATCACTTACCCAAATTTACCATTTATATAACGAAATGTAGTGTGTTTATTTAATCTTTAGTGAGTATGTAAGTATAAATTTGACTGTCTTGTATATGGCTTAACAACTATATAAGCAGTATTAAATTTAGTTGGTGCATAAAAATTTTAAAATAACCTTAAGCATTCAATTAAGCAATAATTGTATTTTGGATACGTTTCTAATGGGAACTTACACCTCAAAGTTTAGGAGCTGCATTTATCTGTCCTGTCCTACAGAAGTTAAGGGTCAGTCTCCTCACCTTCCTCTTCTCTTTCATGCCTATCAGCCTCACTTTTCTTTCAAATTGTTGAACCAATTGACATAACATAGTTAAACTCAGGCCAACAGTCTTTAACCTGTGTGATATCAAATTCATTACTTTTGAATTAAAAACCAAAAAGTTCTTCTTCTTTCAAGTGTAAATATTCTATATCGTAAAATATATTATCTTGTTGCAGATACTATCTTACTATGCATAGTTCCTCTTGATTTATAATCTCAGAGTATCACAGTCATGAACTATTACTGCTCTGTTTGCTGACAAACATATCTGAGCTTCTGGACCAAAACCAATATAATATCCTTTCTCATTCTATAAATACATTCCTCATCATATCTTCCTCATATGGTCAAAAACTGCAGTGATTAGATCACTTCTCCATAAAGAAATACCACTTTTTATACTGTAAATAGTTTAATTTTCTAATTTGTCATTATACTCACAGAATTGTTTTACATTCCCTACATATTCATGTATCTGAAAAACTTCTCATGTAAGAAACAAATCATGACTGATTTTGTTCTGTGGCTTTGATACAAATTTCAAGATAGGATAAGGAGAGATATAAACTAATATGTAAACAATATACTGCATCTTCATTTCAAGGAGTTAGAAATGGCTAACGTGCTGTAATAGTTAAACAAATGGATAGGTTGTCATCACTTGGTGTAGCATTAAATGCATGTGCTACATGCTGAAACATTATGTGCTGCAGCATTACATTCACATTGTATTCTAAGGTATATATACATGAAAAAAAGTTTGAAATTCAAGAGATATTTATTAGTATTCATGAACTGAGTTTACCTGTTAGTACATTTATGGTTTAGATATGAAGTTAAGATAAATGGGTTTTGCTGCATCTTTTTCCTGTGAAATTAAAAAGGTGGTTGTACAGTCTGTTTAAAATTGAAATAGAAGAGCCAGGAAAGGATCTACCTTTCAATTAATTATTTCAGTAATTTTTTGTCTGTTTTCATAACTATTAATTTGTCAGACATCCATGGTTGTACAGTCCTGAAAGACAAGCTAACAGAAATTACTGATCAGATGTTTGCCCTGCTACCAGTTTCACCAGAAAAATGACATATAAACAAAAATGAAAATGATCTAGTAAAATTATTTATAGTACGGTGTAATTCTGTTATATGATTTCATCTTTGTTAGCATTAAAACATTCTGACATTTGCTAATTAATGTTATTATATATGCTAATTCTTGGTAAGAGGGGTCTAAAGAGCACAGCTGAGAACATTCTTGTTTGCATAATTGCTCTGAGCAGCTGTATACCTTATTTCTTCAATACAAAACAGTAAATACCAGTTAAGCCAGATAAAGATTCGCAAGTGCAATTTCCAATCAGTAGATGATTGAAATTACCATACATAAAAATACATTTGTTTTCTTAAGAAGTTTGAATCGGTGCATCTTTATCACATACATAACTTCAAATGCATGTCTTTTATATACCAAGAATGTGACAGTCCATTTACTTTTCCTTTTGTTTTGCTATGTATTGTCATCAAGGTGGAACTTAAATAACATGCATTGAAAAAAAAAAAACCAACACTATAATTAATTTTGTATTGTATAAATTTATGTATCCTGCAAGTTTATTCTACTAGTTTCTGTTAAACCACATTTAGGACATCAAGACAGTGTGAGATGAGAAATAAAGATTGCACATGTTGTGCAGAATTAAATGCAGTGTTGTACATTTTATCACCTTGTCCTGGAAAAGCTGCAAATTGGTGTGCAGAAATAAGTTTCCTGTGCTAGGTAACAGCCTTTAACAGGATTCCTGGTTATTTTTTAATTAGCAGCATTTATCAGGAAACCCCTGTACTAACACACTGTTGTTGGACCCCAGTTTCTGTTTTGTGGCATGAGTATGTTTGTAGGGGAGCTCTGCCAGGAATGTTTCCTACCTGGTGAAAAGGGACTGTCTGCCCCTGGTCACTGACTGGGATGGTGGAGGAACCCACTGGTGGTGGCTGCAGCCCACACTGGGGAGGCAACTGCAGGGGCTGCCACAGTGACACAAAGGGGGATGTGCCCCCCTCTGCTGCCTGCTTCTCCATCGTCAAGTAGAAGCCTTCCCTCTTGCCATTACTGCAGATAAACCTGATTTTGAAGAATTCCTGGTTTAGAATAGTAATTATAACAGAAAATTGCAATTACTATTTATAATGATGGCTTGGAAATCCCAAAAGATGTCTTGCCCTAGAAGTCCTCAGAAATATCTCAAGCCTTCTCACCAGTTTGAAGATAAACATTAAAACACAGTATCTTGAGTATTAACCTACACATTTCTGAACATTTTAGGATCCATCCATGATTTCCTTTCCCTTCATAAATTTTAAATCAACTTCCAGATGCAACAAAACAATATATCATTTTCCTAGTTTAGATACTTTGGGTTGGTCTGTCCCCAGTTGTGTAACAGTCTTTGTTGCATCGCCTTACTGTTCCATATGTCATGCCTTTGGCTAGCTCTGGGAAGTGTCACAGCTTCACTTTCCATTAGTTCCATGATATCATGCTACAATAGGAGATTCTGGCTTAAATAACTCTGTATTCTTTTGTCAGGTAACATGCAAGCAAATTGATCTATAAATATCTGTCAATGAAATGCTGGCACTTTAAAAATCCATATACTTTGTGTATATATTATAGGTCATGTACTGAAGACTGTCCTCAGAATAAATAAAAACAATACTGGATTTGTGCATATTTTATGGTAAAACACTGTACACAGTTTATCCCTCCTCATTCTGATGTTACCTGCGTTCTAACAAAAGCAGCCTCGGTGTCCAGACCTGAGCACTTTCAGCTCCCCATGAAGCCTGCCACAGAGAACAATTCATGTCTTACAACTTTTCACGCTGTGTTTTAAGTCACTTATGAGGTTTACACAGTATTTCTGTGTGTATACGCACACAAATTGAAATGTGCTTGCAAAGTGCATCTCTGTGTGATACCACTCTTGTGCCTTGCCTTCACTTGGCTTCTGCCTGGTGTCCCATGAGTGCAGTGGATCACAGGTGATCCATGTAGGAGGCATGGTGATTCCATTGCTTACAGTCATCTTCAGCATGACCATTAATTTGATCTCTGAAATAATTGAAGAGTTTGTCAGATGCATATCCCGAGAAGAGAAAACATGACTGACTGGCTTCAAGACTCTTAAATCTGCTTATATTTTTAAAAATGTGGGATGAAATTTGTTGCAGATGCTTTTGTATTTTTTTAATATTTCAAATTTGTTGGTAGTAAGATCTGCTTGATAATAGGTTTTCAGAAATATTTTAATTAGAAAACATGTACTGTTTAAACGGAGTTGTATTTCAGTGTGATCTGCTTTCATCAACAGTTGTTATTTTGCTCCGTGTTTGTAGCCTTCATAACATACTGTTAAACCATAAGAAGATTTTATGGGCTTTTTTGTATAAATTTCTTGGATTCAGCTTGATACTTTCCTAATGTTTCAAAACCTTTCCTACCATCCTGAAGCTGGATTTGGAATAATACTTACGAAAGCAGTACTTTTCCCCTTTGTGTGAATTGCATAGGAATTACTTTTTATTTAAATGTTTATACTAATAATTTGTAAATATTCACTGAGTAGTTTATTAAATGTTTTCAGCTAATGAGTGGATGGTGAGAGGTTCAATTCAGCTTGTGTTGTGTGTGACTTGTCTCTGAAAGCAGATGCTCTACCACTGCACCTTCCACCTCCATCGTCAAATATGTGTAAGATAACGAGGCAGGACAGATTGGTAAAAAACCTAATATTTACCAGTGTAAATTCAGAGGTGAATAAAGAAAAATAATTAAATTTAAGTGAAATAAGGATGGGAGAGAGAGTAGTCCAAAGACTGTGGAATCAAATAAGGCAGAGGATGGAGGGATTGGCTAAGTGGCAAAAAACAGGGCAGAAATAGACCTGAGGAACCAGGGTTGAGGAAAGAGGAATGAAGAATATATGACCATGACACTAGAGCAGAAAGTTGACTTATTTCCCATGGATGGATTGTGTCTTACTTCAGGTAACACAACTGAAGTCTTTTTATGATTCCTGCCTTACATTTAGGAATTAGTTTCCCGATCCATATGGCTGTCTTAGGGATCAAAGCCTAAAAAGTCATTCATCTTGCAGTAATAGAGACCAGACTACAGAAGTGGACAGATGTTTTAACTAAAAGGGTGTTAGCTAACAAAAGCAATAAAAAAGGTCTGAGGGAATAACTGAAATATTTCATTAAAAGTTAAAATAGGTCAATGTTTTTATTGGTACAGTATTACATATGTGGATATACGTGTGCCTGTGTAGTCTGATGAACTATATATCCATAATGAGTGTCTGGACTTCTGTTACTTATATGTATCACTTTGCCCTGGAAATGTTGAGGTATGGCTTCAAGACACTTTGATTTGGATTATGGCTTCACCTAAGAAAGGCAGCAGAAAATCTCTTTAAATAATTTTTATACTGAAGGATGTAGTTAAAATCTGTGTCATACCAGACTATAGAATATTTTTAATTAGCATGATTCTCTCATGGTAAATACATTAATTAATTAAATGGCATGTTATATGAAAAAGTATTCTCTGATTCCAGATCTTGTTAAAGAGCAAATCTTTGTCAGCAGAAGTGCAATAATTACTGCTGTTCAGTCTGATTTTAATAAGAATGTGTTTACATTATATAATGGTGAATGTATAGCATCATGGAAGTAGTGAAATACCTAAATCTTATAACTTCATCTAGTGTTTGGTATTCACAGATTTCAACACTGTGTAATTTCAACAAAATTTGCTCATTCATGGCAGTCACTTTTGGCTTAGATACTTCTTTTCTATATTATGTAATACTCTATATAATTTCTTATATTCCATATATTTACTTTGATAAATTCTGAGTATCAGCTAGTGCATTAAGGAATGACAGTAATGCCTATCATGTATCTCTATTCTTGCTCTCTTTACACACAGGGTATTCCATTTTGGATTTATATATAGTTTCATACCCTAAAGAACCTACATATTTATTTCAGAATGAGAAAGTAAAGAATTTACTGTTAGGTAATGAGAGAAAGCTATTGAAGTTATTGTGATTTATTTGTATTTTTGATAATGTAGTAAGAGTTTGACCACTGATTTTGAAAGATACTGTCTTTCTGCTTTATTTATTAATGTGTGTATTATTTTTTATAAATTAAGTTTTTACTTCTAAGGACATATCCTTGGAAACTGTTCCTTTTGTTGTTGTTGTTTTGTTTGGCTTTTTTTGCTCTCACTTTCTCGGAGATATCTTTTCATATACAAGCTACAAATAATTCTTATGTAGTAAACCACTCATGTACATTTTTCCCACTTTTCAAAAATAATGGTGAAATAGCAATACATTCACCTGTACCACAGTACATGTTTTTTTCAGTTCCTAATTATTGAGTTGGGGTTTTTTTACTGACTTTTATGCTATAACATGTTTTCCTTTGGTATATCTTCTATAGGTGGGTCTTTAATTCTTGCTTTCATCTTCTGTGTATTTATGAATAACAATGATCCCTCTTCATTTCTCTTACTACTAGCAGTGTTTCTACCAGCAGTCTCAGCAAGTGGCACTGCTTCCTTACATGTTTCAGTTTACCATTGCTATTGTAATAAAGTTTCATAAAGACATGAAAATTCTGTTAATAACTGATACCATCTATCAAAAACAACTGATATACCTGGGAGACCCTGTGGGTTTTCACCAACGGAAAAAAGATATTAAAAACAAAAAAACCAAAAAAACAAACAAACAAAAAAAAAGTAGGTAACTGGGTAGGTTGTACAAGAGGAAGTAGGGAGAAGACTTTTACCACAGCAAGTGGTAATTCCTGGAGCAGGAGATATGGTCCTCTCTTCAGCTGTTACTTCCCAAAACAGAGGTAGCCAGGGTATCAGCAGTCCAGGATACCATGCTGGGTGTTATGCTACATCCACTGTAGCTGGTCAGTGGAGGTTCTATGGAGCCATTACTCAGAGCAGCTCTGGCAGGATTGAACTGTTCACAGTCTGTGTTGTATGCCAGTTTGGATCTATTTCTGGATTTTTAGTTTTGTTCTCAAAGTCTGTTACTGAATTAAGTCTTTCTTATCTCTAGTGTGCATTGTCCTCATGATTTCCCATGTCAGCTATCTTCTGCAGCAATATTTTTAGCTCACAGTTCTGTTTTTACATATTTCATGAAAAGGGTAGGACAACCCTTGGGATGAGTTAATAGCTTCAAGGAAAGATTTATAAAGACAAGGTCATGCACTGTGAGCAACTGTTTTAGTCGTGACAAATGTATCAATCCTGCCAAACTCGGAACTATTCACTAACTCTTGGAATTAATTGTATCCCAGTAGCAACAACACTGGACAGGCCTTCAGCAAAATAGCTTAGGTGGTACTCGGTGTTAGAGTTGTCTGTATTTAATCACTCAGCTTCTCGAGTAAGATTAGCAAGGCTGACTCCAGATACTTAAAATAGATTGGTAGGAAACTTCGACTTCAGACTGAAGCTCAGGCTGGTGTTGTACTCCAGATGTTAAAGTTGGTGAAAAGGAAAGTCAAGGAATAGGAAAAGCTGGAGCCTAAACTTGTGGCTTCTACATGATTCAGTTACTTTTCATGCCTCTATCTAGTCACCTCTGGGAAACTGAAATGCATAGCCAAAAACATTTATGTCCAGATCCAAGTGAGTTCAGCATGGTCTGAGAAGATTGATCAGAGCAGTGTCTGTGGTGGATATCACTTTCTTGAATTCAGGACAGGCTGAGCTTTCAAACAGGCACCTAAACAAGCAAACTGGAAATAATATAGAGCATGTCCAGTACTATAACTTGAACTGTTGAGTGACAATTTTGTCTCAAACCATCAACACAGACATATCTGAGCTTAAAGTTTCTTGAAATTAGGCAACTAAAATCCATGGAGACAGCGCTTTCAGTAACTAAGTGGCTCACAGAGTACTTGACTTTGATTATTTCATAATGCAAAGTGCTATGTAAGATCTTGGGATATAATGCCATCTACTGGCATTTTATTTGCTATTTATGTATGTTGCTTAGGGTTATGGAAGATGCCCCAGCTTCCTTGAACGGCTACTGCAGCCTCTCAGGGATATCTCAGACTACTGAAAAAGACACTGAAAGGTTGGTTTATTTGACAACAAATAGCTTGAGTAGGCTGATCCTTCAGAAGATCACAGGGCTCCCAAGGTTCTCATGTCAGTGCTGCAAAACATCCGTGTGGATGTTTTGGAGAGCCTAGAATATCTACAATGTCCCTACATGCTTAAGGATATATAGGAAACTGAAGTGAGTCCTAGACCTTCTATAAATGTAAATGTGACCCTAATTACCTCTTCACAGACTGCCTGCATGCAGAAAACTATATTTACTTACCTAAATCTTAAAGTAAGCAAATGACACTTCATTCTCCTAACAGTCATGTGGGGACTCCAGGTACAAACACCTCCTGTTTCCTTTCATACAGAGGAAGCTGAGTTAAATAATTTTGGGAGTTATCTAACTTTAAGATGCCTATGATTGGTGAAAATTGAAGTAACCTTGAAGTATTGAAGTAGTTCAATTGAAGTAATTGAATGTAGTAGTTCAAATGTTTCTAGCATACATAAATGTTATAGGTAGACAGGGAAAAAGAATGAATAGTACCATTGTTATTAAAGTGCTCAATTACACAGAACAATTTAATGACAATTTACTAATATCCACTTTGACTTCAGTATTATTATATGTGTTTTGCTATTACCTTTTATTAATTTTAAATATTGGTTTTATAAAGAGTTTTTAGTTACTGGTGAAATTGCACTCTAAGAGGCAGATGTGTTGAGAAAGCTATAAATGCAGGATAAGTAGGCTGCCTGTAGCACATATTGGATATTTCTTAATATGTACAAAGGTACAGAGTAAATGATCTTTGGCCCATCTATTAGGAACAAAATTACTTTAAAGTAAGATATCTCTCTAAGGCTGAGAGCATTAATTACAATTTCACAGGTCTAAAAGAGAATAATTACAAGTAGATTAAGGCTATCTCTAGCATTTAAATAGGATATTTTTTGGCTTTACACTATAAAGTTAGACACGTCCAACATATCTAAGTGATGTCTGACTTTTCTTCTACTTTGGATATTGTTGAGGATATAGGAAAAAACAATTGGTAGGACAGTCCCTTAGCACACTCATTAGATTGATCAGATCCAGATTGCAATATTGGCCTTTGTTTATGTGGTAAATGCCAAATTTGTTAAAATAATTTCAAGTTAGAAATGTTCCTCTTGAGCTAGGCTGTCAAAATACTTAATACATGTAAATATAATTACACTTTTTTTAAAAAAAACACATTTATTTTAATGAATTTACTGCATTTCTAATGGCCACTGGACAAAAGACTTTTCCCCTGTCTCTTTATTCTATTCATACTGCTAGTCATGTTGGCCAAGATGGAGGTTTTGAAAAGCATCTGAGAAGACTTATAGAAATGCTCATTTTACTTACTCAGTAGGCCAGCTTCATACTGTTACTTGTCTGAAACCTAAAAGTTATGTTTTGCATTTTGTTATTGTCAAGGTTTTCAGAATAGTTTATTTATTTCATTCAGTGGTTTTCTCTTACAAAATATTTAAGCAGGCTGTGTAACAGGAACTCAAAACCAAATAATAATTTTGGCTGTACTAGGTTATAGTCTCGCTTTCTATTTTTAACCAAATAAACTTGAATTCCTCTGTAGAAATTCGTAACAACTCAGTAGGAAAGGTTGAAAGTGTCCTTATACCAAAACAGGTAAAAAATTATTGAAGAGATTGCAAATGTTGTTTTCCCTCAGGCACAAAAGGGATTTTTCTTCAGATTTGCTGCATCATAGTATTGTTGCATAAAATCAGCCCTGTCTTCCTCTTTACATGCTTTGAAGGAAATCTGAGGCTCTAACTGTAGTTCCTGTGCAAGTAAGGCATAAATGATAGAAGAACTGGCTCTTGGATTGTGACTGTATGATCTGAATGCGAAATTTATAACTGGTTTTCAACACTGAAGGGACATGCAGAGGCAGAATGCCAGGTAAATGCTCAAATAAAATTAAATAAATAAAATAAAATAAACCCCCTTTTAGCACTACTATGATCAGCATTGATTTACAACAATTTTTAAGATTAGTTTGGGCTCTGGGTACTTAAATTCGACTGAAGTTGCACTTTGGGTATTTTATTCCTTTTTCTTGTTTTTTAATCAGGCTTCAAATTTATGTAGCTGTCATATTAATGCAATCTTTCAGAAAAGAAAGTTCACCTACGGCTTGCTAAATCTTACATGTGTATCATTACTCCTTATCCATCCTTCCTTAGTCATGAATGTGCAATTTTGCTTGAAGTTTTATGTCAGGACAATCATTTATTAGAACTGATTTTTTCAGTCTGGCACATTCTTCGCTGTCTTTCTTCTTGGAAAAATTAGCATAATGTCTTTGAAAGATATCCAATAAAATCCTTAATTTATATAGTTACTCTTCATTTTCTGTTTGGTTTTAGAAGCTTAGCTTGGTGTTAGAAGCAGTATAAAATAATATATATGTTATCCATTATCCAGCAGTATGAAAATGATAAGATTAAATAGATATGCAATCTTTTTATAGATTTCTAACTACTTATTATTTTTACATGTCTGCTTCAATATGTAAATGTAAGTCTTTTCATCTGTTGTTTGTGCCTTTCAGAATTCACTCCTTTAAATAGTTATGTTTTGGATGAGCCTCTGTTGTGGATATAAATTCTCTTTATAATGCAAACAAATAAAAAAATTGATACTTTTGCTTGAAAATATTTATATTTAAACCATGGTTTGAATAATTCATTTTAACTATGATATAATGTAAAATTGGTTTTGAGCACTTTATTGCACTTATTCTAATGGGTCATCAACATAGAATTCAAATCCTTATTTTAAAAAAAAAAAAAAAAGGCAAACAACTAGATTCTGTGGTATCTTCTTTTTCAAAAGAAAAATAGATTTCCCCCTTCCCCAAATCCAAAGTATGTAATGTAGAGTTCTTTTCCACAAGCACAAAGGAAAATATTAGTCATCCTTCCATTGACTCCAAAGAATATGGAAAATCAACTTAGTGTATTTTTAATTATGTAATTTTAAGATCAAAGGAATGGAATGCTTTCATATAAGTAATGACTAAGTTTGGAGAGACGAACTAGTCTGGCAATTAGATATCAGAGTATAGACATAGTTGATAAAACCATGAACTTACAGAAAGGGGGGGGGCAGGGCATGGAGGGAGGGGAGAATTGGTAAAGGATTGTAGTGATTCATTAAAGGTGGGCATTATGGAAAACAAAACCCCCCAAAATTGTATAATCGACGTGTAAACTACACTTATGCTGAATCACTAGGCTTTTTCTTTTTTTCTCCTAAAAGAGGGCAGCTCCTAAGTTTGGGGTTTTAAATTTTATTTTTTTTATTTTATTATAAATTTATCTAAGAATTAATATACAGTATTTTTTCCCTTTATAATGAAGTCTGATATCACTGTGTCAGAACGATAAATGATTGGTTTCTGTCACCAGTGATCCCCAAGATTTGAGAAGCATCTTTTCCTCTCTAGATCTTAAAGTTTTCCCAACAAGGATTTTGAATGAATGTTTGGAGAGAGGAGGTTGGAAGGTTTTTCTCCACATACTTTCAGATTTTCTCTTTGGATTTTGCTGCAGAACGATATACCTGCACATGAGTTGACTTTGTGTCAAGTCACACATAACCTATCTGTTTACCTTTGTGATTACATAAATTCATAATAATGTTGTCAGACCAGGCACAAGTGCGTGACACCAAAGAACATATACGACACTCTCTGAAATGCAGGCCATAATGCTCTTTGTAATGAACATCTTTTCCAGACAGCATGGAGACAGCACTGCCATCTGTCTGTATGAATTTTATCATGGCTATGAGCCTTATGGTTTATGTTTTCTCATGGAAGAAAGACTAATGCAGATCTTAGGGGAAGGAGTGTCCAGCTGACGTGAAAACATTGTATTACAGCAGACCTGTGAGAAATGCATGAGGATAACTTGGAGTGAGGATGTATATATCTGCAGCAGAGTTACTCCTTCAGGCTGTTCTATATCAGCCAACTAATGGCATCTGAAATAAACTGTGCCACAAAGATGGAAATCCAACAGTTGACTAAAAGCATGGAAAAACAGAAGCATCTAAAAATGCATCCTATTTACCCAAAGTAAATAGCTGAATATGCAACATAAACAGAATTATTGTGAGACTGGTTTTTTTGTGTGTGTTTTTGGTTGGGGTTTTTTAATTACATCTTAATTTAGGTCATGTTATTTCTTTTTCCATTTCCAGAGAAGTGATTTGTTCCATGTTACACATGGAATATAACTCCAAAATGAAGGACCCTAAGATATGACAAGTTTAATTCTTTCTTTAAGCTGATACCTGCAATAAATATAGCACTATCTGAAAAGAAATTAGCTCAGAAACTTTTACAAACTAAACTGTATAACTGTTTCAACATGTGAATAAATTGGAGCATACCTCAGTTACAGAAGGTTTTTTCGCTACACATCTGTTTACTGTTTTTTGTTAATTTCTCCTGTGACTAATCATGGAACAGTCTGAATAATGTGAACAGAAATATCAATAACAGTGAGCAGAATGTGATCCATACATGGTGAACATATTTTGAATAATATGACTAATCGTAACTCAGGGGAAGATTAATAAATAGATTCTAAGTTTAGGTACTTAAGTGCTGAAATTTAGAGGTTATTTTTTCTTATGCTTTCTGTATTGTTAATACAGGGAGATTCCCAGGTTCTGAATTACTGTCTATAGGAGCCTTGCTAAGTTAGGTGCTAAAAATAAGAATATATTTTTTATTTTAAAAATAAAATTGAAACATTCCATTATAACATTTTCTAATTATCTCGTTCAGTTTTGTGTATGAAACGGGACAGAAATTAACATGTCAGCTTTTGAAAACAGAACAGTTTTAAAGAATATATTTTGAACTCAAAGCACCTTCACAAACAGGAATATAAACACCTTCTCAATTACTTCCTTTCTACTTTCCCTTTTTACTCACTTTTGATTCAGTCATAAGAACTCATTATTTACTGGTGTTGATTTGGGTATCATAATCTTAGTAATTCAATCTTTGAATGACCATGGGAACTCTTAAACATATCAGTCGTTAATCACTTTGTTTTTACACAGATCACTGTAGATACGGGTATTAGGAGAAGTGTAGATCATAAATGCAGTTAAAAAAACCCAACATGCCAGTATTTTAAAGTTAAACAATGATATTTTTCAGCTACTGCATTAGTTGAGAACAAAGGAAGAAAAATAAATAATTTTAAAATTTTGATTCAATGTTATTTATCCAGGGCATGCATTTTGGAGAACCATAACAAAATCATAAAAAAATAATCCACTTGTCATTCGTAAAAAGTTGAATATTTAAATGTAAATTAGCATTTTTTCCTTGTTACAGTGGCTTCATTAGATTGAATTTATCAAGGATTACTATCAGAAACATCAAGAGCAATTATCAGAAATAAATATATACCTCAAATGTCTGAAAATAAAGTGGAAAGTATTGTTACTTCCCTTTAAAAAAAATTAATATTGCTCATACAGAGAGGAACGTTGAATTCTGTTTCCTTTGTATTACAGATGAGTGTTCACCATAGCAACCTCAAAATATGATCTAAGAACCATTTGAAAACACCTCAAGCATTAATCTGCCTATTCTATGTCTTTTAATTGGCATATATTTGATTTCACTTGAAACGAGTAAAAATAGACTTGGCTTTTGCAAAAATATGTTTATGATGACAGTAGACAAACTTGTGCAAGACCAGCAATTTCAAATAGGGCCTGATATTTATTGCGAGTGGTTTCAAACTGGAGGCAAAGTGCATTTATTTTTAATCTAATATGTTATGAGTTTCAGGAAGAGATAGGACAGTGACAGCAGACTATATGTAGGACAGCTGATTAGTAAGCTCTTAACCTATGTCAGCTCCTTCAGATTATTTGCTGCTGATGGTCAGAAATCCAGAACAATTTGTCCCAGACGTGTCCAGGAATAGTATGGTGGAAGAAAAGTTCTCTAAAGTAAAAAGAAGCCAGATAACAAAACAATCAATGTTATTACAGTAAATGTTCCTTTGCAGATAGAGTGCTTTCCAGAAGGGCTTTGTACTGCACTGTAATCAATGGGGAGAAATTTTATATAAAAATTTTGGAAAAGCTTTAATAGCTGATGAACTGAGAAGCAGAATAACTTCAGGATATTTTATGTATGTTCAATTTATTTCATGCAGACCAGAGCCATTTAATTTATTCATTTTTATTCTTAAAGGAATATTATACATCAAAGTACATAAACAGTTGAATTAACCAAAAAGCCAAAAAGTGAAAAACAGCTGTTAGACAAACATACAGGGTGTTTATTAATTTATCCACCTCATGACTGGAGTGGCTGGTTCTGACTCAGTCTGCCTGGTTGATCACGTTACATCTCCAGGCTAGAGCACGCTGTTTCAGACAGTGAACGAGGATTAACGCTGGAGTTACCTCTGATGCTTTCTATCTTTGAATGACCGCACAAGCCATAAAGAAGCACAACATGTGTCACAGTGCAGTTACTTCCAAAGTGTTAGGGTTCTGGTTAGGATCTAAGGAAGAAAAAGCAGCTAGGTAATATAGAGTGTATGGGTAAAAAATAAAGAGCAGGGAACAGACCAAAGATGAACATTAGAAAATGTGCACATTCACACAATGAAATGCTATTGGAAGCAGCCTAAATTCTAAGTATCAGAGGTGAAGCAACAGCACCAAAAGACCCAGGAACAGTGTACTGTGTAGATATTTGTCAGCTGTTTCCACACTTTTATATGCCTAGGAGTTAGGCTACTAATAATCTTCAGCAGTTGTGCAAACTGAACACTTGCTGATGATGCATCAGCTGGTGACCCTTTGTGAGCCATTATCCTCAACGAAAATAGTTGGCAGATGCAATTACCACTAAGTTGTTGAACTGACTGCACATGAACCAATTCAGATAGCATCCTGAGATAGCAGGTTATCTTCATAGTCATAATTGGTTTATGCTTTCCAATCTATAGCAAAAGTTGATGTATCAGCTATTAGTAGAGGTCCTTGATACACCTTGGTATCTGAAATGGCGATACATGGCTATGTTTAATCAGCTGAATCGCACCTAAGGTGTCTACTTCAAAGTCATCTGTAACTCTTTCTAGGCTGTTTGAGAAATCATCATTTATTGAAAAGGAAGTTTAGAAGATGGCTCACCTACATTAAGTCACAGAAATTCAGGGCTCTTAATCTGGAAATTAAATGCATCCTCATTTATATATGGTACATTTTTGTTAGTGATTTAGGCAGCTATCGTCTTTTTTCTTGACTAGAAGCAAGCAAAACTGCTTCTTCATTATGGTATGAACTGTGAGGAAAGCATTTTTCTGAGACTGTAAAACAGGGGAAAGATCCTCTGTGTATGTGAATTTATGAATAAAAATAATGAAGAGATGTTAACAAAAGAGAAAGCCTAGCAGTTGAAAACAAAAAATACAATTCAGTTGAAGATACAGAACATTGCCAATCTACCTTGCTCTCATTGGAATTCATTTGGTGCACTGATGTTGTATTTATGTGAATAAATTATAGAAAATTTATATTTCATTTTGTTGTAAACATCCAGTAAGTTTGTACCACTGCCTACTATTAAAGTCAGAACACTTCCAACTTTTCAGGGCTTGTACTTAGTCTGGTTCTGAGGTTCAAGCAGTGAATATCTTTAAGTTTCTTTTTGTATCCATTTTTATGAAGCAGCTTGGATGTGTCATGGAGTACTACTCAGGGTAAATCATTTCATTCCATGTGAAAAGCTTATAGCCACAGAGCAGTCTATGTTTGAGGGCAGGGTGAGATTTAAAATAGGTAAGTCCAGTGACAAATGCAATACTTTATTGAAATAATCAGAATTGTTCTGAAAAATACTTGCAATAGTTGTCAAATCTCAAAATCTAATGTTTTTTAAGATCATAGTCTGATTTTTATTGGGGTTTAGATAGTAGGCAGTGTAGTCTGTAATGCTTTTTTGGGTTTCTGTCAAAATCAAAGTGATTGCTGCATACAAAATATACTGTTCAATAAAATATCCCAAGACTCACACTAAAGACCTAGGTTACTGTTTAAAGGTTGTATTATCATTGCTGTATACACACCGGTGGAAACTAAAAGTTAGTATCTTTACTGAAATATTTTAAGAACTTAGAAACAAGGCATTGAGAAAGCCAAAGTTAAGAGACTTTAAACAGTTTGAATAAACTGTTGTTGAATGCAAGGAAGACACTAAGTTTCATTTATGCTCTTTAAAACACTATACTCACTAAACTTCACAACTTTGAGAATTATAATGACATTTCCACTTTATTCAGTTTGAGGGTTTTTTGAGCTTTTTCTTTTCTATACTGGAGAATATAAATAATACTTAAAACTGCTGAAAATTATTCATGAATTTTGTTGCACTTTTTAATTCTCCTGTGAATGCTGTCAAACTATTTATCAAGTGTTCCAAAGAGTTTGTATGTGAAATTAATAACTTTTGATGCTTTACTTATGAAACATTAGGAATAAAAATAAGGTATTTTTATTTTTGCTGGTGATGAAGGAGTGAATAGGCTGCACTGGGCAAAATGTTGCCTGTAGGTCAAGGGAGATTATCCTTCCCCTCTAACCAGTAATGGAGGGGTCAGATTGGAAACACTATGTCCAGTTCTGGGCTTCTCAGTGCCAGGGAGACATGGACACACTGGAAAGAGTCTAGTGAAGGACGACTAAGATCTTTAAGGGATTGGAGACCTCTTCTATGAGGAAAGGATGAGACTGTGCACAGATTTGCACATGTAATTCTTATCTCTTTTGATTGCTATGAACACTTATGTACACGCACCCCCCACCCCCCCCAAACACCTTTTGTCATTCCAGATTTGTGAATGTGTAGTATATCAAAATAGTAAATATAGGCTTTATTGTTCTTGGGACTAAGCAGGCACAAAAGGAAAAAATTCCTATCATCCTGCTTTGGAATAATTGTTCCTAGACTTTCTAGATTGTTAGTGGACGATCCTTCAATGAATAGAGATACTAGATACCCAAATAGGCTTCTGAATGACTAAATACATATTTCTCCATTCACTAGATATAGGCCCAGGGAAGACAGTGAATAATTAATCTAAGTTACTCATTTCAATTAGGTATCCATCTTAGACTGAATAAATTACTTATTTTTTATTTTATTTTTGTGTTTATTTTATTTGGTTCCCACATACTGGCAGGATGGAAGGTTTAAATGTGACTGCTTTCTCTGTTTTGCACATGAACTGCAGTTAATTTTCATACTGTGATTTACAAGCAGAGATGATTTATATTATTCAATAGGTAGATGGAAGTAATAATAAGTAGATGGAAAAGTAGATGCAACTGGAAATAATTTTGAATGCAACATTTGTAACTACAATTCTGCATGTGCAAGAATAATCACAGATTGATATACCAAAGTGTAATACACTGTATTCTGTCAAATTATTTATGTATACAGTTATACAATAGACTATTTTTTGATTAGTATGTTTAGACCATTTAACTTATTTTTCATAAAAACAAACAAGTCTTTGGTATCCAAAGGTATCAGCACTGTTAGAGCAAGTAAAAATCAATATACAGTTAAACTGTGAAATGACTAACAGTTATATTTTACATATCCAGTGGACTGCCATATGCATCAGTTGTAACAGGCATATTAAACGAAATAAAAATGGCAGTTTTTCCCATTTACTGTAATTAAATGCATGAGAAGGATTATTAAAAATATCATGGCTTGTAACGTAATGTTAAAAATCATCATGAACAAAACTAATAGCACCTGACCTGCACAATGAAAGCAAGATCTTGGAAGTTTACCATAAATAGTTTTGGCATTTATTTTTGTTTTTCGTGAGCCTGCACAGAATTGTTACTTTTGCTGTTTTCTGTACGTCATAGGTATAATTAGTTATACTAACTTCAAGGTCATGTAAGCATATGTCAAGAACAAAAACTTAATATGCCCATATTTTAGACCATTTCTACAGTTATCATAAGTTGCAAGAGGAGGCTAAATTTGTTCACAGCATAAACCTTGACAGCTTTCACCAAAAACTCATTTTTTTTTTTTTTTCAGAAGCCTTTCAAAGAGAGGTTTTATTTGTGAAGGTTTTGCTGGAAAGATTAGTTCCATATGAATAGTTCATTTCATTGATGCAATTTCAGTTTTATCTTGTACTTTGATCTAGCAGAAAGCTTTCAAAAAGATGACGGTACCTTAGGGAAATCTAGTGTCATAAAGATATTACAAGTCAAGATAATTTCTTAAGAGAAACAAGTGTGTTTATATGCTAGTAAAGGAATAGCTTAATGGATTGGGTTTGCGTTTTCAAGACAAGTATTTTATATGTACTAATCAAATGGTTATTAAACTGAATTGCTTAATAATCCAGAACTTTTTGAACTATTAAGAAAATATTCTTACACAGAAAATACATAAAGAACCTTTGGTGATCTGCAATCTGTTAACATAAGCTGACTTAATACTGTATTACTTTGATTCACTTTGGTAGACTAGAAAAAGGATATTGTATGAGCTTCATAATGACGAACATTCTACAGGTGGTGAAAACAGACAAATACATGTCATGACTGTGTCTCATGAAATTCAACAAAGAATGATGAGCTTGCTAATGAAAGTATTACTGGGTTTTGCATCTCTTTAAATTGCAAATGTGATTGAAAATATACATTTAATTTTTTTCCCTGTTTGAATCATTCAGACTCTACTATTACCATAAATTTTGAGTCCTAATGTAAAATATATGGCTGAAAAATGTCAGACCAGCAGAAGTTTTTTATTTCCTAAATATAGGATTAATTATTTTCTGTGTATATCCTATCAATTTGTTTAAATATGTCTGTGACTCTTAAAGCTTGTAACACAGCTGCTGTCAGCTTCTTTAAATCTATGGCACTTCCAATTTGTGTTCTTCCACTTCTTTAATATTGTGAAATACGTGTTATCTCTAGTCTATTGGGGAAAAACATTTTAAAAAATGTTTTCTTAAAATGGCAGGAAAAGATAGTACTGGCATTTTTCAGCAAAAATCCAATACATTTGAAATCTTGGTTTAATCATTCAAGCAAATCTGCCATGGATTTCAGAGCTCAGTTCTGAATATTTTTTTGAGTGGAACACTTAAACTAGCTTATAAAAGAGCAATAAATAAATAAAGTTTAAATGAGTATTTAATTGTTATAATCTATGTGATTTTTGAGATATTTATTGCACATAGTGTAGAAAACATTTGACAGATGTGTTTACTGCTATAATTTAATTACTTATACACAATCTATGAATGAATTGTTATTATTATTGTGTTTTCAATAAGCTTTTGCATGAAGGAATTATTTCACATAAGATTTGGTATTACAACTTCCAGATTACAGGGTCAAGCTTAATTTAAGCCTGTGAATAGTTGTATTGAAACTACATTTAAATATGTGGCTGAGTTGTCATTTTACATCAGTTGCTCTCAATCAATTTAGACAAAAAGAAAGTACTTGATTTATTTATTTTTTGCTCTGGGTACCTTGACCTCCATGTATTTTGGGAAAACAATTTATTGTTGTCCTTTTCAGAATCTCTCTGCTGGCTGTTTTAAAAGCACTTAGTATTCATAGCGTCTTGTTATGCCTGTTTGCTAAAATGTAATTAAGGAGAGAAGTCTGCAGGTTTGATAAAATTTGTTTTCAGATAAATCAACAATTCTGTCAGAGTAAATTAGGCATCCCATCCTGAACTCCAGATATTTCAATTTGAACACTTATAGTGTGGGTGAATGAGACATTTCTGTCAGCCATGTAGTATGTGTAGGGCTCTAATAGATGCAGCTTCACATTAATGCATGAAAGAATCCTTTGTCACTCTTCTATTCACAAGTTACACAAAGAAATATGGCAAACCCCGTATTTATCCTGTTTGCCTTCATCTGGAAACAAAAAAGAAAGATAAAAAATTGTGACCTTTTTTGACAGAACACAATTTAAATAAAACCAACATGATATCCAGGACATATCAGAATTAAACGCTGTCTTACTGTGATGTATTTGTAAAATAAACGTTAGCAGTGAGAGCTCTTGAGTTAAATGTAAATGCAAAGGAACAAATTTTTCTTAACAAAACATTAAATATGGAATAATTGAATCCATCATATGGCCCATTCAGTCCAATATCCTGTTTGCCGTTTTATGCAACACTGTTCTTGGAAAAGCCACAAACCCCCAAGTAACATGAGTGTGATGAGATGACACACAACTTACCAATTTACAGAAAATAACACTGAGAACAACACTTATGATCTCTGTAAAAGCTCTAATTTGCTATAAATACATGTTCTAAGCAAACACAAAATAAGGCCGATCCTATTATGCATATGAAATGAGAAAGACCATGAGAAACATCCCATCTGTTTGCAATCATGAGCTCTGTGTGCTCTTTTGAAAGTTGCGTAGTGCTTTTTTTTTCCAGTCCTCCTACCTGGTCATCTGACCATCCAATTATTTCCTGCTTCATCTGAGCAAGGTAACAGAGGTAATTTGTACATACTGATATGAATATTATGCAAGCTGTAATAAATTACCGAAAAAGATCTAGTCAGAGCAATTTTAGCCCTCCCGTACCCTGAATCACATCAAGCTCATCATTAACCCTACACTTCAGAAGTGTGATATAGGGGCTTTTGTTGTGACTCTGTTTTTAGCATGGTGTAATACATGATAAAACCTGCATTTTTTTCACATCCAAGATGGTCCTTAAAACAGAATAGTTATGGTCCAACATCACTGTGCCTGATCCAATAAATCTCAAAAAAGACTGCATACTCTGTCATTTATGTTTACCCAGAACTCCTGATTTCTTTCCATAGATCAGATCAGGACAACAAAGCAATAAATGAGGGAGCTGTTTTTTACCATGTAAATTGAGTGGCATCAAACATGGAAAAATTACATCTTCATACCGTGAGTGTACAGGAAAAGTATCTGTTTGTAATGTGCTCATATGCATAATAAAAAGCAACAAAAATATAAGCTGCAACAACTGTAGTAAATATTAAATAGAATAATAAAAAGATCCCACTAAACATTTTTCTTAAACCTAGTCTAAATGTTCTTGTATATTAGCATTGCCAGAACTTGGCTATTCAATAAAACAAACTAATTTTTATTTATCTAACATACGGAGAAATAACAGTTGCATGCCAGACAGTTTAAACAGTGAGAAAAAACATTGTCTTTCAATGCTTGATTTATGTCAATGAATTAATCTGAAATTAGAGCATAAGGCCTTCAAGCATGTGAAATCAAAAACACACAAAGTTTATGCACTGTCTTTTGTAGCTTATTTGGGGATCTGAATTTACTTATTGCAAATTTAGTATGCAAGCCATCTGTCTTTTGTCTAAATTGTTAAATATTTGTAGAAAATAAATAGGTTTTAAGAGGAAAAAAAAAAAAAAAAAGGCATTGATTTATATTTACTGATGTCCTTGGATTCAACGGCACAATTTTCACTACATTCATCTCTGTTTCAGTAAGGGTTTCCAAACAACAGAGTAAAGATCATGGAAATCAGTGAAACACATACTGATGCTTTCTTTGGATGATGACATTACTTAATGCATTGTAATATGTATTAAGACTGTGGGTAAACTACAACAAATCAATATTCAGTTGAAATAAGTGAACTCTGAGTTAAATTATTATAGACAAATTCTTAGCTGACAGCTGATAAAATAACCACAACAAAATCTCAAGACTTCCAGGTTTAAAAAAATAATAATACCCAGAGTTCTTTCTTGCTTACAGAACAAGCATGAAGTTGGGTATTTATTACCCAATAATATATTATAAATTAGATATTATATATTAGATATAATAATTTAATATACCCAATAATAAACAAAAAACTCCCCCCCCCAAAAGAAACATGCTTGCTTGCTTCTTTGTATTTTCTTTTTCTCTCTCCCACTCCTTGAATCAATGTGTATGACTCATAATGTTCTTCATTACTTACATAATAATAACAGTATGCAGGTTGCCATATTCTTGGCATTGTGTCATTTTTAAGATTTTCTTCATGTTTAATATCAAAGGAGATCCAAGGTCCAAGATTTATCAGTTCAGATATTACTGGAGTTCAAATAATCTGACAATTTGTGTTTGTTTGGTAGTGAATTGGAACTGTAAGACCAGATACTGCTTTTAAAGTAAAATTTATTGAATTTGTTGCTATTACTCTATAGTTTTTCATCATGTGAATTAGGGTCAAGTTCTTTGTGTTCAACGAAACTGTTTCTAAACCTTTTTCTCTTATTACTTCAAATGAAAGGTTTAATTGCCTTCAGATGTCTAATACGCATGTTCTGAAGTTATTTCTAACCTGACATTAAAATCCATTGCTTCCTGTTCCTGTCTGTAAATCTAGATATCAAATCAATAATCTATGTTATGCAGTTTTTTTGTATATGCCCCTAAATGGGAACTTTTGCATCTTTTTTTTTTTTCCCATGCTGCTTCTTCCCCAGTCTACTCTGATTCTCTCTTTCCTTTCCTTTGGTTCTTCCTCTAAACATCCCATAACAAATCTGACACATGTCCACAACCCCTGTAAAACAATCCATGAATGATCTTTCTCCTGTATCTCGTAATAAGTCCTGTGCCTTCATAGGAAATAAGCATCTGCTGTTTTCATGGTTAAACAGGAAGGGAGAATTTTCTCCTTGGTTGTGTTTGCAAGTCCTGTGTTGGCAGGTTTCACACCAGGGCCGATGGTTAAATCACTCTCCTTGATGGGCTGAAGGGCAGCTGATTTGTTGGAGTGAGCTTGCACTGGTCAGGTTACTCAGGGTCTCCAGAGCCTTTATTACTTTATAAAGGAGAAGCTTTTTGAGTATCTGTGAGAAGTACAGAAATAAACACTTTAAGTTGTGGAAGGCAGAAGTTTGATAAAAATCTTAAAGACTTCTTTTCTAAAATTATCTAGAAAAGACCTTTTTCTATTCAGTAGAATCAACTTTTTTTCACAGTATATTTGTCATTGGTTTAGGTTTATTTAACACTATCTTAAATTGGAAGGTATGGATGCTGTTGCTATAGATGATAAAGACATAGACAAAAATTCATATTACATTATTTACATAACATTAACATGATATGGAAAGTTACATATATAAAGACAAAGAATACACTCTGAAACTTATGCTGCCTTTCACTGTCTATGAACTTACTGTTCCTTCTATCTGGAATTCCAGGGAATAGTTTAGACCATTACTAGCTATTTTGAGAGACCACAGAAGACAGATAACAGTATCTGAAATCTGGAAAAGGGCAATTTCCTTAAAAAAAAAAAAAAATAGTAGTGAAAGAAGGATCGTGGTTGCAGCAATGAAAGAAGAAGGAGATGCATTATGTTTTAATTGAGGGCTTTGGTAATGTTTCGCATGACATTTTTAAATGATACATTTTTATAACTGATAAAATTATTGTTTTCTTTTTTTCCCTGTTGAAAATTAAAATGAAGTTTCCTTGGCTTATAGTGCTATACAGTGTGTTGTAAGTCTGATACCACTCAATACGTGTGGGGTTGATTTCCGTGTTGGTACAGTATATGGATTTATGGAATATATGCATGACACTGAGTGGCAATATAGAGAATAAGAAAAAAATGGATGTATAACATTTTTACAGAAGGCATATACACATGGTGATATAGCCATATGGACAGGACTCAAAAACTTTATACTTTGCATAAAGATAAAAACATTATATTATGATTTATAAACAGGAATAAACTCCATTGTACTAACTAGCGGTGAAGGCAACAGCTGTTCATTTATATTACCTCATCTTAAGGTGTCCATGAGGGCAAAGCAAAGAATATGATCAGATATTTGAAAAGCATGAGTTACAATTAAAGGAAAGGCAAAATGAGTTTGTAGTAAATTCATGAGAAAGTTTCTTGAAATAATGGGTTTCTGTTTATCATAATTTTTTATTTATCATACCTTTTATTTATCATGCTCAGGATGGGTAAACAAATACAAAATAGGCTTAAATTTAAGAAAAGGAGATTAAGGTTAAACATTAGATAAATTCTATAATAGTACACACAGTATATAGAGTTTTGTATATAAAAACAGGTAAGTTTCTCTAAGCAGCTGTAAGATCTCTGTCATTGTCTTTTTCAGAAATAGGGCATTAGTGCCATTCTTGCCATGGAGTAACTAAATGGAATAGATAACCTGTTAAGGTCAGTTCTCTGTAATTTTCAGGGCTAGACTTTAATTAGGAATGCCATAACTGGAAGAAGACAGTGGCATATCATAATTGCTTCTTTTATAACCAATATTGGTTGTAGTGTGATAATGATTGCTTCAGAATGATAGACTGATGTAGAAATTTAGGAAGAGCTCTCTGAAGGTCACTTGGCCCAACCTCTGGCTCAAAGCAGGGCTGACTCTGAAGCTACATCAGGTTGCTCAATCTTTTTTTTTTTTTTTATTTTTCAAATCTCCAGATGTGGAAATTCCATAGCAACTAGTTTAAATGTTTAACCATTCCCACTGTCATATTTTCCTTCATAGTTGGAATTTACCTTGTGGTATACCTTGTCTCTTCAGTGCACTCCTGTAAGCATCTGAGTTTTGTCTATAACCACCACGAGGAATCTGAAACAGCAATTAGATTTCCCCATCACCAAAATTACGTTTGACTTCCATGCAAAGTACAGAATATCCCAAGTAAGCAAGTGCTAATGATTATCTCCCGCTTTTTTATTTAATTTCAATATAAAATTACGACTTATCCCAGGTGATTTTGGACTGAGCTCATATAATTCTGAAAATAATGTGTCTTACTAGACTTAAAGCTATCTTCTGAAACTTAACCCTTTAAGGCTGGTGAGAATTCCTGAGAGGTCCAAAGGGAGTAAGTTGTGTTACAGCAGGCAATTTTGTTCAATACTTGATAAATTATGAAAAAAACCCCCACCAAAACCAACCAAACAAACAAAAACCCACCATTAAACCCAAAGTATAGTTGTTTAGTACAGATTCTTTTCCCATCTTGCTCCCCTGAGGTCACCAAACCTTCGAATTATTCAAGACGTGTGAACCATATGCCTTATGTTTTAAAACTGAACAGCTGCCAGTTATGCTGTGCAGCACAACCCTGACTTGAGGTCTATCATCATCATTTGTTTGATAGAGAAAAATTTTTATAAATAAAGTTGTAGTAGCAAGATTACTTTGTCAGCTACTTTAACTTAACTTGTCCAAAGAACTGAGTCTATTATGTTTAAAGACTTCTTGTTTAGGAGGGGATGAAAGACTGACAGATTTTCATTCATATTCTGATATTTGCTTTTAACTTTTGTCACAGACACTGATAGCTAGACACTTCCTAGTATTGTGAGTTAAAAGAAGATTGTGACACAGGAGACTTTCCATGAAGTAGGAGAAAAGAATAAGAAAATTATTTGTACATCATTAGTAAAAAACCCCAATATGTCAAAAAGTGCTAGTTTAAATCTTACTTGTGTATTAGGCTATTATGGAATTAAAAATAAACATTGATGTAAATGACAGTTACATTACTAGTAAACCCGCTGAAAAACAGGACATTCAAAATACATTTTTACAAGCCATTGAGAGTATTTAAATGTCATTTTAATGTGCAAGAAATGAAGAAGTACGCTGTACCTGGTAGTCAGGCCTCTGGTACTTTTCTTCTTGTTCCCTACCCTCCCACCTCGCACTGACATCTTCCAAAGAGTGGTGGTTCTGTTTTGTTGCTCTATATTAATTTTATTTTAAAAATTTATTATTTCTTTATATTAGGTTCTTTCACAATAGTGCTGTTTTTATTATCAAAATTTTTGGACCTCCATTAGCTGTCATTACTTTATTTATGTCACTTTGAAAGAGACATTTTTGAAGTCATACAATGACCTAAAAAAATTATGTCCTGAAAAGCCAGTATTCCAGTATTGTATTAGCTACAGATGTGAATTATTTTCTGTAGGTTGTGTTGAAGACATTTTTGAGAAGACTCATTAATTGTTGATGCAAATAAAGAATGAGAATGATTATAATCAGAAAAGCTGTGGTCAAGAGGAAATTTGATGTAATTGTCAGAAGCACTTGAACGTTTTTCTGTGTTCTTGATGTAGTAAATAACAAAGTCTATTCAACATCTCTGAGAAAAGCAAATACTAGAAAGTATGGAGTGAGCTATGTCCTGTAGAAATAGACTTGCTGGACTATACTGACCACTCCTACTTCCTAATCTTTGCTATTCCCTAGAGTGAGCAATGAGGAAGTATAGCAACTACTATTTCAGGTCAGGAGGAAGAACTTTCAGTACTTTAAAGAAAATAATCCTCTTGTTTAACCCTCTGCTGCTCAACTTTTCTGAGGTCCTCCATTTATGAAACAAAACCAACTAACCTGATCAATTCCTTCTGTTCTGGAAACCTGTTGAAATTTGCCAGTTCATTCAGGTCCCTGTGCTAATTCTTAATGCCTGTGTACAGTATCATTATATAATAAAACCAGCTGTTCTTCTAGGTCTTTTAAAAATTGATAACTGTGCTACAAGAATGTCTTAAAATCAAACATGCAGGACAAGCCTGTAGAAGATCTGGGCATGAGAGAACATGGCATAAGAGAGGTCTTTCATCAGGATAGAATGTGAACATTAGTGAGATAGAAATCAAGATGATTAATGGTTCTCAGACTTATGCAATATCTTTCATCTCTATTTCTGAAAATACTCTATAAAAATAGTAAATATTTTTCCCATTGTAGAGATGGAGACAAAGGCTCTCTGGTGTTAGTAGTCAGGCCCTCTACATCATGAACAGACACAATTTGAAATTGTAAATGTAATTTCAAATTTGAAATGTAATTTCAAATTATCACGTAATATTGCTCACAAACCCAGGTTTTCTTGGTTTCTATTCCAGTATCCACTACTGAACTAGAGGCTACGTAGCTGATTCTTTTGTCGGTTACTGTTTGTCTTTCTGGGAAAAGTAGTAGATAGTGTCTTATCATAAGATAATATGATGTCAGGTCACATGTAAAAATGTAAACAGAAAGTAGAACAGGCACATATAGATGGTTGTGCTAATAAATATTATATATAAATTTCATCCTTTTGCTGGTCAGCTTTTGTTCCATTTAAGTATAACTCTACTTGTGTTATTAAAAACTTTTAAAACAGACTTCAGTGGTTAAAATGTTAAGCTTTGCTCATAGGTATTCTTAGGAAGGGCTTTTCAACTGTAGTAATTTATAGAAGCATGCATATCAAAGGAGAGAACAGAATCTAGATAATTAGTAGAACACAAAAAGTACACACTCCACAGACACACACCCATGGAAAGTGAGCTATAAGAAATATTTTATAAATAATATAAAATTATAAAAAAACACAAAAAAAACCCTACAAAATATACCTGGTCTGGGTACCAGTAACTTGTTATTAATCATAAGTATGTGTTTGCAGACTTAAATGCTTCTAGGAAAATAACAATAAACTTTGTAGGTCCTGGGGCAAAGATGCTTGAAGTTGCCTGATACTGAAGGTTCAGGCTATTTTTTTATAATGAGATCATCCTACTCTGTGTCCAGTTATGTAAATATATCAACTTTCCTTTTTTCTATCAATTTTGGAGCCGCAAAAATGTGGTTTAAAGATGCAGCATTTTTTCATTATACTGTGGGAATGGGCCCTACAGTATGCTTGTATTTGTATCTCATATGTTAGAAGTGGATTATATTGCTGAGTAAAAAGAGATACCCTACTGAGATCAAATACCAGGGAATATCAATGAGATTCCATGTTCCGTTTGATATACTGCACAGTAGTCTTATCAAGCAAGTGTAACGGACAAATAAATTGAATTTTTAGTAAATAATTTCCTTTTCTTCTCATCTATTTGTTTGTGATGATGATTTAATTTAATCACAATGAAGTTGAATTTGCTTCAGTTTTTGTGCAACATGCTGTGTTTCAAAGGCTAACATTTATCCTGCAAGATTACTTTCATTAATTAGCTGCCACAGATCACAGGAACAATGCTTTTTCTCTGACCTTATCTAACTTCTGCATAGGAATCTCTATGTTCAAAGAAAGAATGAGGAAAATTTAGAATCAAGAGACAAGATGAAGAACTAATCACTCAGTAGATCTGCAACCTATATACCATGATTTGCAGAAGGTGAAAATTATCTTTGCCTTTTTCCAGTCTTAACCTCAGTTCTCCCTAAATTCTTAACTTCAGAGAGATGTTTGTGTTTTACAAAGACTTCTTGAGTCATTGCTTCATGAATGAAGTATGTGGTTAAAAATGTAGGGCCCTTAATAAGACACTCTAGTTCACCTCTGAATAATTTTGTATGAGGTTTGCAAATAAAGAAGTGAAAGCAACTTAATGCAAAATTTGGCTGCTATTTAGAATATAGTCTCTTGTTAATAGCTTCATAAATCTTTTGTCTGACAGCAGAGCCATAAGAGAGGTTTTGATACTTTTGACAGGTTTTCCTTTTACTTCCAAGCTTTCCCTCACCAAAAATTTCTATTGAACACAGTTCAATTCAATTTCATTTGAATTCTAGCAGTAGAATTTCTAAAAATTATCCTTTTTTTTTTTCTTCCCATTAATAGATTATCCCCCTTATTTGACACTCATTACCACAGGTCACCTATGGAAGATACTTCTGTCAGGCTGTCTGTGAGCTCTGTACACTCCTATTATAGTATATGATGGCATCTTATTTCTGCTTTTGCTTCCATTTTCTAAAACAAATAATATCTTTTACTGTAGGGGCTTAAAGAACAAAGTTCTGCAGATCCTGCAGTATTACTATTATTCTATTATTTTGATATCTCGTTCATATATTAAAACGTTCTATTAAGCATTGTATTGTGTAGCTGCCTTCTCTGTATAATTGTATTGCAATAACATGCCAATGCTCAAATTATAGGCTGGGTGTTCACTGCCCTGGACTTGTACATACATACAATAAAAAGACATCCCTAATCTTATTGTTTTCAGCATTCGGAGAGCCAAAATGGAGATGGCAATATACAGGTGAAAAAAGATGAGAAGACAGGATATGGAAATAAAAACTACTAAGGTTTCTTGTACTTCTTATGCATGAAAGAAATGTTCAAGCCAGGTGTTTTTCAGCTAAGCCTTTTTACATCAATGAATTTCATGAGTGCCTAACCTTGCTTTTATATTAAACATATCAGGTCACAGATACTTGGCATGTTCTTTGCATATGAAACTGCTGATCGCACAAAATAAATTATGGAGAAACAGGACACAGCTTTCCTTTCTCCATTTTGCACAAACAAAAGTATTTTCTGTAGGAATATACCCAAAGATTGTTTTATGTTGAAGATACTGTGTCTGTCATGCCTCTAAAATTGTAGACTGCCTTTACAAATGGAACTTTCTGTTTCAACTTACCATTACCACCTTGATGGCATGAAAGCAGGGCAATAAGTAGAAATGAGAGCAAAAAGGCTGATTATAATATATTTGAAGTGGGTAAGAAAAATAACAATGGTTCTAAGAACTGAGTCATGGCAATGAACTATGATTTCTTCTAATAATCTGATAAATGACTGGATAAAATTCCTGTTTTCTTAGATTCTGTGGAAGTCATTAATTTCATGGGACAGTATCCTTTCTGTATCGTCCCCCCCAAAGTCATAACTTTCCAGGATGTGTATATCATTCTTACTTTATTTATATGGCAAAATCATGTGGCTTTTAATCTTTTTGGTGTTCCAGATACGATGTCGGTGGAGTTAGAGAGTCTTACTGTCCTTTTAATTATTTTAAGGAAAGGTGATGCAATACTCACCACATTATGTATTGGTCATGTTTGACCAATGTTAAGTAAATATTAGTATATTGCTTCTAAAAGTTTGCTTATGATTGATCGTCAGTCATTATCATGAACAATGTACAAACAACACTATACTTTGACACAAGTCTTCATCCTAAATGACAGCAAGCACAATTCAGCTTGCTAGTAAAATAAGATTAGAGCAGTATCTTTCAGTTTACTAGCAGCTGTATTCCCTTGATCATTTCTTAACAGTATTATAACTGTCAATTTTTAGCATATTTTTTCTGCTTACCAAATCTGCTTGCTTATTTATGTATGTCACCGTAATAATGCTAGCAATTACTGCTCACAAAAAGTAAACAAGCACCTTCCTGTCATCTAGTACTTTACCATGACACATAGCTATCATATGTGTCTTACAACAGTTTTTCTTTTAATTGTGGTACCTTCTTGGTCTTTGTGTGGTGCAGAGACTAATCAACAGCCAGTAATGCTGGAAGATAAAGTACTAGTAGAACGTTTGTTATCAAACTCAATAGAAATAAATAAGTAGTTCCTGTCTGATTATTTATTCAAGAGGTTAACATGTATTCATAATGAAACATAGTCTATATATTAGTGGAAAAGCAAAATACCAGATAAGAATGACAGGTGTGTTTTCATATAGCATGTGACATATTTTAGATTTGAATCCTCTCAGACAATTATATCTTTGATAAAACTTCATGACACTGTGAAAAAAAATTTTAGAAATGCTGTTACTTTGGATAGTTCACATAAAAATGGCAGTCAGATGAGCTTTTTTTTTTGTACCTTACAAAATTCTGAGTTCTTCATCATAGTCTTAATAAACAAATGTGATATTGGTACATACCAGAAACGTACCAATTATTTCAATAGCAGGGTCAGAATACATTAGCAACCTCTGGTAGAGATTGCTGGATCAAAAGTATAGTTTTACTATAAGAAATTTTTCACAACCTTTTCTCAATCTGGGTGGTAATATAGTTAAGGAAAATAAAACTGCATTCGTGACACATATATGAGAATAAATAACTCACACTGTGAGTGGTAGTTTTAAATTAATATTTTCCATTGATAGTATTAATATGTATTCTGTATACAAACCTTTATGCATGTAACTGTAGTCTGAAATTAATTGAAAACATCTTTTGTTTAGCACAGTTGAAATAAGCCTGTTAAGTAACCCAAGAGTTAATTCTGTATTTCTACCTGAGAAATTGCACTGCCTCTTTCCTTTATAATGATAGATACCTGAAGTTATGAAAAAGGACAAAACACATTATCATGGGTACAATAGAACTGGCATGTCATTAAACTACTCCTCATCAGCTAATCTGGGAACTGATTGAATAAATGCTGCAAAAATCTTTTCCATCTCAAAGGAAGTAAAGTTAATTTTACAACTACTGTTGATGGACTCATGACTAATTGGAATAGGCAATAATGATCAGGTATACCATTTTATAGAGCCTACTGAGATAATAAGCAGCATTTATATTGTCATTTTCAAGCCATGCCAATTTCTTTTTCTGCAGTGCTTTCTCATCTGTATCAGTACGTAGATGTGTTGGCTGGTGAGTGCCTATCCAGTTGGTTGTAGGTTCTTTGTGTATATTCTCTCGTGTGAGTATTTCCACTGTATGGTAGTGAGTTTTTTGGGATGCTTGAGGTTGCAGTTTTCTTTCTTTCAGGGGTTTTCTTTCTTCAGATATTTACTGTTACTGTAGCTACACCCTTGTAAATTGATTTTACGTGCTGAGAACTGTCACCAGAGTCAGAGGGAGTTCTGAATACTTAAAAGCTATATTATAAACTAAGGAGAAAAAAAGGGCATATCGTAAAAAATCTGATGGTAAAAATACAATTACTGTGATTTATTTAAAAAGGGAGAGTTTGAATCACACCAACAAATATATCCTGAAAACTTAGATGAAAACAATTACTTTAATGGAATTATTACACATTTCTACCTAAAAAACCCAAATCTTTTTTATTTAGAAATGTCTTCTTTCTTATTATGTTCCCCCAGAAGGACAACAAATTGTGTACAAATTTTTATGTGTTTCTTAAGGTCCATGTGGCTACGAAGTCGTTCTGCTTTTCATGCTTCTAAACAGTAAAGATTCCTATAATAGGAAGATTTTTTTCCATACCTTTTTTTAACACTTTGATAACGGAAAACAATATGCAAAAAGCATGAAATTTTCAAACTACTAAGAAGTTGTCTTAGAATGAACTCCAGCTACCAGTGAAAGCAGCTCTTGTACATCATATTTCAAATGATCGATCTTTCATCAGATCTATAAGTATTCATTTAAAAGAGTAATAAGCTTTTGAAATTATGACTAGATTTCAAATTTATAACTAAAACCAGTTTCCTTTTCAGGTCTTTTGAGGTGTGATGTAAAGAATGCCATTTAAGACTCATAGTACTTTTCCAGTGATAAGAGAGACCTAGTGTCCATGCTGTCAAGACTGCTCCATCTGAATCCATCAGTTCCATCTGAATATGAGGAAAAACCTCTTTACCTTGAGGGTGACAGAGCACTGAAATGGGTTGCCCAGAGAGGCTGAGGAGTCTCCTTCTCAAGAGGCATTCAGAACTCACCTTGATAAAATTCTGTGCAACCTGTTTTAGGAGAACCTGCTTTATCAAGGCATTGGACTAAATGATCTCCAGAGGTCCTTTCCAATCCTGACCATTCTGTGATTCTGTAATTCCTGAACTTACTCAATAAATGGCTTTTTTAAAAAAAATATATTCAAAGTAATGGGGTCAAGAGTAGAATTTAATCTTCCATTATAAGCAATACAAACTTTTTGGTTTTTTTGTCTTACTTCTCAGCAAAGCTATTTAAGACAAGTGTTTTCTGAAGTAAGGCACAGGAGGACTGCGAAGGATCCTCGCTGTGTTAGAAGTGCCTAAAGCACAGAGATTAAGACACTGAACCACTGGTTTGCATGAATGCACTGAGGTTTCTGCGCGCTAAGCTAGTATAGAAATTTTTTACACCTAACCTTATTTTTAAGAAAACAGTGGGGTTTTTGCTTTCCTTTGTTTTGAGGGAGTGGAGATAATGGGGAACCCCAAAATCTTAAACTGTTAGATAGGTTTTCAAAAGGTCCAGTAGACAAAGCTTCCTCAAGGAGTTTTGATGAAAGAACATCATATTTCTGGATGCGGAAATCTGAGGGGCCTTTAAGTCAGATACTGATGGAATTAGATGTTACATACTGATAGTTCCAGAGAAAGGTATTCAGGATCACATCACAACTGGTTGTCGAACTTTACACATGTGCCCAGTTTGATGTGCCTAGGACCTGGCATTTCACATTCATATATGATTTATAACAGATGTTCTTCCTGCTGGGCTGAAAGCAGAGCACTTTTCCCCCTCTGTAATTGTTTTCCACAGGAAAGTGATCTCTGTGACTATGATTAGAAGAAATGTTTTGGAGCAAGAAGCATGGTCAGATGAAAAGACACAGGTCTCCATTTGAGATTATAATCTATTTATTTTTTCTAAAAATATTTCCTGTATAGCTGCATTTGATTTGGGCAGTGGGAGAAACGTCAATGTGATGATATTGGAAGTGAAGCATTAAAGGAGAAAAGGATTAGAAAATTGTCTTCCCTTTGATTTTGAACTTCCTATTTCTGCTAAATGCAAATCTCTCACATAGAAGTAATTGTAGCTGGAGCTGAAAAAATTTTGTAACGTGTTGTAGCCACCCACCTTCTGCAACAAATGTTATAATCATAGAATTGTTTAGGTTGGAACAGACCTGTAATACTATCAAGTCCAACCATTATTCTGAGATAGCATTTGAAAGCAAGGGTTATCCATTGATAGAAGCACCAATCTGTGACTTGACTTTCCAGTGGTACTGGTATTGTTTTGTATTTTTTTAAAATGAAATAGCTAACACCTGAAAGAAAAATCATATATTTCAGTAAAGAAGAACTAAAGGCAAACCAAAACTGCTCAGTATGTGAAGAGGAGATCTCATGTTTTACCCCAAAAACTTTGTTACAGAAGCTTTGAAAGAAGTTTTGTTTTCTGTGAGAAGAAAATTAAGGACCCCATCTGGTGTTTCTTTCTATTGAGGAAAGTGGGACCAGGTGAGGAATACATGTATTATTATTATAATCGCTATTTTTTTACAGGCTTTTTCATTTCGGATACATATAAATAGCAAATATTTAAATAATTCAAATGAGTTTGCTGTGAGTTGTTTACATACAATCATAGTGACAAACTGCTGAGCATTTTGTTACTGTGGGCTACAATACCTGTCATATTATTTTCTCATGAGGTCAGATAAAACTTCAGCAAGGAAAGGCAATGCAAGAATACAGCTTGTGTTTTGATGATTTCAGAACAATTTCAAATCACACGAGCATAGGATTGTAAATCTTATTTGATAAGTTATGTGAGCTGCCTGATTGGTAAGAATATGTCTTATTTTTATGATGACTTGAAAAATAAGGGATTGCTTCTAGTTCTGTTAGATGTCAAAAAAAAAGTATGCAATTATGTAAGAAAAAGTACTAGTCCATTTTTAAATTAAAAAGTGATGGGTTTTTGTAAAGGTTGTCACAAAGTCCCTCCACATCTTTGCATGATTTTTTAAATAAAGACATTGCAATCAGTTTCACTTTACTAAGATTGAAAGTTTTAGTTTGATTGCATTGACATATTAAAAAGTTAAATAAATGAGTAGCTATGTATAACTATACATATTCTTTCTAAGTAAATGGATCTATAAATATGTTTAAGAACTTTCTAATTATTTTAAAATAGAAATGACAAATTTTGCTGTTGCTTCCTAGGGTATAAGGGTAATATTTGATTAGTCTACATTTTAGCTGCTCAAGTTCCTTAAAGCAACATTTGGCAAGAGATCAAAGCACTTGAATTAAAATGTCTGTATGTTAATGTCTACATGTAAGGAGGTGTTTAAGCTCTCATTAGGTAAATACAGTGAGAGCCAATACACTAAAGTTTACGTAGCAGTCTGTTTAGCCAGTCAGTAGCATTGCAATTCACTTGCATCACTACATCACTCAAATATCCTAAGATACCTGAGAATGCATTTGTGAGATATGTCAAAAGACCTGGTGAAAGTCTCCCTTTTGGAGCAAGAGTTGAATTAACTGAGTGAAGCAGCTACGCTGCCTGCATACACATATTATTTGTGTATCTTGGTCACCTTTTCATCTTCAGCTCATTGCTGGAGATGAATTCAGCAGTTCAGTTGCTTAAATGCAAGTGTCCAGAGCCATATGAGATATCTTGGCGTATAAGAACAACTCCAACATATGCTTGCAAAGCTGACTCATAAAACTTACCTAAGATGTTTTTCCTTCTGCAGTGAGTGGTAAACTGCTTAAGGTGTCTAAATGTCAATATATTCCTGTGTTTAAATAATCAAATCAAGAATTGCTTCCTTGGGGTTCAATCTAGCTGCCTACTTGTAGGCATGAAGGGGCATTTGACATTGACAAAATCCCATGTAAAGCTATCAGAGATCACAGACAACCTGGGAGCTTCTGGAGCAACAGCTAGATTGACTGCTGGGTGGGATTTCTCAAGTGATGCTAGGCACCCAGGTATGACCAGCTGATTCATAACCTCCATGCTGCTAAGATCTCTGAAATTACATGTATGAATAGAGTTCTTTGGCCACAGTTCACTTGCTCAAGGACTAAGAACGACCAAGAGCACTCAGAATATAGAGGTCCGCAAAACCACTTTCCTGTGATAGTTTCTCTAAAAATACTTTTAGAGAAGGAAGAAGCATTTAATACATTATTTTTATTTAGAGCAATAGAACATCAGCACATAGGCTGTTGTAAGACCAAGGAAGGAGTCTTTTTGTTGCAAGAGGTTGCAACTGTTAGAAGTTCTCTGTTACTTCCTGGTGCAGAAGTAATAGAGATACCTGGGGTGATCTTGGTTACTAGGACGTTTCCATGACTGTTGTTTGTGTGAGTCTTGCCATAAAGGGAGCTATTCCCCAGATCTTTCATGTGTTGATCACAGGGTATTTCTTCCAGGTTAGATGTTTAATAAAAAGTTATGGTAAAGGAAGTATATCCTAGACTATATTTCATATGAAATGCAATATTCCTAGAAGTAAAATTTAAAGGTTCATTTCACTGTTGCGGGACAGTGAATAAACTCAAGTAAAACATTTCAGAAAATATTTTCATACACTAAATTTTAGTTTACCAAGACAATACTGCTGGTACTGTTAGAACTAACAAAAAAACCCACCATCCCAGAACATAGCCTCAAATCATGAATTCTGTCCACAACAGAGCCTTGATGCTTAGGAAAAACAGAAAGACCATCAATGAAGGTGTTTTGTTGTTGGTTTTTTGTTTCCCCTTTACAAATACCCAAAAGTAGGATATACATGAGTTGAAAAGTCAAAATAGCAAAAATCTGTCTTTTGTTTGACCAAAAAATAATTTGATCAATTTCTATTTTTTGCTTTCTTTCTGAAGCATGAAGGAAGAATATTTATATTTATTTGCTAACAGAAACCTTGCTCAGTTTCAAATTTAGGTAAATGAGCATTTTCTGAGTTAGTCAGATTTCTCCATAAACAGTTCTATCGCATTTGTACTCAGCAACTTTAAACATTTTACTGTTGTGAAATAACAAAACATAGGGAAATCTGAGGCTGAAAAACTGTTACTAGCTTTATCCTCAATTTCCCATGCTGGATTTAAATAACAGTATGCAATAAAAATCAAAGTACGTTGCTTGATAAGTGGGGAGTGGCTTATGCAGACTGTCTTAATGTTTTGTATCTCAGCGGCTGCCAAAGTGTCTCAATTAATTGATTCTATTTTTACATATAAATAATGTTTTTCTGCTGCTTGAAATTCAAAGATCAGTATGCTTCTGTCATTTTCCAAAGTTGATCAAATAGATGGATTCAGCAATGCCTGTCATGATAATATCAATATCTTTGATTACATCTTTCACCCACTATCTTTCTTGAGTGACTGGAATCTGGAGAAACAATGCTATGTATGAATTAGTCCCAGTTACTCATTTGTGAACATAAATAGTTAATTTTTAAGATATATTGTCATTAATACGTGATTTCAAAGCTGATTTATTACAATAACTTTGAGAGTAGAGGTCCATTACCACTGAGATTTTGAGCTGGACAGTGGAAACCATTTCAGACACAAGAGAAATACTAATTTTAATTAATAACTTACAAATTTTCAGATTACTGTCTGCTTTGTAATTTATTATCATCTTCTGTGAAACAGTAGAATAGCTACTCTTAAGCATTTTAATGTCTGTATGTTATCAGACTTGAGTTTCATCTGTAAGCACCCATCTGTCGGTCCTTGCACTTACCTGTATGCAAAGACTTTTGATATTCTGTGAGTATTCTGGTTTTCTTCAGGGTATCCTGCTGCACAATAGTATGTAGGACATGGTTATTCTTATTTCTGAGTTCCTGGAGAGCTGTATTACATTGTAGGTTGTTGAAGAACTTTATGTTTTGTGCAGCTCTCGGTGTGTCACCTGAGGTATCTGCTGATCTGACTACTACATTTTTTCATATATAGCCTTCCTACTGTGCAATTTAAGCAGATCATAAGTCTCCGGGTTTATCATTATCCTTTAGGAAACACACTTGTATTTTTTTAATTTTTTTTCCTGTGTTTGTGAGTACGAAACACAGTTACATAAACTCAAAAGCAAGCATCCATTCTAGGTAGATATATGCAAGTGGTACAACTGTGGTAGAAGATAGGAAGGAATCAGTGCTGAGGCTATTTTTATTTTGTCTTGCTGTCATCATCTGGACCAGAACGTAATACTCATGCACATCTATGGTGGGATGAACTTAGTTGGCTTCCAGACACCCACCCAGCTGCTCTCACTCCCCCTCCTGAACAGGACAGGGGGAGAAAATAAGATTAAAAACCTTGTGGGTCAAGGTAAAGACAGGAAGATCACTTACCGATTACTTTTACAGGAAAAACAGACTCAAGTTAGAAAATTAATTTAACTGATAGCCAAATTAAAAGAGTGTAATAGAGTGAAAACCAGAAACTCCTTCGCAGACTCAACTTTGCTCCTTCATTCCTGACTCCTCTACTCTTTTCTCAAAGATGAGCAGTGCAGGGCAATGGGGAGTAAGGACTGTGGTCAGTCCATAACAGCTCCTCTTTGCTGCTCCTTCCTCCCCTCATGGCTGCCCTGCTCCAGTGTGGGTCCTCCCCATGGGCTGCAGCCCTTCAGGAGAAACCTGCTCCTGCATGGGGAATCTCTGCCCTGGCTCCTGGAGCTTCACCTCCAGCTCCTCCTTCTCTTACTTTGATGTTCACAGGGTTGTTTCTCACACTTTTTTACCTCACTTATCACACTCTGTTTGGCATCATTTTGCCCATTGTTACATTGTCTCTCCCCGAGGCGCCACCACTCTGGTGCAGGGCCAGGCTGTGCCCTGTGGGGGTGGCTGTAGCCAGCGAGAACCGGCACGAACCGGCTGTGTCTGGCCCAGGGCAGCCCTGGCCGCTCATCACAGGGGCCCTGCAGCTCCTGCCAACACTGAGGCATGGGAGCTCTTACTTAAAAACTAATTTCAGCAAAAGACTGTTAGGCATGCAATGAAATTATGTCATTTGATTTGCTGCATAGAACAGCTATTTGCACAGAAGGGTTCTCACATGATGAAAGAATAAGAAAAAAGACATTTGCCAGATGCTAGAGGTACAGAGGTTTTAAACATTTTTTTTTTTTTTCAGCTGAAGCATTTGCTAATATTAATGAAATATTTTAGTTTGATGAAGTAAAGTTTTTCTTGCCGCCAGGTAGCTAATTATTTCCAGAGCACTGTATGTCATGTTTTGTTTTCCATCTGTTTCTTGCTTTAGGAGGGTGGTAGTTGTCAGAATACTTGTTAGTTTTAAACAAACAAATTCTTTTAAAATTTACTATTGAATACCAAATGAAGCAGTCTGCATTTTCTGTGCACTGTTTGGAGAACAGGACTCTGAACACAGTCTTCCCTTGAGAACCATTTTTAATAAAGAAGGAATAACATAAAGTAGTAATGTCCAAAAGTCAATAATATGCCTGTAGTAACAATCTATATGAGGTTATATATATAATATGAGGCTTTCTATACATGTTCAAATGCATAAGCTTAAAACTGTTTTGCCTTGTACAGTGTCTAGCAGAAAGCATCTGTACTGGTTTTAGACCTCCTTAGAGTAGGACTGAATGATACCATGGCTAAAGCAGAGACATCTGCTTCTGACATTAGTCAGTGTTGTTAAACAAACATGTGAATTTTATCAGGAACTGGTGGAAAAACACCTCAGAATTGTGCTTTGTATGGATGTGGTTGAAATGTTTGAAACACTCTAGAATTTATTCCTAATCCTTTCTCCTGCATTTCTCCTGATGCACGAGAAGACAATATTGTGCAAGGTTGGGGCACCCCAAACAGCCATTTTTCCTCTCCTACTGAATCTGAACAAAAACTTCTAGCTTTTTGCAATAAATTGGAGAAAAATGGTTACACTTTTACTTCAGAGCTCTTTGAAGGGAAAGGGAAGGGTTGGGTGGCCTTTCCTTAGAGTTTACAGAATGTCCCATATTCCTAACAGTAGGTACAGATTGTTCAAGAAAAAAGGACTGAGAATAAGCAAAAAAAACCAAGCAGGTGACAGTTTTCTTGACCAACTCCGACAAAGTTGGATGTGAATGTGTTCTGGGCTAGCTGCCATATGGTATAGTTTCAGTGTCTGTCTCTTCCTTTTTTCTACTTTTTGCTGAAGAAGTTTGGGGTAAAAAGCTATTGCTAGTAAGGGTATCTCTATGCCTCGCAAACTCAAACACGTGGCTTGCAGGCAGTTGTGGGCCTGTTGTCATTGTCATCATCATCCCTGCACCTTCCCCATTTGCAGGAAACAAGATACCAAGTTATGTGGTCTATAGGCCAAATGGCAACCTTACTATGATCTAGCATAGTAGATATAGGATTTAGGCACACCTACCTTTTAATCCCAGTTCCCAATGTTTTGCAGTCTCAAATATATTTTCTTTAATGTCATCAGTACTAATTTCATATAACTCAAAATTAAGTGGTAATATTTCCCAATAAGTATTCCTTTTGTATTTGTGGCTAGTTCTTCACATTTTAAAATCAGTTTATAAAAATGTATTTATGCTTGTGCCCATAGGGTCCCTATCAAATGTGAGCCTTTAAAAAAATAATTTCTTTCTTTCAATGCCTGCTCAGCACACTGAAATTGCAATCTTGGTTCACTCCATCAGAAGCATAGTCACCAGTTAAAAAAACCCTCTTAGTACAAATCCTGCAGTCACTTGGCCAGTAAGTTACTATAGATCATCTCTCTTTGACCCTGCAAATGTAATTTAACAAACTGTCTGCTGCCACACAGGAAACATGCATTACACTGCAGTCTTTTCTGAGATGAAAGGTTACTCCAGATGGGAACCACAAGAGCCACACACTGGATTAGGAGCCAATGAGAACTAGTTAAGTGGGAAACCCTGTGGGAGAGGAAGTCTTTAAAATAGCCTCATATGATGATTTGGCTGCTCTGCTCATCACAGCCAAAAGAATGCTCTTCATTTCCCATCACATGGAGCCCTCTTCTGAGTATCAGTGCTTCAACGCTTCCTGTCCTTTTCCTGTTTGATCATTATTGCCTTATTTTGCCTACTCTTCCAAGAGAGAGGTGATATAATTTCCTTTCTTTACCAGTGGGAAATAAGACTCGTGGTTCACTTCTTTCAGCAGTGTGAATCAACCAACTGTAGGGTTTTAGTTCTTCTGGTAGACTGCAGACTGCTCAGTGACAGGTGAAGTATTTAATGAGGAGAAACAATCACTTTATTAAGGAAAAGACCTGGAGATTCTACCTAGAAATTACATGAATTCCACTTGTATATAAGGTAAATTCTACCAATTAAAAAATGCATTTTATAAAAAAATTATATTAAAAAAATATGGAATATATCCAATAAACTTTAAAAAAATCTAAATATTATCTCTGTCACATTTTCAGATGAACTCATATCTTCAGAAAGTTTTCTCTTTTTAAGTGATTAAATGACCTTTCTTACAATTTCCATTTTTTGGTGACATAGCAAGTCCTATTTATTACTCTGAGGACTCTTAAAATTTTGGCATATTAATTCATTATAGACATTTTCTCCTCTAAAACTACTCACTTTATATGGAATTTTCATTTTTCTCATATATCTGATATCTTCAGCTTGACATGCTGTCTTTTTCTTCGCAAGTCACTAGTTGCTGTACTCTAGTGCTTCTGTTTGGAATCACATTTCTGCTTCGTTTTCTAATTAACTGAACATGATAAAACCACATCCAGCTATAAAATTGCCTGTTACAAATTTACAGCTTATGCAGCCCTAGTTCTCAGAAACTATTGATATAAAGCTTAGCATTAGTTCTCTCTCTCTCTCTCTCTTTTTTTTTTTTTTTTTTTTAACTTCAGCCCTAAAGATCAACTCACTAACATTTACCTGGTTCTGTTTGGCGTCTTCCAAACCCAGTAACAACATCATAGACATCTTTGATTCCTTATCTTCATTGGCTCCTTTTCATAGAGAGATGTTTGTCAGAGGTTTACAGTTCATTAAGGACTAGGGAAAGTGCTAATTTCTTGACTAAACCTTACACTTTTAACATTTGAATTGTTACTATAAAAACAGATGTAACAAATTACAGTGACAGTTATCTTGTAAAATTATACTGTATGTTGATGTATTCAGCTGGTCTCTATTAACATCAGTGAAACAAGAATAACATTTTTTTTTTGATTCACAAAATAACATTTGTGCAATACACAGGAGGATAATCTAGGTGCAGTAAATCATTGATGAGACACAAAAGTGTGTGGATTCTCTGACATCCTGAATCTGAGTTGCAAAACTGAGAGTGTGTGTTTTCCTTCATTTTTAGGAATGCTAATGTGGGTTTCCTTCCAATGAGACAATCCTGCTGTAAAGGGAGTAATTCCTAAGAATTTTTCCTGTGTGGATGAAAAGGTCTTTCTTCTGGGCTAGATGTTTAATACAAAATAATGGTAAGGGAAAAACATTTAAAAATATAGTTAAAAGGATTATTTGTAGTACAATTTTTCAAGAGATTCCTAGTAGGCTGTAATGCTACATTTTAAATACAAATTGGGAAAAACCCCAAATTCTAGGCATAATTGCTGTTACCATAATGATTTAAGCATTTTCTTAATACATTGTAATTTAAGGTTCCATAAGTAATTTAAATTTTATTCCTGTATATGAAGATTAAATTTTATTATAACTTAAAAAATAAATAAGAAATATAACATTGTTGTATTCCTTTCTATATAGAGACTTCATAGATTTTCATTGTACTTGACCTAGCCCTTTAGTTAAATTGTTTTGAAAATGCCACTAAATTATTTGGATTTTTTGACATTTGTATTAACCATAAATGTCTGCCTTTCAAAAATTACTTCTCAACTTTTCCTTTGTTTCCTTGTTTTTTAAATGAATAGGAGACAGAATGAAATAAAAAGTAAATCATATGTACAGCTCTACTCATTGTTTTACAGTTCTAAATTGTTAATACTTCTAAATTGTTAATACATAAATGAAGCAAACTCAAATTCTGAATATCAGATAGCTAAAATATTTTTCCTTATTTAGTTTGAGAACCTGAATATTGCATCAAGCTTACAATCAGGATAAGGATACACAATTAAAAATAGGAACACAAGATGGTTACTTCTGGAAATGGAAAAAAAGAACAGCATTTCATCTCTTAGTACATCTTAATTTAGCACCTATGAAATGATTTTATAAATACAAATCTTACACAAAATAATTGAACACTAGACACTATGTCACAGCATCTAAAGAAAAATAAAAAGGGATGTGTAGGACAAGTGAAATTTCTGATTGACCCTGCAATTTCATTCTACCAGGTTAACATTAAAATCATATATCAGATTTAGCACCATGACTAAGATCCACAGTTAATTTTCAACTCAATTCAGATAAAACAAGCCATCCAAGATTATCTTTCATAGTTGTAAAGGCATGGAGGTTTTCTGAATCTGCTTATATGAGCAATTCCAGAGTACAGTCTCTTATGGCAGTTTATTTACAATTTATTCATGGTTACTTCTGCAGCAAGAGACTTTTATATAAACATAAGCAATATATTTAAAATTCATTTAAAAAAAAAAAAAAAAAAACTAAAAATAAACCCTTTTTGTCTAACAGGATATGGTTCTAAAAGTTCATTCATTGGTTTTAGATTGTGATGGCCTGTCATGGTTTCAAATAGTTTTAAGAGCAGAGGAACATAGCTGATCATGAAAATAACATAAAGTCATTATATTGATGAAGTACATTTGCTTGAATCATCAGATTCATATTACCGAAGGTTTTGCTTTACAGCAAGCACATCACAATAGGAAACCCAAGTGAAATGATTGGGGTTTTTTTGGTTTGTTTGTTTTTTTTTTTTTTTTAGAAGCCATGAGAATATTGAAAATAAATATATTTTTTTCAGGATAATGTTATTTATCGAGAGACGGAAATTTTGAAAATACTGTAGCACATTATTATCTTTAAAAGGTACTTAATGGAAGTCTTAGCTATGCTAATAAGAAAGTGTGAATTTCATACAGTTTGCTTGCCTGGCTCATGTGTATCACAGGTAGACTTTAAACCTTCTGTACTATTTATTAGGTTCGTAAAGCTGAGCTGAAAATGTCATGGGGAAAACCTAAAATCACTGTTGGAACAATTTCCCATCAAGTTATTTAGCATTTGGATATTTTGTGCAAAATGAAATAATGGAAGCAAATACTAAAATGAAAATTGTAAACAGTCATGCACATCTGTTAAAGCTAATAGGGTCATTGATACAACTACGACACGGGGATAGTCTGCTTACAAGTAGAGTGTACAGAGCACCAAGTCAGCCCACAGGAACTGTCATCTTCTTCATCAGCCTTCACATTTACACATGTGCAGAGAAGAGCAAAAAACTTAGTTGCTGAATCTATTGGAGGAAATGCAAAAACCTAATTATTCATAATGGTTTATGTTGCATAGTTTATTTTTATTACACATAATATCTCAATTGTTTTAATGAAAATAACAAAATAAAAGGTCTGAGGTAGGAATTGATTTTTTGAAGCCTTACATTGGGGAACTAATTAGTGAGCACTGCTCTTTTGAAAGTAATCATAAACATTTTAAAAAAATATCAGTCCTCTCTTTTTCCAGTGTAGGAGCTGATTTCCAATGTCCCAGATTATTTATAATGCAAGCAGTTTTATAATCCTCACTATGTTTTTAAGAGTAACTAGAGCCTCTGACATGGCCTGCAAATATTCAATTCAAATTCCAATTATTGAAGAAATTGTTCTGTGGGACACACAAAGACCAACTTATTCAAGTACTTTCTTTTAGATTGATCTGTCCATAAGGACATCACCAAAAAGAATTAAATCTGTTGTATGTGAAAAGCAGCATGCACATACATCACCATTCTGCATTCTTTTGCTTCTCATCTGAAATGGTTGGTTGACAATAAATAAGGTGTTTTATCATTATCCTTAGCACCTGGAAAATGGTCTAGTGTAAGTTCAAAGTGAATTATTAAAGGCATTTTAGGATTTGTGAACTCGATAATGGTATTTTGTGAGTGTTCATTATGCTGCAATTTAATATTACTACAGAAATTGATTTAAGAGACTGGTAACGGCTTTAGGATGTAATTTACAATCATGAAAGATAACAAATCCACACTTTACGGGTGTGTCAGCAGTGTTTTGTAAAATGTATTTAAAGAAGCTAATTAAACTTTGTAAGGCCTCTTGTGGCATTGTAATCTTTCACAAGCTTTAATCTAATGAGCCACTGAAATTATATTCTACTCAAGAATAAAGTCAGATCTTACTTAAAATTGAAATGTAGTTGTTTCCAGGAAGAGATATTTATAATAATCTGACTCAAATAACTCTAAAATTGAGTGTGAGTTCCAACATTACAGTGAGGTAGACAAAGTGCTAACTTGCATTATGTTTAATTGATCTATAGTTAATTTCTTCAAAAAAGAGGTGGTTGGACTGGAAAAAAAATCAGACAGCTATGTAATAGTAGGGAAGTAAATGTTCAGTGGTATGGGAGACAACAATTCTTGCACCAAGGTAGCACATTGATACAGCAGTGTCAGGCAAGTGGAGTTTAGGTGGGCTGGTATAGTATTTACAAAACCTGTAGCAGAAACTTGAAACTTGACTGTCAAGAAAAACGAGTACAAAAATAGAATATCAAGTACTTCAACACTTAATTTTGGTGATTTGAAACTAAGTAGGGGAAAGAAGAAATCTTTCTTGTACCTTTAGATGTCACTTAGGACACACTGAACACTTGTTGAATCCCAAGAGTACACCCAGAACAAACACAACCGGTGTTTCACAAGGTGCTTCCTGTCAGTTGGCTGCTGCTTCTTCTTGCGGTGTACTTGTATATATAGTGAATCCATGATTTGGAGTCATCATTAACTCATGCTCCAGATATTTTCACCTTTTTTCTAGAAAACTACAGAGATTAGGAGCTATATACATCTCTGAATAAACAAATCTGTCTAGAAATAAATTTATTTCAACCTAGTATTTTCATGAAGCTTGTGCTGTCTATGATTTCATTAGATTTCCAGTTTTCACATTCATGTGTTCAGACTATAATTATTATAGTTGAATTCATAGTTTCTTTTTTGAATTGTATATTGTTTTTGATAACAAAGTGTTGTTTAGGCAGTTAATGCAGCATCTGACAACTGGTGTATTTGTGGTAGTGCCCTCTAGTCTCAGTTACTGTCAAGATACACAAAGCTATTTCTCCTTGCAATATTTTGTCTACTGAGAATTTCTGAAGGTCTTGTTAGAATTGTGAAGATTTTTTTTTTCCATGAATTATTTATTTTTTCAAGCTGGGAAGTCTTCTGTTTTGTTGTTGTTGTTATTTCATATTGGAAGAGTTGGTGTTATATCTGTCAAAAGGAGTAACCATGATGCAGAATAGGCAAAAAGAGCCAAGAAAACATATCCATGTTTGACAGTGATGCTTATGTTGAATGATTGAAATCTAGCTGCTTTTATTTTGACATGCCAGATTTCAGTGATTCATTTTTTTTTACTTGTCATCTCATAATATTTTTAAATAATCTGCACTGAATCGTGATAAAATCTGAAAAATCCTTTCATGAAAATCCATGGTGAATGGATGCTGCCATTCAGGTTTCCTTCAAGATAACTATTCTTATAGCAAAAATCTTTCCAATAAGTAATCTCTCGAGTTGAATTCTGTTCTTCCTTTAACTTACAATGACATTGTAGAAGTTAGCCCCACATAAGAAGTAAGTATAACTTATCAATCGCTCCTAATGCATGAGTTGCCAATATATGCTATATTTCCACTGTTCTGAAGGCCTTTAGTGGTTCTGTATTTGTCAAAAGTGATTTTGTCAATAGAAAATAGCTGTGGTTTTAGATGTTTTCAGCACTGACCTCCAGTAGTTTAGCCTTGTATTCTGCAGCATTCGATAGATTTAGAATTGATCTTTAATTGCATCATTACTGTTTTCTATTGGTATGTGTCTATGTAATTGTCATTCACAGGTCTTAAAGCCTATCTTAAAGCAACTGGTCTCAATGAAAAAAAAAAAATAAAAAATCTTTTGTTTTAGAAGTCATAACTAATGATGCCATTTCTGAGTGGTAGTTATCTTGTGTTCCTGAATGTTTTATATACATGTTGATTTAAGTTGCTTTTTTGTCAGTTCGGGGCTATAAATGTTCACATAGTCAAGATTTTGAGTTTTTGATTGTTGTGGTCTTTCATCACTTGTGTAGCTTTTGTCATTGCATCTGCTACTGTAAGGTTCTGGAAACCTGTGTTTGTAGGGTTTTTTATTATGATTTTACTGTGTTCCCTACTCACCAATCAGAATAGATTTAAAAGTTCTCCCAGCATAGCTTACAAGTTCAGAAACTGGTTATGTCCGGGCCACACCATGTTGCATTCCTTCATGCAAAGCAGAAATAATTACAAGAATTGCATGAGGTTTTTTTCCCTTTCTACTTCTTCTCAATGATTTCAGAGACCTGAGTGTGTCTGTGAGATTTTTTAATATTTTTGTTGTTTGTGGTGTTGGTTGGGAGTTTTTCATGCCTTCCTAGCCTTTTAAAAGCCATTTTAAACATTGATGGAACTCTACTATAATTACTGTTACTTCTCAACTATTGTTTTCTATCTGTAATGGATACAATATACCACAAAATGTACCAGATGCAGTTTTATGACAATTTCTGCTGCAGTAGCAATGCCATTTATACTCCACAGAAGACAGAAATTGGATGTTATTTGTGGGTAATCTTTTATATGGCACAGGCAGGTTTCTCTCTGCCTGAGTTGAAACACAGCCTAAGGTACTGCATGGCAGTGGTATGTGTCAAAACTGACTTTGGTCTTTAAAGAAAAAATTGCGCATTTTTTCACTGAAAACAGATAAGGGGGTTTCTTTCTAGTGAAGGACAAATTTTCCAGGGAAGGAATAAATGAAAAGTAAACCAGTAAAGTTCATGGTAGTATTATACCCAATATGTAAAGTAATTACTTTAACAAGCTAATTAACTTGAATGGACTGTCCCACTATTCCCTTGTCTCCTTTACTGAATTGCCTATTGAAGCTTTCTGTAAACTTAGTGCTCTGTTTGCATGGCTGCAAATAATTGAAGGCTGCTATTGTTGGTTAATCTAGAATCTGAATCTGCTTTAATTGCTAGGAAATATAATGAAAGGTTCAGGATGCCAGGCAGTAAAGAAGGATACATAACTCATAGATCTTTTTTCAGGCTGTGAAAAAGTAATGCAGTGCGTGAAACTACACTAATGAAAATGAGCTGTTTAGTGAAGAAGAACGGACATTGAGGGGCAATAAAATATCTAGGTTAAAACAACAATGAATAGAGAAACTATGGAAGGAATGTGCACAATAATGTACTTTTGGTACACTGCTGGGACTTGTAAAACAGTCTGTAGATGTTAATCAAAATTTATTGACTTTTCATAGGAGTGAGGAAACTAAGGATTTCTGTGAAAAAAAATAATCTTATGCAACATGGTCCAATGCTTTTACGGAGTTAACTTTGAATTGTAATTGAACCAAAATGATGCAAACTTACCATTCATGAGAATGCAGTTGATGCAGCCTGGTTCAGAGTGAAGGATAACTACACAAAAGATATTTCACATCTTGATTTTTTAAAAATATATCTGAAATCATTTATCTTGATTCAAGAAGTAACAGTCCTATCTGCTTGCAATAAATAAAGAAAAAGCTCTTGCATACATTTTACTAAACACCAGATATATATACTCTGAAATCTGTTTTTAGTAATATATTTATAACTCTTCTGCAATCTATAAATATAATTTTAAGAATTCTGTATTTTCTGTTAGAAATAGTTGGGCTTATTTGTGTTAGGAAAGTAAGTTGGATGAGTGTCTTATGTCCAATGTAGGCAATAAACCTCATAAAGCAGTATGGGGAACTTGAAAATACGCGAAAAATTGATGAAACAGTACATCACTCATCATGTCAGCAATAAAAAATAGCAGGCTCAAACTCCATGCTAAATTACCACAGACCAAGACTGCTTGACTAAATGAACAGGAATACATATAGCTAAATTGAGGGTATAAATATTTACTGTGTAAAAAAGAACACTGAAGAAACTTACGTTCTGGTGGAAGTGGTGTTGCTCTATAGTGTTACTGAGACAAGGGTCTAGTTCATGATAGTCACATAGTTTAGCAATAAGGAAATTGAGGATTTTCTGTTCCCAAATTTCAAAATAAATAGACATTCACATGGTTTCCAGAATATGCATTATTGTAAACAATTATTATGTGGTTTAACTCTGATAGCAGTTTAGCAGAGGAAGTTTTATCTCTCTTCACCCCACTATTCAATATTATATTGGCATTAGCAATATAGACCAACTGAAATTAACACTATTTTATATATGTCTAGAATCTGAGTGGCCATGGCGTGTCTTTGGAAATCATTTCTTCTGATTCTCTCCCACTGAACCTTCACCAATTTCCTTTGCCTTTTCCATTTATTTGTTTGTTTGTTTGTTTGCAAGTACAGCAGACAAAATTTAGAGGGGGCATATCCACAAAACCAGAATGCATCTGTTTCCTGATACTCTATGAGGCTGTGTATTAACAGTCTATGTACAACTAAGTTTGTTTTGGGGAACTTTTTGGTTTCAGTAGCAATATGTATTATTTGAGTCTATACTTACCCTATTGCTTATTTTGTGGTTTGTGACATTTAGGAGATATTTTTTTCCCACTGACCCAACAGATATTACTCTTGCTTAACAAGCTACCAAAAAATAAATCAAGAGGCTGTGCATAACATGCTGCTCCTTTCCTTACATAGTAACAATATTTTAAAGTCAAATCTGGCAGCTTCATAAAATGGAAAGAAAAAGTTTTAAATCAGTATGGGGAACTTTTTTTTTTATTTCAGTTCTTCATTGTTAGGCTGAAATTTTCTCAAAAGAAGATGCATTCAACATTTTATGTCAAACTGCCACAGATACTCTTTGTCATGTTATACTGCTGACACAGAAATATATGTCCTTATATTATAATTTCAGAGAAAGGAGACAAGTTTTGTGAGGCTGAGATACCTAAATGTCTATTCCTATTAAGTATGGTGGTCACATGGTACTTTTGTTTAAAGTTGTTTCCTGATAATTATGAAACATAATACTTGGAGAGGGAATACCAAGTTTTTCTGTTTGCTTATAACTGGCATCTTAAATTGCTGTGTACAGACAAACTGTGAAAATAATCCCAAACAGTTAAGAATATATTACTGGAAAATGGTGGTGTTCCACACTACCTTTATTGTTGGGAGAGAATTTTGTGGTTCGGGTAGAAATAAAGTTAATTTTTGCTAATTAAAAATAACCTAAACAAAAAATCAGAGTCTTTTACTTAATGTTTCAATGGTAAATACAAAATAATATGGTCAATGTAAGTAAAACATGCTAAAAATGTAGATAAATCAACTTGCTTGGCAAGATATACTAAGGATGTATGCATTTGCCTTAGCTCTATGTCAAGATAAATTTTAGAATTGGCAGGAAACGCAACAAACTTAGAAGTTAATCCAGTATCAACAAAGACCTGCAAGGGTAATTTTACTACTTGAAAGTATCAATGAAATGCACACTCTCAGTCAAATAAGTGAATACAGTGTTATTTGTCTAACTGTTCATAACATCCTTTAAAAAAAAAAAAAAAAAAAACAACCAAAAAAAATGTGGTAGAGCACAAAGCTTCCATCCCAAGGGAAAACCTACTTTTTAGAAATACTAACAATACAGCTGGGATTACTACATGGTGGGTTGGTTTACTTGTTTGGTTTTAATTTTGCCACATGAAGATACTGAGACAATTGTTTGCTTATTTTCTTTTTATTATCATTACTTGGCTGAAGTCATGCCAGTGTTTCATCTGAGTAGTATGTTTGCTGATCACACTTGAATTTTCAATTCCTTTGCCCAAATTCTGGAACTATGTCCACATGAAGATACCAGCTGATATGACTTTCAAAGATGCTAGGTGTCAGCATCTCAGTAGCCACATTGCGTTACACAGTGAACAGGCAGAACATTAAAACATGAAAATCAATCAATCAATCAATCAATTTTCCGTATATTCACTATTCTATATATTCAGATAGAAACATTTATAGTGCTTTTCATAAACATGAAAAAACTCCTAATGCCAGATAAAGCTAACGTTGCAAGCTCACTGCATGTGGACTTCTTATAGACTTCATTGGGAATTCAGTGTAGATCATGTATTTTCAAAATTCAATCCTAATTTTGTACTAATCAGTCCATAAACACTCATCTGAAGTTGCTAATCTTTTTAGTCAGATGAAGACTGGACTGGTTCTTTAAATTCCCATATTAAAGACAGAAGTGCACCAGGCAATATACTATTATTTGTAGTAGCTCTATCAAGAAAGTCTCAACGGAGATACCATTTCTTGTTGTAACGAAATCTCTATTTTCCAATATATATAATTATAATGTTCTAATGCTAAAATACTATATCATGCTCTATAAGTAAGTTAAAGTTTCTATTAGGAAGAATTTATATATGTGGGTCATTTTTGATACAGAATATTTTAATACTAATTGTATTCCTTCCGTAGGAAGATCGGTGAAAAAATTATCTTTCACAAAGCAAGTTTCAGAAATAAAAGACTTAATATATGAATTACATGATTATGAGATAATGAAGACTTAAAATAGGAAAATATTGAACAGGTATACCAATTAAACAAGGTTTCAATATATAGTGCTTGGGGTTTTTGTTGTTTTGTGGATTGGTGTGTTTGGTTTTTTTTTTCTTTCTTTTCAAATAAACAGAAAAGCAAGATTGGAATTTAGATTTCACTAAATGTCAGCTGATAGAAAGTGAAAGAGACAATATTGTATGACATACTCAAAGTTGCTGACTGAAGTCTTGTAAACACATTGGTTTAGAGCAGAGATTTAACTAGCTTGTTTCTTAGAATGGCCACGAGCAGATGTTTATGAAATGGATATAAAGAATAGGAAATACACAGATAAGTTCTTTCTGCCTTTACCCTCACAGATTTTAACAGGCATCATTGCTGAACTGAATGGTTCATCCAGCTATCACAGTTAAAAACTACTGATGGACTGTTCTTCACTATTTTTAAATAATATTTATGGCTTTTGACTTCTATTGTGTCTTTTAGCAGTGACTTCCACATGTACTACATGAAGACGCTTTCAGAGATGATATACATAATGATAAAGAAGTGAGGAATCAGAATAAAATACAGCTTGACTGTGGCAATATGAGCTTTCCTTGTACCTACTAGACAAGCTCAGGCTTTTTCATTCTGATTGAGTTTTTCTTCCAACAAAATGACGACAGTCAAAAAATTGGAATTTCTTATATTTAATATAAAAAAAAATGACAGATGTTATATAATGTTACAGTATGGTTTATAACATGTTTTATTCATGTCAGTGAAAACTGGGGATCTGAATATTAATTTCACTCTAAAATTTTATTTTTTTTAAGTAATGCTAAAACCCTTAATTGCTTCTGTGTTGGTTGTTAGTTGCACTACCTTTTCTTGTAAAGTTTTTGTCTCAGTCCTATGATAAGAGGTCTTCTGGATAGTCCTGACCCATCTTGACATGAAGGTTGGCTTGTCTTCAAGGCCTTGCTCAATCCAGGAGAGGTAATAATATGATTATATTTGGTAATATCGGGTAATATGAATGATCTCCTTTTAATGCTGCTATAAACAGTGATACTATTTTGTTAAAAATTTGATTCATTGTATGGGATGTATGTATCAACATACATACATATAGATTCAAAGCAAGACACTGTTTACTGAAAAGAGTGAACTGCATTGTTTATGATGTGGGCTGCTGAATGCAAATGGGAGTGGGATAAGAATATGCACATATGCAGAAACACAGAGATAAAAAAATCATATGTGGAGTATACAAATAGTCCCCATACTTGGTAGGCCTTGGCAGCACGGGATAGTATGTAATAGAACAATAAGGGATAATGTAATTTAAAGAGATTGTTTCATACATTGTTGAGTCCTGTGATGACTGAATCTAGTGCTGTCCTGTGCTGTAGACTGATCCTGTGGAGCATGGTGCTTGTTCACAGCAGTTGGTCAGGCTCTTATGATATAGTTATGATTTGTTAGTCATGGGATTGTGTTACTTCTGTAGAAGAGGCATAAGGTTGGTTTTATATGTAATACATCTATTTTTAATGTAGAAAGGTGGATATGCGTGTACATATGTCTAGCACAAAACTGACCCATCTGATTCAGGCTAGAGGTGTTAGAGGATCATGGGGTTTTATGGCTTTATAATTTTTGTGAGCACTAGGCAAGCAGCTGCCTACTTTTAGACTGGAAATATTTCTTCCGGTGCTGTCAAAATGAGTCAGGATGACAGAATTTTATAAGTACATACACGTGTGCATACAAGGACTAGGTTATTCAGGAAATTATTCTAGAATGAAGTTCCTATGATGCAGTAGATGACAGATATCTAGTATCAACACATGCTTTATAGGAAATTCATCTACTTTACAGTGAATACATCCAAAAGGATAACAGGATTTAAACTCCTTGAGACATCTTCCTTGCTATAATGAAGAGATTCTTATTAGTATTTCCTTAGAATATTATGACAGTATAATTCTGTGTGAAAACATGCTGCCTAAGAAGTTTGCATAAAATGGCGTGGAAAAGGATATGTGATAGCAGCCCTCACAAAAAGTTACTGCAAGTATCGGGGTTAGTAAGCAATTAGAAATATCTCTGCTTCCTATTTGCCAGTATATTTGTATCTACTTTTTATCTAATATTATAGAATAGATATATAAGCAACACAGGAAAGTGAAATCCTTCTGATCTTTCTACATTACTGACTTAATATGTTTTGTATACAGATCAATGATCTCTCTTTTCTGCTCTCTGTATGGGCTGTGATTCTTGCATTTTCGTTTTATAGTAGTCCATTTTTCTGTTCACTCCCATGGCACCTACACCTTGTTGAGCAAGATATCCTGTAGCCTTTGGAAACTGTGCAAGAACTGTAGGTTGAGGAGAATTCTAGGTGTCTGTTTTATAAGCTGTAGGTGGTTATGCATAAAGTTAGTTGTTAACTGCTTACTCTGTTGCCTTTTATATACCAATTCTCAGTGAAGTACACTGGATTTTGAGAGGAAAAAGACACCTAAAGTTTTTTCCACTGTCAGCTGTAGGTAAGACCTTAGAGCTCGATTCAGATTAATTTATTCAGATTTATAATTAGGCACATGATACGAAATGCAGAAACCTAGCATATGTCTAATTTCCAGGTGACATCTCTGAGCCAGGCTCTTCAGATCGAAGGAGGTACAAAGTCAGGTAGACTCCCATGCCTTGGGCTATCTGTGACTGTTGAATGTAGGGTTTTATTAATAACAAACTCTTTTCGTACTCTGCCATATAGGTATTTAATTGCTAGACCTGTCACTGTTTCTAAGCTCTAGGAAATGTAAACAAATATATGGGAAAATTAAAGTGCACGATACATAAGCAAAACATAATACTTCACTGATGGACAAAACCATGTTAGATGTATTACATTAGAGTATTATAAAATATCACTGCACAGTTCAGTTTATCTATCTTATTATATACATAGAGACTGAATAATATTTATGAAATGTCCTTATCCTGGTAATTTCAACCTCTGTTTTGATTAGAAGAGTATTGGAGTTTTATCGTAGAATCTTAGTAAACTCCATAAATCCAAGACAGATATTTAAAAGAAATACATGTTTTGTGAGATGCTATTACGAAACAGAAATATATTCTGATGACTTTTTTAAGAGGAAATGTACGTACTATTTTTTTTCCAGAAAAGAAAATAAACTGTGTACAGTCATATCCTTGTAAGACTTGAAATGCTGTCTATTAGCATCTCTTGCCCCAGCACTCTGTAACTGGGAACAAATGAGTTGTGTTCTTTTACCAGATATTGTTTGACTCTATTGTAGGTTAACAGGTTTTCATTGATTTATGGTCTGAGAGATTCATAACAGAAGATCATAAAAGAAGACAGAGAAACAATCATGAGATCTTTCTTATTTTTTATTGAACGTGTCAGATAGATTGATCATAAACTCATCTCCTGTAGTCACTGGAGAAAGTCACATTCTGGAAGGGCTCTTAAAAATTTTCTTACATTTATCTTTTAGGGACTGTTACTAAACATCCCCATATTAGGATGGAGCTTTTTAAATACAGAAAACTGTGGGGTTTTTATCTAAGTCAGAACAATGTGACTTTGGCAAAAGAAAATGTAAGAAAAAATAAACTATGAAGTATTACTTCCAGTGACTTTTTTTTTAATTATTTTTTTCCCCTCGATACCTGTTTTCCAGTAGTTATTTTATAACAAAGCCAAATGGGACACCTGAAATCTTTCATTTGAGAAAAAGGAACAACTCATCCAATATGAAATACATAGTGGAGAACACTTACTGAAGTAATGAAATCAAATTAGTTACACTGAATGGAAAAACATTTTTCAATTCATTATATTTGTATATTCATTTTAGCTTATTGTGAAAATCTTACAGTAGCAGCTACAAATCAAAAGACATTATAGAGTATTACAGAATAGTCTTTTTCAGCATGGAAGTATAGCATCTGATGTACTACAAAATTCCCATTCTACCTGTAATAGATTATTTTATATCATTTAAATGAGTTTTTAAGAATATTTATGTCTGAAAATACAAAATAGTGTGTCTGCATGTTTCTGTTTACCTTAGGTGTTGTGACTAAAAATAAACAACTCTGGGAGATTATCCTGTGCATGAAAAATGACCATTGTGCTGGCAAATAATAAATATTTCATAATAACATTGATGTTTACTGAACATTAATCTATACATCTGCTTTTTTGAAAGTATATTGCTAGATCTTAATCCTATATGAAGAATTCATAATAACTGAAAGTTAAAGAAAAAATAAAATTGGCAGCTAATTTTTAGATGAGCAGTTTCTTAATTTTATTGAAGAAATTAAAATTTCCCCTATATGGGTCACTGGGCAATTTGTTAAAGGATTAATAGGAACACAGTAAAAAATCCAAAGTTTTCAGAATGTTAACAAAAATGCCCATCTGGATTATGGCAGTAAAAACACTACAGCTGCAGTGCTCCTAAACAGAATACTGTGTGCTGTAAGATCTGTATTTTATCCTTACAGCTATTAATTACGCTCAACTGGGGAAGAATTTTTAAAGCAGAATTTTATCTTTGAAGTGCTCAACTACCATATACTGGTAGCAATAAAGAAGCCCACAATTTAGTTTCATATTTATACAATTGTGAGCTTTATAAATTTTTTTTATTTCCCTTCAGGACAGCTGCCATATTAACCTTAGGACCCTGCACTTACCTTTCCTAGCTCTGGATGGAAGAACTCCTTGAAAGCTATGGAAGAGTGGCTTGTAGGGCTCAGGGCCTGGGTTGAATATCACTGTATTGAACATTAAAATCTAACTGATTGCTGTGTCCTAGAACTTAATGTTCCGCTTTTGATGGACAGTGAAAGCCATATATCAGAAAAAAAACGCTAGATGTATAAGGAATTATTATTCTTTTATTCATCAGCTTGAGGGCAGTAACAGTCCTCCAGAGGAAATATATTCTGGCCAGAGTGCGGTGGAATGTTGTCCCTCTGATGTTTGTCAAATGTGAGAGCAATAATCAACAAAAATATTTGCTAATGCTGTTGAATCAATAAACAGAGGTGTTCTTAATAAAGCTCTTTTTCCAACACCATTCAAAAATAAATAAATTAAAAAAAAATCTTGCTTTTGGCTTTAACCTCCAGACAAACACAGAGTATGTGCAAGTATAAAATCCTGCTTGAAGTACAACCAAATCTGAAAAAGAGGCTGGAGACTTTTGTGCACAAAATTAGAATAATTACAGAGAAAGTGCAAAGAGGGTTATCCTCAGAGAATAAAGTTCTAAGTTATGTCATGTCCCATGAATTGAACTATAATAGCATTTGTATGCCTTGGATGATATTCAGGTGTTGATATTTACTGATCTGTTCAGCCTAGCTCTCACATTTTTAGGGTGAGATTCATCTCAAACTACTGTGGAAGTCTAAATACCTCAGATAATATGCACTCCCAAAGTACTTGCTCCTCTTCATTGACAATACAGGGAGCTTAGCTCAGATGGAGACCACTGCATACCAACAGCAGGAATTAAGTAAGATGAAGCCCATCTTTTTCTCCTCATTTCACCAGACCAAATAGTGTCTGAACTTGCATGTAAACTTCTGTCAGACAAATAAGAAACTTAACCTATGTCTTGTCAGGGTATAATTTGAATAATTTCTGAGAAAGTATATAAAATTTCTGCTAAAATTTCCATTTTAAGCTATCTGACTATGGCCTTATTTAAAACTTTAATGTAAAAAAATATAAAATGAAATAATTTTATATTAAGTGATAGTATTTTAGGTTTAAATAGATCAGTCATCAGCATGTTTCAATGTAACAGTTAATAAGTGCCATGGGAAGAAAATAAAAGGAGTGAGTAACATTTTACCAGACTTTGAAAATGTTCATCTTCGTAACTTCATCATATTTTCAAAGTTCCATATCACTGGCAAAGTAGTCTTACTTCTCTCTTTTTAATCATTCCATATGAAACATATATCCAAAATATTTACTAGTCAATGTTTCTTTATAGTACAATAAAGTTAGTAACGAGCTTAATGAATGTAGTAACTTCACAGTGGCTCCATATAACATGATTATGGAACATAGTCTTTTATTTAATGTTTGGTTATTTCATTTTGAAGAGGAACTTTCACAGCATGCTCTCATCTATTAATGTTTAAACCTTCTAGTTACAACAAGTATGAAAACTGTGCAAATAGAAATGTAGCATTCTTAGACTACTCAAAAGGATCTGAATCATTGAAGTTGATGATCTCTTTTTAAGACTTTATTCTTCGGCTTGTTCTTTTACTCATCTATATTTGTTTTCCATTCTTCCATCCTTCCATTAAATTTGTGTTTTCATTACAGCTATTTTCTTAGACCTAGACTGACAAAAATTGTCTGATATAAAATTTTGTGGCAAACTCATTGTGGTCCATCAGGCCTGAAGGTATTTGTCATTTTTTTCCAGTACAGCAAGATCCTTCTGGAATGCTCTTAGTCATCAGTTTTCCTGACTCAACTGAAAACACCTCTATCAGTCTCATTCAGCTTCCTAGGGACATACCGTTATCCTGAACAATTCTCAGGAGACTGTGTAGTGGTGCTTAGCAAGCCAAGACTTTCTAATGTGCTCATAGGATGTCTTTATACCATTAGGGTGAAAAGGAGATCACCCCAACACTTAAGTACTTGTTTGAATTCTTTCTTATCCCAAGTAATCTTAAGGTAAAATGAAAATGGAAACATTTATTCACAGTATCGAGAACAACCATTTATACATGGTTGTAGAAATAGGCAAGGAAGGGAGAGAAAAATCATGCTTGGTCTAATTACTTTAAAAGTGAAAATTAGAAACATCTTACCCTCCCCCTCTCTTTGCCCATCCCTGGCCCTGCTACTGAACCTTTTCCATTCCATGGAAAATTCCATTTTCTTCTTCAATTCCACATGAAGAAGAGAAAATTTAAACCTTTACCGTGAAACTTATGTTTAGTTCTTATCTAGGAGATAATCTGGCCTCTCTTATTGAGCATAATAAGCATTGCTTCATCTCACTGGGAATGCACATAGCCTTGTTGTTAGACCAGCTGTCCCCTCTTATATTTTGTTGAGTTGTCCCTTAACTTATATTTTAAATTCTTCCTTACAAGAGTGGTGACGTGCAGCTCCAGCTCTACGATACTCAGTGGGTCACCATTTGACTTTACTTTCCTGTGCTCCTGACACTAAATTAGTGCCGGCACTGACTCTTTCTCTTTTCCATGAACAGATTAATTCACTAAAATGTCACATGGATGTCCCAACTGCAGCGGAAGAAAAAAAACAAAAAACAAACAAACAAACAAAAAGGATAATTTTCTGCCATTTTAATTAATTAAATCAGATCAAAGAAATGCCAGCAAGATTCAAAGTTAATACGTGTAGAGGAGCAATACAGAAGAAAAGGATTGACAAAATAGTAAATGCATGAGGGGGAAGAGCAGAAAAAAATGTCACACTTCTTTCAGGCAGCAGCCACTTGTTAGAGCATCTTGTTTCTGTGTGAAACTGCAGCCACAGTATGCATGTTTCAATGTCAAGTGCTTTCTAACGCAGCTTATAAAACTATACATTTACAAACATGGGAAAATACAGGAAAAAATGGTGGCTGCCAGATATAGTTACAATGTTTTTGGTCTTACAGTGAGTTTGAGGTAATAGACTTCTAACATCCTTTTGAAATATATCTCTATATATAATATATATAATACAGAAAAAGAGGATATATGTATACACACACAAATTGTCTTCATATATTTGGTGCAACCATAGTACTTCACCACTTTGTACACTACTTCCTGTTATTTGTCAGGTAGCAAGTGGCGATCTTTGAAGTTCTTGTTTTGGTATGTATCTGCATGTTGCTCATACAGATATTTTAGCTGAGAGGACTTCAGAATGGAAGTTAGTTCTAAATGTAAAATTAGGGTACAATTTTATCTCTTCGGCTCCTAACTCAGAGACCTGTTATGGAAACTCAGTACATGTTTTATATTATTTCAAAAATAAATTTAAAAAATCATTAAAAAGGGAAATACTTCTGTGCTTAGGTGAATATAGAAATAGCAGAATTAATAAAAAAAATAATAATAGGTTTTGTTGGAAGCGTTCTGTGTATTTTTAAAATTTGAAATAGTCCTTATAGAGCTTGTATTTTCAAATCTCATTATATTTTGTTTAGACTTGATTAACTTTTTTCTAGAAAAATATTTATAAATATAAAAAATACAAAAATATAAAATAATATTATACTGTATTTTGGAACTAATAATGTTAATTCATCTGATAAGCAAATATAAAAGTTTGGCTGAACAGAAAATGGGGAAAACAGATAAATTAGAAAGACAAGTGTAAATGAACAGACATAACCCCCTCCAATTCTTCCCTGCATTTTCAATTTCATGAAAGTTAAGTATCAGTAGTTTCCTATTGCAAGAATAGGTTATCTCTTGGTTATATTCAAAACAATGTCAAGAACCCTATAAAAGAAACAAAAATTGGTTTATTTGTTCTGACAAAAACAATTATTTTCTTTTCTTAGCAAATCCACAATCAAAACGAAAATTGTTCTTCCTCTCTAGATAGTTTTCTTAATTTAATGTAAAATAGTTTGCTATACCTGAATTTGACTCAAACCATAACTATTGGAAAATTTTAGCTAAATAAAAAATCTTTTAGTAACAAACTGTTAGTAATATTTTCAATGAAATCTGTTACAATCTGTTGATAATGCTGCAGACACGTCATAGGATGTTCTTTTTCTGTATCTGACATACTATACATAATGAAAATATTACTCCTTCAAGACTGAATTAAACCAGAATCACTTATGTCTTGTATAAACAGTACGTTATTGTCTGTGTAAGGAAATTATGAAATAAAAATAAAAAATAAAACATCATTAAAAAAAGTTTATCTACTTCTCAAAGTAATCAACAGAAAGAGAGCTTTCTCTGCTGTCTCTAATCCTGCTGGAGCCAGACTGCCTTCAGACCTAGAATGAGAATAGCTGAGGTGATTTAATTGTTTGTCATCATTTCTTGTAAGAAACAGTGTTTATAAGCAGAGGTGTAGTACGATATTAATATAACTGTAAAGCTCTCAAAACCATGCCCTTTAGTTCTTCATGATGCGGTAGCAGGCAGCACGCACAGGAATTTATTGGAAGTCGGCTTTGTTCCATAGAGTACAGGTCAACATATAGTAAGTAGAAATGAGAGAATTTAGCTTTCCTGTGCAATCTTCATCCTGAGCGCTCAGGTAAATCCATCTTTATACAATGTTATCTGAAAAATTATGTTCTGTTTAGTTTTTGTTTTTTTCTCATGGGATTGCACTTCATCAGGTCACTGAACAATTGACACAGTGGATGAACAGCTATTTTACCTTTCTTGTAACCCTGGTTCAGTGCATGGCCTCAAATAGTGTTTAGCACAGAGTATTCAAACCTGTTACTTCTCCAAGTGATAACCAATTTTACCTCTCTGATGGCAGAAGCTAAGGGACCAGCTGACAGCAGTAGTGGAGATGAAAATTGAACACTTCTGCAAACAAGACCAAGTATTTCCAGAAAATGCCCAAATAACATTATATATACATGTGTATGTGTGTGTCTATGAAAACTCTATTAACGTAATTTAGATTAGATATCACTTCTCCTAGACAAGTCAGCTATCATATGCTGGGCCTTAAAATCAGTTTCTGAAAAGCATTACCCTTTTCAGAACAGAGGCAGAACTAGAACAAAACTGAACTTTTATTTCATTTGTATTACTCTGCAAACAATACATGTCTTCAGTTAAAAAAGAAGCAAGAATCAATATTCATTTTAGACAGCACTGGAGAAATAATAAGGATTAAAGCATGAAAGCTACAAAGGAGAACTTTGATATTAAGAAAATTGTTGTTTATCTAATCTCAATAATTTCTTCCTGATACAAAGTTCCAAGTCTACATCTAATTTTAGAGTTAATCTGTGCTTAAATATTCTGTTTCTATTCATGTACAATAGGAATTAATACTGTGGGTGCCCACTTGAAGCAGGGACAACTTTGCTTTAGTTACACCTAACAGAATGATTGAGTCCTACATGTTAGTGTTAGAAGAGGTGGTCACATTCACAATGCTTATTTCAACTCTGTAGTTTAGACTAATGCCTACAGTGTGCCCAGGATAGATCAGGAGACGCTAATCAGTCATGGGCAGAAGAGTGTCATGATGACGAGAGTGTTTTGACACTGGAACAAGTTACCCACAGAAGCTGTGGATGACCCATCATTGGAAGTGTTCAAGGCCAGGTTGGATGGGGCTTTGAGCAACCTGATCTAGCTGAAGATGTCCCTGCCCACGGCAGGGGGGTTGAGCTAGATGATCTTTAAAGGTTCCTTCCAACCCAAACTATTCTGTGATTCTAAGATTCTAATATTTGTTGTTGCTGCTAAAACCTTTAATAGTGTAGAATCTCCAGCAGGTATAGATGTGAAATGCCACTGTTCAATTAACTATTACGGATGTGACCAAACTGCTTGCTTTCCATGAATGCTCAATATCAAAAGTTAGCTCATAACAGTAAAGGCTACACTGAATCAGAGGACACAGACTGCATTAACACCAGCACACTGAGAGCATATGGGCACTCTAGTCAGAAATTGTGGTACATGATACACCTTTCAATTGGTAAAGCTCAAAGGAATATTCCTTCTTGTTCTGCAGCCTCAGAAGAAGCACTGTGGTGTTCTTTATGGGACTGGCAGAGATCATTGTCTTTTATTAGTTGAGCAGTAGCGTCCAGCCTCTCTACTGGCGACCTCAAATACATGACTTACAAGCCCTTCCCCATGGCATGGAGCTGCATTTTGTATACCAGAAAAATGAATGACCATGTGTTTTAGGACATCTCCCCCACATTCTGCAACTTGCTGCAGATATAATATTCCACTTTGTGGGGCTGGAAACAAGCTGTCCTTGATAGTACTGATTCTTACTTTTCTCTGAGGAGCACACCTGTAATGTTATTAAATATTTTGCTGTGTTTTGACATTTGCTGTGTGATGGACATATTTTATTTGACTCCTTTTCTCTGATAAAAAAGACCTAGAAATAAGTAAGAAAGAAATAAATCAGTTTTTCATACTACCTTCAACTTTTGTGTGAGTTAACAGATCTTCCTGCTGTAGCAGTTCAGGTGGCAATCTGACACTTTCAGCAGTAATCATGTCCACCTTTCTCTTTCACACACAGTTACCTGCCTTCCAGAAATTCCAGGTAAATGGTCAATTAACATGTACAGAGCAATTTTACATGAACTTTTAGATCTGCCATTAATGGAAACTCTTGACATTGTCCATGGGAAGTCCCACCTGCACATGGCGAATGCCATAGAATGAAGTATTTTGTGTTGGGGCACCACCTTTGATGCACACATGGGCCACAGAATTCCAGTCTAATGTCTCATTTGGAATTTGTTGTCATTTCTGAATTTGGGTACTATAGTGAAGAGGTTTTGAAATTTTAACAGAAAAAACCGTGTGTGGTACATTGGTTATAAGCTTGCTTCCTAAACCAGCCTTACAACTAAATTAGCCACTAAGTTATATTTAACTTTTTCACCCTTTTCAATTAAAACACAAACAGCATTGCTGATAAAGAACACATTCCTCTCCAGTACTCAGTAGCATAGGAATCATACAACTAAATTAGAACTCTGTTAAAATAACTTGCTCAAAGTACTCTCTCTCTCAATGTCCTGCTTGTTAACATTATCTTTCATAGTATAATGGGAAGATTTGAGAATGTTTAGCTGTACCTTGTAGAGTTCGCACAGATCTGAAAATATTTGTGTGTATTTGGTCCGGGGAAATATCTGTTTAGTAGAAATTTAACTAATGAAAGACCTGCCTTGAATGTGCTTTTCTAGTTATTTTAATTTACTCTTTTATTAATGTACAATTTAATTCATATAACAACTTAATATTGCAATCAGTTTTGCAAAGTTAGAAATCTGGAGTTCTGGATATAACAAATAGAATATTACTACATGTATATTTCATTTAAAAAAGAAAACCAACCCCCAAATCAGTATTTCTAGGAGATAACTTTGCGTACTTGAACAAATGAGTTATCAGTTCAGTGATAAGAACTGCAGACTATATATAGTAAAAAACTTTACATTTAGCATGTATTGTGTCAATAGCTAATAGCTAATAGAAAATCAAGTTTTTTTGGTATTCCACATGTGTTTTTATTTTTCCTTTTCCTTTTAATTATATCACAGAAGTTTCCACAGGTACATCCAAATTCTACGTAGCTTAGAATTAGCAAATGCCAGTCTTTATAGTGAAGAGATATTGAGAATGCCTGATCTAAGTAATTTCTAAAATAAATTATGCTCTAAAATGGCCTAAAGACTGTATGAAAGGGTATATATAGTATAAAAGTCCATTAGAGTGAGATGTCGAAACACATGTAGGGCTGAATATTTTGACCAACACCTGTAAGAACTATTGAAAGCCAGCTGGAACATTTTGAAATGCATAAATCCTCCTTTAAATGATCTATTCTTTCTTTCCAGCAAAGCTGTTAAAATAATTTTAAATAGTTTATTTTTTTGTTCCTTATTTTGTTAACAGCCAGATGAAGAAAATGAGATTATTAATGAGAACGAAATGTCTCTGATGCAGTTTGTATGTCCTAATGAAAAAAAAAAAATCTATTAAGAATTTCTGTATTTAAGTATGTCAATCTTATTCCATTACAGAAAGAAAGGGCAATCAGCCATGTCTCTAAAGAGACTCTCCAGCATCAGTATTTCCTAACATGATGGGTTTCCTAGTAATCTAGGATATCTGATGAAACTCTGCAATGTAACATTGCAATAGTGCAATGAAAAAGGCATCTATGTCACTACATGGTTTAATTTCAGAGAGACAAAATCTGAGTTCAGTTTTGGGGATTTTTTTAACTCTTGATCATATGTGCTATGTCTACTTTAGTACTGGCAAACCTAACCTCACACAACTTATATCTTAGCTGAGAATTTCTGATACAGATCATTTTGGGTTTTGTTTCAAATAAAAAATTTTTGAAAAAGGGAAACATAATTTCTTGTAGCTCTTCAGAGTTATTCAGAAAGAAGGAAAAAAAAACCCAAACCACCTATATCTGAAACTTTGATTGTGGTCATACACACAAGCCATCTAGTAAACTAAGACATGAATTTAGACCATATCAGGTACTTTGTGGCAACCACTTGAGTATGTTCATATTAACAAATGTGGTGCAATGACAGACTATGCTATGACCCAATTTGGTCCAAGATATTAGGAAAGTTTTTGTATTCACACTTTCTCCACAATATGCATAGTTAGTGCAAGCTGGTTAACTTGCATTCAGTTGTGCTTAAAATTCTCCTTTTTATTAAATATAGGTAGAAGTTAATATACACAGTCACAGTATTAGTAGGATAGTTATGTACCAATAATTTACCAACCAAGGCTAACATTAATTAGTGCCCATAACACTTATTTATCCTTTCTTAATACCTGAGATTTGGTTTTCTGTGAGGTAACTGACACAGCAGGGAGTCAGGTGATGAAGGTTTGTCATAATTAAATATGCTTGTGTTTTGCTGAATGATTTTACACATGCATACATACAAAACCACATGCACACACACATGCATTCACAAGATTGCTTTTTGTTATTATGAAGAAGTAGTTTAAAGATACAAATTTTGAACATAAAATGGATAGCTGTAATGGGAAACAACCCAAATTTCTCCATAATAGTTACTTAACTAGTAATAAATAAATTCAGATTAGATTACAGTGAATCACTGTTGCCAAATACATTTTAAACAGTACAACAATATTTTTTTTCTTTAAGAAGTGTACACTTGAATTTTTCCACCATTTATATAAGATTATTTTTTTTCATTTTCCAGGTTGACTGGTATGAATCTACCTTCTCCTGTTATCAGCAGTAAGAACTGGTTACGACTCCATTTTACGTCTGACAGCAACCACCGACGAAAGGGATTTAATGCTCAGTTCCAAGGTAGGAAACCTAGAAAAGTGCATCAAAAAAGACCTTTGCCTTTAAGCATTGCTAAAGTGGTGGTGAAGTTTGAAATTTATGTTTAAAAACCAAGAATGCAGTAAAAAGCTGACACACTACTGGTGCTTCTACACTAAGTAGCTGTTATCCTTGTGGGATCAGGTATCTCTAAGGATTTACTTTTGAAAAAAGTATCTGTGCTTCACATTGCAGTTTGCTCTAAGTATGTATTTGCTTGCTTACTTTTTCTATAAGCAATTGTTTTACATTCAGTCTGATCTTTGTTTTAAAACCATGCTTGGAATGCAACTTGCAGAAAGTCAATTCCACACAAAGGCATACCCCTATCTAAACATTGTCATCCTTCATTACTCAAAATCTAACTCGTATCCCGAAGCTGCATTCATCATCTGGAAATGTAACTCATCCTTAGCGTAGCTAAGCCTGTATTTCAGGCTCCTACTTAGATTTACATATACAAATTTAAAAGAAAAGAGGATGTCAGTGATGCTGTCAGTTGTTGCCTATGTTCAACCTAGATTCTCGTTAACATGCAGATTTTTTAGAATGGAACCTTTATTGATTATTGTACTTCATAAATCATTTTCCAAGATCAAAGACACTTTTTATATAGAAGTTTTATAGAAAATAGAAGAGATTTTTAATTTATCTGTGCTTTTGAATTCTGTGTTTACATAGGTATTTTAAATAATTTCACTCCACACACCATCACATTATTTATGAGTTTAGACCACCCTTTTTTCCTGAAACTATAATGCCTGTATGATGTTAGAAATTACAAATAAACTGCAATAATTATATGTTTCTGGTGACTATGACATGAATGTGTAATGGGTGTAAAACAATTTAACATACATAATTCTTTTCTTTAAAAAAAAAACAACTGTCAATTTTTGTAAAGAAAGAAATCTGTGAAATTCCATTTTATTTTGGCAACTCAACAGTAATACGTATTCTGTAACCCTTGGCACTTACAACATATTTTTACAAGGTTTACTGAAGATGCATATATAATACCACTGCTGATGACTATGAATTTAAATGCACTGTTTATGTTAACTCTGTGTCTTAAGCCTATTAACCAGAGATAACAAAAATAATATGGCCTCTCTTGCTGATGCACCAGTAAACTAAGAATCAACAGAATAACAAAGGAAGTTTGGGATAGAGTAACCAACACTGGAAAATTTTGTTCTTTTTCAATATATCTTATCTCTAGCTGAATACTCACCATGGAATTAGAGCTTTAGGGAGATATCTGGGGAGATATTATTTCAGAAGTATATCTGTTGCTCTGCATAATACATCATATATTGGGTGTAAGGGTAAACCTGACATCTATAATACAGCTCATGAATGACAAGTGGAAGTATCTTATCACAATTCAGATTCTTACAATTATGGAAATTTCTTAATTTAAATCATCGTTTTAAAATACAGGTGTATACAATTTACTGTATTAAATACAAGGTTATGTGAATTACATCGGCCACAGCTATCTGTCTTATCAGGGTCAATAGCAGTGTAATAGATTCCTATGTTAGTGATATAAACATTATGAACTGTGTTAAAGCCTAAGAGACAGACTTTCAACACACATAAGATCAAAATCCAGAGTGATATCAAAATATGGTTAATCTAACAGCTTCAGTAATTGCTTTTTATTACACAGCATTAATAATTCTATTACATGTGTATTTGAGAACTAAGCAATAATTTGGGATTTTATTGTAAACAGAAGTAACCATGATATTTACAGCTAGAGAAGCCTACTAGTACCACAAATCACAGAATAGCAGAGGTTGGAAGGGACCTCTGGAGCGCCACTAGTCTAGTGTCCTCCTCAAAGAAGGGTCACCTAAAGCAAGCTGCCCAGGACTATGTCCAGGTGGGTTTTGAGTACCTCGAAAGTCAGAGTCTTCACTACCTTTCTGGGCAACTGTGCCAGTGTTTACCCTCACAGTAAAAAAGCTTTCACTTATTTTTAAGTGGAATTTTGGACGTTGCAATTTGTGCTTATTGCTTCATGTCTTGTCAATGGATATCACCGTGAAGAGTCTGGCTCCATCTTCTTCACACTCTCTCATCTCACAAAGTATTAAGACACACCAATAAGATCCCCTCCCCAGATTTTCTCTTCTCCAGACTAAAATGTCAGGTCTGTCAGCCTCTCCCTTACGTTTTCAGAAGCTTATTTCTGCTAAAATGCAACAACTTTGACAGATATTTCCATCTTAGGTGCCTTTCTTATGTAAAATAATTATGTGAACCTACCATGAAAAAAAAAAAAAAAAAAAAAAAAGGAAAAATCAGTGAAATACATGAGCTTGTCTTCTGGGCAACCATTCCCAATACTGTAAACGGACTTTTCCAGAATGCCTACATATAGCTGGAATTGGTGCATACTTGAACTATCCTATTTTTGGGACAGTTAAAATAAATACATAGACTTTCTGAAGTAACCATTGAACACTGACTTTACTAATAGATGAGAACTCACTGCCGATCTGAACAAACCCCAAGAATCTTTTTGATTCTTGTTTTCTCACGGTTGATAGATCTTGGGAAACATCCTTAGGGTATTCAGGACTCTGCTTTCCTACATTACTTAGTCTGCTTTCTTTTGCTTCTTGCTTAGAAGGAACAGTCCCTTAAAATCAGTCTGTGCTGTCTTTTGATTGTTTGCTTGGTTTATTCACAAAGTGATTTTGTGCGTGTGTGGTAAAGCTATATGCTGCACAAGAATAATAGTCTCCATTGATTTGGGGAAATTAAGAAATTAGTAATTTTGATTGCAGACCTTAGTTATGGAATGAAAGCAGCCTATTAAACCTTGCCAGATAGTAAGTTATTGTATTCTAGAATCCTTATATCACAGAGTGTTAATACCTGTCAGGTATAAATGTTGTTGACAAAATTACAAATAGATGTTCCTCAAAAAGTGGTAGCTTGTGCATTTGCAGATTGCATCATAAGGACTGTGGTGGGTTAACCCTGGCTGGACACCAGGTGCCCAACTCACTCTGCGTCAGCTGGATAGGGAAGACAAAATACAATGAAAACTTTATGGGTCGAGATAAGGACACGGAGAGATCACCCACCGATTACCATCACAGGAATAACAGACTTGATTTGGTGAAATTAATTTAATTTATTTCCAATCAAATCAGAGTGGGGCAATGACAAGTAAAACCAAATCTCAAAACACTCTTACCCGACACCTCCCTTCTTCCTGAGCTCAACTTCACTCTCAAATTCTCTACTTCTGCCACCTGAGCAGCACAGGGGAATGGGTAAGAGGGGTTGCAGTCAATTCATCACAGGTTGTTTCTGCTGCTCCTTCCTCCTCATACTCATCCCCTGCTCCAGTGTCGGGTCCCTCCCATGGGACATAGTCCTCCATGAACTTCTTACACATAAGTCCTTCCCATGAGCTGTAGTTCTTTATCAACTGCTCCAGCATGGCTCCCCCACAGGGTCACAGGTCCTGCCAGCAAACATGCCCCAGCGTGGGCTTCTGTCTCAACAGGTCCTGCCAGGAGCCTGCTCCAGCATGGGCTTCCCACTGAGTTACAGACTTCTTTGGGTGCATCCACCTTCCCTGGTGTGGGGTCTTCCACAGGCTGCAGGTGAATATCTACTCCACTGTTAATGTCCATGGGGCACAGCTTGCCTCACCATGGATTTCACCATGGGTTGCAGGGGAAAATCTGTTGCAGCACGTAGAGCACCTCCTCCCCTCTTGGGGTCTGCAGATTTGCTTCTCTCACATATTCTCACTCATCTCTCCTGGCTGCTGTTGCATGGCAGTTTTTTCCATTTCATAAATACGTTATCCTAGAGGTGCTACCACCATCGCTGATGGGCTCAGCCTTGGCCGGTGGCAGGTCTGTCTTGGAGCCAGCTGGCATTGGCTCTATCACACATAGGGAAAGCTAATAGCAGCTTCTCACAGAAACTACCTCTGTAAGCACACCCCCCCCTGCCCTTTGCCACATAAACCCAAGACACAAATGTATTTTTGTTAATTTGATATTTTTAGTATAGATCTACTTGTTTTGATCCCACGTATCTATAGCGGTTTCACTGAGAATTAGGTTAAGAAGGACTGGAATTCCTCAGTCCTGGAAGTCACTACAGGTAATGATCTCTCCTCATGGTGTATCGTACAAGAGTTATGCATTGTTTCCTTTCCCATGCAGATAGCAGCTGCTTCTGGCTCTATCTGGATATATCAGTCTGTATCGTTTAGGCGGATGAAAAAGAATTAATATTTGATATGTGCCTCAGACCTCTTATTTCATTAGTAAAAAACCTTCCTTTGAATCTTTTGTATTTTGAAGTTTTAGTAATACTAAATTTAACTGCTTCTATAGTAGCAAAATAATATAATAATGAATTATAAAGTTAATGAATTTAAGTTATGAATTGATAAAAGCTAGTGCTATGCAGGTTTAACTCAATTTTGGACAGCTGAAAGATTGATTGAAGCAGATTAATTTGACATTTTTCGCTATTCTGTTCTGGCCTATCTTTACAAGTGAGAGATTTAATCTTGAGACTTCAGTTTTGCTTCCAAAAAGCAGCAGTAGTCAAACTAATTGAAAATTAAATAGTACCTATTGTTACTTACTCTTTTGAGACTCTAAATTCTGCTCTAGTTCAAAACAAGTCACTCAGCTCCTACAGAGCAAAAATTGCTTCATTTCTTGAAGTTCATCAGATTTACCTTACAATAATCCCAAATATTATTTAGTAACAATAACATACAGACAATTCCATTGTTATTTAATTTTCTTATCTAGTCATGAGGTTGTGTGAATTAGAAAAAAACTCCAACCAACCTACACCAAAAAAAAAAAAAGAACTTCTGAAAAGAAGCAGTGCACACTCTTCATTTGGGAATTATTGAACCCAGCAGACCTATGCACACAGATGCAGCCAGAAGTCGGAATACAGTGCTGTATTCCCAGCAGGCATACACACATGGAGCACATGTATAACCCATACATGTATGATACTCTGGTTACATCTGGTCACACAGATAAATGCTGACAGACACACTCAGTACTCGTGAACACAGACAGCACCAACAGCCTCATCCTGTTTTTCCTCTCTGGCTTTCCTCCTTCTATAAAATCTTTTAGTAGGAAATAAATGCATGGACAATGTGGGTCCCTCCAGCAGCAGGGCTGAGACAATCTTCCCAGTAGCTTCCTTGGTTCACAGTCTCCCCAGCTTCTGGCACTAGGGCATATGAGCCTCTGAGGCTGCAGCCCACAGACGTTGCTGGTACTCAGCCCAACATGTGAGCACACACAGGCAAGTGGGTCCGAGTCAACCCCTAGGCCCCATGGTCTTCTAAGCAGTTATCTGGGACCTTTTAGCCCCTCCAGTAGCCACCTCCTCCAGGTGCCTCACCCTCCAAGACATGTGCTTTCCCACTCCTCTAGCTTCCAGGACACTTCACTTACTCACTCAAGCGTTCACATGTTCACTTGCACACCCACACACACTCAAAGTGCCGCACCACAGATATTTAGCCCTTCAGCTCATGGTCTGACTCCAGTTGCTGCACTAAGACTCCCATACACACACATGCACAGAGAGTCCATCACCCAGGAAAAGCATTAGAAATTGAGTTTAACCAGGAAACAGGACAGACCACACTGGTCAGGCACAGGGCATGCTCAGACAAATGACCAGCCCCAGTTTACATGCAATCAGTCCCTTCCATTCCTTTATTCCTGTATTTTTGCATATCTGTTCCTCCCCAAACCACCGGAATCCATCCCGTTCCCTGATGTTGGTTCCCCCCATAAATACTCCATAATCAGCCTTGTGCAATCCCAAAATGTTCTTCCCCTGTACCCCACAATGAGCCCTGTACCCCTGAGCAGGGACCTCACTTGGTCTTTGATGTGACTGGAGAGCTCCTGGTGTGGGGTGTCCCCCAGCCCCTGGGGCTGCAGATCACCTGGAACAGCCCCAGGGAGGCCATGGTAGAGAATGCATCTCTACCTTGGGTATTAGGGTTTCTCCACTTGCCCAGGACCCTCTGGGTTTCTTCTTTCCAGCTTGTGGAGATGGACCTGTGATGGGTTGATGGTACCTGTGATGGTCCTGGGAGGAGCATGGGATAGGTGGTATCTCTGTCTCCCATCTACCATCATCTCTTGGTGCTCCTTTGTGTGTGCACAGCTGAGCTTTTTATTGCCTAACCAAACATGTCTAGCAATATCGCTGGCATTTCAAAAGTAAGCCAGTATGGGAGCCATCACAACACACATCTTTAAACAATAGCATAAAGACTTATTTTCCTTTTCCTAGTAAGAATTCAGATTATCAGATTTTTCTACAGTTAGCATACAGATACTTTACTTACTCTTTTCATTGCATATAACATGTACATCATGTTTATTATCATCTTAGCATAGCTATATTATTGGTGTTAACCTGGCCTTTTGCAGTCAGACAAAACCAATACTAGCGAACAGCCAATTTAATTTCCTGTTCATTGTTTTCTTTTAGAACAGGCGAACAGAATTATTAGAAATTATTTCATTAAAATATTGAAACTGCCAATTAGGTTAAAACTATGCATAGTTCATTTATTTGTTCATCAAATATTTCAAATATAGATCTTTCTAACGTGCGTTTTTGTAGTATTTACTACCCTGGTTTTTAACATGGGCAAGGAAATCAGCTCACTAACATAATAAAGTTAAATCAGTGTATTAGAATTAAATGCTTGAATGCATTACCTAAATATAGTTTTAAAATGCATGGCAAACTGAAGGTATAAGTAAAACAATGTAGTATAAAAAGTATACCTAACTGGTGGTCTTTGAATTTCCCCTTGATTCATATTTATTGTCCCACCTTCCATCAGGCTAGATAAGAAGGTTAAAGAACATTTAAAAAATCTAAAAATCAATAGGTATAGAGTAAAGAGTTAGGAGTGGGGGTTTTTTTTGTTTTTTGTTGTTGTTTTCCTCCTTTTTTATGCCCCTCTCTTGTTCCTTTGTTTCGGTTTTTGATCTTTTGATGTTGATTTCATCAATAAAAATAGATTTTTCTCAATTCCTCAGGGAACCTGTGGCATTTTTTTTATACTTTCAGAGTTTCTAGAGAGGAGACCTGGTTAAAATGGCCCAGAAAACCGCCAGAACAAATTACAGTACAATTGCATGCTTTGCCTTGTCTGCTTTGTTTGTGTCATATCAGCAATGTTGATGTCATGGAAATCAACACTCCCAATGGATGTAATTGGACTCACTCGGTACTTGTTCTGTCTTGTTCCTCGATGGCATTGCCATAGGGCAAAAAATACATTCTCTCAATTGTGAAGTTTTTTTTTCTTCATCCCTCTGCCCTCACCTATGCTGATAGACAAAGACTGCACCTATTCAGTGAAAGTTGCAGGGTGTATGATTTATCTTATGCCAGTGCTTCACCTCAGAGGTGAAGCATCATTAACAGTCTCACTAGGGGATGAAAACCTAGCTCTTCTCAGCAACAAAACTTACCAATGTACACAGAATTACTTAAAAGATGTGATTATGTGTCCCCTGCTTTTGTGTATTTACAGCATATGTACTATGCTCATTTAGCTTTCACTTATTTCCAGAACAATAGAAGAAGGTTGTTTTAATATCGTTGGTTTTCAATTTAAGACAGAAACTCACAATGCTTTTTTCTCTACTAAAACTAATCTGATTAAGGTAAATATTAATTTCAAAATTCCTAGAAAGAGAATATAATGTTTCCAAAACAAAACTTGGTTAATGGGTGTGTTTGACTTTTACAGCAAGAATCAGATCTCTGTTGTAGTGTGTTTCAAATTAAGTATGCTATTTCTGACAAGTTATCAGAGAGGTTCATGGAGGAATTAGGTATTTTGACCATCAGGTACCAGAAATTAGGTATTTGCTGTGTTTGAGTACCTTGAATAAATCAGTATTTAACTAACAGATAATTTTGAAGTCAAACAATTATTATAATACAGGCTGCTGAAATAAATGTGTACTAATGGAAAACCATCAGTGAAATAATGTAAAATCAACTGCTAGGTAAAGTAGTACTTTCCGTGATTTATTTCAGTGAGTTGGCACATTAGTGTATGTCTGTGCTTCCTACACATTCTTAGAAATTATGTTATACATAATTGAAAAGCATTTGTGGTATTTCCTGGATGCATAGTACTTTTAGTCAGGGTTTTTAATTATAAATGTCACTTAGAGTAAATTTAGAAATGAAAATTGGTAAAAGCAATCAATAAAATAAAAAAGGCAGAATAAACTTATTTTCTAGCTCGTAAGTGATGCTGTACTTTCCAGTTAATTATTACTGAGGCAATAATTTGTGTTTTGTTAAATTTTATTATCATGAAACTAATCCAGTTGATATAAAAACATCAACAAGTAGACATTACACCATCTTTCTTGACTGTTTATTTCTGTGGTTAACATGGCCACTGTTAAATATATAGTTCTGTCTTCTCTATTTTTTTAGTCTCCTTTGATCTTTCTGTGACCAGTAGGGGTGTTATGTTTTCCCTCAACAGAGTAAAAAGCCTTTTGTTAACCTTATAATTCCCCTTTCTGAAGCACCAAGTCACCTCAGTCTCCTTCATAAACTGAGAAGGTTGAGCTATTTAAATCTCTCCTTCAGAAATAATTTTCACAAGTTACAGCATTTTTATTGTCAGTTGGTGCTATTTGGAACTTACAGTGACTACTTAAATTATTTTATGTATCTTAAAATATTGAACTAACTGTATCTACAACTAAAACTAAATTTAACTTTTTAACCCATGTGTTTGTTTTTTTCCTGCTGTGATATATAAAAAAGAAATAATCATGAACACTCAGGAAATTAATTAGCTAAATCATGTAAAATTATATTACATACCTTAAGGCATAAATAATTTTTCTTGACCATGTTAGTACACCTGTCATGGTTGCTTTAAGTAGACTATGCTTGTTCATTTATCTTTTTTTCTTCCTTTCTCTTTTGTTCTTTTACTTTGTGCTTCTTCCTCAATTTGATACTGTAATAGCAGTTTCCCCACATCTTATCCATACAGTCATTATAGTGTCAGAAAGACATTTATTTTGATATTTGAGTAAGTGTATGAAATTATTTCCCAGATCTTTTTTTTTAATATAATTGTTTTACATTTCAAGGACACATACTCAGCTATGTGGTAAAATCTGTACAAGTAAACTATGAGATAAGTTCTCAGAAAATGTTTGTTTGTGAAGTAGGCAGGAATAAATTTTTCTTCTATTAAAAGCGAGATTATTTTTGTCTAAGCTTCATATGTGACTGTTGATTGTGAATAGCTCCCTTTTTTAAAATTAACTGAAACCATTATTTTCCGGTCTGATTTTCAGTCTGTCTAAAATGTGAGTCCTATTGGCATCTGAGAATATGAAATACCTTACACCATTAATCAATGGCCTAAATTTTCTCATTTATACATTTGATGAAAAAAGATAATTTTAATCCAATAAAAACTATAATAATGAAATGAATATTTGAAATTTTATCTTCCTATGCATTTATTATATATTTAGCCTTTCTGGAAAAAGCTTTAATTTTTTTAAAATGTATACTTTTGTCCGTTTATTGAAATTATGAGATATCCTTTATTAGCTTAATAGTAGTCTATACCATGTGATTAAAGAAAGAGCAGGTGAAAACATTCAGACTGTTTCATGTGAATGTGGCAAATACATCCTCTTAAGAGTTAGCAGCTTAAAATAGCTGTTCCTGTAATGTCTGTTTAAAATTCATAATCAAAGTAATTTGGCATATATATTGAGTTCAGCGCATCCTTAAGATAAAACTGTCTCTGTTCTGCCATGTTATAAAGGCAACATGCATTCCTAAGAGAGATTACCCATCTTGTTTGTTTTGGTGTCCAAAAATATTTCATTTTCTAAAAATGTAAAGCAAAGGCCAAAAGCTGACTTAAGAGTAACAAAAAGAAAATATATGTACCTAAATGAACTACACTTACCAAGAACACAGGAGAATTAGAACCTAGGATAAAACTCTGTCATCAAGACTCTCAGTCCAGTTTAGGTAGAATTTCTCAGTGCCAATGGACTGAGGAGTCTAACAAAAAAAACAGATAACATACAGATTTTTCGTTAAAAAAGGGCATTCCATTGAAAAATCTTACTATCAAGCCACCAACAGGAGCATATTATTATGAATCCTTAATTTCTGAAGCATTTTCAGAAGAAACAAGAAAGAGCTTATTAAAGTTGGAAGCTTGTACTTCTAATCAGGTTGCTACAGGTAATATTTCTTTCTTGGGTGTCTAGTAAAGTTTCTGTGTAGCTAATAATTCTCAGGCATAGATGCTTCAAGTCAGCACTAAGCAGATACTGATTCCAAATGCAAAACATGCATTTGGAAAATTATGAAGAAACTGTAGTTTTCATTAATCTTTAAACCAGCTAGTAGCAATCTAGAAGAAAGAGCAGAATGTGGACCTCTTTACAAAAAGAGTATATACAACAGTGATGGAGATATGCAGGTTTCAAGGAAATGTGCATAACCTACATGCAATCACAAAATCAGTTATACTCATTTTTTTATAGTCAGCACAGATTGAAAGCATTCACATAATCAGTTTTTGCATGGGAAGAAAATAAAGACACCAAATAGTGGGGTAGTATTTGTCAGTATTACCATACGTGGTTTCTTCATTATGTACCATTCAAAGAAGAGCCCATTCAGGTTCAGCTGTGATGGACCAAGTCAAATGATCAGTCTAAGAGCTGTGTTTTAGAAATGTTTTCAGTCCAAACTACAGGATTCAGTTCTCTACAAACCTGAAAAAAAGGTAAAAATGATCAAACACTGACTTCAGAATAGGATTGTCTGATGAACATTTTGATCGTCCCACAAAGTGGCACTATGGAGATGTTAATGGAGAAGAACCATAAATCAGCTTTTGACACTGTAGTTGAAAGACAATAGTTAAAGTGGCATTTAAACAAGGAACTGATTTTTTAATTTTATGATTTATTTTGAGTTTACATTTTATGATTTATTTTTTTAAAGACAATCCTTACATACTACTACTCAATGTGTTCTGTGATAGTGTATGTTCATAGTGCAAACTGTGTTGATACTATTTTCCAGAACTGTGGAGGGCATCTGCAGGCATTGAAGAGTTGATGGCTGCTGTACTTGTTTTACTATGATATATCACAAATTAATAGCACAAAGGAGCTAAGGCACTCCATCGGGGCATGGGGCCAGCTAAATGACATGCAGAAGGTTAATGGAAAGCAAATGGCTATGCTTCTTTTAAAACCTGCAGATCCTGCGCCAGTTTATACACATAGAATTAGAAAGATTCCTGCAAAAATCTGTTGTGACACCAATTTATCTTGGGGCTGTACCATTTGTTCACTAGTACTGCATGCAGAGATTTCCAGCACAGGGAGCAGGTGGAAGGTCTGATAATGACAGGCAGTACTTTCCTGGATTGATGGAACAAGGAAGCCAGCTCATCATAAACCTACAGCTTTTACAGGTAGCTGTACAGTAGAAACATCTATGCTTGCTGTGAAGCTCTCTGGAGTTATAATACTGATTAGTATGGAAGATTTTTAAAGCTCTTAGTGAGAGAAACAACTGGGATAGTGTATTAGTCAGAATACTCTGGAGGCAGGAATACAGAAACAGCAGAGGGTTGGATTATTCCAGTGAGTTGGTTTAAACCAGGGATCCTATGGAAAATTGTGAACTGAATATGCAGAAATGAAGTAGCAGGCAGTTAAGAAGCAAAGCTTGCAAGGATCCTCCTAGGTTACTGAGTCTTGGCCTTTGCTTTATCAAAGAATTTATTATAGAATTCTGTTCATAAACTAAAGTGAGTTGTAAGATTTAGAATGATTGTGTTTTCTTATTCTCATGAATACTACACTTTCAGAAAGAATTCACGGTACAGCAGGGCATAGTGAAGCAGAAGTAAACAGAGAGATAGCTAATGATCTGTTTACTGGTCACACATGTCTTTTGAGTGATAAGAAAGAAATGTGTGATCTATAAGCAGAATCCAGAGAGAATACCGATGCTGGCAAGTGTGGAATTGTAGATCATTTCTTCCAGTGACAAAATATGGTAGTACTGTCGTAATTGAGTATTTGGAGGAGAACCCAGAAAAACTGGGGCACTAGGGCAAAGCAATCAGGGTACTGGACTGGACTTTACAATCTTAATTAAGAAAATACTTTGTTTGAAAATAGGAGTACTTAACTTCCAGAAAATCAGAGGATTGAAACTAAAGCAAAAATAAAATTGATTAATTCTGCACTGTAGTGAGATAATTTTGCTAATTTCCGTCAACAATAATCCTATAAATGTAATGGCAAATACTTCACTGTTTCTTACTGAACTGCAAAATATATAAAACTAAGTGTCAATATTTGTAGTAGATATTTCTCTTCCACTCTCTCAACATACAAAATACTGACAATATTGGGTTTTTTCCTGTACTGTAGCAAAACCAGAAAACTATTAAAATACATTCCTAATAGCGACACTTGGTTTAAGGCTGGACAAAAAAGGCCTGGCTTGTGATTACCAGGTACTGGGCCATATGATATTCCTCTTCACCTTCAAATAGCTGTACTTGTGAAAAATCTGCAGTGAAAGGCAGCCAAGAGCTGAACTCAGCAGAGCAGCAGCAGAAGCAGCTTGAGGAAGTACCAGGAGATGATGTCAGAATATTTTAGCTTTGAGTGGTAGCCAGTATTTGAGGCCTCGTAGATTATTTCATGCAGGAAGAAAAACTGACATGATACTCATGCATGTGGGTAATTGGGGAAAAAAAAATATTATGTCATCCAGGGTGTACATGAGGACTGTTATAAAGAATGTTCTAGGAACAAACAGCAAATGTTAGTTTCCTTGTTACGGACTCACATAAGGCTATTCTTAAGTATAACTATATTACTTTTAAAAGACAGTAAATTTGAGCAAGCATAATACTATGTTAACTGAACCATGCAACCATGGTTCTGGTATCTTATCTGGCTTTGATATGATTTGTCTAATGCATACCATTTACCTGTTTGCACACATGCAGTTAAATGCAGGTATAATCAATTTTATATGCTGGAAATCCTAGAAAAAACCCACCAAGGTCTAAGCCACTCTCAGTCAAATGACTTCTGTTTATGGTTTACTATTATGAAATACTAGAAAACAGGTTGAAAAAGGATCTTGATAAATTAACTCTATATCAAAGAGAAACCAAGTATTTGACGGTTGTTTTCAGACCTTAATTTAACGTGTTCTTTAAAAGTTTTAATGGCTAAAATTCCACAGCTTCACTGGGTAGTGTATTCCAGGTCTTCATCACACTTACATTTAAAAAACTTTTTTCCCATGTAACCAAAGTATCCTTTGCTGTAGATAAAGACTGTAAGTTGTTGTTCTAGGCCAAAATTACACAACTAGAGAATAATACTACAAATTCTTTGTGCCAGACTAACTGCTGCCTTGCCTTTGTACAGCTTTTCAATCGCAGCTCATTCATGATTAGTCAAGCAATACTAAAAAAAAGCCACCTTTTACTCAAAATTCATAGATACTCTGAAAAGATATGACAAATAGATATAGAATTTTTATATTGAAACACAGATAATTTTAAATTCAATCATAAATTACAAATTCTCTACAAAACCTTGTGTATCTGATAGGAGGAATCCAATTCAAAACAAACAAAAACCTATATATATATATAAAAAAATCACAGTGGGAGAAGCTGGGTCTGAAAGGTGACTGCCTCCTACCTTAGTATCAGAGAATGATAATAAGCTCATCAAGGAAGTTAACAACCTAAGTGGTTTTTACATTTTTTAGAGAAATGTCTTTGGATAATTTCAGTTGGCTGGTTGTTTTTTTTCTAATTGGTTTTACATTTGAGTGGTAATTTATGGATGTGTAGAAAGTACATGTAAATATTTATTATATTTTTCTTTACTTTTTTTTTTTTTCCTTAGGTTTAGGCATCTGTTTAATCGTCATTTAGTATTTTCTTTGAGTTAGCACAAGGTTTTATGATAATGGGGGAAAAAAAAAAAAAAGCATTTTAGGAAGTTTTCCCTTATAATCCCAGCAGGCAACATTCTCTGAGAAAAATGAAACTCTCACCTACATCTTAGAGGACACAGAGCTGCCAACACTCTGTAGGACCTCTCTCAGTGTATTTTCAGAATTATTTGCTCCATGGAATACAAGAACATAATAATCCTCAGTAAGAAATACTTAATAATATATTAATAGATTAATAGATTTCACAGAAAATTTTATTTCTTCCCTTCAAATTATATTTGACAAACAAATATGTTAACAAAATTTTTACTACCTTGCAAAATCCTCTTGTTTATAATCAGTGGTTCATTCAAAAGCACCTTCCAGTGTAGGAGACCAACTGTAAATACACTGAATTTTCTTGAGAATTTTTTCAGTGGTTAGTGTAGACTTCAGATAGGCTGTCAATGTTTTCAAGGTGCAGGTAATTATTTTTTTTATAAAAAAAGTCTGTCTTGTCTTCTTCAAGTCAAACAAAAAGCAAGATGAACCATCTTTGCTCCAAAAAGTTTGTGTAATGTTTAAACTGTGTAATTAAATGAAAGAATTAAAATGAAAGAGTCATCAGAGATCAAATTTTAAATTCCCAAGTTTACTTTTGCAAGGGTATTGATTCTACCAGTGTCAAAAAATTATATACAGTTCTTTTGCTTAATAGTTTTAAATTTTTCAGGTACTGCTTCCAGAACTGCTTATATACACAAAGACTGATTTTCTATTACTTTGTATGGTTATTTGCACCTGTGAAATAGATATATTTAAAAATATAAATGTGCAGAGAGATTTTGAAATACTAACTGCTTCATGCTTTTATTTTTTCATGTGTAATTGTTAAAAACACTGTTTAAAACTATCATGAAGAAGCAAACCTTCAGGTTTTACTTTCTTGAGCAATTTGGAGTACACCCAAGGTTTGAAGGGCAGTTTTCAAAGAATCATCCTGGGAAACGCAACTGTGGAAAATAAAACTCATTCAAAAACATTAATTTCTATATTAATTGTAGGAAACCATCCCTGCTGTAATGAGCTGCTGTGTATAATATGCTTTTACAATAGTAACAGCAGTAGAGCAGTTCTTTTGAGTTACTCTTAGAAATGAATGTAAACATAATAAAATGGAGAAATTTTTCTTCCAAACTATAGAAAAGTAGGAATGTAGGGAAGGGTTAGTATACTGAAGTACCTCATGGCTCCAGAAAATAAAGCTGATACTACCAATGACTATTTTCACATACAAAAATAAGAAATGCAAGAATTTTTCGACATTCATAAGGTACACTTCAGGTACATTATTTCTGAAAATGCACACTAGAATTGTATGACATTTACAAACTTTATATTTCCAATTTCTGTGAGACAAAGATGAAGAAAATAATGACTGTACATATTTGGGTCAGAGTCACCCTTAATGAAAATATGCAGATTAATAGATTTTTAAAGTCAGAAAGACATCGCAGTTCATTTTGAATATGAGCAATGCTTCTCTAGATATCCCCCCTAATGATAAAAGTTCTAGTTCTTTCAGTCTCATTGTAGTATAGGATTCACTGAAACAGTATGTAGAAAAAACTGTAATTTTCTCCTTTTTTTGCAGTGTTTCTGATATACCATTATATAGATGAGTATAAAAGGGAAAAAAAAATCACTAAGGCGTCTCTTTGCAGATTATTAATTTTTAAAGATCAAATATTCAGTTGGTATTCTTTGAGCTAAAAAATTATAATGCTTACAATGTGCCATATAGTAATTTGTTTTTAAAAAAACCCAAAATGTTAAATTATAGATGGTTTTAGTTAACAGTAATCTTTCATAACAAATTTGGATTAGGCAAACAAACATTGTGTGGAAAACACCAGATATACACAGGTATTCTGTATCAGAATTTGACAACCATAACCGAATAATTTCAGTGCGGTGGTAATAGCTCAAAACATTTTAGAAATCTTAGAACAAAACTGTAATCTTACTAAATGATAAACAGAACCTTACACTACTCCGATTCAAATTAAGAAATCTAACAAAGCTAATATGAAATCTATTTTTTATGTGAGTTTAATTTCAATTAAAAATGAGTGTCATATGACCCTGATGTTTCATAGGAGACCTAAAAATCAGAACAGAAATACCCAGTCTGCATGGAGCTGGGGATTGTCTGTCTATCCAGGCTGATAGCTTGCAGAAGTTTGAAGCTGTGCTAAGAGGTTAGTACTACCATGGTAAGCACATGGTATGTCTTAAGTGTAAAGGCAGCATGAAAGTTCAGCCCCAAGAGTTCTCCAGCTATCATCCACAGACGCTGTCCAGAGACGATTTCAAGCTGTAATACTCATGTTCTGTAGGAAGTCCTGAAGCTTCTGCCCAGAAAGTTAGTACTTATCATGGCCCCAAACAACTATCCTTTCTATAAAAACATGAAAAAAACATTCCAAGAGAAGGTCACCTGGCATGTACGATAGAAGCATATTAACTATTATTGTAATAATGTCTAAAGGTATCATAGTGCAGGTCATAATCTGCTGAAGTAATGTGAGGAGGGGAGAGTCATTTTCCTTTGTAGCAAAGAGATGAGAGTGAACTGCTGAATAAATTTTGGCCTCTTTCTTTTCCCACAAGGATAGACTTAGAGAAGTGTAAGAACAGTCAGGAGCATTCAAAAAGGGATCTACCTAACTCCATGCATGTTTCCGGCCATGGCTGAAGCAGATTTGCAGACTTCTTGCAACCATGTTTGCTTGTGTCTTTTGGCAAGGAATTTCACATCTCTATTAATTCTTGTATGAAAAAGCACTGCCTTTTATTAGTTTGAAGCCTTACTTTTGTAAAATACAATTGTTGGACTTTGTCTTTTCATTACCTGGTCAACAAGTCATGAAAGGTCTTTTTCATTTTTTATTTTGATACACACTGCAGTCTTTTGATTAATACTGCAGTCTGTATGTAACTTCTCACTGAAATTTATCTGAGCTTAGTTATTTGTGAACATTTTGCTTAAACTCATTATCAGAACTTTCTCAACAGTGTTAGCTCTCACTTACCCAAACATATACAAATGTTTTAAATATGTAATGTTCTGCTTGTTTTAGTCTCTCCTCTTCATTTAAGTGAAGACGGACAATTTACCAGTTATACCATATACTTCAAATGTCTTGGGCAAGGAAAATGCATAGGAAAATTGGATTTCTAGGACAACCTTGTCAGTGGCAGAATGACAGGAGGTCTCGAATGTTTCAAACCACTTTTATTCAGTACATAGGTTATTATTAAAGTAATTAATAACAGTTTTAAAACACATACTAATTCTTTGGAAATACTTTTTGATGAACAACAAATCTGAATCACAGAATAGTCAGGGTTGGAAGGGACCTCTGGAGATCATCTAGTCCAACCTCCTGATAAAGCAGGTTCTCCTAAAACGGGTTGCACAGAGTCACGTCCAGGTAGGCTTTGAATATCTCCAGAGAAGACTCCACGGCCTCTCTGGGCAGCCTGTGCCAGTGCTCTGTCACTCTCAAAATAAGTAAGTTCTTCCTCATATTCAGGTTGAACTTCTTGTGTTGCAGTTTGTGCCCATTGACCCCTTGTCCTGTTGCTGGGCACCACTGAAAAAAGACTGGACCCATTCTCTTGACACTCGCTCTTAAGATATTTGTAGACATTAATAAGATCCCCTCTTATATATAGTGTATGTATATACTATTTATATATATAAACACACAAAAATTTCTCTGATTGAAGCAATAGTTTTATAAATCCTCAAAAGACATAAGGACTGTCCTCCTAATGTCTCATTGCTGCTTTTTTTTGTTACTTTCCTGATTGTTACCAACAGTTGAAATTTTACTTGTTGGTTCATCCTGGGCAACTGGCTCTAGGTGACCTTGCTTTGTCAAGGGGGTTGTGAAACAGATCCCTTACAACCCCAACCATTCTATGATTGTGTGATTCTGATCCTTTCTAGAAATGGTATTTTTGCTACATTGTCATATTCTTTTCTGAAAGGTAATTGTTCTTGGGGTAAAAGAACAATTACACAAAATACACAACATGTATTTTTTCACTCAGGTTCAAAAAAACTAGAAACTAACAGCTTCACAGAAATCAGAATAGATTTGAATGGAGGTTTACAACTTGAAAATTCTACTTTAAATGTCATGATCCATTCAAATAATGCCAAGCATATATTCTTATCATGGTAAAGTTTCATTTAGCTATAGCAAAAGTTTAAAGAATACCACTGATGCTTTCCAGTAGGCTGATAAGATTTTCTTGGACTTCCAGTGCTCAGCTCTGCCCTCATCCCAGAATGGGTATCTCATCTTCAAAAGAGTCTTGAAGCTATGATTAAGAGACAAGGTGAAGGGGATTAGTTCAGTTAGCCTAACTGAATGTTTAAGTAGTCAGTAGAAAAGTATGCAAATTTTTAAAAGTAATCACTTGAAAGGTGAAAAGCGCTGTTCATATGTGACATTATGATTGTAAACCCATTCCTCTTTTTGTGCTATTAAAAAGCAAATAATCTTTGAAATCAGGAAAACCTATTTAATGAAAGAGTAATCATGAAGTAGAAAAGAAGTATCTCAGAAAAGGTATTCAAATGTATTTAAATGGTTCTAAAAAGTGCAATTAAGTATATTTATTTTATGTTACAGAAGGAGTTGAACTGGTTCACTCAAACCACAGTGTTCACTGGTCTCTATTTCTCTTTCAGAGTTTGAAGAGTTTATGTTTTAAAGACTATAGTTGCTTAATTCTTTTTCAAAAATATGATAAAATATTATGCAGGCCACATGCAAAAACTAACACAACACTCAAGTACAATAGATGCAGAACTTTGATATTTATGTCTCAAACAGTCCCATTTAACCTTGTGAATCCCTGTAGCTCACAGAGACCAACATTTGGCTGGTAAAGTTCTCAAGACATAAAAGCACATGTCAGCTAATGTAACTGTCTGAAATGTAGGGATCTATCTTGAGCAAGTGGAATATGTTTCTTTTATATTTTACGGAGATGAAGAGGAATCTCCAGAGGATGAATCATTGTGCCTATCTGAGAAGGGGATGAATTGCCCCGGGAAGGTACCTATTTCTCTTCATAAAACATACATTTTAGATGACTGATCATAAGTATTGTGAATCCCCTGTCTAATGCTCTTTCAGAGAAATACAGAACGTCTTTTTCTTGACATGTGAAAAAACTCCAGGGATGGGAACTGCGGGACCTGTTTCAGTGCTTGACTGTCCTAATAGTGAAAAAATTTTCATATATCAAGTCAGAACATCTCTTTTTTTCATTTTTTGTTATTGTCAGTATTTCAAATTAAGCTGGTGGGTATCATTTTTCCCCATTCCCAAGAAGTGTGCATTAAGGATGTCTAACAAATACCTTCAAGAATGAATGCTCACAAGGAATTTGAGTGACGATTGCCACTTTCACCCTAAAATAGGGTCATAGGACAAAGAGAAGAAGGAGAGTACAGACTTTTCTCTGTCTGCTATATAATAACTCAATGTTTTTGCCACTCATCAGTGAATGTTAACAAAGTGGGTTTTGAATCCTCAAAGAACTACTCGCATGTTTTACATGACACAGATATTAATAAATTGTGAAATTTATGCTGGCAGAGGGACCACAACTCCAGACAATATCCCAAATATTAATTATAAGAGTTGTGCTGTTCATTTCACATTAAATACGGAGTATTTTTATTAGACTGGTTATGCAGCCTAAGGAAACAGAACAGAAGGTGATATTTGATGGAAACTTTAGTACCTAAATCTAGAAAGTAATCCTAAGGAAAACATATCCATGAGGTCTGCCCTTTCAGAAGCCCTTGGGGATATTAGCCTTATTGTCTACATTGATGTCTCTGTATAATGTATTAGTTTATATGATTTATATATTTATATAGTATGAGGTAAAAATTGCTGCCATTTTAAAAATTCTTCAGTTTATTTTTTTGTTTCTATTTGTATCTAGGATAAAAGGCTGCATTTTAAGACTCTTAATCATTGCAAGCTCTAGGACAAAAAAAGTACTATGAAACAGGAAAGGATTACTGCTTTTTATATTTTTTTTGTTACTGACATACATCATGATGATGTTGTTAGCATTCTGATACACAAAATCATTCACTAGCTATTTCACTATTGTTTTTGAGTTTTGCACAATAGTTTTGAATTCTCCAGGCTTGTTTCACAATTATTTTCTAGATCTGAATTTATTTTCCATTAAACAAGATGTTTCCAAGCCACAGAGCTAACTGATTTGTTGTGAATGTGTCCTATATTTTTACCCTTTTCTCCTTCCATTACAATTAAAATTCTACCCCACTAGTATCTTCTCATGTCTCTTCTGACTTTGCTCCTGATCCCTCCTATGGTGCCCTAACTACTTACTAGGTATAGACTGGGAGTTTATCAGCCGTTCAACTGGCTAAACAGAGAAAACACATATTAAACCTCTGCTGCATCTGTTCTCTCTCACAAAAATTTGTCCCTTTGAGAGCTCTTCCTCTCTTTCTCTTTCTAATTCAGTTGAAAATGCTCTGTAGATTCAAAAGGGGTTACTTAGGTGAACCAAAGCATTTAACATACTGTGATACTAACCTTCATCTCCTTAGGAAACTGAACTAAAACCATGTCTACTACGGAAGAGTGAATCAAATAAAAGCAGATATGAATATTGCATTTAAGCTTGTGCTTCTCAGATATGTGTAGATAATGTACTGTACATTTTATGTGAGAACAGTTTTAAAGCCATTTAAGATTTTGCCATATGCAGTGGCAAACACAGGAAACCCATAAATGTAATTAGGAAAGATTTTTCTTTTATTTGACTCTAAAGAAACTTGTTTTCAAAATATTACAAAACCTGTTAATGTTTGTTTAAAAAGGATACCTGAAACATGATAAATGGTTGTATCTTTGTTAAAATGTATTTGGATTATCACAGAAACTGCAGTTATTTCAATCTGCTTGTAATATTCCTGTGTAGCTTTGAATTATAATAATGTATGATTTGGCTGCTATATATCCTTTCTATAAGGTTTAATAATGAATTATCTTCTTTTTTCTTTTTGCTTGTTTTCCCAGTGAAAAAAGCAATTGAACTGAAATCAAGAGGAGTCAAGATGTTGCCCAGCAAAGACAGTAACCACAAGAATTCTGTCTGTAAGTTGTTCATACCATTATCTTTCATGATTACATATATCTTCTGCAGTCCTATTAAATATGCAAATCAAAGAAGGAGATATTGGGGAGCTATGATCATGAAATTATTATTACACTTTCAATTGTCACTGAATTAGAACTCTGTTGGTAATACTGAGGGTGTGGAAAGCAAAATCTGGTGTTATAATGTCTGATAAATATAAGTATGTATAAAAAAACCCCAAACATTTTAGGTATCAGGATATTTTTATATATCAGTATATTTAGAATTCAGTGATGCAATGCAAGTTGACAAATCCAGGCAGAACAGTGACGTATAAACTTCATCAGTTCAGTTCTGGGGACAGTGAAGGTATCAGCATTTTCTGGATCCATGTTTATACTATTTGGTCTTTTTTCTTCCCCTCAGTTGATATCACAGTTCTAATTCTTCCCCCTCCCTGCCACACTATGTCCTGGTGACTGCCTCTTTCCACTCCTGTTATATAGCACAGCAGGGGTTAAGAACTTTAATTCCCGGCTTTTCAAGAAGATGGAGACCACAGTATCACACTCCCTTCATTGCATGCTTAGTTCACTCTGGAATTACACCTGTTTAGTCCCTCTACACCTTTTCCTCCATATATAGTGTAAGGGTAAAATCAAGATGATGCCTGTGGGACTATAAAGCTGTTATTTTCTTTGAGCATCACTTTCCTTGCACAACTGGCAATGTGAGTACTATCCTATGCCGAGAGCTCTTTACCAGGCTAGTCTTGAAACAAGAAAAATTAGAAGATAATTTTATATTTTGGAGAGCAGAGAGTCCCTTAGGCCAAAAAAAAAAGCCAGAGGGTAGGCCAGTGTTGACCACAACTCATTAAAAGTGCTTGTATCAATCCTAACATGTATTTGAATAAATTACTTCTTCATGTAATAACACAGAATTCAATGGAGTGACACCTGGCCTGTGCTTGCCTCATACTGTGCTATTCTGCAAGTACAGAGAGAATGAGTGTTTTGAAGGGTAATATCTAGGGAATATGATTTGTTCTCTGTGTTTCTGCAGTGCATTGTTTAATGCAAAGTGAGTGTTTTGGTATGCTCACTGGAACAAAAGAGGCACAACAATTTTCTTCGTTAAATAATGCACATTGATGGTGTGGCACTCAATAGGAACTTTTTATGCAAAGTGTAGCAGAAAAAGTTGGTCCATGTCTGTGGTGTTTGTATCTGAATGAGTGATTATTTCATTATTTATAAGTTATTTCTGGGGCTGTGTGATATCTGCTTACACTCTCAAAGCCCATACTGTCAGACACCACATTTAATTACAGAAAGTGAAAGTAAGACAGGCTATGGAAGAAATTATGAGGCAGTCTGCTGTTTACTTCAAATGTAATCTCTTTTGTCTTCTTTTCTTCTTTGTGTTTTGACTTGTAAAGCTTTATTATCATGTCTGACTTTTCAACATCAGTCTAAAAGTGCATTATTATTACCATTACTTTCACATATATGGAGCTTAGAAAAATTATAAGATTAAGTTACAAAAAGTTGGATTCAAATATATTTTGCTGCTCTTTCTGATGTAAGCCTATAGTATTTAAGTATTTTTCTTGCTAGTAATTAGGTAGGTGGAAAAACTAATTGGGAATTCAACCTCAGAGAATTGATAAGAATGGATATTACCATTTGATGTCAATTAGAAAATCTCTAAAAAAGTAAATTAAAAACTAACACCTCTTCCCATATTTGTATGTTAGAACTTTTTAACAGTCTCCCTCTGCAAAATAGAAAGCTTACTTTTGCATTTTGGTTTATGGGGGGGTAGATGGAATGTGAATATTGACATGACAAATGCTGGGAAAGCCTGCCTTGCGAACCTCAAGATCTGCAGAAAGCATTTTAGATTGGTACAACTCTTGTTAGGATTTAGGCAGAAAATGTTACCAATGTACAGATAATTCCTTGTGGAATGCAGAACAGTATTTCAGTTGTATACAGCCATATCTCACTCCTCTCCTCCTGGAACTGACTGGATTCCTGGATGCTTTCTTTCAACCACTCTGCCATCCTTTCTAAAGAGTCAGGTAGCAAAGCATGGCTTTGGGATATAGGTGCCATGGTACATTTACTATGGGAAAAAAATCATTATATATTATGTCACCTACCAGGGAAATAACATGTTTTTTCTTTTTTCTTTTCTTTTTTTTTTAAATTATTTAGTACACCTGAAGGAAACATACCAAGTTAGTTAGAACCAGAATACTGCTAGTACCCTTTAGCAGTTGGGCATATGCAACTGAATCATGCTTAATTTATGGAAGGAAATGGGAAAAGGATGGGAAAGGTAATTGAACTAGAATATGGTCCTGGTTCACCCAGATATCACACTTGGCAAAGTTCTGGAACAGTAAAATGGGAGAAAGTAAATGGACAGGAATTTCTAATGATTACTTTTTCATAGTTGGTCCTTGTTAGTGCTTGAGCTGCCACAAGTGTTGGCCAAACACAATACGAAGCATATTTTCCCTCACTCATCTGAAGCTGGTAGCATCAGAGGAGCAAGGAGAGTTTTAGCTTATGAATCTGCTTAGGGGAAGCAAATCCAATTACGTCTGATTTGCTGTCCATCTGTTTAGTTGCAGGCTCAGTCTACTTTTTTTCCCTTACTGAATTATTCTGATATGTATGGTATATTCCCAAAGTAAGTTACTTGATCCATCCTGCTATTGTTACTCTCTCTCATTCTAACAGCGAGTAAGCCTGCACTCTGTGCCCCTAATGTTTGTGACCTTTTTCTAAAACTATCTTGACTATACTCTGCATTGTAACTGATCAGATAAAAAATTAATTTTGATTGCTGGCTCTTGTATGAATATTTTTTCATGGCAATATTCCTGCCCAGCAACTCTGTTAGAGGGTGATTATTACCACTGAACATCTAGGCATTATCTTTACAGTAGAGGGATTGTACAAGAAGCATGTTGAACGTCCAAGAGAAGGAGAATCCTAATGAAGTGGGCCATGCGGACAGACCATCATTAGGTAGTCACAGTCCTAAAAGGCTCATTTTGTAGGCAAGTAAGAGACATCTGTAATTAATTTTTTTGGGTCTAGCCTCTGATACATACCAGGCAGTTACTGCTGGTCATTCCATGTATGAAGAATAAAAAGTCAGCACAGGTCTTGATCTCTTCAGTACACCAGTCTGCAGAATATTGGAAAAGCAGGGCCATAACTGCAGACTTGCTGCTTGGCACCTCTCTGAATCTCTGGCCCTTGTGCAGCCCACAGCTGCCCAGGGGCAGAGCAGGGTTAAGAGAGCAGACAGCCCTATCAGCCCATAATGCCCTCAGCCCTAATGCTGAGGTTACAGGACAGCCTCCCACTTCCAGGTCTCCTCACCAGCAGGAGGATAGAGCACAAGAATGCAGCAAACCCACAACAAATGCCAAGGAAATTCAGAGAGGTGAGAATTGTCATATAAGATGAAAAATGAAAATGCTTAGAATGATTATGTGGTGTATGTAAATTTGCCAGTGCAATAATACTAGGAGGGGAAGGCAGCAGCAAGAATGAAGTATCTGATTTCCTACGATTGCTTTTGTCACAATGCAGTGTGGGTAGTGGCCCAGGCCACAAAACACAGCAAACTTCAGGGAACACCCACATTCTGGATTAGGAACAATGATTAATGGATGAAATCTGAGCGATTCTTTAAAAATATGGCAGTCATATTGCACCATATTAACAGTTCATAGTAATTACTGAATATTGAGTGACTTAACCTTACTTTGCAAAGTCTTTAGTGTGTGAACTACCATGTTTTACAAAGTGAGAGTTCTGCAGGTATTCACTGAGTAAAAACCTCTTAAATGTCACTAAAGCAATTTCAGGCTTCTGTAGTATTATTTAAAAATATTTTTCAGACTACTGGGAAAGCGGAAAGCACATGCTAAATGGTTTGAAGTGTCCTCGTTTCAGCTGGAACACATTTAATTTTCTTCCTAGTAGCTGTATTTAGGATAAGAATAATGTTGATAACACAGTGATGTTTTTAGCTGTTACTAAGTAGTGTTTAATACTAAGTCAAGGACTTATCAGTTTCTCAGGCTTTGCCACTGAGAAGGCTGGAGAGGCCAAGAAACTATGGGGAAACACAGGACAGCTGACCCAAACTGCCCAAAGGGGTATTCCATGCCATATGATCTCATACTAAGTATATAAACTGGGGGAAGTTGGCTGGGGAGGGGGTTGAGTGTTGCTGCTTGGGGACTGTTTGGGCATCAGTCAGTGGGTGGTGAGCAATTGTATAGTACTGCACTTGTTTTGTTTGTATTTTTTTCCTTGAGTTTAATTTCTTTGTTATCTGCCTTTATATCACAGTTAGTATTATTTTTATTATATTCTACTTTATTTAAATTATTAAAACTGTTCCCATTGGGGGAACAGGGCAGTGAGTGAGTAGCTGTGTGGCACTTAATTGATGGCTGGGGTTAAATCATGACACAGAGCATGATTTTAGCTTGAGTAAGATCAATACATCATCTGAAAGCTTAAATACAGTTTATCTAAACAATGCTTCACTCTGAAGATGATAAAAAGGTATTTTAAGGCAATGATTTTGGCCATGTAGAGACAAAGAGCAAATGAGTTTACAGACTAAGTATTGATTGGTTGCATCACATTAAGGTGAATTAATAGCACATGCTGTTGAAAGTCCAGTGATTAATACCAAAACAGGATTACATTGTTAATTCACTATATAAAAAGGAATAATGACAGCAGTCATTATTTATTTTATTATTGAGTAACTCTGACAAAAATGGCTTAGTACATTGTAATGTAAAGGTGAAAATATGTTAGTAGCAAAATTTTAGGATCAAATTCTGTTGCTTATCAATATATTCCTTGTGTTTTAAATAAATTGGCAATTTCATCTTCTTGACATTTGGCTACTGGTACATTTAATTTCGTGGAAGCAAAATGATGACTAGTAAATGTTTTGCTTTTCAGTTAATGAAAGAGTATTTCCCTAAGAAGGACATTATTGGACTAAATAGTTGCATTTAATAGCACAGTTTTCTGACTGTTTTTTTCTTAATCCTTAGTACAGAACAATGTATTTGGAACTTTTCTATTTTGAGAAATTCAATACTTAGAAATCAGTTGCAAACCAATGTGCAATCAAACGATAAGACAACTGCTGAAGATCATCTCAAGTTACAGCTATAAAAGATAAAACTTTTGCTAATTATTACCTTTTTGTAATGAAATATATCGCTTGTCATGATATAAATTTATTATTATTAATAATATTTAAATTATCTTATTCATTGTTTCCTCAGAAGTATTTTATTGCTTAATTCATTATTAGCATATTTTCCCCAAATTACTTTAGGAAAAATACAAAACTATGTAATAATTCAATATTATTACTTTTTAAATGCACATGTAATGGCAACATTTCCTCCAAATTCTAAACTTTTTTGAGTATTTCTGTTATATTGAATCTTCACAGGTAAAAATCCATTTCTTACTGAATTTTAATTTTAAGACACTATCATGGCTGTGTCCAGGTCAAATCATAATCAAGAATAACTGTTTAGTATTCATTGTTCTGACAATTTTCAGCCTCAAATTTGACAAACAAACCAACACCAAAGCTATCTTGCTTTCTAAAATTATACTCTAATCTTATAAAAATTTAAACTAGTCAAAGAGAGCTTCTAGTGCTTTATCCTTTATTAATTTAGGAAACTTAGCATTGGTAATCAGATTGATCACCAATAAACACGATGTGAAATAAACCACGCAAATAATTATAGGTGGTCATGTATCAAAAGATCCTATGCTCTGGATCTTGTGTGCTTAAGAGCTCTCAATATGCAGTCTGTTTTTCACTGTAAATATTTTTAATATTATATGAAACTAGTTTTGTTGGTATTTTTTAAAGGTATTAACTAAGTATGAACACTAGGATAGAATAGAGTCACCATAGAAATAATGATTAAAAAAAAATAAAAAATAACCCTGCTGGCAAGTAGATTTGCTCTGCTGAAATTGCCCTGGTCTGTGCCCTTTCAAGCAAGCATGAATTTAAGAGCACTAGAGAAATAAATATAACATCAATCTATCTCTTTGATTGGTCTCACTGTCAGCTAAAACAAGTAAAGCAAATATGGAAATGTTGGCAGCTTTCAGGCTTGTTTTTGTTCTGGGGCACACAGTAGTGTTTGTAAGTTTTTTGAACAAGACTTAGGGGACCTGTGCCCTGTTCTGACACACAGGTGATCAGTTTGCCATTGCTTCCAAAAAAAACCCCAAAGGAACAAGAAAAGGACAACACCATATCAAAAGGCATACTTCACTCCAGCATTGGTTTTTATAGCATTATCTGCTTTGTGTCCTTTAAAAAGAGAAATTTCTAATTGAACATCTTGGGATTTCCTTTTACAAATACCACTGTCTTTTAAAAAGCTCTGTTTCCTGGGCTCTTCATAAAGCATTGCAACACAAGGGTGAAAATTGGCAGGATTAATCTGTAGCTCTTTTCTCGCCTTTGTTGAGCATCTATTCAGCATCTTCCATGTTTAGTGGCAGATATACCCCTTCCATAGGGAAAACAGAGACCTTTGCTTAAAACTTCACCAAAAATGGATTTGAAATATGTACATTGAAGATTGAGATTCCTCAGAGGAAGCCCAACCAGAAGACTATTAGGTTCTAAGATCAGTATGGTGGCTGATCTTTCCAATTAGTTTCTGTCAGAATTATCTCTGAATGTCTCAGTATTCTCAGTGGAAGTTACTCTGTGATTGTGTGTTGTATTGTATTACATTAATTTACGGCCCCTGAAGGTATTCTCATTTGTAAGTGCCCAGTCAGACACTTCCTAAATGTCTACACAGTATCATAAACTCTCCAGCATTTTCAGTCAAGAAACCTATTTTTCAGTCTTTGAAATCCATGCCTTGAAAAGAAAGCATTTTTTCAAGTTTGCACTTATATTGTACATCTCTGCAAACGAAGGAAAATTTTGTTTATAACTTACAGATGTATTCATTACAAGGTTAGGAAAAAGAAAGCTTAAATAACTAATACTTTGTGGGCCCAGCATGTCTGCAAATGTCCAATTTTATTTCAGAAAGCCTTTTTGCAGAAATACTGATCATATGTTAAGTGTTCAGTTAAAAACAATGAAAAAGAGGGAAGTAACACTTAAAACACTGGCACTTTCATACAATTGTTTAAGGGATAAATCTCGGATTATTTAATCTTAAACATGTCCTTGTTATATATGTATTTGTATACATACAGATATATATACACACACTCACACAATTGTTGACAAATACATAACACGTAGTATTCCATTACAACATTTAGCATATGTCTAATAAAAGATTAATGAATCTTTTTCCTCTTTTACTAAGTATTAAAGGATGAAGTTGGGTAGTAGGAAGAAATAACTGCAGCTTTAACCTCTAACAGTTTTATAAAGCTTTAATAAAGCAGGAGGGATAATTACCCTCATATACTTTGTCCCATCATAGAATGTAATGATACAGAGTTGCCCAAGTGTTAAAGAATTTAGGATCTTCAGAGAAGGTGAGTATCCCCATGCAATGAAATTCTACAGTGCTATTTTACTAGATTGTATAAATTGCTTCATAAATCAGGTTAGTAAATTATACTTGGTGTTTCTAAATAAGCCTTCATCACGGCAGGAGTTTAAATATCTTTTCAAATACTATGCAAAAATCTTGCTGTGAAGAGAACTACTGCCTAAATATATTTGTGAAGAAAAGCATCACTTGTAGCTACAAGCAAAACAAGGTGCTTCATCAATTATTTAATACATCATTTGCATATATAATTTGTAAAATAACCAAAAGAAAGTATCTATTAAAATATGTAAAACAAGATGTAATCTGATTGAATTACGGATGGTTAAAATGAATTGTTATCCAGCTAGGAAGCTGAAACTGCCATTAAATAATTTTCATATACAATTATAGAACATTACTGATTATCCAAAGTGAATGTTCATACTGCAGGCTAAATTGACATTGAATTCTGTTATTTTCAAAGTCAAAGACTAAAGAATAAGTAACCTGTTTTTAGCAATTGCAATTCTATATAAATTAAATATTCATAGAAAATTAAAATATAAACCTTCATACTTTTATATGGTTCTGTTGGCTTAGCTCCCATGCACAGCTGTTAAAAATATACACGTGGGAAATAAATAGGTTGTCAAAATTAAGTCTGTAGATTCAAATAATGTATGTAATTTATGAAGGCATTCAGAAATTGTGGGTGGGTGAATTCAGACTACTGGAACATAAAAAAACATTAAAACATTTTTAATTAAAGAAAGAAGTATGACATTGTTCTATGTAGTGAAGGTGTGCTGCAGAATATAGATATCCTCAATGTCAAGTCCTTTGGAAGAATCATAGACTTCCCACCTCCTGCAAGGAGATTTCCACTTACCACAGAGGCTAATACTGCAGTTTTAGAAGTTTAACACCAGCTTCATAATTCATGCATGTTGAGTACAAATTCAGATCCTGGTTTTCTAAATCCAGGTTGTGGGAGAGTGTCTTCAGAGTTTGATAGAAGGTCTTGGACTATTTTCCTTCTTTAACATTTCTTCTGTACACTGTGAAACACTTTGGAAAATAATTTCAACTGTGTTGGCATAGCATTTCACTGTCAGTTAGCCTGTCACAATAGAACATATCTATTCCTGCAGCTCTTCTGAGCAGAACTGCAAAGTACCAGTGTCAGATATGTTTGGAACAGGGGAGTTTTGTTAGATGACAGCTAATTTATCAGCTTCAGAACACTTTGAGTCCACTACTCCTTCTTCAGTTTGCTAAAGGGAAGCAGAAAATTTACACAACACTTGAACAATGTATCATTATACTCAATAATGTGGATTGAAGAGCTTGAAATATTTTTGGAATGTGAACCAAAAAAACCAGGAAGGAACTAAAATGGAAATAAATACATTGGGTTACATCTTGAAAGGACTAGTTGCTGATTTAGGGGAAGAGAATTATTCAACATGATGTGTCTTTCAACTGAAATTAATAGAACAGGTTGTTCTTAAAAAAAAAATACACAACTACATACTTTAAAAATTATAAATAGAAAGAACAATTTGATAAAATCCCCAAATACCTGGCTAAGTTTTCTGTTATATGTCAGCATATTTTTAAAAGAAGGGACTGTAAATATGGTGTCTGGCTTGTATGTATGCTTCTATCATACAAACTGCCTGAACTCAGGTAAGAGCGACAAGATCACTGTGTTATATATCAAAGTAATGCAAGTTTTAATACTTCTAATGGTGATAAAAGATTTTTAATTCTGAAAAGTTTTAATCTAACAGGAAATAATTGTATCTCAAAATCCATATTGTTCTGTTAATACAACCATTTATTTGATTTCTGTCACCTCACTGTCACAATATTTTCTGCTTCAATGTCCTAACTTGAAAAAAAAATATGCATAAGCAAGAGATGTGTGAAAAATGTGTGCACGTCTTCCCTAGTTTTATGCTTTTGAACCGAACTCTGATGCTCAATGTCTCTGCTAGAGGAGCTATAAAGTCAGTGAATTAACAAGAGCAAAGCAGTATGATTTCTTTAATATGATACTTCATGTGCCATATATTATTTTATTCAGGATGCTACTTTTTATTGCTGTATCAGCTTTTCCTTCATGTTTTTGAAGTCACATGGAAAACCTGTTTCATACTGAGAAGTCATATGGTTTTGTCTCAATTCTACAAGGCCTTGTTTTCAGAAGTCTGAAAATGCATCTGCAGTACGGAACAGCAGAAGCTAAAGTAAACTCCTTTGTCATAAACAACACTTACGTTGAGATTAAAAATATATCATGAAGCAACACCACCTGCTTGGATATCACTCTACTGTATCTGTGGGATAGATTAAAAATTGTATCCACATTTTAGCATGTGAAAGTTCAAAAGCACTCAAGTATTTATTTGTATTAATTTATTTGTTGTTTTTCAGTTAAATCAATCATAGTAATTTCTGGTCTAGTCCTGAAGCACAAGTGCTAATGTGTAAGGCAGGCTTTATCATGACAGAGGATGAGACTTTCTTGAGAGGCTGGCTCCTTCCAATTTGTATTGTAAACTATGCAGCAACTAATCAAAGCACAACACTTGGGTCCCAACATCCTCAAAAGGAGGAAAACCTTGCCTCACACTCACATGGTTATGATATATGGGATTGATGGCACATGAGCTCAATTTTATACCTTCTGTGATTTTACCCCTACTTAAGGAATTTACATATGATCGCTGTCATATGTGGCACAGGAGTGACTTGCAAGTTAAGTACATTCCTGCTAAGTTATTGACTTTGTCAGGCTAGCCACAATTAGCAACAAGGTAAACACAGAATAGAAATTACATTTTTTAAAAAAGGAAAAATGTTACCAATACCTTTATTTCACAGTTTGAGACAAACTAGTGATTACATCACTTCCCTGCTTACATGTAAATGTAAAAACTTTCACATGGATGTAACATGTATCTATACAAACATATGTACAAAATCTTAAAACCTTTATTTCTCCTTCATTTAGGTTATTTTAGTCAGTGTCAGTGGAAGAGAGCACGGTAGTCTTTGTTTTGGCTTCCTTGCTACTTGTTCCTATAGCTTCATTTCACTAATGCAAACTATTTGATAGGCTCTTTGGTGAATAGTTGTTTTAGCAGACACCCGTTTTGTTGGCAAAGGTTGCTACAGCCCTGCAATTTTACAGGACAGTTAGAGGACAATTCCTTTTCTGGATCTAAGGATCAATCCACATAACATGGAAGAGTTAAAGCAGTTATAAAAAATATCTAGGAAAAATAGTTCTTAAGATCAGAAAAATGAGATATTTTATACTGATTTTATTCTAACATGATGGTTGGTTAAATCATTATTGCTAAGGCTTCAATTTTAAAAATTAAATTAAACTGAAATTTAGTCTAAAGCAGAAATCCATACTTCATTTGTGAAAGTTAGAGAGCACAGCAAAGAGGGGCTTAGGCTGGACAGTCTTGAGTAGCCCTATCTGTAACATCGTAATTGGCTCCACTTCAAATAATATTTTTCAAATGATTAGAAATAAATAAAACACTTCTATAAAATATATACACAGCTTAGAACCTCGTTATTAAAGGGCTTTAACTTGTGGTCTTTAAAGAAAGGGGGGGGGGGGAAGCCTTTTCAGATTCCATTTCACAGTGTTTTAACTGGAAAAAAAAACTGTCATAAAAGCTTAACTATAAATACTGGAATGGTTGTCTAGCTATTTAGAATTCCCCATAGACAAAGGGCTGCACACCATTACCTGTAACTGCATAGCTGAGGAAAAGTAACAACTTTGCATCCAAAAGAAACAGGGCTTTTGAGACCTCATGAAACAATTTACATGCAATACCAGCACAAAATATGTTCCCCTTGCTTCTCACAGTTTATACCTTTGGTGTCACAAAGCAGTGAAGAGCAGGCTCAGTCCTTCAGCACAGTGGCAGTTACATCAAAGATTCACAGCATGTTTGCAAAAGAAAGAGAAAAGAGGTAGAAATGATAATTTGAAGAAAATAGACTGAAAGCAATGTTTTTTCTTAAATGTATATGCCTGCATTTTTCACAAGGTAGAGCATTTCTGCCAAGAAAGATGGCAAAGGAGAAGAAAAGTATTAGTCAAGAGGTTAAGACTAAATACCATTATTGTGGTTCACATGCTTATTTTTTTACAGTTCCCTACAAAGTCTCTGTTGGTCTTTCTCCTATAATAGGAAAAGGTTGGCAAATTTTTTTGTATTATATGCACAACACCAATCTCTACACTAAAGGTCTACTAAACAGAGGAAACCAAAGCGAGTGCCATTTTATGACAGTTGTATAATGGATCCTTATTTTAAACACATAAGGAATAAAAAATGTTATAAAGAATATAGGTGAAAATGCCTGATATTAAATTATTTTCACAGATTTTAAAAGAGCAAAGATTACTTCAAATCTCTCCTATTAATGATGTTTATGTTTAAAAGATTAGTTTGCATAATGATAACTGAACCTTGAGGCTCATCAGACTTGCTAAGACTTCTGTGATACTATCTTTGGATTGTAGAGCCCAGAAGATCATAGTGGTGTGTAATACAGTTTGATGTTTTTTGCTATTAATCAAACTTAAATTTCCCTTCTTTGACTGAACTATTCCCTGGATTATAAGGCATTACAGAGTGATACTCTTGTTTTACTTGCAAAAACTGTTTCAGTTTCCGCAAAAATATTTATTTAACATTTTGGAGGCAGAAGAAAGGCTTTGGTGCCCTTCCTCCTGGCACAGTGCCCTAACCAGAAGGCTAGAACCATTCAGCTCTAATTTTCTGAACTACTTGTAAGGAATTGAAAAGGTTTTGAAAGAACACATTTTTGAAATTGTTACTAGCCTACTAGCTATGGCAGTCACATAACGAAGGTAGTTAGAGGTATCTGATCAAGTCAGAGGAAGAACCTGAGTAATTCTTTTCTTCCCCCTGGATAAGCAGTCTCCACAGAAAAGAACTGAGCAATACTATTGTTTGTCACATATTATGAATGACAAACAAGGCTATTCAACTGTTTCTGGGTTTACTTTGTCTATATAAAAACTCCACACTTACAATTTTACGGTCAGTTCAGTTCATAGAAAATTGAGAAAACGCAACAGTTCAATGTTAAATTGCTATCTCAGAATGCAATGGTTCAGCTTTGAATTGAAACATGAATAATTTCTGTAATATTAACATCCATTCTTGGCAAGTTTATTTCAGTAAGCTCTTTCCAAAAAGTTGGAACTGTGGGACTGCAAGTGCAGAAGAACTCCTTTTTTATTTTATATATATATTATAAAACTGATTATTTATAGATGCTGGAGTAAGGAACATTCTTCCTTGAAAATTATGCCTGAAATCTTAATGATAGTTCAAGATTCATCCGTAGACAAAATTTTCTAAATGTTATAAGCAAATATTAAGATGGGTTGCACCATCAGTGAATTATTTGTAAATAGAACTCTCAGAATCTCAGGAAGCAGTTAGCATCTTGAAAAATTGGGAGATGCCACATGTTTCCATTGCACTGAAGCAATGCCTGAATTTGACTCCAGAACTGGACTTCTAAAGTCTGGTTTAGGATGTATATGTGCATAATCTCTTTATGTTTGCCCTCCAAGTTAGCTGGAATGCTACATTTGATTCAGATATGTATATAATAAATAATGTATAAAATGAATATGGCCCTGTGCTACCAGAGCTGTACAGCTTTTGGGTCAAAACTCACATTCATGGACTAGGAGCATGGGCATCGTGGTACATATCTCAGCAAAAGTCTTTGGAGGCATGCCTCATCCAGTAATAAGGCCAATTTTAAGTACTTTATAATAAGCTCTAGGCAGCAAAATTTGGTAAAAATATTTTTTCCCCTTTGAATAAACCTATACAAAGTTATCAATGACAGTTTGAATTGCAAATGTGTCTGGTATAATCCAAATCCAGCTATTCATGAGACATAGCATTTATTTCTGCACTTTTAATTCATCAATTTTTGTATTTTTAAACCAATTGCATATTTTATCATGTACATGCATCAAAACAAACCTTAAAATTAAACCTAGAAGAGTCAGTTAGTTCAAATTTTCCTCCCAGTACCTGACTTAAAATTTCTTCTGTCAAAATTCTTTGTCATCCTGTTAAAACGCTTATGCAGGAAACATAATATAAATACATAAATTTACAATGGTTACGCGATGCATTTTTCAGCATCCTCTTGAACTAACCCTGTTATCTTGTTCTGTGTGCTAAAATCCAGTGACATATACTGGTGGGAAGCACAAGCTAACTCTTTGTGCTGATCAAAGATGACTCATACTATAAAACCCCTGTAACCAGCTCTGGTGTGCCCTCCAGGTTGTAACACTGCCTGTCAGGGTGAAGATTAAGCTCTGTAACAAACAACTACATACAGCATAAACCTCTGTCAATGCCTGAGAAGTAGAAACCGGTTTTAAATCTTGCATATGTGATAAGAGTATATTTCTTGACAAAATAACAGAAAATTGCCCTCTTTTCCCTACACTCTTTGAACAAGCATAAAATGAAATGGATACAGAGGTTAATTACGAGTTGCTTTGTATTTCTTCCTGGCTGTAACCTTGTAAAGGCACTCTATTAGAGTTGCAAGAATACGACACATTAAATTTCATCACATGGATTACTTCAAACAAAATGTTTTGAAGGTGAGGTATGTTTTTCTGTTGAAGTTTGAAATTATTTACTTTTTTGGTGGCTTAGGAATATTCTTCCCTTGGTCTCATCCCATGCAAAGCCTCACAGGAAAGCAATTTAAAAAAACCCCATTATTATGATCTGGGGTTTTATTGCTGTAGGATTTAATTTCTTTCTTGGGACAATTTTTGCTGTATTTTTTTTTTAATTGGTTGTTTTTGTTTTGTTTTGTTTGTTTTGGTTTTTTCCCCTTTATCTGTTTCTGATATCAGGCTCAGCCAAGATTTTATTTTGCATCTCCCCTCCCCTATTCTGTGCCTATATTACTTTGGAAATAGTATTCATGTTTGTTTTGATGTCTTTGTAATGAATGTGGAGTAACACCTCAATATACCATCTTAGAGATCTCTTTTCCACAGTAGTCTTTCATATTCTCTTTGTTTTCCAGCATGATCTAAGCTGGGCAGGGAAAAGCTTTGGTTGTAAGATGAAGTATATGAAGTCTACTAGCTTGAATTGTAGTTATTCATCTTACTGTAGCTATTCAGAATATTGATCCAGGGAGTCCTCTTAACTATTAAGAGATTGATTGGCTTCTTATATTGTGGATGCCTGTCCTCCACTTAGCTTTCTGATATTCTTGTACTTTTAAGTAATCCAGTAGATTGGTTCTTAGATTCATAAACCATCTGTTTCAAGATACACTCAGAAGGCATTACCTTTAACTTTCTCTTACTGTCTCTTGCTTCTGGGTTTGACCTGTGAAGGTGATCTATGGTCTCTGAAGAAGCAGCCCTAGTTTTGTGATGGTGAAAATAAGTAATCCTAGGTGAATACCTTTTTCTTCAAGCCATTCCTGTAGAAGACAAATATAACTTTATTTTTTCAAAAAGTCTTTCTGTATGGCTTGCAATTCATATATTTCTTGGTGTTGGGTTTTGATTTTGGGGGTTTTCCCCCTGTTTTTGTCATCTTTGTCTGGTGTGAGCTTGCTGTGGATTATTAATATGCCTTATATTCAGCAATGTTCATTATTTGGTTCAAGAAAGTGTCCTTCAAAGCCTAGGATGCTCATAAAGGTGACAGTCACTCTGAGGTTGAGTAGGCATCCTGGTCTACTTGTGCCAGAACTACCTGGATGTGGTCAAATAATATGAGATATTATCTTGTTTCATGCTGACTGTCCTGACTGCTTTAGCCTCTTAATAATATTAATTTAGAAAAACCTCTTAATAATGACATGAGAGGATGTGTTTAATCTACTCCTATGATCTCTTTTATATCTGAGTTCTGTTCAAGACAATATGGATCATACAGTTTTAATTTTGACATAGTCCTATGCATCAGCCCTAAACAATCCTTTAGTCCCTCAGGAAGCAGGTAGAAAGGTGGAATTAAAAATATGGCTTGTTATTTTTATGAGTTTAACATTTCTGCTGTTATGTCTTTTTTAGCCTTTCAGTATTTTGGTTTTACCTTTGCCAAAACAGTGAAGGCTTGCTGCTCTGCAAGGGAAGTGAAATAAGGGTGCAATAATAAGGCAGATTTAACCAACGACTGCACAAACAAGGAACTGGGATGTGGGGTGGCAGGTATATCAGAATCAGGGCCAGGGGCAGTGGTCAGGATCAGAGACAGTCCAGCCATCACTCAACAAGACTACAGTGCAGAGGCAGATTTGAGGATAAGCCAAGGAAGCCAAGCCATGGTCAGTACTAGGGAGGTCCAAGACAGAGCACAGGCACAGCTGCTGCACAGCTGCAATGCTGCACAGCTTAACAGTACTTCCCAAGGGAGGAGGGACAGGCTCTCACTTCTACCTTTTTTTCACAACTGCTTTTCCCAGCAGAGAACCTGGCCTTGGATTCAGTCAGCTTGATTCTAACTTAGCCAGCCAAACTCCTAGAAGGGCAGTGAGCTCACAGTTACCTAGGGGTCATGGAGTGTTGTCTCACCTGCCTCAGCTCTGTGAAATTTTGTGAATGGCCAGACATTATGCTTGGCTTAGCATAAATGAACCTGTAATATCACCCAGCTATACTTCATCTGTTTATTTAATATTTCTGCCTTTTCCATTTTTGCTTTCTTGTATGCATGAAGATGTTTTGTAAAGGCGCCTTTTGTTGTTTGTTTTTTTAAGTTTGTTTCTTTTCTTCTAAGAATCTTCTTGGGAAACCTTTGCCTAATAAACACAGAGAAATTCAAAGTATGAGAAAGTTAAGGCAAAATCCTCTTTGGTATATATTAGAAAAGTAGAAGAAAAAGAGTGCGCTGCATAACAAATCGGGGTTTAAAACAGCATTTTATGAGTTTCAAAGAATGATAGTTGTACATACCAAATGGAGTCTCCTAATATTTATAATGCCCTCTCTTTGATTAGTGAATGAAAATTAATTGAACACAGTTATCAAAAAGTGATGAAAAAAACACTTTATAGGTCTTTATGGTAGTTTACTAAAAGCTTATATAGCTGCAAAACATTATTTGTTCAACAGTGGCAAAGAAATCTACTTTTTCCACTTTTTTCTCCATTAGGTTAATCTAGAGGTTTCTCTAGGTGTTTGTCAAAATTAAAATTATTTTCTTTAACAAGAATGTTAAATTTCATTAGTTTTAAAGCTGCATAATATCAAATAAAAGAGACAGTGAGGTTTAATGGCATTTGTTTCTTCTTTGGGTAATGCACTTTCCTTTATTCCTGTCAAATTTTAGATCTATGAGATACCTTTACAAGTCAGAAAAATGCAAGAATGACTATACTATAGTAAAGAACACTTGTACCCAATAGAAACATTTTAAACATAAAGAGCACTGAAGAGATTCTGTTTTGTTGTGCTCTTTCTAGATATATAAATATATAATAAAAAATGGAATTGTAAACTAATGGTTATTTATAATGACCATATAAATATATTGTAGCATATATATTTTATATTTTATACAATATGTATGCTATAAAAATATTAGATCTTGATTTGTTCAAATTAGTCTATATATCAAAACATATGTTGATTTATAGCTTTTGTCCTTAGTATCAATTTTAATACTACAGGCCATAATACAACACCTGTACTTCAGATTTTAGGATGCTGTCATTGAAAAAAGATGCTGGAAACTAGCACAGTCAAGTCATTTTAGTGAAAGGCAAGTTCTGGGAAGATCTCTGCTTTGATATTTTATGTCTTAACTGTGTTTGGTCATTGAAAATAGTGACTTTCTTTGAATTGGAAAAAACAAAAAAAACAAAAACAAAAACAAAAACAAAAAGCTTTCTTCCTGCTGGAACCGTGAAAAGTTTAGACATATGTTAAGTGTGGGTGGTGTCAAAAGAGGAGTGTTCCTTGGTGAAAATGACTTCATCTCCTCCTATCATGAATAGACAGTATGTGCAGGGATGTCTTTGACAACCAGTGAATGAATAGGGTAAATTTAAATCTACCATTACCTGGTAATACAAAGTGATCACTAGTATTTTTCATCCTCCTGTCTTTTTTTTCTATTTCCCGACCCTTCCTTTGCCTTTGAGTACCACGTTTTATTACAGACAATTGTGTAACAGTGCTATAATTTCAAAATGACATCGAATCATAATGCTAGGTGGGAGGTTTAGTGCATTTCTATGGAGCAGAACTGTTTCTGTTGTATATTTGCAATTAATGAAGAGAAACCAAAATAAAATGAGACCCATGTGGGTAATAAAATCTCTCCTACCTGTGTACTAACTACTAACTTTGCTGCTCTGAAAGATGTGTTCTGGAGTTACTGAATTATAAAGGAGATGATTCTGAAACTAAGGATCGTTGTATAACTTTGAGTGAAGGTCACAATGTTCTCTCTTTTCATGATCAGTAATACTTCCAACTAAAGATAATGAAGTGAGTCTGTGAGAAACAGCAGCAATGTTTTTTAATGCAAAGCAGTAGGGACAAAACAGCAGAGAAAAAGTATTCTCAAATGATGAGCTATTAGAATAATTTGCTGCTGTCTTTGATGACCCAGTTTCAAGCCTTCTTGAAAAGTGCTTCCAAAACACAGGCTCTTTCATCTTTGAATGAAGGACTGAGATAGCATATTCTCCCACCTAATGTCAGTTTTGGTTACAGGTTTGAAGCTTGGAGCCAGAGGCATGGTTTCACCAATTTCTGCTTTCTTAAAAAGTAGACACTGCCAGTGTATAAACTATTTGGATACTGTGTTCCTTAATGAGATGGTAGCTAACACAGAACAGAATGTCTTTGCTTCCCCCTTTCCTTTTGCCCAGATTATTGACCTAGAATAGGATAATAAGCTCAGATATTTTTCTACTCAATTTCTTAAAAAGCATGGAACAAATAATCTTTAATACTGTTTGCTAAATAGTGCTAATTTGTGCTCTGAAATAGTAGTCAATTTAGGTTTCTTATACACTGGATCTGCAGCAAATAATGTTTTGCTTTTAAGGTTGGTTCTTTTGGTTATATAAATTGTATTAATATAATTAAAGCAATATTCTATAAATTATCCTTAATTTAAGTCAAAATCAAGTAAAAATCATATTTCCCCTTTTTCAGTACATTGCCCATTGACAAGAAATAAAATATACCTTCATGGAGGCCTTTACTTCAGCTTACTATATTTGTAGCATTGATTGAAGAATAGATAAATTTTAAAAACTCTAAAGGTAAATGTGTCAAGAAGTCATTCACAGTTAATTGATTGAGAGTAAAACAATATATTCAATGTATTATTATAATCATTAATATTTTAATTCAACGAGTGCTTGGTCAGGTCTGTATATTCCTAAGGGTCTATTATAAATCCAGAACAAGTAACAGCAGGAAAAAAATCAGAAAGAAGGAAAGAAAACATAGCATAGGTTGATAGTCCATCAGCACGCTTTCCTTACATCCCACTTGCCATTTATTTGCTGGTTAACTAGATGAAAAACCTGTGCTAAATCCTTTTTGCTTCAGAGATTTAAAAGGTCATCAGATCATAGTATACCACAGACAGGAGTGATGAGAATTTTGATACATATTACTCCACTCAGTGGTTTTACAAAATTTAGGAACATTGGGTCATCTCCGAGAAAGCTCCTATCCACAGAGAAAGCTCGGAAATACCTAAAAGCTGAAATCTAATTTTACCCAGATAACTCTGAAACTGGAGGCAAATTAGTCACTCTTCTAGGTAATAAGCTTGAGCTGAATATCCTTCCTTGAGTTAGTCTGGACCCAGGATCATGCTCACACAGTCATACTGGTTTGAGGATTTGAATTACTTCAAGATTATTTTCTGTGCCATGCACAGCACTATATAAGGTATCTTTGAAAATGCTTTGGGTAACTAAACAATACAGCATCGCAAGTTGTAGATGTGCTGTATGCAACCAGACAAAGAGAAATATCTAACCTTTTAAAGTGTACTTAGCAACTTTCCAAATTAGATATCACATAGTATTTTTTTCTATTATTCTGTCCATGGAGGTTTTAATTATGTGCCCCTATGGGACAGTAGCCCTAAATGCATGTCCTTTTGCCTTCAGTTATAAAGAATAAGAATTAATATCCTGAATGTGGAGAATAGTAGATGCACATCACATTAATAGTAATTGCTCAGAAAAAAAAAGGAAGAAAAGCTGAATAAAAAGGATTATCACATTTATATTCAATGTTTTATGAGTCACCGTAATTATTTACAATTCATAGTATTTACCACATTGCTTACTCTGCAAGAACAGAAGTTGTCAGGCTTGTCTTGACCTGACGGGAGCTTGCTTTTAGCTTTCTTAGCTGCAACAGCAGTGGTCTATCAACCAGGTAACTACTGCCTAAATTGTTTTGCTTTAATTTTGCTTTGTAGGACTGCATGATCTATATTCTGTAACTAAGTCGTAATAATAATATGCAATGGAAGAATAAGTATAACTTGTAACATAGGGGAGAAAGGGCAGACACTGGGAAATATGTGTAACATTTTTAACTGCACTATTATGGAGACTTTTCCTGTAATAGTAGTTTGGTTTGGTTTGGTTGGTTTGGTTTGGTTTGGTGGTTACTGTTTTTTTCAATCATTGCTAAAATTAGAATGTTAATATTTTATATAGACTAACAATAAATTGTTGATTTTGCATATAAGGTTTATTTCTTGGGCCCATATAGAAATCAGAAATTGCAGTGCAACTGAGGCCTTAATTTAATGCAACAGGACATCTAAATCCTTGGGCATGTCCATTCATGTTTATGTCTGCTGACCACTTTAATTAGTTCTTCACTTTCAATTTGGCGTATTCATTATTTGCTTAGCCAATAACTATTCACTTTGATGGGGATGCCTCAATGCCCCTAGGCTTCAATCACCTAATAGTACAATAAATCATAACACAATAAAAGCCATGGGTGATGTTGAACCATGTCCACATTTAGTGCTAAAAATACCTCTTCCACATCTTACTAATTGTAGAAATCATAATTTAAACACTCAGAAAATGCAGCAGTTGGTCCTGCCATACATACTTGACCAAAGAATTTAAACATTTCTCCTTTCTTATTAGAGAGTTTAAAAGTAGCTGTGCTTGGCTGACCTTGGCTGGATGCCATATGTCCACCAAGCTGCTTTATCACTCCCCATCTCAGTGGAACAGGGAGGGGAGAAAATAGTATGGTAAAAATACCCCAACTTGTGGGTCAAGATAAAGGCAGTTTAATGAAGCAGTAGCAAAAGTCATGCACACAGAAGTGAAAGAAAACAAAAGATGTTATTCTCTACTTCCCCTCAGCAGGTGATTCCCCTCAAAAGCCATGTAGTGCTGGGGCAAACATTACATGAAAAGCCTTAATTTTCATTCTTCATAGGTATGAGTTATTGATCAATTTAGTTATTTTTGTCACATCGATCATCAAGGAGACAGAAATAGACTGTTCTCTTTTCTGTGAATCCATTTGAGAGGAACAAACACTTTTTGACTTTTCTACTATTTAATTCAGTAGAAAGGAAATTCTTTTAGTGGCTTCCTAAGTTTTGAAGATGAGGTGTAGAATGTAGCTACTGAGTAGTAAGTCCCTGGCTTTGTAAACTGGCCGTATGTATTCTAGCTATACATTTGCTTCGGCACAATTATTGTAGGAGTCAGGATGGAAGCAGAGTGAAAATGAATTAAAATTGTGCATATTAAAAATTTTAAGTTGGTGGTGTAATTCTTCTGTGCAGTTTTGTGAACTTCATTAATAATACCTTGCCCTTTTCAATTAGAAGCTTGAAGCCTTAATTATTTATAGGGATAACGTCTTGTTCAGGTATGCTAAAAGCATTGATTGAATCATATGCATCATGTTCTTGCTTCTAGCTTACCATGCCACTCCTTGAGGCAGGACAAGCAACTGTTTTATTTATTTTCCTATTTCTCTTTGCCTTGTGCCATACATAAAAGCTTACCAAAGAGGTTGCTGTGGTTGAACCCCAGCTGGCAACTAATCGCCACATGGCCACTTGCTCACTCCCCCTTATTGCAATGGGGGAGAGAATCAGAAGGGTAAAAGTGAGAAAACTTGTGGGTTGAGATACAGGCAGTTTAATAGGTAAAGCAAAAGCTGCACATAGAAGCAAAGCAAAACAGGGAAATTACTCACCACTTTCCATCAGTAGGCAGGTATTCAGTCATCCCCAAAAAATCATTCAAACATAATGGTCACACAGGAAGACAAACACCATCACTCCGAGTCCCCCACCCTTCCTTCTTTTCCGCCAGCTTTATATGAGGTGTATGATGTCATATGGTATGGAATATCCCTTTGTTCAGTTGGGATCAGCTGTCCCCAATGTGCCCCCTCACAGCTTCTTGTGCACTCCCAGCCTGCTTGCTGGTGGGGTGGTGCAAGAAGCAGAAAAGTCCTTGACTATGTGTAAGCAGTGCTCAGCAGTAATTAAAACGACCCTGGATTACCAGCCCTGTTTTCAGCACAAACCCAAAAGATAGCTATTATTAAGAAAATTAACTCTACCCCAGTGAAAACTGGCACATAAGTGAAAGACTGCCAAATGCATGTCTCTATATACAATGTCTGGAGGAGCAGCTGCAGAAAATACAGATTAATGGAATGTAAAAGTGGATTATAAAATAATGCAAACTGAATATCCTTGAATATTAAGGCATGTAAAAAAATAACAGACTATTAGTCACTAATATTTTGTTATTACAGTTAGCTTAGTTTTCAGATATGAAATAGACCTTTTCTTGTTAGTCAAGTAAGAAGGGAAAGGCATAGGAACATTTATGTAAGAATTTTCCTAAGGTCTATTTTCAGTATTTTATCTCTTTTACTACTTTACTAGAAGTGTGATTTCTTTTGCTTACTACAGGAACATATATATATGTTATTTTAAATGCTTGTTCTATATTTATAGAACATTTTCAATTAAAACCCTGGATAGGAAATTGTTTAGTTTTGTTTTTTTCTGTTGGACACTTACTTAGTTATAGAACTTTATTTTGTTCTATTATGTTAAAATATTTAATATTTGGTTCTTTTCTCACATCATGTCAAAAGTACATTTTTGTGATAAAAAATTTGTGGAATTAATATATTCTATTTTCACAAAAAATTTTCATTTGTTTAATGTGCTTAAGGAATATGTCTACTTGATGTATCTTTTCCAATCATTAGAAATTACTGCTTTTGTAGTGAAATACTGTTAAAATCATGATAATAGATGTAAAGTATGTTTATTTGAAAATCCAAGACTTGAGTGTAGCTTATAAAAAAACCCCAAAAAACAAAAGAGACATTTCATAATCTGAAATACTCAAATCACTTAAACCAACAAAACCAGTCTTTAAGGTTCCATTTCTGATGTCTAGATTTGGGAGAAAAAAAAGTTGGTTTACATGTAAATTACCAGTATAAATGTATAATAACAACGAGTAATACATTGATGTTTGCCTTGCTGTCAGGACAAGCAACTGTAATAAAAGTGGTTACTTACTAACATTAATATTTCTTCCACTTCAGGTATCAATTTGATCTTGATAATAAATTACTCTCTCTAGCCAATGTTTGTTACATTACGGGATAAAAATTGGAGAGGAAAGAACATCTACAGGGATTAGTGAATGCTGGTGGGAGGAGAGAACGGTTCCTTTAAGTACTTAATGCTCAGAATGAGAACATGTATAAATTTGTACAGAAGCCAAAACCCCATCTACAGTGTCAAGTGGTTATTTTTTCCTCTTTTTAAATGTTACAACTCTGGGTTGTACCTGGCTCATTTTATGTATGCATGTGTTCAGTTAGGAAAGTTATTACCCTAAGTCTTTTGATAAAGAGGGAGAAATGGTAACCTCTAAAGAGCACTAATAAAGTTGGTGGTACTGCCTCATAAGCCTCTCATTTAAATACCTAATGTTAGATCTAGGCCAAAGGGATTGTGCAAGTTCACCTGATGTGTACAAAACAGAACAGGAATCCTAGGGTAACGCCATTCCCGTTCTGGACCATCATCTCTCTTTATATACCTGCTCTTAAATAGGTTTTCCCTGATCTTGGCTGCTGGGTGGGCTGTGCCCTGCAGGGGTGGCTGTAGCCAGCGGGAACCGGCCGGAACCGGCTGTGCCCGGCCGGGGGCAGCCCCATCCGCTCCTCACAGGGGCCCTGCAGAGCCCCCGCCAGCACCAGGGCATAGGAACCTAATACAGTTCTTAACTCACACAGAATAGTGTCGCGGCTGGAGTCATGCACTTCACTAGTAAGAGACAAGCAACAATATGATGATATAAACCAGTGAGTTAACAAAGTTCAATACTAGATGTGACAGTGGTTTAAGATTTACTGCACAGAGGACAGGGTCAGAAAAAACTGTCAGGGAGACCCTCCTGTTAAATCATGAGGTTCAGAAAGGACCCCTTGCTTTCTAAACTCCTCTGAGGGGAGCCTAGGTCTGGCTAGATCCAATCCACCTGTTAGCAGGGGCCCATGAAGACCATACAGAGCAATCATGGGATTAGCTGCTAAATCGATTTTTTTTTACCATTAAGTTGTATGAATTATTTCAGAAGCATTAGCCATTCTGCTCAACCTGCTACTGCTGTGGCGATACCAGCCACAAGTGCTGCTGGCAGTGCTGATCTCTGCCAATCTGCCCTGCCTTTCCCCCATCTCAGCTACGGAACATTATAGAAAAAGACACAAATTCCAGTTGCAGTGGGTCCTTATATTCCCCAAACAATCATGATAGTGAATATTTCCAGCAGAATACAATTCATCTTTTCTACAATGTGAGTAAAGACATGCAGGACAAAAACCCTGGCTCTAATTGTTGACAGTGCTTCTTGGGTCACTCTAATAAGTATAGAATCATAGAATGGCTTGGGTACGAAGGGACCTTTAAAGGTCATCTAGTCCAACCCCCATAAAATAAGCAGGGACATCTTCAACTAGATCAGGTTGCTCAGAGCCCAACCTTTGCCAGAGTTTCACCACTCATTGTAAAAAATCTCTTCTTTACATCTGGTCTGAAAGGATCTACATTTCAGTTTAAAGAAGCTGAAATGCATTGTAATAGAGATCTGGAATGTTGCGGTGTGTTGCTTCATATGGCTCAGTTCAATTAGTGCAGTGGTTATTTCACCTCCCTGACATTTTTATATACACAGATGTCAAATAAAATAGCCTGATGTCGTGTTTTTGTTTATTAGTGTGGGAGCCACTGTCCTGCAAATCTTAATGCAGTAATAAAATATCATTGATACAATCACAGCCTAAGTAGATCTTACTTGTTTCTTTTGTCAAAACGATGGAATTGGCTTTTCACATCAGTAGTCCACATTCAATTTATATTTCTATTTAACAGCTGGAGGCTGTCATGGGTGAAATGAAACTTGTCAGCCTCAGAAAGAGGAGCAAGTAGTTATCTCTAAACTGATCTCAAAATGAAATTCTCATTTTTAAGAAACTCTGGGAGTGGAAATAAGATTACATAGTATCTGTTTCTCAAGTTATCTAGGGAAAAGCGTAATGATTTTTCAGTACATTTCCGTGCTGAGCTAGCTTCAAAAGGCATATGCACAGTATTTGATAATTTCTGTCAAATAATTGCTGTGAGCTCCATTTTACACAGATGTAAAGCTGAACTGCTGTGATTTTAGCTAGAAATGGGACACTGATAAAGTGTGCCTTGCACTGGTTTAAAGAGACAAGGGAGATTCTTCCATCAGGTTGGAAAACTTTAGACAATCTGAGTAACACAGGTTCTCAGGAAGAACTATTCAAAATTTAGCAAAAGTTAACCAAATTCCTGGTTGGATTACTAATACCATTATATTACATATAAAGACAGAATATATGAATTGATCCATAAACCAATACTTTTTACCTATGATTAAAAAAACCCTCAACAACCGCCGAACAGAGCAGATCATCTGAACAGTATACCTTTGCTAATGTCAGCAAACAGCTATGTCTTTGAATTAATTCTGGAAACATGCTTTAATCTATAAAATCTCAGTTTTATATACTGATAGAATCTTTCAACTCTTTAAGCAGCTGTAAGGAAAGCATGGCAATTTTTAAAAGGTGATTAATGGGCAAAACCTCAAAAAGAAAGTCTTTGTTATTCTTCTTTTCTATTGGGGCCAAGAACATTGCTTATTCAAAGCTTGTCTCAATTTACTTACACAGTGAGTACTGGAATATATTTGAGGAGCCAATATAACCTCTTTGCCCCTTTCTTTCAAGAATTAACAGCTTGACATGAATAAGTCTCTGACTCTATGTTAGAAAGAGGGAAAGGAATTATGAATTATCAGTTTGGCATTTCACCTGAATAAACAGACATTCTAGAACGATTGAGGTTACATATTCCAGAGAGTAGTGTGTGTCTGACACATAGATATGAAAGAAAATTGTGATAAATTACTTAGAGGGTTTTTTTTATTATTATTATTATTGTCATAGTGAAAAGAGTGGGAGGGAACATATTGCAGCTGACATCCACCTTGCTAATCTCAATGAAGGGGAGAAAAGAGCCAAGCTGAAGCAGTGTTTTAGATGCTTGTGCCATGTATTTTAAACATATCAAGAATTTGAAACATTGTATACAGCTGCATATCATTGTGTACAAAAGAAAAGCATTTATTTGGGTCATTTTTATTTATTTTCTCTATAACTTAGCGACGGAACCTTTAAAAATATAGCAAAAATGTTGGAGCATGTATTTTTATTTGGAGACAGTTCTGTTCTGAGATTGTTCACTTATCTATGATATAGTGTTTTTTCTGTTTTTGAACACTGTCCCTAATTACAGCAGTTATAAATAGACTACTCAAGGCACAAGTTATTCTAGTCTTATTTCAAGTATGCTCTGAGCTCCTGTGTAAAAAAAATCAGGAGAAATCATGTACTGGTGCTATTCTAATTCTCGTGCTTTGGTTTGAAAAGCAGTAGTCTGTCTTTTGAAGTAGCATCATATATCTTCTCTGCAGATTCATGGTATTTAAATGTCAATTTAGGTCATCTATGTAGCTGCTGCACACTTTCAAGTGAGGTATAAAACCAATTACATTTATTTTCAACCTAGTCTGGAACAAGTGTTACAAACTTATCTTTAACAGATAAAAGGCAGCTGAGTTTTCTAGTACGGTCCTTCTTATACAAACTTCCATATATTACCTGAATGCTTACACATCGTGTCACAGTCATTTTCACCAAGAAGGATCATGAATAGTGCATACAGGATTATAAATAATATATATAAGAAAAAATATGTGTGTCATAAATCCTGTCTGTGGAATTAGGCATTTTATACTAAGTTGTCAGAAAATTCATTGTACTAAGGAATCTCAATTCTGAAGTCCCTCCTGGAAGTCCCTTCACTTGAAGTGGAGATCAGTACTCTCTTAATAGATGTGGGTAGATCAGCAGAAGGAATAGTCTCTCTTCTGAACAGATGTACTTTGCAGAAAGTAATGCAGAAAAAAAAAAAAAAAAGGAAAAAGTGCTATCTGAATTTTAGGTGCTCATAGAAATAAATGGCCATGATTTAGGATTTAGCCTACTTTTGGATTTAGCCTTGTAAACGCTACTTTAAACATGAAGCTCTTTATGGATTTAGAGGATAAAATGACCACTGGAGAAGCCATCTACTATGATTATATATTAAATATTAAATTGGGAGTTCTAGGGAACTGTAATTCTTATCCAGCTTCTGGTATATCCACAGGCATTGCTTATGGACTTAACTCACAGAACTTTAACTGCAATAATGCAAAGTTTAGTTGGAATATATTGGCTTTATTTCTTGGGAGGATTGTGCATCCCTTATAGTAATTGTAGGTAGATATTTAATATTTGTTTTAGCCAGATAAATATAGCCCTTAGAATGTCAGCACTGTGCTTCAATCACAAACACTACTATGTAGATTTAGCTCTAGAAACAATATATATGTAATTATTTATTTTAAATGTTTATATAATAATGTATCTTCTATTGAATAGAATGTCACTAAAACTGTTTAGCTGAAGTATTATGCACAGAAAACAGATATTTAAAATTAAGAGTTTTGTTCTGGTAAATGTTATGAGTTTGGAGTGTCTTATCTCCTTCTTTTCCACTTAACCAGGAGATAAACACCCTAATAGATTCAGTCTCATACTGACCCATTTTATGATTATGATATGATTATTCCTTTGTTCAAGGCAGCAAACAACAGACTTTGTATTGACTTGACTCAGTTTCATCCATAAACATAATCGGTGGAAAGATCAAATTGTTAATGATAATGCTGTTTAAGATATAGAATAGAATTCAGTTCTACTGTCACAGCAGGTATGTTTGTCCTCATGTTATCTGTGTGTCACAGTGATCATACCTACCAAATTTGCTATATACCAACTTACAGAACTTCTGTTATTTTTTCTCTTGGTATCACAATGTTATTTCATAGAGCAGCTACCCAAAAAGAAAAACAGCTCCTATTCCTTTATTGTTTCAATAATCTGAGTCATTGCCAGATTTCCCTTCTAATCTCGTTCATCAGAGGTGTTAGCTGTTAGAAATGTAGTACATTGTAATGACTGGAACAAAACAAATAGTGGAAAAGAAGGAAAGAAAAAAAAACCAACCACAGCGACTGAGTACAAAAGCTATTTAACCATCTGTAAATCATACTTTTGTTCAGTTTCTCTTGGATGCATAGCAAAATAAATTGTTGCCAGTAGGCACTGTTTAGTAATTAAGGAAGATATAAATATCATCCTCATATGTGCTTCTTTGTCCTTCAGTGAGCCAACAGATTCTCCAAAGAAAATAAAACAACAATAGTACGAAAACTCAAAGTCATCAACTATGAGTGGCCAGTTAGAGTGAATTAAAAAGAACAGGTGAGGTTAGTGGACATAGAAATGTTCTCTAGCTCTGAAAAGGATTCTTCACTTGCAATGTTGTGTGTACTCTTGCTCTGTTCTTCAATTTAGTTCAGTTGAGCCACCCAGTAAGCACAATATAAAAGCCTTCAACAATCTGCAGTCTTTGCCAGTCTTGTCCGTGAAAACTACTTGTGCTGACCTTCATGTATGGGCTTATCCCTTTTCCTTGAAAATCCTTATCTCTTACAGAAGTACCCAACCTCTGCTGGCTTCCTATCTCTGGCCCAATACGTTGTTCCTTGGTGTTATTCTTGATTTTAATTACTACATCTGATTTGAAAAACTACATTTGGCAGTGTATCCAACGTCCTGGAGAATTAAGATATTGAGTTGTCAGTACCCTGAGTGATCAGCCTTACTCCTACTGTGCACTATATTCTCATTTTGTGTGACAGTACAACATGTTCACCTCTTCAGAAATTATGAAAAAAATATAATCAAATCTTCTATTCTGTGTAACAGAGGGAGTTTGATCCATTTGGAGATGACTTCTTGGAATCTTTCCTACCGGGAAGACAAATACAATTTTCATTCCAGAACTACTTTGTGGTAACAGTGCTCTTCCCCTAAACTTACTCAGATCATTTAATGAAGTACTGGAAGAATATCTAAATGTATTCCTAGAAGAATATTTACAAGTATTTGTAGAAGAATAGCTCAAGAACAGTCTAGAGACTTAAGGGTATAATAAAGGAAGCGTACAGATGTCCTGCTTAAGCCAAAGTAGAATTTTCAATACCTCAAGGACTGTTTATTTTATCTGTGAATTCCTAACATTATATCTGAAAACAAGTGCTCACCACAGTATTTAAAATTCATCTTTCACTGTCTGTTTTTATCATGCTACACAGCTGTACTTATGGATTATTTTTTTCTCTTACCCAAATAACTTCACCCCCTCCCCAAGATGTTTTAATTTCAATAAGAGAAAAGGGAGAAAACTAACCACGCTGATGTACCAGTAGTTTTATGACCTGGGCATCATACAGAAAACTAAAGAATTTAACTTAAATTAACTGAGCTAGATGAGGTATTTGAACACTCTTTTCTTTTTTCTTTTTCTTTTTCTTTTTTTTTTTAAGATTGTTATAACTTCTAAGCAGCACCACTAAATAAAATCATCAGCTAGTGTGTATCTTATTTAGTGAGAAATTCAGTCTTCTTGGTAATATGTTAGAGATATTCTGAGCTCATCTGCTCTGACTGTGAGAGAGAGAAAGACAATACAATTCTTAGTACTGTCAGGAGGACTGTTAAAGAGATGTCACTTCTTGACAAGTAGAAAATGGCACCTATTAAGTAGGGGAAAGTAGTCAGACAGTGAAGATCCCCCACACTTTAAATGGTTCCAGCTTTAGAGAGCAGCTCAACACAAAAAATCAGGAAGAATTCTGGTCACAAGCTTCCATGTTCTTCCTGGGTTTCACTTAAGATGTGGTTCTTAGTGGCCTGCTCACAGTCACAAAAAAACGTTGGAGGAAGGATACAGAAATGAATTTTTATGTATCAGTTTATCTTATTTTCTATATGAAGAGCTCCACCTTGGTAGACTATCTAATTTTAAGATCTTTATCAAAGTCAAAGCCTATTTGATTAAATTCTGCAAACCTTTGACAGTGGACCAATATGTATAAATTCAATGTAAAATCCTAAAGGTTATATTGAAGTATGAGATTATCAATGAAGTATGCTCAATGGGTAACTGTCTTGTTACCTCTTCAGATTTGTTACACAGTGCTAACATTTTACTCTGAAAAGCCAACCAAAAATTTAATGTCAGTTATCAGACTAAAAAAGCAGGTAATGCATTGATTGAAAAATGTGTATTAAATAACTAAGTAAGGAAATGACAATTTTTTTAAACACAGACATTTTAACTCTTATTGTTAAAAAAAGTTAAAATTTATAATCACTTTCATATTTATTGCAGAAATGGTAGTGCTCTAATGAGATGCTATTTTTAAAGGAGAAGAAAAAAGGAATGCCTTGTGAATCAATAAAATATGTTATGAAGTGGCAGTATATTTAATAGCATTGTAGGGCGAGCTTATAACCTGGCGCTGGAGAAAACATGGAATTTTCCAAACTTGTAACAAACTAGGACAAAACAACTTGTTGGACTATTTCTTTTTTAAAAAATGCTTCTGGATATCCCATAAATTGCTTTTTATTACTGATCCTTTATCAGCTTTCTCATTTCAAAGTAAATGACTAAATTTCCAACATTTAAAACTGAAGTGGTACTGGAAAAAGCAACAACTTTCTTTACTCTGCTATGGACACATCGCTTATTATATGGTCTGAAAAGAACAAATGTATAATGGTAATTTTATTTTAATGTCAAGAATTTCCTTTCCCTTTGTGTCATGTGGTGTGATAAATAAATTGTAATGTATTTATTTTTAAAAGGTTTTTTTTTATTTGCCTATCAGATAGTATCCTGCAGTCCCTATCATTACTGGTATTTTATATGTTAACTTCACTAAGGTCATGGGTTTCCATTTCCTTGTGTTTGAGTATTATATAGTACTAAGAGACTAAAACACTTTCTCATGACTGGAGAGAAATGTTTTGCAGTCAGTTTGGTCTTTGCAATTGATGCAGAAGTGTCATTACCTGAAGCAAATCACAAAATAACACTGGACTCACAGTACACTGTGAAAGCTAATGACTAAGGAGCTTACAATATTTTCACATTAGTGTTTTTAATGTTATAAGAACATAATAGTTTTAATGACTTTAGGTGAGTGCTTAATAGTTTTGCTGTAAGCAAGCCACAAAAGCGCAATATAGTTGTTATGCAGTGACGTGGGACATTTTCTCATCTGTCTTCCCATCATGACCTTGAGCAATACAGTCATGATACAGATTATTATTCAAGTATCAGGATTAATGAAGGGACAATATTTTTTAACTGGTGTTTTCCATAAATCATAAATGTAAATGAAAAGACAAAAATGGGTTTGTCCATTTTTTTTGCATGGATAGCTTCAGTTCAGGCATGTCTTACTAAGTGATAGATTTTGCAGTCTTAAGGTACTCTTACTATAGTTTATGATGTCAATTCCTTAACTAAAAGCATAATGTAAGCTTATATATTCCATCTGGTGAAACTATATTGAGTAATTGGTGAGTGAATTTCACTCACTAGCAAATTTCAGCTTTTTAGAGCTATTGGAGTTTTCTCGCACTTATGTTAACTACTTGTTGGCAACAGTAGCTTGTTGTGCGTGGACCATCAGTTGACAGTAATCAGACACATGCTTTCAGTATGGTCAGCCTGGTTTTTGCAAGCTCAGTTGTTCACATTCTAGGGTTTGATGATTCAACACCCATGAAAATCTGGTGTTCGCAGTTATCGAAGGAGTCTCCATATTTTATGATGCAGCTTTAGTTTTAATGAGCCAGACAGTATCTCAGGAGGTTTGCATAACTGTCTGTGCATTGTGGAAGACCTTAACCAGTTCCCTAACCCCCCAGTATAGATAGTGAAGGCATCTGATTCTGAACTGTAGCGTTTGTGTGACTTGTAGGAATTTCCCCATAGAAATACGGGAAATATAATATATTCCTGTTCCAAATATATTCTATTTCATAGGGAAAATATATTTACACTGTAACTTACTGCTAAAACAAAAATTGATCCTTTCACCTCAACCCTTTAAGTGAGATTTTAATCAGGCTAAAATGCATATATTTAATTACACTAAAATGATAAATATTTGACAATTTTTCCCACAGTTCCCAAATGTGGAGTTTCTTAGCTATGTGAAAATATATTATTTAAGCTGTATTGATTAAAGTTAAATATAAAAACAAATGTTGTTGTGTGTAAGTGAGCTGACTCTTCATTACTGCAAGAAAATCTGGACTAATAAGCTAAGAAGACTGAAAGATATGCATCTGCCAAGCCTTAAATTGCTTCATTACGCTGGAATAAATCATGTATTCAACTGCTGAAAACAGAGGTGCATACAAAGGAGAGTTGGTCAAATTCTTTTGCGAAACCAAAACAGAAGAAAACAAAGTGAGAAAACAACCCTTTTTTTCCCCCTTTTTTTTTTAAACTGATGATTCACTCTCTAAGAATGGACAAAACCACTAATGGATTTATGTAAAGGCATTCTATTCTCAAACCCTGTGATCACTGAGGAGTAACAACATTGAGTGGGACATACCAGCTGTTTTGTCTGTAGCAAGTAGAAGACTACTGCTAGAAGACCTCAGCTGCTAAAGAAAGGACTGCCATAAATATATTAGTAAACTACAGAGAACCTGTTTTTTAACCAACTGTTGACTGACAGCTGCAATCCAGTGGGATGATGATTTCCCAATATGTTAAAGTGCTAGAGCTTATTAAAAAAAAAAAAAAAAAAAAAAAGAAAAGCTAAAAGAATTATCTTTAGCATGTGAAGATGATAGGGAGCTTTATAGTTTCTGTTGTAGAAATGACTAATTTTATTATTTTTTTTTTTAATCTGTCTTTTTAAAGCAAGAGGTGTGGTTAAACTCCTTAGAAACTTCTCTTAAGTGAGAAACAGTGAGCTTCAACTTTAAATTAAAATTAACAGCTGTCTATGGCTTGCTGAACTAATAGAACCATAATTTGGAAGATTTGTTAAACATTTTGAAAAAAGGCAATACCATCTGTAAGAGTGTTCTGGGCCCAGATTCACCTGGGCATGTTTAGGATAATGGTTTCTTCTTGTATAAATGCCCAGGATAGCCTTATGTGCTTATGTCATCTGGTGTCAACATGACCATATTTTCCTGTTCAATAGTATTTAAATATTATAGTCAATTCATAGGTAAATAAATGAAAAAAGAGTTTGAACTAGCTTCTTGAAAGTAGTTACATTGTTGAACTGGTAATTTTCATTACCTGTCTTTCCTTGTTTCTTCTTTTTTTGTGTTTCTGGGTTTCAGTGATCTGTCATTTCATAAGCTTAATTTTCATGCAAATTTATTTCTGCTGTCTGTAACAAATCAGTGTTACACTATTTCTACTGAAGGAAGTACTTAAAGCCTATGATGGAGCATATGGGCCATCAGCTCCTTTTGTTAACAGTAGTTTCCTTTACTTCTAAAATTCTCAATGAAATTATATGGAAAAATATTATATAGCACTCTTTATATTTCTTTGTCTAGTTGAAAGATATGATTATGTCAGGACATTTTGGTTGCAGCTATAATTTCTACTAAAATTTGTATTTTCTATCATGTCTATGAACTCATTTAAGTATAAGGCAGTATCTGTTACTAAGCGTATACTTTCATATACCCATATAAGTATTGACCTCGTATCTTATTAGGATTCCAACTCAATACTTTTCCTTTATATCTTTCTTCAAAAGAAACATCAGTAAGAAAATAATAATAATAAAAAGTGTTAAATAATAATAAAAAAGAGTGTTAAAACCAATTTATATCCTTTAATTTGGTGAGGAGTTCAAGAGACAAAACAATCATTTCTTATCCATAATTTCATGTAAACTGAAGTGATTTCTCCTTTTATGACTGTGTCACAGTTTTAAAAATAAATTCTAATACAGATTCTTAGATGTATGCAAAGACATTGTTTGTAAGCAGGTTTAATAATGACCCTAATTTGCTGTCCTATTATTTGCAGTAAGACACTCTTCAAATGGCTAAAGCTTATGTGCTGCTAAGAAGTACAACACATGAGAAGTCACCTAATAAACAAATGTCTTTGCAAACAAAAAAAACCCTCCTGCTGTATATGCAGTCTGCCATTAAAATTATTCTTAAATTCATTCTTGTATTTTGATCTGGATATGTCAAAAACTTTGAAAGCTTTAAATTATCCTCAGGATGGGGGTAACTGACATTTTAGAGCAAATGCAGCAAAACTTACAGTGGAAAATTACATTCAATTACTTTTACATGTGAATGTATTTGTGCATTGAAGCTTTTGTGCTCTAAAATCTTTCTTTTAATCCATTAATTTCAACTTTCTAAATTCAAAACCCCTGTATGTTTGGTTCTTTTATACAATGGTAACTTTTTACATCTTTTATCCCTATATTGTCACGTCAATATATTAAGTATATACATCTGGTTTTCTTTTCCAGTGCGCACATTATCAATTGCTATGTGAAGCAAGCAATTTCTAGTACACTTGATAAAAAATAATTGAAATGCTTTGGATCCACCTTTGAAGCAGAGTTATTTAATGACCAAAATTATGTCTAGAACTGTTAGATTTTTTTTTCTACTCTAAATCAGCCTTTTCAAAAATTAAAATGTAAATAAATGTAAATCTAAGGAGCCTCACAAATAATCAAAATGTGGCTCTAATACATTAATTAATGCATCTAATGCCTTGTTTCATTGATGCAGTGTCTTTACACTTATGTGTAGTAACTTCTTGTTTTGGAAAAGGTTGATATTTACATCTGTCAGCTTTTATTTTCATCATAATAGAGAGATAAAGTTCACATTCATTGTAAAGTCTTGTTCAGTTTACAAACTTGTCAGTTTGCTCCAGAAAAACTGCCATTTCTTATAATATCTTTCCAAAGTTAAATTTAGGGTCTTTTCTCTAGACTCCATGCAGTATTTGACAAGACTTTCTTGTAGGTGATTCTTGCATTTTTTTCATTTAATTTGAAAATCATTCAGAACAAATTATTGAAGGAATGCGTGTTCCTGCATTTATGTAATTTTTTAAAAAAAATTTTATTTTTTTTTTAAATCCAGAACCTTCCTATAGGTTGGTGATATCACTGAGAGAATGACTTAAATATCCAAACAGACTGCCAAAACTTCTTAAGTTTAAAATTGTAGGTGTTGCAACCTGAAGCACGAGGACCAATTATTTGTTACTAACCTAATGGCAGCAACTGAAGAAAAATAATCAGTATAATGCACCTATACATAACATTTTTTTACTTCAAGGTCCAGCTTTTCAAAGCATTTCATCACATGCTTTACATGAGCGTGAGTAGATCATTAATGTATATTCAGATTCCACATGCATCTAAATCAGGACAGTTTGCCTCAGTAGAACCAACATTCAAACAAGGGAGATCTCATGTTACTTGTTTTGCTGCATGAAACATATGTTGCGCCATCACTTCCTCGTGCCTGATATTGCTTCTTGATTAAACACTTCCCAAATGCTGAGCTAAATTAAGATGTTAATATATATGCTAATTGTTTATTATTATGATTACAGCTTTGGAAAATCTGATTTCTGTTTACTTTTACTGGTGGTCTTTCTTCTGTACTATTGGGTTAGAATAAGAACATGTGAAACATCTTAAAGGAATTCTGTTCTTACTATGTCATATACCAAGTAAAACAATAAAGATGACCTACAAAGCTGTGGAAAACTAGTCCACATGAACTGAGAAAATGGTAGAAATCATGATTATTCATTCTTAGTCAGTAACAAAAGAATAGATTTTTTTATCAAACAGAAATTTAAGTCACCATTCTTAACCATAGAGGTTGTACGTAGACTGAAAAGCTGTCCATCATGTTAATGAACTCACAGCTTCCCTTCAAATGTTCCTGCAGAAAGGCCTGAGAATGTGTAAGTTTTGCAGTCTGTAATTACATGGCATGTTGAAAAGTTCCAGACTTAGGTTGCACCTACTGAGAATGCTCTGGCTCTATACCATAGGCACACCTCGTGGTTGACACGTCTCATCTTTGATGTTTTCAAAACCTCTATTAAAAAAAAAAAAAAAAAAAAAAAAAAGAGAGAGAGAGAGAGAAAGGCACAGTTCTGTTAGACTCTACAGTAACTAGTATTAAAAAAAAAGAGAGAGAGAAAAAAGAAACTTGACAAGAATCTTTCCTCAGTGTTCTCCCTACCCTGTGACTTCAAACACTTTTTCTGATGTTAGTCTCATGGAGCACACATTGTTTTTATTTGGCTGATGGTTCCTTGAAGAATTGTGTGCAATTGGGATATAGTGTGAAGAATTATCTATGTAAAGCAATATTTAGCTTTGGTATTCGCCAGGGTTATATACTTCTAAACAACTTTTTAAAACAGAGAGAATATGCTGAGAATGTACTAAGAAAATATTGAGAGATGGTGGTATTATTTAGGCTGGTCCTAAATTTAGTTGTCATAAATACAGGCTTATAAATGTTTAGTTTATATTCACAGTACAAAGGAACATTGTTAGTGTTTTAATATAAATGCTACTAATTAGTGCATAGTTGTGACAAAGTTTCTGCATAATTTATGTTTATTTCTAAGTTTCACAAGCTTTAAATAGTAAAATTAGCTTCCATTTTCCTTAATACCTTCATTGTTTTGAAATTGTAAAATTCTGAAATAAAAATTGAGGTGATAGAATACAGAAAGTCTGTGAATGAGCTTTGAAAGTAACTAGAAGCAATTGAAGTATAATATGATAAAGACAGAAAAATCAGAAGATGAAAAAAAGAGAAACATTTTATAACACCCTAGGTGTCGTGGTTTCGGCTGGGGTGTAGTTGATTTTCTTCTTAATAGCTGGTGCAGTGCTCTGTTTTGGATTTGGTGTGAGAACTACATTGACAGCACATGGATGGTTTTGTTTGTTGCTTGGGAATGTTTATACTAAGCCAGGGGCTTTTCAGTTTCTTGGGCCCTGCCAGCCAGAGGTCTGGAGTGGCACAAGAAGTTGGGAGGGGCATAGCCAGGGCAGCTGATCCAAGCTAGGCAGAGAGATATTCCACAGCATAGAGCATCATGCTCAGTATGTGAGCTGGGGGAAGAAGAAAGAAGCGGGGGTGCATTCAGAGTGATGACGTTTGTCTTCCCAAGTAAACATTACAGGTGATGCAGCCCTGCTTCCCTGGGGATGGCTGAACACCTGCCTGCTGGTAGGAAGCAGTGAATGAATTCCTTGTTTTACTTTGCTTGACTGTGTGGCGTTTGCTTTACTTATCAAATTGTTCTTATCTCAACCTTTGAGTTTTACATCCCTTTCCGATTCTCCTCCCCATCCTTCTGGGTGAGAGATGAGTGAGCAAGCAGCTGCGTGCTACTTAGTTACCAGCTGGGGTTAAACCAGGACACAAGGTAGATGAAACTACATACAGTATCCTTTTGGAAAAGTAAAACAGGAAAGACATGTGTCTTTCACGGGCATGCTAAAGTCTTTTTCTTTACAGGTAAAATAGTGAAAGACTGGTCATGTGACTGGATGAATAGTAGATTACATGTCTAAGAGATATGCTTTCAGAGAGACTGCAAGGTTTTAACATATTCTGGAAATAAGATACTCAAATCAGAGGTGATACTTTCTCCTCCCACGTGTTATGGTTCTCAGTAGCAATGGATTATATTTCATAGCAGTGCAAAAAGGAGAGATCTGACAGGATTGAAACAGAGGAAGATAAAGTTCTCTGCCAGGGATTCACTTGGGCATCTTTTCATCTGTTTTCAGTCTGAATGATAACAAATGTTGCAGCTAAAAAAGTCTTAAAATCCAATTTTTAGGTAAATTAGGCAGGTAAAGGTTTTAAGCGTATTAACATGTAAAAGTATATACATATATTTATAAATGCACTAAAGTCCCTGGTGTCCCTGAACAACTAAAGGTAATAAATGGTTTCACTAATCTGAAAAAATTGTTCTTTTTTTCTCATCTGGAAAATTAAAGTCAGACAGGCTTGTTTTACAGGGAATTGGATGTGTTGTGTTATGACAGCATGTCATGCAACCACCATCTGTTAAAAAAACACTTGACAATTCATTTGGGAAAGTAGAAGCTAAAACCTGGTCCATGTTTAACACGGCCTGTAGACATCCAGGAAGATGTGCCAAGTTCCAGACATATGATACCTGTTCTCTTTCAAGAGACAGAGTTTCTCTTGGTAAACTACAGCCTGAATCACCCTTCCCTAATATTGGTGTGAGAGTGTGTTGGCAGCAAAAGGCAGCGGCTGAGAAGAAAATTTTGCAAAGGTCGTCATCCATCTGGGGAGATCACTTCATTCTGTGGTATGAGTAAGGTCTCAGTCAACATTGATTGCTGTCCCAAACAAAATACTTACACATTTTGTATTTATGTTTGTAAAAGGAAGCAGCTTCACTGAAGTGTGTTTGTCCTTAAAACGTGACAGTAAAGGCAGTGTTCCCCACCTGGTGTTACTGTTGTTGCCATAAGGTTCAAGTAGAGTAAACTTGTAATGTTGAATAAACATCAGGCATATTGCTTATTTTTGTGTTTTGAAGATCCAGTAGTCAAAATTGAACTTCACCTCCACTAACATAGCTACACTTCCATGCTAAAAGTAGTAAATATTTGATTGTTTTTTTCCTGAATAAAAAAGGAAGAAATGTTAGTTGGAAGATTATTTACTTTAAGGAACATCAGTGTACAAGCAGGCTGCTTTTCTAGCAAGATCAGGTTTTGAGTATAAAAGCATTTCAATGCTGATACTTCCCAAAAAACTACAAAATTAAATTCTCAGAATAAAATGCATTTATTAGCTACTATAGGCTTGTTCTGAAAGCCTTTATTCACACACACAAAAATCTTTATCAATCTAAGTAATATTAGTGAATTAGCAGGATTATGCTTTTGTTCTGGAGTGTTTTCAAGATGGTGAATTCCACATGCTATACTTTTGTCCAGCTGAGCTGGATTTTTACTCATGATTTTTTTTTTTTTTTTTTTCATTTTTCAGAAAATAAACTTTTAAGTAAAACACCATATTTTTCATTGTGTCTCCAAAAATATTTCTGACATTATCATATAATCTTTCTTTACCTAGTTTAAAGAAAGATTTCTGGGAAAAAGACAACACAATGCAATAAATATTGTTACTCATTTCCATTACGATATTTTAAAAACATTATATATGGGAAATTAAAGAAAAAGCAATGTAGGCAAATGTTGAAATATACTTTCATTGTTGCAGTTTCCCTCCTTTAAGAAAAAAACCTATGCTTAAGTTAAACATTTTGGTCCTTACTAGTGCTTTGTCTTAGTTATATTTTTGTAGTGCTGTAATGTCGGTTTTTCATTTATTTAAATCTTCTTATGTAAAACTTCAAATTTCTATATAGATTAATTGTTCCTGATGCTGCAAAAACAGTCATAAAGATTTATAGCTGTTAACATCTGAGTGTGTGTATCCTGCTTGTCACCACATTTTTTACAACTGTATTCAATTTGAAAGCATATTACTGTCTGTGAAAACCATTCTCTTTTTAGGTCTAATCTCTCCTTGCCTTTCAGCTGCAATGCTGTCATCTGTAATCCACTCAGGCCTGTGTAATTTACTTTTTTGCAGCTAAAATATTCCAATTAACTGCTAAAGTATTCCAATTAACTTCTTTTTTTATATTTTTATATTTTTATATTATTTAGAAAAAAATATTCTACCTAGACCCAAAAATCTTTTAAGGTTAAAAATGTGATCCACAGGTTTCTACTAGCTCTGTTCTTTTGTGGAGGAAACAGAAAGACAGGTGGCATGTCACTATGCATGGACACACATGTGTGTTATGTGCAGGATGGAAAGCACATGTGTGTTCAGGTTTTCTGTATATTCCCAGCGTTGTGCTCTGTTACTTTATGTCTTTTTTGATAATTCCACATAGTCCTTAAATGCCTGTTTTACAAATGAAGGAGAAAACAAGTGAAATCTGAATGTACAAATTGTTTTGAATTTTGAAAGGACTATAAATTTATATATTTGTAGACCTAGTATTATTTAAATATCTGACAGTCTTGAGGGTGAAGGTATGGAGGACAAAAGAACAGAAGAGTATAGGGTACTTTTGCTTTCTATTCCCACATGAAAGCCCAAAATAGAGATTTCAAGCCTCATTTACATGAATACAAATTCATTTCCTTACAAATGCATTGCTTTGTGGGGGGTTTCTGTATATTTTTGAGTCAAATGTTATAATTGTAAAAATATTTATGTATTGCATTTAGGCTTGGCTTTTGTCTATTTCAAGTATTATCATGGACAGAAGTTTAAATAAGATTTTGTTTTCTTATACTACCTTATTCTTACAATGGTGTGTTGTGAATATTTCAGAAGGTGACTTCACCAATTGTTGTTTTCCTTGTCTGAGCAAAGCTTTGGATCCTAGTATATCCATAAAAATGTGACTGCCCGTGGGAAATAAATTACTGATTTTCCCACAGAAGTAAAACATGGGGGTTTTATCATAACCAAGTAAATTCAACAATACACCCAAGAAACCAATTATACAGGGCTTCTTTTTGGTAATAATTTGTACTGTTTCAAGAAAAATAATATGAATATGCATATGGTCAAATTCAGGCCACGGAAGTTAATGCATGGGAAAAGTTAAGAGTCATCTTTACATGTCTAAATTTATTTTTTCCTTTTCTTTACAGTGACCCAAGGTGGAGATGCAATTGCATCTGACACATGTCCTGATCCTGGAATTCCTGAAAATGGGAAAAGGGTGGGCTCTGACTTCAGGTAGGCAGATTTAGTTTTTCTATATGACCAAGAGGAAGGTATTTCCTGTTACATGTATACAGAGGGTGCACCTAGAGATATCTATCATTTCCCTGGTTTTATATGTGTTGTCTTCATAAAAATAGCTCCAGTCCATTGCATAATTTGAATTGTTCTTACTTGTGTCTTTTTTAAATGAATGCATTTTAAATAGGAGTTTTAGAGCATAATAATCTTGTCTGTGTAGGAAAGGCAGAACTCTTCTGGACAAGATAGAAGAAGAAGCAGAGAGAATTCTCTCTTTTCCCAGCTATATAAAAGTTGTTAAAAACCTTGGGAAACATGGTAAATTCGGTGTCTGGGGCTGTTGAATGACGTCTAAATGCTTATTTTTTTGTTTTCACCTTTTGTTATATTCATTAAAAAAAAAGATGAGGTCAAATGAGCCCCTGTGGAGAAAGGAGGAAGATTGCATTTTCCCTGGTGGGAAAAAAAAAAGCAGAGACTTCAAGGTGTGGCAGAAAAGAGGGTCAAAGGAAGGAGATGGAAGTTTCCAGCTCATGCAGAGATTTATAAATTTTTCGGCAGGGAATGGACAGCCAGACCCAAGAGTAAATGGAAAGGAAAACTTCATAAGAATTAGAAGGAATTGTGCAAATCCAGAAAGCAAATTAATCAAACCAGGCTCCTGAATCAAGGCACTTCCAAGCTAGGGCATAACTGATGGGGAAATAATTTAAAAATCTAATCTATTTCTGACTGACCTATTCTTTTTCGATTTTTCTCTATCCTCAAAGAAACCTGAGAACTCATAAACAACTCCAA